>NC_092465.1:39069951-40269951 GCF_047495875.1 Pithys albifrons albifrons | reverse complement strand
TCTTTCACTTGTTAGCAACGCAAAGTTGCACTTTGCTCGTTGAGCTTCCCCTAAGGAACAACAGTGCTTTGCACCGTGAAAGCAAGCTCCAGCCCTGGAGTTTTAGATACATATGATTTACTTTCCAAAACCATAAGAAATATGTGCCCTGATGTCTCCTGTCTGGCAGAAATCAAGAGTTTCACGTGTTAGAAGAGCAAAGGTGCACTTTGCGATACGAGCTTCCCGTACGTAACAACTGTGTTTTTCACCAAGAAAGAAAGCTCCAGACCTGCATGCTCGAATGTATATGAATCACTTGTCGAAGCCATAAGAAATGTGTGTCCTTTAGCCTTCTGTCTTGCAAGAATCAGCTCTTTCTCTTGTTAGCAACGAAAAGTTGCACTTTGCGAGATGAGCTTCTCTTAAGGAACAAAGTTGTTTTTCACCGAGAAAGAAAGATCCAGGACCGGATTCTCAGATGCATATTATTCACTTACCAAAGCCATAAGAAATGTGTGTCCTTTAGCCTTCTGTCTTGCAAGAATCAGCTCCTTCTCGTGTTAGAAACGAAAAGTTGCACTTTGCGAGATGAGCTTCGCTTAAGGAACAAAGTTGTTTTTCACCGAGAAAGAAAGATCCATGACTGGATTCTCAGATGCATATGAGGATTTTTCTAAAGCCATAAGAAATATGTGTCCTAATACATTCTTTCTGACAGGAATCGACTGTTTCACTTGTTAGCAGAAAAATGCTAGTCTTTGCGAGCTGAACTTCCCCTAAGGAACAACTGTGCTTTGCATCCAGAAAGAGAGCTCCAGTCCTGGATTCTCTGATGCATGTGATTCACTAGCCAGAGCCATAAGAAAGCTGTGTCCTGATGCCTTCTGTCTGACAGGAATCGACTCTTTCACTTGTTAGCAAAGCAAAGTTGCACTTTGCTCGTTGAGCTTTCCCTAAGGAACAACAGTGCTTTGCACCGTGAAAGCAAACTCCAGCCCTGGAGTTTTAGATGCATATGATTTACTTTCCAAAACCATAAGAAATATGTGCCCTGATGTCTCCTGTCTGGCAGAAATCAAGAGTTTCACGTGTTAGAAGAGCAAAGGTGCACTTTGCGATACGAGCTTCCCGTACGTAACAACTGTGTTTTTCACCAAGAGAGAAAGCTCCAGACCTGCATTCTCAAATGTATATGAATCACTTGTCGAAGCCATAAGAAATGTGTGTCCTTTAGCCTTCTGTCTTGCAAGAATCAGCTCTTTCTCTTGTTAGCAACGAAAAGTTGCACTTTGCGAGATGAGCTTCGCTTAAGGAACAAAGTTGTTTTTCACCGAGAAAGAAAGATCCAGGACTGGATTCTCAGATACATATTATTCACTTACCAAAGCCATAAGAAATGTGTGTCCTTATGCCTTTGGTCTTGCAAGAATCAGCTGTTTCTCTTGTTAGCAATGAAATTTGACCTTTGCGAGATGAGCTTCCCCTAAGGAACAAGGTTGTTTTTCACCGAGAAAGAAAGATCCATGACTGGATTCTCAGATGCATGTGATTCACTAGCCAGAGCCATAAGAAAGCTGTGTCCTGATGCCTTCTGTCTGACAGGAATCGACTGTTTCACTTGTTAGTAGAAAAATGCTACTCTTTGTGAGCTGAACTTCCCCTAAGGAACAACTGTGCTTTGCATCCAGAGAGAGAGCTCCAGTCCTGGATTCTCTGATGCATGTGATTCACTAGCCAGAGCCATAAGAAAGCTGTGTCCTGATGCCTTCTGTCTGACAGCAATCGACTCTTTCACTTGTTAGCAAAGCAAAGTTGCACTTTGCTCGTTGAGCTTCCCCTAAGGAACAACAGTGCTTTGCAACGTGAAAGTAAGCTCCAGCCCTGGAGTTTTAGATACATATGATTTACTTTCCAAAACCATAAGAAATATGTGCCCTGATGTCTCCTGTCTGTCAGAAATCAAGAGTTTCACGTGTTAGAAGAGCAAAGGTGCACTTTGCGATACGAGCTTCCCGTACGTAACAACTGTGTTTTTCACCAAGAAAGAAAGTTCCAGACCTGCATTCTCGAATGTATATGAATCACTTGTCGAGGCCATAAGAAATGTGTGTCCTTTAGCCTTCTGTCTTGCAAGAATCAGCTCTTTCTCTTGTTAGCAACGAAAAGTTGCACTTTGCGAGATGAGCTTCGCTTAAGAAACAAGGTTGTTTTTCACCGAGAAAGAAAGATCCATGACTGGATTCTCAGATGCATAGGAGAATCTTTCTAGAGCCATAAGAAATATGTGTCCTGATACATTCTTTCTGACAGGAATCGACTGTTTCACTTGTTAGTAGAAAAATGCTAGTCTTTGCGAGCTGAACTTCCCCTAAGGAACAACAGTGCTTTGCATCCAGAAAGAGAGCTCCAGTCCTGGATTCTCTGATGCATGTGATTCACTAGCCAGAGCCATAAGAAAGCTGTGTCCTGATGCCTTCTGTCTGACAGGAATCGACTGTTTCACTTGTTAGCAAAGCAAAGTTGCACTTTGCTGGTTGAGCTTCCCCTAAGGAACAACAGTGCTTTGCACCGTGAAAGCAAGCTCCAGCCCTGGAGTTTTAGATGCATATGATTTAATTTCCAAAACCATAAGAAATATGTGCCCTGATGTCTCCTGTCTGTCACAAATCAAGAGTTTCACGTGTTAGAAGAGCAAAGGTGCACTTTGCGATACGAGCATCCCGTACGTAACAACTGTGTTTTTCACCAAGAAAGAAAGCTCCAGACCTGCATTCTCGAATGTATATGAATCACTTGTCGAAGCCATAAGAAATGTGTGTCCTTTAGCCTTCTGTCTTGCAAGAATCAGCTCCTTCTCGTGTTAGAAACGAAAAGTTGCACTTTGCGAGATGAGCTTCGCTTAAGGAACAAAGTTGTTTTTCACCGAGAAAGAAAGATCCAGGACTGGATTCTCAGATACATATTATTCACTTACCAAAGCCATAAGAAATGTGTGTCCTTATGCCTTTGGTCTTGCAAGAATCAGCTGTTTCTCTTGTTAGCAATGAAATTGCCCTTTGCGAGATGAGCTTCCCCTAAGGAACAAGGTTGTTTTTCACCGAGAAAGAAAGATCCATGGCTGGATTCTCAGATGCATGTGATTCACTAGCCAGAGCCATAAGAAAGCCGTGTCCTGATGCCTTCTGTCTGACAGGAATCGACTGTTTCACTTGTTAGTAGAAAAATGCTACTCTTTGCGAGCTGAACTTCCCCTAAGGAACAACTGTGCTTTGCATCCAGAGAGAGAGCTCCAGTCCTGGATTCTCTGATGCATGTGATTCACTAGCCAGAGCCATAAGAAAGCTGTGTCCTGATGCCTTCTGTCTGACAGGAATCGACTCTTTCACTTGTTAGCAAAGCAAAGTTGCACTTTGCTCGTTGAGCTTCCCCTAAGGAACAACAGTGCTTTGCACCGTGAAAGCAAACTCCAGCCCTGGAGTTTTAGATGCATATGATTTACTTTCCAAAACCATAAGAAATATGTGCCCTGATGTCTCCTGTCTGTCAGAAATCAAGAGTTTCACGTTTTAGAAGAGCAAAGGTGCACTTTCCGATACGAGCTTCCCGTACGTAACAACTGTGTTTTTCGCCAAGAAAGAAAGCTCCAGACCTGCATGCTCGAATGTATATGAATCACTTGTCGAAGCCATATGAAATGTGTGACCTTTGGCCTTCTGTCTTGCAAGAATCAGCTGTTTCTCTTGTTAGCAACGAAAAGTTGCACTTTGCGAGATGAGCTTCTCTTAAGGAACAAAGTTGTTTTTCACCGAGAAAGAAAGATCCAGGACCGGATTCTCAGATGCATATTATTCACTTACCAAAGCCATAAGAAATGTGTGCCCTTATGCCTTTGGTCTTGCAAGAATCAGCTGTTTCTCTTGTTAGCAATGAAATTTGACCTTTGCGAGATGAGCTTCCCCTAAGGAACAAGGTTGTTTTTCACCGAGAAAGAAAGATCCATGACTGGATTCTCAGATGCATGTGATTCACTAGCCAGAGCCCTAAGAAAGCTGTGTCCTGATGCCTTCTGTCTGACAGGAATCGACTCTTTCACTTGTTAACAAAGGAAAGTTGCACTTTTCTCGTTGAGCTTCCCCTAAGGAACAACAGTGCTTTGCACCGTGAAAGCAAACTCCAGCCCTGGAGTTTTAGATGCATATGATTTACTTTCCAAAACCATAAGAAATATGTGCCCTGATGTCTCCTGTCTGTCAGAAATCAAGAGTTTCACGTTTTAGAAGAGCAAAGGTGCACTTTGCCATACGAGCTTCCCGTACGTAACAACTGTGTTTTTCACCAAGAAAGAAAGTTCCAGACCTGCATGCTCGAAGGTATATGAATCACTTGTCGAAGCCATAAGAAATGTGTGTCCTTTAGCCTTCTGTCTTGCAAGAATCAGCTGTTTCTCTTGTTAGCAACGAAAAGTTGCACTTTGCGAGATGAGCTTCGCTTAAGGAACAAAGTTGTTTTTCACCGAGAAAGAAAGATCCAGGACTGGATTCTCAGATGCATATGAGACTCTTTCTAAAGCCATGAGAAATATGTGTTCTGATACATTCTTTCTGACAGGAATCGACTGTTTCACTTGTTAGCAGAAAAATGCTAGTCTTTGCGAGCTGAACTTCCCCTAAGGAACAACTGTGCTTTGCATCCAGAAAGAGAGCTCCAGTCCTGGATTCTCTGATGCATGTGATTCACTAGCCAGAGCCATAAGAAAGCTGTGTCCTGATGCCTTCTGTCTGACAGGAATCGACTCTTTCACTTGTTAGCAAAGCAAAGTTGCACTTTGCTCGTTGAGCTTCCCCTATGGAACAACAGTGCTTTGCACCGTGAAAGCAAGCTCCAGCCCTGGAGTTTTAGATGCATATGATTTACTTTCCAAAACCATAAGAAATATGTGCCCTGATGTCTCCTGTCTGTCACAAATCAAGAGTTTCACGTGTTAGAAGAGCAAAGGTGCACTTTGCGATACGAGCTTCCCGTTCGTAACAACTGTGTTTTTCACCAAGAGAGAAAGCTCCAGACCTGCATGCTCGGATGTATATGAATCACTTGTCGAAGCCATAAGAAATGTGTGTCCTTTAGCCTTCTGTCTTGCAAGAATCAGCTGTTTCTCTTTTTAGCAACGAAAAGTTGCACTTTGCGAGATGAGCTTCTCTTAAGGAACAAAGTTGTTTTTCACCGAGAAAGAAAGATCCAGGACCGGATTCTCAGATGCATATTATTCACTTACCAAAGCCATAAGAAATGTGTGTCTTTATGCCTTTGGTCTTGCAAGAATCAGCTGTTTCTCTTTTTAGCAACGAAAAGTTGCACTTTGCGAGATGAGCTTCTCTTAAGGAACAAAGTTGTTTTTCACCGAGAAAGAAAGATCCATGACTGGATTCTCTGATGCATGTGATTCACTAGCCAGAGCCATAAGAAAGCTGTGTCCTGATGCCTTCTGTCTGACAGGAATCGACTCTTTCACTTGTTAGCAAAGCAAAGTTGCACTTTGCTCGTTGAGCTTCCCCTAAGGAACAACAGTGCTTTGCACCGTGAAAGCAAACTCCAGCCCTGGAGTTTTAGATGCATATGATTTACTTTCCAAAACCATAAGAAATATGTGCCCTGATGTCTCCTGTCTGTCAGAAATCAAGAGTTTCACGTTTTAGAAGAGCAAAGGTGCACTTTCCGATACGAGCTTCCCGTACGTAACAACTGTGTTTTTCGCCAAGAAAGAAAGCTTCAGACCTGCATTCTCGAATGTATATGAATCACTTGTCGAAGCCATACGAAATGTGTGACCTTTGGCCTTCTGTCTTGCAAGAATCAGCTGTTTCTCTTGTTAGCAACGCAAAATTGCACTTTGCGAGCTGAACTTCCCCTAATGAACAACTGTGCTTTGCATCCAGAAAGAGAGCTCCAGTCCTGGATTCTCTGATGCATGTGTTTCACTAGCCAGAGCCATAAGAAAGCTGTGTCCTGATGCCTTCTGTCTGACAGGAATCGACTCTTTCACTTGTTAGCCAAGCAAAGTTGCACTTTGCTCGTTGAGCTTTCCCTAAGGAACAACAGTGCTTTGCACCGTGAAAGCAAACTCCAGCCCTGGAGTTTTAGATACATATGATTTACTTTCCAAAACCATAAGAAATATGTGCCCTGATGTCTCCTGTCTGTCAGAAATCAAGAGTTTCACGTGTTAGAAGAGCAAAGGTGCACTTTGCGATACGAGCTTCCCGTACGTAACAACTGTGTTTTTCACCAAGAGAGAAAGCTCCAGACCTGCATGCTCGAAGGTATATGAATCACTTGTCGAAGCCATAAGAAATGTGTGTCCTTTAGCCTTCTGTCTTGCAAGAATCAGCTGTCTCTCTTGTTAGCAACGAAAAGTTGCACTTTGCGAGATGAGCTTCGCTTAAGGAACAAAGTTGTTTTTCACCGAGAAAGAAAGATCCATGACTGGATTCTCAGATGCATATGAGAATTTTCCTAAAGCCATAAGAAATATGTGTCCTAATACATTCTTTCTGACAGGAATCGACTGTTTCACTTGTTAGCAGAAAAATGCTAGTCTTTGCGAGCTGAACTTCCCCTAAGGAACAACTGTGCTTTGCATCCAGAAAGAGAGCTCCAGTCCTGGATTCTCTGATGCATGTGATTCACTAGCCAGAGCCATAAGAAAGCTGTGTCCTGATGCCTTCTGTCTGACAGGAATCGACTGTTTCACTTGTTAGCAAAGCAAAGTTGCACTTTGCTCGTTGAGCTTTCCCTAAGGAACAACAGTGCTTTGCACCGTGAAAGCAAACTCCAGCCCTGGAGTTTTAGATGCATATGATTTACTTTCCAAAACCATAAGAAATATGTGCCCTGATGTCTCCTGTCTGTCAGAAATCAAGAGTTTCACGTGTTAGAAGAGCAAAGGTGCACTTTGCGATACGAGCTTCCCGTACGTAACAACTGTGTTTTTCACCAAGAGAGAAAGCTCCAGACCTGCATGCTCGAATGTATATGAATCACTTGTCGAAGCCATAAGAAATGTGTGTCCTTTAGCCTTCTGTCTTGCAAGAATCAGCTCTTTCTCTTGTTAGCAACGAAAAGTTGCACTTTGCGAGATGAGCTTCGCTTAAGAAACAAAGTTGTTTTTCACCGAGAAAGAAAGATCCAGGACTGGATTCTCAGATGCATATTATTCACTTACCAAAGCCATAAGAAATGTGTGTCCTTATGCCTTTGGTCTTGCAAGAATCAGCTCTTTCTCTTGTTAGCAATGAAATTTGCCCTTTGCGAGATGAGCTTCCCCTAAGGAACAAAGTTGTTTTTCACCGAGAAAGAAAGATCCATGACTGGATTCTCAGATGCATGTGATTCACTAGCCAGAGGCATAAGAAAGCTGTGTCCTGATGCCTTCTGTCTGACAGGAATCGACTCTTTCACTTGTTAGCAAAGCAGAGTTGCACTTTGCTCGTTGAGCTTCCCCTAAGGAACAACAGTGCTTTGCACCGTGAACGCAAGCTCCAGCCATGGAGTTTTAGATGCATATGATTTACTTTCCAAAACCATAACAAATATGTGCCCTGATGTCTCCTGTCTGGCAGAAATCAAGAGTTTCACGTTTTAGAAGAGCAAAGGTGCACTTTCCGATACGAGCTTCCCGTACGTAACAACTGTGTTTTTCACCAAGAGAGAAAGCTCCAGACCTGCATGCTCGAAGGTATATGAATCACTTGTCGAAGCCATAAGAAATGTGTGTCCTTTAGCCTTCTGTCTTGCAAGAATCAGCTCCTTCTCGTGTTAGAAACGAAAAGTTGCACTTTGCGAGATGAGCTTCGCTTAAGGAACAAAGTTGTTTTTCACCGAGAAAGAAAGATCCATGACTGGATTCTCAGATGCATATGAGAATTTTTCTAAAGCCATAAGAAATATGTGTCCTAATACATTCTTTCTGACAGGAATCGACTGTTTCACTTGTTAGCAGAAAAATGCTAGTCTTTGCGAGCTGAACTTCCCCTAAGGAACAACTGTGCTTTGCATCCAGAAAGAGAGCTCCAGTCCTGGATTCTCTGATGCATGTGATTCACTAGCCAGAGCCATAAGAAAGCTGTGTCCTGATGCCTTCTGTCTGACAGGAATCGACTCTTTCACTTGTTAGCAAAGCAAAGTTGCACTTTGCTCGTTGAGCTTTCCCTAAGGAACAACAGTGCTTTGCACCGTGAAAGCAAACTCCAGCCATGGAGTTATAGATGCATATGATTTACTTTCCAAAACCATAAGAAATATGTGCCCTGATGTCTCCTGTCTGGCAGAAATCAAGAGTTTCACGTGTTAGAAGAGCAAAGGTGCACTTTGCGATACGAGCTTCCCGTACGTAACAACTGTGTTTTTCACCAAGAGAGAAAGCTCCAGGCCTGCATGCTCGAATGTATATGAATCACTTGTCGAAGCCATAAGAAATGTGTGTCCTTTAGCCTTCTGTCTTGCAAGAATCAGCTCTTTCTCTTGTTAGCAACGAAAAGTTGCACTTTGCGAGATGAGCTTCGCTTAAGGAACAAAGTTGTTTTTCACCGAGAAAGAAAGATCCAGGACTGGATTCTCAGATACATATTATTCACTTACCAAAGCCATAAGAAATGTGTGTCCTTATGCCTTTGGTCTTGCAAGAATCAGCTGTTTCTCTTGTTAGCAATGAAATTGCCCTTTGCGAGATGAGCTTCCCCTAAGGAACAAGGTTGTTTTTCACCGAGAAAGAAAGATCCATGACTGGATTCTCAGATGCATGTGATTCACTAGCCAGAGCCATAAGAAAGCTGTGTCCTTATGCCTTCTGTCTGACAGGAATCGACTGTTTCACTTGTTAGTAGAAAAATGCTACTCTTTGCGAGCTGAACTTCCCCTAAGGAACAACTGTGCTTTGCATCCAGAGAGAGAGCTCCAGTCCTGGATTCTCTGATGCATGTGATTCACTAGCCAGAGCCATAAGAAAGCTCTGTCCTGATGCCTTCTGTCTGACAGGAATCGACTCTTTCACTTGTTAGCAAAGCAAAGTTGCACTTTGCTCGTTGAGCTTCCCCTAAGGAACAACAGTGCTTTGCACCGTGAAAGTAAGCTCCAGCCCTGGAGTTTTAGATACATATGATTTACTTTCCAAAACCATAAGAAATATGTGCCCTGATGTCTCCTGTCTGTCACAAATCAAGAGTTTCACGTGTTAGAAGAGCAAAGGTGCACTTTGCGATACGAGCTTCCCGTAGGTAACAACTGTGTTTTTCACCAAGAAAGAAAGCTCCAGACCTGCATTCTCGAATGTATATGAATCACTTGTCGAAGCCATAAGAAATGTGTGTCCTTTAGCCTTCTGTCTTGCAAGAATCAGCTGTTTCTCTTGTTAGCAACGAAAAGTTGCACTTTGCGGGATGAGCTTCGCTTAAGAAACAAGGTTGTTTTTCACCGAGAAAGAAAGATCCATGACTGGATTCTCAGATGCATATGAGAATCTTTCTAAAGCCATAAGAAATATGTGTCCTGATACATTCTTTCTGACAGGAATTGACTGTTTCACTTGTTAGCAGAAAAATGCTAGTCTTTGCGAGCTGAACTTCC
The DNA here is from genome assembly GCF_047495875.1 of Pithys albifrons albifrons. Classification (NCBI taxonomy): domain Eukaryota; kingdom Metazoa; phylum Chordata; class Aves; order Passeriformes; family Thamnophilidae; genus Pithys; species Pithys albifrons. Next base: position 40,260,351 of record NC_092465.1, on the reverse strand, counting down.
CCTAAGGAACAACTGTGCTTTGCATCCAGAAAGAGAGCTCCAGTCCTGGATTCTCTGATGCATGTGATTCACTAGCCAGAGCCATAAGAAAGCTGTGTCCTGATGCCTTCTGTCTGACAGGAATCGACTGTTTCACTTGTTAGCAAAGCAAAGTTGCACTTTGCTCGTTGAGCTTTCCCTAAGGAACAACAGTGCTTTGCACCGTGAAAGCAAACTCCAGCCCTGGAGTTTTAGATGCATATGATTTACTTTCCAAAACCATAAGAAATATGTGCCCTGATGTCTCCTGTCTGTCAGAAATCAAGAGTTTCACGTGTTAGAAGAGCAAAGGTGCACTTTGCGATACGAGCTTCCCGTACGTAACAACTGTGTTTTTCACCAAGAAAGAAAGCTCCAGACCTGCATTCTCGAATGTATATGAATCACTTGTCGAAGCCATAAGAAATGTGTGTCCTTTAGCCTTCTGTCTTGCAAGAATCAGCTGTTTCTCTTGTTAGCAACGAAAAGTTGCACTTTGCGGGATGAGCTTCGCTTAAGAAACAAGGTTGTTTTTCACCGAGAAAGAAAGATCCATGACTGGATTCTCAGATGCATATGAGAATCTTTCTAAAGCCATAAGAAATATGTGTCCTGATACATTCTTTCTGACAGGAATCGACTGTTTCACTTGTTAGCAGAAAAATGCTAGTCTTTGCGAGCTGAACTTCCCCTAAGGAACAACAGTGCTTTGCATCCAGAAAGAGAGCTCCAGTCCTGGATTCTCTGATGCATGTGATTCACTAGCCAGAGCCATAAGAAAGCTGTGTCCTGATGCCTTCTGTCTGACAGGAATCGACTCTTTCACTTGTTAGCAAAGCAAAGTTGCACTTTGCTCGTTGAGCTTCCCCTAAGGAACAACAGTGCTTTGCACCGTGAAAGCAAGCTCCAGCCATGGAGTTTTAGATGCATATGATTTACTTTCCAAAACCATAAGAAATATGTGCCCTGATGTCTCCTGTCTGGCAGAAATCAAGAGTTTCACGTGTTAGAAGAGCAAAGGTGCACTTTGCGATACGAGCTTCCCGTACGTAACAACTGTGTTTTTCACCAAGAAAGAAAGCTCCAGACCTGCATGCTCGAATGTATATGAATCACTTGTCGAAGCCATAAGAAATGTGTGTCCTTTAGCCTTCTGTCTTGCAAGAATCAGCTGTTTCTCTTTTTAGCAACGAAAAGTTGCACTTTGCGAGATGAGCTTCGCTTAAGGAACAAAGTTGTTTTTCACCGAGAAAGAAAGATCCAGGCCTGGATTCTCAGATGCATATTATTCACTTACCAAAGCCATAAGAAATGTGTGTCCTTATGCCTTCTGTCTTGCAAGAATCAGCTGTTTCTCTTGTTAGCAATGAAATTTGCACTTTGCGAGATGAGCTTCCCCTAAGGAACAAGGTTGTTTTTCACCGAGAAAGAAAGATCCATGACTGGATTCTCAGATGCATGTGATTCACTAGCCAGAGCCATAAGAAAGCTGTGTCCTGATGCCTTCTGTCTGACAGGAATCGACTGTTTCACTTGTTAGTAGAAAAATGCTACTCTTTGCGAGCTGAACTTCCCCTAAGGAACAACTGTGCTTTGCATCCAGAGAGAGAGCTCCAGTCCTGGATTCTCTGATGCATGTGATTCACTAGCCAGAGCCATAAAAAAGCTGTGTCCTGATGCCTTCTGTCTGACAGGAATCGACTCTTTCACTTGTTAGCAACGCAAAGTTGCACTTTGCTCGTTGAGCTTCCCCTAAGGAACAACAGTGCTTTGCACCGTGAAAGCAAGCTCCAGCCCTGGAGTTTTAGATACATATGATTTACTTTCCAAAACCATAAGAAATATGTGCCCTGATGTCTCCTGTCTGGCAGAAATCAAGAGTTTCACGTGTTAGAAGAGCAAAGTTGCACTTTGCGATACGAGCTTCCCGTAGGTAACAACTGTGTTTTTCACCAAGAAAGAAAGCTCCAGACCTGCATTCTCGAATGTATATGAATCACTTGTCGAAGCCATAAGAAATGTGTGTCCTTTAGCCTTCTGTCTTGCAAGAATCAGCTGTTTCTCTTGTTAGCAACGAAAAGTTGCACTTTGCGGGATGAGCTTCGCTTAAGAAACAAGGTTGTTTTTCACCGAGAAAGAAAGATCCATGACTGGATTCTCAGATGCATATGAGAATCTTTCTAAAGCCATAAGAAATATGTGTCCTGATACATTCTTTCTGACAGGAATTGACTGTTTCACTTGTTAGCAGAAAAATGCTAGTCTTTGCGAGCTGAACTTCCCCTAAGGAACAACTGTGCTTTGCATCCAGAAAGAGAGCTCCAGTCCTGGATTCTCTGATGCATGTGATTCACTAGCCAGAGCCATAAGAAAGCTGTGTCCTGATGCCTTCTGTCTGACAGGAATCGACTGTTTCACTTGTTAGCAAAGCAAAGTTGCACTTTGCTCGTTGAGCTTTCCCTAAGGAACAACAGTGCTTTGCACCGTGAAAGCAAACTCCAGCCCTGGAGTTTTAGATGCATATGATTTACTTTCCAAAACCATAAGAAATATGTGCCCTGATGTCTCCTGTCTGTCAGAAATCAAGAGTTTCACGTGTTAGAAGAGCAAAGGTGCACTTTGCGATACGAGCTTCCCGTACGTAACAACTGTGTTTTTCACCAAGAAAGAAAGCTCCAGACCTGCATTCTCGAATGTATATGAATCACTTGTCGAAGCCATAAGAAATGTGTGTCCTTTAGCCTTCTGTCTTGCAAGAATCAGCTGTTTCTCTTGTTAGCAACGAAAAGTTGCACTTTGCGGGATGAGCTTCGCTTAAGAAACAAGGTTGTTTTTCACCGAGAAAGAAAGATCCATGACTGGATTCTCAGATGCATATGAGAATCTTTCTAAAGCCATAAGAAATATGTGTCCTGATACATTCTTTCTGACAGGAATCGACTGTTTCACTTGTTAGCAGAAAAATGCTAGTCTTTGCGAGCTGAACTTCCCCTAAGGAACAACAGTGCTTTGCATCCAGAAAGAGAGCTCCAGTCCTGGATTCTCTGATGCATGTGATTCACTAGCCAGAGCCATAAGAAAGCTGTGTCCTGATGCCTTCTGTCTGACAGGAATCGACTCTTTCACTTGTTAGCAAAGCAAAGTTGCACTTTGCTCGTTGAGCTTCCCCTAAGGAACAACAGTGCTTTGCACCGTGAAAGCAAGCTCCAGCCATGGAGTTTTAGATGCATATGATTTACTTTCCAAAACCATAAGAAATATGTGCCCTGATGTCTCCTGTCTGGCAGAAATCAAGAGTTTCACGTGTTAGAAGAGCAAAGGTGCACTTTGCGATACGAGCTTCCCGTACGTAACAACTGTGTTTTTCACCAAGAAAGAAAGCTCCAGACCTGCATGCTCGAATGTATATGAATCACTTGTCGAAGCCATAAGAAATGTGTGTCCTTTAGCCTTCTGTCTTGCAAGAATCAGCTGTTTCTCTTTTTAGCAACGAAAAGTTGCCCTTTGCGAGATGAGCTTCGCTTAAGGAACAAAGTTGTTTTTCACCGAGAAAGAAAGATCCAGGCCTGGATTCTCAGATGCATATTATTCACTTACCAAAGCCATAAGAAATGTGTGTCCTTATGCCTTCTGTCTTGCAAGAATCAGCTGTTTCTCTTGTTAGCAATGAAATTTGCACTTTGCGAGATGAGCTTCCCCTAAGGAACAAGGTTGTTTTTCACCGAGAAAGAAAGATCCATGACTGGATTCTCAGATGCATGTGATTCACTAGCCAGAGCCATAAGAAAGCTGTGTCCTGATGCCTTCTGTCTGACAGGAATCGACTGTTTCACTTGTTAGTAGAAAAATGCTACTCTTTGCGAGCTGAACTTCCCCTAAGGAACAACTGTGCTTTGCATCCAGAGAGAGAGCTCCAGTCCTGGATTCTCTGATGCATGTGATTCACTAGCCAGAGCCATAAAAAAGCTGTGTCCTGATGCCTTCTGTCTGACAGGAATCGACTCTTTCACTTGTTAGCAACGCAAAGTTGCACTTTGCTCGTTGAGCTTCCCCTAAGGAACAACAGTGCTTTGCACCGTGAAAGCAAGCTCCAGCCCTGGAGTTTTAGATACATATGATTTACTTTCCAAAACCATAAGAAATATGTGCCCTGATGTCTCCTGTCTGGCAGAAATCAAGAGTTTCACGTGTTAGAAGAGCAAAGTTGCACTTTGCGATACGAGCTTCCCGTAGGTAACAACTGTGTTTTTCACCAAGAAAGAAAGCTCCAGACCTGCATTCTCGAATGTATATGAATCACTTGTCGAAGCCATAAGAAATGTGTGTCCTTTAGCCTTCTGTCTTGCAAGAATCAGCTGTTTCTCTTGTTAGCAACGAAAAGTTGCACTTTGCGGGATGAGCTTCGCTTAGGAAACAAGGTTGTTTTTCACCGAGAAAGAAAGATCCATGACTGGATTCTCAGATGCATATGAGAATCTTTCTAAAGCCATAAGAAATATGTGTCCTGATACATTCTTTCTGACAGGAATTGACTGTTTCACTTGTTAGCAGAAAAATGCTAGTCTTTGCGAGCTGAACTTCCCCTAAGGAACAACTGTGCTTTGCATCCAGAAAGAGAGCTCCAGTCCTGGATTCTCTGATGCATGTGATTCACTAGCCAGAGCCATAAGAAAGCTGTGTCCTGATGCCTTCTGTCTGACAGGAATCGACTGTTTCACTTGTTAGCAAAGCAAAGTTGCACTTTGCTCGTTGAGCTTTCCCTAAGGAACAACAGTGCTTTGCACCGTGAAAGCAAACTCCAGCCCTGGAGTTTTAGATGCATATGATTTACTTTCCAAAACCATAAGAAATATGTGCCCTGATGTCTCCTGTCTGTCAGAAATCAAGAGTTTCACGTGTTAGAAGAGCAAAGGTGCACTTTGCGATACGAGCTTCCCGTACGTAACAACTGTGTTTTTCACCAAGAAAGAAAGCTCCAGACCTGCATTCTCGAATGTATATGAATCACTTGTCGAAGCCATAAGAAATGTGTGTCCTTTAGCCTTCTGTCTTGCAAGAATCAGCTGTTTCTCTTGTTAGCAACGAAAAGTTGCACTTTGCGGGATGAGCTTCGCTTAAGAAACAAGGTTGTTTTTCACCGAGAAAGAAAGATCCATGACTGGATTCTCAGATGCATATGAGAATCTTTCTAAAGCCATAAGAAATATGTGTCCTGATACATTCTTTCTGACAGGAATCGACTGTTTCACTTGTTAGCAGAAAAATGCTAGTCTTTGCGAGCTGAACTTCCCCTAAGGAACAACAGTGCTTTGCATCCAGAAAGAGAGCTCCAGTCCTGGATTCTCTGATGCATGTGATTCACTAGCCAGAGCCATAAGAAAGCTGTGTCCTGATGCCTTCTGTCTGACAGGAATCGACTCTTTCACTTGTTAGCAAAGCAAAGTTGCACTTTGCTCGTTGAGCTTCCCCTAAGGAACAACAGTGCTTTGCACCGTGAAAGCAAGCTCCAGCCATGGAGTTTTAGATGCATATGATTTACTTTCCAAAACCATAAGAAATATGTGCCCTGATGTCTCCTGTCTGGCAGAAATCAAGAGTTTCACGTGTTAGAAGAGCAAAGGTGCACTTTGCGATACGAGCTTCCCGTACGTAACAACTGTGTTTTTCACCAAGAAAGAAAGCTCCAGACCTGCATGCTCGAATGTATATGAATCACTTGTCGAAGCCATAAGAAATGTGTGTCCTTTAGCCTTCTGTCTTGCAAGAATCAGCTGTTTCTCTTTTTAGCAACGAAAAGTTGCCCTTTGCGAGATGAGCTTCGCTTAAGGAACAAAGTTGTTTTTCACCGAGAAAGAAAGATCCAGGCCTGGATTCTCAGATGCATATTATTCACTTACCAAAGCCATAAGAAATGTGTGTCCTTATGCCTTCTGTCTTGCAAGAATCAGCTGTTTCTCTTGTTAGCAATGAAATTTGCACTTTGCGAGATGAGCTTCCCCTAAGGAACAAGGTTGTTTTTCACCGAGAAAGAAAGATCCATGACTGGATTCTCAGATGCATGTGATTCACTAGCCAGAGCCATAAGAAAGCTGTGTCCTGATGCCTTCTGTCTGACAGGAATCGACTGTTTCACTTGTTAGTAGAAAAATGCTACTCTTTGCGAGCTGAACTTCCCCTAAGGAACAACTGTGCTTTGCATCCAGAGAGAGAGCTCCAGTCCTGGATTCTCTGATGCATGTGATTCACTAGCCAGAGCCATAAAAAAGCTGTGTCCTGATGCCTTCTGTCTGACAGGAATCGACTCTTTCACTTGTTAGCAACGCAAAGTTGCACTTTGCTCGTTGAGCTTCCCCTAAGGAACAACAGTGCTTTGCACCGTGAAAGCAAGCTCCAGCCCTGGAGTTTTAGATACATAGGATTTACTTTCCAAAACCATAAGAAATATGTGCCCTGATGTCTCCTGTCTGTCAGAAATCAAGAGTTTCACGTGTTAGAAGAGCAAAGGTGCACTTTGCGATACGAGCTTCCCGTACGTAACAACTGTGTTTTTCACCAAGAAAGAAAGGTCCAGACCTGCATGCTCGAATGTATATGAATCACTTGTCGAAGCCATAAGAAATGTGTGTCCTTTAGCCTTCTGTCTTGCAAGAATCAGCTCTTTCTCTTGTTAGCAACGAAAAGTTGCACTTTGCGAGATGAGCTTCTCTTAAGGAACAAAGTTGTTTTTCACCGAGAAAGAAAGATCCAGGACTGGATTCTCAGATGCATATTATTCACTTACCAAAGCCATAAGAAATGTGTGTCATTTAGCCTTCTGTCTTGCAAGAATCAGCTCCTTCTCGTGTTAGAAACGAAAAGTTGCACTTTGCGAGATGAGCTTCGCTTAAGGAACAAAGTTGTTTTTCACCGAGAAAGAAAGATCCAGGACCGGATTCTCAGATACATATTATTCACTTACCAAAGCCATAAGAAATGTGTGTCTTTATGCCTTTGGTCTTGCAAGAATCAGCTGTTTCTCTTTTTAGCAACGAAAAGTTGCACTTTGCGAGATGAGCTTCTCTTAAGGAACAAAGTTGTTTTTCACCGAGAAAGAAAGATCCATGACTGGATTCTCAGATGCATGTGATTCACTAGCCAGAGGCATAAGAAAGCTGTGTCCTGATGCCTTCTGTCTGACAGGAATCGACTCTTTCACTTGTTAGCAAAGCAAAGTTGCACTTTGCTCGTTGAGCTTCCCCTAAGGAACAACAGTGCTTTGCACCGTGAAAGCAAACTCCAGCCCTGGAGTTTTAGATGCATATGATTTACTTTCCAAAACCATAAGAAATATGTGCCCTGATGTCTCCTGTCTGTCAGAAATCAAGAGTTTCACGTTTTAGAAGAGCAAAGGTGCTCTTTCCGATACGAGCTTCCCGTACGTATCAACTGTGTTTTTCGCCAAGAAAGAAAGCTTCAGACCTGCATTCTCGAATGTATATGAATCACTTGTCGAAGCCATACGAAATGTGTGACCTTTGGCCTTCTGTCTTGCAAGAATCAGCTGTTTCTCTTGTTAGCAACGCAAAATTGCACTTTGCGAGCTGAACTTCCCCTAATGAACAACTGTGCTTTGCATCCAGAAAGAGAGCTCCAGTCCTGGATTCTCTGATGCATGTGTTTCACTAGCCAGAGCCATAAGAAAGCTGTGTCCTAATGCCTTCTGTCTGACAGGAATCGCGTCTTTCACTTGTTAGCCAAGCAAAGTTGCACTTTGCTCGTTGAGCTTTTCCTAAGGAACAACAGTGCTTTGCACCGTGAAAGCAAACTCCAGCACTGGAGTTTTAGATGCATATGATTTACTTTCCAAAACCATAAGAAATATGTGCCCTGATGTCTCCTGTCTGTCAGAAATCAAGAGTTTCACGTGTTAGAAGAGCAAAGGTGCACTTTGCGATACGAGCTTCCCGTACGTAACAACTGTGTTTTTCACCAAGAAAGAAAGTTCCAGACCTGCATTCTCGAATGTATATGAATCACTTGTCGAAGCCATAAGAAATGTGTGTCCTTTAGCCTTCTGTCTTGCAAGAATCAGCTGTTTCTCTTGTTAGCAACGAAAAGTTGCACTTTGCGAGATGAGCTTCGCTTAAGAAACAAGGTTGTTTTTCACCGAGAAGGAAAGATCCAGGACTGGATTCTCAGATACATATTATTCACTTACCAAAGCCATAAGAAATGTGTGTCCTTATGCCTTTGGTCTTGCAAGAATCAGCTGTTTCTCTTGTTAGCAATGAAATTTGCACTTTGCGAGATGAGCTTCCCCTAAGGAACAAGGTTGTTTTTCACCGAGAAAGAAAGATCCATGACTGGATTCTCAGATGCATGTGATTCACTAGCCAGAGCCATAAGAAAGCTGTGTCCTGATGCCTTCTGTCTGACAGGAATCGACTGTTTCACTTGTTAGTAGAAAAATGCTACTCTTTGCGAGCTGAACTTCCCCTAAGGAACAACTGTGCTTTGCATCCAGAGAGAGAGCTCCAGTCCTGGATTCTCTGATGCATGTGATTCACTAGCCAGAGCCATAAGAAAGCTGTGTCCTGATGCCTTCTGTCTGACAGGAATCGACTCTTTCACTTGTTAGCAAAGCAAAGTTGCACTTTGCTCGTTGAGCTTCCCCTAAGGAACAACAGTGCTTTGCACCGTGAAAGTAAGCTCCAGCCCTGGAGTTTTAGATGCATATGATTTACTTTCCAAAACCATAAGAAATATGTGCCCTGATGTCTCCTGTCTGTCAGAAATCAAGAGTTTCACGTGTTAGAAGAGCAGAGGTGCACTTTGCGATACGAGCTTCCCGTACGTAACAACTGTGTTTTTCACCAAGAAAGAAAGCTCCAGACCTGCATTCTCGAATGTATATGAATCACTTGTCGAAGCCATAAGAAATGTGTGTCCTTTAGCCTTCTGTCTTGCAAGAATCAGCTGTTTCTCTTGTTAGCAACGAAAAGTTGCACTTTGCGGGATGAGCTTCGCTTAAGAAACAAGGTTGTTTTTCACCGAGAAAGAAAGATCCATGACTGGATTCTCAGATGCATATGAGAATCTTTCTAAAGCCATAAGAAATATGTGTCCTGATACATTCTTTCTGACAGGAATCGACTGTTTCACTTGTTAGCAGAAAAATGCTAGTCTTTGCGAGCTGAACTTCCCCTAAGGAACAACAGTGCTTTGCATCCAGAAAGAGAGCTCCAGTCCTGGATTCTCTGATGCATGTGATTCACTAGCCAGAGCCATAAGAAAGCTGTGTCCTGATGCCTTCTGTCTGACAGGAATCGACTCTTTCACTTGTTAGCAAAGCAAAGTTGCACTTTGCTCGTTGAGCTTCCCCTATGGAACAACAGTGCTTTGCACCGTGAAAGCAAGCTCCAGCCATGGAGTTTTAGATGCATATGATTTACTTTCCAAAACCATAAGAAATATGTGCCCTGATGTCTCCTGTCTGTCAGAAATCAAGAGTTTCACGTGTTAGAAGAGCAAAGGTGCACTTTGCGATACGAGCTTCCCGTACGTAACAACTGTGTTTTTCACCAAGAAAGAAAGCTCCAGACCTGCATGCTCGAATGTATATGAATCACTTGTCGAAGCCATAAAAAATGTGTGTCCTTTAGCCTTCTGTCTTGCAAGAATCAGCTGTTTCTCTTTTTAGCAACGAAAAGTTGCCCTTTGCGAGATGAGCTTCGCTTAAGGAACAAAGTTGTTTTTCACCGAGAAAGAAAGATCCAGGACTGGATTCTCAGATGCATATTATTCACTTACCAAAGCCATAAGAAATGTGTGTCCTTATGCCTTCTGTCTTGCAAGAATCAGCTGTTTCTCTTGTTAGCAATGAAATTTGCCCTTTGCGAGATGAGCTTCCCCTAAGGAACAAGGTTGTTTTTCACCGAGAAAGAAAGATCCATGACTGGATTCTCAGATGCATGTGATTCACTAGCCAGAGCCATAAGAAAGCTGTGTCCTGATGCCTTCTGTCTGACAAGAATCGACTGTTTCACTTGTTAGTAGAAAAATGCTACTCTTTGCGAGCTGAACTTCCCCTAAGGAACAACTGTGCTTTGCATCCAGAGAGAGAGCTCCAGTCCTGGATTCTCTGATGCATGTGATTCACTAGCCAGAGCCATAAGAAAGCTGTGTCCTGATGCCTTCTGTCTGACAGGAATCGACTCTTTCACTTGTTAGCAAAGCAAAGTTGCACTTTGCTCGTTGAGCTTCCCCTAAGGAACAACAGTGCTTTGCACCGTGAAAGTAAGCTCCAGCCCTGGAGTTTTAGATACATATGATTTACTTTCCAAAACCATAAGAAATATGTGCCCTGATGTCTCCTGTCTGTCAGAAATCAAGAGTTTCACGTGTTAGAAGAGCAAAGGTGCACTTTGCGATACGAGCTTCCCGTACGTAACAACTGTGTTTTTCACCAAGAAAGAAAGCTCCAGACCTGCATTCTCGAATGTATATGAATCACTTGTCGAAGCCATAAGAAATGTGTGTCCTTTAGCCTTCTGTCTTGCAAGAATCAGCTGTTTCTCTTGTTAGCAACGAAAAGTTGCACTTTGCGGGATGAGCTTCGCTTAAGAAACAAGGTTGTTTTTCACCGAGAAAGAAAGATCCATGACTGGATTCTCAGATGCATATGAGAATCTTTCTAAAGCCATAAGAAATATGTGTCCTGATACATTCTTTCTGACAGGAATCGACTGTTTCACTTGTTAGCAGAAAAATGCTAGTCTTTGCGAGCTGAACTTCCCCTAAGGAACAACAGTGCTTTGCATCCAGAAAGAGAGCTCCAGTCCTGGATTCTCTGATGCATGTGATTCACTAGCCAGAGCCATAAGAAAGCTGTGTCCTGATGCCTTCTGTCTGACAGGAATCGACTCTTTCACTTGTTAGCAAAGCAAAGTTGCACTTTGCTCGTTGAGCTTCCCCTATGGAACAACAGTGCTTTGCACCGTGAAAGCAAGCTCCAGCCATGGAGTTTTAGATGCATATGATTTACTTTCCAAAACCATAAGAAATATGTGCCCTGATGTCTCCTGTCTGTCAGAAATCAAGAGTTTCACGTGTTAGAAGAGCAAAGGTGCACTTTCCGATACGAGCTTCCCGTACGTAACAACTGTGTTTTTCACCGAGAAAGAAAGCTCCAGACCTGCATGCTCGAATGTATATGAATCACTTGTCGAAGCCATAAGAAATGTGTGTCCTTTAGCCTTCTGTCTTGCAAGAATCAGCTCTTTCTCTTGTTAGCAACGAAAAGTTGCCCTTTGCGAGATGAGCTTCGCTTAAGGAACAAAGTTGTTTTTCACCGAGAAAGAAAGATCCAGGACTGGATTCTCAGATGCATATTATTCACTTACCAAAGCCATAAGAAATGTGTGTCCTTATGCCTTCTGTCTTGCAAGAATCAGCTGTTTCTCTTGTTAGCAATGAAATTTGCACTTTGCGAGATGAGCTTCCCCTAAGGAACAAGGTTGTTTTTCACCGAGAAAGAAAGATCCATGACTGGATTCTCAGATGCATGTGATTCACTAGCCAGAGCCATAAGAAAGCTGTGTCCTGATGCCTTCTGTATGACAGGAATCGACTGTTTCACTTGTTAGTAGAAAAATGCTACTCTTTGCGAGCTGAACTTCCCCTAAGGAACAACTGTGCTTTGCATCCAGAGAGAGAGCTCCAGTCCTGGATTCTCTGATGCATGTGATTCACTAGCCAGAGCCATAAGAAAGCTCTGTCCTGATGCCTTCTGTCTGACAGGAATCGACTCTTTCACTTGTTAGCAACGCAAAGTTGCACTTTGCTCGTTGAGCTTCCCCTAAGGAACAACAGTGCTTTGCACCGTGAAAGAAAGCTCCAGCCCTGGAGTTTTAGATACATATGATTTACTTTCCAAAACCATAAGAAATATGTGCCCTGATGTCTCCTGTCTGGCAGAAATCAAGAGTTTCACGTGTTAGAAGAGCAAAGGTGCACTTTGCGATACGAGCTTCCCGTACGAAACAACTGTGTTTTTCACCAAGAAAGAAAGCTCCAGACCTGCATGCTCGAATGTATATGAATCACTTGTCGAAGCCATAAGAAATGTGTGTCCTTTAGCCTTCTGTCTTGCAAGAATCAGCTCTTTCTCTTGTTAGCAACGAAAAGTTGCACTTTGCGAGATGAGCTTCTCTTAAGGAACAAAGTCGTTTTTCACCGAGAAAGAAAGATCCAGGACCGGATTCTCAGATGCATATTATTCACTTACCAAAGCCATAAGAAATGTGTGTCCTTTAGCCTTCTGTCTTGCAAGAATCAGCTCCTTCTCGTGTTAGAAACGAAAAGTTGCACTTTGCGAGATGAGCTTCGCTTAAGGAACAAAGTTGTTTTTCACCGAGAAAGAAAGATCCATGACTGGATTCTCAGATGCATATGAGGATTTTTCTAAAGCCATAAGAAATATGTGTCCTAATACATTCTTTCTGACAGGAATCGACTGTTTCACTTGTTAGCAGAAAAATGCTAGTCTTTGCGAGCTGAACTTCCCCTAAGGAACAACTGTGCTTTGCATCCAGAAAGAGAGCTCCAGTCCTGGATTCTCTGATGCATGTGATTCACTAGCCAGAGCCATAAGAAAGCTGTGTCCTGATGCCTTCTGTCTGACAGGAATCGACTGTTTCACTTGTTAGCAAAGCAAAGTTGCACTTTGCTCGTTGAGCTTTCCCTAAGGAACAACAGTGCTTTGCACCGTGAAAGCAAACTCCAGCCCTGGAGTTTTAGATGCATATGATTTACTTTCCAAAACCATAAGAAATATGTGCCCTGATGTCTCCTGTCTGGCAGAAATCAAGAGTTTCACGTGTTAGAAGAGCAAAGGTGCACTTTGCGATACGAGCTTCCCGTACGTAACAACTGTGTTTTTCACCAAGAGAGAAAGCTCCAGACCTGCATTCTCAAATGTATATGAATCACTTGTCGAAGCCATAAGAAATGTGTGTCCTTTAGCCTTCTGTCTTGCAAGAATCAGCTCTTTCTCTTGTTAGCAACGAAAAGTTGCACTTTGCGAGATGAGCTTCGCTTAAGGAACAAAGTTGTTTTTCACCGAGAAAGAAAGATCCAGGACTGGATTCTCAGATACATATTATTCACTTACCAAAGCCATAAGAAATGTGTGTCCTTATGCCTTTGGTCTTGCAAGAATCAGCTGTTTCTCTTGTTAGCAATGAAATTGCCCTTTGCGAGATGAGCTTCCCCTAAGGAACAAGGTTGTTTTTCACCGAGAAAGAAAGATCCATGACTGGATTCTCAGATGCATGTGATTCACTAGCCAGAGCCATAAGAAAGCTGTGTCCTTATGCCTTCTGTCTGACAGGAATCGACTGTTTCACTTGTTAGTAGAAAAATGCTACTCTTTGCGAGCTGAACTTCCCCTAAGGAACAACTGTGCTTTGCATCCAGAGAGAGAGCTCCAGTCCTGGATTCTCTGATGCATGTGATTCACTAGCCAGAGCCATAAGAAAGCTCTGTCCTGATGCCTTCTGTCTGACAGGAATCGACTCTTTCACTTGTTAGCAAAGCAAAGTTGCACTTTGCTCGTTGAGCTTCCCCTAAGGAACAACAGTGCTTTGCACCGTGAAAGTAAGCTCCAGCCCTGGAGTTTTAGATACATATGATTTACTTTCCAAAACCATAAGAAATATGTGCCCTGATGTCTCCTGTCTGTCACAAATCAAGAGTTTCACGTGTTAGAAGAGCAAAGGTGCACTTTGCGATACGAGCTTCCCGTACGTAACAACTGTGTTTTTCACCAAGAAAGAAAGCTCCAGACCTGCATTCTCGAATGTATATGAATCACTTGTCGAAGCCATAAGAAATGTGTGTCTTTATGCCTTTGGTCTTGCAAGAATCAGCTGTTTCTCTTTTTAGCAACGAAAAGTTGCACTTTGCGAGATGAGCTTCTCTTAAGGAACAAAGTTGTTTTTCACCGAGAAAGAAAGATCCATGACTGGATTCTCAGATGCATATGAGAATTTTCCTAAAGCCATAAGAAATATGTGTCCTAATACATTCTTTCTGACAGGAATCGACTGTTTCACTTGTTAGCAGAAAAATGCTAGTCTTTGCGAGCTGAACTTCCCCTAAGGAACAACTGTGCTTTGCATCCAGAAAGAGAGCTCCAGTCCTGGATTCTCTGATGCATGTGATTCACTAGCCAGAGCCATAAGAAAGCTGTGTCCTGATGCCTTCTGTCTGACAGGAATCGACTCTTTCACTTGTTAGCAAAGCAAAGTTGCACTTTGCTCGTTGAGCTTTCCCTAAGGAACAACAGTGCTTTGCACCGTGAAAGCAAACTCCAGCCCTGGAGTTTTAGATGCATATGATTTACTTTCCAAAACCATAAGAAATATGTGCCCTGATGTCTCCTGTCTGTCAGAAATCAAGAGTTTCACGTGTTAGAAGAGCAAAGGTGCACTTTGCGATACGAGCTTCCCGTACGTAACAACTGTGTTTTTCACCAAGAGAGAAAGCTCCAGACCTGCATGCTCGAATGTATATGAATCACTTGTCGAAGCCATAAGAAATGTGTGTCCTTTAGCCTTCTGTCTTGCAAGAATCAGCTCTTTCTCTTGTTAGCAACGAAAAGTTGCACTTTGCGAGATGAGCTTCTCTTAAGAAACAAAGTTGTTTTTCACCGAGAAAGAAAGATCCAGGACTGGATTCTCAGATACATATTATTCACTTACCAAAGCCATAAGAAATGTGTATCCTTATGCCTTTCGTCTTGCAAGAATCAGCTGTTTCTCTTGTTAGCAATGAAATTTGCCCTTTGCGAGATGAGCTTCCCCTAAGGAACAAAGTTGTTTTTCACCGAGAAAGAAAGATCCATGACTGGATTCTCAGATGCATGTGATTCACTAGCCAGAGGCATAAGAAAGCTGTGTCCTGATGCCTTCTGTCTGACAGGAATCGACTCTTTCACTTGTTAGCAAAGCAAAGTTGCACTTTGCTCGTTGAGCTTCCCCTAAGGAACAACAGTGCTTTGCACCGTGAACGCAAGCTCCAGCCATGGAGTTTTAGATGCATATGATTTACTTTCCAAAACCATAACAAATATATGCCCTGGTGTCTCCTGTCTGGCAGAAATCAAGAGTTTCACGTGTTAGAAGAGCAAAGGTGCACTTTCCGATACGAGCTTCCCGTACGTAACAACTGTGTTTTTCGCCAAGAAAGAAAGCTTCAGACCTGCATTCTCGAATGTATATGAATCACTTGTCGAAGCCATACGAAATGTGTGACCTTTGGCCTTCTGTCTTGCAAGAATCAGCTGTTTCTCTTGTTAGCAACGCAAAATTGCACTTTGCGAGCTGAACTTCCCCTAAGGAACAACTGTGCTTTGCATCCAGAAAGAGAGCTCCAGTCCTGGATTCTCTGATGCATGTGTTTCACTAGCCAGAGCCATAAGAAAGCTGTGTCCTGATGCCTTCTGTCTGACAGGAATCGACTCTTTCACTTGTTAGCCAAGCAAAGTTGCACTTTGCTCGTTGAGCTTTCCCTAAGGAACAACAGTGCTTTGCACCGTGAAAGCGAACTCCAGCCCTGGAGTTTTAGATGCATATGATTTACTTTCCAAAACCATAAGAAATATGTGCCCTGATGTCTCCTGTCTGTCAGAAATCAAGAGTTTCACGTGTTAGAAGAGCAAAGGTGCACTTTGCGATACGAGCTTCCCGTACGTAACAACTGTGTTTTTCACCAAGAGAGAAAGCTCCAGACCTGCATGCTCGAAGGTATATGAATCACTTGTCGAAGCCATAAGAAATGTGTGTCCTTTAGCCTTCTGTCTTGCAAGAATCAGCTCCTTCTCGTGTTAGAAACGAAAAGTTGCACTTTGCGAGATGAGCTTCGCTTAAGGAACAAAGTTGTTTTTCACCGAGAAAGAAAGATCCATGACTGGATTCTCAGATGCATATGAGAATTTTCCTAAAGCCATAAGAAATATGTGTCCTAATACATTCTTTCTGACAGGAATCGACTGTTTCACTTGTTAGCAGAAAAATGCTAGTCTTTGCGAGCTGAACTTCCCCTAAGGAACAACTGTGCTTTGCATCCAGAAAGAGAGCTCCAGTCCTGGATTCTCTGATGCATGTGATTCACTAGCCAGAGCCATAAGAAAGCTGTGTCCTGATGCCTTCTGTCTGACAGGAATCGACTCTTTCACTTGTTAGCAAAGCAAAGTTGCACTTTTCTCGTTGAGCTTTCCCTAAGGAACAACAGTGCTTTGCACCGTGAAAGCAAACTCCAGCCCTGGAGTTTTAGATGCATATGATTTACTTTCCAAAACCATAAGAAATATGTGCCCTGATGTCTCCTGTCTGTCAGAAATCAAGAGTTTCACGTGTTAGAAGAGCAAAGGTGCACTTTGCGATACGAGCTTCCCGTACGTAACAACTGTGTTTTTCACCAAGAGAGAAAGCTCCAGACCTGCATGCTCGAATGTATATGAATCACTTGTCGAAGCCATAAGAAATGTGTGTCCTTTAGCCTTCTGTCTTGCAAGAATCAGCTGTTTCTCTTTTTAGCAACGAAAAGTTGCACTTTGCGAGATGAGCTTCGCTTAAGGAACAAAGTGGTTTTTCACCGAGAAAGAAAGATCCAGGACTGGATTCTCAGATACATATTATTCACTTACCAAAGCCATAAGAAATGTGTGTCCTTATGCCTTTGGTCTTGCAAGAATCAGCTGTTTCTCTTGTTAGCAATGAAATTGCCCTTTGCGAGATGAGCTTCCCCTAAGGAACAAAGTTGTTTTTCACCGAGAAAGAAAGATCCATGACTGGATTCTCAGATGCATATGAGACTCTTTCTAAAGCCATGAGAAATATGTGTTCTGATACATTCTTTCTGACAGGAATCGACTGTTTCACTTGTTAGCAGAAAAATGCTAGCCTTTGCGAGCTGAACTTCCCCTAAGGAACAACTGTGCTTTGCATCCAGAAAGAGAGCTCCAGTCCTGGATTCTCTGATGCATGTGATTCACTAGCCAGAGCCATAAGAAAGCTGTGTCCTGATGCCTTCTGTCTGACAGGAATCGACTGTTTCACTTGTTAGCAAAGCAAAGTTGCACTTTGCTCGTTGAGCTTCCCCTAAGGAACAACAGTGCTTTGCACCGTGAAAGCAAGCTCCAGCCATGGAGTTTTAGATGCATATGATTTACTTTCCAAAACCATAAGAAATATGTGCCCTGATGTCTCCTGTCTGTCAGAAATCAAGAGTTTCACGTTTTAGAAGAGCAAAGGTGCACTTTACCATACGAGCTTCCCGTACGTAACAACTGTGTTTTTCACCAAGAAAGAAAGTTCCAGACTCCAGGGCTGGAGTTTGCTTTCACGGTGCAAAGCACTGTTGTTCCTTAGGGGAAGCTCAACGAGCAAAGTGCAACTTTGCTTTGCTAACAAGTGAAAGAGTCGATTCCTGTCAGACAGAAGGCATCAGGACACAGCTTTCTTATGGCTCTGGCTAGTGAATCACATGCATCTGAGAATCCAGTCATGGATCTTTCTTTCTCGGTGAAAAACAACTTTGTTCCTTAAGAGAAGCTCATCTCGCAAAGTGCAACTTTTCGTTGCTAAAAAGAGAAACAGCTGATTCTTGCAAGACCAAAGGCATAAAGACACACATTTCTTATGGCTTTGGTAAGTGAATAATATGCATCTGAGAATCCAGTCATGGATATTTCTTTCTCGGTGAAAAACAACTTTGTTCCTTAAGAGAAGCTCATCTCGCAATGTGCAAATTTCATTGCTAACAGAGAAACAGCTGATTCTTGCAAGACCAAAGGCATGAAGACACACATTTCTTATGGCTTTGGTAAGTGAATAATATGCATCTGAGAATCCGGTCCTGGATCTTTCTTTCTCGGTGAAAAACAACTTTGTTCCTTAAGAGAAGCTCATCTCGCAAAGTGCAACTTTTCGTTGCTAAAAAGAGAAACAGCTGATTCTTGCAAGACTGAAGGCTAAAGGACACACATTTCTTATGGCTTCGACAAGTGATTCATATACATTCGAGCATGCAGGTCTGGAGCTTTCTCTCTTGGTGAAAAACACAGTTGTTACGTACGGGAAGCTCGTATCGCAAAGTGCACCTTTGCTCTTCTAACACGTGAAACTCTTGATTTCTGACAGACAGGAGACATCAGGGCACATATTTCCTATGGTTTTGGAAAGTAAATCATATGCATCTAAAACTCCAGGGCTGGAGCTTGCTTTCACGGTGCAAAGCACTGTTGTTCCATAGGGGAAGCTCAACGAGCAAAGTGCAACTTTGCTTTGCTAACAAGTGAAACAGTCGATTCCTGTCAGACAGAAGGCATCAGGACAGAGCTTTCTTATGGCTCTGGCTAGTGAATCACATGCATCAGAGAATCCAGGACTGGAGCTCTCTTTCTGGATGCAAAGCACAGTTGTTCCTTAGGGGAAGTTCAGCTCGCAAAGACTAGCATTTTTCTACTAACAAGTGAAACAGTCGATTCCTGTCAGACAGAAGGCATCAGGACACAGCTTTCTTATGGCTCTGGCTAGTGAATCACATGCATCTAAGAATCCAGTCATGGATCTTTCTTTCTCGGTGAAAAACAACCTTGTTCCTTAGGGGAAGCTCATCTCGCAAAGGGCAATTTCATTGCTAACAAGAGAAACAGCTGATTCTTGCAAGACCAAAGGCATAAGGACACACATTTCTTATGGCTTTGGTAAGTGAATAATATGTATCTGAGAATCCAGTCCTGGATCTTTCTTTCTCGGTGAAAAACAACTTTGTTCCTTAAGCGAAGCTCATCTCGCAAAGTGCAACTTTTCGTTGCTAACAAGAGAAACAGCTGATTCTTGCAAGACAGAAGGCTAAAGGACACACATTTCTTATGGCTTCGACAAGTGATTCATATACATTCGAGAATGCAGGTCTGGAGCTTTCTCTCTTGGTGAAAAACACAGTTGTTACGTACGGGAAGCTCGTATCGCAAAGTGCACCTTTGCTCTTCTAACACGTGAAACTCTTGATTTGTGACAGACAGGAGACATCAGGGCACATATTTCTTATGGTTTTGGAAAGTAAATCATATGCATCTAAAACTCCATGGCTGGAGCTTGCTTTCACGGTGCAAAGCACTGTTGTTCCTTAGGGGAAGCTCAACGAGCAAAGTGCAACTTTGCTTTGCTAACAAGTGAAACAGTCGATTCCTGTCAGACAGAAGGCATCAGGACACAGCTTTCTTATGGCTCTGGCTAGTGAATCACATGCATCAGAGAATCCAGGACTGGAGCTCTCTTTCTGGATGCAAAGCACTGTTGTTCCTTAGGGGAAGTTCAGCTCGCAAAGACTAGCATTTTTCTGCTAACAAGTGAAACAGTCGATTCCTGTCAGAAAGAATGTATCAGGGCACATATTTCTTATGGCTCTAGAAAGATTCTCATATGCATCTGAGAATCCAGTCCTGGATCTTTCTTTCTCGGTGAAAAACAACCTTGTTTCTTAAGCGAAGCTCATCTCGCAAAGTGCAACTTTTCGTTGCTAACAAGAGAAACAGCTGATTCTTGCAAGACAGAAGGCTAAAGGACACACATTTCTTATGGCTTCGACAAGTGATTCATATACATTCGAGAATGCAGGTCTGGAACTTTCTTTCTTGGTGAAAAACACAGTTGTTACGTACGGGAAGCTCGTATCGCAAAGTGCACCTTTGCTCTTCTAACACGTGAAACTCTTGATTTGTGACAGACAGGAGACATCAGGGCACATATTTCTTATGGTTTTGGAAAGTAAATCATATGCATCTAAAACTCCAGGGCTGGAGTTTGCTTTCACGGTGCAAAGCACTGTTGTTCCTTAGGGAAAGCTCAACGAGCAAAGTGCAACTTTGCTTGGCTAACAAGTGAAAGACGCGATTCCTGTCAGACAGAAGGCATTAGGACACAGCTTTCTTATGGCTCTGGCTAGTGAAACACATGCATCAGAGAATCCAGGACTGGAGCTCTCTTTCTGGATGCAAAGCACAGTTGTTCATTAGGGGAAGTTCAGCTCGCAAAGTGCAATTTTGCGTTGCTAACAAGAGAAACAGCTGATTCTTGCAAGACAGAAGGCCAAAGGTCACACATTTCATATGGCTTCGACAAGTGATTCATATACATTCGAGAATGCAGGTCTGAAGCTTTCTTTCTTGGCGAAAAACACAGTTGTTACGTACGGGAAGCTCGTATCGGAAAGTGCACCTTTGCTCTTCTAAAACGTGAAACTCTTGATTTCTGCCAGACAGGAGACATCAGGGCACATATTTCTTATGGTTTTGGAAAGTAAATCATATGCATCTAAAACTCCAGGGCTGGAGTTTGCTTTCACGGTGCAAAGCACTGTTGTTCCTTAGGGGAAGCTCAACGAGCAAAGTGCAACTTTGCTTTGCTAACAAGTGAAAGAGTCGATTCCTGTCAGACAGAAGGCATCAGGACAGAGCTTTCTTATGGCTCTGGCTAGTGAATCACATGCATCAGAGAATCCAGGACTGGAGCTCTCTCTCTGGATGCAAAGCACAGTTGTTCCTTAGGGGAAGTTCAGCTCGCAAAGACTAGCATTTTTCTACTAACAAGTGAAACAGTCGATTCCTGTCAGACAGAAGGCATCCGGACACAGCTTTCTTATGGCTCTGGCTAGTGAATCACATGCATCTGAGAATCCAGTCATGGATCTTTCTTTCTCGGTGAAAAAAACTTTGTTCCTTAGGGGAAGCTCATCTCGCAAAGGGCAAATTTCATTGCTAACAGAGAAACAGCTGATTCTTGCAAGACCAAAGGCATGAAGACACACATTTCTTATGGCTTTGGTAAGTGAATAATATGCATCTGAGAATCCGGTCCTGGATCTTTCTTTCTCGGTGAAAAACAACTTTGTTCCTTAAGAGAAGCTCATCTCGCAAAGTGCAACTTTTCGTTGCTAACAAGAGAAAGAGCTGATTCTTGCAAGACAGAAGGCTAAAGGACACACATTTCTTATGGCTTCGACAAGTGATTCATATACATTCGAGCATGCAGGTCTGGAGCTTTCTCTCTTGGTGAAAAACACAGTTGTTACGTACGGGAAGCTCGTATCGCAAAGTGCACCTTTGCTCTTCTAACACGTGAAACTCTTGATTTCTGACAGACAGGAGACATCAGGGCACATATTTCTTATGGTTTTGGAAAGTAAATCATATGCATCTAAAACTCCAGGGCTGGAGTTTGCTTTCACGGTGCAAAGCACTGTTGTTCCTTAGGGGAAGCTCAACGAGCAAAGTGCAACTTTGCTTTGCTAACAAGTGAAAGAGTCGATTCCTGTCAGACAGAAGGCATCAGGACACAGCTTTCTTAGGGCTCTGGCTAGTGAATCACATGCATCTGAGAATCCAGTCATGGATCTTTCTTTCTCGGTGAAAAACAACCTTGTTCCTTAGGGGAAGCTCATCTCGCAAAGGTCAAATTTCATTGCTAACAAGAGAAACAGCTGATTCTTGCAAGACCAAAGGCATAAGGACACACATTTCTTATGGCTTTGGTAAGTGAATAATATGCATCTGAGAATCCGGTCCTGGATCTTTCTTTCTCGGTGAAAAACAACTTTGTTCCTTAAGAGAAGCTCATCTCGCAAAGTGCAACTTTTCGTTGCTAACAAGAGAAAGAGCTGATTCTTGCAAGACAGAAGGCTAAAGGACACACATTTCTTATGGCTTCGTCAAGTGATTCATATACATTCGAGAATGCAGGTCTGGAACTTTCTTTCTTGGTGAAAAACACAGTTGTTACGTACGGGAAGCTCGTATCGCAAAGTGTACCTTTGCTCTTCTAAAACGTGAAACTCTTGATTTCTGACAGACAGGAGACATCAGGGCACATATTTCTTATGGTTTTGGAAAGTAAATCATATGTATCTAAAACTCCAGGGCTGGAGCTTGCTTTCACGGTGCAAAGCACTGTTGTTCCTTAGGGGAAGCTCAACGAGCAAAGTGCAACTTTGCTTTGCTAACAAGTGAAACAGTCGATTCCTGTCAGACAGAAGGCATCAGGACACAGCTTTCTTATGGCTCTGGCTAGTGAATCACATGCATCAGAGAATCCAGGACTGGAGCTCTCTCTCTGGATGCAAAGCACAGTTGTTCCTTAGGGGAAGTTCAGCTCGCAAAGACTAGCATTTTTCTACTAACAAGTGAAACAGTCGATTCCTGTCAGACAGAAGGCATCAGGACACAGCTTTCTTATGGCTCTGGCTAGTGAATCACATGCATCTGAGAATCCAGTCATGGATCTTTCTTTCTCGGTGAAAAACAACTTTGTTCCTTAGGGGAAGCTCATCTCGCAAAGGGCAATTTCATTGCTAACAAGAGAAACAGCTGATTCTTGCAAGACCAAAGGCATAAGGACACACATTTCTTATGGCTTTGGTAAGTGAATAATATGTATCTGAGAATCCAGTCCTGGATCTTTCTTTCTCGGTGAAAAACAACTTTGTTCCTTAAGAGAAGCTCATCTCGCAAAGTGCAACTTTTCGTTGCTAACAAGAGAAAGAGCTGATTCTTGCAAGACTGAAGGCTAAAGGACACACATTTCTTATGGCTTCGAAAAGTTATTCATATACATTCGAGCATGCAGGTCTGGAGCTTTCTCTCTTGGTGAAAAACACAGTTGTTACGTACGGGAAGCTCGTATCGCAAAGTGCACCTTTGCTCTTCTAACACGTGAAACTCTTGATTTGTGACAGACAGGAGACATCAGGGCACATATTTCTTATGGTTTTGGAAAGTAAATCATATGAATCTAAAACTCCAGGGCTGGAGCTTGCTTTCACGGTGCAAAGCACTGTTGTTCCTTAGGGGAAGCTCAACGAGAAAAGTGCAACTTTGCTTTGCTAACAAGTGAAACAGTCGATTCCTGTCAGACAGAAGGCATCAGGACACAGCTTTCTTATGGGCCTGGCTAGTGAATCACATGCATCAGAGAATCCAGGACTGGAGCTCTCTTTCTGGTTGCAAAGCACAGTTGTTCCTTAGGGGAAGTTCAGCTCGCAAACAGTAGCATTTTTCTGCTAACAAGTGAAACAGACGATTCCTGTCAGAAAGAATGTATCAGGACACATATTTCTTATGGCTTTAGAAAGATTCTCATATGCATCTGAGAATCCAGTCATGGATCTTTCTTTCTCGGTGAAAAACAACTTTGTTTCTTAAGCGAAGCTCATCTCGCAAAGTGCAACTTTTCGTTGCTAAAAAGAGAAACAGCTGATTCTTGCAAGACAGAAGGCTAAAGGACACACATTTCTTATGGCTTCGAAAAGTTATTCATATATATTCGAGCATGCAGGTCTGGAGCTTTCTCTCTTGGTGAAAAACACAGTTGTTACGTACGGGAAGCTCGTATCGCAAAGTGCACCTTTGCTCTTCTAACACGTGAAACTCTTGATTTGTGACAGACAGGAGACATCAGGGCACATATTTCTTATGGTTTTGGAAAGTAAATCATATGAATCTAAAACTCCAGGGCTGGAGCTTGCTTTCACGGTGCAAAGCACTGTTGTTCCTTAGGGGAAGCTCAACGAGCAAAGTGCAACTTTGCTTTGCTAACAAGTGAAACAGTCGATTCCTGTCAGACAGAAGGCATCAGGACACAGCTTTCTTATGGCTCTGGCTAGTGAAACACATGCATCAGAGAATCCAGGACTGGAGCTCTCTTTCTGGATGCAAAGCACAGTTGTGCCTTACGGGAAGTTCAGCTCGCAAAGAGTAGCATTTTTCTACTAACAAGTGAAAGAGTCGATTCCTGTCAGACAGAAGGCATCAGGACACAGCTTTCTTATGGCTCTGGCTAGTGAATCACATGCATCTGAGAATCCAGTCATGGATCTTTCTTTCTCGGTGAAAAACAACCTTGTTCCTTAGGGGATACTCATCTCGCAAAGTGCAAATTTCATTGCTAACAAGAGAAACAGCTGATTCTTGCAAGACCAAAGGCATAAGGACACACATTTCTTATGGCTTTAATAAGTGAATAATATGAATCTGATAATCCAGGACGGGATCTTTCTTTCTCGGTGAAAAACAACCTTGTTCCTTAGGGGAAGCTCATCTCTCAAAGTGCAACTTTGCGTTGCTAACAAGAGAAACAGCTGATTCTTGCAAGACAGAAGGCCAAAGGACACACATTTCGTATGGCTTCGACAAGTGATTCATATACATTCGAGAATGCAGGTCTGAAGCTTTCTTTCTTGGCGAAAAAAACAGTTGTTACGTACGGGAAGCTCGTATCGCAAAGTGCACCTTTGCTCTTCTAAAACGTGAAACTCTTGATTTCTGACAGACAGAAGACATCAGGGCACATATTTCTTATGGTTTTGGAAAGTAAATCATATGCATCTAAAACTCCAGGGCTGGAGCTTGCTTTCACGGTGCAAAGCACTGTTGTTCCTTAGGGGAAGCTCAACGAGCAAAGTGCAACTTTGCTTTGCTAACAAGTGAAACAGCTGATTCTTGCAAGACAGAAGGCATAAGGACACACATTTCTTATGGCTTTGATAAGTGAATCATATGAATCTGAGAATCCAGGACTGGATTTTTCTTTCTCGGTGAAAAACAACCTTGTTCCTTAGGGGAAGCTCATCTCGCAAAGTGCAACTTTTCGTTGCTAACAAGAGAAACAGCTGATTCTTGCAAGACAGAAGGCTAAAGGACACACATTTCTTATGGCTTCGACAAGTGATTCATATACATTCGAGAATGCAGGTCTGGAGCTTTCTTTCTTGGTGAAAAACACAGTTGTTACGTACGGGAAGCTCGTATCGCAAAGTGCACCTTTGCTCTTCTAACACGTGAAACTCTTGATTTGTGACAGACAGGAGACATCAGGGCACATATTTCTTATGGTTTTGGAAAGTAAATCATATGCATCTAAAACTCCAGGGCTGGAGCTTGCTTTCACGGTGCAAAGCACTGTTGTTCCTTAGGGGAAGCTCAACGAGCAAAGTGTAACTTTGCTTTGCTAACAAGTGAAACAGTCGATTCCTGTCAGACAGAAGGCATCAGGACACAGTATTCTTATGGGCCTGGCTAGTGAATCACATGCATCAGAGAATCCAGGACTGGAGCTCTCTTTCTGGATGCAAAGCACAGTTGTTCCTTAGGGGAAGTACAGCTCGCAAAGAGTAGCATTTTTCTGCTAAAAAGTGAAACAGTCGATTCCTGCCAGAAAGAATGTAACAGGACACATATTTCTTATGGCTTTAGAAAGATTCTCATATGCATCTGAGAATCCAGTCATGGATCTTTCTTTCTCGGTGAAAAACAACTTTGTTTCTTAAACGAAGCTCATCTCGCAAAGTGCAACTTTTCGTTGCTAACAAGAGAAACAGCTGATTCTTGCAAGACAGAAGGCTAAAGGACACACATTTCTTATGGCTTTGGTAAGTGAATAATATGCATCTGAGAATCCGGTCCTGGATCTTTCTTTCTCGGTGAAAAACAACTTTGTTCCTTAAGAGAAGCTCATCTCGCAAAGTGCAACTTTTCGTTGCTAAAAAGAGAAACAGCTGATTCTTGCAAGACAGAAGGCTAAAGGACACACATTTCTTATGGCTTCGACAAGTGATTCATATACATTCGAGCATGCAGGTCTGGAGCTTTCTCTCTTGGTGAAAAACACAGTTGTTACGTACGGGAAGCTCGTATCGCAAAGTGCACCTTTGCTCTTCTAACACGTGAAACTCTTGATTTCTGCCAGACAGGAGACATCAGGGCACATATTTCTTATGGTTTTGGAAAGTAAATCATATGCATCTAAAACTCCAGGGCTGGAGTTTGCTTTCACGGTGCAAAGCACTGTTGTTCCATAGGGAAAGCTCAACGAGCAAAGTGCAACTTTGCTTTGCTAACAAGTGAAAGAGTCGATTCCTGTCAGACAGAAGGCATCAGGACACAGCTTTCTTATGGCTCTGGCTAGTGAATCACATGCATCAGAGAATCCAGGACTGGAGCTCTCTCTCTGGATGCAAAGCACAGTTGTTCCTTAGGGGAAGTTCAGCTCGCAAAGAGTAGCATTTTTCTACTAACAAGTGAAACAGTCGATTCCTGACAGACAGAAGGCATCAGGACACAGCTTTCTTATGGCTCTGGATAGTGAATCACATGCATCTGAGAATCCAGTCATGGATCTTTCTTTCTCGGTGAAAAACAACTTTGTTCCTTAGGGGAAGCTCATCTCGCAAAGGGCAAATTTCATTGCTAACAAGAGAAACAGCTGATTCTTGCAAGACCAAAGGCATAAGGACACACATTTCTTATGGCTTTGGTAAGTGAATAATATGTATCTGAGAATCCAGTCCTGGATCTTTCTTTCTCGGTGAAAAACAACTTTGTTTCTTAAGCGAAGCTCATCTCGCAAAGTGCAACTTTTCGTTGCTAACAAGAGAAACAGCTGATTCTTGCAAGACAGAAGGCTAAAGGACACACATTTCTTATGGCTTCGACAAGTGATTCATATACATTCGAGCATGCAGGCCTGGAGCTTTCTCTCTTGGTGAAAAACACAGTTGTTACGTACGGGAAGCTCGTATCGCAAAGTGCACCTTTGCTCTTCTAACACGTGAAACTCTTGATTTCTGACAGACAGGAGACATCAGGGCACATATTTCTTATGGTTTTGGAAAGTAAATCATATGCATCTAAAACTCCAGGGCTGGAGTTTGCTTTCACGGTGCAAAGCACTGTTGTTCCTTAGGGGAAGCTCAACGAGCAAAGTGCAACTTTGCTTTGCTAACAAGTGAAAGAGTCGATTCCTGTCAGACAGAAGGCATCAGGACACAGCTTTCTTATGGCTCTGGCTAGTGAATCACATGCATCAGAGAATCCAGGACTGGAGCTCTCTTTCTGGATGCAAAGCACAGTTGTTCCTTAGGGGAAGTTCAGCTCGCAAAGACTAGCATTTTTCTGCTAACAAGTGAAACAGTCGATTCCTGTCAGAAAGAATGTATCAGATTTCTCATGGCTTTAGAAAGAGTCTCATATGCATCTGAGAATCCAGTCCTGGATCTTTCTTTCTCGGTGAAAAACAACCTTGTTCCTTAGGGGAAGCTCATCTCGCAAAGGTCAAATTTCATTGCTAACAAGAGAAACAGCTGATTCTTGCAAGACCAAAGGCATAAGGACACACATTTCTTATGGCTTTGGTAAGTGAATAATATGCATCTGAGAATCCGGTCCTGGATCTTTCTTTCTCGGTGAAAAACAACTTTGTTCCTTAAGAGAAGCTCATCTCGCAAAGTGCAACTTTTCGTTGCTAACAAGAGAAAGAGCTGATTCTTGCAAGACAGAAGGCTAAAGGACACACATTTCTTATGGCTTCGACAAGTGATTCATATACATTCGAGAATGCAGGTCTGGAACTTTCTTTCTTGGTGAAAAATACAGTTGTTACGTACGGGAAGCTCGTATCGCAAAGTGTACCTTTGCTCTTCTAAAACGTGAAACTCTTGATTTCTGCCAGACAGGAGACATCAGGGCACATATTTCTTATGGTTTTGGAAAGTAAATCATATGTATCTAAAACTCCAGGGCTGGAGCTTACTTTCACGGTGCAAAGCACTGTTGTTCCTTAGGGGAAGCTCAACGAGCAAAGTGCAACTTTGCTTTGCTAACAAGTGAAAGAGTCGATTCCTGTCAGACAGAAGGCATCAGGACACAGCTTTCTTATGGCTCTGGCTAGTGAATCACATGCATCAGAGAATCCAGGACTGGAGCTCTCTCTCTGGATGCAAAGCACAGTTGTTCCTTAGGGGAAGTTCAGCTCGCAAAGACTAGCATTTTTCTACTAACAAGTGAAACAGTCGATTCCTGTCAGACAGAAGGCATCAGGACACAGCTTTCTTATGGCTCTGGCTAGTGAATCACATGCATCTGAGAATCCAGTCATGGATCTTTCTTTCTCGGTGAAAAACAACTTTGTTCCTTAGGGGAAGCTCATCTCGCAAAGGGCAATTTCATTGCTAACAAGAGAAACAGCTGATTCTTGCAAGACCAAAGGCATAAGGACACACATTTCTTATGGCTTTGGTAAGTGAATAATATGTATCTGAGAATCCAGTCCTGGATCTTTCTTTCTCGGTGAAAAACAACTTTGTTCCTTAAGCGAAGCTCATCTCGCAAAGTGCAACTTTTCGTTGCTAACAAGAGAAAGAGCTGATTCTTGCAAGACTGAAGGCTAAAGGACACACATTTCTTATGGCTTCGAAAAGTTATTCATATACATTCGAGCATGCAGGTCTGGAGCTTTCTTTCTTGGTGAAAAACACAGTTGTTACGTACGGGAAGCTCGTATCGCAAAGTGCACCTTTGCTCTTCTAACACGTGAAACTCTTGATTTGTGACAGACAGGAGACATCAGGGCACATATTTCTTATGGTTTTGGAAAGTAAATCATATGCATCTAAAACTCCATGGCTGGAGCTTGCTTTCACGGTGCAAAGCACTGTTGTTCCTTAGGGGAAGCTCAACGAGAAAAGTGCAACTTTGCTTTGCTAACAAGTGAAACAGTCGATTCCTGTCAGACAGAAGGCATCAGGACACAGCTTTCTTATGGCTCTGGCTAGTGAATCACATGCATCAGAGAATCCAGGACTGGAGCTCTCTTTCTGGTTGCAAAGCACAGTTGTTCCTTAGGGGAAGTTCAGCTCGCAAACAGTAGCATTTTTCTGCTAACAAGTGAAACAGACGATTCCTGTCAGAAAGAATGTATCAGGACACATATTTCTTATGGCTTTAGAAAGATTCTCATATGCATCTGAGAATCCAGTCATGGATCTTTCTTTCTCGGTGAAAAACAACCTTGTTTCTTAAGCGAAGCTCATCTCGCAAAGTGCAACTTTTCGTTGCTAACAAGAGAAACAGCTGATTCTTGCAAGACAGAAGGCTAAAGGACACACATTTCTTATGGCTTCGAAAAGTTATTCATATATATTCGAGCATGCAGGTCTGGAGCTTTCTCTCTTGGTGAAAAACACAGTTGTTACGTACGGGAAGCTCGTATCGCAAAGTGCACCTTTGCTCTTCTAACACGTGAAACTCTTGATTTGTGACAGACAGGAGACATCAGGGCACATATTTCTTATGGTTTTGGAAAGTAAATCATATGAATCTAAAACTCCAGGGCTGGAGCTTGCTTTCACGGTGCAAAGCACTGTTGTTCCTTAGGGGAAGCTCAACGAGCAAAGTGCAACTTTGCTTTGCTAACAAGTGAAACAGTCGATTCCTGTCAGACAGAAGGCATCAGGACACAGCTTTCTTATGGCTCTGGCTAGTGAAACACATGCATCAGAGAATCCAGGACTGGAGCTCTCTTT
The DNA here is from genome assembly GCF_047495875.1 of Pithys albifrons albifrons. NCBI lineage: Eukaryota > Metazoa > Chordata > Aves > Passeriformes > Thamnophilidae > Pithys > Pithys albifrons. The sequence goes on along the minus strand of NC_092465.1, from coordinate 40,230,936 downwards.
CTGGATGCAAAGCACAGTTGTGCCTTACGGGAAGTTCAGCTCGCAAAGAGTAGCATTTTTCTACTAACAAGTGAAAGAGTCGATTCCTGTCAGACAGAAGGCATCAGGACACAGCTTACTTATGGCTCTGGCTAGTGAATCACATGCATCTGAGAATCCAGTCATGGATCTTTCTTTCTCGGTGAAAAACAACCTTGTTCCTTAGGGGATACTCATCTCGCAAAGTGCAAATTTCATTGCTAACAAGAGAAACAGCTGATTCTTGCAAGACCAAAGGCATAAGGACACACATTTCTTATGGCTTTGATAAGTGAATAATATGAATCTGATAATCCAGGACGGGATCTTTCTTTCTCGGTGAAAAACAACCTTGTTCCTTAGGGGAAGCTCATCTCGCAAAGTGCAACTTTTCGTTGCTAACAAGAGAAACAGCTGATTCTTGCAAGACAGAAGGCTAAAGGACACACATTTCTTATGGCTTCGACAAGTGATTCATATACATTCGAGAATGCAGGTCTGGAGCTTTCTTTCTTGGTGAAAAACACAGTTGTTACGTACGGGAAGCTCGTATCGCAAAGTGCACCTTTGCTCTTCTAACACGTGAAACTCTTGATTTCTGACAGACAGGAGACATCAGGGCACATATTTCTTATGGTTTTGGAAAGTAAATCATATGCATCTAAAACTCCATGGCTGGAGCTTGCTTTCACGGTGCAAAGCACTGTTGTTCCTTAGGGGAAGCTCAACGAGCAAAGTGTAACTTTGCTTTGCTAACAAGTGAAACAGTCGATTCCTGTCAGACAGAAGGCATCAGGACACAGTATTCTTATGGGCCTGGCTAGTGAATCACATGCATCAGAGAATCCAGGACTGGAGCTCTCTTTCTGGATGCAAAGCACAGTTGTTCCTTAGGGGAAGTACAGCTCGCAAAGAGTAGCATTTTTCTGCTAACAAGTGAAACAGTCGATTCCTGCCAGAAAGAATGTAACAGCCCACATATTTCTTATGGCTTTAGAAAGATTCTCATATGCATCTGAGAATCCAGTCATGGATCTTTCTTTCTCGGTGAAAAACAACTTTGTTTCTTAAACGAAGCTCATCTCGCAAAGTGCAACTTTTCGTTGCTAACAAGAGAAACAGCTGATTCTTGCAAGACAGAAGGCTAAAGGACACACATTTCTTATGGCTTTGGTAAGTGAATAATATGCATCTGAGAATCCGGTCCTGGATCTTTCTTTCTCGGTGAAAAACAACTTTGTTCCTTAAGAGAAGCTCATCTCGCAAAGTGCAACTTTTCGTTGCTAAAAAGAGAAACAGCTGATTCTTGCAAGACAGAAGGCTAAAGGACACACATTTCTTATGGCTTCGACAAGTGATTCATATACCTTCGAGCATGCAGGTCTGGAGCTTTCTCTCTTGGTGAAAAACACAGTTGTTACGTACGGGAAGCTCGTATCGGAAAGTGCACCTTTGCTCTTCTAAAACGTGAAACTCTTGATTTCTGCCAGACAGGAGACATCAGGGCACATATTTGTTATGGTTTTGGAAAGTAAATCATATGCATCTAAAACTCCATGGCTGGAGCTTGCGTTCACGGTGCAAAGCACTGTTGTTCCTTAGGGGAAGCTCAACGAGCAAAGTGCAACTCTGCTTTGCTAACAAGTGAAAGAGTCGATTCCTGTCAGACAGAAGGCATCAGGACACAGCTTTCTTATGCCTCTGGCTAGTGAATCACATGCATCTGAGAATCCAGTCATGGATCTTTCTTTCTCGGTGAAAAACAACTTTGTTCCTTAAGCGAAGCTCATCTCGCAAAGTGCAAATTTCATTGCTAACAGAGAAACAGCTGATTCTTGCAAGACCAAAGGCATGAAGACACACATTTCTTATGGCTTTGGTAAGTGAATAATATGCATCTGAGAATCCGGTCCTGGATCTTTCTTTCTCGTTGAAAAACAACTTTGTTCCTTAAGAGAAGCTCATCTCGCAAAGTGCAACTTTTCGTTGCTAACAAGAGAAAGAGCTGATTCTTGCAAGACAGAAGGCTAAAGGACACACATTTCTTATGGCTTCGACAAGTGATTCATATACATTCGAGCATGCAGGTCTGGAGCTTTCTCTCTTGGTGAAAAACACAGTTGTTACGTACGGGAAGCTCGTATCGCAAAGTGCACCTTTGCTCTTCTAACACGTGAAACTCTTGATTTCTGACAGACAGGAGACATCAGGGCACATATTTCTTATGGTTTTGGAAAGTAAATCATATGCATCTAAAACTCCAGGGCTGGAGTTTGCTTTCACGGTGCAAAGCACTGTTGTTCCTTAGGGAAAGCTCAACGAGCAAAGTGCAACTTTGCTTTGCTAACAAGTGAAAGAGTCGATTCCTGTCAGACAGAAGGCATCAGGACACAGCTTTCTTATGGCTCTGGCTAGTGAATCACATGCATCAGAGAATCCAGGACTGGAGCTCTCTTTCTGGATGCAAAGCACAGTTGTTCCTTAGGGGAAGTTCAGCTCGCAAAGACTAGCATATTTCTGCTAACAAGTGAAACAGTCGATTCCTGTCAGAAAGAATGTATTAGGACACATATTTCTTATGGCTTTAGGAAAATTCTCATATGCATCTGAGAATCCAGTCATGGATCTTTCTTTCTCGGTGAAAAACAACTTTGTTCCTTAAGCGAAGCTCATCTCGCAAAGTGCAACTTTTCGTTGCTAACAAGAGAAACAGCTGATTCTTGCAAGACAGAAGGCTAAAGGACACACATTTCTTATGGCTTCGACAAGTGATTCATATACCTTCGAGCATGCAGGTCTGGAGCTTTCTCTCTTGGTGAAAAACACAGTTGTTACGTACGGGAAGCTCGTATCGCAAAGTGCACCTTTGCTCTTCTAACACGTGAAACTCTTGATTTCTGCCAGACAGGAGACATCAGGGCACATATTTCTTATGGTTTTGGAAAGTAAATCATATGTATCTAAAACTCCAGGGCTGGAGTTTGCTTTCACGGTGCAAAGCACTGTTGTTCCTTAGGGAAAGCTCAACGAGCAAAGTGCAACTTTGCTTGGCTAACAAGTGAAAGAGTCGATTCCTGTCAGACAGAAGGCATCAGGACACAGCTTTCTTATGGCTCTGGCTAGTGAAACACATGCATCAGAGAATCCAGGACTGGAGCTCTCTTTCTGGATGCAAAGCACAGTTGTTCATTAGGGGAAGTTCAGCTCGCAAAGTGCAATTTTGCGTTGCTAACAAGAGAAACAGCTGATTCTTGCAAGACAGAAGGCCAAAGGTCACACATTTCGTATGGCTTCGACAAGTGATTCATATACATTCGAGAATGCAGGTCTGAAGCTTTCTTTCCTGGCGAAAAACACAGTTGTTACGTACGGGAAGCTCGTATCGGAAAGTGCACCTTTGCTCTTCTAAAACGTGAAACTCTTGATTTCTGACAGACAGGAGACATCAGGGCACATATTTCTTATGGTTTTGGAAAGTAAATCATATGCATCTAAAACTCCATGGCTGGAGCTTGCTTTCACGGTGCAAAGCACTGTTGTTCCTTAGGGGAAGCTCAACGAGCAAAGTGCAACTCTGCTTTGCTAACAAGTGAAAGAGTCGATTCCTGTCAGACAGAAGGCATCAGGACACAGCTTTCTTATGGCTCTGGCTAGTGAATCACATGCATCAGAGAATCCAGGACTGGAGCTCTCTTTCTGGTTGCAAAGCACAGTTGTTCCTTAGGGGAAGTTCAGCTCGCAAACAGTAGCATTTTTCTGCTAACAAGTGAAACAGACGATTCCTGTCAGAAAGAATGTATCAGGACACATATTTCTTATGGCTTTAGAAAGATTCTCATATGCATCTGAGAATCCAGTCATGGATCTTTCTTTCTCGGTGAAAAACAACCTTGTTTCTTAAGCGAAGCTCATCTCGCAAAGTGCAACTTTTCGTTGCTAACAAGAGAAACAGCTGATTCTTGCAAGACAGAAGGCTAAAGGACACACATTTCTTATGGCTTCGAAAAGTTATTCATATATATTCGAGCATGCAGGTCTGGAGCTTTCTCTCTTGGTGAAAAACACAGTTGTTACGTACGGGAAGCTCGTATCGCAAAGTGCACCTTTGCTCTTCTAACACGTGAAACTCTTGATTTGTGACAGACAGGAGACATCAGGGCACATATTTCTTATGGTTTTGGAAAGTAAATCATATGAATCTAAAACTCCAGGGCTGGAGCTTGCTTTCACGGTGCAAAGCACTGTTGTTCCTTAGGGGAAGCTCAACGAGCAAAGTGCAACTTTGCTTTGCTAACAAGTGAAACAGTCGATTCCTGTCAGACAGAAGGCATCAGGACACAGCTTTCTTATGGCTCTGGCTAGTGAAACACATGCATCAGAGAATCCAGGACTGGAGCTCTCTTTCTGGATGCAAAGCACAGTTGTGCCTTACGGGAAGTTCAGCTCGCAAAGAGTAGCATTTTTCTACTAACAAGTGAAAGAGTCGATTCCTGTCAGACAGAAGGCATCCGGACACAGCTTTCTTATGGCTCTGGCTAGTGAATCACAAGCATCTGAGAATCCAGTCATGGATCTTTCTTTCTCGGTGAAAAACAACCTTGTTCCTTAGGGGATACTCATCTCGCAAAGTGCAAATTTCATTGCTAACAAGAGAAACAGCTGATTCTTGCAAGACCAAAGGCATAAGGACACACATTTCTTATGGCTTTGATAAGTGAATAATATGAATCTGATAATCCAGGACGGGATCTTTCTTTCTCGGTGAAAAACAACCTTGTTCCTTAGGGGAAGCTCATCTCGCAAAGTGCAACTTTTCGTTGCTAACAAGAGAAACAGCTGATTCTTGCAAGACAGAAGGCTAAAGGACACACATTTCTTATGGCTTCGACAAGTGATTCATATACATTCGAGAATGCAGGTCTGGAGCTTTCTTTCTTGGTGAAAAACACAGTTGTTACGTACGGGAAGCTCGTATCGCAAAGTGCACCTTTGCTCTTCTAACACGTGAAACTCTTGATTTCTGACAGACAGGAGACATCAGGGCACATATTTCTTATGGTTTTGGAAAGTAAATCATATGCATCTAAAACTCCATGGCTGGAGCTTGCTTTCACGGTGCAAAGCACTGTTGTTCCTTAGGGGAAGCTCAACGAGCAAAGTGTAACTTTGCTTTGCTAACAAGTGAAACAGTCGATTCCTGTCAGACAGAAGGCATCAGGACACAGTATTCTTATGGGCCTGGCTAGTGAATCACATGCATCAGAGAATCCAGGACTGGAGCTCTCTTTCTGGATGCAAAGCACAGTTGTTCCTTAGGGGAAGTACAGCTCGCAAAGAGTAGCATTTTTCTGCTAACAAGTGAAACAGTCGATTCCTGCCAGAAAGAATGTAACAGGACACATATTTCTTATGGCTTTAGAAAGATTCTCATATGCATCTGAGAATCCAGTCCTGGATCTTTCTTTCTCGGTGAAAAACAACTTTGTTTCTTAAACGAAGCTCATCTCGCAAAGTGCAACTTTTCGTTGCTAACAAGAGAAACAGCTGATTCTTGCAAGACAGAAGGCTAAAGGACACACATTTCTTATGGCTTTGGTAAGTGAATAATATGCATCTGAGAATTCGGTCCTGGATCTTTCTTTCTCGGTGAAAAACAAGTTTGTTCCTTAAGAGAAGCTCATCTCGCAAAGTGCAACTTTTCGTTGCTAAAAAGAGAAACAGCTGATTCTTGCAAGACAGAAGGCTAAAGGACACACATTTCTTATGGCTTCGACAAGTGATTCATATACATTCGAGCATGCAGGTCTGGAGCTTTCTCTCTTGGTGAAAAACACAGTTGTTACGTACGGGAAGCTCGTATCGCAAAGTGCACCTTTGCTCTTCTAACACGTGAAACTCTTGATTTCTGCCAGACAGGAGACATCAGGGCACATATTTCTTATGGTTTTGGAAAGTAAATCATATGCATCTAAAACTCCAGGGCTGGAGTTTGCTTTCACGGTGCAAAGCACTGTTGTTCCATAGGGAAAGCTCAACGAGCAAAGTGCAACTTTGCTTTGCTAACAAGTGAAACAGTCGATTCCTGTCAGACAGAAGGCATCAGGACACAGCTTTCTTATGGCTCTGGCTAGTGAATCACATGCATCAGAGAATCCAGGACTGGAGCTCTCTCTCTGGATGCAAAGCACAGTTGTTCCTTAGGGGAAGTTCAGCTCGCAAAGAGTAGCATTTTTCTACTAACAAGTGAAACAGTCGATTCCTGACAGACAGAAGGCATCAGGACACAGCTTTCTTATGGCTCTGGATAGTGAATCACATGCATCTGAGAATCCAGTCATGGATCTTTCTTTCTCGGTGAAAAACAACTTTGTTCCTTAGGGGAAGCTCATCTCGCAAAGGGCAAATTTCATTGCTAACAAGAGAAACAGCTGATTCTTGCAAGACCAAAGGCATAAGGACACACATTTCTTATGGCTTTGGTAAGTGAATAATATGTATCTGAGAATCCAGTCCTGGATCTTTCTTTCTCGGTGAAAAACAACTTTGTTTCTTAAGCGAAGCTCATCTCGCAAAGTGCAACTTTTCGTTGCTAAAAAGAGAAAGAGCTGATTCTTGCAAGACAGAAGGCTAAAGGACACACATTTCTTATGGCTTCGACAAGTGATTCATATACATTCGAGCATGCAGGCCTGGAGCTTTCTCTCTTGGTGAAAAACACAGTTGTTACGTACGGGAAGCTCGTATCGCAAAGTGCACCTTTGCTCTTCTAACACGTGAAACTCTTGATTTCTGCCAGACAGGAGACATCAGGGCACATATTTCTTATGGTTTTGGAAAGTAAATCATATGCATCTATAACTCCATGGCTGGAGTTTGCTTTCACGGTGCAAAGCACTGTTGTTCCTTAGGGAAAGCTCAACGAGCAAAGTGCAACTTTGCTTTGCTAACAAGTGAAAGAGTCGATTCCTGTCAGACAGAAGGCATCAGGACACAGCTTTCTTATGGCTCTGGCTAGTGAATCACATGCATCAGAGAATCCAGGACTGGAGCTCTCTTTCTGGATGCAAAGCACAGTTGTTCCTTAGGGGAAGTTCAGCTCGCAAAGACTAGCATTTTTCTGCTAACAAGTGAAACAGTCGATTCCTGTCAGAAAGAATGTATTAGGACACATATTTCTTATGGCTTTAGAAAAATTCTCATATGCATCTGAGAATCCAGTCATGGATCTTTCTTTCTCGGTGAAAAACAACTTTGTTCCTTAAGCGAAGCTCATCTCGCAAAGTGCAACTTTTCGTTTCTAACACGAGAAGGAGCTGATTCTTGCAAGACAGAAGGCTAAAGGACACACATTTCTTATGGCTTCGACAAGTGATTCATATACCTTCGAGCATGCAGGTCTGGAGCTTTCTCTCTTGGTGAAAAACACAGTTGTTACGTACGGGAAGCTCGTATCGGAAAGTGCACCTTTGCTCTTCTAAAACGTGAAACTCTTGATTTCTGCCAGACAGGAGACATCAGGGCACATATTTGTTATGGTTTTGGAAAGTAAATCATATGCATCTAAAACTCCAGGGCTGGAGCTTGCGTTCACGGTGCAAAGCACTGTTGTTCCTTAGGGGAAGCTCAACGAGCAAAGTGCAACTCTGCTTTGCTAACAAGTGAAAGAGTCGATTCCTGTCAGACAGAAGGCATCAGGACACAGCTTTCTTATGCCTCTGGCTAGTGAATCACATGCATCTGAGAATCCAGTCATGGATCTTTCTTTCTCGGTGAAAAACAACTTTGTTCCTTAGGGGAAGCTCATCTCGCAAAGGGCAAATTTCATTGCTAACAAGAGAAACAGCTGATTCTTGCAAGACCAAAGGCATAAGGACACACATTTCTTATGGCTTTGGTAAGTGAATAATATGCATCTGAGAATCCAGTCCTGGATCTTTCTTTCTCGGTGAAAAACAACTTTGTTTCTTAAGCGAAGCTCATCTCGCAAAGTGCAACTTTTCGTTGCTAACAAGAGAAAGAGCTGATTCTTGCAAGACAGAAGGCTAAAGGACACACATTTCTTATGGCTTCGACAAGTGATTCATATACATTCGAGCATGCAGGTCTGGAGCTTTCTCTCTTGGTGAAAAACACAGTTGTTACGTACGGGAAGCTCGTATCGCAAAGTGCACCTTTGCTCTTCTAACACGTGAAACTCTTGATTTCTGACAGACAGGAGACATCAGGGCACATATTTCTTATGGTTTTGGAAAGTAAATCATATGCATCTAAAACTCCAGGGCTGGAGTTTGCTTTCACGGTGCAAAGCACTGTTGTTCCTTAGGGAAAGCTCAACGAGCAAAGTGCAACTTTGCTTTGCTAACAAGTGAAAGAGTCGATTCCTGTCAGACAGAAGGCATCAGGACACAGCTTTCTTATGGCTCTGGCTAGTGAATCACATGCATCTGAGAATCCAGGACTGGAGCTCTCTTTCTGGATGCAAAGCACAGTTGTTCCTTAGGGGAAGTTCAGCTCGCAAAGACTAGCATTTTTCTGCTAACAAGTGAAACAGTCGATTCCTGTCAGAAAGAATGTATTAGGACACATATTTCTTATGGCTTTAGGAAAATTCTCATATGCATCTGAGAATCCAGTCATGGATCTTTCTTTCTCGGTGAAAAACAACTTTGTTCCTTAAGCGAAGCTCATCTCGCAAAGTGCAACTTTTCGTTGCTAACAAGAGAGACAGCTGATTCTTGCAAGACAGAAGGCTAAAGGACACACATTTCTTATGGCTTCGACAAGTGATTCATATACCTTCGAGCATGCAGGTCTGGAGCTTTCTCTCTTGGTGAAAAACACAGTTGTTACGTACGGGAAGCTCGTATCGCAAAGTGCACCTTTGCTCTTCTAACACGTGAAACTCTTGATTTCTGCCAGACAGGAGACATCAGGGCACATATTTCTTATGGTTTTGGAAAGTAAATCATATGTATCTAAAACTCCAGGGCTGGAGTTTGCTTTCACGGTGCAAAGCACTGTTGTTCCTTAGGGAAAGCTCAACGAGCAAAGTGCAACTTTGCTTGGCTAACAAGTGAAAGAGTCGATTCCTGTCAGACAGAAGGCATCAGGACACAGCTTTCTTATGGCTCTGGCTAGTGAAACACATGCATCAGAGAATCCAGGACTGGAGCTCTCTTTCTGGATGCAAAGCACAGTTGTTCATTAGGGGAAGTTCAGCTCGCAAAGTGCAATTTTGCGTTGCTAACAAGAGAAACAGCTGATTCTTGCAAGACAGAAGGCCAAAGGTCACACATTTCGTATGGCTTCGACAAGTGATTCATATACATTCGAGAATGCAGGTCTGAAGCTTTCTTTCTTGGCGAAAAACACAGTTGTTACGTACGGGAAGCTCGTATCGGAAAGTGCACCTTTGCTCTTCTAAAACGTGAAACTCTTGATTTCTGACAGACAGGAGACATCAGGGCACATATTTCTTATGGTTTTGGAAAGTAAATCATATGCATCTAAAACTCCATGGCTGGAGCTTGCTTTCACGGTGCAAAGCACTGTTGTTCCTTAGGGGAAGCTCAACGAGCAAAGTGCAACTTTGCTTTGCTAACAAGTGAAAGAGTCGATTCCTGTCAGACAGAAGGCATCAGGACACAGCTTTCTTATGCCTCTGGCTAGTGAATCACATGGATCTGAGAATCCAGTCATGGATCTTTCTTTCTCGGTGAAAAACAACTTTGTTCCTTAAGAGAAGCTCATCTCGCAAAGTGCAACTTTTCGTTGCTAACAAGAGAAACAGCTGATTCTTGCAAGACCAAAGGCATAAAGACACACATTTCTTATGGCTTTGGTAAGTGAATAATATGCATCTGAGAATCCGGTCCTGGATCTTTCTTTCTCGGTGAAAAACAACTTTGTTCCTTAAGAGAAGCTCATCTCGCAATGTGCAAATTTCATTGCTAACAGAGAAACAGCTGATTCTTGCAAGACCAAAGGCATGGAGACACACATTTCTTATGGCTTTGGTAAGTGAATAATATGCATCTGAGAATCCGGTCCTGGATCTTTCTTTCTCGGTGAAAAACAACTTTGTTCCTTAAGAGAAGCTCATCTCGCAAAGTGCAACTTTTCGTTGCTAAAAAGAGAAACAGCTGATTCTTGCAAGACAGAAGGCTAAAGGACACACATTTCTTATGGCTTCGACAAGTGATTCATATACCTTCGAGCATGCAGGTCTGGAGCTTTCTCTCTTGGTGAAAAACACAGTTGTTACGTACGGGAAGCTCGTATCGCAAAGTGCACCTTTGCTCTTCTAAAACGTGAAACTCTTGATTTCTGACAGACAGGAGACATCAGGGCACATATTTCTTATGGTTTTGGAAAGTAAATCATATGTATCTAAAACTCCAGGGCTGGAGTTCGCTTTCACGGTGCAAAGCACTGTTGTTCCATAGGGGAAGCTCAACGAGCAAAGTGCAACTTTGCTTTGCTAACAAGTGAAAGAGTCGATTCCTGTCAGACAGAAGGCATCAGGACACAGCTTTCTTATGGCTCTGGCTAGTGAATCACATGCATCAGAGAATCCAGGACTGGAGCTCTCTCTCTGGATGCAAAGCACAGTTGTTCCTTAGGGGAAGTTCAGCTCGCAAAGAGTAGCATTTTTCTACTAACAAGTGAAACAGTCGATTCCTGTCAGACAGAAGGCATCAGGACACAGCTTTCTTATGGCTCTGGCTAGTGAATCACAAGCATCTGAGAATCCAGTCATGGATCTTTCTTTCTCGGTGAAAAACAACTTTGTTCCTTAGGGGAAGCTCATCTCGCAAAGGGCAAATTTCATTGCTAACAAGAGAAACAGCTGATTCTTGCAAGACCAAAGGCATAAGGACACACATTTCTTATGGCTTTGGTAAGTGAATAATATGTATCTGAGAATCCAGTCCTGGATCTTTCTTTCTCGGTGAAAAACAACTTTGTTCCTTAAGCGAAGCTCATCTCGCAAAGTGCAAATTTCATTGCTAACAGAGAAACAGCTGATTCTTGCAAGACCAAAGGCATGAAGACACACATTTCTTATGGCTTTGGTAAGTGAATAATATGCATCTGAGAATCCGGTCCTGGATCTTTCTTTCTCGTTGAAAAACAACTTTGTTCCTTAAGAGAAGCTCATCTCGCAAAGTGCAACTTTTAGTTGCTAACAAGAGAAAGAGCTGATTCTTGCAAGACAGAAGGCTAAAGGACACACATTTCTTATGGCTTCGACAAGTGATTCATATACATTCGAGCATGCAGGTCTGGAGCTTTCTTTCTTGGTGAAAAACACAGTTGTTACGTACGGGAAGCTCGTATCGCAAAGTGCACCTTTGCTCTTCTAACACGTGAAACTCTTGATTTCTGCCAGACAGGAGACATCAGGGCACATATTTCTTATGGTTTTGGAAAGTAAATCATATGCATCTAAAACTCCAGGGCTGGAGTTTGCTTTCACGGTGCAAAGCACTGTTGTTCCTTAGGGAAAGCTCAACGAGCAAAGTGCAACTTTGCTTTGCTAACAAGTGAAAGAGTCGATTCCTGTCAGACAGAAGGCATCAGGACACAGCTTTCTTATGGCTCTGGCTAGTGAATCACATGCATCAGAGAATCCAGGACTGGAGCTCTCTTTCTGGATGCAAAGCACAGTTGTTCCTTAGGGGAAGTTCAGCTCGCAAAGACTAGCATTTTTCTGCTAACAAGTGAAACAGTCGATTCCTGTCAGAAAGAATGTATTAGGACACATATTTCTTATGGCTTTAGGAAAATTCTCATATGCATCTGAGAATCCAGTCATGGATCTTTCTTTCTCGGTGAAAAACAACTTTGTTCCTTAAGCGAAGCTCATCTCGCAAAGTGCAACTTTTCGTTTCTAACACGAGAAGGAGCTGATTCTTGCAAGACAGAAGGCTAAAGGACACACATTTCTTATGGCTTCGACAAGTGATTCATATACCTTCGAGCATGCAGGTCTGGAGCTTTCTCTCTTGGTGAAAAACACAGTTGTTACGTACGGGAAGCTCGTATCGCAAAGTGCACCTTTGCTCTTCTAACACGTGAAACTCTTGATTTGTGACAGACAGGAGACATCAGGGCACATATTTCTTATGGTTTTGGAAAGTAAATCATATGCATCTAAAACTCCAGGGCTGGAGTTCGCTTTCACGGTGCAAAGCACTGTTGTTCCTTAGGGAAAGCTCAACGAGCAAAGTGCAACTTTGCTTGGCTAACAAGTGAAAGAGTCGATTCCTGTCAGACAGAAGGCATCAGGACACAGCTTTCTTATGGCTCTGGCTAGTGAAACACATGCATCAGAGAATCCAGGACTGGAGCTCTCTTTCTGGATGCAAAGCACAGTTGTTCCTTAGGGGAAGTTCAGCTCGCAAAGTGCAATTTTGCGTTGCTAACAAGAGAAACAGCTGATTCTTGCAAGACAGAAGGCCAAAGGTCACACATTTCGTATGGCTTCGACAAGTGATTCATATACATTCGAGAATGCAGGTCTGAAGCTTTCTTTCTTGGCGAAAAACACAGTTGTTACGTACGGGAAGCTCGTATCGGAAAGTGCACCTTTGCTCTTCTAAAACGTGAAACTCTTGATTTCTGACAGACAGGAGACATCAGGGCACATATTTGTTATGGTTTTGGAAAGTAAATCATATGCATCTAAAACTCCAGGGCTGGAGCTTGCGTTCACGGTGCAAAGCACTGTTGTTCCTTAGGGGAAGCTCAACGAGCAAAGTGCAACTCTGCTTTGCTAACAAGTGAAAGAGTCGATTCCTGTCAGACAGAAGGCATCAGGACACAGCTTTCTTATGCCTCTGGCTAGTGAATCACATGCATCTGAGAATCCAGTCATGGATCTTTCTTTCTCAGTGAAAAACAACTTTGTTCCTTAGGGGAAGCTCATCTCGCAAAGGGCAAATTTCATTGCTAACAAGAGAAACAGCTGATTCTTGCAAGACCAAAGGCATAAGGACACACATTTCTTATGGCTTTGGTAAGTGAATAATATGCATCTGAGAATCCAGTCCTGGATCTTTCTTTCTCGGTGAAAAACAACTTTGTTTCTTAAGCGAAGCTCATCTCGCAAAGTGCAACTTTTCGTTGCTAACAAGAGAAAGAGCTGATTCTTGCAAGACAGAAGGCTAAAGGACACACATTTCTTATGGCTTCGACAAGTGATTCATATACATTCGAGCATGCAGGTCTGGAGCTTTCTCTCTTGGTGAAAAACACAGTTGTTACGTACGGGAAGCTCGTATCGCAAAGTGCACCTTTGCTCTTCTAACACGTGAAACTCTTGATTTCTGACAGACAGGAGACATCAGGGCACATATTTCTTATGGTTTTGGAAAGTAAATCATATGCATCTAAAACTCCAGGGCTGGAGTTTGCTTTCACGGTGCAAAGCACTGTTGTTCCTTAGGGAAAGCTCAACGAGCAAAGTGCAACTTTGCTTTGCTAACAAGTGAAAGAGTCGATTCCTGTCAGACAGAAGGCATCAGGACACAGCTTTCTTATGGCTCTGGCTAGTGAATCACATGCATCAGAGAATCCAGGACTGGAGCTCTCTTTCTGGATGCAAAGCACAGTTGTTCCTTAGGGGAAGTTCAGCTCGCAAAGACTAGCATTTTTCTGCTAACAAGTGAAACAGTCGATTCCTGTCAGAAAGAATATATTAGGACACATATTTCTTATGGCTTTAGGAAAATTCTCATATGCATCTGAGAATCCAGTCATGGATCTTTCTTTCTCGGTGAAAAACAACTTTGTTCCTTAAGCGAAGCTCATCTCGCAAAGTGCAACTTTTCGTTTCTAACACGAGAAGGAGCTGATTCTTGCAAGACAGAAGGCTAAAGGACACACATTTCTTATGGCTTCGACAAGTGATTCATATACCTTCGAGCATGCAGGTCTGGAGCTTTCTCTCTTGGTGAAAAACACAGTTGTTACGTACGGGAAGCTCGTATCGCAAAGTGCACCTTTGCTCTTCTAACACGTGAAACTCTTGATTTGTGACAGACAGGAGACATCAGGGCACATATTTCTTATGGTTTTGGAAAGTAAATCATATGCATCTAAAACTCCAGGGCTGGAGTTCGCTTTCACGGTGCAAAGCACTGTTGTTCCTTAGGGAAAGCTCAACGAGCAAAGTGCAACTTTGCTTGGCTAACAAGTGAAAGAGTCGATTCCTGTCAGACAGAAGGCATCAGGACACAGCTTTCTTATGGCTCTGGCTAGTGAAACACATGCATCAGAGAATCCAGGACTGGAGCTCTCTTTCTGGATGCAAAGCACAGTTGTTCCTTAGGGGAAGTTCAGCTCGCAAAGTGCAATTTTGCGTTGCTAACAAGAGAAACAGCTGATTCTTGCAAGACAGAAGGCCAAAGGTCACACATTTCGTATGGCTTCGACAAGTGATTCATATACATTCGAGAATGCAGGTCTGAAGCTTTCTTTCTTGGCGAAAAACACAGTTGTTACGTACGGGAAGCTCGTATCGGAAAGTGCACCTTTGCTCTTCTAAAACGTGAAACTCTTGATTTCTGACAGACAGGAGACATCAGGGCACATATTTGTTATGGTTTTGGAAAGTAAATCATATGCATCTAAAACTCCAGGGCTGGAGCTTGCGTTCACGGTGCAAAGCACTGTTGTTCCTTAGGGGAAGCTCAACGAGCAAAGTGCAACTCTGCTTTGCTAACAAGTGAAAGAGTCGATTCCTGTCAGACAGAAGGCATCAGGACACAGCTTTCTTATGCCTCTGGCTAGTGAATCACATGCATCTGAGAATCCAGTCATGGATCTTTCTTTCTCAGTGAAAAACAACTTTGTTCCTTAGGGGAAGCTCATCTCGCAAAGGGCAAATTTCATTGCTAACAAGAGAAACAGCTGATTCTTGCAAGACCAAAGGCATAAGGACACACATTTCTTATGGCTTTGGTAAGTGAATAATATGCATCTGAGAATCCAGTCCTGGATCTTTCTTTCTCGGTGAAAAACAACTTTGTTTCTTAAGCGAAGCTCATCTCGCAAAGTGCAACTTTTCGTTGCTAACAAGAGAAAGAGCTGATTCTTGCAAGACAGAAGGCTAAAGGACACACATTTCTTATGGCTTCGACAAGTGATTCATATACATTCGAGCATGCAGGTCTGGAGCTTTCTCTCTTGGTGAAAAACACAGTTGTTACGTACGGGAAGCTCGTATCGCAAAGTGCACCTTTGCTCTTCTAACACGTGAAACTCTTGATTTCTGACAGACAGGAGACATCAGGGCACATATTTCTTATGGTTTTGGAAAGTAAATCATATGCATCTAAAACTCCAGGGCTGGAGTTTGCTTTCACGGTGCAAAGCACTGTTGTTCCTTAGGGAAAGCTCAACGAGCAAAGTGCAACTTTGCTTTGCTAACAAGTGAAAGAGTCGATTCCTGTCAGACAGAAGGCATCAGGACACAGCTTTCTTATGGCTCTGGCTAGTGAATCACATGCATCTGAGAATCCAGGACTGGAGCTCTCTTTCTGGATGCAAAGCACAGTTGTTCCTTAGGGGAAGTTCAGCTCGCAAAGACTAGCATTTTTCTGCTAACAAGTGAAACAGTCGATTCCTGTCAGAAAGAATGTATTAGGACACATATTTCTTATGGCTTTAGGAAAATTCTCATATGCATCTGAGAATCCAGTCATGGATCTTTCTTTCTCGGTGAAAAACAACTTTGTTCCTTAAGCGAAGCTCATCTCGCAAAGTGCAACTTTTCGTTGCTAACAAGAGAGACAGCTGATTCTTGCAAGACAGAAGGCTAAAGGACACACATTTCTTATGGCTTCGACAAGTGATTCATATACCTTCGAGCATGCAGGTCTGGAGCTTTCTCTCTTGGTGAAAAACACAGTTGTTACGTACGGGAAGCTCGTATCGCAAAGTGCACCTTTGCTCTTCTAACACGTGAAACTCTTGATTTCTGCCAGACAGGAGACATCAGGGCACATATTTCTTATGGTTTTGGAAAGTAAATCATATGTATCTAAAACTCCAGGGCTGGAGTTTGCTTTCACGGTGCAAAGCACTGTTGTTCCTTAGGGAAAGCTCAACGAGCAAAGTGCAACTTTGCTTGGCTAACAAGTGAAAGAGTCGATTCCTGTCAGACAGAAGGCATCAGGACACAGCTTTCTTATGGCTCTGGCTAGTGAAACACATGCATCAGAGAATCCAGGACTGGAGCTCTCTTTCTGGATGCAAAGCACAGTTGTTCATTAGGGGAAGTTCAGCTCGCAAAGTGCAATTTTGCGTTGCTAACAAGAGAAACAGCTGATTCTTGCAAGACAGAAGGCCAAAGGTCACACATTTCGTATGGCTTCGACAAGTGATTCATATACATTCGAGAATGCAGGTCTGAAGCTTTCTTTCTTGGCGAAAAACACAGTTGTTACGTACGGGAAGCTCGTATCGGAAAGTGCACCTTTGCTCTTCTAAAACGTGAAACTCTTGATTTCTGACAGACAGGAGACATCAGGGCACATATTTCTTATGGTTTTGGAAAGTAAATCATATGCATCTAAAACTCCATGGCTGGAGCTTGCTTTCACGGTGCAAAGCACTGTTGTTCCTTAGGGGAAGCTCAACGAGCAAAGTGCAACTTTGCTTTGCTAACAAGTGAAAGAGTCGATTCCTGTCAGACAGAAGGCATCAGGACACAGCTTTCTTATGCCTCTGGCTAGTGAATCACATGGATCTGAGAATCCAGTCATGGATCTTTCTTTCTCGGTGAAAAACAACTTTGTTCCTTAAGAGAAGCTCATCTCGCAAAGTGCAACTTTTCGTTGCTAACAAGAGAAACAGCTGATTCTTGCAAGACCAAAGGCATAAAGACACACATTTCTTATGGCTTTGGTAAGTGAATAATATGCATCTGAGAATCCGGTCCTGGATCTTTCTTTCTCGGTGAAAAACAACTTTGTTCCTTAAGAGAAGCTCATCTCGCAATGTGCAAATTTCATTGCTAACAGAGAAACAGCTGATTCTTGCAAGACCAAAGGCATGGAGACACACATTTCTTATGGCTTTGGTAAGTGAATAATATGCATCTGAGAATCCGGTCCTGGATCTTTCTTTCTCGGTGAAAAACAACTTTGTTCCTTAAGAGAAGCTCATCTCGCAAAGTGCAACTTTTCGTTGCTAAAAAGAGAAACAGCTGATTCTTGCAAGACAGAAGGCTAAAGGACACACATTTCTTATGGCTTCGACAAGTGATTCATATACCTTCGAGCATGCAGGTCTGGAGCTTTCTCTCTTGGTGAAAAACACAGTTGTTACGTACGGGAAGCTCGTATCGCAAAGTGCACCTTTGCTCTTCTAAAACGTGAAACTCTTGATTTCTGACAGACAGGAGACATCAGGGCACATATTTCTTATGGTTTTGGAAAGTAAATCATATGTATCTAAAACTCCAGGGCTGGAGTTCGCTTTCACGGTGCAAAGCACTGTTGTTCCATAGGGGAAGCTCAACGAGCAAAGTGCAACTTTGCTTTGCTAACAAGTGAAAGAGTCGATTCCTGTCAGACAGAAGGCATCAGGACACAGCTTTCTTATGGCTCTGGCTAGTGAATCACATGCATCAGAGAATCCAGGACTGGAGCTCTCTTTCTGGATGCAAAGCACAGTTGTTCCTTAGGGGAAGTTCAGCTCGCAAAGACTAGCATTTTTCTGCTAACAAGTGAAACAGTCGATTCCTGTCAGAAAGAATGTATTAGGACACATATTTCTTATGGCTTTAGGAAAATTCTCATATGCATCTGAGAATCCAGTCATGGATCTTTCTTTCTCGGTGAAAAACAACTTTGTTCCTTAAGCGAAGCTCATCTCGCAAAGTGCAACTTTTCGTTTCTAACACGAGAAGGAGCTGATTCTTGCAAGACAGAAGGCTAAAGGACACACATTTCTTATGGCTTCGACAAGTGATTCATATACCTTCGAGCATGCAGGTCTGGAGCTTTCTCTCTTGGTGAAAAACACAGTTGTTACGTACGGGAAGCTCGTATCGCAAAGTGCACCTTTGCTCTTCTAACACGTGAAACTCTTGATTTGTGACAGACAGGAGACATCAGGGCACATATTTCTTATGGTTTTGGAAAGTAAATCATATGCATCTAAAACTCCAGGGCTGGAGTTCGCTTTCACGGTGCAAAGCACTGTTGTTCCTTAGGGAAAGCTCAACGAGCAAAGTGCAACTTTGCTTGGCTAACAAGTGAAAGAGTCGATTCCTGTCAGACAGAAGGCATCAGGACACAGCTTTCTTATGGCTCTGGCTAGTGAAACACATGCATCAGAGAATCCAGGACTGGAGCTCTCTTTCTGGATGCAAAGCACAGTTGTTCCTTAGGGGAAGTTCAGCTCGCAAAGTGCAATTTTGCGTTGCTAACAAGAGAAACAGCTGATTCTTGCAAGACAGAAGGCCAAAGGTCACACATTTCGTATGGCTTCGACAAGTGATTCATATACATTCGAGAATGCAGGTCTGAAGCTTTCTTTCTTGGCGAAAAACACAGTTGTTACGTACGGGAAGCTCGTATCGGAAAGTGCACCTTTGCTCTTCTAAAACGTGAAACTCTTGATTTCTGACAGACAGGAGACATCAGGGCACATATTTGTTATGGTTTTGGAAAGTAAATCATATGCATCTAAAACTCCAGGGCTGGAGCTTGCGTTCACGGTGCAAAGCACTGTTGTTCCTTAGGGGAAGCTCAACGAGCAAAGTGCAACTCTGCTTTGCTAACAAGTGAAAGAGTCGATTCCTGTCAGACAGAAGGCATCAGGACACAGCTTTCTTATGCCTCTGGCTAGTGAATCACATGCATCTGAGAATCCAGTCATGGATCTTTCTTTCTCAGTGAAAAACAACTTTGTTCCTTAGGGGAAGCTCATCTCGCAAAGGGCAAATTTCATTGCTAACAAGAGAAACAGCTGATTCTTGCAAGACCAAAGGCATAAGGACACACATTTCTTATGGCTTTGGTAAGTGAATAATATGCATCTGAGAATCCAGTCCTGGATCTTTCTTTCTCGGTGAAAAACAACTTTGTTTCTTAAGCGAAGCTCATCTCGCAAAGTGCAACTTTTCGTTGCTAACAAGAGAAAGAGCTGATTCTTGCAAGACAGAAGGCTAAAGGACACACATTTCTTATGGCTTCGACAAGTGATTCATATACATTCGAGCATGCAGGTCTGGAGCTTTCTCTCTTGGTGAAAAACACAGTTGTTACGTACGGGAAGCTCGTATCGCAAAGTGCACCTTTGCTCTTCTAACACGTGAAACTCTTGATTTCTGACAGACAGGAGACATCAGGGCACATATTTCTTATGGTTTTGGAAAGTAAATCATATGCATCTAAAACTCCAGGGCTGGAGTTTGCTTTCACGGTGCAAAGCACTGTTGTTCCTTAGGGAAAGCTCAACGAGCAAAGTGCAACTTTGCTTTGCTAACAAGTGAAAGAGTCGATTCCTGTCAGACAGAAGGCATCAGGACACAGCTTTCTTATGGCTCTGGCTAGTGAATCACATGCATCAGAGAATCCAGGACTGGAGCTCTCTTTCTGGATGCAAAGCACAGTTGTTCCTTAGGGGAAGTTCAGCTCGCAAAGACTAGCATTTTTCTGCTAACAAGTGAAACAGTCGATTCCTGTCAGAAAGAATGTATTAGGACACATATTTCTTATGGCTTTAGGAAAATTCTCATATGCATCTGAGAATCCAGTCATGGATCTTTCTTTCTCGGTGAAAAACAACTTTGTTCCTTAAGCGAAGCTCATCTCGCAAAGTGCAACTTTTCGTTTCTAACACGAGAAGGAGCTGATTCTTGCAAGACAGAAGGCTAAAGGACACACATTTCTTATGGCTTCGACAAGTGATTCATATACCTTCGAGCATGCAGGTCTGGAGCTTTCTCTCTTGGTGAAAAACACAGTTGTTACGTACGGGAAGCTCGTATCGCAAAGTGCACCTTTGCTCTTCTAACACGTGAAACTCTTGATTTGTGACAGACAGGAGACATCAGGGCACATATTTCTTATGGTTTTGGAAAGTAAATCATATGCATCTAAAACTCCAGGGCTGGAGTTCGCTTTCACGGTGCAAAGCACTGTTGTTCCTTAGGGAAAGCTCAACGAGCAAAGTGCAACTTTGCTTGGCTAACAAGTGAAAGAGTCGATTCCTGTCAGACAGAAGGCATCAGGACACAGCTTTCTTATGCCTCTGGCTAGTGAAACACATGCATCAGAGAATCCAGGACTGGAGCTCTCTTTCTGGATGCAAAGCACAGTTGTTCCTTAGGGGAAGTTCAGCTCGCAAAGTGCAATTTTGCGTTGCTAACAAGAGAAACAGCTGATTCTTGCAAGACAGAAGGCCAAAGGTCACACATTTCGTATGGCTTCGACAAGTGATTCATATACATTCGAGAATGCAGGTCTGAAGCTTTCTTTCTTGGCGAAAAACACAGTTGTTACGTACGGGAAGCTCGTATCGGAAAGTGCACCTTTGCTCTTCTAAAACGTGAAACTCTTGATTTCTGCCAGACAGGAGACATCAGGGCACATATTAGTTATGGTTTTGGAAAGTAAATCATATGCATCTAAAACTCCAGGGCTGGAGCTTGCGTTCACGGTGCAAAGCACTGTTGTTCCTTAGGGGAAGCTCAACGAGCAAAGTGCAACTCTGCTTTGCTAACAAGTGAAAGAGTCGATTCCTGTCAGACAGAAGGCATCAGGACACAGCTTTCTTATGCCTCTGGCTAGTGAATCACATGCATCTGAGAATCCAGTCATGGATCTTTCTTTCTCGGTGAAAAACAACTTTGTTCCTTAGGGGAAGCTCATCTCGCAAAGGGCAAATTTCATTGCTAACAAGAGAAACAGCTGATTCTTGCAAGACCAAAGGCATAAGGACACACATTTCTTATGGCTTTGGTAAGTGAATAATATGCATCTGAGAATCCAGTCCTGGATCTTTCTTTCTCGGTGAAAAACAACTTTGTTTCTTAAGCGAAGCTCATCTCGCAAAGTGCAACTTTTCGTTGCTAACAAGAGAAAGAGCTGATTCTTGCAAGACAGAAGGCTAAAGGACACACATTTCTTATGGCTTCGACAAGTGATTCATATACATTCGAGCATGCAGGTCTGGAGCTTTCTCTCTTGGTGAAAAACACAGTTGTTACGTACGGGAAGCTCGTATCGCAAAGTGCACCTTTGCTCTTCTAACACGTGAAACTCTTGATTTCTGACAGACAGGAGACATCAGGGCACATATTTCTTATGGTTTTGGAAAGTAAATCATATGCATCTAAAACTCCAGGGCTGGAGTTTGCTTTCACGGTGCAAAGCACTGTTGTTCCTTAGGGAAAGCTCAACGAGCAAAGTGCAACTTTGCTTTGCTAACAAGTGAAAGAGTCGATTCCTGTCAGACAGAAGGCATCAGGACACAGCTTTCTTATGGCTCTGGCTAGTGAATCACATGCATCTGAGAATCCAGGACTGGAGCTCTCTTTCTGGATGCAAAGCACAGTTGTTCCTTAGGGGAAGTTCAGCTCGCAAAGACTAGCATTTTTCTGCTAACAAGTGAAACAGTCGATTCCTGTCAGAAAGAATGTATTAGGACACATATTTCTTATGGCTTTAGGAAAATTCTCATATGCATCTGAGAATCCAGTCATGGATCTTTCTTTCTCGGTGAAAAACAACTTTGTTCCTTAAGCGAAGCTCATCTCGCAAAGTGCAACTTTTCGTTGCTAACAAGAGAGACAGCTGATTCTTGCAAGACAGAAGGCTAAAGGACACACATTTCTTATGGCTTCGACAAGTGATTCATATACCTTCGAGCATGCAGGTCTGGAGCTTTCTCTCTTGGTGAAAAACACAGTTGTTACGTACGGGAAGCTCGTATCGCAAAGTGCACCTTTGCTCTTCTAACACGTGAAACTCTTGATTTCTGCCAGACAGGAGACATCAGGGCACATATTTCTTATGGTTTTGGAAAGTAAATCATATGTATCTAAAACTCCAGGGCTGGAGTTTGCTTTCACGGTGCAAAGCACTGTTGTTCCTTAGGGAAAGCTCAACGAGCAAAGTGCAACTTTGCTTGGCTAACAAGTGAAAGAGTCGATTCCTGTCAGACAGAAGGCATCAGGACACAGCTTTCTTATGGCTCTGGCTAGTGAAACACATGCATCAGAGAATCCAGGACTGGAGCTCTCTTTCTGGATGCAAAGCACAGTTGTTCATTAGGGGAAGTTCAGCTCGCAAAGTGCAATTTTGCGTTGCTAACAAGAGAAACAGCTGATTCTTGCAAGACAGAAGGCCAAAGGTCACACATTTCGTATGGCTTCGACAAGTGATTCATATACATTCGAGAATGCAGGTCTGAAGCTTTCTTTCTTGGCGAAAAACACAGTTGTTACGTACGGGAAGCTCGTATCGGAAAGTGCACCTTTGCTCTTCTAAAACGTGAAACTCTTGATTTCTGACAGACAGGAGACATCAGGGCACATATTTCTTATGGTTTTGGAAAGTAAATCATATGCATCTAAAACTCCATGGCTGGAGCTTGCTTTCACGGTGCAAAGCACTGTTGTTCCTTAGGGGAAGCTCAACGAGCAAAGTGCAACTTTGCTTTGCTAACAAGTGAAAGAGTCGATTCCTGTCAGACAGAAGGCATCAGGACACAGCTTTCTTATGCCTCTGGCTAGTGAATCACATGGATCTGAGAATCCAGTCATGGATCTTTCTTTCTCGGTGAAAAACAACTTTGTTCCTTAAGAGAAGCTCATCTCGCAAAGTGCAACTTTTCGTTGCTAACAAGAGAAACAGCTGATTCTTGCAAGACCAAAGGCATAAAGACACACATTTCTTATGGCTTTGGTAAGTGAATAATATGCATCTGAGAATCCGGTCCTGGATCTTTCTTTCTCGGTGAAAAACAACTTTGTTCCTTAAGAGAAGCTCATCTCGCAATGTGCAAATTTCATTGCTAACAGAGAAACAGCTGATTCTTGCAAGACCAAAGGCATGGAGACACACATTTCTTATGGCTTTGGTAAGTGAATAATATGCATCTGAGAATCCGGTCCTGGATCTTTCTTTCTCGGTGAAAAACAACTTTGTTCCTTAAGAGAAGCTCATCTCGCAAAGTGCAACTTTTCGTTGCTAAAAAGAGAAACAGCTGATTCTTGCAAGACAGAAGGCTAAAGGACACACATTTCTTATGGCTTCGACAAGTGATTCATATACCTTCGAGCATGCAGGTCTGGAGCTTTCTCTCTTGGTGAAAAACACAGTTGTTACGTACGGGAAGCTCGTATCGCAAAGTGCACCTTTGCTCTTCTAAAACGTGAAACTCTTGATTTCTGACAGACAGGAGACATCAGGGCACATATTTCTTATGGTTTTGGAAAGTAAATCATATGTATCTAAAACTCCAGGGCTGGAGTTCGCTTTCACGGTGCAAAGCACTGTTGTTCCATAGGGGAAGCTCAACGAGCAAAGTGCAACTTTGCTTTGCTAACAAGTGAAAGAGTCGATTCCTGTCAGACAGAAGGCATCAGGACACAGCTTTCTTATGGCTCTGGCTAGTGAATCACATGCATCAGAGAATCCAGGACTGGAGCTCTCTCTCTGGATGCAAAGCACAGTTGTTCCTTAGGGGAAGTTCAGCTCGCAAAGAGTAGCATTTTTCTACTAACAAGTGAAACAGTCGATTCCTGTCAGACAGAAGGCATCCGGACACAGCTTTCTTATGGCTCTGGCTAGTGAATCACAAGCATCTGAGAATCCAGTCATGGATCTTTCTTTCTCGGTGAAAAACAACTTTGTTCCTTAGGGGAAGCTCATCTCGCAAAGGGCAAATTTCATTGCTAACAAGAGAAACAGCTGATTCTTGCAAGACCAAAGGCATAAGGACACACATTTCTTATGGCTTTGGTAAGTGAATAATATGTATCTGAGAATCCAGTCCTGGATCTTTCTTTCTCGGTGAAAAACAACTTTGTTCCTTAAGCGAAGCTCATCTCGCAAAGTGCAAATTTCATTGCTAACAGAGAAACAGCTGATTCTTGCAAGACCAAAGGCATGAAGACACACATTTCTTATGGCTTTGGTAAGTGAATAATATGCATCTGAGAATCCGGTCCTGGATCTTTCTTTCTCGTTGAAAAACAACTTTGTTCCTTAAGAGAAGCTCATCTCGCAAAGTGCAACTTTTCGTTGCTAACAAGAGAAAGAGCTGATTCTTGCAAGACAGAAGGCTAAAGGACACACATTTCTTATGGCTTCGACAAGTGATTCATATACATTCGAGCATGCAGGTCTGGAGCTTTCTTTCTTGGTGAAAAACACAGTTGTTACGTACGGGAAGCTCGTATCGCAAAGTGCACCTTTGCTCTTCTAACACGTGAAACTCTTGATTTCTGCCAGACAGGAGACATCAGGGCACATATTTCTTATGGTTTTGGAAAGTAAATCATATGCATCTAAAACTCCAGGGCTGGAGTTTGCTTTCACGGTGCAAAGCACTGTTGTTCCTTAGGGAAAGCTCAACGAGCAAAGTGCAACTTTGCTTTGCTAACAAGTGAAAGAGTCGATTCCTGTCAGACAGAAGGCATCAGGACACAGCTTTCTTATGGCTCTGGCTAGTGAATCACATGCATCAGAGAATCCAGGACTGGAGCTCTCTTTCTGGATGCAAAGCACAGTTGTTCCTTAGGGGAAGTTCAGCTCGCAAAGACTAGCATTTTTCTGCTAACAAGTGAAACAGTCGATTCCTGTCAGAAAGAATGTATTAGGACACATATTTCTTATGGCTTTAGGAAAATTCTCATATGCATCTGAGAATCCAGTCATGGATCTTTCTTTCTCGGTGAAAAACAACTTTGTTCCTTAAGCGAAGCTCATCTCGCAAAGTGCAACTTTTCGTTTCTAACACGAGAAGGAGCTGATTCTTGCAAGACAGAAGGCTAAAGGACACACATTTCTTATGGCTTCGACAAGTGATTCATATACCTTCGAGCATGCAGGTCTGGAGCTTTCTCTCTTGGTGAAAAACACAGTTGTTACGTACGGGAAGCTCGTATCGCAAAGTGCACCTTTGCTCTTCTAACACGTGAAACTCTTGATTTGTGACAGACAGGAGACATCAGGGCACATATTTCTTATGGTTTTGGAAAGTAAATCATATGCATCTAAAACTCCAGGGCTGGAGTTCGCTTTCACGGTGCAAAGCACTGTTGTTCCTTAGGGAAAGCTCAACGAGCAAAGTGCAACTTTGCTTGGCTAACAAGTGAAAGAGTCGATTCCTGTCAGACAGAAGGCATCAGGACACAGCTTTCTTATGGCTCTGGCTAGTGAAACACATGCATCAGAGAATCCAGGACTGGAGCTCTCTTTCTGGATGCAAAGCACAGTTGTTCCTTAGGGGAAGTTCAGCTCGCAAAGTGCAATTTTGCGTTGCTAACAAGAGAAACAGCTGATTCTTGCAAGACAGAAGGCCAAAGGTCACACATTTCGTATGGCTTCGACAAGTGATTCATATACATTCGAGAATGCAGGTCTGAAGCTTTCTTTCTTGGCGAAAAACACAGTTGTTACGTACGGGAAGCTCGTATCGGAAAGTGCACCTTTGCTCTTCTAAAACGTGAAACTCTTGATTTCTGACAGACAGGAGACATCAGGGCACATATTTGTTATGGTTTTGGAAAGTAAATCATATGCATCTAAAACTCCATGGCTGGAGCTTGCGTTCACGGTGCAAAGCACTGTTGTTCCTTAGGGGAAGCTCAACGAGCAAAGTGCAACTCTGCTTTGCTAACAAGTGAAAGAGTCGATTCCTGTCAGACAGAAGGCATCAGGACACAGCTTTCTTATGCCTCTGGCTAGTGAATCACATGCATCTGAGAATCCAGTCATGGATCTTTCTTTCTCAGTGAAAAACAACTTTGTTCCTTAGGGGAAGCTCATCTCGCAAAGGGCAAATTTCATTGCTAACAAGAGAAACAGCTGATTCTTGCAAGACCAAAGGCATAAGGACACACATTTCTTATGGCTTTGGTAAGTGAATAATATGCATCTGAGAATCCAGTCCTGGATCTTTCTTTCTCGGTGAAAAACAACTTTGTTTCTTAAGCGAAGCTCATCTCGCAAAGTGCAACTTTTCGTTGCTAACAAGAGAAAGAGCTGATTCTTGCAAGACAGAAGGCTAAAGGACACACATTTCTTATGGCTTCGACAAGTGATTCATATACATTCGAGCATGCAGGTCTGGAGCTTTCTCTCTTGGTGAAAAACACAGTTGTTACGTACGGGAAGCTCGTATCGCAAAGTGCACCTTTGCTCTTCTAACACGTGAAACTCTTGATTTCTGACAGACAGGAGACATCAGGGCACATATTTCTTATGGTTTTGGAAAGTAAATCATATGCATCTAAAACTCCAGGGCTGGAGTTTGCTTTCACGGTGCAAAGCACTGTTGTTCCTTAGGGAAAGCTCAACGAGCAAAGTGCAACTTTGCTTTGCTAACAAGTGAAAGAGTCGATTCCTGTCAGACAGAAGGCATCAGGACACAGCTTTCTTATGGCTCTGGCTAGTGAATCACATGCATCAGAGAATCCAGGACTGGAGCTCTCTTTCTGGATGCAAAGCACAGTTGTTCCTTAGGGGAAGTTCAGCTCGCAAAGACTAGCATTTTTCTGCTAACAAGTGAAACAGTCGATTCCTGTCAGAAAGAATGTATTAGGACACATATTTCTTATGGCTTTAGGAAAATTCTCATATGCATCTGAGAATCCAGTCATGGATCTTTCTTTCTCGGTGAAAAACAACTTTGTTCCTTAAGCGAAGCTCATCTCGCAAAGTGCAACTTTTCGTTTCTAACACGAGAAGGAGCTGATTCTTGCAAGACAGAAGGCTAAAGGACACACATTTCTTATGGCTTCGACAAGTGATTCATATACCTTCGAGCATGCAGGTCTGGAGCTTTCTCTCTTGGTGAAAAACACAGTTGTTACGTACGGGAAGCTCGTATCGCAAAGTGCACCTTTGCTCTTCTAACACGTGAAACTCTTGATTTGTGACAGACAGGAGACATCAGGGCACATATTTCTTATGGTTTTGGAAAGTAAATCATATGCATCTAAAACTCCAGGGCTGGAGTTCGCTTTCACGGTGCAAAGCACTGTTGTTCCTTAGGGAAAGCTCAACGAGCAAAGTGCAACTTTGCTTGGCTAACAAGTGAAAGAGTCGATTCCTGTCAGACAGAAGGCATCAGGACACAGCTTTCTTATGCCTCTGGCTAGTGAAACACATGCATCAGAGAATCCAGGACTGGAGCTCTCTTTCTGGATGCAAAGCACAGTTGTTCCTTAGGGGAAGTTCAGCTCGCAAAGTGCAATTTTGCGTTGCTAACAAGAGAAACAGCTGATTCTTGCAAGACAGAAGGCCAAAGGTCACACATTTCGTATGGCTTCGACAAGTGATTCATATACATTCGAGAATGCAGGTCTGAAGCTTTCTTTCTTGGCGAAAAACACAGTTGTTACGTACGGGAAGCTCGTATCGGAAAGTGCACCTTTGCTCTTCTAAAACGTGAAACTCTTGATTTCTGCCAGACAGGAGACATCAGGGCACATATTAGTTATGGTTTTGGAAAGTAAATCATATGCATCTAAAACTCCAGGGCTGGAGCTTGCGTTCACGGTGCAAAGCACTGTTGTTCCTTAGGGGAAGCTCAACGAGCAAAGTGCAACTCTGCTTTGCTAACAAGTGAAAGAGTCGATTCCTGTCAGACAGAAGGCATCAGGACACAGCTTTCTTATGCCTCTGGCTAGTGAATCACATGCATCTGAGAATCCAGTCATGGATCTTTCTTTCTCGGTGAAAAACAACTTTGTTCCTTAGGGGAAGCTCATCTCGCAAAGGGCAAATTTCATTGCTAACAAGAGAAACAGCTGATTCTTGCAAGACCAAAGGCATAAGGACACACATTTCTTATGGCTTTGGTAAGTGAATAATATGCATCTGAGAATCCAGTCCTGGATCTTTCTTTCTCGGTGAAAAACAACTTTGTTTCTTAAGCGAAGCTCATCTCGCAAAGTGCAACTTTTCGTTGCTAACAAGAGAAAGAGCTGATTCTTGCAAGACAGAAGGCTAAAGGACACACATTTCTTATGGCTTCGACAAGTGATTCATATACATTCGAGCATGCAGGTCTGGAGCTTTCTCTCTTGGTGAAAAACACAGTTGTTACGTACGGGAAGCTCGTATCGCAAAGTGCACCTTTGCTCTTCTAACACGTGAAACTCTTGATTTCTGACAGACAGGAGACATCAGGGCACATATTTCTTATGGTTTTGGAAAGTAAATCATATGCATCTAAAACTCCAGGGCTGGAGTTTGCTTTCACGGTGCAAAGCACTGTTGTTCCTTAGGGAAAGTTCAACGAGCAAAGTGCAACTTTGCTTTGCTAACAAGTGAAAGAGTCGATTCCTGTCAGACAGAAGGCATCAGGACAGAGCTTTCTTATGCCTCTGGCTAGTGAATCACATGCATGAGAATCCAGGACTAGAGCTCTCTTTCTGGATGCAAAGCACAGTTGTTCCTTAGGGGAAGTTCAGCTCGCAAAGACTAGCATTTTTCTGCTAACAAGTGAAACAGTCGATTCCTGTCAGAAAGAATGTATTAGGACACATATTTCTTATGGCTTTAGGAAAATTCTCATATGCATCTGAGAATCCAGTCATGGATCTTTCTTTCTCGGTGAAAAACAACTTTGTTCCTTAAGCGAAGCTCATCTCGCAAAGTGCAACTTTTCGTTGCTAACAAGAGAAACAGCTGATTCTTGCAAGACAGAAGGCTAAAGGACACACATTTCTTATGGCTTCGACAAGTGATTCATATACCTTCGAGCATGCAGGTCTGGAGCTTTCTCTCTTGGTGAAAAACACAGTTGTTACGTACGGGAAGCTCGTATCGCAAAGTGCACCTTTGCTCTTCTAACACGTGAAACTCTTGATTTCTGCCAGACAGGAGACATCAGGGCACATATTTCTTATGGTTTTGGAAAGTAAATCATATGTATCTAAAACTCCAGGGCTGGAGTTTGCTTTCACGGTGCAAAGCACTGTTGTTCCTTAGGGAAAGCTCAACGAGCAAAGTGCAACTTTGCTTGGCTAACAAGTGAAAGAGTCGATTCCTGTCAGACAGAAGGCATCAGGACACAGCTTTCTTATGGCTCTGGCTAGTGAAACACATGCATCAGAGAATCCAGGACTGGAGCTCTCTTTCTGGATGCAAAGCACAGTTGTTCATTAGGGGAAGTTCAGCTCGCAAAGTGCAATTTTGCGTTGCTAACAAGAGAAACAGCTGATTCTTGCAAGACAGAAGGCCAAAGGTCACACATTTCGTATGGCTTTGACAAGTGATTCATATACATTCGAGAATGCAGGTCTGAAGCTTTCTTTCTTGGCGAAAAACACAGTTGTTACGTACGGGAAGCTCGTATCGGAAAGTGCACCTTTGCTCTTCTAAAACGTGAAACTCTTGATTTCTGACAGACAGGAGACATCAGGGCACATATTTCTTATGGTTTTGGAAAGTAAATCATATGCATCTAAAACTCCATGGCTGGAGCTTGCTTTCACGGTGCAAAGCACTGTTGTTCCTTAGGGGAAGCTCAACGAGCAAAGTGCAACTTTGCTTTGCTAACAAGTGAAAGAGTCGATTCCTGTCAGACAGAAGGCATCAGGACACAGCTTTCTTATGCCTCTGGCTAGTGAATCACATGGATCTGAGAATCCAGTCATGGATCTTTCTTTCTCGGTGAAAAACAACTTTGTTCCTTAAGAGAAGCTCATCTCGCAAAGTGCAACTTTTCGTTGCTAACAAGAGAAACAGCTGATTCTTGCAAGACCAAAGGCATAAAGACACACATTTCTTATGGCTTTGGTAATTGAATAATATGCATCTGAGAATCCGGTCCTGGATCTTTCTTTCTCGGTGAAAAACAACTTTGTTCCTTAAGAGAAGCTCATCTCGCAAAGTGCAACTTTTCGTTGCTAACAAGAGAAAGAGCTGATTCTTGCAAGACAGAAGGCTAAAGGACACACATTTCTTATGGCTTCGACAAGTGATTCATATACCTTCGAGAATGCAGGTCTGGAGCTTTCTTTCTTGGTGAAAAACACAGTTGTTACGTACGGGAAGCTCGTATCGCAAAGTGCACCTTTGCTCTTCTAAAACGTGAAACTCTTGATTTCTGACAGACAGGAGACATCAGGGCACATATTTCTTATGGTTTTGGAAAGTAAATCATATGTATCTAAAACTCCAGGGCTGGAGTTTGCTTTCACGGTGCAAAGCACTGTTGTTCCATAGGGGAAGCTCAACGAGCAAAGTGCAACTTTGCTTTGCTAACAAGTGAAAGAGTCGATTCCTGTCAGACAGAAGGCATCAGGACACAGCTTTCTTATGGCTCTGGCTAGTGAATCACATGCAGCGTGAAAGCAAGCTCCAGCCTTCTGTCTTGCAAGAATCAGCTCTTTCTCTTGTTAGCAACGAAAAGTTGCACTTTGCGAGATGAGCTTCGCTTAAGGAACAAAGTTGTTTTTCACCGAGAAAGAAAGATCCAGGACTGGATTCTCAGATGCATATGAGACTCTTTCTAAAGCCATGAGAAATATGTGTTCTGATACATTCTTTCTGACAGGAATCGACTGTTTCACTTGTTAGCAGAAAAATGCTAGTCTTTGCGAGCTGAACTTCCCCTAAGGAACAACTGTGCTTTGCATCCAGAAAGAGAGCTCCAGTCCTGGATTCTCTGATGCATGTGATTCACTAGCCAGAGCCATAAGAAAGCTGTGTCCTGATGCCTTCTGTCTGACAGGAATCGACTCTTTCACTTGTTAGCAAAGCAAAGTTGCACTTTGCTCGTTGAGCTTCCCCTAAGGAACAACAGTGCTTTGCACCGTGAAAGCAAACTCCAGCCCTGGAGTTTTAGATGCATATGATTTACTTTCCAAAACCATAAGAAATATGTGCCCTGATGTCTCCTGTCTGTCAGAAATCAAGAGTTTCACGTTTTAGAAGAGCAAAGGTGCACTTTGCGATACGAGCTTCCCGTACGTAACAACTGTGTTTTTCACCAAGAAAGAAAGCTTCAGACCTGCATTCTCGAATGTATATGAATCACTTGTCGAAGCCATATGAAATGTGTGACCTTTGGCCTTCTGTCTTGCAAGAATCAGCTGTTTCTCTTGTTAGCAACGCAAAATTGCACTTTGCGAGCTGAACTTCCCCTAAGGAACAACTGTGCTTTGCATCCAGAGAGAGAGCTCCAGTCCTGGATTCTCTGATGCATGTGATTCACTAGCCAGAGCCATAAGAAAGCTGTGTCCTGATGCCTTCTGTCTGACAGGAATCGACTGTTTCACTTGTTAGCAAAGCAAAGTTGCACTTTGCTCGTTGAGCTACCCCTAAGGAACAACAGTGCTTTGCACCGTGAAAGTAAGCTCCAGCCCTGGAGTTTTAGATACATATGATTTACTTTCCAAAACCATAAGAAATATGTGCCCTGATGTCTCTGTCTGTCAGAAATCAAGAGTTTCACGTGTTAGAAGAGCAAAGGTGCACTTTGCGATACGAGCTTCCCGTACGTAACAACTGTGTTTTTCACCAAGAAAGAAAGCTCCAGACCTGCATTCTCGAATGTATATGAATCACTTGTCGAAGCCATAAGAAATGTGTGTCCTTTAGCCTTCTGTCTTGCAAGAATCAGCTGTTTCTCTTGTTAGCAACGAAAAGTTGCACTTTGCGGGATGAGCTTCGCTTAAGAAACAAGGTTGTTTTTCACCGAGAAAGAAAGATCCATGACTGGATTCTCAGATGCATATGAGAATTTTTCTAAAGCCATAAGAAATATGTGTCCTGATACATTCTTTCTGACAGGAATCGACTGTTTCACTTGTTAGCAGAAAAATGCTAGTCTTTGCGAGCTGAACTTCCCCTAAGGAACAACTGTGCTTTGTATCCAGAAAGAGAGCTCCAGTCCTGGATTCTCTGATGCATGTGATTCACTAGCCAGAGCCATAAGAAAGCTGTGTCCTGATGCCTTCTGTCTGACAGGAATCGACTGTTTCACTTGTTAGCAAAGCAAAGTTGCACTTTGCTCGTTGAGCTTCCCCTAAGGAACAACAGTGCTTTGCACCGTGAAAGCAAGCTCCAGCCCTGGAGTTTTAGATGCATATGATTTACTTTCCAAAACCATAAGAAATATGTGCCCTGATGTCTCCTGTCTGTCACAAATCAAGAGTTTCACGTGTTAGAAGAGCAAAGGTGCACTTTGCGATACGAGCTTCCCGTACGTAACAACTGTGTTTTTCACCAAGAAAGAAAGCTCCAGACCTGCATGCTCGAAGGTATATGAATCACTTGTCGAAGCCATAAGAAATGTGTGTCCTTTAGCCTTCAGTCTTGCAAGAATCAGCTCTTTCTCTTGTTAGCAACGAAAAGTTGCACTTTGCGAGATGAGCTTCGCTTAAGAAACAAAGTTGTTTTTCACCGAGAAAGAAAGATCCAGGACTGGATTCTCAGATACATATTATTCACTTACCAAAGCCATAAGAAATGTGTGTCCTTATGCCTTTGGTCTTGCAAGAATCAGCTGTTTCTCTTGTTAGCAATGAAATTGCCCTTTGCGAGATGAGCTTCCCCTAAGGAACAAAGTTGTTTTTCACCGAGAAAGAAAGATCCATGACTGGATTCTCAGATGCATGTGATTCACTAGCCAGAGCCATAAGAAAGCTGTGTCCTGATGCCTTCTGTCTGACAGGAATCGACTGTTTCACTTGTTAGTAGAAAAATGCTACTCTTTGCTCGTTGAGCTTCCCCTAAGGAACAACTGTGCTTTGCATCCAGAGAGAGAGCTCCAGTCCTGGATTCTCTGATGCATGTGATTCACTAGCCAGAGGCATAAGAAAGCTGTGTCCTGATGCCTTCTGTCTGACAGGAATCGACTCTTTCACTTGTTAGCAAAGCAAAGTTGCACTTTGCTCGTTGAGCTTCCCCTAAGGAACAACAGTGCTTTGCACCGTGAAAGTAAGCTCCAGCCCTGGAGTTTTAGATACATATGATTTACTTTCCAAAACCATAAGAAATATGTGCCCTGATGTCTCCTGTCTGTCAGAAATCAAGAGTTTCACGTGTTAGAAGAGCAAAGGTGCACTTTGCGATACGAGCTTCCCGTACGTAACAACTGTGTTTTTCACCAAGAAAGAAAGTTCCAGACCTGCATTCTCGAATGTATATGAATCACTTGTCGAAGCCATAAGAAATGTGTGTCCTTTAGCCTTCTGTCTTGCAAGAATCAGCTCTTTCTCTTGTTAGCAACGAAAAGTTGCACTTTGCGAGATGAGCTTCGCTTAAGGAACAAAGTTGTTTTTCACCGAGAAAGAAAGATCCAGGACTGGATTCTCAGATGCATATGAGACTCTTTCTAAAGCCATGAGAAATATGTGTTCTGATACATTCTTTCTGACAGGAATCGACTGTTTCACTTGTTAGCAGAAAAATGCTAGTCTTTGCGAGCTGAACTTCCCCTAAGGAACAACTGTGCTTTGCATCCAGAAAGAGAGCTCCAGTCCTGGATTCTCTGATGCATGTGATTCACTAGCCAGAGCCATAAGAAAGCTGTGTCCTGATGCCTTCTGTCTGACAGGAATCGACTCTTTCACTTGTTAGCAAAGCAAAGTTGCACTTTGCTCGTTGAGCTTCCCCTAAGGAACAACAGTGCTTTGCACCGTGAAAGCAAGCTCCAGCCATGGAGTTTTAGATGCATATGATTTACTTTCCAAAACCATAAGAAATATGTGCCCTGATGTCTCCTGTCTGTCACAAATCAAGAGTTTCACGTGTTAGAAGAGCAAAGGTGCACTTTGCGATACGAGCTTCCCGTACGTAACAACTGTGTTTTTCACCAAGAAAGAAAGCTCCAGACCTGCATTCTCGAATGTATATGAATCACTTGTCGAAGCCATAAGAAATGTGTGTCCTTTAGCCTTCTGTCTTGCAAGAATCAGCTCTTTCTCTTGTTAGCAACGAAAAGTTGCACTTTGCGAGATGAGCTTCGCTTATGGAACAAAGTTGTTTTTCACCGAGAAAGAAAGATCCAGGACTGGATTCTCAGATACATATTATTCACTTACCAAAGCCATAAGAAATGTGTGTCCTTATGCCTTTGGTCTTGCAAGAATCAGCTGTTTCTCTTGTTAGCAATGAAATTGCCCTTTGCGAGATGAGCTTCCCCTAAGGAACAAGGTTGTTTTTCACCGAGAAAGAAAGATCCATGACTGGATTCTCAGATGCATGTGATTCACTAGCCAGAGCCATAAGAAAGCTGTGTCCTGATGCCTTCTGTCTGACAGGAATCGACTGTTTCACTTGTTAGTAGAAAAATGCTACTCTTTGCGAGCTGAACTTCCCCTAAGGAACAACTGTGCTTTGCATCCAGAGAGAGAGCTCCAGTCCTGGATTCTCTGATGCATGTGATTCACTAGCCAGAGCCATAAGAAAGCTGTGTCCTGATGCCTTCTGTCTGACAGGAATCGACTCTTTCACTTGTTAGCAAAGCAAAGTTGCACTTTGCTCGTTGAGCTTCCCCTAAGGAACAACAGTGCTTTGCACCGTGAAAGCAAGCTCCAGCCCTGGAGTTTTAGATACATATGATTTACTTTCCAAAACCATAAGAAATATGTGCCCTGATGTCTCCTGTCTGTCAGAAATCAAGAGTTTCACGTGTTAGAAGAGCAAAGGTGCACTTTGCCATACGAGCTTCCCGTACGTAACAACTGTGTTTTTCACCAAGAAAGAAAGCTCCAGACCTGCATTCTCGAATGTATATGAATCACTTGTCGAAGCCATAAGAAATGTGTGTCCTTTAGCCTTCTGTCTTGCAAGAATCAGCTGTTTCTCTTGTTAGCAACGAAAAGTTGCACTTTGCGGGATGAGCTTCGCTTAAGAAACAAGGTTGTTTTTCACCGAGAAAGAAAGATCCATGACTGGATTCTCAGATGCATATGAGAATTTTTCTAAAGCCATAAGAAATATGTGTCCTGATACATTCTTTCTGACAGGAATCGACTGTTTCACTTGTTAGCAGAAAAATGCTAGTCTTTGCGAGCTGAACTTCCCCTAAGGAACAACTGTGCTTTGCATCCAGAAAGAGAGCTCCAGTCCTGGATTCTCTGATGCATGTGATTCACTAGCCAGAGCCATAAGAAAGCTGTGTCCTGATGCCTTCTGTCTGACAGGAATCGACTGTTTCACTTGTTAGCAAAGCAAAGTTGCACTTTGCTCGTTGAGCTTCCCCTAAGGAACAACAGTGCTTTGCACCGTGAAAGCAAGCTCCAGCCATGGAGTTTTAGATGCATATGATTTACTTTCCAAAACCATAAGAAATATGTGCCCTGATGTCTCCTGTCTGTCACAAATCAAGAGTTTCACGTGTTAGAAGAGCAAAGGTGCACTTTGCGATACGAGCTTCCCGTACGTAACAACTGTGTTTTTCACCAAGAAAGAAAGCTCCAGACCTGCATGCTCGAAGGTATATGAATCACTTGTCGAAGCCATAAGAAATGTGTGTCCTTTAGCCTTCAGTCTTGCAAGAATCAGCTCTTTCTCTTGTTAGCAACGAAAAGTTGCACTTTGCGAGATGAGCTTCGCTTAAGAAACAAAGTTGTTTTTCACCGAGAAAGAAAGATCCAGGACTGGATTCTCAGATACATATTATTCACTTACCAAAGCCATAAGAAATGTGTGTCCTTATGCCTTTGGTCTTGCAAGAATCAGCTGTTTCTCTTGTTAGCAATGAAATTGCCCTTTGCGAGATGAGCTTCCCCTAAGGAACAAAGTTGTTTTTCACCGAGAAAGAAAGATCCATGACTGGATTCTCAGATGCATGTGATTCACTAGCCAGAGCCATAAGAAAGCTGTGTCCTGATGCCTTCTGTCTGACAGGAATCGACTGTTTCACTTGTTAGTAGAAAAATGCTACTCTTTGCGAGCTGAACTTCCCCTAAGGAACAACTGTGCTTTGCATCCAGAGAGAGAGCTCCAGTCCTGGATTCTCTGATGCATGTGATTCACTAGCCAGAGGCATAAGAAAGCTGTGTCCTGATGCCTTCTGTCTGACAGGAATCGACTCTTTCACTTGTTAGCAAAGCAAAGTTGCACTTTGCTCGTTGAGCTTCCCCTAAGGAACAACAGTGCTTTGCACCGTGAAAGTAAGCTCCAGCCCTGGAGTTTTAGATACATATGATTTACTTTCCAAAACCATAAGAAATATGTGCCCTGATGTCTCCTGTCTGTCACAAATCAAGAGTTTCACGTGTTAGAAGAGCAAAGGTGCACTTTGCGATACGAGCTTCCCGTACGTAACAACTGTGTTTTTCACCAAGAAAGAAAGTTCCAGACCTGCATTCTCGAATGTATATGAATCACTTGTCGAAGCCATAAGAAATGTGTGTCCTTTAGCCTTCTGTCTTGCAAGAATCAGCTCTTTCTCTTGTTAGCAACGAAAAGTTGCACTTTGCGGGTTGAGCTTCGCTTAAGAAACAAGGTTGTTTTTCACCGAGAAAGAAAGATCCATGACTGGATTCTCAGATGCATATGAGAATTTTTCTAAAGCCATAAGAAATATGTGTCCTGATACATTCTTTCTGACAGGAATCGACTGTTTCACTTGTTAGCAGAAAAATGCTAGTCTTTGCGAGCTGAACTTCCCCTAAGGAACAACTGTGCTTTGCATCCAGAAAGAGAGCTCCAGTCCTGGATTCTCTGATGCATGTGATTCACTAGCCAGAGCCATAAGAAAGCTGTGTCCTGATGCCTTCTGTCTGACAGGAATCGACTCTTTCACTTGTTAGCAAAGCAAAGTTGCACTTTGCTCGTTGAGCTTCCCCTAAGGAACAACAGTGCTTTGCACCGTGAAAGCAAGCTCCAGCCCTGGAGTTTTAGATGCATATGATTTACTTTCCAAAACCATAAGAAATATGTGCCCTGATGTCTCCTGTCTGTCACAAATCAAGAGTTTCACGTGTTAGAAGAGCAAAGGTGCACTTTGCGATACGAGCTTCCCGTACGTAACAACTGTGTTTTTCACCAAGAAAGAAAGCTCCAGACCTGCATGCTCGAAGGTATATGAATCACTTGTCGAAGCCATAAGAAATGTGTGTCCTTTAGCCTTCAGTCTTGCAAGAATCAGCTCTTTCTCTTGTTAGCAACGAAAAGTTGCACTTTGCGAGATGAGCTTCGCTTAAGAAACAAAGTTGTTTTTCACCGAGAAAGAAAGATCCAGGACTGGATTCTCAGATACATATTATTCACTTACCAAAGCCATAAGAAATGTGTGTCCTTATGCCTTTGGTCTTGCAAGAATCAGCTGTTTCTCTTGTTAGCAATGAAATTGCCCTTTGCGAGATGAGCTTCCCCTAAGGAACAAAGTTGTTTTTCACCGAGAAAGAAAGATCCATGACTGGATTCTCAGATGCATGTGATTCACTAGCCAGAGCCATAAGAAAGCTGTGTCCTGATGCCTTCTGTCTGACAGGAATCGACTGTTTCACTTGTTAGTAGAAAAATGCTACTCTTTGCGAGCTGAACTTCCCCTAAGGAACAACTGTGCTTTGCATCCAGAGAGAGAGCTCCAGTCCTGGATTCTCTGATGCATGTGATTCACTAGCCAGAGCCATAAGAAAGCTGTGTCCTGATGCCTTCTGTCTGACAGGAATCGACTCTTTCACTTGTTAGCAAAGCAAAGTTGCACTTTGCTCGTTGAGCTTCCCCTAAGGAACAACAGTGCTTTGCACCGTGAAAGTAAGCTCCAGCCCTGGAGTTTTAGATACATATGATTTACTTTCCAAAACCATAAGAAATATGTGCCCTGATGTCTCCTGTCTGTCACAAATCAAGAGTTTCACGTGTTAGAAGAGCAAAGGTGCACTTTGCGATACGAGCTTCCCGTACGTAACAACTGTGTTTTTCACCAAGAAAGAAAGTTCCAGACCTGCATTCTCGAATGTATATGAATCACTTGTCGAAGCCATAAGAAATGTGTGTCCTTTAGCCTTCTGTCTTGCAAGAATCAGCTCTTTCTCTTGTTAGCAACGAAAAGTTGCACTTTGCGAGATGAGCTTCGCTTAAGGAACAAAGTTGTTTTTCACCGAGAAAGAAAGATCCAGGACTGGATTCTCAGATGCATATGAGACTCTTTCTAAAGCCATGAGAAATATGTGTTCTGATACATTCTTTCTGACAGGAATCGACTGTTTCACTTGTTAGCAGAAAAATGCTAGTCTTTGCGAGCTGAACTTCCCCTAAGGAACAACTGTGCTTTGCATCCAGAAAGAGAGCTCCAGTCCTGGATTCTCTGATGCATGTGATTCACTAGCCAGAGCCATAAGAAAGCTGTGTCCTGATGCCTTCTGTCTGACAGGAATCGACTCTTTCACTTGTTAGCAAAGCAAAGTTGCACTTTGCTCGTTGAGCTTCCCCTAAGGAACAACAGTGCTTTGCACCGTGAAAGCAAGCTCCAGCCATGGAGTTTTAGATGCATATGATTTACTTTCCAAAACCATAAGAAATATGTGCCCTGATGTCTCCTGTCTGTCACAAATCAAGAGTTTCACGTGTTAGAAGAGCAAAGGTGCACTTTGCGATACGAGCTTCCCGTACGTAACAACTGTGTTTTTCACCAAGAAAGAAAGCTCCAGACCTGCATGCTCGAAGGTATATGAATCACTTGTCGAAGCCATAAGAAATGTGTGTCCTTTAGCCTTCAGTCTTGCAAGAATCAGCTCTTTCTCTTGTTAGCAACGAAAAGTTGCACTTTGCGAGATGAGCTTCGCTTAAGAAACAAAGTTGTTTTTCACCGAGAAAGAAAGATCCAGGACTGGATTCTCAGATACATATTATTCACTTACCAAAGCCATAAGAAATGTGTGTCCTTATGCCTTTGGTCTTGCAAGAATCAGCTGTTTCTCTTGTTAGCAATGAAATTGCCCTTTGCGAGATGAGCTTCCCCTAAGGAACAAAGTTGTTTTTCACCGAGAAAGAAAGATCCATGACTGGATTCTCAGATGCATGTGATTCACTAGCCAGAGCCATAAGAAAGCTGTGTCCTGATGCCTTCTGTCTGACAGGAATCGACTGTTTCACTTGTTAGTAGAAAAATGCTACTCTTTGCGAGCTGAACTTCCCCTAAGGAACAACTGTGCTTTGCATCCAGAGAGAGAGCTCCAGTCCTGGATTCTCTGATGCATGTGATTCACTAGCCAGAGGCATAAGAAAGCTGTGTCCTGATGCCTTCTGTCTGACAGGAATCGACTCTTTCACTTGTTAGCAAAGCAAAGTTGCACTTTGCTCGTTGAGCTTCCCCTAAGGAACAACAGTGCTTTGCACCGTGAAAGTAAGCTCCAGCCCTGGAGTTTTAGATACATATGATTTACTTTCCAAAACCATAAGAAATATGTGCCCTGATGTCTCCTGTCTGTCACAAATCAAGAGTTTCACGTGTTAGAAGAGCAAAGGTGCACTTTGCGATACGAGCTTCCCGTACGTAACAACTGTGTTTTTCACCAAGAAAGAAAGTTCCAGACCTGCATTCTCGAATGTATATGAATCACTTGTCGAAGCCATAAGAAATGTGTGTCCTTTAGCCTTCTGTCTTGCAAGAATCAGCTCTTTCTCTTGTTAGCAACGAAAAGTTGCACTTTGCGAGATGAGCTTCGCTTAAGGAACAAAGTTGTTTTTCACCGAGAAAGAAAGATCCAGGACTGGATTCTCAGATACATATTATTCACTTACCAAAGCCATAAGAAATGTGTGTCCTTATGCCTTTGGTCTTGCAAGAATCAGCTGTTTCTCTTGTTAGCAATGAAATTGCCCTTTGCGAGATGAGCTTCCCCTAAGGAACAAGGTTGTTTTTCACCGAGAAAGAAAGATCCATGACTGGATTCTCAGATGCATGTGATTCACTAGCCAGAGCCATAAGAAAGCTGTGTCCTGATGCCTTCTGTCTGACAGGAATCGACTGTTTCACTTGTTAGTAGAAAAATGCTACTCTTTGCGAGCTGAACTTCCCCTAAGGAACAACTGTGCTTTGCATCCAGAGAGAGAGCTCCAGTCCTGGATTCTCTGATGCATGTGATTCACTAGCCAGAGCCATAAGAAAGCTGTGTCCTGATGCCTTCTGTCTGACAGGAATCGACTCTTTCACTTGTTAGCAAAGCAAAGTTGCACTTTGCTCGTTGAGCTTCCCCTAAGGAACAACAGTGCTTTGCACCGTGAAAGAAAGCTCCAGCCCTGGAGTTTTAGATTCATATGATTTACTTTCCAAAACCATAAGAAATATGTGCCCTGATGTCTCCTGTCTGTCAGAAATCAAGAGTTTCACGTGTTACAAGAGCAAAGGTGCACTTTGCGATACGAGCTTCCCGTACGTAACAACTGTGTTTTTCACCAAGAGAGAAAGCTCCAGACCTGCATGCTCGAATGTATGTGAATCACTTGTCGAAGCCATACGAAATGTGTGTCCTTTAGCCTTCTGTCTTGCAAGAATCAGCTCTTTCTCTTGTTAGCAACGAAAAGTTGCACTTTGCGAGATGAGCTTCTCTTAAGGAACAAAGTTGTTTTTCACCGAGAAAGAAAGATCCAGGACTGGATTCTCAGATGCATATTATTCACTTACCAAAGCCATAAGAAATGTGTGTCTTCATGCCTTTGGTCTTGCAAGAATCAGCTGTTTCTCTGTTAGCAATGAAATTTGCACTTTGCGAGATGAGCTTCGCTTAAGGAACAAAGTTGTTTTTCACCGAGAAAGAAAGATCCAGGACTGGATTCTCAGATACATATTATTCACTTACCAAAGCCATAAGAAATGTGTGTCTTTATGCCTTTGGTCTTGCAAGAATCAGCTGTTTCTCTTTTTAGCAACGAAAAGTTGCACTTTGCGAGATGAGCTTCTCTTAAGGAACAAGGTTGTTTTTCACCGAGAAAGAAAGATCCATGACTGGATTCTCAGATGCATGTGATTCACTAGCCAGAGGCATAAGAAAGCTGTGTCCTGATGCCTTCTGTCTGACAGGAATCGACTCTTTCACTTGTTAGCAAAGCAAAGTTGCACTTTGCTCGTTGAGCTTCCCCTATGGAACAACAGTGCTTTGCACCGTGAAAGCAAACTCCAGCCCTGGAGTTTTAGATGCATATGATTTACTTTCCAAAACCATAAGAAATATGTGCCCTGATGTCTCCTGTCTGTCAGAAATCAAGAGTTTCACGTGTTAGAAGAGCAAAGGTGCTCTTTGCGATACGAGCTTCCCGTACGTAACAACTGTGTTTTTCGCCAAGAAAGAAAGCTTCAGACCTGCATTCTCGAATGTATATGAATCACTTGTCGAAGCCATACGAAATGTGTGACCTTTGGCCTTCTGTCTTGCAAGAATCAGCTGTTTCTCTTGTTAGCAACGCAAAATTGCACTTTGCGAGCTGAACTTCCCCTAATGAACAACTGTGCTTTGCATCCAGAAAGAGAGCTCCAGTTCTGGATTCTCTGATGCATGTGTTTCACTAGCCAGAGCCATAAGAAAGCTGTGTCCTAATGCCTTCTGTCTGACAGGAATCGCGTCTTTCACTTGTTAGCCAAGCAAAGTTGCACTTTGCTCGTTGAGCTTTCCCTAAGGAACAACAGTGCTTTGCACCGTGAAAGCAAACTCCAGCACTGGAGTTTTAGATGCATATGATTTACTTTCCAAAACCATAAGAAATATGTGCCCTGATGTCTCCTGTCTGTCACAAATCAAGAGTTTCACGTGTTAGAAGAGCAAAGGTGCACTTTGCGATACGAGCTTCCCGTACGTAACAACTGTGTTTTTCACCAAGAAAGAAAGTTCCAGACCTGCATTCTCGAATGTATATGAATCACTTGTCGAAGCCATAAGAAATGTGTGTCCTTTAGCCTTCTGTCTTGCAAGAATCAGCTGTTTCTCTTGTTAGCAACGAAAAGTTGCACTTTGCGAGATGAGCTTCGCTTAAGAAACAAGGTTGTTTTTCACCGAGAAGGAAAGATCCAGGACTGGATTCTCAGATGCATATGAGAATCTTTCTAAAGCCATAAGAAATATGTGTCCTGATACATTCTTTCTGACAGGAATCGACTGTTTCACTTGTTAGCAGAAAAATGCTACTCTTTGCGAGCTGAACTTCCCCTAAGGAACAACAGTGCTTTGCATCCAGAAAGAGAGCTCCAGTCCTGGATTCTCTGATGCATGTGATTCACTAGCCAGAGCCATAAGAAAGCTGTGTCCTGATGCCTTCTGTCTGACAGGAATCGACTCTTTCACTTGTTAGCAAAGCAAAGTTGCACTTTGCTCCTTGA
This sequence comes from Pithys albifrons albifrons, assembly GCF_047495875.1. Classification (NCBI taxonomy): domain Eukaryota; kingdom Metazoa; phylum Chordata; class Aves; order Passeriformes; family Thamnophilidae; genus Pithys; species Pithys albifrons. The sequence goes on along the minus strand of NC_092465.1, from coordinate 40,188,441 downwards.
GCTTCCCCTATGGAACAACAGTGCTTTGCACCGTGAAAGCAAGCTCCAGCCATGGAGTTTTAGATGCATATGATTTACTTTCCAAAACCATAAGAAATATGTGCCCTGATGTCTCCTGTCTGTCACAAATCAAGAGTTTCACGTGTTAGAAGAGCAAAGGTGCACTTTGCGATACGAGCTTCCCGTACGTAACAACTGTGTTTTTCACCAAGAAAGAAAGCTCCAGACCTGCATGCTCGAATGTATATGAATCACTTGTCGAAGCCATAAGAAATGTGTGTCCTTTAGCCTTCTGTCTTGCAAGAATCAGCTCTTTCTCTTGTTAGCAACGAAAAGTTGCACTTTGCGAGATGAGCTTCTCTTAAGGAACAAAGTTGTTTTTCACCGAGAAAGAAAGATCCAGGACCGGATTCTCAGATGCATATTATTCACTTACCAAAGCCATAAGAAATGTGTGTCCTTATGCCTTTGGTCTTGCAAGAATCAGCTGTTTCTCTTGTTAGCAATGAAATTGCCCTTTGCGAGATGAGCTTCCCCTAAGGAACAAAGTTGTTTTTCACCGAGAAAGAAAGATCCATGACTGGATTCTCAGATGCATGTGATTCACTAGCCAGAGCCATAAGAAAGCTGTGTCCTGATGCCTTCTGTCTGACAGGAATCGACTGTTTCACTTGTTAGTAGAAAAATGCTACTCTTTGCGAGCTGAACTTCCCCTAAGGAACAACTGTGCTTTGCATCCAGAGAGAGAGCTCCAGTCCTGGATTCTCTGATGCATGTGATTCACTAGCCAGAGGCATAAGAAAGCTGTGTCCTGATGCCTTCTGTCTGACAGGAATCGACTCTTTCACTTGTTAGCAAAGCAAAGTTGCACTTTGCTCGTTGAGCTTCCCCTAAGGAACAACAGTGCTTTGCACCGTGAAAGTAAGCTCCAGCCCTGGAGTTTTAGATACATATGATTTACTTTCCAAAACCATAAGAAATATGTGCCCTGATGTCTCCTGTCTGTCACAAATCAAGAGTTTCACGTGTTAGAAGAGCAAAGGTGCACTTTGCGATACGAGCTTCCCGTACGAAACAACTGTGTTTTTCACCAAGAAAGAAAGTTCCAGACCTGCATTCTCGAATGTATATGAATCACTTGTCGAAGCCATAAGAAATGTGTGTCCTTTAGCCTTCTGTCTTGAAAGAATCAGCTCTTTCTCTTGATAGCAACGAAAAGTTGCACTTTGCGAGATGAGCTTCGCTTAAGGAACAAAGTTGTTTTTCACCGAGATAGAAAGATCCAGGACTGGATTCTCAGATGCATATGAGACTCTTTCTAAAACCATGAGAAATATGTGTTCTGATACATTCTTTCTGACAGGAATCGACTGTTTCACTTGTTAGCAGAAAAATGCTAGTCTTTGCGAGCTGAACTTCCCCTAAGGAACAACTGTGCTTTGCATCCAGAAAGAGAGCTCCAGTCCTGGATTCTCTGATGCATGTGATTCACTAGCCAGAGCCATAAGAAAGCTGTGTCCTGATGCCTTCTGTCTGACAGGAATCGACTCTTTCACTTGTTAGCAAAGCAAAGTTGCACTTTTCTCGTTGACCTTCCCCTAAGGAACAACAGTGCTTTGCACCGTGAAAGCAAGCTCCAGCCATGGAGTTTTAGATGCATATGATTTACTTTCCAAAACCATAAGAAATATGTGCCCTGATGTCTCCTGTCTGTCACAAATCAAGAGTTTCACGTGTTAGAAGAGCAAAGGTGCACTTTGCGATACGAGCTTCCCGTACGTAACAACTGTGTTTTTCACCAAGAAAGAAAGCTCCAGACCTGCATGCTCGAATGTATATGAATCACTTGTCGAAGCCATAAGAAATGTGTGTCCTTTAGCCTTCAGTCTTGCAAGAATCAGCTCTTTCTCTTGTTAGCAACGAAAAGTTGCACTTTGCGAGATGAGCTTCGCTTAAGGAACAAAGTTGTTTTTCACCGAGAAAGAAAGATCCAGGACTGGATTCTCAGATACATATTATTCACTTACCAAAGCCATAAGAAATGTGTGTCCTTATGCCTTTGGTCTTGCAAGAATCAGCTGTTTCTCTTGTTAGCAATGAAATTGCCCTTTGCGAGATGAGCTTCCCCTAAGGAACAAAGTTGTTTTTCACCGAGAAAGAAAGATCCATGACTGGATTCTCAGATGCATGTGATTCACTAGCCAGAGCCATAAGAAAGCTGTGTCCTGATGCCTTCTGTCTGACAGGAATCGACTGTTTCACTTGTTAGTAGAAAAATGCTACTCTTTGCGAGCTGAACTTCCCCTAAGGAACAACTGTGCTTTGCATCCAGAGAGAGAGCTCCAGTCCTGGATTCTCTGATGCATGTGATTCACTAGCCAGAGGCATAAGAAAGCTGTGTCCTGATGCCTTCTGTCTGACAGGAATCGACTCTTTCACTTGTTAGCAAAGCAAAGTTGCACTTTGCTCGTTGAGCTTCCCCTAAGGAACAACAGTGCTTTGCACCGTGAAAGTAAGCTCCAGCCCTGGAGTTTTAGATACATATGATTTACTTTCCAAAACCATAAGAAATATGTGCCCTGATGTCTCCTGTCTGTCAGAAATCAAGAGTTTCACGTGTTAGAAGAGCAAAGGTGCACTTTGCGATACGAGCTTCCCGTACGAAACAACTGTGTTTTTCACCAAGAAAGAAAGTTCCAGACCTGCATTCTCGAATGTATATGAATCACTTGTCGAAGCCATAAGAAATGTGTGTCCTTTAGCCTTCTGTCTTGCAAGAATCAGCTCTTTCTCTTGTTAGCAACGAAAAGTTGCACTTTGCGAGATGAGCTTCGCTTAAGGAACAAAGTTGTTTTTCACCGAGAAAGAAAGATCCAGGACTGGATTCTCAGATGCATATGAGACTCTTTCTAAAGCCATGAGAAATATGTGTTCTGATACATTCTTTCTGACAGGAATCGACTGTTTCACTTGTTAGCAGAAAAATGCTAGTCTTTGCGAGCTGAACTTCCCCTAAGGAACAACTGTGCTTTGCATCCAGAAAGAGAGCTCCAGTCCTGGATTCTCTGATGCATGTGATTCACTAGCCAGAGCCATAAGAAAGCTGTGTCCTGATGCCTTCTGTCTGACAGGAATCGACTCTTTCACTTGTTAGCAAAGCAAAGTTGCACTTTTCTCGTTGACCTTCCCCTAAGGAACAACAGTGCTTTGCACCGTGAAAGCAAGCTCCAGCCATGGAGTTTTAGATGCATATGATTTACTTTCCAAAACCATAAGAAATATGTGCCCTGATGTCTCCTGTCTGTCACAAATCAAGAGTTTCACGTGTTAGAAGAGCAAAGGTGCACTTTGCGATACGAGCTTCCCGTACGTAACAACTGTGTTTTTCACCAAGAAAGAAAGCTCCAGACCTGCATGCTCGAATGTATATGAATCACTTGTCGAAGCCATAAGAAATGTGTGTCCTTTAGCCTTCAGTCTTGCAAGAATCAGCTCTTTCTCTTGTTAGCAACGAAAAGTTGCACTTTGCGAGATGAGCTTCGCTTAAGGAACAAAGTTGTTTTTCACCGAGAAAGAAAGATCCAGGACTGGATTCTCAGATACATATTATTCACTTACCAAAGCCATAAGAAATGTGTGTCCTTATGCCTTTGGTCTTGCAAGAATCAGCTGTTTCTCTTGTTAGCAATGAAATTGCCCTTTGCGAGATGAGCTTCCCCTAAGGAACAAAGTTGTTTTTCACCGAGAAAGAAAGATCCATGACTGGATTCTCAGATGCATGTGATTCACTAGCCAGAGCCATAAGAAAGCTGTGTCCTGATGCCTTCTGTCTGACAGGAATCGACTGTTTCACTTGTTAGTAGAAAAATGCTACTCTTTGCGAGCTGAACTTCCCCTAAGGAACAACTGTGCTTTGCATCCAGAGAGAGAGCTCCAGTCCTGGATTCTCTGATGCATGTGATTCACTAGCCAGAGGCATAAGAAAGCTGTGTCCTGATGCCTTCTGTCTGACAGGAATCGACTCTTTCACTTGTTAGCAAAGCAAAGTTGCACTTTGCTCGTTGAGCTTCCCCTAAGGAACAACAGTGCTTTGCACCGTGAAAGTAAGCTCCAGCCCTGGAGTTTTAGATACATATGATTTACTTTCCAAAACCATAAGAAATATGTGCCCTGATGTCTCCTGTCTGTCAGAAATCAAGAGTTTCACGTGTTAGAAGAGCAAAGGTGCACTTTGCGATACGAGCTTCCCGTACGAAACAACTGTGTTTTTCACCAAGAAAGAAAGTTCCAGACCTGCATTCTCGAATGTATATGAATCACTTGTCGAAGCCATAAGAAATGTGTGTCCTTTAGCCTTCTGTCTTGCAAGAATCAGCTCTTTCTCTTGTTAGCAACGAAAAGTTGCACTTTGCGAGATGAGCTTCGCTTAAGGAACAAAGTTGTTTTTCACCGAGAAAGAAAGATCCAGGACTGGATTCTCAGATGCATATGAGACTCTTTCTAAAGCCATGAGAAATATGTGTTCTGATACATTCTTTCTGACAGGAATCGACTGTTTCACTTGTTAGCAGAAAAATGCTAGTCTTTGCGAGCTGAACTTCCCCTAAGGAACAACTGTGCTTTGCATCCAGAAAGAGAGCTCCAGTCCTGGATTCTCTGATGCATGTGATTCACTAGCCAGAGCCATAAGAAAGCTGTGTCCTGATGCCTTCTGTCTGACAGGAATCGACTCTTTCACTTGTTAGCAAAGCAAAGTTGCACTTTGCTCGTTGAGCTTCCCCTAAGGAACAACAGTGCTTTGCACCGTGAAAGCAAGCTCCAGCCATGGAGTTTTAGATGCATATGATTTACTTTCCAAAACCATAAGAAATATGTGCCCTGATGTCTCCTGTCTGTCAGAAATCAAGAGTTTCACGTGTTAGAAGAGCAAAGGTGCACTTTGCGATACGAGCTTCCCGTACGTAACAACTGTGTTTTTCACCAAGAAAGAAAGCTCCAGACCTGCATGCTCGAATGTATATGAATCACTTGTCGAAGCCATAAGAAATGTGTGTCCTTTAGCCTTCTGTCTTGCAAGAATCAGCTGTTTCTCTTGTTAGCAACGAAAAGTTGCACTTTGCGAGATGAGCTTCGCTTAAGGAACAAAGTTGTTTTTCACCGAGAAAGAAAGATCCAGGACTGGATTCTCAGATACATATTATTCACTTACCAAAGCCATAAGAAATGTGTGTCCTTATGCCTTTGGTCTTGCAAGAATCAGCTGTTTCTCTTGTTAGCAATGAAATTGCCCTTTGCGAGATGAGCTTCCCCTAAGGAACAAGGTTGTTTTTCACCGAGAAAGAAAGATCCATGACTGGATTCTCAGATGCATGTGATTCACTAGCCAGAGCCATAAGAAAGCTGTGTCCTGATGCCTTCTGTCTGACAGGAATCGACTGTTTCACTTGTTAGTAGAAAAATGCTACTCTTTGCGAGCTGAACTTCCCCTAAGGAACAACTGTGCTTTGCATCCAGAGAGAGAGCTCCAGTCCTGGATTCTCTGATGCATGTGATTCACTAGCCAGAGCCATAAGAAAGCTGTGTCCTGATGCCTTCTGTCTGACAGGAATCGACTCTTTCACTTGTTAGCAAAGCAAAGTTGCACTTTGCTCGTTGAGCTTCCCCTAAGGAACAACAGTGCTTTGCACCGTGAAAGTAAGCTCCAGCCCTGGAGTTTTAGATACATATGATTTACTTTCCAAAACCATAAGAAATATGTGCCCTGATGTCTCCTGTCTGTCACAAATCAAGAGTTTCACGTGTTAGAAGAGCAAAGGTGCACTTTGCGATACGAGCTTCCCGTACGTAACAACTGTGTTTTTCACCAAGAAAGAAAGCTCCAGACCTGCATTCTCGAATGTATATGAATCACTTGTCGAAGCCATAAGAAATGTGTGTCCTTTAGCCTTCTGTCTTGCAAGAATCAGCTGTTTCTCTTGTTAGCAACGAAAAGTTGCACTTTGCGGGATGAGCTTCGCTTAAGAAACAAGGTTGTTTTTCACCGAGAAAGAAAGCTCCATGACTGGATTCTCAGATGCATATGAGAATCTTTCTAAAGCCATAAGAAATATGTGTCCTGATACATTCTTTCTGACAGGAATCGACTGTTTCACTTGTTAGCAGAAAAATGCTAGTCTTTGCGAGCTGAACTTCCCCTAAGGAACAACAGTGCTTTGCATCCAGAAAGAGAGCTCCAGTCCTGGATTCTCTGATGCATGTGATTCACTAGCCAGAGCCATAAGAAAGCTGTGTCCTGATGCCTTCTGTCTGACAGGAATCGACTCTTTCACTTGTTAGCAAAGCAAAGTTGCACTTTTCTCGTTGACCTTCCCCTAAGGAACAACAGTGCTTTGCACCGTGAAAGCAAGCTCCAGCCATGGAGTTTTAGATGCATATGATTTACTTTCCAAAACCATAAGAAATATGTGCCCTGATGTCTCCTGTCTGTCAGAAATCAAGAGTTTCACGTGTTAGAAGAGCAAAGGTGCACTTTGCGATACGAGCTTCCCGTACGTAACAACTGTGTTTTTCACCAAGAAAGAAAGCTCCAGACCTGCATGCTCGAATGTATATGAATCACTTGTCGAAGCCATAAGAAATGTGTGTCCTTTAGCCTTCTGTCTTGCAAGAATCAGCTCTTTCTCTTGTTAGCAACGAAAAGTTGCACTTTGCGAGATGAGCTTCTCTTAAGGAACAAAGTTGTTTTTCACCGAGAAAGAAAGATCCAGGACCGGATTCTCAGATGCATATTATTCACTTACCAAAGCCATAAGAAATGTGTGTCTTTATGCCTTTGGTCTTGCAAGAATCGACTGTTTCTCTTTTTAGCAACGAAAAGTTGCACTTTGCGAGATGAGCTTCTCTTAAGGAACAAAGTTGTTTTTCACCGAGAAAGAAAGATCCATGACTGGATTCTCAGATGCATGTGATTCACTAGCCAGAGGCATAAGAAAGCTGTGTCCTGATGCCTTCTGTCTGACAGGAATCGACTCTTTCACTTGTTAGCAAAGCAAAGTTGCACTTTGCTCGTTGAGCTTCCCCTAAGGAACAACAGTGCTTTGCACCGTGAACGCAAGCTCCAGCCCTGGAGTTTTAGATGCATATGATTTACTTTCCAAAACCATAAGAAATATGTGCCCTGATGTCTCCTGTCTGTCAGAAATCAAGAGTTTCACGTGTTAGAAGAGCAAAGGTGCACTTTGCGATACGAGCTTCCCGTACGTAACAACTGTGTTTTTCACCAAGAAAGAAAGCTCCAGACCTGCATGCTCGAATGTATATGAATCACTTGTCGAAGCCATAAGAAATGTGTGTCCTTTAGCCTTCAGTCTTGCAAGAATCAGCTCTTTCTCTTGTTAGCAACGAAAAGTTGCACTTTGCGAGATGAGCTTCGCTTAAGGAACAAAGTTGTTTTTCACCGAGAAAGAAAGATCCAGGACTGGATTCTCAGATACATATTATTCACTTACCAAAGCCATAAGAAATGTGTGTCCTTATGCCTTTGGTCTTGCAAGAATCAGCTGTTTCTCTTGTTAGCAATGAAATTGCCCTTTGCGAGATGAGCTTCCCCTAAGGAACAAAGTTGTTTTTCACCGAGAAAGAAAGATCCATGACTGGATTCTCAGATGCATGTGATTCACTAGCCAGAGCCATAAGAAAGCTGTGTCCTGATGCCTTCTGTCTGACAGGAATCGACTGTTTCACTTGTTAGTAGAAAAATGCTACTCTTTGCGAGCTGAACTTCCCCTAAGGAACAACTGTGCTTTGCATCCAGAGAGAGAGCTCCAGTCCTGGATTCTCTGATGCATGTGATTCACTAGCCAGAGGCATAAGAAAGCTGTGTCCTGATGCCTTCTGTCTGACAGGAATCGACTCTTTCACTTGTTAGCAAAGCAAAGTTGCACTTTGCTCGTTGAGCTTCCCCTAAGGAACAACAGTGCTTTGCACCGTGAAAGTAAGCTCCAGCCCTGGAGTTTTAGATACATATGATTTACTTTCCAAAACCATAAGAAATATGTGCCCTGATGTCTCCTGTCTGTCACAAATCAAGAGTTTCACGTGTTAGAAGAGCAAAGGTGCACTTTGCGATACGAGCTTCCCGTACGTAACAACTGTGTTTTTCACCAAGAAAGAAAGTTCCAGACCTGCATTCTCGAATGTATATGAATCACTTGTCGAAGCCATAAGAAATGTGTGTCCTTTAGCCTTCTGTCTTGCAAGAATCAGCTCTTTCTCTTGTTAGCAACGAAAAGTTGCACTTTGCGAGATGAGCTTCGCTTAAGGAACAAAGTTGTTTTTCACCGAGAAAGAAAGATCCAGGACTGGATTCTCAGATGCATATGAGACTCTTTCTAAAGCCATGAGAAATATCTGTTCTGATACATTCTTTCTGACAGGAATCGACTGTTTCACTTGTTAGCAGAAAAATGCTAGTCTTTGCGAGCTGAACTTCCCCTAAGGAACAACTGTGCTTTGCATCCAGAAAGAGAGCTCCAGTCCTGGATTCTCTGATGCATGTGATTCACTAGCCAGAGCCATAAGAAAGCTGTGTCCTGATGCCTTCTGTCTGACAGGCATCGACTCTTTCACTTGTTAGCAAAGCAAAGTTGCACTTTGCTCGTTGAGCTTCCCCTAAGGAACAACAGTGCTTTGCACCGTGAAAGCAAGCTCCAGCCATGGAGTTTTAGATGCATATGATTTACTTTCCAAAACCATAAGAAATATGTGCCCTGATGTCTCCTGTCTGTCACAAATCAAGAGTTTCACGTGTTAGAAGAGCAAAGGTGCACTTTGCGATACGAGCTTCCCGTACGTAACAACTGTGTTTTTCACCAAGAAAGAAAGCTCCAGACCTGCATGCTCGAATGTATATGAATCACTTGTCGAAGCCATAAGAAATGTGTGTCCTTTAGCCTTCTGTCTTGCAAGAATCAGCTCTTTCTCTTGTTAGCAACGAAAATTTGCACTTTGCGAGATGAGCTTCGCTTAAGGAACAAAGTTGTTTTTCACCGAGAAAGAAAGATCCAGGACTGGATTCTCAGATACATATTATTCACTTACCAAAGCCATAAGAAATGTGTGTCCTTATGCCTTTGGTCTTGCAAGAATCAGCTGTTTCTCTTGTTAGCAATGAAATTGCCCTTTGCGAGATGAGCTTCCCCTAAGGAACAAGGTTGTTTTTCACCGAGAAAGAAAGATCCATGACTGGATTCTCAGATGCATGTGATTCACTAGCCAGAGCCATAAGAAAGCTGTGTCCTGATGCCTTCTGTCTGACAGGAATCGACTGTTTCACTTGTTAGTAGAAAAATGCTACTCTTTGCGAGCTGAACTTCCCCTAAGGAACAACTGTGCTTTGCATCCAGAGAGAGAGCTCCAGTCCTGGATTCTCTGATGCATGTGATTCACTAGCCAGAGCCATAAGAAAGCTGTGTCCTGATGCCTTCTGTCTGACAGGAATCGACTCTTTCACTTGTTAGCAAAGCAAAGTTGCACTTTGCTCGTTGAGCTTCCCCTAAGGAACAACAGTGCTTTGCACCGTGAAAGCAAGCTCCAGCCCTGGAGTTTTAGATACATATGATTTACTTTCCAAAACCATAAGAAATATGTGCCCTGATGTCTCCTGTCTGTCAGAAATCAAGAGTTTCACGTGTTAGAAGAGCAAAGGTGCACTTTGCGATACGAGCTTCCCGTACGTAACAACTGTGTTTTTCACCAAGAAAGAAAGCTCCAGACCTGCATTCTCGAATGTATATGAATCACTTGTCGAAGCCATAAGAAATGTGTGTCCTTTAGCCTTCTGTCTTGCAAGAATCAGCTGTTTCTCTTGTTAGCAACGAAAAGTTGCACTTTGCGGGATGAGCTTCGCTTAAGAAACAAGGTTGTTTTTCACCGAGAAAGAAAGCTCCATGACTGGATTCTCAGATGCATATGAGAATCTTTCTAAAGCCATAAGAAATATGTGTCCTGATACATTCTTTCTGACAGGAATCGACTGTTTCACTTGTTAGCAGAAAAATGCTAATCTTTGCGAGCTGAACTTCCCCTAAGGAACAACAGTGCTTTGCATCCAGAAAGAGAGCTCCAGTCCTGGATTCTCTGATGCATGTGATTCACTAGCCAGAGCCATAAGAAAGCTGTGTCCTGATGCCTTCTGTCTGACAGGAATCGACTCTTTCACTTGTTAGCAAAGCAAAGTTGCACTTTTCTCGTTGACCTTCCCCTAAGGAACAACAGTGCTTTGCACCGTGAAAGCAAGCTCCAGCCATGGAGTTTTAGATGCATATGATTTACTTTCCAAAACCATAAGAAATATGTGCCCTGATGTCTCCTGTCTGTCAGAAATCAAGAGTTTCACGTGTTAGAAGAGCAAAGGTGCACTTTGCGATACGAGCTTCCCGTACGTAACAACTGTGTTTTTCACCAAGAAAGAAAGCTCCAGACCTGCATGCTCGAATGTATATGAATCACTTGTCGAAGCCATAAGAAATGTGTGTCCTTTAGCCTTCTGTCTTGCAAGAATCAGCTCTTTCTCTTGTTAGCAACGAAAAGTTGCACTTTGCGAGATGAGCTTCTCTTAAGGAACAAAGTTGTTTTTCACCGAGAAAGAAAGATCCAGGACCGGATTCTCAGATGCATATTATTCACTTACCAAAGCCATAAGAAATGTGTGTCTTTATGCCTTTGGTCTTGCAAGAATCGACTGTTTCTCTTTTTAGCAACGAAAAGTTGCACTTTGCGAGATGAGCTTCTCTTAAGGAACAAAGTTGTTTTTCACCGAGAAAGAAAGATCCATGACTGGATTCTCAGATGCATGTGATTCACTAGCCAGAGGCATAAGAAAGCTGTGTCCTGATGCCTTCTGTCTGACAGGAATCGACTCTTTCACTTGTTAGCAAAGCAAAGTTGCACTTTGCTCGTTGAGCTTCCCCTAAGGAACAACAGTGCTTTGCACCGTGAACGCAAGCTCCAGCCCTGGAGTTTTAGATGCATATGATTTACTTTCCAAAACCATAAGAAATATGTGCCCTGATGTCTCCTGTCTGTCACAAATCAAGAGTTTCACGTGTTAGAAGAGCAAAGGTGCACTTTGCGATACGAGCTTCCCGTACGTAACAACTGTGTTTTTCACCAAGAAAGAAAGCTCCAGACCTGCATGCTCGAATGTATATGAATCACTTGTCGAAGCCATAAGAAATGTGTGTCCTTTAGCCTTCAGTCTTGCAAGAATCAGCTCTTTCTCTTGTTAGCAACGAAAAGTTGCACTTTGCGAGATGAGCTTCGCTTAAGGAACAAAGTTGTTTTTCACCGAGAAAGAAAGATCCAGGACTGGATTCTCAGATACATATTATTCACTTACCAAAGCCATAAGAAATGTGTGTCCTTATGCCTTTGGTCTTGCAAGAATCAGCTGTTTCTCTTGTTAGCAATGAAATTGCCCTTTGCGAGATGAGCTTCCCCTAAGGAACAAAGTTGTTTTTCACCGAGAAAGAAAGATCCATGACTGGATTCTCAGATGCATGTGATTCACTAGCCAGAGCCATAAGAAAGCTGTGTCCTGATGCCTTCTGTCTGACAGGAATCGACTGTTTCACTTGTTAGTAGAAAAATGCTACTCTTTGCGAGCTGAACTTCCCCTAAGGAACAACTGTGCTTTGCATCCAGAGAGAGAGCTCCAGTCCTGGATTCTCTGATGCATGTGATTCACTAGCCAGAGGCATAAGAAAGCTGTGTCCTGATGCCTTCTGTCTGACAGGAATCGACTCTTTCACTTGTTAGCAAAGCAAAGTTGCACTTTGCTCGTTGAGCTTCCCCTAAGGAACAACAGTGCTTTGCACCGTGAAAGTAAGCTCCAGCCCTGGAGTTTTAGATACATATGATTTACTTTCCAAAACCATAAGAAATATGTGCCCTGATGTCTCCTGTCTGTCACAAATCAAGAGTTTCACGTGTTAGAAGAGCAAAGGTGCACTTTGCGATACGAGCTTCCCGTACGTAACAACTGTGTTTTTCACCAAGAAAGAAAGTTCCAGACCTGCATTCTCGAATGTATATGAATCACTTGTCGAAGCCATAAGAAATGTGTGTCCTTTAGCCTTCTGTCTTGCAAGAATCAGCTCTTTCTCTTGTTAGCAACGAAAAGTTGCACTTTGCGAGATGAGCTTCGCTTAAGGAACAAAGTTGTTTTTCACCGAGAAAGAAAGATCCAGGACTGGATTCTCAGATGCATATGAGACTCTTTCTAAAGCCATGAGAAATATCTGTTCTGATACATTCTTTCTGACAGGAATCGACTGTTTCACTTGTTAGCAGAAAAATGCTAGTCTTTGCGAGCTGAACTTCCCCTAAGGAACAACTGTGCTTTGCATCCAGAAAGAGAGCTCCAGTCCTGGATTCTCTGATGCATGTGATTCACTAGCCAGAGCCATAAGAAAGCTGTGTCCTGATGCCTTCTGTCTGACAGGCATCGACTCTTTCACTTGTTAGCAAAGCAAAGTTGCACTTTGCTCGTTGAGCTTCCCCTAAGGAACAACAGTGCTTTGCACCGTGAAAGCAAGCTCCAGCCATGGAGTTTTAGATGCATATGATTTACTTTCCAAAACCATAAGAAATATGTGCCCTGATGTCTCCTGTCTGTCACAAATCAAGAGTTTCACGTGTTAGAAGAGCAAAGGTGCACTTTGCGATACGAGCTTCCCGTACGTAACAACTGTGTTTTTCACCAAGAAAGAAAGCTCCAGACCTGCATGCTCGAATGTATATGAATCACTTGTCGAAGCCATAAGAAATGTGTGTCCTTTAGCCTTCTGTCTTGCAAGAATCAGCTCTTTCTCTTGTTAGCAACGAAAATTTGCACTTTGCGAGATGAGCTTCGCTTAAGGAACAAAGTTGTTTTTCACCGAGAAAGAAAGATCCAGGACTGGATTCTCAGATACATATTATTCACTTACCAAAGCCATAAGAAATGTGTGTCCTTATGCCTTTGGTCTTGCAAGAATCAGCTGTTTCTCTTGTTAGCAATGAAATTGCCCTTTGCGAGATGAGCTTCCCCTAAGGAACAAGGTTGTTTTTCACCGAGAAAGAAAGATCCATGACTGGATTCTCAGATGCATGTGATTCACTAGCCAGAGCCATAAGAAAGCTGTGTCCTGATGCCTTCTGTCTGACAGGAATCGACTGTTTCACTTGTTAGTAGAAAAATGCTACTCTTTGCGAGCTGAACTTCCCCTAAGGAACAACTGTGCTTTGCATCCAGAGAGAGAGCTCCAGTCCTGGATTCTCTGATGCATGTGATTCACTAGCCAGAGCCATAAGAAAGCTGTGTCCTGATGCCTTCTGTCTGACAGGAATCGACTCTTTCACTTGTTAGCAAAGCAAAGTTGCACTTTGCTCGTTGAGCTTCCCCTAAGGAACAACAGTGCTTTGCACCGTGAAAGCAAGCTCCAGCCCTGGAGTTTTAGATACATATGATTTACTTTCCAAAACCATAAGAAATATGTGCCCTGATGTCTCCTGTCTGTCAGAAATCAAGAGTTTCACGTGTTAGAAGAGCAAAGGTGCACTTTGCGATACGAGCTTCCCGTACGTAACAACTGTGTTTTTCACCAAGAAAGAAAGCTCCAGACCTGCATTCTCGAATGTATATGAATCACTTGTCGAAGCCATAAGAAATGTGTGTCCTTTAGCCTTCTGTCTTGCAAGAATCAGCTGTTTCTCTTGTTAGCAACGAAAAGTTGCACTTTGCGGGATGAGCTTCGCTTAAGAAACAAGGTTGTTTTTCACCGAGAAAGAAAGCTCCATGACTGGATTCTCAGATGCATATGAGAATCTTTCTAAAGCCATAAGAAATATGTGTCCTGATACATTCTTTCTGACAGGAATCGACTGTTTCACTTGTTAGCAGAAAAATGCTAATCTTTGCGAGCTGAACTTCCCCTAAGGAACAACAGTGCTTTGCATCCAGAAAGAGAGCTCCAGTCCTGGATTCTCTGATGCATGTGATTCACTAGCCAGAGCCATAAGAAAGCTGTGTCCTGATGCCTTCTGTCTGACAGGAATCGACTCTTTCACTTGTTAGCAAAGCAAAGTTGCACTTTTCTCGTTGACCTTCCCCTAAGGAACAACAGTGCTTTGCACCGTGAAAGCAAGCTCCAGCCATGGAGTTTTAGATGCATATGATTTACTTTCCAAAACCATAAGAAATATGTGCCCTGATGTCTCCTGTCTGTCAGAAATCAAGAGTTTCACGTGTTAGAAGAGCAAAGGTGCACTTTGCGATACGAGCTTCCCGTACGTAACAACTGTGTTTTTCACCAAGAAAGAAAGCTCCAGACCTGCATGCTCGAATGTATATGAATCACTTGTCGAAGCCATAAGAAATGTGTGTCCTTTAGCCTTCTGTCTTGCAAGAATCAGCTCTTTCTCTTGTTAGCAACGAAAAGTTGCACTTTGCGAGATGAGCTTCTCTTAAGTAACAAAGTTGTTTTTCACCGAGAAAGAAAGATCCAGGACCGGATTCTCAGATGCATATTATTCACTTACCAAAGCCATAAGAAATGTGTGTCTTTATGCCTTTGGTCTTGCAAGAATCGACTGTTTCTCTTTTTAGCAACGAAAAGTTGCACTTTGCGAGATGAGCTTCTCTTAAGGAACAAAGTTGTTTTTCACCGAGAAAGAAAGATCCATGACTGGATTCTCAGATGCATGTGATTCACTAGCCAGAGGCATAAGAAAGCTGTGTCCTGATGCCTTCTGTCTGACAGGAATCGACTCTTTCACTTGTTAGCAAAGCAAAGTTGCACTTTGCTCGTTGAGCTTCCCCTAAGGAACAACAGTGCTTTGCACCGTGAACGCAAGCTCCAGCCCTGGAGTTTTAGATGCATATGATTTACTTTCCAAAACCATAAGAAATATGTGCCCTGATGTCTCCTGTCTGTCACAAATCAAGAGTTTCACGTGTTAGAAGAGCAAAGGTGCACTTTGCGATACGAGCTTCCCGTACGTAACAACTGTGTTTTTCACCAAGAAAGAAAGCTCCAGACCTGCATGCTCGAATGTATATGAATCACTTGTCGAAGCCATAAGAAATGTGTGTCCTTTAGCCTTCAGTCTTGCAAGAATCAGCTCTTTCTCTTGTTAGCAACGAAAAGTTGCACTTTGCGAGATGAGCTTCGCTTAAGGAACAAAGTTGTTTTTCACCGAGAAAGAAAGATCCAGGACTGGATTCTCAGATACATATTATTCACTTACCAAAGCCATAAGAAATGTGTGTCCTTATGCCTTTGGTCTTGCAAGAATCAGCTGTTTCTCTTGTTAGCAATGAAATTGCCCTTTGCGAGATGAGCTTCCCCTAAGGAACAAAGTTGTTTTTCACCGAGAAAGAAAGATCCATGACTGGATTCTCAGATGCATGTGATTCACTAGCCAGAGCCATAAGAAAGCTGTGTCCTGATGCCTTCTGTCTGACAGGAATCGACTGTTTCACTTGTTAGTAGAAAAATGCTACTCTTTGCGAGCTGAACTTCCCCTAAGGAACAACTGTGCTTTGCATCCAGAGAGAGAGCTCCAGTCCTGGATTCTCTGATGCATGTGATTCACTAGCCAGAGGCATAAGAAAGCTGTGTCCTGATGCCTTCTGTCTGACAGGAATCGACTCTTTCACTTGTTAGCAAAGCAAAGTTGCACTTTGCTCGTTGAGCTTCCCCTAAGGAACAACAGTGCTTTGCACCGTGAAAGTAAGCTCCAGCCCTGGAGTTTTAGATACATATGATTTACTTTCCAAAACCATAAGAAATATGTGCCCTGATGTCTCCTGTCTGTCACAAATCAAGAGTTTCACGTGTTAGAAGAGCAAAGGTGCACTTTGCGATACGAGCTTCCCGTACGTAACAACTGTGTTTTTCACCAAGAAAGAAAGTTCCAGACCTGCATTCTCGAATGTATATGAATCACTTGTCGAAGCCATAAGAAATGTGTGTCCTTTAGCCTTCTGTCTTGCAAGAATCAGCTCTTTCTCTTGTTAGCAACGAAAAGTTGCACTTTGCGAGATGAGCTTCGCTTAAGGAACAAAGTTGTTTTTCACCGAGAAAGAAAGATCCAGGACTGGATTCTCAGATGCATATGAGACTCTTTCTAAAGCCATGAGAAATATGTGTTCTGATACATTCTTTCTGACAGGAATCGACTGTTTCACTTGTTAGCAGAAAAATGCTAGTCTTTGCGAGCTGAACTTCCCCTAAGGAACAACTGTGCTTTGCATCCAGAAAGAGAGCTCCAGTCCTGGATTCTCTGATGCATGTGATTCACTAGCCAGAGCCATAAGAAAGCTGTGTCCTGATGCCTTCTGTCTGACAGGAATCGACTCTTTCACTTGTTAGCAAAGCAAAGTTGCACTTTGCTCGTTGAGCTTCCCCTAAGGAACAACAGTGCTTTGCACCGTGAAAGTAAGCTCCAGGCCTGGAGTTTTAGATACATATGATTTACTTTCCAAAACCATAAGAAATATGTGCCCTGATGTCTCCTGTCTGTCACAAATCAAGAGTTTCACGTGTTAGAAGAGCAAAGGTGCACTTTGCGATACGAGCTTCCCGTACGTAACAACTGTGTTTTTCACCAAGAAAGAAAGTTCCAGACCTGCA
Organism: Pithys albifrons albifrons; assembly: GCF_047495875.1. Lineage (NCBI taxonomy): Eukaryota > Metazoa > Chordata > Aves > Passeriformes > Thamnophilidae > Pithys > Pithys albifrons. The sequence continues at coordinate 40,171,765 of NC_092465.1, read as the reverse complement.
TTCTCGAATGTATATGAATCACTTGTCGAAGCCATAAGAAATGTGTGTCCTTTAGCCTTCTGTCTTGCAAGAATCAGCTCTTTCTCTTGTTAGCAACGAAAAGTTGCACTTTGCGAGATGAGCTTCGCTTAAGGAACAAAGTTGTTTTTCACCGAGAAAGAAAGATCCAGGACTGGATTCTCAGATGCATATGAGACTCTTTCTAAAGCCATGAGAAATATGTGTTCTGATACATTCTTTCTGACAGGAATCGACTGTTTCACTTGTTAGCAGAAAAATGCTAGTCTTTGCGAGCTGAACTTCCCCTAAGGAACAACTGTGCTTTGCATCCAGAAAGAGAGCTCCAGTCCTGGATTCTCTGATGCATGTGATTCACTAGCCAGAGCCATAAGAAAGCTGTGTCCTGATGCCTTCTGTCTGACAGGCATCGACTCTTTCACTTGTTAGCAAAGCAAAGTTGCACTTTGCTCGTTGAGCTTCCCCTAAGGAACAACAGTGCTTTGCACCGTGAAAGCAAGCTCCAGCCATGGAGTTTTAGATGCATATGATTTACTTTCCAAAACCATAAGAAATATGTGCCCTGATGTCTCCTGTCTGTCACAAATCAAGAGTTTCACGTGTTAGAAGAGCAAAGGTGCACTTTGCGATACGAGCTTCCCGTACGTAACAACTGTGTTTTTCACCAAGAAAGAAAGCTCCAGACCTGCATGCTCGAATGTATATGAATCACTTGTCGAAGCCATAAGAAATGTGTGTCCTTTAGCCTTCTGTCTTGCAAGAATCAGCTCTTTCTCTTGTTAGCAACGAAAATTTGCACTTTGCGAGATGAGCTTCGCTTAAGGAACAAAGTTGTTTTTCACCGAGAAAGAAAGATCCAGGACTGGATTCTCAGATACATATTATTCACTTACCAAAGCCATAAGAAATGTGTGTCCTTATGCCTTTGGTCTTGCAAGAATCAGCTGTTTCTCTTGTTAGCAATGAAATTGCCCTTTGCGAGATGAGCTTCCCCTAAGGAACAAGGTTGTTTTTCACCGAGAAAGAAAGATCCATGACTGGATTCTCAGATGCATGTGATTCACTAGCCAGAGCCATAAGAAAGCTGTGTCCTGATGCCTTCTGTCTGACAGGAATCGACTGTTTCACTTGTTAGTAGAAAAATGCTACTCTTTGCGAGCTGAACTTCCCCTAAGGAACAACTGTGCTTTGCATCCAGAGAGAGAGCTCCAGTCCTGGATTCTCTGATGCATGTGATTCACTAGCCAGAGGCATAAGAAAGCTGTGTCCTGATGCCTTCTGTCTGACAGGAATCGACTCTTTCACTTGTTAGCAAAGCAAAGTTGCACTTTGCTCGTTGAGCTTCCCCTAAGGAACAACAGTGCTTTGCACCGTGAAAGCAAGCTCCAGCCCTGGAGTTTTAGATACATATGATTTACTTTCCAAAACCATAAGAAATATGTGCCCTGATGTCTCCTGTCTGTCAGAAATCAAGAGTTTCACGTGTTAGAAGAGCAAAGGTGCACTTTGCGATACGAGCTTCCCGTACGTAACAACTGTGTTTTTCACCAAGAAAGAAAGCTCCAGACCTGCATTCTCGAATGTATATGAATCACTTGTCGAAGCCATAAGAAATGTGTGTCCTTTAGCCTTCTGTCTTGCAAGAATCAGCTGTTTCTCTTGTTAGCAACGAAAAGTTGCACTTTGCGGGATGAGCTTCGCTTAAGAAACAAGGTTGTTTTTCACCGAGAAAGAAAGCTCCATGACTGGATTCTCAGATGCATATGAGAATCTTTCTAAAGCCATAAGAAATATGTGTCCTGATACATTCTTTCTGACAGGAATCGACTGTTTCACTTGTTAGCAGAAAAATGCTAGTCTTTGCGAGCTGAACTTCCCCTAAGGAACAACAGTGCTTTGCATCCAGAAAGAGAGCTCCAGTCCTGGATTCTCTGATGCATGTGATTCACTAGCCAGAGCCATAAGAAAGCTGTGTCCTGATGCCTTCTGTCTGACAGGAATCGACTCTTTCACTTGTTAGCAAAGCAAAGTTGCACTTTGCTCGTTGAGCTTCCCCTAAGGAACAACAGTGCTTTGCACCGTGAAAGCAAGCTCCAGCCATGGAGTTTTAGATGCATATGATTTACTTTCCAAAACCATAAGAAATATGTGCCCTGATGTCTCCTGTCTGTCAGAAATCAAGAGTTTCACGTGTTAGAAGAGCAAAGGTGCACTTTGCGATACGAGCTTCCCGTACGTAACAACTGTGTTTTTCACCAAGAATGAAAGTTCCAGACCTGCATTCTCGAATGTATATGAATCACTTGTCGAAGCCATAAGAAATGTGTGTCCTTTAGCCTTCTGTCTTGCAAGAATCAGCTCTTTCTCTTGTTAGCAACGAAAAGTTGCACTTTGCGAGATGAGCTTCGCTTAAGGAACAAAGTTGTTTTTCACCGAGAAAGAAAGATCCAGGACCGGATTCTCAGATGCATATGAGACTCTTTCTAAAGCCATGAGAAATATGTGTTCTGATACATTCTTTCTGACAGGAATCGACTGTTTCACTTGTTAGCAGAAAAATGCTAGTCTTTGCGAGCTGAACTTCCCCTAAGGAACAACTGTGCTTTGCATCCAGAAAGAGAGCTCCAGTCCTGGATTCTCTGATGCATGTGATTCACTAGCCAGAGCCATAAGAAAGCTGTGTCCTGATGCCTTCTGTCTGACAGGAATCGACTCTTTCACTTGTTAGCAAAGCAAAGTTGCACTTTGCTCGTTGAGCTTCCCTTAAGGAACAACAGTGCTTTGCACCGTGAAAGCAAGCTCCAGCCATGGAGTTTTAGATGCATATGATTTACTTTCCAAAACCATAAGAAATATGTGCCCTGATGTCTCCTGTCTGTCACAAATCAAGAGTTTCACGTGTTAGAAGAGCAAAGGTGCACTTTGCGATACGAGCTTCCCGTACGTAACAACTGTGTTTTTCACCAAGAAAGAAAGCTCCAGACCTGCATGCTCGAATGTATATGAATCACTTGTCGAAGCCATAAGAAATGTGTGTCCTTTAGCCTTCTGTCTTGCAAGAATCAGCTCTTTCTCTTGTTAGCAACGAAAAGTTGCACTTTGCGAGATGAGCTTCGCTTAAGGAACAAAGTTGTTTTTCACCGAGAAAGAAAGATCCAGGACTGGATTCTCAGATACATATTATTCACTTACCAAAGCCATAAGAAATGTGTGTCCTTATGCCTTTGGTCTTGCAAGAATCAGCTGTTTCTCTTGTTAGCAATGAAATTGCCCTTTGCGAGATGAGCTTCCCCTAAGGAACAAGGTTGTTTTTCACCGAGAAAGAAAGATCCATGACTGGATTCTCAGATGCATGTGATTCACTAGCCAGAGCCATAAGAAAGCTGTGTCCTGATGCCTTCTGTCTGACAGGAATCGACTGTTTCACTTGTTAGTAGAAAAATGCTAGTCTTTGCGAGCTGAACTTCCCCTAAGGAACAACTGTGCTTTGCATCCAGAGAGAGAGCTCCAGTCCTGGATTCTCTGATGCATGTGATTCACTAGCCAGAGGCATAAGAAAGCTGTGTCCTGATGCCTTCTGTCTGACAGGAATCGACTCTTTCACTTGTTAGCAAAGCAAAGTTGCACTTTGCTCGTTGAGCTTCCCCTAAGGAACAACAGTGCTTTGCACCGTGAAAGCAAGCTCCAGCCCTGGAGTTTTAGATACATATGATTTACTTTCCAAAACCATAAGAAATATGTGCCCTGATGTCTCCTGTCTGTCAGAAATCAAGAGTTTCACGTGTTAGAAGAGCAAAGGTGCACTTTGCGATACGAGCTTCCCGTACGTAACAACTGTGTTTTTCACCAAGAAAGAAAGCTCCAGACCTGCATTCTCGAATGTATATGAATCACTTGTCGAAGCCATAAGAAATGTGTGTCCTTTAGCCTTCTGTCTTGCAAGAATCAGCTGTTTCTCTTGTTAGCAACGAAAAGTTGCACTTTGCGGGATGAGCTTCGCTTAAGAAACAAGGTTGTTTTTCACCGAGAAAGAAAGCTCCATGACTGGATTCTCAGATGCATATGAGAATCTTTCTAAAGCCATAAGAAATATGTGTCCTGATACATTCTTTCTGACAGGAATCGACTGTTTCACTTGTTAGCAGAAAAATGCTACTCTTTGCGAGCTGAACTTCCCCTAAGGAACAACAGTGCTTTGCATCCAGAAAGAGAGCTCCAGTCCTGGATTCTCTGATGCATGTGATTCACTAGCCAGAGCCATAAGAAAGCTGTGTCCTGATGCCTTCTGTCTGACAGGAATCGACTCTTTCACTTGTTAGCAAAGCAAAGTTGCACTTTGCTCCTTGAGCTTCCCCTATGGAACAACAGTGCTTTGCACCGTGAAAGCAAGCTCCAGCCATGGAGTTTTAGATGCATATGATTTACTTTCCAAAACCATAAGAAATATGTGCCCTGATGTCTCCTGTCTGTCACAAATCAAGAGTTTCACGTGTTAGAAGAGCAAAGGTGCACTTTGCGATACGAGCTTCCCGTACGTAACAACTGTGTTTTTCACCAAGAAAGAAAGCTCCAGACCTGCATGCTCGAATGTATATGAATCACTTGTCGAAGCCATAAGAAATGTGTGTCCTTTAGCCTTCTGTCTTGCAAGAATCAGCTCTTTCTCTTGTTAGCAACGAAAAGTTGCACTTTGCGAGATGAGCTTCTCTTAAGGAACAAAGTTGTTTTTCACCGAGAAAGAAAGATCCAGGACCGGATTCTCAGATGCATATTATTCACTTACCAAAGCCATAAGAAATGTGTGTCTTTATGCCTTTGGTCTTGCAAGAATCGACTGTTTCTCTTTTTAGCAACGAAAAGTTGCACTTTGCGAGATGAGCTTCTCTTAAGGAACAAAGTTGTTTTTCACCGAGAAAGAAAGATCCATGACTGGATTCTCAGATGCATGTGATTCACTAGCCAGAGGCATAAGAAAGCTGTGTCCTGATGCCTTCTGTCTGACAGGAATCGACTCTTTCACTTGTTAGCAAAGCAAAGTTGCACTTTGCTCGTTGAGCTTCCCCTAAGGAACAACAGTGCTTTGCACCGTGAACGCAAGCTCCAGCCCTGGAGTTTTAGATGCATATGATTTACTTTCCAAAACCATAAGAAATATGTGCCCTGATGTCTCCTGTCTGTCAGAAATCAAGAGTTTCACGTGTTAGAAGAGCAAAGGTGCACTTTGCGATACGAGCTTCCCGTACGTAACAACTGTGTTTTTCACCAAGAAAGAAAGCTCCAGACCTGCATGCTCGAATGTATATGAATCACTTGTCGAAGCCATAAGAAATGTGTGTCCTTTAGCCTTCTGTCTTGCAAGAATCAGCTCTTTCTCTTGTTAGCAACGAAAAGTTGCACTTTGCGAGATGAGCTTCGCTTAAGGAACAAAGTTGTTTTTCACCGAGAAAGAAAGATCCAGGACTGGATTCTCAGATACATATTATTCACTTACCAAAGCCATAAGAAATGTGTGTCCTTATGCCTTTGGTCTTGCAAGAATCAGCTGTTTCACTTGTTAGCAATGAAATTGCCCTTTGCGAGATGAGCTTCCCCTAAGGAACAAAGTTGTTTTTCACCGAGAAAGAAAGATCCATGACTGGATTCTCAGATGCATGTGATTCACTAGCCAGAGCCATAAGAAAGCTGTGTCCTGATGCCTTCTGTCTGACAGGAATCGACTGTTTCACTTGTTAGTAGAAAAATGCTAGTCTTTGCGAGCTGAACTTCCCCTAAGGAACAACTGTGCTTTGCATCCAGAGAGAGAGCTCCAGTCCTGGATTCTCTGATGCATGTGATTCACTAGCCAGAGGCATAAGAAAGCTGTGTCCTGATGCCTTCTGTCTGACAGGAATCGACTCTTTCACTTGTTAGCAAAGCAAAGTTGCACTTTGCTCGTTGAGCTTCCCCTAAGGAACAACAGTGCTTTGCACCGTGAAAGCAAGCTCCAGCCCTGGAGTTTTAGATACATATGATTTACTTTCCAAAACCATAAGAAATATGTGCCCTGATGTCTCCTGTCTGTCACAAATCAAGAGTTTCACGTGTTAGAAGAGCAAAGGTGCACTTTGCGATACGAGCTTCCCGTACGAAACAACTGTGTTTTTCACCAAGAAAGAAAGTTCCAGACCTGCATTCTCGAATGTATATGAATCACTTGTCGAAGCCATAAGAAATGTGTGTCCTTTAGCCTTCTGTCTTGCAAGAATCAGCTCTTTCTCTTGTTAGCAACGAAAAGTTGCACTTTGCGAGATGAGCTTCGCTTAAGGAACAAAGTTGTTTTTCACCGAGAAAGAAAGATCCAGGACTGGATTCTCAGATGCATATGAGACTCTTTCTAAAGCCATGAGAAATATGTGTTCTGATACATTCTTTCTGACAGGAATCGACTGTTTCACTTGTTAGCAGAAAAATGCTAGTCTTTGCGAGCTGAACTTCCCCTAAGGAACAACTGTGCTTTGCATCCAGAAAGAGAGCTCCAGTCCTGGATTCTCTGATGCATGTGATTCACTAGCCAGAGCCATAAGAAAGCTGTGTCCTGATGCCTTCTGTCTGACAGGAATCGACTCTTTCACTTGTTAGCAAAGCAAAGTTGCACTTTTCTCGTTGACCTTCCCCTAAGGAACAACAGTGCTTTGCACCGTGAAAGCAAGCTCCAGCCATGGAGTTTTAGATGCATATGATTTACTTTCCAAAACCATAAGAAATATGTGCCCTGATGTCTCCTGTCTGTCAGAAATCAAGAGTTTCACGTGTTAGAAGAGCAAAGGTGCACTTTGCGATACGAGCTTCCCGTACGTAACAACTGTGTTTTTCACCAAGAAAGAAAGCTCCAGACCTGCATGCTCGAATGTATATGAATCACTTGTCGAAGCCATAAGATATGTGTGTCCTTTAGCCTTCAGTCTTGCAAGAATCAGCTCTTTCTCTTGTTAGCAACGAAAAGTTTCACTTTGCGAGATGAGCTTCGCTTAAGGAACAAAGTTGTTTTTCACCGAGAAAGAAAGATCCAGGACTGGATTCTCAGATACATATTATTCACTTACCAAAGCCATAAGAAATGTGTGTCCTTATGCCTTTGGTCTTGCAAGAATCAGCTGTTTCTCTTGTTAGCAATGAAATTGCCCTTTGCGAGATGAGCTTCCCCTAAGGAACAAAGTTGTTTTTCACCGAGAAAGAAAGATCCATGACTGGATTCTCAGATGCATGTGATTCACTAGTCAGAGCCATAAGAAAGCTGTGTCCTGATGCCTTCTGTCTGACAGGAATCGACTGTTTCACTTGTTAGTAGAAAAATGCTACTCTTTGCGAGCTGAACTTCCCCTAAGGAACAACTGTGCTTTGCATCCAGAGAGAGAGCTCCAGTCCTGGATTCTCTGATGCATGTGATTCACTAGCCAGAGGCATAAGAAAGCTGTGTCCTGATGCCTTCTGTCTGACAGGAATCGACTCTTTCACTTGTTAGCAAAGCAAAGTTGCACTTTGCTCGTTGAGCTTCCCCTAAGGAACAACAGTGCTTTGCACCGTGAAAGTAAGCTCCAGCCCTGGAGTTTTAGATACATATGATTTACTTTCCAAAACCATAAGAAATATGTGCCCTGATGTCTCCTGTCTGTCACAAATCAAGAGTTTCACGTGTTAGAAGAGCAAAGGTGCACTTTGCGATACGAGCTTCCCGTACGAAACAACTGTGTTTTTCACCAAGAAAGAAAGTTCCAGACCTGCATTCTCGAATGTATATGAATCACTTGTCGAAGCCATAAGAAATGTGTGTCCTTTAGCCTTCTGTCTTGCAAGAATCAGCTGTTTCTCTTGTTAGCAACGAAAAGTTGCACTTTGCGAGATGAGCTTCGCTTAAGGAACAAAGTTGTTTTTCACCGAGAAAGAAAGATCCAGGACTGGATTCTCAGATGCATATGAGACTCTTTCTAAAGCCATGAGAAATATGTGTTCTGATACATTCTTTCTGACAGGAATCGACTGTTTCACTTGTTAGCAGAAAAATGCTAGTCTTTGCGAGCTGAACTTCCCCTAAGGAACAACTGTGCTTTGCATCCAGAAAGAGAGCTCCAGTCCTGGATTCTCTGATGCATGTGATTCACTAGCCAGAGCCATAAGAAAGCTGTGTCCTGATGCCTTCTGTCTGACAGGAATCGACTCTTTCACTTGTTAGCAAAGCAAAGTTGCACTTTGCTCGTTGAGCTTCCCCTAAGGAACAACAGTGCTTTGCACCGTGAAAGCAAGCTCCAGCCATGGAGTTTTAGATGCATATGATTTACTTTCCAAAACCATAAGAAATATGTGCCCTGATGTCTCCTGTCTGTCAGAAATCAAGAGTTTCACGTGTTAGAAGAGCAAAGGTGCACTTTGCGATACGAGCTTCCCGTACGTAACAACTGTGTTTTTCACCAAGAAAGAAAGCTCCAGACCTGCATGCTCGAATGTATATGAATCACTTGTCGAAGCCATAAGAAATGTGTGTCCTTTAGCCTTCTGTCTTGCAAGAATCAGCTCTTTCTCTTGTTAGCAACGAAAAGTTGCACTTTGCGAGATGAGCTTCGCTTAAGGAACAAAGTTGTTTTTCACCGAGAAAGAAAGATCCAGGACTGGATTCTCAGATACATATTATTCACTTACCAAAGCCATAAGAAATGTGTGTCCTTATGCCTTTGGTCTTGCAAGAATCAGCTGTTTCTCTTGTTAGCAATGAAATTGCCCTTTGCGAGATGAGCTTCCCCTAAGGAACAAGGTTGTTTTTCACCGAGAAAGAAAGATCCATGACTGGATTCTCAGATGCATGTGATTCACTAGCCAGAGCCATAAGAAAGCTGTGTCCTGATGCCTTCTGTCTGACAGGAATCGACTGTTTCACTTGTTAGTAGAAAAATGCTACTCTTTGCGAGCTGAACTTCCCCTAAGGAACAACTGTGCTTTGCATCCAGAGAGAGAGCTCCAGTCCTGGATTCTCTGATGCATGTGATTCACTAGCCAGAGCCATAAGAAAGCTGTGTCCTGATGCCTTCTGTCTGACAGGAATCGACTCTTTCACTTGTTAGCAAAGCAAAGTTGCACTTTGCTCGTTGAGCTTCCCCTAAGGAACAACAGTGCTTTGCACCGTGAAAGTAAGCTCCAGCCCTGGAGTTTTAGATACATATGATTTACTTTCCAAAACCATAAGAAATATGTGCCCTGATGTCTCCTGTCTGTCACAAATCAAGAGTTTCACGTGTTAGAAGAGCAAAGGTGCACTTTGCGATACGAGCTTCCCGTACGTAACAACTGTGTTTTTCACCAAGAAAGAAAGCTCCAGACCTGCATTCTCGAATGTATATGAATCACTTGTCGAAGCCATAAGAAATGTGTGTCCTTTAGCCTTCTGTCTTGCAAGAATCAGCTGTTTCTCTTGTTAGCAACGAAAAGTTGCACTTTGCGGGATGAGCTTCGCTTAAGAAACAAGGTTGTTTTTCACCGAGAAAGAAAGCTCCATTACTGGATTCTCAGATGCATATGAGAATCTTTCTAAAGCCATAAGAAATATGTGTCCTGATACATTCTTTCTGACAGGAATCGACTGTTTCACTTGTTAGCAGAAAAATGCTAGTCTTTGCGAGCTGAACTTCCCCTAAGGAACAACAGTGCTTTGCATCCAGAAAGAGAGCTCCAGTCCTGGATTCTCTGATGCATGTGATTCACTAGCCAGAGCCATAAGAAAGCTGTGTCCTGATGCCTTCTGTCTGACAGGAATCGACTCTTTCACTTGTTAGCAAAGCAAAGTTGCACTTTTCTCGTTGACCTTCCCCTAAGGAACAACAGTGCTTTGCACCGTGAAAGCAAGCTCCAGCCATGGAGTTTTAGATGCATATGATTTACTTTCCAAAACCATAAGAAATATGTGCCCTGATGTCTCCTGTCTGTCAGAAATCAAGAGTTTCACGTGTTAGAAGAGCAAAGGTGCACTTTGCGATACGAGCTTCCCGTACGTAACAACTGTGTTTTTCACCAAGAAAGAAAGCTCCAGACCTGCATGCTCGAATGTATATGAATCACTTGTCGAAGCCATAAGAAATGTGTGTCCTTTAGCCTTCTGTCTTGCAAGAATCAGCTCTTTCTCTTGTTAGCAACGAAAAGTTGCACTTTGCGAGATGAGCTTCTCTTAAGGAACAAAGTTGTTTTTCACCGAGAAAGAAAGATCCAGGACCGGATTCTCAGATGCATATTATTCACTTACCAAAGCCATAAGAAATGTGTGTCTTTATGCCTTTGGTCTTGCAAGAATCGACTGTTTCTCTTTTTAGCAACGAAAAGTTGCACTTTGCGAGATGAGCTTCTCTTAAGGAACAAAGTTGTTTTTCACCGAGAAAGAAAGATCCATGACTGGATTCTCAGATGCATGTGATTCACTAGCCAGAGGCATAAGAAAGCTGTGTCCTGATGCCTTCTGTCTGACAGGAATCGACTCTTTCACTTGTTAGCAAAGCAAAGTTGCACTTTGCTCGTTGAGCTTCCCCTAAGGAACAACAGTGCTTTGCACCGTGAACGCAAGCTCCAGCCCTGGAGTTTTAGATGCATATGATTTACTTTCCAAAACCATAAGAAATATGTGCCCTGATGTCTCCTGTCTGTCACAAATCAAGAGTTTCACGTGTTAGAAGAGCAAAGGTGCACTTTGCGATACGAGCTTCCCGTACGTAACAACTGTGTTTTTCACCAAGAAAGAAAGCTCCAGACCTGCATGCTCGAATGTATATGAATCACTTGTCGAAGCCATAAGAAATGTGTGTCCTTTAGCCTTCAGTCTTGCAAGAATCAGCTCTTTCTCTTGTTAGCAACGAAAAGTTGCACTTTGCGAGATGAGCTTCGCTTAAGGAACAAAGTTGTTTTTCACCGAGAAAGAAAGATCCAGGACTGGATTCTCAGATACATATTATTCACTTACCAAAGCCATAAGAAATGTGTGTCCTTATGCCTTTGGTCTTGCAAGAATCAGCTGTTTCTCTTGTTAGCAATGAAATTGCCCTTTGCGAGATGAGCTTCCCCTAAGGAACAAAGTTGTTTTTCACCGAGAAAGAAAGATCCATGACTGGATTCTCAGATGCATGTGATTCACTAGCCAGAGCCATAAGAAAGCTGTGTCCTGATGCCTTCTGTCTGACAGGAATCGACTGTTTCACTTGTTAGTAGAAAAATGCTACTCTTTGCGAGCTGAACTTCCCCTAAGGAACAACTGTGCTTTGCATCCAGAGAGAGAGCTCCAGTCCTGGATTCTCTGATGCATGTGATTCACTAGCCAGAGGCATAAGAAAGCTGTGTCCTGATGCCTTCTGTCTGACAGGAATCGACTCTTTCACTTGTTAGCAAAGCAAAGTTGCACTTTGCTCGTTGAGCTTCCCCTAAGGAACAACAGTGCTTTGCACCGTGAAAGTAAGCTCCAGCCCTGGAGTTTTAGATACATATGATTTACTTTCCAAAACCATAAGAAATATGTGCCCTGATGTCTCCTGTCTGTCACAAATCAAGAGTTTCACGTGTTAGAAGAGCAAAGGTGCACTTTGCGATACGAGCTTCCCGTACGTAACAACTGTGTTTTTCACCAAGAAAGAAAGTTCCAGACCTGCATTCTCGAATGTATATGAATCACTTGTCGAAGCCATAAGAAATGTGTGTCCTTTAGCCTTCTGTCTTGCAAGAATCAGCTCTTTCTCTTGTTAGCAACGAAAAGTTGCACTTTGCGAGATGAGCTTCGCTTAAGGAACAAAGTTGTTTTTCACCGAGAAAGAAAGATCCAGGACTGGATTCTCAGATGCATATGAGACTCTTTCTAAAGCCATGAGAAATATGTGTTCTGATACATTCTTTCTGACAGGAATCGACTGTTTCACTTGTTAGCAGAAAAATGCTAGTCTTTGCGAGCTGAACTTCCCCTAAGGAACAACTGTGCTTTGCATCCAGAAAGAGAGCTCCAGTCCTGGATTCTCTGATGCATGTGATTCACTAGCCAGAGCCATAAGAAAGCTGTGTCCTGATGCCTTCTGTCTGACAGGCATCGACTCTTTCACTTGTTAGCAAAGCAAAGTTGCACTTTGCTCGTTGAGCTTCCCCTAAGGAACAACAGTGCTTTGCACCGTGAAAGCAAGCTCCAGCCATGGAGTTTTAGATGCATATGATTTACTTTCCAAAACCATAAGAAATATGTGCCCTGATGTCTCCTGTCTGTCACAAATCAAGAGTTTCACGTGTTAGAAGAGCAAAGGTGCACTTTGCGATACGAGCTTCCCGTACGTAACAACTGTGTTTTTCACCAAGAAAGAAAGCTCCAGACCTGCATGCTCGAATGTATATGAATCACTTGTCGAAGCCATAAGAAATGTGTGTCCTTTAGCCTTCTGTCTTGCAAGAATCAGCTCTTTCTCTTGTTAGCAACGAAAATTTGCACTTTGCGAGATGAGCTTCGCTTAAGGAACAAAGTTGTTTTTCACCGAGAAAGAAAGATCCAGGACTGGATTCTCAGATACATATTATTCACTTACCAAAGCCATAAGAAATGTGTGTCCTTATGCCTTTGGTCTTGCAAGAATCAGCTGTTTCTCTTGTTAGCAATGAAATTGCCCTTTGCGAGATGAGCTTCCCCTAAGGAACAAGGTTGTTTTTCACCGAGAAAGAAAGATCCATGACTGGATTCTCAGATGCATGTGATTCACTAGCCAGAGCCATAAGAAAGCTGTGTCCTGATGCCTTCTGTCTGACAGGAATCGACTGTTTCACTTGTTAGTAGAAAAATGCTACTCTTTGCGAGCTGAACTTCCCCTAAGGAACAACTGTGCTTTGCATCCAGAGAGAGAGCTCCAGTCCTGGATTCTCTGATGCATGTGATTCACTAGCCAGAGCCATAAGAAAGCTGTGTCCTGATGCCTTCTGTCTGACAGGAATCGACTCTTTCACTTGTTAGCAAAGCAAAGTTGCACTTTGCTCGTTGAGCTTCCCCTAAGGAACAACAGTGCTTTGCACCGTGAAAGCAAGCTCCAGCCCTGGAGTTTTAGATACATATGATTTACTTTCCAAAACCATAAGAAATATGTGCCCTGATGTCTCCTGTCTGTCAGAAATCAAGAGTTTCACGTGTTAGAAGAGCAAAGGTGCACTTTGCGATACGAGCTTCCCGTACGTAACAACTGTGTTTTTCACCAAGAAAGAAAGCTCCAGACCTGCATTCTCGAATGTATATGAATCACTTGTCGAAGCCATAAGAAATGTGTGTCCTTTAGCCTTCTGTCTTGCAAGAATCAGCTGTTTCTCTTGTTAGCAACGAAAAGTTGCACTTTGCGGGATGAGCTTCGCTTAAGAAACAAGGTTGTTTTTCACCGAGAAAGAAAGCTCCATGACTGGATTCTCAGATGCATATGAGAATCTTTCTAAAGCCATAAGAAATATGTGTCCTGATACATTCTTTCTGACAGGAATCGACTGTTTCACTTGTTAGCAGAAAAATGCTAGTCTTTGCGAGCTGAACTTCCCCTAAGGAACAACAGTGCTTTGCATCCAGAAAGAGAGCTCCAGTCCTGGATTCTCTGATGCATGTGATTCACTAGCCAGAGCCATAAGAAAGCTGTGTCCTGATGCCTTCTGTCTGACAGGAATCGACTCTTTCACTTGTTAGCAAAGCAAAGTTGCACTTTTCTCGTTGACCTTCCCCTAAGGAACAACAGTGCTTTGCACCGTGAAAGCAAGCTCCAGCCATGGAGTTTTAGATGCATATGATTTACTTTCCAAAACCATAAGAAATATGTGCCCTGATGTCTCCTGTCTGTCAGAAATCAAGAGTTTCACGTGTTAGAAGAGCAAAGGTGCACTTTGCGATACGAGCTTCCCGTACGTAACAACTGTGTTTTTCACCAAGAAAGAAAGCTCCAGACCTGCATGCTCGAATGTATATGAATCACTTGTCGAAGCCATAAGAAATGTGTGTCCTTTAGCCTTCTGTCTTGCAAGAATCAGCTCTTTCTCTTGTTAGCAACGAAAAGTTGCACTTTGCGAGATGAGCTTCTCTTAAGGAACAAAGTTGTTTTTCACCGAGAAAGAAAGATCCAGGACCGGATTCTCAGATGCATATTATTCACTTACCAAAGCCATAAGAAATGTGTGTCTTTATGCCTTTGGTCTTGCAAGAATCGACTGTTTCTCTTTTTAGCAACGAAAAGTTGCACTTTGCGAGATGAGCTTCTCTTAAGGAACAAAGTTGTTTTTCACCGAGAAAGAAAGATCCATGACTGGATTCTCAGATGCATGTGATTCACTAGCCAGAGGCATAAGAAAGCTGTGTCCTGATGCCTTCTGTCTGACAGGAATCGACTCTTTCACTTGTTAGCAAAGCAAAGTTGCACTTTGCTCGTTGAGCTTCCCCTAAGGAACAACAGTGCTTTGCACCGTGAACGCAAGCTCCAGCCCTGGAGTTTTAGATGCATATGATTTACTTTCCAAAACCATAAGAAATATGTGCCCTGATGTCTCCTGTCTGTCAGAAATCAAGAGTTTCACGTGTTAGAAGAGCAAAGGTGCACTTTGCGATACGAGCTTCCCGTACGTAACAACTGTGTTTTTCACCAAGAAAGAAAGCTCCAGACCTGCATGCTCGAATGTATATGAATCACTTGTCGAAGCCATAAGATATGTGTGTCCTTTAGCCTTCAGTCTTGCAAGAATCAGCTCTTTCTCTTGTTAGCAACGAAAAGTTTCACTTTGCGAGATGAGCTTCGCTTAAGGAACAAAGTTGTTTTTCACCGAGAAAGAAAGATCCAGGACTGGATTCTCAGATGCATATGAGACTCTTTCTAAAGCCATGAGAAATATGTGTTCTGATACATTCTTTCTGACAGGAATCGACTGTTTCACTTGTTAGCAGAAAAATGCTAGTCTTTGCGAGCTGAACTTCCCCTAAGGAACAACTGTGCTTTGCATCCAGAAAGAGAGCTCCAGTCCTGGATTCTCTGATGCATGTGATTCACTAGCCAGAGCCATAAGAAAGCTGTGTCCTGATGCCTTCTGTCTGACAGGAATCGACTCTTTCACTTGTTAGCAAAGCAAAGTTGCACTTTTCTCGTTGACCTTCCCCTAAGGAACAACAGTGCTTTGCACCGTGAAAGCAAGCTCCAGCCATGGAGTTTTAGATGCATATGATTTACTTTCCAAAACCATAAGAAATATGTGCCCTGATGTCTCCTGTCTGTCAGAAATCAAGAGTTTCACGTGTTAGAAGAGCAAAGGTGCACTTTGCGATACGAGCTTCCCGTACGTAACAACTGTGTTTTTCACCAAGAAAGAAAGCTCCAGACCTGCATGCTCGAATGTATATGAATCACTTGTCGAAGCCATAAGATATGTGTGTCCTTTAGCCTTCAGTCTTGCAAGAATCAGCTCTTTCTCTTGTTAGCAACGAAAAGTTTCACTTTGCGAGATGAGCTTCGCTTAAGGAACAAAGTTGTTTTTCACCGAGAAAGAAAGATCCAGGACTGGATTCTCAGATACATATTATTCACTTACCAAAGCCATAAGAAATGTGTGTCCTTATGCCTTTGGTCTTGCAAGAATCAGCTGTTTCTCTTGTTAGCAATGAAATTGCCCTTTGCGAGATGAGCTTCCCCTAAGGAACAAAGTTGTTTTTCACCGAGAAAGAAAGATCCATGACTGGATTCTCAGATGCATGTGATTCACTAGTCAGAGCCATAAGAAAGCTGTGTCCTGATGCCTTCTGTCTGACAGGAATCGACTGTTTCACTTGTTAGTAGAAAAATGCTACTCTTTGCGAGCTGAACTTCCCCTAAGGAACAACTGTGCTTTGCATCCAGAGAGAGAGCTCCAGTCCTGGATTCTCTGATGCATGTGATTCACTAGCCAGAGGCATAAGAAAGCTGTGTCCTGATGCCTTCTGTCTGACAGGAATCGACTCTTTCACTTGTTAGCAAAGCAAAGTTGCACTTTGCTCGTTGAGCTTCCCCTAAGGAACAACAGTGCTTTGCACCGTGAAAGTAAGCTCCAGCCCTGGAGTTTTAGATACATATGATTTACTTTCCAAAACCATAAGAAATATGTGCCCTGATGTCTCCTGTCTGTCACAAATCAAGAGTTTCACGTGTTAGAAGAGCAAAGGTGCACTTTGCGATACGAGCTTCCCGTACGAAACAACTGTGTTTTTCACCAAGAAAGAAAGTTCCAGACCTGCATTCTCGAATGTATATGAATCACTTGTCGAAGCCATAAGAAATGTGTGTCCTTTAGCCTTCTGTCTTGCAAGAATCAGCTGTTTCTCTTGTTAGCAACGAAAAGTTGCACTTTGCGAGATGAGCTTCGCTTAAGGAACAAAGTTGTTTTTCACCGAGAAAGAAAGATCCAGGACTGGATTCTCAGATGCATATGAGACTCTTTCTAAAGCCATGAGAAATATGTGTTCTGATACATTCTTTCTGACAGGAATCGACTGTTTCACTTGTTAGCAGAAAAATGCTAGTCTTTGCGAGCTGAACTTCCCCTAAGGAACAACTGTGCTTTGCATCCAGAAAGAGAGCTCCAGTCCTGGATTCTCTGATGCATGTGATTCACTAGCCAGAGCCATAAGAAAGCTGTGTCCTGATGCCTTCTGTCTGACAGGAATCGACTCTTTCACTTGTTAGCAAAGCAAAGTTGCACTTTGCTCGTTGAGCTTCCCCTAAGGAACAACAGTGCTTTGCACCGTGAAAGCAAGCTCCAGCCATGGAGTTTTAGATGCATATGATTTACTTTCCAAAACCATAAGAAATATGTGCCCTGATGTCTCCTGTCTGTCAGAAATCAAGAGTTTCACGTGTTAGAAGAGCAAAGGTGCACTTTGCGATACGAGCTTCCCGTACGTAACAACTGTGTTTTTCACCAAGAAAGAAAGCTCCAGACCTGCATGCTCGAATGTATATGAATCACTTGTCGAAGCCATAAGAAATGTGTGTCCTTTAGCCTTCTGTCTTGCAAGAATCAGCTCTTTCTCTTGTTAGCAACGAAAAGTTGCACTTTGCGAGATGAGCTTCGCTTAAGGAACAAAGTTGTTTTTCACCGAGAAAGAAAGATCCAGGACTGGATTCTCAGATACATATTATTCACTTACCAAAGCCATAAGAAATGTGTGTCCTTATGCCTTTGGTCTTGCAAGAATCAGCTGTTTCTCTTGTTAGCAATGAAATTGCCCTTTGCGAGATGAGCTTCCCCTAAGGAACAAGGTTGTTTTTCACCGAGAAAGAAAGATCCATGACTGGATTCTCAGATGCATGTGATTCACTAGCCAGAGCCATAAGAAAGCTGTGTCCTGATGCCTTCTGTCTGACAGGAATCGACTGTTTCACTTGTTAGTAGAAAAATGCTACTCTTTGCGAGCTGAACTTCCCCTAAGGAACAACTGTGCTTTGCATCCAGAGAGAGAGCTCCAGTCCTGGATTCTCTGATGCATGTGATTCACTAGCCAGAGCCATAAGAAAGCTGTGTCCTGATGCCTTCTGTCTGACAGGAATCGACTCTTTCACTTGTTAGCAAAGCAAAGTTGCACTTTGCTCGTTGAGCTTCCCCTAAGGAACAACAGTGCTTTGCACCGTGAAAGTAAGCTCCAGCCCTGGAGTTTTAGATACATATGATTTACTTTCCAAAACCATAAGAAATATGTGCCCTGATGTCTCCTGTCTGTCACAAATCAAGAGTTTCACGTGTTAGAAGAGCAAAGGTGCACTTTGCGATACGAGCTTCCCGTACGTAACAACTGTGTTTTTCACCAAGAAAGAAAGCTCCAGACCTGCATTCTCGAATGTATATGAATCACTTGTCGAAGCCATAAGAAATGTGTGTCCTTTAGCCTTCTGTCTTGCAAGAATCAGCTGTTTCTCTTGTTAGCAACGAAAAGTTGCACTTTGCGGGATGAGCTTCGCTTAAGAAACAAGGTTGTTTTTCACCGAGAAAGAAAGCTCCATTACTGGATTCTCAGATGCATATGAGAATCTTTCTAAAGCCATAAGAAATATGTGTCCTGATACATTCTTTCTGACAGGAATCGACTGTTTCACTTGTTAGCAGAAAAATGCTAGTCTTTGCGAGCTGAACTTCCCCTAAGGAACAACAGTGCTTTGCATCCAGAAAGAGAGCTCCAGTCCTGGATTCTCTGATGCATGTGATTCACTAGCCAGAGCCATAAGAAAGCTGTGTCCTGATGCCTTCTGTCTGACAGGAATCGACTCTTTCACTTGTTAGCAAAGCAAAGTTGCACTTTTCTCGTTGACCTTCCCCTAAGGAACAACAGTGCTTTGCACCGTGAAAGCAAGCTCCAGCCATGGAGTTTTAGATGCATATGATTTACTTTCCAAAACCATAAGAAATATGTGCCCTGATGTCTCCTGTCTGTCAGAAATCAAGAGTTTCACGTGTTAGAAGAGCAAAGGTGCACTTTGCGATACGAGCTTCCCGTACGTAACAACTGTGTTTTTCACCAAGAAAGAAAGCTCCAGACCTGCATGCTCGAATGTATATGAATCACTTGTCGAAGCCATAAGAAATGTGTGTCCTTTAGCCTTCTGTCTTGCAAGAATCAGCTCTTTCTCTTGTTAGCAACGAAAAGTTGCACTTTGCGAGATGAGCTTCTCTTAAGGAACAAAGTTGTTTTTCACCGAGAAAGAAAGATCCAGGACCGGATTCTCAGATGCATATTATTCACTTACCAAAGCCATAAGAAATGTGTGTCTTTATGCCTTTGGTCTTGCAAGAATCGACTGTTTCTCTTTTTAGCAACGAAAAGTTGCACTTTGCGAGATGAGCTTCTCTTAAGGAACAAAGTTGTTTTTCACCGAGAAAGAAAGATCCATGACTGGATTCTCAGATGCATGTGATTCACTAGCCAGAGGCATAAGAAAGCTGTGTCCTGATGCCTTCTGTCTGACAGGAATCGACTCTTTCACTTGTTAGCAAAGCAAAGTTGCACTTTGCTCGTTGAGCTTCCCCTAAGGAACAACAGTGCTTTGCACCGTGAACGCAAGCTCCAGCCCTGGAGTTTTAGATGCATATGATTTACTTTCCAAAACCATAAGAAATATGTGCCCTGATGTCTCCTGTCTGTCACAAATCAAGAGTTTCACGTGTTAGAAGAGCAAAGGTGCACTTTGCGATACGAGCTTCCCGTACGTAACAACTGTGTTTTTCACCAAGAAAGAAAGCTCCAGACCTGCATGCTCGAATGTATATGAATCACTTGTCGAAGCCATAAGAAATGTGTGTCCTTTAGCCTTCAGTCTTGCAAGAATCAGCTCTTTCTCTTGTTAGCAACGAAAAGTTGCACTTTGCGAGATGAGCTTCGCTTAAGGAACAAAGTTGTTTTTCACCGAGAAAGAAAGATCCAGGACTGGATTCTCAGATACATATTATTCACTTACCAAAGCCATAAGAAATGTGTGTCCTTATGCCTTTGGTCTTGCAAGAATCAGCTGTTTCTCTTGTTAGCAATGAAATTGCCCTTTGCGAGATGAGCTTCCCCTAAGGAACAAAGTTGTTTTTCACCGAGAAAGAAAGATCCATGACTGGATTCTCAGATGCATGTGATTCACTAGCCAGAGCCATAAGAAAGCTGTGTCCTGATGCCTTCTGTCTGACAGGAATCGACTGTTTCACTTGTTAGTAGAAAAATGCTACTCTTTGCGAGCTGAACTTCCCCTAAGGAACAACTGTGCTTTGCATCCAGAGAGAGAGCTCCAGTCCTGGATTCTCTGATGCATGTGATTCACTAGCCAGAGGCATAAGAAAGCTGTGTCCTGATGCCTTCTGTCTGACAGGAATCGACTCTTTCACTTGTTAGCAAAGCAAAGTTGCACTTTGCTCGTTGAGCTTCCCCTAAGGAACAACAGTGCTTTGCACCGTGAAAGTAAGCTCCAGCCCTGGAGTTTTAGATACATATGATTTACTTTCCAAAACCATAAGAAATATGTGCCCTGATGTCTCCTGTCTGTCACAAATCAAGAGTTTCACGTGTTAGAAGAGCAAAGGTGCACTTTGCGATACGAGCTTCCCGTACGTAACAACTGTGTTTTTCACCAAGAAAGAAAGTTCCAGACCTGCATTCTCGAATGTATATGAATCACTTGTCGAAGCCATAAGAAATGTGTGTCCTTTAGCCTTCTGTCTTGCAAGAATCAGCTCTTTCTCTTGTTAGCAACGAAAAGTTGCACTTTGCGAGATGAGCTTCGCTTAAGGAACAAAGTTGTTTTTCACCGAGAAAGAAAGATCCAGGACTGGATTCTCAGATGCATATGAGACTCTTTCTAAAGCCATGAGAAATATGTGTTCTGATACATTCTTTCTGACAGGAATCGACTGTTTCACTTGTTAGCAGAAAAATGCTAGTCTTTGCGAGCTGAACTTCCCCTAAGGAACAACTGTGCTTTGCATCCAGAAAGAGAGCTCCAGTCCTGGATTCTCTGATGCATGTGATTCACTAGCCAGAGCCATAAGAAAGCTGTGTCCTGATGCCTTCTGTCTGACAGGCATCGACTCTTTCACTTGTTAGCAAAGCAAAGTTGCACTTTGCTCGTTGAGCTTCCCCTAAGGAACAACAGTGCTTTGCACCGTGAAAGCAAGCTCCAGCCATGGAGTTTTAGATGCATATGATTTACTTTCCAAAACCATAAGAAATATGTGCCCTGATGTCTCCTGTCTGTCACAAATCAAGAGTTTCACGTGTTAGAAGAGCAAAGGTGCACTTTGCGATACGAGCTTCCCGTACGTAACAACTGTGTTTTTCACCAAGAAAGAAAGCTCCAGACCTGCATGCTCGAATGTATATGAATCACTTGTCGAAGCCATAAGAAATGTGTGTCCTTTAGCCTTCTGTCTTGCAAGAATCAGCTCTTTCTCTTGTTAGCAACGAAAATTTGCACTTTGCGAGATGAGCTTCGCTTAAGGAACAAAGTTGTTTTTCACCGAGAAAGAAAGATCCAGGACTGGATTCTCAGATACATATTATTCACTTACCAAAGCCATAAGAAATGTGTGTCCTTATGCCTTTGGTCTTGCAAGAATCAGCTGTTTCTCTTGTTAGCAATGAAATTGCCCTTTGCGAGATGAGCTTCCCCTAAGGAACAAGGTTGTTTTTCACCGAGAAAGAAAGATCCATGACTGGATTCTCAGATGCATGTGATTCACTAGCCAGAGCCATAAGAAAGCTGTGTCCTGATGCCTTCTGTCTGACAGGAATCGACTGTTTCACTTGTTAGTAGAAAAATGCTACTCTTTGCGAGCTGAACTTCCCCTAAGGAACAACTGTGCTTTGCATCCAGAGAGAGAGCTCCAGTCCTGGATTCTCTGATGCATGTGATTCACTAGCCAGAGCCATAAGAAAGCTGTGTCCTGATGCCTTCTGTCTGACAGGAATCGACTCTTTCACTTGTTAGCAAAGCAAAGTTGCACTTTGCTCGTTGAGCTTCCCCTAAGGAACAACAGTGCTTTGCACCGTGAAAGCAAGCTCCAGCCCTGGAGTTTTAGATACATATGATTTACTTTCCAAAACCATAAGAAATATGTGCCCTGATGTCTCCTGTCTGTCAGAAATCAAGAGTTTCACGTGTTAGAAGAGCAAAGGTGCACTTTGCGATACGAGCTTCCCGTACGTAACAACTGTGTTTTTCACCAAGAAAGAAAGCTCCAGACCTGCATTCTCGAATGTATATGAATCACTTGTCGAAGCCATAAGAAATGTGTGTCCTTTAGCCTTCTGTCTTGCAAGAATCAGCTGTTTCTCTTGTTAGCAACGAAAAGTTGCACTTTGCGGGATGAGCTTCGCTTAAGAAACAAGGTTGTTTTTCACCGAGAAAGAAAGCTCCATGACTGGATTCTCAGATGCATATGAGAATCTTTCTAAAGCCATAAGAAATATGTGTCCTGATACATTCTTTCTGACAGGAATCGACTGTTTCACTTGTTAGCAGAAAAATGCTAGTCTTTGCGAGCTGAACTTCCCCTAAGGAACAACAGTGCTTTGCATCCAGAAAGAGAGCTCCAGTCCTGGATTCTCTGATGCATGTGATTCACTAGCCAGAGCCATAAGAAAGCTGTGTCCTGATGCCTTCTGTCTGACAGGAATCGACTCTTTCACTTGTTAGCAAAGCAAAGTTGCACTTTTCTCGTTGACCTTCCCCTAAGGAACAACAGTGCTTTGCACCGTGAAAGCAAGCTCCAGCCATGGAGTTTTAGATGCATATGATTTACTTTCCAAAACCATAAGAAATATGTGCCCTGATGTCTCCTGTCTGTCAGAAATCAAGAGTTTCACGTGTTAGAAGAGCAAAGGTGCACTTTGCGATACGAGCTTCCCGTACGTAACAACTGTGTTTTTCACCAAGAAAGAAAGCTCCAGACCTGCATGCTCGAATGTATATGAATCACTTGTCGAAGCCATAAGAAATGTGTGTCCTTTAGCCTTCTGTCTTGCAAGAATCAGCTCTTTCTCTTGTTAGCAACGAAAAGTTGCACTTTGCGAGATGAGCTTCTCTTAAGGAACAAAGTTGTTTTTCACCGAGAAAGAAAGATCCAGGACCGGATTCTCAGATGCATATTATTCACTTACCAAAGCCATAAGAAATGTGTGTCTTTATGCCTTTGGTCTTGCAAGAATCGACTGTTTCTCTTTTTAGCAACGAAAAGTTGCACTTTGCGAGATGAGCTTCTCTTAAGGAACAAAGTTGTTTTTCACCGAGAAAGAAAGATCCATGACTGGATTCTCAGATGCATGTGATTCACTAGCCAGAGGCATAAGAAAGCTGTGTCCTGATGCCTTCTGTCTGACAGGAATCGACTCTTTCACTTGTTAGCAAAGCAAAGTTGCACTTTGCTCGTTGAGCTTCCCCTAAGGAACAACAGTGCTTTGCACCGTGAACGCAAGCTCCAGCCCTGGAGTTTTAGATGCATATGATTTACTTTCCAAAACCATAAGAAATATGTGCCCTGATGTCTCCTGTCTGTCAGAAATCAAGAGTTTCACGTGTTAGAAGAGCAAAGGTGCACTTTGCGATACGAGCTTCCCGTACGTAACAACTGTGTTTTTCACCAAGAAAGAAAGCTCCAGACCTGCATGCTCGAATGTATATGAATCACTTGTCGAAGCCATAAGAAATGTGTGTCCTTTAGCCTTCAGTCTTGCAAGAATCAGCTCTTTCTCTTGTTAGCAACGAAAAGTTGCACTTTGCGAGATGAGCTTCGCTTAAGGAACAAAGTTGTTTTTCACCGAGAAAGAAAGATCCAGGACTGGATTCTCAGATACATATTATTCACTTACCAAAGCCATAAGAAATGTGTGTCCTTATGCCTTTGGTCTTGCAAGAATCAGCTGTTTCTCTTGTTAGCAATGAAATTGCCCTTTGCGAGATGAGCTTCCCCTAAGGAACAAAGTTGTTTTTCACCGAGAAAGAAAGATCCATGACTGGATTCTCAGATGCATGTGATTCACTAGCCAGAGCCATAAGAAAGCTGTGTCCTGATGCCTTCTGTCTGACAGGAATCGACTGTTTCACTTGTTAGTAGAAAAATGCTACTCTTTGCGAGCTGAACTTCCCCTAAGGAACAACTGTGCTTTGCATCCAGAGAGAGAGCTCCAGTCCTGGATTCTCTGATGCATGTGATTCACTAGCCAGAGGCATAAGAAAGCTGTGTCCTGATGCCTTCTGTCTGACAGGAATCGACTCTTTCACTTGTTAGCAAAGCAAAGTTGCACTTTGCTCGTTGAGCTTCCCCTAAGGAACAACAGTGCTTTGCACCGTGAAAGTAAGCTCCAGGCCTGGAGTTTTAGATACATATGATTTACTTTCCAAAACCATAAGAAATATGTGCCCTGATGTCTCCTGTCTGTCACAAATCAAGAGTTTCACGTGTTAGAAGAGCAAAGGTGCACTTTGCGATACGAGCTTCCCGTACGTAACAACTGTGTTTTTCACCAAGAAAGAAAGTTCCAGACCTGCATTCTCGAATGTATATGAATCACTTGTCGAAGCCATAAGAAATGTGTGTCCTTTAGCCTTCTGTCTTGCAAGAATCAGCTCTTTCTCTTGTTAGCAACGAAAAGTTGCACTTTGCGAGATGAGCTTCGCTTAAGGAACAAAGTTGTTTTTCACCGAGAAAGAAAGATCCAGGACTGGATTCTCAGATGCATATGAGACTCTTTCTAAAGCCATGAGAAATATGTGTTCTGATACATTCTTTCTGACAGGAATCGACTGTTTCACTTGTTAGCAGAAAAATGCTAGTCTTTGCGAGCTGAACTTCCCCTAAGGAACAACTGTGCTTTGCATCCAGAAAGAGAGCTCCAGTCCTGGATTCTCTGATGCATGTGATTCACTAGCCAGAGCCATAAGAAAGCTGTGTCCTGATGCCTTCTGTCTGACAGGCATCGACTCTTTCACTTGTTAGCAAAGCAAAGTTGCACTTTGCTCGTTGAGCTTCCCCTAAGGAACAACAGTGCTTTGCACCGTGAAAGCAAGCTCCAGCCATGGAGTTTTAGATGCATATGATTTACTTTCCAAAACCATAAGAAATATGTGCCCTGATGTCTCCTGTCTGTCACAAATCAAGAGTTTCACGTGTTAGAAGAGCAAAGGTGCACTTTGCGATACGAGCTTCCCGTACGTAACAACTGTGTTTTTCACCAAGAAAGAAAGCTCCAGACCTGCATGCTCGAATGTATATGAATCACTTGTCGAAGCCATAAGAAATGTGTGTCCTTTAGCCTTCTGTCTTGCAAGAATCAGCTCTTTCTCTTGTTAGCAACGAAAATTTGCACTTTGCGAGATGAGCTTCGCTTAAGGAACAAAGTTGTTTTTCACCGAGAAAGAAAGATCCAGGACTGGATTCTCAGATACATATTATTCACTTACCAAAGCCATAAGAAATGTGTGTCCTTATGCCTTTGGTCTTGCAAGAATCAGCTGTTTCTCTTGTTAGCAATGAAATTGCCCTTTGCGAGATGAGCTTCCCCTAAGGAACAAGGTTGTTTTTCACCGAGAAAGAAAGATCCATGACTGGATTCTCAGATGCATGTGATTCACTAGCCAGAGCCATAAGAAAGCTGTGTCCTGATGCCTTCTGTCTGACAGGAATCGACTGTTTCACTTGTTAGTAGAAAAATGCTACTCTTTGCGAGCTGAACTTCCCCTAAGGAACAACTGTGCTTTGCATCCAGAGAGAGAGCTCCAGTCCTGGATTCTCTGATGCATGTGATTCACTAGCCAGAGCCATAAGAAAGCTGTGTCCTGATGCCTTCTGTCTGACAGGAATCGACTCTTTCACTTGTTAGCAAAGCAAAGTTGCACTTTGCTCGTTGAGCTTCCCCTAAGGAACAACAGTGCTTTGCACCGTGAAAGCAAGCTCCAGCCCTGGAGTTTTAGATACATATGATTTACTTTCCAAAACCATAAGAAATATGTGCCCTGATGTCTCCTGTCTGTCAGAAATCAAGAGTTTCACGTGTTAGAAGAGCAAAGGTGCACTTTGCGATACGAGCTTCCCGTACGTAACAACTGTGTTTTTCGCCAAGAAAGAAAGCTCCAGACCTGCATTCTCGAATGTATATGAATCACTTGTCGAAGCCATAAGAAATGTGTGTCCTTTAGCCTTCTGTCTTGCAAGAATCAGCTGTTTCTCTTGTTAGCAACGAAAAGTTGCACTTTGCGGGATGAGCTTCGCTTAAGAAACAAGGTTGTTTTTCACCGAGAAAGAAAGCTCCATGACTGGATTCTCAGATGCATATGAGAATCTTTCTAAAGCCATAAGAAATATGTGTCCTGATACATTCTTTCTGACAGGAATCGACTGTTTCACTTGTTAGCAGAAAAATGCTAATCTTTGCGAGCTGAACTTCCCCTAAGGAACAACAGTGCTTTGCATCCAGAAAGAGAGCTCCAGTCCTGGATTCTCTGATGCATGTGATTCACTAGCCAGAGCCATAAGAAAGCTGTGTCCTGATGCCTTCTGTCTGACAGGAATCGACTCTTTCACTTGTTAGCAAAGCAAAGTTGCACTTTTCTCGTTGACCTTCCCCTAAGGAACAACAGTGCTTTGCACCGTGAAAGCAAGCTCCAGCCATGGAGTTTTAGATGCATATGATTTACTTTCCAAAACCATAAGAAATATGTGCCCTGATGTCTCCTGTCTGTCAGAAATCAAGAGTTTCACGTGTTAGAAGAGCAAAGGTGCACTTTGCGATACGAGCTTCCCGTACGTAACAACTGTGTTTTTCACCAAGAAAGAAAGCTCCAGACCTGCATGCTCGAATGTATATGAATCACTTGTCGAAGCCATAAGAAATGTGTGTCCTTTAGCCTTCTGTCTTGCAAGAATCAGCTCTTTCTCTTGTTAGCAACGAAAAGTTGCACTTTGCGAGATGAGCTTCTCTTAAGGAACAAAGTTGTTTTTCACCGAGAAAGAAAGATCCAGGACCGGATTCTCAGATGCATATTATTCACTTACCAAAGCCATAAGAAATGTGTGTCTTTATGCCTTTGGTCTTGCAAGAATCGACTGTTTCTCTTTTTAGCAACGAAAAGTTGCACTTTGCGAGATGAGCTTCTCTTAAGGAACAAAGTTGTTTTTCACCGAGAAAGAAAGATCCATGACTGGATTCTCAGATGCATGTGATTCACTAGCCAGAGGCATAAGAAAGCTGTGTCCTGATGCCTTCTGTCTGACAGGAATCGACTCTTTCACTTGTTAGCAAAGCAAAGTTGCACTTTGCTCGTTGAGCTTCCCCTAAGGAACAACAGTGCTTTGCACCGTGAACGCAAGCTCCAGCCCTGGAGTTTTAGATGCATATGATTTACTTTCCAAAACCATAAGAAATATGTGCCCTGATGTCTCCTGTCTGTCACAAATCAAGAGTTTCACGTGTTAGAAGAGCAAAGGTGCACTTTGCGATACGAGCTTCCCGTACGTAACAACTGTGTTTTTCACCAAGAAAGAAAGCTCCAGACCTGCATGCTCGAATGTATATGAATCACTTGTCGAAGCCATAAGAAATGTGTGTCCTTTAGCCTTCAGTCTTGCAAGAATCAGCTCTTTCTCTTGTTAGCAACGAAAAGTTGCACTTTGCGAGATGAGCTTCGCTTAAGGAACAAAGTTGTTTTTCACCGAGAAAGAAAGATCCAGGACTGGATTCTCAGATACATATTATTCACTTACCAAAGCCATAAGAAATGTGTGTCCTTATGCCTTTGGTCTTGCAAGAATCAGCTGTTTCTCTTGTTAGCAATGAAATTGCCCTTTGCGAGATGAGCTTCCCCTAAGGAACAAAGTTGTTTTTCACCGAGAAAGAAAGATCCATGACTGGATTCTCAGATGCATGTGATTCACTAGCCAGAGCCATAAGAAAGCTGTGTCCTGATGCCTTCTGTCTGACAGGAATCGACTGTTTCACTTGTTAGTAGAAAAATGCTACTCTTTGCGAGCTGAACTTCCCCTAAGGAACAACTGTGCTTTGCATCCAGAGAGAGAGCTCCAGTCCTGGATTCTCTGATGCATGTGATTCACTAGCCAGAGGCATAAGAAAGCTGTGTCCTGATGCCTTCTGTCTGACAGGAATCGACTCTTTCACTTGTTAGCAAAGCAAAGTTGCACTTTGCTCGTTGAGCTTCCCCTAAGGAACAACAGTGCTTTGCACCGTGAAAGTAAGCTCCAGCCCTGGAGTTTTAGATACATATGATTTACTTTCCAAAACCATAAGAAATATGTGCCCTGATGTCTCCTGTCTGTCACAAATCAAGAGTTTCACGTGTTAGAAGAGCAAAGGTGCACTTTGCGATACGAGCTTCCCGTACGTAACAACTGTGTTTTTCACCAAGAAAGAAAGTTCCAGACCTGCATTCTCGAATGTATATGAATCACTTGTCGAAGCCATAAGAAATGTGTGTCCTTTAGCCTTCTGTCTTGCAAGAATCAGCTCTTTCTCTTGTTAGCAACGAAAAGTTGCACTTTGCGAGATGAGCTTCGCTTAAGGAACAAAGTTGTTTTTCACCGAGAAAGAAAGATCCAGGACTGGATTCTCAGATGCATATGAGACTCTTTCTAAAGCCATGAGAAATATCTGTTCTGATACATTCTTTCTGACAGGAATCGACTGTTTCACTTGTTAGCAGAAAAATGCTAGTCTTTGCGAGCTGAACTTCCCCTAAGGAACAACTGTGCTTTGCATCCAGAAAGAGAGCTCCAGTCCTGGATTCTCTGATGCATGTGATTCACTAGCCAGAGCCATAAGAAAGCTGTGTCCTGATGCCTTCTGTCTGACAGGCATCGACTCTTTCACTTGTTAGCAAAGCAAAGTTGCACTTTGCTCGTTGAGCTTCCCCTAAGGAACAACAGTGCTTTGCACCGTGAAAGCAAGCTCCAGCCATGGAGTTTTAGATGCATATGATTTACTTTCCAAAACCATAAGAAATATGTGCCCTGATGTCTCCTGTCTGTCACAAATCAAGAGTTTCACGTGTTAGAAGAGCAAAGGTGCACTTTGCGATACGAGCTTCCCGTACGTAACAACTGTGTTTTTCACCAAGAAAGAAAGCTCCAGACCTGCATGCTCGAATGTATATGAATCACTTGTCGAAGCCATAAGAAATGTGTGTCCTTTAGCCTTCTGTCTTGCAAGAATCAGCTCTTTCTCTTGTTAGCAACGAAAATTTGCACTTTGCGAGATGAGCTTCGCTTAAGGAACAAAGTTGTTTTTCACCGAGAAAGAAAGATCCAGGACTGGATTCTCAGATACATATTATTCACTTACCAAAGCCATAAGAAATGTGTGTCCTTATGCCTTTGGTCTTGCAAGAATCAGCTGTTTCTCTTGTTAGCAATGAAATTGCCCTTTGCGAGATGAGCTTCCCCTAAGGAACAAGGTTGTTTTTCACCGAGAAAGAAAGATCCATGACTGGATTCTCAGATGCATGTGATTCACTAGCCAGAGCCATAAGAAAGCTGTGTCCTGATGCCTTCTGTCTGACAGGAATCGACTGTTTCACTTGTTAGTAGAAAAATGCTACTCTTTGCGAGCTGAACTTCCCCTAAGGAACAACTGTGCTTTGCATCCAGAGAGAGAGCTCCAGTCCTGGATTCTCTGATGCATGTGATTCACTAGCCAGAGCCATAAGAAAGCTGTGTCCTGATGCCTTCTGTCTGACAGGAATCGACTCTTTCACTTGTTAGCAAAGCAAAGTTGCACTTTGCTCGTTGAGCTTCCCCTAAGGAACAACAGTGCTTTGCACCGTGAAAGCAAGCTCCAGCCCTGGAGTTTTAGATACATATGATTTACTTTCCAAAACCATAAGAAATATGTGCCCTGATGTCTCCTGTCTGTCAGAAATCAAGAGTTTCACGTGTTAGAAGAGCAAAGGTGCACTTTGCGATACGAGCTTCCCGTACGTAACAACTGTGTTTTTCACCAAGAAAGAAAGCTCCAGACCTGCATTCTCGAATGTATATGAATCACTTGTCGAAGCCATAAGAAATGTGTGTCCTTTAGCCTTCTGTCTTGCAAGAATCAGCTGTTTCTCTTGTTAGCAACGAAAAGTTGCACTTTGCGGGATGAGCTTCGCTTAAGAAACAAGGTTGTTTTTCACCGAGAAAGAAAGCTCCATGACTGGATTCTCAGATGCATATGAGAATCTTTCTAAAGCCATAAGAAATATGTGTCCTGATACATTCTTTCTGACAGGAATCGACTGTTTCACTTGTTAGCAGAAAAATGCTAGTCTTTGCGAGCTGAACTTCCCCTAAGGAACAACAGTGCTTTGCATCCAGAAAGAGAGCTCCAGTCCTGGATTCTCTGATGCATGTGATTCACTAGCCAGAGCCATAAGAAAGCTGTGTCCTGATGCCTTCTGTCTGACAGGAATCGACTCTTTCACTTGTTAGCAAAGCAAAGTTGCACTTTGCTCGTTGAGCTTCCCCTAAGGAACAACAGTGCTTTGCACCGTGAAAGCAAGCTCCAGCCATGGAGTTTTAGATGCATATGATTTACTTTCCAAAACCATAAGAAATATGTGCCCTGATGTCTCCTGTCTGTCAGAAATCAAGAGTTTCACGTGTTAGAAGAGCAAAGGTGCACTTTGCGATACGAGCTTCCCGTACGTAACAACTGTGTTTTTCACCAAGAAAGAAAGTTCCAGACCTGCATTCTCGAATGTATATGAATCACTTGTCGAAGCCATAAGAAATGTGTGTCCTTTAGCCTTCTGTCTTGCAAGAATCAGCTCTTTCTCTTGTTAGCAACGAAAAGTTGCACTTTGCGAGATGAGCTTCGCTTAAGGAACAAAGTTGTTTTTCACCGAGAAAGAAAGATCCAGGACCGGATTCTCAGATGCATATGAGACTCTTTCTAAAGCCATGAGAAATATGTGTTCTGATACATTCTTTCTGACAGGAATCGACTGTTTCACTTGTTAGCAGAAAAATGCTAGTCTTTGCGAGCTGAACTTCCCCTAAGGAACAACTGTGCTTTGCATCCAGAAAGAGAGCTCCAGTCCTGGATTCTCTGATGCATGTGATTCACTAGCCAGAGCCATAAGAAAGCTGTGTCCTGATGCCTTCTGTCTGACAGGAATCGACTCTTTCACTTGTTAGCAAAGCAAAGTTGCACTTTGCTCGTTGAGCTTCCCCTAAGGAACAACAGTGCTTTGCACCGTGAAAGCAAGCTCCAGCCATGGAGTTTTAGATGCATATGATTTACTTTCCAAAACCATAAGAAATATGTGCCCTGATGTCTCCTGTCTGTCACAAATCAAGAGTTTCACGTGTTAGAAGAGCAAAGGTGCACTTTGCGATACGAGCTTCCCGTACGTAACAACTGTGTTTTTCACCAAGAAAGAAAGCTCCAGACCTGCATGCTCGAATGTATATGAATCACTTGTCGAAGCCATAAGAAATGTGTGTCCTTTAGCCTTCTGTCTTGCAAGAATCAGCTCTTTCTCTTGTTAGCAACGAAAAGTTGCACTTTGCGAGATGAGCTTCGCTTAAGGAACAAAGTTGTTTTTCACCGAGAAAGAAAGATCCAGGACTGGATTCTCAGATACATATTATTCACTTACCAAAGCCATAAGAAATGTGTGTCCTTATGCCTTTGGTCTTGCAAGAATCAGCTGTTTCTCTTGTTAGCAATGAAATTGCCCTTTGCGAGATGAGCTTCCCCTAAGGAACAAGGTTGTTTTTCACCGAGAAAGAAAGATCCATGACTGGATTCTCAGATGCATGTGATTCACTAGCCAGAGCCATAAGAAAGCTGTGTCCTGATGCCTTCTGTCTGACAGGAATCGACTGTTTCACTTGTTAGTAGAAAAATGCTACTCTTTGCGAGCTGAACTTCCCCTAAGGAACAACTGTGCTTTGCATCCAGAGAGAGAGCTCCAGTCCTGGATTCTCTGATGCATGTGATTCACTAGCCAGAGGCATAAGAAAGCTGTGTCCTGATGCCTTCTGTCTGACAGGAATCGACTCTTTCACTTGTTAGCAAAGCAAAGTTGCACTTTGCTCGTTGAGCTTCCCCTAAGGAACAACAGTGCTTTGCACCGTGAAAGCAAGCTCCAGCCCTGGAGTTTTAGATACATATGATTTACTTTCCAAAACCATAAGAAATATGTGCCCTGATGTCTCCTGTCTGTCAGAAATCAAGAGTTTCACGTGTTAGAAGAGCAAAGGTGCACTTTGCGATACGAGCTTCCCGTACGTAACAACTGTGTTTTTCACCAAGAAAGAAAGCTCCAGACCTGCATTCTCGAATGTATATGAATCACTTGTCGAAGCCATAAGAAATGTGTGTCCTTTAGCCTTCTGTCTTGCAAGAATCAGCTGTTTCTCTTGTTAGCAACGAAAAGTTGCACTTTGCGGGATGAGCTTCGCTTAAGAAACAAGGTTGTTTTTCACCGAGAAAGAAAGCTCCATGACTGGATTCTCAGATGCATATGAGAATCTTTCTAGAGCCATAAGAAATATGTGTCCTGATACATTCTTTCTGACAGGAATCGACTGTTTCACTTGTTAGCAGAAAAATGCTAATCTTTGCGAGCTGAACTTCCCCTAAGGAACAACAGTGCTTTGCATCCAGAAAGAGAGCTCCAGTCCTGGATTCTCTGATGCATGTGATTCACTAGCCAGAGCCATAAGAAAGCTGTGTCCTGATGCCTTCTGTCTGACAGGAATCGACTCTTTCACTTGTTAGCAAGGAAAGTTGCACTTTGCTCCTTGAGCTTCCCCTATGGAACAACAGTGCTTTGCACCGTGAAAGCAAGCTCCAGCCATGGAGTTTTAGATGCATATGATTTACTTTCCAAAACCATAAGAAATATGTGCCCTGATGTCTCCTGTCTGTCACAAATCAAGAGTTTCACGTGTTAGAAGAGCAAAGGTGCACTTTGCGATACGAGCTTCCCGTACGTAACAACTGTGTTTTTCACCAAGAAAGAAAGCTCCAGACCTGCATGCTCGAATGTATATGAATCACTTGTCGAAGCCATAAGAAATGTGTGTCCTTTAGCCTTCTGTCTTGCAAGAATCAGCTCTTTCTCTTGTTAGCAACGAAAAGTTGCACTTTGCGAGATGAGCTTCTCTTAAGGAACAAAGTTGTTTTTCACCGAGAAAGAAAGATCCAGGACCGGATTCTCAGATGCATATTATTCACTTACCAAAGCCATAAGAAATGTGTGTCTTTATGCCTTTGGTCTTGCAAGAATCGACTGTTTCTCTTTTTAGCAACGAAAAGTTGCACTTTGCGAGATGAGCTTCTCTTAAGGAACAAAGTTGTTTTTCACCGAGAAAGAAAGATCCATGACTGGATTCTCAGATGCATGTGATTCACTAGCCAGAGGCATAAGAAAGCTGTGTCCTGATGCCTTCTGTCTGACAGGAATCGACTCTTTCACTTGTTAGCAAAGCAAAGTTGCACTTTGCTCGTTGAGCTTCCCCTAAGGAACAACAGTGCTTTGCACCGTGAACGCAAGCTCCAGCCCTGGAGTTTTAGATGCATATGATTTACTTTCCAAAACCATAAGAAATATGTGCCCTGATGTCTCCTGTCTGTCAGAAATCAAGAGTTTCACGTGTTAGAAGAGCAAAGGTGCACTTTGCGATACGAGCTTCCCGTACGTAACAACTGTGTTTTTCACCAAGAAAGAAAGCTCCAGACCTGCATGCTCGAATGTATATGAATCACTTGTCGAAGCCATAAGAAATGTGTGTCCTTTAGCCTTCAGTCTTGCAAGAATCAGCTCTTTCTCTTGTTAGCAACGAAAAGTTGCACTTTGCGAGATGAGCTTCGCTTAAGGAACAAAGTTGTTTTTCACCGAGAAAGAAAGATCCAGGACTGGATTCTCAGATACATATTATTCACTTACCAAAGCCATAAGAAATGTGTGTCCTTATGCCTTTGGTCTTGCAAGAATCAGCTGTTTCTCTTGTTAGCAATGAAATTGCCCTTTGCGAGATGAGCTTCCCCTAAGGAACAAAGTTGTTTTTCACCGAGAAAGAAAGATCCATGACTGGATTCTCAGATGCATGTGATTCACTAGCCAGAGCCATAAGAAAGCTGTGTCCTGATGCCTTCTGTCTGACAGGAATCGACTGTTTCACTTGTTAGTAGAAAAATGCTACTCTTTGCGAGCTGAACTTCCCCTAAGGAACAACTGTGCTTTGCATCCAGAGAGAGAGCTCCAGTCCTGGATTCTCTGATGCATGTGATTCACTAGCCAGAGGCATAAGAAAGCTGTGTCCTGATGCCTTCTGTCTGACAGGAATCGACTCTTTCACTTGTTAGCAAAGCAAAGTTGCACTTTGCTCGTTGAGCTTCCCCTAAGGAACAACAGTGCTTTGCACCGTGAAAGTAAGCTCCAGGCCTGGAGTTTTAGATACATATGATTTACTTTCCAAAACCATAAGAAATATGTGCCCTGATGTCTCCTGTCTGTCACAAATCAAGAGTTTCACGTGTTAGAAGAGCAAAGGTGCACTTTGCGATACGAGCTTCCCGTACGTAACAACTGTGTTTTTCACCAAGAAAGAAAGTTCCAGACCTGCATTCTCGAATGTATATGAATCACTTGTCGAAGCCATAAGAAATGTGTGTCCTTTAGCCTTCTGTCTTGCAAGAATCAGCTCTTTCTCTTGTTAGCAACGAAAAGTTGCACTTTGCGAGATGAGCTTCGCTTAAGGAACAAAGTTGTTTTTCACCGAGAAAGAAAGATCCAGGACTGGATTCTCAGATGCATATGAGACTCTTTCTAAAGCCATGAGAAATATGTGTTCTGATACATTCTTTCTGACAGGAATCGACTGTTTCACTTGTTAGCAGAAAAATGCTAGTCTTTGCGAGCTGAACTTCCCCTAAGGAACAACTGTGCTTTGCATCCAGAAAGAGAGCTCCAGTCCTGGATTCTCTGATGCATGTGATTCACTAGCCAGAGCCATAAGAAAGCTGTGTCCTGATGCCTTCTGTCTGACAGGCATCGACTCTTTCACTTGTTAGCAAAGCAAAGTTGCACTTTGCTCGTTGAGCTTCCCCTAAGGAACAACAGTGCTTTGCACCGTGAAAGCAAGCTCCAGCCATGGAGTTTTAGATGCATATGATTTACTTTCCAAAACCATAAGAAATATGTGCCCTGATGTCTCCTGTCTGTCACAAATCAAGAGTTTCACGTGTTAGAAGAGCAAAGGTGCACTTTGCGATACGAGCTTCCCGTACGTAACAACTGTGTTTTTCACCAAGAAAGAAAGCTCCAGACCTGCATGCTCGAATGTATATGAATCACTTGTCGAAGCCATAAGAAATGTGTGTCCTTTAGCCTTCTGTCTTGCAAGAATCAGCTCTTTCTCTTGTTAGCAACGAAAATTTGCACTTTGCGAGATGAGCTTCGCTTAAGGAACAAAGTTGTTTTTCACCGAGAAAGAAAGATCCAGGACTGGATTCTCAGATACATATTATTCACTTACCAAAGCCATAAGAAATGTGTGTCCTTATGCCTTTGGTCTTGCAAGAATCAGCTGTTTCTCTTGTTAGCAATGAAATTGCCCTTTGCGAGATGAGCTTCCCCTAAGGAACAAGGTTGTTTTTCACCGAGAAAGAAAGATCCATGACTGGATTCTCAGATGCATGTGATTCACTAGCCAGAGCCATAAGAAAGCTGTGTCCTGATGCCTTCTGTCTGACAGGAATCGACTGTTTCACTTGTTAGTAGAAAAATGCTACTCTTTGCGAGCTGAACTTCCCCTAAGGAACAACTGTGCTTTGCATCCAGAGAGAGAGCTCCAGTCCTGGATTCTCTGATGCATGTGATTCACTAGCCAGAGCCATAAGAAAGCTGTGTCCTGATGCCTTCTGTCTGACAGGAATCGACTCTTTCACTTGTTAGCAAAGCAAAGTTGCACTTTGCTCGTTGAGCTTCCCCTAAGGAACAACAGTGCTTTGCACCGTGAAAGCAAGCTCCAGCCCTGGAGTTTTAGATACATATGATTTACTTTCCAAAACCATAAGAAATATGTGCCCTGATGTCTCCTGTCTGTCAGAAATCAAGAGTTTCACGTGTTAGAAGAGCAAAGGTGCACTTTGCGATACGAGCTTCCCGTACGTAACAACTGTGTTTTTCGCCAAGAAAGAAAGCTCCAGACCTGCATTCTCGAATGTATATGAATCACTTGTCGAAGCCATAAGAAATGTGTGTCCTTTAGCCTTCTGTCTTGCAAGAATCAGCTGTTTCTCTTGTTAGCAACGAAAAGTTGCACTTTGCGGGATGAGCTTCGCTTAAGAAACAAGGTTGTTTTTCACCGAGAAAGAAAGCTCCATGACTGGATTCTCAGATGCATATGAGAATCTTTCTAAAGCCATAAGAAATATGTGTCCTGATACATTCTTTCTGACAGGAATCGACTGTTTCACTTGTTAGCAGAAAAATGCTAATCTTTGCGAGCTGAACTTCCCCTAAGGAACAACAGTGCTTTGCATCCAGAAAGAGAGCTCCAGTCCTGGATTCTCTGATGCATGTGATTCACTAGCCAGAGCCATAAGAAAGCTGTGTCCTGATGCCTTCTGTCTGACAGGAATCGACTCTTTCACTTGTTAGCAAAGCAAAGTTGCACTTTTCTCGTTGACCTTCCCCTAAGGAACAACAGTGCTTTGCACCGTGAAAGCAAGCTCCAGCCATGGAGTTTTAGATGCATATGATTTACTTTCCAAAACCATAAGAAATATGTGCCCTGATGTCTCCTGTCTGTCAGAAATCAAGAGTTTCACGTGTTAGAAGAGCAAAGGTGCACTTTGCGATACGAGCTTCCCGTACGTAACAACTGTGTTTTTCACCAAGAAAGAAAGCTCCAGACCTGCATGCTCGAATGTATATGAATCACTTGTCGAAGCCATAAGAAATGTGTGTCCTTTAGCCTTCTGTCTTGCAAGAATCAGCTCTTTCTCTTGTTAGCAACGAAAAGTTGCACTTTGCGAGATGAGCTTCTCTTAAGGAACAAAGTTGTTTTTCACCGAGAAAGAAAGATCCAGGACCGGATTCTCAGATGCATATTATTCACTTACCAAAGCCATAAGAAATGTGTGTCTTTATGCCTTTGGTCTTGCAAGAATCGACTGTTTCTCTTTTTAGCAACGAAAAGTTGCACTTTGCGAGATGAGCTTCTCTTAAGGAACAAAGTTGTTTTTCACCGAGAAAGAAAGATCCATGACTGGATTCTCAGATGCATGTGATTCACTAGCCAGAGGCATAAGAAAGCTGTGTCCTGATGCCTTCTGTCTGACAGGAATCGACTCTTTCACTTGTTAGCAAAGCAAAGTTGCACTTTGCTCGTTGAGCTTCCCCTAAGGAACAACAGTGCTTTGCACCGTGAACGCAAGCTCCAGCCCTGGAGTTTTAGATGCATATGATTTACTTTCCAAAACCATAAGAAATATGTGCCCTGATGTCTCCTGTCTGTCACAAATCAAGAGTTTCACGTGTTAGAAGAGCAAAGGTGCACTTTGCGATACGAGCTTCCCGTACGTAACAACTGTGTTTTTCACCAAGAAAGAAAGCTCCAGACCTGCATGCTCGAATGTATATGAATCACTTGTCGAAGCCATAAGAAATGTGTGTCCTTTAGCCTTCAGTCTTGCAAGAATCAGCTCTTTCTCTTGTTAGCAACGAAAAGTTGCACTTTGCGAGATGAGCTTCGCTTAAGGAACAAAGTTGTTTTTCACCGAGAAAGAAAGATCCAGGACTGGATTCTCAGATACATATTATTCACTTACCAAAGCCATAAGAAATGTGTGTCCTTATGCCTTTGGTCTTGCAAGAATCAGCTGTTTCTCTTGTTAGCAATGAAATTGCCCTTTGCGAGATGAGCTTCCCCTAAGGAACAAAGTTGTTTTTCACCGAGAAAGAAAGATCCATGACTGGATTCTCAGATGCATGTGATTCACTAGCCAGAGCCATAAGAAAGCTGTGTCCTGATGCCTTCTGTCTGACAGGAATCGACTGTTTCACTTGTTAGTAGAAAAATGCTACTCTTTGCGAGCTGAACTTCCCCTAAGGAACAACTGTGCTTTGCATCCAGAGAGAGAGCTCCAGTCCTGGATTCTCTGATGCATGTGATTCACTAGCCAGAGGCATAAGAAAGCTGTGTCCTGATGCCTTCTGTCTGACAGGAATCGACTCTTTCACTTGTTAGCAAAGCAAAGTTGCACTTTGCTCGTTGAGCTTCCCCTAAGGAACAACAGTGCTTTGCACCGTGAAAGTAAGCTCCAGCCCTGGAGTTTTAGATACATATGATTTACTTTCCAAAACCATAAGAAATATGTGCCCTGATGTCTCCTGTCTGTCACAAATCAAGAGTTTCACGTGTTAGAAGAGCAAAGGTGCACTTTGCGATACGAGCTTCCCGTACGTAACAACTGTGTTTTTCACCAAGAAAGAAAGTTCCAGACCTGCATTCTCGAATGTATATGAATCACTTGTCGAAGCCATAAGAAATGTGTGTCCTTTAGCCTTCTGTCTTGCAAGAATCAGCTCTTTCTCTTGTTAGCAACGAAAAGTTGCACTTTGCGAGATGAGCTTCGCTTAAGGAACAAAGTTGTTTTTCACCGAGAAAGAAAGATCCAGGACTGGATTCTCAGATGCATATGAGACTCTTTCTAAAGCCATGAGAAATATCTGTTCTGATACATTCTTTCTGACAGGAATCGACTGTTTCACTTGTTAGCAGAAAAATGCTAGTCTTTGCGAGCTGAACTTCCCCTAAGGAACAACTGTGCTTTGCATCCAGAAAGAGAGCTCCAGTCCTGGATTCTCTGATGCATGTGATTCACTAGCCAGAGCCATAAGAAAGCTGTGTCCTGATGCCTTCTGTCTGACAGGCATCGACTCTTTCACTTGTTAGCAAAGCAAAGTTGCACTTTGCTCGTTGAGCTTCCCCTAAGGAACAACAGTGCTTTGCACCGTGAAAGCAAGCTCCAGCCATGGAGTTTTAGATGCATATGATTTACTTTCCAAAACCATAAGAAATATGTGCCCTGATGTCTCCTGTCTGTCACAAATCAAGAGTTTCACGTGTTAGAAGAGCAAAGGTGCACTTTGCGATACGAGCTTCCCGTACGTAACAACTGTGTTTTTCACCAAGAAAGAAAGCTCCAGACCTGCATGCTCGAATGTATATGAATCACTTGTCGAAGCCATAAGAAATGTGTGTCCTTTAGCCTTCTGTCTTGCAAGAATCAGCTCTTTCTCTTGTTAGCAACGAAAATTTGCACTTTGCGAGATGAGCTTCGCTTAAGGAACAAAGTTGTTTTTCACCGAGAAAGAAAGATCCAGGACTGGATTCTCAGATACATATTATTCACTTACCAAAGCCATAAGAAATGTGTGTCCTTATGCCTTTGGTCTTGCAAGAATCAGCTGTTTCTCTTGTTAGCAATGAAATTGCCCTTTGCGAGATGAGCTTCCCCTAAGGAACAAGGTTGTTTTTCACCGAGAAAGAAAGATCCATGACTGGATTCTCAGATGCATGTGATTCACTAGCCAGAGCCATAAGAAAGCTGTGTCCTGATGCCTTCTGTCTGACAGGAATCGACTGTTTCACTTGTTAGTAGAAAAATGCTACTCTTTGCGAGCTGAACTTCCCCTAAGGAACAACTGTGCTTTGCATCCAGAGAGAGAGCTCCAGTCCTGGATTCTCTGATGCATGTGATTCACTAGCCAGAGCCATAAGAAAGCTGTGTCCTGATGCCTTCTGTCTGACAGGAATCGACTCTTTCACTTGTTAGCAAAGCAAAGTTGCACTTTGCTCGTTGAGCTTCCCCTAAGGAACAACAGTGCTTTGCACCGTGAAAGCAAGCTCCAGCCCTGGAGTTTTAGATACATATGATTTACTTTCCAAAACCATAAGAAATATGTGCCCTGATGTCTCCTGTCTGTCAGAAATCAAGAGTTTCACGTGTTAGAAGAGCAAAGGTGCACTTTGCGATACGAGCTTCCCGTACGTAACAACTGTGTTTTTCACCAAGAAAGAAAGCTCCAGACCTGCATTCTCGAATGTATATGAATCACTTGTCGAAGCCATAAGAAATGTGTGTCCTTTAGCCTTCTGTCTTGCAAGAATCAGCTGTTTCTCTTGTTAGCAACGAAAAGTTGCACTTTGCGGGATGAGCTTCGCTTAAGAAACAAGGTTGTTTTTCACCGAGAAAGAAAGCTCCATGACTGGATTCTCAGATGCATATGAGAATCTTTCTAAAGCCATAAGAAATATGTGTCCTGATACATTCTTTCTGACAGGAATCGACTGTTTCACTTGTTAGCAGAAAAATGCTAGTCTTTGCGAGCTGAACTTCCCCTAAGGAACAACAGTGCTTTGCATCCAGAAAGAGAGCTCCAGTCCTGGATTCTCTGATGCATGTGATTCACTAGCCAGAGCCATAAGAAAGCTGTGTCCTGATGCCTTCTGTCTGACAGGAATCGACTCTTTCACTTGTTAGCAAAGCAAAGTTGCACTTTGCTCGTTGAGCTTCCCCTAAGGAACAACAGTGCTTTGCACCGTGAAAGCAAGCTCCAGCCATGGAGTTTTAGATGCATATGATTTACTTTCCAAAACCATAAGAAATATGTGCCCTGATGTCTCCTGTCTGTCAGAAATCAAGAGTTTCACGTGTTAGAAGAGCAAAGGTGCACTTTGCGATACGAGCTTCCCGTACGTAACAACTGTGTTTTTCACCAAGAAAGAAAGTTCCAGACCTGCATTCTCGAATGTATATGAATCACTTGTCGAAGCCATAAGAAATGTGTGTCCTTTAGCCTTCTGTCTTGCAAGAATCAGCTCTTTCTCTTGTTAGCAACGAAAAGTTGCACTTTGCGAGATGAGCTTCGCTTAAGGAACAAAGTTGTTTTTCACCGAGAAAGAAAGATCCAGGACCGGATTCTCAGATGCATATGAGACTCTTTCTAAAGCCATGAGAAATATGTGTTCTGATACATTCTTTCTGACAGGAATCGACTGTTTCACTTGTTAGCAGAAAAATGCTAGTCTTTGCGAGCTGAACTTCCCCTAAGGAACAACTGTGCTTTGCATCCAGAAAGAGAGCTCCAGTCCTGGATTCTCTGATGCATGTGATTCACTAGCCAGAGCCATAAGAAAGCTGTGTCCTGATGCCTTCTGTCTGACAGGAATCGACTCTTTCACTTGTTAGCAAAGCAAAGTTGCACTTTGCTCGTTGAGCTTCCCCTAAGGAACAACAGTGCTTTGCACCGTGAAAGCAAGCTCCAGCCATGGAGTTTTAGATGCATATGATTTACTTTCCAAAACCATAAGAAATATGTGCCCTGATGTCTCCTGTCTGTCACAAATCAAGAGTTTCACGTGTTAGAAGAGCAAAGGTGCACTTTGCGATACGAGCTTCCCGTACGTAACAACTGTGTTTTTCACCAAGAAAGAAAGCTCCAGACCTGCATGCTCGAATGTATATGAATCACTTGTCGAAGCCATAAGAAATGTGTGTCCTTTAGCCTTCTGTCTTGCAAGAATCAGCTCTTTCTCTTGTTAGCAACGAAAAGTTGCACTTTGCGAGATGAGCTTCGCTTAAGGAACAAAGTTGTTTTTCACCGAGAAAGAAAGATCCAGGACTGGATTCTCAGATACATATTATTCACTTACCAAAGCCATAAGAAATGTGTGTCCTTATGCCTTTGGTCTTGCAAGAATCAGCTGTTTCTCTTGTTAGCAATGAAATTGCCCTTTGCGAGATGAGCTTCCCCTAAGGAACAAGGTTGTTTTTCACCGAGAAAGAAAGATCCATGACTGGATTCTCAGATGCATGTGATTCACTAGCCAGAGCCATAAGAAAGCTGTGTCCTGATGCCTTCTGTCTGACAGGAATCGACTGTTTCACTTGTTAGTAGAAAAATGCTACTCTTTGCGAGCTGAACTTCCCCTAAGGAACAACTGTGCTTTGCATCCAGAGAGAGAGCTCCAGTCCTGGATTCTCTGATGCATGTGATTCACTAGCCAGAGGCATAAGA
The DNA here is from genome assembly GCF_047495875.1 of Pithys albifrons albifrons. Classification (NCBI taxonomy): domain Eukaryota; kingdom Metazoa; phylum Chordata; class Aves; order Passeriformes; family Thamnophilidae; genus Pithys; species Pithys albifrons. Next base: position 40,130,174 of record NC_092465.1, on the reverse strand, counting down.
AAGCTGTGTCCTGATGCCTTCTGTCTGACAGGAATCGACTCTTTCACTTGTTAGCAAAGCAAAGTTGCACTTTGCTCGTTGAGCTTCCCCTAAGGAACAACAGTGCTTTGCACCGTGAAAGCAAGCTCCAGCCCTGGAGTTTTAGATACATATGATTTACTTTCCAAAACCATAAGAAATATGTGCCCTGATGTCTCCTGTCTGTCAGAAATCAAGAGTTTCACGTGTTAGAAGAGCAAAGGTGCACTTTGCGATACGAGCTTCCCGTACGTAACAACTGTGTTTTTCACCAAGAAAGAAAGCTCCAGACCTGCATTCTCGAATGTATATGAATCACTTGTCGAAGCCATAAGAAATGTGTGTCCTTTAGCCTTCTGTCTTGCAAGAATCAGCTGTTTCTCTTGTTAGCAACGAAAAGTTGCACTTTGCGGGATGAGCTTCGCTTAAGAAACAAGGTTGTTTTTCACCGAGAAAGAAAGCTCCATGACTGGATTCTCAGATGCATATGAGAATCTTTCTAGAGCCATAAGAAATATGTGTCCTGATACATTCTTTCTGACAGGAATCGACTGTTTCACTTGTTAGCAGAAAAATGCTACTCTTTGCGAGCTGAACTTCCCCTAAGGAACAACAGTGCTTTGCATCCAGAAAGAGAGCTCCAGTCCTGGATTCTCTGATGCATGTGATTCACTAGCCAGAGCCATAAGAAAGCTGTGTCCTGATGCCTTCTGTCTGACAGGAATCGACTCTTTCACTTGTTAGCAAGGAAAGTTGCACTTTGCTCCTTGAGCTTCCCCTATGGAACAACAGTGCTTTGCACCGTGAAAGCAAGCTCCAGCCATGGAGTTTTAGATGCATATGATTTACTTTCCAAAACCATAAGAAATATGTGCCCTGATGTCTCCTGTCTGTCACAAATCAAGAGTTTCACGTGTTAGAAGAGCAAAGGTGCACTTTGCGATACGAGCTTCCCGTACGTAACAACTGTGTTTTTCACCAAGAAAGAAAGCTCCAGACCTGCATGCTCGAATGTATATGAATCACTTGTCGAAGCCATAAGAAATGTGTGTCCTTTAGCCTTCTGTCTTGCAAGAATCAGCTCTTTCTCTTGTTAGCAACGAAAAGTTGCACTTTGCGAGATGAGCTTCTCTTAAGGAACAAAGTTGTTTTTCACCGAGAAAGAAAGATCCAGGACCGGATTCTCAGATGCATATTATTCACTTACCAAAGCCATAAGAAATGTGTGTCTTTATGCCTTTGGTCTTGCAAGAATCGACTGTTTCTCTTTTTAGCAACGAAAAGTTGCACTTTGCGAGATGAGCTTCTCTTAAGGAACAAAGTTGTTTTTCACCGAGAAAGAAAGATCCATGACTGGATTCTCAGATGCATGTGATTCACTAGCCAGAGGCATAAGAAAGCTGTGTCCTGATGCCTTCTGTCTGACAGGAATCGACTCTTTCACTTGTTAGCAAAGCAAAGTTGCACTTTGCTCGTTGAGCTTCCCCTAAGGAACAACAGTGCTTTGCACCGTGAACGCAAGCTCCAGCCCTGGAGTTTTAGATGCATATGATTTACTTTCCAAAACCATAAGAAATATGTGCCCTGATGTCTCCTGTCTGTCAGAAATCAAGAGTTTCACGTGTTAGAAGAGCAAAGGTGCACTTTGCGATACGAGCTTCCCGTACGTAACAACTGTGTTTTTCACCAAGAAAGAAAGCTCCAGACCTGCATGCTCGAATGTATATGAATCACTTGTCGAAGCCATAAGAAATGTGTGTCCTTTAGCCTTCTGTCTTGCAAGAATCAGCTCTTTCTCTTGTTAGCAACGAAAAGTTGCACTTTGCGAGATGAGCTTCGCTTAAGGAACAAAGTTGTTTTTCACCGAGAAAGAAAGATCCAGGACTGGATTCTCAGATACATATTATTCACTTACCAAAGCCATAAGAAATGTGTGTCCTTATGCCTTTGGTCTTGCAAGAATCAGCTGTTTCTCTTGTTAGCAATGAAATTGCCCTTTGCGAGATGAGCTTCCCCTAAGGAACAAAGTTGTTTTTCACCGAGAAAGAAAGATCCATGACTGGATTCTCAGATGCATGTGATTCACTAGCCAGAGCCATAAGAAAGCTGTGTCCTGATGCCTTCTGTCTGACAGGAATCGACTGTTTCACTTGTTAGTAGAAAAATGCTAGTCTTTGCGAGCTGAACTTCCCCTAAGGAACAACTGTGCTTTGCATCCAGAGAGAGAGCTCCAGTCCTGGATTCTCTGATGCATGTGATTCACTAGCCAGAGGCATAAGAAAGCTGTGTCCTGATGCCTTCTGTCTGACAGGAATCGACTCTTTCACTTGTTAGCAAAGCAAAGTTGCACTTTGCTCGTTGAGCTTCCCCTAAGGAACAACAGTGCTTTGCACCGTGAAAGTAAGCTCCAGCCCTGGAGTTTTAGATACATATGATTTACTTTCCAAAACCATAAGAAATATGTGCCCTGATGTCTCCTGTCTGTCACAAATCAAGAGTTTCACGTGTTAGAAGAGCAAAGGTGCACTTTGCGATACGAGCTTCCCGTACGAAACAACTGTGTTTTTCACCAAGAAAGAAAGTTCCAGACCTGCATTCTCGAATGTATATGAATCACTTGTCGAAGCCATAAGAAATGTGTGTCCTTTAGCCTTCTGTCTTGCAAGAATCAGCTCTTTCTCTTGTTAGCAACGAAAAGTTGCACTTTGCGAGATGAGCTTCGCTTAAGGAACAAAGTTGTTTTTCACCGAGAAAGAAAGATCCAGGACTGGATTCTCAGATGCATATGAGACTCTTTCTAAAGCCATGAGAAATATGTGTTCTGATACATTCTTTCTGACAGGAATCGACTGTTTCACTTGTTAGCAGAAAAATGCTAGTCTTTGCGAGCTGAACTTCCCCTAAGGAACAACTGTGCTTTGCATCCAGAAAGAGAGCTCCAGTCCTGGATTCTCTGATGCATGTGATTCACTAGCCAGAGCCATAAGAAAGCTGTGTCCTGATGCCTTCTGTCTGACAGGAATCGACTCTTTCACTTGTTAGCAAAGCAAAGTTGCACTTTTCTCGTTGACCTTCCCCTAAGGAACAACAGTGCTTTGCACCGTGAAAGCAAGCTCCAGCCATGGAGTTTTAGATGCATATGATTTACTTTCCAAAACCATAAGAAATATGTGCCCTGATGTCTCCTGTCTGTCAGAAATCAAGAGTTTCACGTGTTAGAAGAGCAAAGGTGCACTTTGCGATACGAGCTTCCCGTACGTAACAACTGTGTTTTTCACCAAGAAAGAAAGCTCCAGACCTGCATGCTCGAATGTATATGAATCACTTGTCGAAGCCATAAGAAATGTGTGTCCTTTAGCCTTCAGTCTTGCAAGAATCAGCTCTTTCTCTTGTTAGCAACGAAAAGTTTCACTTTGCGAGATGAGCTTCGCTTAAGGAACAAAGTTGTTTTTCACCGAGAAAGAAAGATCCAGGACTGGATTCTCAGATACATATTATTCACTTACCAAAGCCATAAGAAATGTGTGTCCTTATGCCTTTGGTCTTGCAAGAATCAGCTGTTTCTCTTGTTAGCAATGAAATTGCCCTTTGCGAGATGAGCTTCCCCTAAGGAACAAAGTTGTTTTTCACCGAGAAAGAAAGATCCATGACTGGATTCTCAGATGCATGTGATTCACTAGCCAGAGCCATAAGAAAGCTGTGTCCTGATGCCTTCTGTCTGACAGGAATCGACTGTTTCACTTGTTAGTAGAAAAATGCTACTCTTTGCGAGCTGAACTTCCCCTAAGGAACAACTGTGCTTTGCATCCAGAGAGAGAGCTCCAGTCCTGGATTCTCTGATGCATGTGATTCACTAGCCAGAGGCATAAGAAAGCTGTGTCCTGATGCCTTCTGTCTGACAGGAATCGACTCTTTCACTTGTTAGCAAAGCAAAGTTGCACTTTGCTCGTTGAGCTTCCCCTAAGGAACAACAGTGCTTTGCACCGTGAAAGTAAGCTCCAGCCCTGGAGTTTTAGATACATATGATTTACTTTCCAAAACCATAAGAAATATGTGCCCTGATGTCTCCTGTCTGTCACAAATCAAGAGTTTCACGTGTTAGAAGAGCAAAGGTGCACTTTGCGATACGAGCTTCCCGTACGAAACAACTGTGTTTTTCACCAAGAAAGAAAGTTCCAGACCTGCATTCTCGAATGTATATGAATCACTTGTCGAAGCCATAAGAAATGTGTGTCCTTTAGCCTTCTGTCTTGCAAGAATCAGCTGTTTCTCTTGTTAGCAACGAAAAGTTGCACTTTGCGAGATGAGCTTCGCTTAAGGAACAAAGTTGTTTTTCACCGAGAAAGAAAGATCCAGGACTGGATTCTCAGATGCATATGAGACTCTTTCTAAAGCCATGAGAAATATGTGTTCTGATACATTCTTTCTGACAGGAATCGACTGTTTCACTTGTTAGCAGAAAAATGCTAGTCTTTGCGAGCTGAACTTCCCCTAAGGAACAACTGTGCTTTGCATCCAGAAAGAGAGCTCCAGTCCTGGATTCTCTGATGCATGTGATTCACTAGCCAGAGCCATAAGAAAGCTGTGTCCTGATGCCTTCTGTCTGACAGGAATCGACTCTTTCACTTGTTAGCAAAGCAAAGTTGCACTTTGCTCGTTGAGCTTCCCCTAAGGAACAACAGTGCTTTGCACCGTGAAAGCAAGCTCCAGCCATGGAGTTTTAGATGCATATGATTTACTTTCCAAAACCATAAGAAATATGTGCCCTGATGTCTCCTGTCTGTCAGAAATCAAGAGTTTCACGTGTTAGAAGAGCAAAGGTGCACTTTGCGATACGAGCTTCCCGTACGTAACAACTGTGTTTTTCACCAAGAAAGAAAGCTCCAGACCTGCATGCTCGAATGTATATGAATCACTTGTCGAAGCCATAAGAAATGTGTGTCCTTTAGCCTTCTGTCTTGCAAGAATCAGCTCTTTCTCTTGTTAGCAACGAAAAGTTGCACTTTGCGAGATGAGCTTCGCTTAAGGAACAAAGTTGTTTTTCACCGAGAAAGAAAGATCCAGGACTGGATTCTCAGATACATATTATTCACTTACCAAAGCCATAAGAAATGTGTGTCCTTATGCCTTTGGTCTTGCAAGAATCAGCTGTTTCTCTTGTTAGCAATGAAATTGCCCTTTGCGAGATGAGCTTCCCCTAAGGAACAAGGTTGTTTTTCACCGAGAAAGAAAGATCCATGACTGGATTCTCAGATGCATGTGATTCACTAGCCAGAGCCATAAGAAAGCTGTGTCCTGATGCCTTCTGTCTGACAGGAATCGACTGTTTCACTTGTTAGTAGAAAAATGCTACTCTTTGCGAGCTGAACTTCCCCTAAGGAACAACTGTGCTTTGCATCCAGAGAGAGAGCTCCAGTCCTGGATTCTCTGATGCATGTGATTCACTAGCCAGAGCCATAAGAAAGCTGTGTCCTGATGCCTTCTGTCTGACAGGAATCGACTCTTTCACTTGTTAGCAAAGCAAAGTTGCACTTTGCTCGTTGAGCTTCCCCTAAGGAACAACAGTGCTTTGCACCGTGAAAGTAAGCTCCAGCCCTGGAGTTTTAGATACATATGATTTACTTTCCAAAACCATAAGAAATATGTGCCCTGATGTCTCCTGTCTGTCACAAATCAAGAGTTTCACGTGTTAGAAGAGCAAAGGTGCACTTTGCGATACGAGCTTCCCGTACGTAACAACTGTGTTTTTCACCAAGAAAGAAAGCTCCAGACCTGCATTCTCGAATGTATATGAATCACTTGTCGAAGCCATAAGAAATGTGTGTCCTTTAGCCTTCTGTCTTGCAAGAATCAGCTGTTTCTCTTGTTAGCAACGAAAAGTTGCACTTTGCGGGATGAGCTTCGCTTAAGAAACAAGGTTGTTTTTCACCGAGAAAGAAAGCTCCATTACTGGATTCTCAGATGCATATGAGAATCTTTCTAAAGCCATAAGAAATATGTGTCCTGATACATTCTTTCTGACAGGAATCGACTGTTTCACTTGTTAGCAGAAAAATGCTAGTCTTTGCGAGCTGAACTTCCCCTAAGGAACAACAGTGCTTTGCATCCAGAAAGAGAGCTCCAGTCCTGGATTCTCTGATGCATGTGATTCACTAGCCAGAGCCATAAGAAAGCTGTGTCCTGATGCCTTCTGTCTGACAGGAATCGACTCTTTCACTTGTTAGCAAAGCAAAGTTGCACTTTTCTCGTTGACCTTCCCCTAAGGAACAACAGTGCTTTGCACCGTGAAAGCAAGCTCCAGCCATGGAGTTTTAGATGCATATGATTTACTTTCCAAAACCATAAGAAATATGTGCCCTGATGTCTCCTGTCTGTCAGAAATCAAGAGTTTCACGTGTTAGAAGAGCAAAGGTGCACTTTGCGATACGAGCTTCCCGTACGTAACAACTGTGTTTTTCACCAAGAAAGAAAGCTCCAGACCTGCATGCTCGAATGTATATGAATCACTTGTCGAAGCCATAAGAAATGTGTGTCCTTTAGCCTTCTGTCTTGCAAGAATCAGCTCTTTCTCTTGTTAGCAACGAAAAGTTGCACTTTGCGAGATGAGCTTCTCTTAAGGAACAAAGTTGTTTTTCACCGAGAAAGAAAGATCCAGGACCGGATTCTCAGATGCATATTATTCACTTACCAAAGCCATAAGAAATGTGTGTCTTTATGCCTTTGGTCTTGCAAGAATCGACTGTTTCTCTTTTTAGCAACGAAAAGTTGCACTTTGCGAGATGAGCTTCTCTTAAGGAACAAAGTTGTTTTTCACCGAGAAAGAAAGATCCATGACTGGATTCTCAGATGCATGTGATTCACTAGCCAGAGGCATAAGAAAGCTGTGTCCTGATGCCTTCTGTCTGACAGGAATCGACTCTTTCACTTGTTAGCAAAGCAAAGTTGCACTTTGCTCGTTGAGCTTCCCCTAAGGAACAACAGTGCTTTGCACCGTGAACGCAAGCTCCAGCCCTGGAGTTTTAGATGCATATGATTTACTTTCCAAAACCATAAGAAATATGTGCCCTGATGTCTCCTGTCTGTCACAAATCAAGAGTTTCACGTGTTAGAAGAGCAAAGGTGCACTTTGCGATACGAGCTTCCCGTACGTAACAACTGTGTTTTTCACCAAGAAAGAAAGCTCCAGACCTGCATGCTCGAATGTATATGAATCACTTGTCGAAGCCATAAGAAATGTGTGTCCTTTAGCCTTCAGTCTTGCAAGAATCAGCTCTTTCTCTTGTTAGCAACGAAAAGTTGCACTTTGCGAGATGAGCTTCGCTTAAGGAACAAAGTTGTTTTTCACCGAGAAAGAAAGATCCAGGACTGGATTCTCAGATACATATTATTCACTTACCAAAGCCATAAGAAATGTGTGTCCTTATGCCTTTGGTCTTGCAAGAATCAGCTGTTTCTCTTGTTAGCAATGAAATTGCCCTTTGCGAGATGAGCTTCCCCTAAGGAACAAAGTTGTTTTTCACCGAGAAAGAAAGATCCATGACTGGATTCTCAGATGCATGTGATTCACTAGCCAGAGCCATAAGAAAGCTGTGTCCTGATGCCTTCTGTCTGACAGGAATCGACTGTTTCACTTGTTAGTAGAAAAATGCTACTCTTTGCGAGCTGAACTTCCCCTAAGGAACAACTGTGCTTTGCATCCAGAGAGAGAGCTCCAGTCCTGGATTCTCTGATGCATGTGATTCACTAGCCAGAGGCATAAGAAAGCTGTGTCCTGATGCCTTCTGTCTGACAGGAATCGACTCTTTCACTTGTTAGCAAAGCAAAGTTGCACTTTGCTCGTTGAGCTTCCCCTAAGGAACAACAGTGCTTTGCACCGTGAAAGTAAGCTCCAGCCCTGGAGTTTTAGATACATATGATTTACTTTCCAAAACCATAAGAAATATGTGCCCTGATGTCTCCTGTCTGTCACAAATCAAGAGTTTCACGTGTTAGAAGAGCAAAGGTGCACTTTGCGATACGAGCTTCCCGTACGTAACAACTGTGTTTTTCACCAAGAAAGAAAGTTCCAGACCTGCATTCTCGAATGTATATGAATCACTTGTCGAAGCCATAAGAAATGTGTGTCCTTTAGCCTTCTGTCTTGCACGAATCAGCTCTTTCTCTTGTTAGCAACGAAAAGTTGCACTTTGCGAGATGAGCTTCGCTTAAGGAACAAAGTTGTTTTTCACCGAGAAAGAAAGATCCAGGACTGGATTCTCAGATGCATATGAGACTCTTTCTAAAGCCATGAGAAATATGTGTTCTGATACATTCTTTCTGACAGGAATCGACTGTTTCACTTGTTAGCAGAAAAATGCTAGTCTTTGCGAGCTGAACTTCCCCTAAGGAACAACTGTGCTTTGCATCCAGAAAGAGAGCTCCAGTCCTGGATTCTCTGATGCATGTGATTCACTAGCCAGAGCCATAAGAAAGCTGTGTCCTGATGCCTTCTGTCTGACAGGCATCGACTCTTTCACTTGTTAGCAAAGCAAAGTTGCACTTTGCTCGTTGAGCTTCCCCTAAGGAACAACAGTGCTTTGCACCGTGAAAGCAAGCTCCAGCCATGGAGTTTTAGATGCATATGATTTACTTTCCAAAACCATAAGAAATATGTGCCCTGATGTCTCCTGTCTGTCAGAAATCAAGAGTTTCACGTGTTAGAAGAGCAAAGGTGCACTTTGCGATACGAGCTTCCCGTACGTAACAACTGTGTTTTTCACCAAGAAAGAAAGCTCCAGACCTGCATGCTCGAATGTATATGAATCACTTGTCGAAGCCATAAGAAATGTGTGTCCTTTAGCCTTCTGTCTTGCAAGAATCAGCTCTTTCTCTTGTTAGCAACGAAAATTTGCACTTTGCGAGATGAGCTTCGCTTAAGGAACAAAGTTGTTTTTCACCGAGAAAGAAAGATCCAGGACTGGATTCTCAGATACATATTATTCACTTACCAAAGCCATAAGAAATGTGTGTCCTTATGCCTTTGGTCTTGCAAGAATCAGCTGTTTCTCTTGTTAGCAATGAAATTGCCCTTTGCGAGATGAGCTTCCCCTAAGGAACAAGGTTGTTTTTCACCGAGAAAGAAAGATCCATGACTGGATTCTCAGATGCATGTGATTCACTAGCCAGAGCCATAAGAAAGCTGTGTCCTGATGCCTTCTGTCTGACAGGAATCGACTGTTTCACTTGTTAGTAGAAAAATGCTACTCTTTGCGAGCTGAACTTCCCCTAAGGAACAACTGTGCTTTGCATCCAGAGAGAGAGCTCCAGTCCTGGATTCTCTGATGCATGTGATTCACTAGCCAGAGCCATAAGAAAGCTGTGTCCTGATGCCTTCTGTCTGACAGGAATCGACTCTTTCACTTGTTAGCAAAGCAAAGTTGCACTTTGCTCGTTGAGCTTCCCCTAAGGAACAACAGTGCTTTGCACCGTGAAAGCAAGCTCCAGCCCTGGAGTTTTAGATACATATGATTTACTTTCCAAAACCATAAGAAATATGTGCCCTGATGTCTCCTGTCTGTCAGAAATCAAGAGTTTCACGTGTTAGAAGAGCAAAGGTGCACTTTGCGATACGAGCTTCCCGTACGTAACAACTGTGTTTTTCACCAAGAAAGAAAGCTCCAGACCTGCATTCTCGAATGTATATGAATCACTTGTCGAAGCCATAAGAAATGTGTGTCCTTTAGCCTTCTGTCTTGCAAGAATCAGCTGTTTCTCTTGTTAGCAACGAAAAGTTGCACTTTGCGGGATGAGCTTCGCTTAAGAAACAAGGTTGTTTTTCACCGAGAAAGAAAGCTCCATGACTGGATTCTCAGATGCATATGAGAATCTTTCTAAAGCCATAAGAAATATGTGTCCTGATACATTCTTTCTGACAGGAATCGACTGTTTCACTTGTTAGCAGAAAAATGCTAGTCTTTGCGAGCTGAACTTCCCCTAAGGAACAACAGTGCTTTGCATCCAGAAAGAGAGCTCCAGTCCTGGATTCTCTGATGCATGTGATTCACTAGCCAGAGCCATAAGAAAGCTGTGTCCTGATGCCTTCTGTCTGACAGGAATCGACTCTTTCACTTGTTAGCAAAGCAAAGTTGCACTTTTCTCGTTGACCTTCCCCTAAGGAACAACAGTGCTTTGCACCGTGAAAGCAAGCTCCAGCCATGGAGTTTTAGATGCATATGATTTACTTTCCAAAACCATAAGAAATATGTGCCCTGATGTCTCCTGTCTGTCAGAAATCAAGAGTTTCACGTGTTAGAAGAGCAAAGGTGCACTTTGCGATACGAGCTTCCCGTACGTAACAACTGTGTTTTTCACCAAGAAAGAAAGCTCCAGACCTGCATGCTCGAATGTATATGAATCACTTGTCGAAGCCATAAGAAATGTGTGTCCTTTAGCCTTCTGTCTTGCAAGAATCAGCTCTTTCTCTTGTTAGCAACGAAAAGTTGCACTTTGCGAGATGAGCTTCTCTTAAGGAACAAAGTTGTTTTTCACCGAGAAAGAAAGATCCAGGACCGGATTCTCAGATGCATATTATTCACTTACCAAAGCCATAAGAAATGTGTGTCTTTATGCCTTTGGTCTTGCAAGAATCGACTGTTTCTCTTTTTAGCAACGAAAAGTTGCACTTTGCGAGATGAGCTTCTCTTAAGGAACAAAGTTGTTTTTCACCGAGAAAGAAAGATCCATGACTGGATTCTCAGATGCATGTGATTCACTAGCCAGAGGCATAAGAAAGCTGTGTCCTGATGCCTTCTGTCTGACAGGAATCGACTCTTTCACTTGTTAGCAAAGCAAAGTTGCACTTTGCTCGTTGAGCTTCCCCTAAGGAACAACAGTGCTTTGCACCGTGAACGCAAGCTCCAGCCCTGGAGTTTTAGATGCATATGATTTACTTTCCAAAACCATAAGAAATATGTGCCCTGATGTCTCCTGTCTGTCAGAAATCAAGAGTTTCACGTGTTAGAAGAGCAAAGGTGCACTTTGCGATACGAGCTTCCCGTACGTAACAACTGTGTTTTTCACCAAGAAAGAAAGCTCCAGACCTGCATGCTCGAATGTATATGAATCACTTGTCGAAGCCATAAGAAATGTGTGTCCTTTAGCCTTCAGTCTTGCAAGAATCAGCTCTTTCTCTTGTTAGCAACGAAAAGTTGCACTTTGCGAGATGAGCTTCGCTTAAGGAACAAAGTTGTTTTTCACCGAGAAAGAAAGATCCAGGACTGGATTCTCAGATACATATTATTCACTTACCAAAGCCATAAGAAATGTGTGTCCTTATGCCTTTGGTCTTGCAAGAATCAGCTGTTTCTCTTGTTAGCAATGAAATTGCCCTTTGCGAGATGAGCTTCCCCTAAGGAACAAAGTTGTTTTTCACCGAGAAAGAAAGATCCATGACTGGATTCTCAGATGCATGTGATTCACTAGCCAGAGCCATAAGAAAGCTGTGTCCTGATGCCTTCTGTCTGACAGGAATCGACTGTTTCACTTGTTAGTAGAAAAATGCTACTCTTTGCGAGCTGAACTTCCCCTAAGGAACAACTGTGCTTTGCATCCAGAGAGAGAGCTCCAGTCCTGGATTCTCTGATGCATGTGATTCACTAGCCAGAGGCATAAGAAAGCTGTGTCCTGATGCCTTCTGTCTGACAGGAATCGACTCTTTCACTTGTTAGCAAAGCAAAGTTGCACTTTGCTCGTTGAGCTTCCCCTAAGGAACAACAGTGCTTTGCACCGTGAAAGTAAGCTCCAGCCCTGGAGTTTTAGATACATATGATTTACTTTCCAAAACCATAAGAAATATGTGCCCTGATGTCTCCTGTCTGTCACAAATCAAGAGTTTCACGTGTTAGAAGAGCAAAGGTGCACTTTGCGATACGAGCTTCCCGTACGTAACAACTGTGTTTTTCACCAAGAAAGAAAGTTCCAGACCTGCATTCTCGAATGTATATGAATCACTTGTCGAAGCCATAAGAAATGTGTGTCCTTTAGCCTTCTGTCTTGCAAGAATCAGCTCTTTCTCTTGTTAGCAACGAAAAGTTGCACTTTGCGAGATGAGCTTCGCTTAAGGAACAAAGTTGTTTTTCACCGAGAAAGAAAGATCCAGGACTGGATTCTCAGATGCATATGAGACTCTTTCTAAAGCCATGAGAAATATGTGTTCTGATACATTCTTTCTGACAGGAATCGACTGTTTCACTTGTTAGCAGAAAAATGCTAGTCTTTGCGAGCTGAACTTCCCCTAAGGAACAACTGTGCTTTGCATCCAGAAAGAGAGCTCCAGTCCTGGATTCTCTGATGCATGTGATTCACTAGCCAGAGCCATAAGAAAGCTGTGTCCTGATGCCTTCTGTCTGACAGGCATCGACTCTTTCACTTGTTAGCAAAGCAAAGTTGCACTTTGCTCGTTGAGCTTCCCCTAAGGAACAACAGTGCTTTGCACCGTGAAAGCAAGCTCCAGCCATGGAGTTTTAGATGCATATGATTTACTTTCCAAAACCATAAGAAATATGTGCCCTGATGTCTCCTGTCTGTCACAAATCAAGAGTTTCACGTGTTAGAAGAGCAAAGGTGCACTTTGCGATACGAGCTTCCCGTACGTAACAACTGTGTTTTTCACCAAGAAAGAAAGCTCCAGACCTGCATGCTCGAATGTATATGAATCACTTGTCGAAGCCATAAGAAATGTGTGTCCTTTAGCCTTCTGTCTTGCAAGAATCAGCTCTTTCTCTTGTTAGCAACGAAAATTTGCACTTTGCGAGATGAGCTTCGCTTAAGGAACAAAGTTGTTTTTCACCGAGAAAGAAAGATCCAGGACTGGATTCTCAGATACATATTATTCACTTACCAAAGCCATAAGAAATGTGTGTCCTTATGCCTTTGGTCTTGCAAGAATCAGCTGTTTCTCTTGTTAGCAATGAAATTGCCCTTTGCGAGATGAGCTTCCCCTAAGGAACAAGGTTGTTTTTCACCGAGAAAGAAAGATCCATGACTGGATTCTCAGATGCATGTGATTCACTAGCCAGAGCCATAAGAAAGCTGTGTCCTGATGCCTTCTGTCTGACAGGAATCGACTGTTTCACTTGTTAGTAGAAAAATGCTACTCTTTGCGAGCTGAACTTCCCCTAAGGAACAACTGTGCTTTGCATCCAGAGAGAGAGCTCCAGTCCTGGATTCTCTGATGCATGTGATTCACTAGCCAGAGCCATAAGAAAGCTGTGTCCTGATGCCTTCTGTCTGACAGGAATCGACTCTTTCACTTGTTAGCAAAGCAAAGTTGCACTTTGCTCGTTGAGCTTCCCCTAAGGAACAACAGTGCTTTGCACCGTGAACGCAAGCTCCAGCCCTGGAGTTTTAGATGCATATGATTTACTTTCCAAAACCATAAGAAATATGTGCCCTGATGTCTCCTGTCTGTCAGAAATCAAGAGTTTCACGTTTTAGAAGAGCAAAGGTGCTCTTTCCGGTACGAGCTTCTCGTACGTAACAACTGTGTTTTTCGCCAAGAAAGAAAGCTTCAGACCTGCATTCTCGAATGTATATGAATCACTTGTCGAAGCCATACGAAATGTGTGACCTTTGGCCTTCTGTCTTGCAAGAATCAGCTGTTTCTCTTGTTAGCAACGCAAAATTGCACTTTGCGAGCTGAACTTCCCCTAAGGAACAACTGTGCTTTGCATCCAGAAAGAGAGCTCCAGTCCTGGATTCTCTGATGCATGTGTTTCACTAGCCAGAGCCATAAGAAAGCTGTGTCCTAATGCCTTCTGTCTGACAGGAATCGCGTCTTTCACTTGTTAGCCAAGCAAAGTTGCACTTTGCTCGTTGAGCTTTCCCTAAGGAACAACAGTGCTTTGCACCGTGAAAGCAAACTCCAGCACTGGAGTTTTAGATGCATATGATTTACTTTCCAAAACCATAAGAAATATGTGCCCTGATGTCTCCTGTCTGTCACAAATCAAGAGTTTCACGTGTTAGAGGAGCAAAGGTGCACTTTGCGATACGAGCTTCCCGTACGTAACAACTGTGTTTTTCACCAAGAAAGAAAGTTCCAGACCTGCATTCTCGAATGTATATGAATCACTTGTCGAAGCCATAAGAAATGTGTGTCCTTTAGCCTTCTGTCTTGCAAGAATCAGCTGTTTCTCTTGTTAGCAACGAAAAGTTGCACTTTGCGAGATGAGCTTCGCTTAAGAAACAAGGTTGTTTTTCACCGAGAAGGAAAGATCCATGACTGGATTCTCAGATGCATATGAGAATCTTTCTAGAGCCATAAGAAATATGTGTCCTGATACATTCTTTCTGACAGGAATCGACTGTTTCACTTGTTAGCAGAAAAATGCTAGTCTTTGCGAGCTGAACTTCCCCTAAGGAACAACAGTGCTTTGCATCCAGAAAGAGAGCTCCAGTCCTGGATTCTCTGATGCATGTGATTCACTAGCCAGAGCCATAAGAAAGCTGTGTCCTGATGCCTTCTGTCTGACAGGAATCGACTGTTTCACTTGTTAGCAAAGCAAAGTTGCACTTTGCTCGTTGAGCTTCCCCTAAGGAACAACAGTGCTTTGCACCGTGAAAGAAAGCTCCAGCCCTGGAGTTTTAGATTCATATGATTTACTTTCCAAAACCATAAGAAATATGTGCCCTGATGTCTCCTGACTGTCAGAAATCAAGAGTTTCACGTGTTAGAAGAGCAAAGGTGCACTTTGCGATACGAGCTTCCCGTACGTAACAACTGTGTTTTTCACCAAGAGAGAAAGCTCCAGACCTGCATGCTCGAATGTATATGAATCACTTGTCGAAGCCATACGAAATGTGTGTCCTTTAGCCTTCTGTCTTGCAAGAATCAGCTGTTTCTCTTGTCAGCAACGAAAAGTTGCACTTTGCGAGATGAGCTTCGCTTAAGGAACAAAGTTGTTTTTCACCGAGAAAGAAAGATCCAGGACTGGATTCTCAGATACATATTATTCACTTACCAAAGCCATAAGAAATGTGTGTCCTTATGCCTTTGGTCTTGCAAGAATCAGCTGTTTCTCTTGTTAGCAATGAAATTGCCCTTTGCGAGATGAGCTTCCCCTAAGGAACAAGGTTGTTTTTCACCGAGAAAGAAAGATCCATGACTGGATTCTCAGATGCATGTGATTCACTAGCCAGAGCCATAAGAAAGCTGTGTCCTGATGCCTTCTGTCTGACAGGAATCGACTGTTTCACTTGTTAGTAGAAAAATGCTAGTCTTTGCGAGCTGAACTTCCCCTAAGGAACAACTGTGCTTTGCATCCAGAGAGAGAGCTCCAGTCCTGGATTCTCTGATGCATGTGATTCACTAGCCAGAGCCATAAGAAAGCTGTGTCCTGATGCCTTCTGTCTGACAGGAATCGACTCTTTCACTTGTTAGCAAAGCAAAGTTGCACTTTGCTCGTTGAGCTTCCCCTAAGGAACAACAGTGCTTTGCACCGTGAAAGAAAGCTCCAGCCCTGGAGTTTTAGATTCATATGATTTACTTTCCAAAACCATAAGAAATATGTGCCCTGATGTCTCCTGTCTGTCAGAAATCAAGAGTTTCACGTGTTAGAAGAGCAAAGGTGCACTTTGCGATACGAGCTTCCCGTACGTAACAACTGTGTTTTTCACCAAGAGAGAAAGCTCCAGACCTGCATGCTCGAATGTATATGAATCACTTGTCGAAGCCATACGAAATGTGTGTCCTGTAGCCTTCTGTCTTGCAAGAATCAGCTGTTTCTCTTGTTAGCAACGAAAAGTTGCACTTTGCGAGATGAGCTTCTCTTAAGGAACAAAGTTGTTTTTCACCGAGAAAGAAAGATCCAGGACCGGATTCTCAGATGCATATTATTCACTTACCAAAGCCATAAGAAATGTGTGTCTTCATGCCTTTGGTCTTGCAAGAATCAGCTGTTTCTCTGTTAGCAATGAAATTTGCACTTTGCGAGATGAGCTTCGCTTAAGGAACAAAGTTGTTTTTCACCGAGAAAGAAAGATCCAGGACTGGATTCTCAGATACATATTATTCACTTACCAAAGCCATAAGAAATGTGTGTCTTTATGCCTTTGGTCTTGCAAGAATCAGCTGTTTCTCTTTTTAGCAACGAAAAGTTGCACTTTGCGAGATGAGCTTCTCTTAAGGAACAAAGTTGTTTTTCACCGAGAAAGAAAGATCCATGACTGGATTCTCAGATGCATGTGATTCACTAGCCAGAGGCATAAGAAAGCTGTGTCCTGATGCCTTCTGTCTGACAGGAATCGACTCTTTCACTTGTTAGCAAAGCAAAGTTGCACTTTGCTCGTTGAGCTTCCCCTATGGAACAACAGTGCTTTGCACCGTGAAAGCAAACTCCAGCCCTGGAGTTTTAGATGCATATGATTTACTTTCCAAAACCATAAGAAATATGTGCCCTGATGTCTCCTGTCTGTCAGAAATCAAGAGTTTCACGTTTTAGAAGAGCAAAGGTGCTCTTTGCGATACGAGCTTCCCGTACGTAACAACTGTGTTTTTCGCCAAGAAAGAAAGCTTCAGACCTGCATTCTCGAATGTATATGAATCACTTGTCGAAGCCATACGAAATGTGTGACCTTTGGCCTTCTGTCTTGCAAGAATCAGCTGTTTCTCTTGTTAGCAACGCAAAATTGCACTTTGCGAGCTGAACTTCCCCTAATGAACAACTGTGCTTTGCATCCAGAAAGAGAGCTCCAGTTCTGGATTCTCTGATGCATGTGTTTCACTAGCCAGAGCCATAAGAAAGCTGTGTCCTAATGCCTTCTGTCTGACAGGAATCGCGTCTTTCACTTGTTAGCCAAGCAAAGTTTTGGAAAGTAAATCATATGTATCTAAAACTCCAGGGCTGGAGCTTACTTTCACGGTGCAAAGCACTGTTGTTCCTTAGGGGAAGCTCAACGAGCAAAGTGCAACTTTGCTTTGCTAACAAGTGAAAGAGTCGATTCCTGTCAGACAGAAGGCATCAGGACACAGCTTTCTTATGGCTCTGGCTAGTGAATCACATGCACCGTGAAAGCAAGCTCCAGCCCTAGAGTTTTAGATGCATATGGTTTACTTTCCAAAACCATAAGAAATATGTGCCCTCATGTCTCCTGTCTGTCAGAAATCAAGAGTTTCACGTTTTAGAAGAGCAAAGGTGCACTTTGCGATACGAGCTTCCCGTACGTAACAACTGTGTTTTTCACCAAGAAAGAAAGTTCCAGACCTGCATTCTCGAATGTATATGAATCACTTGTCGAAGCCATAAGAAATGTGTGTCCTTTAGCCTTCTGTCTTGCAAGAATCAGCTCTTTCTCTTGTTAGCAACGAAAAGTTGCACTTTGCGAGATGAGCTTCGCTTAAGGAACAAAGTTGTTTTTCACCGAGAAAGAAAGATCCAGGACTGGATTCTCAGATGCATATGAGACTCTTTCTAAAGCCATGAGAAATATGTGTTCTGATACATTCTTTCTGACAGGCATCGACTGTTTCACTTGTTAGCAGAAAAATGCTAGTCTTTGCGAGCTGAACTTCCCCTAAGGAACAACTGTGCTTTGCATCCAGAAAGAGAGCTCCAGTCCTGGATTCTCTGATGCATGTGATTCACTAGCCAGAGCCATAAGAAAGCTGTGTCCTGATGCCTTCTGTCTGACAGGAATCGACTCTTTCACTTGTTAGCAAAGCAAAGTTGCACTTTGCTCGTTGAGCTTCCCCTATGGAACAACAGTGCTTTGCACCGTGAAAGCAAACTCCAGCCCTGGAGTTTTAGATGCATATGATTTACTTTCCAAAACCATAAGAAATATGTGCCCTCATGTCTCCTGTCTGGCAGAAATCAAGAGTTTCACGTGTTAGAAGAGCAAAGGTGCACTTTGCGATACGAGCTTCCCGTACGTAACAACTGTGTTTTTCACCAAGAGAGAAAGCTCCAGACCTGCATGCTCGAATGTATATGAATCACTTGTCGAAGCCATAAGAAATGTGTGTCCTTTAGCCTTCTGTCTTGCAAGAATCAGCTGTTTCTCTTTTTAGCAACGAAAAGTTGCACTTTGCGAGATGAGCTTCTCTTAAGGAACAAAGTTGTTTTTCACCGAGAAAGAAAGATCCAGGACTGGATTCTCAGATGCATATTATTCACTTACCAAAGCCATAAGAAATGTGTGTCTTTATGCCTTTGGTCTTGCAAGAATCAGCTGTTTCTCTTTTTAGCAACGAAAAGTTGCACTTTGCGAGATGAGCTTCTCTTAAGGAACGAAGTTGTTTTTCACCGAGAAAGAAAGATCCATGACTGGATTCTCAGATGCATGTGATTCACTAGCCAGAGGCATAAGAAAGCTGTGTCCTGATGCCTTCTGTCTGACAGGAATCGACTCTTTCACTTGTTAGCAAAGCAAAGTTGCACTTTGCTCGTTGAGCTTCCCCTAAGGAACAACAGTGCTTTGCACCGTGAAAGCAAACTCCAGCCCTGGAGTTTTAGATGCATATGATTTACTTTCCAAAACCATAAGAAATATGTGCCCTGATGTCTCCTGTCTGTCACAAATCAAGAGTTTCACGTTTTAGAAGAGCAAAGGTGCACTTTGCGATACGAGCTTCCCGTACGTAACAACTGTGTTTTTCACCAAGAAAGAAAGCTTCAGACCTGCATTCTCGAATGTATATGAATCACTTGTCGAAGCCATATGAAATGTGTGACCTTTGGCCTTCTGTCTTGCAAGAATCAGCTGTTTCTCTTGTTAGCAACGCAAAATTGCACTTTGCGAGCTGAACTTCCCCTAATGAACAACTGTGCTTTGCATCCAGAAAGAGAGCTCCAGTCCTGGATTCTCTGATGCATGTGTTTCACTAGCCAGAGCCATAAGAAAGCTGTGTCCTAATGCCTTCTGTCTGACAGGAATCGCGTCTTTCACTTGTTAGCCAAGCAAAGTTGCACTTTGCTCGTTGAGCTTTCCCTAAGGAACAACAGTGCTTTGCACCGAGAAAGCAAACTCCAGCACTGGAGTTTTAGATGCATATGATTTACTTTCCAAAACCATAAGAAATATGTGCCCTGATGTCTCCTGTCTGTCACAAATCAAGAGTTTCACGTGTTAGAAGAGCAAAGGTGCACTTTGCGATACGAGCTTCCCGTACGTAACAACTGTGTTTTTCACCAAGAAAGAAAGTTCCAGACCTGCATTCTCGTATGTATATGAATCACTTGTCGAAGCCATAAGAAATGTGTGTCCTTTAGCCTTCTGTCTTGCAAGAATCAGCTGTTTCTCTTGTTAGCAACGAAAAGTTGCACTTTGCGAGATGAGCTTCGCTTAAGAAACAAGGTTGTTTTTCACCGAGAAAGAAAGATCCATGACTGGATTCTCAGATGCATATGAGAATCTTTCTAGAGCCATAAGAAATATGTGTCCTGATACATTCTTTCTGACAGGAATCGACTGTTTCACTTGTTAGCAGAAAAATGCTAGTCTTTGCGAGCTGAACTTCCCCTAAGGAACAACTGTGCTTTGCATCCAGAAAGAGAGCTCCAGTCCTGGATTCTCTGATGCATGTGATTCACTAGCCAGAGCCATAAGAAAGCTGTGTCCTGATGCCTTCTGTCTGACAGGAATCGACTGTTTCACTTGTTAGCAAAGCAAAGTTGCACTTTGCTCGTTGAGCTTCCCCTAAGGAACAACAGTGCTTTGCACCGTGAAAGCAAGCTCCAGCCATGGAGTTTTAGATGCATATGATTTACTTTCCAAAACCATAAGAAATATGTGCCCTCATGTCTCCTGTCTGTCACAAATCAAGAGTTTCACGTGTTAGAAGAGCAAAGGTGCACTTTGCGATACGAGCTTCCCGTACGTAACAACTGTGTTTTTCACCAAAAAAGAAAGCTCCAGACCTGCATGCTCGAATGTATATGAATCACTTGTCGAAGCCATAAGAAATGTGTGTCCTTTAGCCTTCAGTCTTGCAAGAATCAGCTCTTTCTCTTGTTAGCAACGAAAAGTTGCACTTTGCGAGATGAGCTTCGCTTAAGGAACAAAGTTGTTTTTCACCGAGAAAGAAAGATCCAGGACTGGATTCTCAGATACATATTATTCACTTACCAAAGCCATAAGAAATGTGTGTCCTTATGCCTTTGGTCTTGCAAGAATCAGCTGTTTCTCTTGTTAGCAATGAAATTGCCCTTTGCGAGATGAGCTTCCCCTAAGGAACAAAGTTGTTTTTCACCGAGAAAGAAAGATCCATGACTGGATTCTCAGATGCATGTGATTCACTAGCCAGAGCCATAAGAAAGCTGTGTCCTGATGCCTTCTGTCTGACAGGAATCGACTGTTTCACTTGTTAGTAGAAAAATGCTACTCTTTGCGAGCTGAACTTCCCCTAAGGAACAACTGTGCTTTGCATCCAGAGAGAGAGCTCCAGTCCTGGATTCTCTGATGCATGTGATTCACTAGCCAGAGGCATAAGAAAGCTGTGTCCTGATGCCTTCTGTCTGACAGGAATCGACTCTTTCACTTGTTAGCAAAGCAAAGTTGCACTTTGCTCGTTGAGCTTCCCCTAAGGAACAACAGTGCTTTGCACCGTGAAAGTAAGCTCCAGCCCTGGAGTTTTAGATACATATGATTTACTTTCCAAAACCATAAGAAATATGTGCCCTGATGTCTCCTGTCTGTCACAAATCAAGAGTTTCACGTGTTAGAAGAGCAAAGGTGCACTTTGCGATACGAGCTTCCCGTACGTAACAACTGTGTTTTTCACCAAGAAAGAAAGTTCCAGACCTGCATTCTCGAATGTATATGAATCACTTGTCGAAGCCATAAGAAATGTGTGTCCTTTAGCCTTCTGTCTTGCAAGAATCAGCTCTTTCTCTTGTTAGCAACGAAAAGTTGCACTTTGCGAGATGAGCTTCTCTTAAGGAACAAAGTTGTTTTTCACCGAGAAAGAAAGATCCAGGACCGGATTCTCAGATGCATATTATTCACTTACCAAAGCCATAAGAAATGTGTGTCTTTATGCCTTTGGTCTTGCAAGAATCGACTGTTTCTCTTTTTAGCAACGAAAAGTTGCACTTTGCGAGATGAGCTTCTCTTAAGGAACAAAGTTGTTTTTCACCGAGAAAGAAAGATCCATGACTGGATTCTCAGATGCATGTGATTCACTAGCCAGAGGCATAAGAAAGCTGTGTCCTGATGCCTTCTGTCTGACAGGAATCGACTCTTTCACTTGTTAGCAAAGCAAAGTTGCACTTTGCTCGTTGAGCTTCCCCTAAGGAACAACAGTGCTTTGCACCGTGAACGCAAGCTCCAGCCATGGAGTTTTAGATGCATATGATTTACTTTCCAAAACCATAAGAAATATGTGCCCTGATGTCTCCTGTCTGTCAGAAATCAAGAGTTTCACGTTTTAGAAGAGCAAAGGTGCTCTTTCCGGTACGAGCTTCTCGTACGTAACAACTGTGTTTTTCGCCAAGAAAGAAAGCTTCAGACCTGCATTCTCGAATGTATATGAATCACTTGTCGAAGCCATACGAAATGTGTGACCTTTGGCCTTCTGTCTTGCAAGAATCAGCTGTTTCTCTTGTTAGCAACGCAAAATTGCACTTTGCGAGCTGAACTTCCCCTAAGGAACAACTGTGCTTTGCATCCAGAAAGAGAGCTCCAGTCCTGGATTCTCTGATGCATGTGTTTCACTAGCCAGAGCCATAAGAAAGCTGTGTCCTAATGCCTTCTGTCTGACAGGAATCGCGTCTTTCACTTGTTAGCCAAGCAAAGTTGCACTTTGCTCGTTGAGCTTTCCCTAAGGAACAACAGTGCTTTGCACCGTGAAAGCAAACTCCAGCACTGGAGTTTTAGATGCATATGATTTACTTTCCAAAACCATAAGAAATATGTGCCCTGATGTCTCCTGTCTGTCACAAATCAAGAGTTTCACGTGTTAGAGGAGCAAAGGTGCACTTTGCGATACGAGCTTCCCGTACGTAACAACTGTGTTTTTCACCAAGAAAGAAAGTT
Source organism: Pithys albifrons albifrons (assembly GCF_047495875.1). Lineage (NCBI taxonomy): Eukaryota > Metazoa > Chordata > Aves > Passeriformes > Thamnophilidae > Pithys > Pithys albifrons. The sequence goes on along the minus strand of NC_092465.1, from coordinate 40,108,145 downwards.
CCAGACCTGCATTCTCGAATGTATATGAATCACTTGTCGAAGCCATAAGAAATGTGTGTCCTTTAGCCTTCTGTCTTGCAAGAATCAGCTGTTTCTCTTGTTAGCAACGAAAAGTTGCACTTTGCGAGATGAGCTTCGCTTAAGAAACAAGGTTGTTTTTCACCGAGAAGGAAAGATCCATGACTGGATTCTCAGATGCATATGAGAATCTTTCTAGAGCCATAAGAAATATGTGTCCTGATACATTCTTTCTGACAGGAATCGACTGTTTCACTTGTTAGCAGAAAAATGCTAGTCTTTGCGAGCTGAACTTCCCCTAAGGAACAACTGTGCTTTGCATCCAGAAAGAGAGCTCCAGTCCTGGATTCTCTGATGCATGTGATTCACTAGCCAGAGCCATAAGAAAGCTGTGTCCTGATGCCTTCTGTCTGACAGGAATCGACTCTTTCACTTGTTAGCAAAGCAAAGTTGCACTTTGCTCGTTGAGCTTCCCCTAAGGAACAACAGTGCTTTGCACCGTGAAAGAAAGCTCCAGCCCTGGAGTTTTAGATTCATATGATTTACTTTCCAAAACCATAAGAAATATGTGCCCTGATGTCTCCTGTCTGTCACAAATCAAGAGTTTCACGTGTTAGAAGAGCAAAGCTGCACTTTGCGATACGAGCTTCCCGTACGTAACAACTGTGTTTTTCACCAAGAGAGAAAGCTCCAGACCTGCATGCTCGAATGTATATGAATCACTTGTCGAAGCCATACGAAATGTGTGTCCTTTAGCCTTCTGTCTTGCAAGAATCAGCTGTTTCTCTTGTTAGCAACGAAAAGTTGCACTTTGCGAGATGAGCTTCGCTTAAGGAACAAAGTTGTTTTTCACCGAGAAAGAAAGATCCAGGACTGGATTCTCAGATACATATTATTCACTTACCAAAGCCATAAGAAATGTGTGTCCTTATGCCTTTGGTCTTGCAAGAATCAGCTGTTTCTCTTGTTAGCAATGAAATTGCCCTTTGCGAGATGAGCTTCCCCTAAGGAACAAGGTTGTTTTTCACCGAGAAAGAAAGATCCATGACTGGATTCTCAGATGCATGTGATTCACTAGCCAGAGCCATAAGAAAGCTGTGTCCTGATGCCTTCTGTCTGACAGGAATCGACTGTTTCACTTGTTAGTAGAAAAATGCTAGTCTTTGCGAGCTGAACTTCCCCTAAGGAACAACTGTGCTTTGCATCCAGAGAGAGAGCTCCAGTCCTGGATTCTCTGATGCATGTGATTCACTAGCCAGAGCCATAAGAAAGCTGTGTCCTGATGCCTTCTGTCTGACAGGAATCGACTGTTTCACTTGTTAGCAAAGCAAAGTTGCACTTTGCTCGTTGAGCTTCCCCTAAGGAACAACAGTGCTTTGCACCGTGAAAGAAAGCTCCAGCCCTGGAGTTTTAGATTCATATGATTTACTTTCCAAAACCATAAGAAATATGTGCCCTGATGTCTCCTGTCTGTCAGAAATCAAGAGTTTCACGTGTTAGAAGAGCAAAGGTGCACTTTGCGATACGAGCTTCCCGTACGTAACAACTGTGTTTTTCACCAAGAGAGAAAGCTCCAGACCTGCATGCTCGAATGTATATGAATCACTTGTCGAAGCCATACGAAATGTGTGTCCTATAGCCTTCTGTCTTGCAAGAATCAGCTGTTTCTCTTGTTAGCAACGAAAAGTTGCACTTTGCGAGATGAGCTTCTCTTAAGGAACAAAGTTGTTTTTCACCGAGAAAGAAAGATCCAGGACCGGATTCTCAGATGCATATTATTCACTTACCAAAGCCATAAGAAATGTGTGTCTTCATGCCTTTGGTCTTGCAAGAATCAGCTGTTTCTCTGTTAGCAATGAAATTTGCACTTTGCGAGATGAGCTTCGCTTAAGGAACAAAGTTGTTTTTCACCGAGAAAGAAAGATCCAGGACTGGATTCTCAGATACATATTATTCACTTACCAAAGCCATAAGAAATGTGTGTCTTTATGCCTTTGGTCTTGCAAGAATCAGCTGTTTCTCTTTTTAGCAACGAAAAGTTGCACTTTGCGAGATGAGCTTCTCTTAAGGAACAAAGTTGTTTTTCACCGAGAAAGAAAGATCCATGACTGGATTCTCAGATGCATGTGATTCACTAGCCAGAGGCATAAGAAAGCTGTGTCCTGATGCCTTCTGTCTGACAGGAATCGACTCTTTCACTTGTTAGCAAAGCAAAGTTGCACTTTGCTCGTTGAGCTTCCCCTATGGAACAACAGTGCTTTGCACCGTGAAAGCAAACTCCAGCCCTGGAGTTTTAGATGCATATGATTTACTTTCCAAAACCATAAGAAATATGTGCCCTGATGTCTCCTGTCTGTCAGAAATCAAGAGTTTCACGTTTTAGAAGAGCAAAGGTGCTCTTTGCGATACGAGCTTCCCGTACGTAACAACTGTGTTTTTCGCCAAGAAAGAAAGCTTCAGACCTGCATTCTCGAATGTATATGAATCACTTGTCGAAGCCATACGAAATGTGTGACCTTTGGCCTTCTGCCTTGCAAGAATCAGCTGTTTCTCTTGTTAGCAACGCAAAATTGCACTTTGCGAGCTGAACTTCCCCTAATGAACAACTGTGCTTTGCATCCAGAAAGAGAGCTCCAGTTCTGGATTCTCTGATGCATGTGTTTCACTAGCCAGAGCCATAAGAAAGCTGTGTCCTAATGCCTTCTGTCTGACAGGAATCGCGTCTTTCACTTGTTAGCCAAGCAAAGTTTTGGAAAGTAAATCATATGTATCTAAAACTCCAGGGCTGGAGCTTACTTTCACGGTGCAAAGCACTGTTGTTCCTTAGGGGAAGCTCAACGAGCAAAGTGCAACTTTGCTTTGCTAACAAGTGAAAGAGTCGATTCCTGTCAGACAGAAGGCATCAGGACACAGCTTTCTTATGGCTCTGGCTAGTGAATCACATGCACCGTGAAAGCAAGCTCCAGCCCTAGAGTTTTAGATGCATATGGTTTACTTTCCAAAACCATAAGAAATATGTGCCCTCATGTCTCCTGTCTGTCAGAAATCAAGAGTTTCACGTTTTAGAAGAGCAAAGGTGCACTTTGCGATACGAGCTTCCCGTACGTAACAACTGTGTTTTTCACCAAGAAAGAAAGTTCCAGACCTGCATTCTCGAATGTATATGAATCACTTGTCGAAGCCATAAGAAATGTGTGTCCTTTAGCCTTCTGTCTTGCAAGAATCAGCTCTTTCTCTTGTTAGCAACGAAAAGTTGCACTTTGCGAGATGAGCTTCGCTTAAGGAACAAAGTTGTTTTTCACCGAGAAAGAAAGATCCAGGACTGGATTCTCAGATGCATATGAGACTCTTTCTAAAGCCATGAGAAATATGTGTTCTGATACATTCTTTCTGACAGGCATCGACTGTTTCACTTGTTAGCAGAAAAATGCTAGTCTTTGCGAGCTGAACTTCCCCTAAGGAACAACTGTGCTTTGCATCCAGAAAGAGAGCTCCAGTCCTGGATTCTCTGATGCATGTGATTCACTAGCCAGAGCCATAAGAAAGCTGTGTCCTGATGCCTTCTGTCTGACAGGAATCGACTGTTTCACTTGTTAGCAAAGCAAAGTTGCACTTTGCTCGTTGAGCTTCCCCTATGGAACAACAGTGCTTTGCACCGTGAAAGCAAGCTCCAGCCCTGGAGTTTTAGATGCATATGATTTACTTTCCAAAACCATAAGAAATATGTGCCCTCATGTCTCCTGTCTGGCAGAAATCAAGAGTTTCACGTGTTAGAAGAGCAAAGGTGCACTTTGCGATACGAGCTTCCCGTACGTAACAACTGTGTTTTTCACCAAGAGAGAAAGCTCCAGACCTGCATGCTCGAATGTATATGAATCACTTGTCGAAGCCATAAGAAATGTGTGTCCTTTAGCCTTCTGTCTTGCAAGAATCAGCTGTTTCTCTTTTTAGCAACGAAAAGTTGCACTTTGCGAGATGAGCTTCTCTTAAGGAACAAAGTTGTTTTTCACCGAGAAAGAAAGATCCAGGACTGGATTCTCAGATGCATATTATTCACTTACCAAAGCCATAAGAAATGTGTGTCTTTATGCCTTTGGTCTTGCAAGAATCAGCTGTTTCTCTTTTTAGCAACGAAAAGTTGCACTTTGCGAGATGAGCTTCTCTTAAGGAACGAAGTTGTTTTTCACCGAGAAAGAAAGATCCATGACTGGATTCTCAGATGCATGTGATTCACTAGCCAGAGGCATAAGAAAGCTGTGTCCTGATGCCTTCTGTCTGACAGGAATCGACTCTTTCACTTGTTAGCAAAGCAAAGTTGCACTTTGCTCGTTGAGCTTCCCCTAAGGAACAACAGTGCTTTGCACCGTGAAAGCAAACTCCAGCCCTGGAGTTTTAGATGCATATGATTTACTTTCCAAAACCATAAGAAATATGTGCCCTGATGTCTCCTGTCTGTCAGAAATCAAGAGTTTCACGTTTTAGAAGAGAAAAGGTGCACTTTGCGATACGAGCTTCCCGTACGTAACAACTGTGTTTTTCACCAAGAAAGAAAGCTTCAGACCTGCATTCTCGAATGTATATGAATCACTTGTCGAAGCCATATGAAATGTGTGACCTTTGGCCTTCTGTCTTGCAAGAATCAGCTGTTTCTCTTGTTAGCAACGCAAAATTGCACTTTGCGAGCTGAACTTCCCCTAATGAACAACTGTGCATTGCATCCAGAAAGAGAGCTCCAGTCCTGGATTCTCTGATGCATGTGTTTCACTAGCCAGAGCCATAAGAAAGCTGTGTCCTAATGCCTTCTGTCTGACAGGAATCGCGTCTTTCACTTGTTAGCCAAGCAAAGTTGCACTTTGCTCGTTGAGCTTTCCCTAAGGAACAACAGTGCTTTGCACCGAGAAAGCAAACTCCAGCACTGGAGTTTTAGATGCATATGATTTACTTTCCAAAACCATAAGAAATATGTGCCCTGATGTCTCCTGTCTGTCACAAATCAAGAGTTTCACGTGTTAGAAGAGCAAAGGTGCACTTTGCGATACGAGCTTCCCGTACGTAACAACTGTGTTTTTCACCAAGAAAGAAAGTTCCAGACCTGCATTCTCGTATGTATATGAATCACTTGTCGAAGCCATAAGAAATGTGTGTCCTTTAGCCTTCTGTCTTGCAAGAATCAGCTGTTTCTCTTGTTAGCAACGAAAAGTTGCACTTTGCGAGATGAGCTTCGCTTAAGAAACAAGGTTGTTTTTCACCGAGAAAGAAAGATCCATGACTGGATTCTCAGATGCATATGAGAATCTTTCTAGAGCCATAAGAAATATGTGTCCTGATACATTCTTTCTGACAGGAATCGACTGTTTCACTTGTTAGCAGAAAAATGCTAGTCTTTGCGAGCTGAACTTCCCCTAAGGAACAACTGTGCTTTGCATCCAGAAAGAGAGCTCCAGTCCTGGATTCTCTGATGCATGTGATTCACTAGCCAGAGCCATAAGAAAGCTGTGTCCTGATGCCTTCTGTCTGACAGGAATCGACTGTTTCACTTGTTAGCAAAGCAAAGTTGCACTTTGCTCGTTGAGCTTCCCCTAAGGAACAACAGTGCTTTGCACCGTGAAAGCAAGCTCCAGCCATGGAGTTTTAGATGCATATGATTTACTTTCCAAAACCATAAGAAATATGTGCCCTGATGTCTCCTGTCTGTCACAAATCAAGAGTTTCACGTGTTAGAAGAGCAAAGGTGCACTTTGCGATACGAGCTTCCCGTACGTAACAACTGTGTTTTTCACCAAGAAAGAAAGCTCCAGACCTGCATGCTCGAATGTATATGAATCACTTGTCGAAGCCATAAGAAATGTGTGTCCTTTAGCCTTCAGTCTTGCAAGAATCAGCTCTTTCTCTTGTTAGCAACGAAAAGTTGCACTTTGCGAGATGAGCTTCGCTTAAGGAACAAAGTTGTTTTTCACCGAGAAAGAAAGATCCAGGACTGGATTCTCAGATACATATTATTCACTTACCAAAGCCATAAGAAATGTGTGTCCTTATGCCTTTGGTCTTGCAAGAATCAGCTGTTTCTCTTGTTAGCAATGAAATTGCCCTTTGCGAGATGAGCTTCCCCTAAGGAACAAAGTTGTTTTTCACCGAGAAAGAAAGATCCATGACTGGATTCTCAGATGCATGTGATTCACTAGCCAGAGCCATAAGAAAGCTGTGTCCTGATGCCTTCTGTCTGACAGGAATCGACTGTTTCACTTGTTAGTAGAAAAATGCTACTCTTTGCGAGCTGAACTTCCCCTAAGGAACAACTGTGCTTTGCATCCAGAGAGAGAGCTCCAGTCCTGGATTCTCTGATGCATGCGATTCACTAGCCAGAGGCATAAGAAAGCTGTGTCCTGATGCCTTCTGTCTGACAGGAATCGACTCTTTCACTTGTTAGCAAAGCAAAGTTGCACTTTGCTCGTTGAGCTTCCCCTAAGGAACAACAGTGCTTTGCACCGTGAAAGTAAGCTCCAGCCCTGGAGTTTTAGATACATATGATTTACTTTCCAAAACCATAAGAAATATGTGCCCTGATGTCTCCTGTCTGTCACAAATCAAGAGTTTCACGTGTTAGAAGAGCAAAGGTGCACTTTGCGATACGAGCTTCCCGTACGTAACAACTGTGTTTTTCACCAAGAAAGAAAGTTCCAGACCTGCATTCTCGAATGTATATGAATCACTTGTCGAAGCCATAAGAAATGTGTGTCCTTTAGCCTTCTGTCTTGCAAGAATCAGCTCTTTCTCTTGTTAGCAACGAAAAGTTGCACTTTGCGAGATGAGCTTCGCTTAAGGAACAAAGTTGTTTTTCACCGAGAAAGAAAGATCCAGGACTGGATTCTCAGATGCATATGAGACTCTTTCTAAAGCCATGAGAAATATGTGTTCTGATACATTCTTTCTGACAGGAATCGACTCTTTCACTTGTTAGCAGAAAAATGCTAGTCTTTGCGAGCTGAACTTCCCCTAAGGAACAACTGTGCTTTGCATCCAGAAAGAGAGCTCCAGTCCTGGATTCTCTGATGCATGTGATTCACTAGCCAGAGCCATAAGAAAGCTGTGTCCTGATGCCTTCTGTCTGACAGGAATCGACTCTTTCACTTGTTAGCAAAGCAAAGTTGCACTTTGCTCGTTGAGCTTCCCCTAAGGAACAACAGTGCTTTGCACCGTGAAAGCAAGCTCCAGCCATGGAGTTTTAGATGCATATGATTTACTTTCCAAAACCATAAGAAATATGTGCCCTGATGTCTCCTGTCTGTCACAAATCAAGAGTTTCACGTGTTAGAAGAGCAAAGGTGCACTTTGCGATACGAGCTTTCCGTACGTAACAACTGTGTTTTTCACCAAGAAAGAAAGCTCCAGACCTGCATGCTCGAATGTATATGAATCACTTGTCGAAGCCATAAGAAATGTGTGTCCTTTAGCCTTCTGTCTTGCAAGAATCAGCTCTTTCTCTTGTTAGCAACGAAAAGTTGCACTTTGCGAGATGAGCTTCGCTTAAGGAACAAAGTTGTTTTTCACCGAGAAAGAAAGATCCAGGACTGGATTCTCAGATACATATTATTCACTTACCAAAGCCATAAGAAATGTGTGTCCTTATGCCTTTGGTCTTGCAAGAATCAGCTGTTTCTCTTGTTAGCAATGAAATTGCCCTTTGCGAGATGAGCTTCCCCTAAGGAACAAGGTTGTTTTTCACCGAGAAAGAAAGATCCATGACTGGATTCTCAGATGCATGTGATTCACTAGCCAGAGCCATAAGAAAGCTGTGTCCTGATGCCTTCTGTCTGACAGGAATCGACTGTTTCACTTGTTAGTAGAAAAATGCTACTCTTTGCGAGCTGAACTTCCCCTAAGGAACAACTGTGCTTTGCATCCAGAGATAGAGCTCCAGTCCTGGATTCTCTGATGCATGTGATTCACTAGCCAGAGCCATAAGAAAGCTGTGTCCTGATGCCTTCTGTCTGACAGGAATCGACTCTTTCACTTGTTAGCAAAGCAAAGTTGCACTTTGCTCGTTGAGCTTCCCCTAAGGAACAACAGTGCTTTGCACCGTGAAAGCAAGCTCCAGCCCTGGAGTTTTAGATACATATGATTTACTTTCCAAAACCATAAGAAATATGTGCCCTGATGTCTCCTGTCTGTCAGAAATCAAGAGTTTCACGTGTTAGAAGAGCAAAGGTGCACTTTGCGATACGAGCTTCCCGTACGTAACAACTGTGTTTTTCACCAAGAAAGAAAGCTCCAGACCTGCATTCTCGAATGTATATGAATCACTTGTCGAAGCCATAAGAAATGTGTGTCCTTTAGCCTTCTGTCTTGCAAGAATCAGCTGTTTCTCTTGTTAGCAACGAAAAGTTGCACTTTGCGGGATGAGCTTCGCTTAAGAAACAAGGTTGTTTTTCACCGAGAAAGAAAGCTCCATGACTGGATTCTCAGATGCATATGAGAATCTTTCTAAAGCCATAAGAAATATGTGTCCTGATACATTCTTTCTGACAGGAATCGACTGTTTCACTTGTTAGCAGAAAAATGCTAGTCTTTGCGAGCTGAACTTCCCCTAAGGAACAACAGTGCTTTGCATCCAGAAAGAGAGCTCCAGTCCTGGATTCTCTGATGCATGTGATTCACTAGCCAGAGCCATAAGAAAGCTGTGTCCTGATGCCTTCTGTCTGACAGGAATCGACTCTTTCACTTGTTAGCAAAGCAAAGTTGCACTTTGCTCGTTGAGCTTCCCCTAAGGAACAACAGTGCTTTGCACCGTGAAAGCAAGCTCCAGCCATGGAGTTTTAGATGCATATGATTTACTTTCCAAAACCATAAGAAATATGTGCCCTGATGTCTCCTGTCTGTCAGAAATCAAGAGTTTCACGTGTTAGAAGAGCAAAGGTGCACTTTGCGATACGAGCTTCCCGTACGTAACAACTGTGTTTTTCACCAAGAAAGAAAGCTCCAGACCTGCATGCTCGAATGTATATGAATCACTTGTCGAAGCCATAAGAAATGTGTGTCCTTTAGCCTTCTGTCTTGCAAGAATCAGCTCTTTCTCTTGTTAGCAACGAAAAGTTGCACTTTGCGAGATGAGCTTCTCTTAAGGAACAAAGTTGTTTTTCACCGAGAAAGAAAGATCCAGGACCGGATTCTCAGATGCATATTATTCACTTACCAAAGCCATAAGAAATGTGTGTCTTTATGCCTTTGGTCTTGCAAGAATCGACTGTTTCTCTTTTTAGCAACGAAAAGTTGCACTTTGCGAGATGAGCTTCTCTTAAGGAACAAAGTTGTTTTTCACCGAGAAAGAAAGATCCATGACTGGATTCTCAGATGCATGTGATTCACTAGCCAGAGGCATAAGAAAGCTGTGTCCTGATGCCTTCTGTCTGACAGGAATCGACTCTTTCACTTGTTAGCAAAGCAAAGTTGCACTTTGCTCGTTGAGCTTCCCCTAAGGAACAACAGTGCTTTGCACCGTGAACGCAAGCTCCAGCCCTGGAGTTTTAGATGCATATGATTTACTTTCCAAAACCATAAGAAATATGTGCCCTGATGTCTCCTGTCTGTCAGAAATCAAGAGTTTCACGTTTTAGAAGAGCAAAGGTGCTCTTTCCGATACGAGCTTCCCGTACGTAACAACTGTGTTTTTCGCCAAGAAAGAAAGCTTCAGACCTGCATTCTCGAATGTATATGAATCACTTGTCGAAGCCATACGAAATGTGTGACCTTTGGCCTTCTGTCTTGCAAGAATCAGCTGTTTCTCTTGTTAGCAACGCAAAATTGCACTTTGCGAGCTGAACTTCCCCTAAGGAACAACTGTGCTTTGCATCCAGAAAGAGAGCTCCAGTCCTGGATTCTCTGATGCATGTGTTTCAATAGCCAGAGCCATAAGAAAGCTGTGTCCTAATGCCTTCTGTCTGACAGGAATCGCGTCTTTCACTTGTTAGCCAAGCAAAGTTGCACTTTGCTCGTTGAGCTTTCCCTAAGGAACAACAGTGCTTTGCACCGTGAAAGCAAACTCCAGCACTGGAGTTTTAGATGCATATGATTTACTTTCCAAAACCATAAGAAATATGTGCCCTGATGTCTCCTGTCTGTCACAAATCAAGAGTTTCACGTGTTAGAGGAGCAAAGGTGCACTTTGCGATACGAGCTTCCCGTACGTAACAACTGTGTTTTTCACCAAGAAAGAAAGCTCCAGACCTGCATTCTCGAATGTATATGAATCACTTGTCGAAGCCATAAGAAATGTGTGTCCTTTAGCCTTCTGTCTTGCAAGAATCAGCTGTTTCTCTTGTTAGCAACGAAAAGTTGCACTTTGCGAGATGAGCTTCGCTTAAGAAACAAGGTTGTTTTTCACCGAGAAGGAAAGATCCATGACTGGATTCTCAGATGCATATGAGAATCTTTCTAGAGCCATAAGAAATATGTGTCCTGATACATTCTTTCTGACAGGAATCGACTGTTTCACTTGTTAGCAGAAAAATGCTAGTCTTTGCGAGCTGAACTTCCCCTAAGGAACAACAGTGCTTTGCATCCAGAAAGAGAGCTCCAGTCCTGGATTCTCTGATGCATGTGATTCACTAGCCAGAGCCATAAGAAAGCTGTGTCCTGATGCCTTCTGTCTGACAGGAATCGACTGTTTCACTTGTTAGCAAAGCAAAGTTGCACTTTGCTCGTTGAGCTTCCCCTAAGGAACAACAGTGCTTTGCACCGTGAAAGCAAGCTCCAGCCATGGAGTTTTAGATGCATATGATTTACTTTCCAAAACCATAAGAAATATGTGCCCTGATGTCTCCTGTCTGTCACAAATCAAGAGTTTCACGTGTTAGAAGAGCAAAGGTGCACTTTGCGATACGAGCTTCCCGTACGTAACAACTGTGTTTTTCACCAAGAAAGAAAGCTCCAGACCTGCATTCTCGAATGTATATGAATCACTTGTCGAAGCCATAAGAAATGTGTGTCCTTTAGCCTTCTGTCTTGCAAGAATCAGCTCTTTCTCTTGTTAGCAACGAAAAGTTGCACTTTGCGAGATGAGCTTCGCTTAAGGAACAAAGTTGTTTTTCACCGAGAAAGAAAGATCCAGGACTGGATTCTCAGATACATATTATTCACTTACCAAAGCCATAAGAAATGTGTGTCCTTATGCCTTTGGTCTTGCAAGAATCAGCTGTTTCTCTTGTTAGCAATGAAATTGCCCTTTGCGAGATGAGCTTCCCCTAAGGAACAAGGTTGTTTTTCACCGAGAAAGAAAGATCCATGACTGGATTCTCAGATGCATGTGATTCACTAGCCAGAGCCATAAGAAAGCTGTGTCCTGATGCCTTCTGTCTGACAGGAATCGACTGTTTCACTTGTTAGTAGAAAAATGCTACTCTTTGCGAGCTGAACTTCCCCTAAGGAACAACTGTGCTTTGCATCCAGAGAGAGAGCTCCAGTCCTGGATTCTCTGATGCATGTGATTCACTAGCCAGAGCCATAAGAAAGCTGTGTCCTGATGCCTTCTGTCTGACAGGAATCGACTCTTTCACTTGTTAGCAAAGCAAAGTTGCACTTTGCTCGTTGAGCTTCCCCTAAGGAACAACAGTGCTTTGCACCGTGAAAGAAAGCTCCAGCCCTGGAGTTTTAGATTCATATGATTTACTTTCCAAAACCATAAGAAATATGTGCCCTGATGTCTCCTGTCTGTCAGAAATCAAGAGTTTCACGTGTTAGAAGAGCAAAGGTGCACTTTGCGATACGAGCTTCCCGTACGTAACAACTGTGTTTTTCACCAAGAGAGAAAGCTCCAGACCTGCATGCTCGAATGTATGTGAATCACTTGTCGAAGCCATACGAAATGTGTGTCCTTTAGCCTTCTGTCTTGCAAGAATCAGCTCTTTCTCTTGTTAGCAACGAAAAGTTGCACTTTGCGAGATGAGCTTCTCTTAAGGAACAAAGTTGTTTTTCACCGAGAAAGAAAGATCCAGGACTGGATTCTCAGATGCATATTATTCACTTACCAAAGCCATAAGAAATGTGTGTCTTCATGCCTTTGGTCTTGCAAGAATCAGCTGTTTCTCTGTTAGCAATGAAATTTGCACTTTGCGAGATGAGCTTCGCTTAAGGAACAAAGTTGTTTTTCACCGAGAAAGAAAGATCCAGGACTGGATTCTCAGATACATATTATTCACTTACCAAAGCCATAAGAAATGTGTGTCTTTATGCCTTTGGTCTTGCAAGAATCAGCTGTTTCTCTTTTTAGCAACGAAAAGTTGCACTTTGCGAGATGAGCTTCTCTTAAGGAACAAGGTTGTTTTTCACCGAGAAAGAAAGATCCATGACTGGATTCTCAGATGCATGTGATTCACTAGCCAGAGCCATAAGAAAGCTGTGTCCTGATGCCTTCTGTCTGACAGGAATCGACTCTTTCACTTGTTAGCAAAGCAAAGTTGCACTTTGCTCGTTGAGCTTCCCCTATGGAACAACAGTGCTTTGCACCGTGAAAGCAAACTCCAGCCCTGGAGTTTTAGATGCATATGATTTACTTTCCAAAACCATAAGAAATATGTGCCCTGATGTCTCCTGTCTGTCAGAAATCAAGAGTTTCACGTGTTAGAAGAGCAAAGGTGCTCTTTGCGATACGAGCTTCCCGTACGTAACAACTGTGTTTTTCGCCAAGAAAGAAAGCTTCAGACCTGCATTCTCGAATGTATATGAATCACTTGTCGAAGCCATACGAAATGTGTGACCTTTGGCCTTCTGTCTTGCAAGAATCAGCTGTTTCTCTTGTTAGCAACGCAAAATTGCACTTTGCGAGCTGAACTTCCCCTAATGAACAACTGTGCTTTGCATCCAGAAAGAGAGCTCCAGTTCTGGATTCTCTGATGCATGTGTTTCACTAGCCAGAGCCATAAGAAAGCTGTGTCCTAATGCCTTCTGTCTGACAGGAATCGCGTCTTTCACTTGTTAGCCAAGCAAAGTTGCACTTTGCTCGTTGAGCTTTCCCTAAGGAACAACAGTGCTTTGCACCGTGAAAGCAAGCTCCAGCACTGGAGTTTTAGATGCATATGATTTACTTTCCAAAACCATAAGAAATATGTGCCCTGATGTCTCCTGTCTGTCACAAATCAAGAGTTTCACGTGTTAGAAGAGCAAAGGTGCACTTTGCGATACGAGCTTCCCGTACGTAACAACTGTGTTTTTCACCAAGAAAGAAAGTTCCAGACCTGCATTCTCGAATGTATATGAATCACTTGTCGAAGCCATAAGAAATGTGTGTCCTTTAGCCTTCTGTCTTGCAAGAATCAGCTGTTTCTCTTGTTAGCAACGTAAAGTTTCACTTTGCGAGATGAGCTTCGCTTAAGAAACAAGGTTGTTTTTCAGCGAGAAGGAAAGATCCAGGACTGGATTCTCAGATGCATATGAGAATCTTTCTAAAGCCATAAGAAATATGTGTCCTGATACATTCTTTCTGACAGGAATCGACTGTTTCACTTGTTAGCAGAAAAATGCTAGTCTTTGCGAGCTGAACTTCCCCTAAGGAACAACAGTGCTTTGCATCCAGAAAGAGAGCTCCAGTCCTGGATTCTCTGATGCATGTGATTCACTAGCCAGAGCCATAAGAAAGCTGTGTCCTGATGCCTTCTGTCTGACAGGAATCGACTCTTTCACTTGTTAGCAAAGCAAAGTTGCACTTTGCTCGTTGAGCTTCCCCTAAGGAACAACAGTGCTTTGCACCGTGAAAGCAAGCTCCAGCCATGGAGTTTTAGATGCATATGATTTACTTTCCAAAACCATAAGAAATATGTGCCCTGATGTCTCCTGTCTGTCACAAATCAAGAGTTTCACGTGTTAGAAGAGCAAAGGTGCACTTTGCGATACGAGCTTCCCGTACGTAACAACTGTGTTTTTCACCAAGAAAGAAAGCTCCAGACCTGCATGCTCGAATGTATATGAATCACTTGTCGAAGCCATAAGAAATGTGTGTCCTTTAGCCTTCTGTCTTGCAAGAATCAGCTCTTTCTCTTGTTAGCAACGAAAAGTTGCACTTTGCGAGATGAGCTTCGCTTAAGGAACAAAGTTGTTTTTCACCGAGAAAGAAAGATCCAGGACTGGATTCTCAGATACATATTATTCACTTACCAAAGCCATAAGAAATGTGTGTCCTTATGCCTTTGGTCTTGCAAGAATCAGCTGTTTCTCTTGTTAGCAATGAAATTGCCCTTTGCGAGATGAGCTTCCCCTAAGGAACAAGGTTGTTTTTCACCGAGAAAGAAAGATCCATGACTGGATTCTCAGATGCATGTGATTCACTAGCCAGAGCCATAAGAAAGCTGTGTCCTGATGCCTTCTGTCTGACAGGAATCGACTGTTTCACTTGTTAGTAGAAAAATGCTACTCTTTGCGAGCTGAACTTCCCCTAAGGAACAACTGTGCTTTGCATCCAGAGAGAGAGCTCCAGTCCTGGATTCTCTGATGCATGTGATTCACTAGCCAGAGCCATAAGAAAGCTGTGTCCTGATGCCTTCTGTCTGACAGGAATCGACTCTTTCACTTGTTAGCAAAGCAAAGTTGCACTTTGCTCGTTGAGCTTCCCCTAAGGAACAACAGTGCTTTGCACCGTGAAAGTAAGCTCCAGCCCTGGAGTTTTAGATACATATGATTTACTTTCCAAAACCATAAGAAATATGTGCCCTGATGTCTCCTGTCTGTCAGAAATCAAGAGTTTCACGTGTTAGAAGAGCAAAGGTGCACTTTGCGATACGAGCTTCCCGTACGTAACAACTGTGTTTTTCACCAAGAAAGAAAGCTCCAGACCTGCATTCTCGAATGTATATGAATCACTTGTCGAAGCCATAAGAAATGTGTGTCCTTTAGCCTTCTGTCTTGCAAGAATCAGCTGTTTCTCTTTTTAGCAACGAAAAGTTGCACTTTGCGGGATGAGCTTCGCTTAAGAAACAAGGTTGTTTTTCACCGAGAAAGAAAGCTCCATGACTGGATTCTCAGATGCATATGAGAATCTTTCTAAAGCCATAAGAAATATGTGTCCTGATACATTCTTTCTGACAGGAATCGACTGTTTCACTTGTTAGCAGAAAAATGCTAGTCTTTGCGAGCTGAACTTCCCCTAAGGAACAACAGTGCTTTGCATCCAGAAAGAGAGCTCCAGTCCTGGATTCTCTGATGCATGTGATTCACTAGCCAGAGCCATAAGAAAGCTGTGTCCTGATGCCTTCTGTCTGACAGGAATCGACTCTTTCACTTGTTAGCAAAGCAAAGTTGCACTTTGCTCGTTGAGCTTCCCCTAAGGAACAACAGTGCTTTGCACCGTGAAAGCAAGCTCCAGCCATGGAGTTTTAGATGCATATGATTTACTTTCCAAAACCATAAGAAATATGTGCCCTGATGTCTCCTGTCTGTCAGAAATCAAGAGTTTCACGTGTTAGAAGAGCAAAGGTGCACTTTGCGATACGAGCTTCCCGTACGTAACAACTGTGTTTTTCACCAAGAAAGAAAGCTCCAGACCTGCATGCTCGAATGTATATGAATCACTTGTCGAAGCCATAAGAAATGTGTGTCCTTTAGCCTTCTGTCTTGCAAGAATCAGCTGTTTCTCTTTTTAGCAACGAAAAGTTGCCCTTTGCGAGATGAGCTTCGCTTAAGGAACAAAGTTGTTTTTCACCGAGAAAGAAAGATCCAGGACTGGATTCTCAGATGCATATTATTCACTTACCAAAGCCATAAGAAATGTGTGTCCTTATGCCTTCTGTCTTGCAAGAATCAGCTGTTTCTCTTGTTAGCAATGAAATTTGCACTTTGCGAGATGAGCTTCCCCTAAGGAACAAGGTTGTTTTTCACCGAGAAAGAAAGATCCATGACTGGATTCTCAGATGCATGTGATTCACTAGCCAGAGCCATAAGAAAGCTGTGTCCTGATGCCTTCTGTCTGACAGGAATCGACTGTTTCACTTGTTAGCAGAAAAATGCTACTCTTTGCGAGCTGAACTTCCCCTAAGGAACAACTGTGCTTTGCATCCAGAGAGAGAGCTCCAGTCCTGGATTCTCTGATGCATGTGATTCACTAGCCAGAGCCATAAGAAAGCTGTGTCCTGATGCCTTCTGTCTGACAGGAATCGACTCTTTCACTTGTTAGCAAAGCAAAGTTGCACTTTGCTCGTTGAGCTTCCCCTAAGGAACAACAGTGCTTTGCACCGTGAAAGCAAGCTCCAGCCCTGGAGTTTTAGATACATATGATTTACTTTCCAAAACCATAAGAAATATGTGCCCTGATGTCTCCTGTCTGTCAGAAATCAAGAGTTTCACGTGTTAGAAGAGCAAAGGTGCACTTTGCGATACGAGCTTCCCGTACGTAACAACTGTGTTTTTCACCAAGAAAGAAAGCTCCAGACCTGCATTCTCGAATGTATATGAATCACTTGTCGAAGCCATAAGAAATGTGTGTCCTTTAGCCTTCTGTCTTGCAAGAATCAGCTGTTTCTCTTGTTAGCAACGAAAAGTTGCACTTTGCGGGATGAGCTTCGCTTAAGAAACAAGGTTGTTTTTCACCGAGAAAGAAAGATCCATGACTGGATTCTCAGATGCATATGAGAATCTTTCTAAAGCCATAAGAAATATGTGTCCTGATACATTCTTTCTGACAGGAATCGACTGTTTCACTTGTTAGCAGAAAAATGCTAGTCTTTGCGAGCTGAACTTCCCCTAAGGAACAACAGTGCTTTGCATCCAGAAAGAGAGCTCCAGTCCTGGATTCTCTGATGCATGTGATTCACTAGCCAGAGCCATAAGAAAGCTGTGTCCTGATGCCTTCTGTCTGACAGGAATCGACTCTTTCACTTGTTAGCAAAGCAAAGTTGCACTTTGCTCGTTGAGCTTCCCCTAAGGAACAACAGTGCTTTGCACCGTGAAAGCAAGCTCCAGCCATGGAGTTTTAGATGCATATGATTTACTTTCCAAAACCATAAGAAATATGTGCCCTGATGTCTCCTGTCTGTCAGAAATCAAGAGTTTCACGTGTTAGAAGAGCAAAGGTGCACTTTGCGATACGAGCTTCCCGTACGTAACAACTGTGTTTTTCACCAAGAAAGAAAGCTCCAGACCTGCATGCTCGAATGTATATGAATCACTTGTCGAAGCCATAAGAAATGTGTGTCCTTTAGCCTTCTGTCTTGCAAGAATCAGCTGTTTCTCTTTTTAGCAACGAAAAGTTGCCCTTTGCGAGATGAGCTTCGCTTAAGGAACAAAGTTGTTTTTCACCGAGAAAGAAAGATCCAGGACTGGATTCTCAGATGCATATTATTCACTTACCAAAGCCATAAGAAATGTGTGTCCTTATGCCTTCTGTCTTGCAAGAATCAGCTGTTTCTCTTGTTAGCAATGAAATTTGCACTTTGCGAGATGAGCTTCCCCTAAGGAACAAGGTTGTTTTTCACCGAGAAAGAAAGATCCATGACTGGATTCTCAGATGCATGTGATTCACTAGCCAGAGCCATAAGAAAGCTGTGTCCTGATGCCTTCTGTCTGATAGGAATCGACTGTTTCACTTGTTAGTAGAAAAATGCTACTCTTTGCGAGCTGAACTTCCCCTAAGGAACAACTGTGCTTTGCATCCAGAGAGAGAGCTCCAGTCCTGGATTCTCTGATGCATGTGATTCACTAGCCAGAGCCATAAAAAAGCTGTGTCCTGATGCCTTCTGTCTGACAGGAATCGACTCTTTCACTTGTTAGCAACGCAAAGTTGCACTTTGCGAGATGAGCTTCTCTTAAGGAACAAAGTTGTTTTTCACCGAGAAAGAAAGATCCAGGACTGGATTCTCAGATGCATGTGATTCACTAGCCAGAGCCATAAGAAAGCTGTGTCCTTATGCCTTCTGTCTGACAGGAATCGACTGTTTCACTTGTTAGTAGAAAAATGCTACTCTTTGCGAGCTGAACTTCCCCTAAGGAACAACTGTGCTTTGCATCCAGAGAGAGAGCTCCAGTCCTGGATTCTCTGATGCATGTGATTCACTAGCCAGAGGCATAAGAAAGCTGTGTCCTGATGCCTTCTGTCTGACAGGAATCGACTCTTTCACTTGTTAGCAACGCAAAGTTGCACTTTGCTCGTTGAGCTTCCCCTAAGGAACAACAGTGCTTTGCACCGTGAAAGCAAGCTCCAGCCCTGGAGTTTTAGATACATATGATTTACTTTCCAAAACCATAAGAAATATGTGCCCTGATGTCTCCTGTCTGTCAGAAATCAAGAGTTTCACGTGTTAGAAGAGCAAAGTTGCACTTTGCGATACGAGCTTCCCGTACGTAACAACTGTGTTTTTCACCAAGAGAGAAAGCTCCAGACCTGCATGCTCGAATGTATATGAATCACTTGTCGAAGCCATAAGAAATGTGTGTCCTTTAGCCTTCTGTCTTGCAAGAATCAGCTGTTTCTCTTGTTAGCAACGAAAAGTTGCACTTTGCGAGATGAGCTTCTCTTAAGGAACAAAGTTGTTTTTCACCGAGAAAGAAAGATCCAGGACTGGATTCACAGATGCATATTATTCACTTACCAAAGCCATAAGAAATGTGTGTCATTTAGCCTTCTGTCTTGCAAGAATCAGCTCCTTCTCGTGTTAGAAACGAAAAGTTGCACTTTGCGAGATGAGCTTCGCTTAAGGAACAAAGTTGTTTTTCACCGAGAAAGAAAGATCCAGGACCGGATTCTCAGATACATATTATTCACTTACCAAAGCCATAAGAAATGTGTGTCTTTATGCCTTTGGTCTTGCAAGAATCAGCTGTTTCTCTTTTTAGCAACGAAAAGTTGCACTTTGCGAGATGAGCTTCTCTTAAGGAACAAAGTTGTTTTTCACCGAGAAAGAAAGATCCATGACTGGATTCTCAGATGCATGTGATTCACTAGCCAGAGGCATAAGAAAGCTGTGTCCTGATGCCTTCTGTCTGACAGGAATCGACTGTTTCACTTGTTAGCAAAGCAAAGTTGCACTTTGCTCGTTGAGCTTCCCCTAAGGAACAACAGTGCTTTGCACCGTGAAAGCAAACTCCAGCCCTGGAGTTTTAGATGCATATGATTTACTTTCCAAAAGAATAAGAAATATGTGCCCTGATGTCTCCTGTCTGTCAGAAATCAAGAGTTTCACGTTTTAGAAGAGCAAAGGTGCTCTTTCCGATACGAGCTTCCCGTACGTAACAACTGTGTTTTTCGCCAAGAAAGAAAGCTTCAGACCTGCATTCTCGAATGTATATGAATCACTTGTCGAAGCCATACGAAATGTGTGACCTTTGGCCTTCTGTCTTGCAAGAATCAGCTGTTTCTCTTGTTAGCAACGCAAAATTGCACTTTGCGAGCTGAACTTCCCCTAAGGAACAACTGTGCTTTGCATCCAGAAAGAGAGCTCCAGTCCTGGATTCTCTGATGCATGTGTTTCACTAGCCAGAGCCATAAGAAAGCTGTGTCCTAATGCCTTCTGTCTGACAGGAATCGCGTCTTTCACTTGTTAGCCAAGCAAAGTTGCACTTTGCGAGTTGAGCTTTCCCTAAGGAACAACAGTGCTTTGCACCGTGAAAGCAAACTCCAGCACTGGAGTTTTAGATGCATATGATTTACTTTCCAAAACCATAAGAAATATGTGCCCTGATGTCTCCTGTCTGTCACAAATCAAGAGTTTCACGTGTTAGAAGAGCAAAGGTGCACTTTGCGATACGAGCTTCCCGTACGTAACAACTGTGTTTTTCACCAAAAAAGAAAGTTCCAGACCTGCATTCTCGAATGTATATGAATCACTTGTCGAAGCCATAAGAAATGTGTGTCCTTTAGCCTTCTGTCTTGCAAGAATCAGCTGTTTCTCTTGTTAGCAACGAAAAGTTGCACTTTGCGAGATGAGCTTCGCTTAAGAAACAAGGTTGTTTTTCACCGAGAAGGAAAGATCCATGACTGGATTCTCAGATGCATATGAGAATCTTTCTAGAGCCATAAGAAATATGTGTCCTGATACATTCTTTCTGACAGGAATCGACTGTTTCACTTGTTAGCAGAAAAGTGCTAGTCTTTGCGAGCTGAACTTCCCCTAAGGAACAACAGTGCTTTGCATCCAGAAAGAGAGCTCCAGTCCTGGATTCTCTGATGCATGTGATTCACTAGCCAGAGCCATAAGAAAGCTGTGTCCTGATGCCTTCTGTCTGACAGGAATCGACTGTTTCACTTGTTAGTAGAAAAATGCTACTCTTTGCGAGCTGAACTTCCCCTAAGGAACAACTGTGCTTTGCATCCAGAGAGAGAGCTCCAGTCCTGGATTCTCTGATGCATGTGATTCACTAGCCAGAGCCATAAGAAAGCTGTGTCCTGATGCCTTCTGTCTGACAGGAATCGACTCTTTCACTTGTTAGCAAAGCAAAGTTGCACTTTGCTCGTTGAGCTTCCCCTAAGGAACAACAGTGCTTTGCACCGTGAAAGCAAGCTCCAGCCCTGGAGTTTTAGATACATATGATTTACTTTCCAAAACCATAAGAAATATGTGCCCTGATGTCTCCTGTCTGTCAGAAATCAAGAGTTTCACGTGTTAGAAGAGCAAAGGTGCACTTTGCGATACGAGCTTCCCGTACGTAACAACTGTGTTTTTCACCAAGAAAGAAAGCTCCAGACCTGCATGCTCGAATGTATATGAATCACTTGTCGAAGCCATAAGAAATGTGTGTCCTTTAGCCTTCTGTCTTGCAAGAATCAGCTCTTTCTCTTGTTAGCAACGAAAAGTTGCACTTTGCGAGATGAGCTTCTCTTAAGGAACAAAGTTGTTTTTCACCGAGAAAGAAAGATCCAGGACTGGATTCTCAGATGCATATTATTCACTTACCAAAGCCATAAGAAATGTGTGTCATTTAGCCTTCTGTCTTGCAAGAATCAGCTCCTTCTCGTGTTAGAAACGAAAAGTTGCACTTTGCGAGATGAGCTTCGCTTAAGGAACAAAGTTGTTTTTCACCGAGAAAGAAAGATCCAGGACCGGATTCTCAGATACATATTATTCACTTACCAAAGCCATAAGAAATGTGTGTCTTTATGCCTTTGGTCTTGCAAGAATCAGCTGTTTCTCTTTTTAGCAACGAAAAGTTGCACTTTGCGAGATGAGCTTCTCTTAAGGAACAAAGTTGTTTTTCACCGAGAAAGAAAGATCCATGACTGGATTCTCAGATGCATGTGATTCACTAGCCAGAGCCATAAGAAAGCTGTGTCCTGATGCCTTCTGTCTGACAGGAATCGACTCTTTCACTTGTTAGCAAAGCAAAGTTGCACTTTGCTCGTTGAGCTTCCCTTAAGGAACAACAGTGCTTTGCACCGTGAAAGCAAACTCCAGCCCTGGAGTTTTAGATGCATATGATTTACTTTCCAAAAGAATAAGAAATATGTGCCCTGATGTCTCCTGTCTGTCAGAAATCAAGAGTTTCACGTTTTAGAAGAGCAAAGGTGCTCTTTCCGATACGAGCTTCCCGTACGTAACAACTGTGCTTTTCGCCAAGAAAGAAAGCTTCAGACCTGCATTCTCGAATGTATATGAATCACTTGTCGAAGCCATACGAAATGTGTGACCTTTGGCCTTCTGTCTTGCAAGAATCAGCTGTTTCTCTTGTTAGCAACGCAAAATTGCACTTTGCGAGCTGAACTTCCCCTAATGAACAACTGTGCTTTGCATCCAGAAAGAGAGCTCCAGTCCTGGATTCTCTGATGCATGTGTTTCACTAGCCAGAGCCATAAGAAAGCTGTGTCCTAATGCCTTCTGTCTGACAGGAATCGCGTCTTTCACTTGTTAGCCAAGCAAAGTTGCACTTTGCTCGTTGAGCTTTCCCTAAGGAACAACAGTGCTTTGCACCGTGAAAGCAAACTCCAGCACTGGAGTTTTAGATGCATATGATTTACTTTCCAAAACCATAAGAAATATGTGCCCTGATGTCTCCTGTCTGTCACAAATCAAGAGTTTCACGTGTTAGAAGAGCAAAGGTGCACTTTGCGATACGAGCTTCCCGTACGTAACAACTGTGTTTTTCACCAAGAAAGAAAGTTCCAGACCTGCATTCTCGAATGTATATGAATCACTTGTCGAAGCCATAAGAAATGTGTGTCCTTTAGCCTTCTGTCTTGCAAGAATCAGCTGTTTCTCATGTTAGCAACGAAAAGTTGCACTTTGCGAGATGAGCTTCGCTTAAGAAACAAGGTTGTTTTTCACCGAGAAGGAAAGATCCAGGACTGGATTCTCAGATACATATTATTCACTTACCAAAGCCATAAGAAATGTGTGTCCTTATGCCTTTGGTCTTGCAAGAATCAGCTGTTTCTCTTGTTAGCAATGAAATTGCCCTTTGCGAGATGAGCTTCCCCTAAGGAACAAGGTTGTTTTTCACCGAGAAAGAAAGATCCATGACTGGATTCTCAGATGCATGTGATTCACTAGCCAGAGCCATAAGAAAGCTGTGTCCTGATGCCTTCTGTCTGACAGGAATCGACTGTTTCACTTGTTAGTAGAAAAATGCTACTCTTTGCGAGCTGAACTTCCCCTAAGGAACAACTGTGCTTTGCATCCAGAGAGAGAGCTCCAGTCCTGGATTCTCTGATGCATGTGATTCACTAGCCAGAGCCATAAGAAAGCTGTGTCCTGATGCCTTCTGTCTGACAGGAATCGACTCTTTCACTTGTTAGCAAAGCAAAGTTGCACTTTGCTCGTTGAGCTTCCCCTAAGGAACAACAGTGCTTTGCACCGTGAAAGTAAGCTCCAGCCCTGGAGTTTTAGATGCATATGATTTACTTTCCAAAACCATAAGAAATATGTGCCCTGATGTCTCCTGTCTGTCAGAAATCAAGAGTTTCACGTGTTAGAAGAGCAAAGGTGCACTTTGCGATACGAGCTTCCCGTACGTAACAACTGTGTTTTTCACCAAGAAAGAAAGCTCCAGACCTGCATTCTCGAATGTATATGAATCACTTGTCGAAGCCATAAGAAATGTGTGTCCTTTAGCCTTCTGTCTTGCAAGAATCAGCTGTTTCTCTTGTTAGCAACGAAAAGTTGCACTTTGCAGGATGAGCTTCGCTTAAGAAACAAGGTTGTTTTTCACCGAGAAAGAAAGATCCATGACTGGATTCTCAGATGCATATGAGAATCTTTCTAAAGCCATAAGAAATATGTGTCCTGATACATTCTTTCTGACAGGAATCGACTGTTTCACTTGTTAGCAGAAAAATGCTAGTCTTTGCGAGCTGAACTTCCCCTAAGGAACAACAGTGCTTTGCATCCAGAAAGAGAGCTCCAGTCCTGGATTCTCTGATGCATGTGATTCACTAGCCAGAGCCATAAGAAAGCTGTGTCCTGATGCCTTCTGTCTGACAGGAATCGACTCTTTCACTTGTTAGCAAAGCAAAGTTGCACTTTGCTCGTTGAGCTTCCCCTAAGGAACAACAGTGCTTTGCACCGTGAAAGCAAGCTCCAGCCATGGAGTTTTAGATGCATATGATTTACTTTCCAAAACCATAAGAAATATGTGCCCTGATGTCTCCTGTCTGGCAGAAATCAAGAGTTTCACGTGTTAGAAGAGCAAAGGTGCACTTTGCGATACGAGCTTCCCGTACGTAACAACTGTGTTTTTCACCAAGAAAGAAAGCTCCAGACCTGCATGCTCGAATGTATATGAATCACTTGTCGAAGCCATAAGAAATGTGTGTCCTTTAGCCTTCTGTCTTGCAAGAATCAGCGGTTTCTCTTTTTAGCAACGAAAAGTTGCCCTTTGCGAGATGAGCTTCGCTTAAGGAACAAAGTTGTTTTTCACCGAGAAAGAAAGATCCAGGACTGGATTCTCAGATGCATATTATTCACTTACCAAAGCCATAAGAAATGTGTGTCCTTATGCCTTCTGTCTTGCAAGAATCAGCTGTTTCTCTTGTTAGCAATGAAATTTGCCCTTTGCGAGATGAGCTTCCCCTAAGGAACAAGGTTGTTTTTCACCGAGAAAGAAAGATCCATGACTGGATTCTCAGATGCATGTGATTCACTAGCCAGAGCCATAAGAAAGCTGTGTCCTGATGCCTTCTGTCTGACAAGAATCGACTGTTTCACTTGTTAGTAGAAAAATGCTACTCTTTGCGAGCTGAACTTCCCCTAAGGAACAACTGTGCTTTGCATCCAGAGAGAGAGCTCCAGTCCTGGATTCTCTGATGCATGTGATTCACTAGCCAGAGCCATAAGAAAGCTGTGTCCTGATGCCTTCTGTCTGACAGGAATCGACTCTTTCACTTGTTAGCAAAGCAAAGTTGCACTTTGCTCGTTGAGCTTCCCCTAAGGAACAACAGTGCTTTGCACCGTGAAAGCAAGCTCCAGCCCTGGAGTTTTAGATACATATGATTTACTTTCCAAAACCATAAGAAATATGTGCCCTGATGTCTCCTGTCTGTCAGAAATCAAGAGTTTCACGTGTTAGAAGAGCAAAGGTGCACTTTGCGATACGAGCTTCCCGTACGTAACAACTGTGTTTTTCACCAAGAAAGAAAGCTCCAGACCTGCATGCTCGAATGTATATGAATCACTTGTCGAAGCCATAAGAAATGTGTGTCCTTTAGCCTTCTGTCTTGCAAGAATCAGCTGTTTCTCTTGTTAGCAACGAAAAGTTGCACTTTGCGAGATGAGCTTCTCTTAAGGAACAAAGTTTTTTTCACCGAGAAAGAAAGATCCAGGACTGGATTCTCAGATGCATATTATTCACTTACCAAAGCCATAAGAAATGTGTGTCATTTAGCCTTCAGTCTTGCAAGAATCAGCTCCTTCTCGTGTTAGAAACGAAAAGTTGCACTTTGCGAGATGAGCTTCGCTTAAGGAACAAAGTTGTTTTTCACCGAGAAAGAAAGATCCATGACTGGATTCTCAGATGCATATGAGAATTTTTCTAAAGCCATAAGAAATATGTGTCCTAATACATTCTTTCTGACAGGAATCGACTGTTTCACTTGTTAGCAGAAAAATGCTAGTCTTTGCGAGCTGAACTTCCCCTAAGGAACAACTGTGCTTTCCAGAAAGAGAGCTCCAGTCCTGGATTCTCTGATGCATGTGATTCACTAGCCAGAGCCATAAGAAAGCTGTGTCCTGATGCCTTCTGTCTGACAGGAATCGACTCTTTCACTTGTTAGCAAAGCAAAGTTGCACTTTGCTCGTTGAGCTTCCCCTAAGGAACAACAGTGCTTTGCACCGTGAAAGCAAGCTCCAGCCATGGAGTTTTAGATACATATGATTTACTTTCCAAAACCATAAGAAATATGTGCCCTGATGTCTCCTGTCTGTCACAAATCAAGAGTTTGACGTGTTAGAAGAGCAAAGGTGCACTTTGCGATACGAGCTTCCCGTACGTAACAACTGTGTTTTTCACCAAGAAAGAAAGCTCCAGACCTGCATGCTCGAATGTATATGAATCACTTGTCGAAGCCATAAGAAATGTGTGTCCTTTAGCCTTCAGTCTTGCAAGAATCAGCTCTTTCTCTTGTTAGCAACGAAAAGTTGCACTTTGCGAGATGAGCTTCGCTTAAGGAACAAAGTTGTTTTTCACCGAGAAAGAAAGATCCAGGACTGGATTCTCAGATACATATTATTCACTTACCAAAGCCATAAGAAATGTGTGTCCTTTTGCCTTTGGTCTTGCAAGAATCAGCTGTTTCTCTTGTTAGCAATGAAATTGCCCTTTGCGAGATGAGCTTCCCCTAAGGAACAAGGTTGTTTTTCACCGAGAAAGAAAGATCCATGACTGGATTCTCAGATGCATGTGATTCACTAGCCAGAGCCATAAGAAAGCTGTGTCCTTATGCCTTCTGTCTGACAGGAATCGACTGTTTCACTTGTTAGTAGAAAAATGCTACTCTTTGCGAGCTGAACTTCCCCTAAGGAACAACTGTGCTTTGCATCCAGAGAGAGAGCTCCAGTCCTGGATTCTCTGATGCATGTGATTCACTAGCCAGAGCCATAAGAAAGCTGTGTCCTGATGCCTTCTGTCTGACAGGAATCGACTCTTTCACTTGTTAGCAAAGCAAAGTTGCACTTTGCTCGTTGAGCTTCCCCTAAGGAACAACAGTGCTTTGCACCGTGAAAGTAAGCTCCAGCCCTGGAGTTTTAGATACATATGATTTACTTTCCAAAACCATAAGAAATATGTGCCCTGATGTCTCCTGTCTGTCACAAATCAAGAGTTTCACGTGTTAGAAGAGCAAAGGTGCACTTTGCGATACGAGCTTCCCGTACGTAACAACTGTGTTTTTCACCAAGAAAGCTCCAGACCTGCATTCTCGAATGTATATGAATCACTTGTCGAAGCCATAAGAAATGTGTGTCCTTTAGCCTTCTGTCTTGCAAGAATCAGCTGTTTCTCTTGTTAGCAACGAAAAGTTGCACTTTGCGGGATGAGCTTCGCTTAAGAAACAAGGTTGTTTTTCACCGAGAAAGAAAGATCCATGACTGGATTCTCAGATGCATATGAGAATCTTTCTAAAGCCATAAGAAATATGTGTCCTGATACATTCTTTCTGACAGGAATCGACTGTTTCACTTGTTAGCAGAAAAATGCTAGTCTTTGCGAGCTGAACTTCCCCTAAGGAACAACAGTGCTTTGCATCCAGAAAGAGAGCTCCAGTCCTGGATTCTCTGATGCATGTGATTCACTAGCCAGAGCCATAAGAAAGCTGTGTCCTGATGCCTTCTGTCTGACAGGAATCGACACTTTCACTTGTTAGCAAAGCAAAGTTGCACTTTGCTCGTTGAGCTTCCCCTAAGGAACAACAGTGCTTTGCACCGTGAAAGCAAGCTCCAGCCCTGGAGTTTTAGATGCATATGATTTACTTTCCAAAACCATAAGAAATATGTGCCCTGATGTCTCCTGTCTGGCAGAAATCAAGAGTTTCACGTGTTAGAAGAGCAAAGGTGCACTTTCCGATACGAGCTTCCCGTACGTAACAACTGTGTTTTTCACCAAGAAAGAAAGCTCCAGACCTGCATGCTCGAATGTATATGAATCACTTGTCGAAGCCATAAGAAATGTGTGTCCTTTAGCCTTCTGTCTTGCAAGAATCAGCTCTTTCTCTTGTTAGCAACGAAAAGTTGCCCTTTGCGAGATGAGCTTCGCTTAAGGAACAAAGTT
This sequence comes from Pithys albifrons albifrons, assembly GCF_047495875.1. Lineage (NCBI taxonomy): Eukaryota > Metazoa > Chordata > Aves > Passeriformes > Thamnophilidae > Pithys > Pithys albifrons. The sequence continues at coordinate 40,080,965 of NC_092465.1, read as the reverse complement.
GTTTTTCACCGAGAAAGAAAGATCCAGGACTGGATTCTCAGATGCATATTATTCACTTACCAAAGCCATAAGAAATGTGTGTCCTTATGCCTTCTGTCTTGCAAGAATCAGCTGTTTCTCTTGTTAGCAATGAAATTTGCACTTTGCGAGATGAGCTTCCCCTAAGGAACAAGGTTGTTTTTCACCGAGAAAGAAAGATCCATGACTGGATTCTCAGATGCATGTGATTCACTAGCCAGAGCCATAAGAAAGCTGTGTCCTGATGCCTTCTGTCTGACAGGAATCGACTGTTTCACTTGTTAGTAGAAAAATGCTAGTCTTTGCGAGCTGAACTTCCCCTAAGGAACAACTGTGCTTTGCATCCAGAGAGAGAGCTCCAGTCCTGGATTCTCTGATGCATGTGATTCACTAGCCAGAGCCATAAGAAAGCTGTGTCCTGATGCCTTCTGTCTGACAGGAATCGACTCTTTCACTTGTTAGCAACGCAAAGTTGCACTTTGCTCGTTGAGCTTCCCCTAAGGAACAACAGTGCTTTGCACCGTGAAAGCAAGCTCCAGCCCTGGAGTTTTAGATACATATGATTTACTTTCCAAAACCATAAGAAATATGTGCCCTGATGTCTCCTGTCTGGCAGAAATCAAGAGTTTCACGTGTTAGAAGAGCAAAGGTGCACTTTGCGATACGAGCTTCCCGTACGTAACAACTGTGTTTTTCACCAAGAAAGAAAGCTCCAGACCTGCATGCTCGAATGTATATGAATCACTTGTCGAAGCCATAAGAAATGTGTGTCCTTTAGCCTTCTGTCTTGCAAGAATCAGCTGTTTCTCTTGTTAGCAACGAAAAGTTGCACTTTGCGAGATGAGCTTCTCTTAAGGAACAAAGTTGTTTTTCACCGAGAAAGAAAGATCCAGGACCGGATTCTCAGATGCATATTATTCACTTACCAAAGCCATAAGAAATGTGTGTCCTTTAGCCTTCTGTCTTGCAAGAATCAGCTCCTTCTCGTGTTAGAAACGAAAAGTTGCACTTTGCGAGATGAGCTTCCCCTAAGGAACAAGGTTGTTTTTCACCGAGAAAGAAAGATCCATGACTGGATTCTCAGATGCATGTGATTCACTAGCCAGAGCCCTAAGAAAGCTGTGTCCTGATGCCTTCTGTCTGACAGGAATCAACTGTTTCACTTGTTAGCAAAGCAAAGTTGCACTTTGCTCGTTGAGCTTCCCCTAAGGAACAACAGTGCTTTGCACCGTGAAAGCAAACTCCAGCCCTGGAGTTTTAGATGCATATGATTTACTTTCCAAAACCATAAGAAATATGTGCCCTGATGTCTCCTGTCTGTCAGAAATCAAGAGTTTCACGTTTTAGAAGAGCAAAGGTGCACTTTGCCATACGAGCTTCCCGTACGTAACAACTGTGTTTTTCACCAAGAAAGAAAGTTCCAGACCTGCATGCTCGAAGGTATATGAATCACTTGTCGAAGCCATAAGAAATGTGTGTCCTTTAGCCTTCTGTCTTGCAAGAATCAGCTGTTTCTCTTGTTAGCAACGCAAAATTGCACTTTGCGAGCTGAACTTCCCCTAATGAACAACTGTGCTTTGCATCCAGAAAGAGAGCTCCAGTCCTGGATTCTCTGATGCATGTGTTTCACTAGCCAGAGCCATAAGAAAGCTGTGTCCTAATGCCTTCTGTCTGACAGGAATCGCGTCTTTCACTTGTTAGCCAAGCAAAGTTGCACTTTGCGAGTTGAGCTTTCCCTAAGGAACAACAGTGCTTTGCACCGTGAAAGCAAACTCCAGCCCTGGAGTTTTAGATGCATATGATTTACTTTCCAAAACCATAAGAAATATGTGCCCTGATGTCTCCTGTCTGTCACAAATCAAGAGTTTCACGTGTTGAAGAGCAAAGGTGCACTTTGCGATACGAGCTTCCCGTACGTAACAACTGTGTTTTTCACCAAGAAAGAAAGTTCCAGACCTGCATTCTCGAATGTATATGAATCACTTGTCGAAGCCATAAGAAATGTGTGTCCTTTAGCCTTCTGTCTTGCAAGAATCAGCTGTTTCTCTTGTTAGCAACGAAAAGTTGCACTTTGCGAGATGAGCTTCGCTTAAGAAACAAGGTTGTTTTTCACCGAGAAAGAAAGATCCATGACTGGATTCTCAGATGCATGTGATTCACTAGCCAGAGGCATAAGAAAGCTGTGTCCTGATGCCTTCTGTCTGACAGGAATCGACTGTTTCACTTGTTAGCAGAAAAATGCTAGTCTTTGCGAGCTGAACTTCCCCTAAGGAACAACAGTGCTTTGCATCCAGAAAGAGAGCTCCAGTCCTGGATTCTCTGATGCATGTGATTCACTAGCCAGAGCCATAAGAAAGCTGTGTCCTGATGCCTTCTGTCTGACAGGAATCGACTCTTTCACTTGTTAGCAAAGCAAAGTTGCACTTTGCTCGTTGAGCTTTCCCTAAGGAACAACAGTGCTTTGCACCGTGAAAGCAAGCTCCAGGCATGGAGTTTTAGATGCATATGATTTACTTTCCAAAACCATAAGAAATATGTGCCCTGATGTCTCCTGTCTGGCAGAAATCAAGAGTTTCACGTGTTAGAAGAGCAAAGGTGCACTTTGCGATACGAGCTTCCCGTACGTAACAACTGTGTTTTTCACCAAGAAAGAAAGCTCCAGACCTGCATGCTCGAATGTATATGAATCACTTGTCGAAGCCATAAGAAATGTGTGTCCTTTAGCCTTCTGTCTTGCAAGAATCAGCTCTTTCTCTTGTTAGCAACGAAAAGTTGCACTTTGCGAGATGAGCTTCGCTTAAGGAACAAAGTTGTTTTTCACCGAGAAAGAAAGATCCAGGACTGGATTCTCAGATACATATTATTCACTTACCAAAGCCATAAGAAATGTGTGTCCTTATGCCTTTGATCTCGCAAGAATCAGCTGTTTCTCTTGTTAGCAATGAAATTGCCCTTTGCGAGATGAGCTTCTCTTAAGGAACAAAGTTGTTTTTCACCGAGAAAGAAAGATCCAGGACTGGATTCTCAGATACATTTTATTCACTTACCAAAGCCATAAGAAATGTGTGTCTTTATGCCTTTGGTCTTGCAAGAATCAGCTGTTTCTCTTGTTAGCAACGAAAAGTTGCACTTTGCGAGATGAGCTTCTCTTAAGGAACAAAGTTGTTTTTCACCGAGAAAGAAAGATCCATGACTGGATTCTCAGATGCATGTGATTCACTAGCCAGAGGCATAAGACAGCTGTGTCCTGATGCCTTCTGTCTGACAGGAATCGACTCTTTCACTTGTTAGCAAAGCAAAGTTGCACTTTGCTCGTTGAGCTTCCCCTAAGGAACAACAGTGCTTTGCACCGTGAACGCAAGCTCCAGCCATGGAGTTTTAGATGCATATGATTTACTTTCCAAAACCATAAGAAATATGTGCCCTGATGTCTCCTGTCTGTCAGAAATCAAGAGTTTCACGTTTTAGAAGAGCAAAGGTGCACTTTCCGATACGAGCTTCCCGTACGTAACAACTGTGTTTTTCGCCAAGAAAGAAAGCTTCAGACCTGCATTCTCGAATGTATATGAATCACTTGTCGAAGCCATACGAAATGTGTGACCTTTGGCCTTCTGTCTTGCAAGAATCAGCTGTTTCTCTTGTTAGCAACGCAAAATTGCACTTTGCGAGCTGAACTTCCCCTAAGGAACAACTGTGCTTTGCATCCAGAAAGAGAGCTCCAGTCCTGGATTCTCTGATGCATGTGTTTCACTAGCCAGAGCCATAAGAAAGCTGTGTCCTGATGCCTTCTGTCTGACAGGAATCGACTCTTTCACTTGTTAGCCAAGCAAAGTTGCACTTTGCTCGTTGAGCTTTCCCTAAGGAACAACAGTGCTTTGCACCGTGAAAGCAAACTCCAGCACTGGAGTTTTAGATGCATATGATTTACTTTCCAAAACCATAAGAAATATGTGCCCTGATGTCTCCTGTCTGTCAGAAATCAAGAGTTTCACGTGTTAGAAGAGCAAAGGTGCACTTTGCGATACGAGCTTCCCGTACGTAACAACTGTGTTTTTCACCAAGAGAGAAAGCTCCAGACCTGCATGCTCGAAGGTATATGAATCACTTGTCGAAGCCATAAGAAATGTGTGTCCTTTAGCCTTCTGTCTTGCAAGAATCAGCTCCTTCTCGTGTTAGCAACGAAAAGTTGCACTTTGCGAGATGAGCTTCGCTTAAGGAACAAAGTTGTTTTTCACCGAGAAAGAAAGATCCATGACTGGATTCTCAGATGCATATGAGAATTTTCCTAAAGCCATAAGAAATATGTGTCCTAATACATTCTTTCTGACAGGAATCGACTGTTTCACTTGTTAGCAGAAAAATGCTAGTCTTTGCGAGCTGAACTTCCCCTAAGGAACAACTGTGCTTTGCATCCAGAAAGAGAGCTCCAGTCCTGGATTCTCTGATGCATGTGATTCACTAGCCAGAGCCATAAGAAAGCTGTGTCCTGATGCCTTCTGTCTGACAGGAATCGACTCTTTCACTTGTTAGCAAAGCAAAGTTGCACTTTGCTCGTTGAGCTTTCCCTAAGGAACAACAGTGCTTTGCACCGTGAAAGCAAACTCCAGCCCTGGAGTTTTAGATGCATATGATTTACTTTCCAAAACCATAAGAAATATGTGCCCTGATGTCTCCTGTCTGTCAGAAATCAAGAGTTTCACGTGTTAGAAGAGCAAAGGTGCACTTTGCGATACGAGCTTCCCGTACGTAACAACTGTGTTTTTCACCAAGAAAGAAAGTTCCAGACCTGCATTCTCGAATGTATATGAATCACTTGTCGAAGCCATAAGAAATGTGTGTCCTTTAGCCTTCTGTCTTGCAAGAATCAGCTCTTTCTCTTGTTAGCAACGAAAAGTTGCACTTTGCGAGATGAGCTTCGCTTAAGGAACAAAGTTGTTTTTCACCGAGAAAGAAAGATCCAGGACTGGATTCTCAGATGCATATGAGACTCTTTCTAAAGCCATGAGAAATATGTGTTCTGATACATTCTTTCTGACAGGAATCGACTGTTTCACTTGTTAGCAGAAAAATGCTAGTCTTTGCGAGCTGAACTTCCCCTAAGGAACAACAGTGCTTTGCATCCAGAAAGAGAGCTCCAGTCCTGGATTCTCTGATGCATGTGATTCACTAGCCAGAGCCATAAGAAAGCTGTGTCCTGATGCCTTCTGTCTGACAGGAATCGACTCTTTCACTTGTTAGCAAAGCAAAGTTGCACTTTGCTCGTTGAGCTTCCCCTAAGGAACAACAGTGCTTTGCACCGTGAAAGCAAGCTCCAGCCATGGAGTTTTAGATGCATATGATTTACTTTCCAAAACCATAAGAAATATGTGCCCTGATGTCTCGTGTCTGTCAGAAATCAAGAGTTTCACGTGTTAGAAGAGCAAAGGTGCACTTTGCGATACGAGCTTCCCGTACGTAACAACTGTGTTTTTCACCAAGAAAGAAAGCTCCAGACCTGCATGCTCGAATGTATATGAATCACTTGTCGAAGCCATAAGAAATGTGTGTCCTTTAGCCTTCAGTCTTGCAAGAATCAGCTCTTTCTCTTGTTAGCAACGAAAAGTTGCACTTTGCGAGATGAGCTTCTCTTAAGGAACAAAGTTGTTTTTCACCGAGAAAGAAAGATCCAGGACCGGATTCTCAGATGCATATTATTCACTTACCAAAGCCATAAGAAATGTGTGTCTTTATGCCTTTGGTCTTGCAAGAATCGACTGTTTCTCTTTTTAGCAACGAAAAGTTGCACTTTGCGAGATGAGCTTCTCTTAAGGAACAAAGTTGTTTTTCACCGAGAAAGAAAGATCCATGACTGGATTCTCAGATGCATGTGATTCACTAGCCAGAGGCATAAGAAAGCTGTGTCCTGATGCCTTCTGTCTGACAGGAATCGACTCTTTCACTTGTTAGCAAAGCAAAGTTGCACTTTGCTCGTTGAGCTTCCCCTAAGGAACAACAGTGCTTTGCACCGTGAACGCAAGCTCCAGCCCTGGAGTTTTAGATGCATATGATTTACTTTCCAAAACCATAAGAAATATGTGCCCTGATGTCTCCTGTCTGTCAGAAATCAAGAGTTTCACGTTTTAGAAGAGCAAAGGTGCTCTTTCCGGTACGAGCTTCTCGTACGTAACAACTGTGTTTTTCGCCAAGAAAGAAAGCTTCAGACCTGGATTCTCGAATGTATATGAATCACTTGTCGAAGCCATACGAAATGTGTGACCTTTGGCCTTCTGTCTTGCAAGAATCAGCTGTTTCTCTTGTTAGCAACGCAAAATTGCACTTTGCGAGCTGAACTTCCCCTAAGGAACAACTGTGCTTTGCATCCAGAAAGAGAGCTCCAGTCCTGGATTCTCTGATGCATGTGTTTCACTAGCCAGAGCCATAAGAAAGCTGTGTCCTAATGCCTTCTGTCTGACAGGAATCGCGTCTTTCACTTGTTAGCCAAGCAAAGTTGCACTTTGCTCGTTGAGCTTTCCCTAAGGAACAACAGTGCTTTGCACCGTGAAAGCAAACTCCAGCACTGGAGTTTTAGATGCATATGATTTACTTTCCAAAACCATAAGAAATATGTGCCCTGATGTCTCCTGTCTGTCACAAATCAAGAGTTTCACGTGTTAGAGGAGCAAAGGTGCACTTTGCGATACGAGCTTCCCGTACGTAACAACTGTGTTTTTCACCAAGAAAGAAAGTTCCAGACCTGCATTCTCGAATGTATATGAATCACTTGTCGAAGCCATAAGAAATGTGTGTCCTTTAGCCTTCTGTCTTGCAAGAATCAGCTGTTTCTCTTGTTAGCAACGAAAAGTTGCACTTTGCGAGATGAGCTTCGCTTAAGAAACAAGGTTGTTTTTCACCGAGAAGGAAAGATCCATGACTGGATTCTCAGATGCATATGAGAATCTTTCTAGAGCCATAAGAAATATGTGTCCTGATACATTCTTTCTGACAGGAATCGACTGTTTCACTTGTTAGCAGAAAAATGCTAGTCTTTGCGAGCTGAACTTCCCCTAAGGAACAACAGTGCTTTGCATCCAGAAAGAGAGCTCCAGTCCTGGATTCTCTGATGCATGTGATTCACTAGCCAGAGCCATAAGAAAGCTGTGTCCTGATGCCTTCTGTCTGACAGGAATCGACTGTTTCACTTGTTAGCAAAGCAAAGTTGCACTTTGCTCGTTGAGCTTCCCCTAAGGAACAACAGTGCTTTGCACCGTGAAAGAAAGCTCCAGCCCTGGAGTTTTAGATTCATATGATTTACTTTCCAAAACCATAAGAAATATGTGCCCTGATGTCTCCTGACTGTCAGAAATCAAGAGTTTCACGTGTTAGAAGAGCAAAGGTGCACTTTGCGATACGAGCTTCCCGTACGTAACAACTGTGTTTTTCACCAAGAGAGAAAGCTCCAGACCTGCATGCTCGAATGTATATGAATCACTTGTCGAAGCCATACGAAATGTGTGTCCTTTAGCCTTCTGTCTTGCAAGAATCAGCTGTTTCTCTTGTTAGCAACGAAAAGTTGCACTTTGCGAGATGAGCTTCGCTTAAGGAACAAAGTTGTTTTTCACCGAGAAAGAAAGATCCAGGACTGGATTCTCAGATACATATTATTCACTTACCAAAGCCATAAGAAATGTGTGTCCTTATGCCTTTGGTCTTGCAAGAATCAGCTGTTTCTCTTGTTAGCAATGAAATTGCCCTTTGCGAGATGAGCTTCCCCTAAGGAACAAGGTTGTTTTTCACCGAGAAAGAAAGATCCATGACTGGATTCTCAGATGCATGTGATTCACTAGCCAGAGCCATAAGAAAGCTGTGTCCTGATGCCTTCTGTCTGACAGGAATCGACTGTTTCACTTGTTAGTAGAAAAATGCTAGTCTTTGCGAGCTGAACTTCCCCTAAGGAACAACTGTGCTTTGCATCCAGAGAGAGAGCTCCAGTCCTGGATTCTCTGATGCATGTGATTCACTAGCCAGAGCCATAAGAAAGCTGTGTCCTGATGCCTTCTGTCTGACAGGAATCGACTCTTTCACTTGTTAGCAAAGCAAAGTTGCACTTTGCTCGTTGAGCTTCCCCTAAGGAACAACAGTGCTTTGCACCGTGAAAGAAAGCTCCAGCCCTGGAGTTTTAGATTCATATGATTTACTTTCCAAAACCATAAGAAATATGTGCCCTGATGTCTCCTGTCTGTCAGAAATCAAGAGTTTCACGTGTTAGAAGAGCAAAGGTGCACTTTGCGATACGAGCTTCCCGTACGTAACAACTGTGTTTTTCACCAAGAGAGAAAGCTCCAGACCTGCATGCTCGAATGTATATGAATCACTTGTCGAAGCCATACGAAATGTGTGTCCTATAGCCTTCTGTCTTGCAAGAATCAGCTGTTTCTCTTGTTAGCAACGAAAAGTTGCACTTTGCGAGATGAGCTTCTCTTAAGGAACAAAGTTGTTTTTCACCGAGAAAGAAAGATCCAGGACCGGATTCTCAGATGCATATTATTCACTTACCAAAGCCATAAGAAATGTGTGTCTTCATGCCTTTGGTCTTGCAAGAATCAGCTGTTTCTCTGTTAGCAATGAAATTTGCACTTTGCGAGATGAGCTTCGCTTAAGGAACAAAGTTGTTTTTCACCGAGAAAGAAAGATCCAGGACTGGATTCTCAGATACATATTATTCACTTACCAAAGCCATAAGAAATGTGTGTCTTTATGCCTTTGGTCTTGCAAGAATCAGCTGTTTCTCTTTTTAGCAACGAAAAGTTGCACTTTGCGAGATGAGCTTCTCTTAAGGAACAAAGTTGTTTTTCACCGAGAAAGAAAGATCCATGACTGGATTCTCAGATGCATGTGATTCACTAGCCAGAGGCATAAGAAAGCTGTGTCCTGATGCCTTCTGTCTGACAGGAATCGACTCTTTCACTTGTTAGCAAAGCAAAGTTGCACTTTGCTCGTTGAGCTTCCCCTATGGAACAACAGTGCTTTGCACCGTGAAAGCAAACTCCAGCCCTGGAGTTTTAGATGCATATGATTTACTTTCCAAAACCATAAGAAATATGTGCCCTGATGTCTCCTGTCTGTCAGAAATCAAGAGTTTCACGTTTTAGAAGAGCAAAGGTGCTCTTTGCGATACGAGCTTCCCGTACGTAACAACTGTGTTTTTCGCCAAGAAAGAAAGCTTCAGACCTGCATTCTCGAATGTATATGAATCACTTGTCGAAGCCATACGAAATGTGTGACCTTTGGCCTTCTGTCTTGCAAGAATCAGCTGTTTCTCTTGTTAGCAACGCAAAATTGCACTTTGCGAGCTGAACTTCCCCTAATGAACAACTGTGCTTTGCATCCAGAAAGAGAGCTCCAGTTCTGGATTCTCTGATGCATGTGTTTCACTAGCCAGAGCCATAAGAAAGCTGTGTCCTAATGCCTTCTGTCTGACAGGAATCGCGTCTTTCACTTGTTAGCCAAGCAAAGTTTTGGAAAGTAAATCATATGTATCTAAAACTCCAGGGCTGGAGCTTACTTTCACGGTGCAAAGCACTGTTGTTCCTTAGGGGAAGCTCAACGAGCAAAGTGCAACTTTGCTTTGCTAACAAGTGAAAGAGTCGATTCCTGTCAGACAGAAGGCATCAGGACACAGCTTTCTTATGGCTCTGGCTAGTGAATCACATGCACCGTGAAAGCAAGCTCCAGCCCTAGAGTTTTAGATGCATATGGTTTACTTTCCAAAACCATAAGAAATATGTGCCCTCATGTCTCCTGTCTGTCAGAAATCAAGAGTTTCACGTTTTAGAAGAGCAAAGGTGCACTTTGCGATACGAGCTTCCCGTACGTAACAACTGTGTTTTTCACCAAGAAAGAAAGTTCCAGACCTGCATTCTCGAATGTATATGAATCACTTGTCGAAGCCATAAGAAATGTGTGTCCTTTAGCCTTCTGTCTTGCAAGAATCAGCTCTTTCTCTTGTTAGCAACGAAAAGTTGCACTTTGCGAGATGAGCTTCGCTTAAGGAACAAAGTTGTTTTTCACCGAGAAAGAAAGATCCAGGACTGGATTCTCAGATGCATATGAGACTCTTTCTAAAGCCATGAGAAATATGTGTTCTGATACATTCTTTCTGACAGGCATCGACTGTTTCACTTGTTAGCAGAAAAATGCTAGTCTTTGCGAGCTGAACTTCCCCTAAGGAACAACTGTGCTTTGCATCCAGAAAGAGAGCTCCAGTCCTGGATTCTCTGATGCATGTGATTCACTAGCCAGAGCCATAAGAAAGCTGTGTCCTGATGCCTTCTGTCTGACAGGAATCGACTCTTTCACTTGTTAGCAAAGCAAAGTTGCACTTTGCTCGTTGAGCTTCCCCTATGGAACAACAGTGCTTTGCACCGTGAAAGCAAGCTCCAGCCCTGGAGTTTTAGATGCATATGATTTACTTTCCAAAACCATAAGAAATATGTGCCCTCATGTCTCCTGTCTGGCAGAAATCAAGAGTTTCACGTGTTAGAAGAGCAAAGGTGCACTTTGCGATACGAGCTTCCCGTACGTAACAACTGTGTTTTTCACCAAGAGAGAAAGCTCCAGACCTGCATGCTCGAATGTATATGAATCACTTGTCGAAGCCATAAGAAATGTGTGTCCTTTAGCCTTCTGTCTTGCAAGAATCAGCTGTTTCTCTTTTTAGCAACGAAAAGTTGCACTTTGCGAGATGAGCTTCTCTTAAGGAACAAAGTTGTTTTTCACCGAGAAAGAAAGATCCAGGACTGGATTCTCAGATGCATATTATTCACTTACCAAAGCCATAAGAAATGTGTGTCTTTATGCCTTTGGTCTTGCAAGAATCAGCTGTTTCTCTTTTTAGCAACGAAAAGTTGCACTTTGCGAGATGAGCTTCTCTTAAGGAACGAAGTTGTTTTTCACCGAGAAAGAAAGATCCATGACTGGATTCTCAGATGCATGTGATTCACTAGCCAGAGGCATAAGAAAGCTGTGTCCTGATGCCTTCTGTCTGACAGGAATCGACTCTTTCACTTGTTAGCAAAGCAAAGTTGCACTTTGCTCGTTGAGCTTCCCCTAAGGAACAACAGTGCTTTGCACCGTGAAAGCAAACTCCAGCCCTGGAGTTTTAGATGCATATGATTTACTTTCCAAAACCATAAGAAATATGTGCCCTGATGTCTCCTGTCTGTCAGAAATCAAGAGTTTCACGTTTTAGAAGAGCAAAGGTGCACTTTGCGATACGAGCTTCCCGTACGTAACAACTGTGTTTTTCACCAAGAAAGAAAGCTTCAGACCTGCATTCTCGAATGTATATGAATCACTTGTCGAAGCCATATGAAATGTGTGACCTTTGGCCTTCTGTCTTGCAAGAATCAGCTGTTTCTCTTGTTAGCAACGCAAAATTGCACTTTGCGAGCTGAACTTCCCCTAATGAACAACTGTGCTTTGCATCCAGAAAGAGAGCTCCAGTCCTGGATTCTCTGATGCATGTGTTTCACTAGCCAGAGCCATAAGAAAGCTGTGTCCTAATGCCTTCTGTCTGACAGGAATCGCGTCTTTCACTTGTTAGCAAAGCAAAGTTGCACTTTGCTCGTTGAGCTTTCCCTAAGGAACAACAGTGCTTTGCACCGAGAAAGCAAACTCCAGCACTGGAGTTTTAGATGCATATGATTTACTTTCCAAAACCATAAGAAATATGTGCCCTGATGTCTCCTGTCTGTCACAAATCAAGAGTTTCACGTGTTAGAAGAGCAAAGGTGCACTTTGCGATACGAGCTTCCCGTACGTAACAACTGTGTTTTTCACCAAGAAAGAAAGTTCCAGACCTGCATTCTCGTATGTATATGAATCACTTGTCGAAGCCATAAGAAATGTGTGTCCTTTAGCCTTCTGTCTTGCAAGAATCAGCTGTTTCTCTTGTTAGCAACGAAAAGTTGCACTTTGCGAGATGAGCTTCGCTTAAGAAACAAGGTTGTTTTTCACCGAGAAAGAAAGATCCATGACTGGATTCTCAGATGCATATGAGAATCTTTCTAGAGCCATAAGAAATATGTGTCCTGATACATTCTTTCTGACAGGAATCGACTGTTTCACTTGTTAGCAGAAAAATGCTAGTCTTTGCGAGCTGAACTTCCCCTAAGGAACAACTGTGCTTTGCATCCAGAAAGAGAGCTCCAGTCCTGGATTCTCTGATGCATGTGATTCACTAGCCAGAGCCATAAGAAAGCTGTGTCCTGATGCCTTCTGTCTGACAGGAATCGACTGTTTCACTTGTTAGCAAAGCAAAGTTGCACTTTGCTCGTTGAGCTTCCCCTAAGGAACAACAGTGCTTTGCACCGTGAAAGCAAGCTCCAGCCATGGAGTTTTAGATGCATATGATTTACTTTCCAAAACCATAAGAAATATGTGCCCTGATGTCTCCTGTCTGTCACAAATCAAGAGTTTCACGTGTTAGAAGAGCAAAGGTGCACTTTGCGATACGAGCTTCCCGTACGTAACAACTGTGTTTTTCACCAAGAAAGAAAGCTCCAGACCTGCATGCTCGAATGTATATGAATCACTTGTCGAAGCCATAAGAAATGTGTGTCCTTTAGCCTTCAGTCTTGCAAGAATCAGCTCTTTCTCTTGTTAGCAACGAAAAGTTGCACTTTGCGAGATGAGCTTCGCTTAAGGAACAAAGTTGTTTTTCACCGAGAAAGAAAGATCCAGGACTGGATTCTCAGATACATATTATTCACTTACCAAAGCCATAAGAAATGTGTGTCCTTATGCCTTTGGTCTTGCAAGAATCAGCTGTTTCTCTTGTTAGCAATGAAATTGCCCTTTGCGAGATGAGCTTCCCCTAAGGAACAAAGTTGTTTTTCACCGAGAAAGAAAGATCCATGACTGGATTCTCAGATGCATGTGATTCACTAGCCAGAGCCATAAGAAAGCTGTGTCCTGATGCCTTCTGTCTGACAGGAATCGACTGTTTCACTTGTTAGTAGAAAAATGCTACTCTTTGCGAGCTGAACTTCCCCTAAGGAACAACTGTGCTTTGCATCCAGAGAGAGAGCTCCAGTCCTGGATTCTCTGATGCATGTGATTCACTAGCCAGAGCCATAAGAAAGCTGTGTCCTGATGCCTTCTGTCTGACAGGAATCGACTCTTTCACTTGTTAGCAAAGCAAAGTTGCACTTTGCTCGTTGAGCTTCCCCTAAGGAACAACAGTGCTTTGCACCGTGAAAGTAAGCTCCAGCCCTGGAGTTTTAGATACATATGATTTACTTTCCAAAACCATAAGAAATATGTGCCCTGATGTCTCCTGTCTGTCACAAATCAAGAGTTTCACGTGTTAGAAGAGCAAAGGTGCACTTTGCGATACGAGCTTCCCGTACGTAACAACTGTGTTTTTCACCAAGAAAGAAAGTTCCAGACCTGCATTCTCGAATGTATATGAATCACTTGTCGAAGCCATAAGAAATGTGTGTCCTTTAGCCTTCTGTCTTGCAAGAATCAGCTCTTTCTCTTGTTAGCAACGAAAAGTTGCACTTTGCGAGATGAGCTTCGCTTAAGGAACAAAGTTGTTTTTCACCGAGAAAGAAAGATCCAGGACTGGATTCTCAGATGCATATGAGACTCTTTCTAAAGCCATGAGAAATATGTGTTCTGATACATTCTTTCTGACAGGAATCGACTCTTTCACTTGTTAGCAGAAAAATGCTAGTCTTTGCGAGCTGAACTTCCCCTAAGGAACAACTGTGCTTTGCATCCAGAAAGAGAGCTCCAGTCCTGGATTCTCTGATGCATGTGATTCACTAGCCAGAGCCATAAGAAAGCTGTGTCCTGATGCCTTCTGTCTGACAGGAATCGACTCTTTCACTTGTTAGCAAAGCAAAGTTGCACTTTGCTCGTTGAGCTTCCCCTAAGGAACAACAGTGCTTTGCACCGTGAAAGCAAGCTCCAGCCCTGGAGTTTTAGATGCATATGATTTACTTTCCAAAACCATAAGAAATATGTGCCCTGATGTCTCCTGTCTGTCACAAATCAAGAGTTTCACGTGTTAGAAGAGCAAAGGTGCACTTTGCGATACGAGCTTCCCGTACGTAACAACTGTGTTTTTCACCAAGAAAGAAAGCTCCAGACCTGCATGCTCGAATGTATATGAATCACTTGTCGAAGCCATAAGAAATGTGTGTCCTTTAGCCTTCTGTCTTGCAAGAATCAGCTCTTTCTCTTGTTAGCAACGAAAAGTTGCACTTTGCGAGATGAGCTTCGCTTAAGGAACAAAGTTGTTTTTCACCGAGAAAGAAAGATCCAGGACTGGATTCTCAGATACATATTATTCACTTACCAAAGCCATAAGAAATGTGTGTCCTTATGCCTTTGGTCTTGCAAGAATCAGCTGTTTCTCTTGTTAGCAATGAAATTGCCCTTTGCGAGATGAGCTTCCCCTAAGGAACAAGGTTGTTTTTCACCGAGAAAGAAAGATCCATGACTGGATTCTCAGATGCATGTGATTCACTAGCCAGAGCCATAAGAAAGCTGTGTCCTGATGCCTTCTGTCTGACAGGAATCGACTGTTTCACTTGTTAGTAGAAAAATGCTACTCTTTGCGAGCTGAACTTCCCCTAAGGAACAACTGTGCTTTGCATCCAGAGATAGAGCTCCAGTCCTGGATTCTCTGATGCATGTGATTCACTAGCCAGAGCCATAAGAAAGCTGTGTCCTGATGCCTTCTGTCTGACAGGAATCGACTCTTTCACTTGTTAGCAAAGCAAAGTTGCACTTTGCTCGTTGAGCTTCCCCTAAGGAACAACAGTGCTTTGCACCGTGAAAGCAAGCTCCAGCCCTGGAGTTTTAGATACATATGATTTACTTTCCAAAACCATAAGAAATATGTGCCCTGATGTCTCCTGTCTGTCAGAAATCAAGAGTTTCACGTGTTAGAAGAGCAAAGGTGCACTTTGCGATACGAGCTTCCCGTACGTAACAACTGTGTTTTTCACCAAGAAAGAAAGCTCCAGACCTGCATTCTCGAATGTATATGAATCACTTGTCGAAGCCATAAGAAATGTGTGTCCTTTAGCCTTCTGTCTTGCAAGAATCAGCTGTTTCTCTTGTTAGCAACGAAAAGTTGCACTTTGCGGGATGAGCTTCGCTTAAGAAACAAGGTTGTTTTTCACCGAGAAAGAAAGCTCCATGACTGGATTCTCAGATGCATATGAGAATCTTTCTAAAGCCATAAGAAATATGTGTCCTGATACATTCTTTCTGACAGGAATCGACTGTTTCACTTGTTAGCAGAAAAATGCTAGTCTTTGCGAGCTGAACTTCCCCTAAGGAACAACAGTGCTTTGCATCCAGAAAGAGAGCTCCAGTCCTGGATTCTCTGATGCATGTGATTCACTAGCCAGAGCCATAAGAAAGCTGTGTCCTGATGCCTTCTGTCTGACAGGAATCGACTCTTTCACTTGTTAGCAAAGCAAAGTTGCACTTTGCTCGTTGAGCTTCCCCTAAGGAACAACAGTGCTTTGCACCGTGAAAGCAAGCTCCAGCCATGGAGTTTTAGATGCATATGATTTACTTTCCAAAACCATAAGAAATATGTGCCCTGATGTCTCCTGTCTGTCAGAAATCAAGAGTTTCACGTGTTAGAAGAGCAAAGGTGCACTTTGCGATACGAGCTTCCCGTACGTAACAACTGTGTTTTTCACCAAGAAAGAAAGCTCCAGACCTGCATGCTCGAATGTATATGAATCACTTGTCGAAGCCATAAGAAATGTGTGTCCTTTAGCCTTCTGTCTTGCAAGAATCAGCTCTTTCTCTTGTTAGCAACGAAAAGTTGCACTTTGCGAGATGAGCTTCTCTTAAGGAACAAAGTTGTTTTTCACCGAGAAAGAAAGATCCAGGACCGGATTCTCAGATGCATATTATTCACTTACCAAAGCCATAAGAAATGTGTGTCTTTATGCCTTTGGTCTTGCAAGAATCGACTGTTTCTCTTTTTAGCAACGAAAAGTTGCACTTTGCGAGATGAGCTTCTCTTAAGGAACAAAGTTGTTTTTCACCGAGAAAGAAAGATCCATGACTGGATTCTCAGATGCATGTGATTCACTAGCCAGAGGCATAAGAAAGCTGTGTCCTGATGCCTTCTGTCTGACAGGAATCGACTCTTTCACTTGTTAGCAAAGCAAAGTTGCACTTTGCTCGTTGAGCTTCCCCTAAGGAACAACAGTGCTTTGCACCGTGAACGCAAGCTCCAGCCCTGGAGTTTTAGATGCATATGATTTACTTTCCAAAACCATAAGAAATATGTGCCCTGATGTCTCCTGTCTGTCAGAAATCAAGAGTTTCACGTTTTAGAAGAGCAAAGGTGCTCTTTCCGATACGAGCTTCCCGTACGTAACAACTGTGTTTTTCGCCAAGAAAGAAAGCTTCAGACCTGCATTCTCGAATGTATATGAATCACTTGTCGAAGCCATACGAAATGTGTGACCTTTGGCCTTCTGTCTTGCAAGAATCAGCTGTTTCTCTTGTTAGCAACGCAAAATTGCACTTTGCGAGCTGAACTTCCCCTAAGGAACAACTGTGCTTTGCATCCAGAAAGAGAGCTCCAGTCCTGGATTCTCTGATGCATGTGTTTCACTAGCCAGAGCCATAAGAAAGCTGTGTCCTAATGCCTTCTGTCTGACAGGAATCGCGTCTTTCACTTGTTAGCCAAGCAAAGTTGCACTTTGCTCGTTGAGCTTTCCCTAAGGAACAACAGTGCTTTGCACCGTGAAAGCAAACTCCAGCACTGGAGTTTTAGATGCATATGATTTACTTTCCAAAACCATAAGAAATATGTGCCCTGATGTCTCCTGTCTGTCACAAATCAAGAGTTTCACGTGTTAGAGGAGCAAAGGTGCACTTTGCGATACGAGCTTCCCGTACGTAACAACTGTGTTTTTCACCAAGAAAGAAAGTTCCAGACCTGCATTCTCGAATGTATATGAATCACTTGTCGAAGCCATAAGAAATGTGTGTCCTTTAGCCTTCTGTCTTGCAAGAATCAGCTGTTTCTCTTGTTAGCAACGAAAAGTTGCACTTTGCGAGATGAGCTTCGCTTAAGAAACAAGGTTGTTTTTCACCGAGAAGGAAAGATCCATGACTGGATTCTCAGATGCATATGAGAATCTTTCTAGAGCCATAAGAAATATGTGTCCTGATACATTCTTTCTGACAGGAATCGACTGTTTCACTTGTTAGCAGAAAAATGCTAGTCTTTGCGAGCTGAACTTCCCCTAAGGAACAACAGTGCTTTGCATCCAGAAAGAGAGCTCCAGTCCTGGATTCTCTGATGCATGTGATTCACTAGCCAGAGCCATAAGAAAGCTGTGTCCTGATGCCTTCTGTCTGACAGGAATCGACTGTTTCACTTGTTAGCAAAGCAAAGTTGCACTTTGCTCGTTGAGCTTCCCCTAAGGAACAACAGTGCTTTGCACCGTGAAAGCAAGCTCCAGCCATGGAGTTTTAGATGCATATGATTTACTTTCCAAAACCATAAGAAATATGTGCCCTGATGTCTCCTGTCTGTCACAAATCAAGAGTTTCACGTGTTAGAAGAGCAAAGGTGCACTTTGCGATACGAGCTTCCCGTACGTAACAACTGTGTTTTTCACCAAGAAAGAAAGCTCCAGACCTGCATTCTCGAATGTATATGAATCACTTGTCGAAGCCATAAGAAATGTGTGTCCTTTAGCCTTCTGTCTTGCAAGAATCAGCTCTTTCTCTTGTTAGCAACGAAAAGTTGCACTTTGCGAGATGAGCTTCGCTTAAGGAACAAAGTTGTTTTTCACCGAGAAAGAAAGATCCAGGACTGGATTCTCAGATACATATTATTCACTTACCAAAGCCATAAGAAATGTGTGTCCTTATGCCTTTGGTCTTGCAAGAATCAGCTGTTTCTCTTGTTAGCAATGAAATTGCCCTTTGCGAGATGAGCTTCCCCTAAGGAACAAGGTTGTTTTTCACCGAGAAAGAAAGATCCATGACTGGATTCTCAGATGCATGTGATTCACTAGCCAGAGCCATAAGAAAGCTGTGTCCTGATGCCTTCTGTCTGACAGGAATCGACTGTTTCACTTGTTAGTAGAAAAATGCTACTCTTTGCGAGCTGAACTTCCCCTAAGGAACAACTGTGCTTTGCATCCAGAGAGAGAGCTCCAGTCCTGGATTCTCTGATGCATGTGATTCACTAGCCAGAGCCATAAGAAAGCTGTGTCCTGATGCCTTCTGTCTGACAGGAATCGACTCTTTCACTTGTTAGCAAAGCAAAGTTGCACTTTGCTCGTTGAGCTTCCCCTAAGGAACAACAGTGCTTTGCACCGTGAAAGAAAGCTCCAGCCCTGGAGTTTTAGATTCATATGATTTACTTTCCAAAACCATAAGAAATATGTGCCCTGATGTCTCCTGTCTGTCAGAAATCAAGAGTTTCACGTGTTAGAAGAGCAAAGGTGCACTTTGCGATACGAGCTTCCCGTACGTAACAACTGTGTTTTTCACCAAGAGAGAAAGCTCCAGACCTGCATGCTCGAATGTATGTGAATCACTTGTCGAAGCCATACGAAATGTGTGTCCTTTAGCCTTCTGTCTTGCAAGAATCAGCTCTTTCTCTTGTTAGCAACGAAAAGTTGCACTTTGCGAGATGAGCTTCTCTTAAGGAACAAAGTTGTTTTTCACCGAGAAAGAAAGATCCAGGACTGGATTCTCAGATGCATATTATTCACTTACCAAAGCCATAAGAAATGTGTGTCTTTATGCCTTTGGTCTTGCAAGAATCAGCTGTTTCTCTTTTTAGCAACGAAAAGTTGCACTTTGCGAGATGAGCTTCTCTTAAGGAACAAGGTTGTTTTTCACCGAGAAAGAAAGATCCATGACTGGATTCTCAGATGCATGTGATTCACTAGCCAGAGCCATAAGAAAGCTGTGTCCTGATGCCTTCTGTCTGACAGGAATCGACTCTTTCACTTGTTAGCAAAGCAAAGTTGCACTTTGCTCGTTGAGCTTCCCCTAAGGAACAACAGTGCTTTGCACCGTGAAAGCAAACTCCAGCCCTGGAGTTTTAGATGCATATGATTTACTTTCCAAAACCATAAGAAATATGTGCCCTGATGTCTCCTGTCTGTCAGAAATCAAGAGTTTCACGTTTTAGAAGAGCAAAGGTGCACTTTGCGATACGAGCTTCCCGTACGTAACAACTGTGTTTTTCACCAAGAAAGAAAGCTTCAGACCTGCATTCTCGAATGTATATGAATCACTTGTCGAAGCCATATGAAATGTGTGACCTTTGGCCTTCTGTCTTGCAAGAATCAGCTGTTTCTCTTGTTAGCAACGCAAAATTGCACTTTGCGAGCTGAACTTCCCCTAATGAACAACTGTGCTTTGCATCCAGAAAGAGAGCTCCAGTCCTGGATTCTCTGATGCATGTGTTTCACTAGCCAGAGCCATAAGAAAGCTGTGTCCTAATGCCTTCTGTCTGACAGGAATCGCGTCTTTCACTTGTTAGCCAAGCAAAGTTGCACTTTGCTCGTTGAGCTTTCCCTAAGGAACAACAGTGCTTTGCACCGAGAAAGCAAACTCCAGCACTGGAGTTTTAGATGCATATGATTTACTTTCCAAAACCATAAGAAATATGTGCCCTGATGTCTCCTGTCTGTCACAAATCAAGAGTTTCACGTGTTAGAAGAGCAAAGGTGCACTTTGCGATACGAGCTTCCCGTACGTAACAACTGTGTTTTTCACCAAGAAAGAAAGTTCCAGACCTGCATTCTCGTATGTATATGAATCACTTGTCGAAGCCATAAGAAATGTGTGTCCTTTAGCCTTCTGTCTTGCAAGAATCAGCTGTTTCTCTTGTTAGCAACGAAAAGTTGCACTTTGCGAGATGAGCTTCGCTTAAGAAACAAGGTTGTTTTTCACCGAGAAAGAAAGATCCATGACTGGATTCTCAGATGCATATGAGAATCTTTCTAGAGCCATAAGAAATATGTGTCCTGATACATTCTTTCTGACAGGAATCGACTGTTTCACTTGTTAGCAGAAAAATGCTAGTCTTTGCGAGCTGAACTTCCCCTAAGGAACAACTGTGCTTTGCATCCAGAAAGAGAGCTCCAGTCCTGGATTCTCTGATGCATGTGATTCACTAGCCAGAGCCATAAGAAAGCTGTGTCCTGATGCCTTCTGTCTGACAGGAATCGACTGTTTCACTTGTTAGCAAAGCAAAGTTGCACTTTGCTCGTTGAGCTTCCCCTAAGGAACAACAGTGCTTTGCACCGTGAAAGCAAGCTCCAGCCATGGAGTTTTAGATGCATATGATTTACTTTCCAAAACCATAAGAAATATGTGCCCTGATGTCTCCTGTCTGTCACAAATCAAGAGTTTCACGTGTTAGAAGAGCAAAGGTGCACTTTGCGATACGAGCTTCCCGTACGTAACAACTGTGTTTTTCACCAAGAAAGAAAGCTCCAGACCTGCATGCTCGAATGTATATGAATCACTTGTCGAAGCCATAAGAAATGTGTGTCCTTTAGCCTTCTGTCTTGCAAGAATCAGCTCTTTCTCTTGTTAGCAACGAAAAGTTGCACTTTGCGAGATGAGCTTCGCTTAAGGAACAAAGTTGTTTTTCACCGAGAAAGAAAGATCCAGGACTGGATTCTCAGATACATATTATTCACTTACCAAAGCCATAAGAAATGTGTGTCCTTATGCCTTTGGTCTTGCAAGAATCAGCTGTTTCTCTTGTTAGCAATGAAATTGCCCTTTGCGAGATGAGCTTCCCCTAAGGAACAAAGTTGTTTTTCACCGAGAAAGAAAGATCCATGACTGGATTCTCAGATGCATGTGATTCACTAGCCAGAGCCATAAGAAAGCTGTGTCCTGATGCCTTCTGTCTGACAGGAATCGACTGTTTCACTTGTTAGTAGAAAAATGCTACTCTTTGCGAGCTGAACTTCCCCTAAGGAACAACTGTGCTTTGCATCCAGAGAGAGAGCTCCAGTCCTGGATTCTCTGATGCATGTGATTCACTAGCCAGAGCCATAAGAAAGCTGTGTCCTGATGCCTTCTGTCTGACAGGAATCGACTCTTTCACTTGTTAGCAAAGCAAAGTTGCACTTTGCTCGTTGAGCTTCCCCTAAGGAACAACAGTGCTTTGCACCGTGAAAGTAAGCTCCAGCCCTGGAGTTTTAGATACATATGATTTACTTTCCAAAACCATAAGAAATATGTGCCCTGATGTCTCCTGTCTGTCACAAATCAAGAGTTTCACGTGTTAGAAGAGCAAAGGTGCACTTTGCGATACGAGCTTCCCGTACGTAACAACTGTGTTTTTCACCAAGAAAGAAAGTTCCAGACCTGCATTCTCGAATGTATATGAATCACTTGTCGAAGCCATAAGAAATGTGTGTCCTTTAGCCTTCTGTCTTGCAAGAATCAGCTCTTTCTCTTGTTAGCAACGAAAAGTTGCACTTTGCGAGATGAGCTTCGCTTAAGGAACAAAGTTGTTTTTCACCGAGAAAGAAAGATCCAGGACTGGATTCTCAGATGCATATGAGACTCTTTCTAAAGCCATGAGAAATATGTGTTCTGATACATTCTTTCTGACAGGAATCGACTCTTTCACTTGTTAGCAGAAAAATGCTAGTCTTTGCGAGCTGAACTTCCCCTAAGGAACAACTGTGCTTTGCATCCAGAAAGAGAGCTCCAGTCCTGGATTCTCTGATGCATGTGATTCACTAGCCAGAGCCATAAGAAAGCTGTGTCCTGATGCCTTCTGTCTGACAGGAATCGACTCTTTCACTTGTTAGCAAAGCAAAGTTGCACTTTGCTCGTTGAGCTTCCCCTAAGGAACAACAGTGCTTTGCACCGTGAAAGCAAGCTCCAGCCCTGGAGTTTTAGATGCATATGATTTACTTTCCAAAACCATAAGAAATATGTGCCCTGATGTCTCCTGTCTGTCACAAATCAAGAGTTTCACGTGTTAGAAGAGCAAAGGTGCACTTTGCGATACGAGCTTCCCGTACGTAACAACTGTGTTTTTCACCAAGAAAGAAAGCTCCAGACCTGCATGCTCGAATGTATATGAATCACTTGTCGAAGCCATAAGAAATGTGTGTCCTTTAGCCTTCTGTCTTGCAAGAATCAGCTCTTTCTCTTGTTAGCAACGAAAAGTTGCACTTTGCGAGATGAGCTTCGCTTAAGGAACAAAGTTGTTTTTCACCGAGAAAGAAAGATCCAGGACTGGATTCTCAGATACATATTATTCACTTACCAAAGCCATAAGAAATGTGTGTCCTTATGCCTTTGGTCTTGCAAGAATCAGCTGTTTCTCTTGTTAGCAATGAAATTGCCCTTTGCGAGATGAGCTTCCCCTAAGGAACAAGGTTGTTTTTCACCGAGAAAGAAAGATCCATGACTGGATTCTCAGATGCATGTGATTCACTAGCCAGAGCCATAAGAAAGCTGTGTCCTGATGCCTTCTGTCTGACAGGAATCGACTGTTTCACTTGTTAGTAGAAAAATGCTACTCTTTGCGAGCTGAACTTCCCCTAAGGAACAACTGTGCTTTGCATCCAGAGATAGAGCTCCAGTCCTGGATTCTCTGATGCATGTGATTCACTAGCCAGAGCCATAAGAAAGCTGTGTCCTGATGCCTTCTGTCTGACAGGAATCGACTCTTTCACTTGTTAGCAAAGCAAAGTTGCACTTTGCTCGTTGAGCTTCCCCTAAGGAACAACAGTGCTTTGCACCGTGAAAGCAAGCTCCAGCCCTGGAGTTTTAGATACATATGATTTACTTTCCAAAACCATAAGAAATATGTGCCCTGATGTCTCCTGTCTGTCAGAAATCAAGAGTTTCACGTGTTAGAAGAGCAAAGGTGCACTTTGCGATACGAGCTTCCCGTACGTAACAACTGTGTTTTTCACCAAGAAAGAAAGCTCCAGACCTGCATTCTCGAATGTATATGAATCACTTGTCGAAGCCATAAGAAATGTGTGTCCTTTAGCCTTCTGTCTTGCAAGAATCAGCTGTTTCTCTTGTTAGCAACGAAAAGTTGCACTTTGCGGGATGAGCTTCGCTTAAGAAACAAGGTTGTTTTTCACCGAGAAAGAAAGCTCCATGACTGGATTCTCAGATGCATATGAGAATCTTTCTAAAGCCATAAGAAATATGTGTCCTGATACATTCTTTCTGACAGGAATCGACTGTTTCACTTGTTAGCAGAAAAATGCTAGTCTTTGCGAGCTGAACTTCCCCTAAGGAACAACAGTGCTTTGCATCCAGAAAGAGAGCTCCAGTCCTGGATTCTCTGATGCATGTGATTCACTAGCCAGAGCCATAAGAAAGCTGTGTCCTGATGCCTTCTGTCTGACAGGAATCGACTCTTTCACTTGTTAGCAAAGCAAAGTTGCACTTTGCTCGTTGAGCTTCCCCTAAGGAACAACAGTGCTTTGCACCGTGAAAGCAAGCTCCAGCCATGGAGTTTTAGATGCATATGATTTACTTTCCAAAACCATAAGAAATATGTGCCCTGATGTCTCCTGTCTGTCAGAAATCAAGAGTTTCACGTGTTAGAAGAGCAAAGGTGCACTTTGCGATACGAGCTTCCCGTACGTAACAACTGTGTTTTTCACCAAGAAAGAAAGCTCCAGACCTGCATGCTCGAATGTATATGAATCACTTGTCGAAGCCATAAGAAATGTGTGTCCTTTAGCCTTCTGTCTTGCAAGAATCAGCTCTTTCTCTTGTTAGCAACGAAAAGTTGCACTTTGCGAGATGAGCTTCTCTTAAGGAACAAAGTTGTTTTTCACCGAGAAAGAAAGATCCAGGACCGGATTCTCAGATGCATATTATTCACTTACCAAAGCCATAAGAAATGTGTGTCTTTATGCCTTTGGTCTTGCAAGAATCGACTGTTTCTCTTTTTAGCAACGAAAAGTTGCACTTTGCGAGATGAGCTTCTCTTAAGGAACAAAGTTGTTTTTCACCGAGAAAGAAAGATCCATGACTGGATTCTCAGATGCATGTGATTCACTAGCCAGAGGCATAAGAAAGCTGTGTCCTGATGCCTTCTGTCTGACAGGAATCGACTCTTTCACTTGTTAGCAAAGCAAAGTTGCACTTTGCTCGTTGAGCTTCCCCTAAGGAACAACAGTGCTTTGCACCGTGAACGCAAGCTCCAGCCCTGGAGTTTTAGATGCATATGATTTACTTTCCAAAACCATAAGAAATATGTGCCCTGATGTCTCCTGTCTGTCAGAAATCAAGAGTTTCACGTTTTAGAAGAGCAAAGGTGCTCTTTCCGATACGAGCTTCCCGTACGTAACAACTGTGTTTTTCGCCAAGAAAGAAAGCTTCAGACCTGCATTCTCGAATGTATATGAATCACTTGTCGAAGCCATACGAAATGTGTGACCTTTGGCCTTCTGTCTTGCAAGAATCAGCTGTTTCTCTTGTTAGCAACGCAAAATTGCACTTTGCGAGCTGAACTTCCCCTAAGGAACAACTGTGCTTTGCATCCAGAAAGAGAGCTCCAGTCCTGGATTCTCTGATGCATGTGTTTCACTAGCCAGAGCCATAAGAAAGCTGTGTCCTAATGCCTTCTGTCTGACAGGAATCGCGTCTTTCACTTGTTAGCCAAGCAAAGTTGCACTTTGCTCGTTGAGCTTTCCCTAAGGAACAACAGTGCTTTGCACCGTGAAAGCAAACTCCAACACTGGAGTTTTAGATGCATATGATTTACTTTCCAAAACCATAAGAAATATGTGCCCTGATGTCTCCTGTCTGTCACAAATCAAGAGTTTCACGTGTTAGAGGAGCAAAGGTGCACTTTGCGATACGAGCTTCCCGTACGTAACAACTGTGTTTTTCACCAAGAAAGAAAGTTCCAGACCTGCATTCTCGAATGTATATGAATCACTTGTCGAAGCCATAAGAAATGTGTGTCCTTTAGCCTTCTGTCTTGCAAGAATCAGCTGTTTCTCTTGTTAGCAACGAAAAGTTGCACTTTGCGAGATGAGCTTCGCTTAAGAAACAAGGTTGTTTTTCACCGAGAAGGAAAGATCCATGACTGGATTCTCAGATGCATATGAGAATCTTTCTAGAGCCATAAGAAATATGTGTCCTGATACATTCTTTCTGACAGGAATCGACTGTTTCACTTGTTAGCAGAAAAATGCTAGTCTTTGCGAGCTGAACTTCCCCTAAGGAACAACAGTGCTTTGCATCCAGAAAGAGAGCTCCAGTCCTGGATTCTCTGATGCATGTGATTCACTAGCCAGAGCCATAAGAAAGCTGTGTCCTGATGCCTTCTGTCTGACAGGAATCGACTGTTTCACTTGTTAGCAAAGCAAAGTTGCACTTTGCTCGTTGAGCTTCCCCTAAGGAACAACAGTGCTTTGCACCGTGAAAGCAAGCTCCAGCCATGGAGTTTTAGATGCATATGATTTACTTTCCAAAACCATAAGAAATATGTGCCCTGATGTCTCCTGTCTGTCACAAATCAAGAGTTTCACGTGTTAGAAGAGCAAAGGTGCACTTTGCGATACGAGCTTCCCGTACGTAACAACTGTGTTTTTCACCAAGAAAGAAAGCTCCAGACCTGCATTCTCGAATGTATATGAATCACTTGTCGAAGCCATAAGAAATGTGTGTCCTTTAGCCTTCTGTCTTGCAAGAATCAGCTCTTTCTCTTGTTAGCAACGAAAAGTTGCACTTTGCGAGATGAGCTTCGCTTAAGGAACAAAGTTGTTTTTCACCGAGAAAGAAAGATCCAGGACTGGATTCTCAGATACATATTATTCACTTACCAAAGCCATAAGAAATGTGTGTCCTTATGCCTTTGGTCTTGCAAGAATCAGCTGTTTCTCTTGTTAGCAATGAAATTGCCCTTTGCGAGATGAGCTTCCCCTAAGGAACAAGGTTGTTTTTCACCGAGAAAGAAAGATCCATGACTGGATTCTCAGATGCATGTGATTCACTAGCCAGAGCCATAAGAAAGCTGTGTCCTGATGCCTTCTGTCTGACAGGAATCGACTGTTTCACTTGTTAGTAGAAAAATGCTACTCTTTGCGAGCTGAACTTCCCCTAAGGAACAACTGTGCTTTGCATCCAGAGAGAGAGCTCCAGTCCTGGATTCTCTGATGCATGTGATTCACTAGCCAGAGCCATAAGAAAGCTGTGTCCTGATGCCTTCTGTCTGACAGGAATCGACTCTTTCACTTGTTAGCAAAGCAAAGTTGCACTTTGCTCGTTGAGCTTCCCCTAAGGAACAACAGTGCTTTGCACCGTGAAAGAAAGCTCCAGCCCTGGAGTTTTAGATTCATATGATTTACTTTCCAAAACCATAAGAAATATGTGCCCTGATGTCTCCTGTCTGTCAGAAATCAAGAGTTTCACGTGTTAGAAGAGCAAAGGTGCACTTTGCGATACGAGCTTCCCGTACGTAACAACTGTGTTTTTCACCAAGAGAGAAAGCTCCAGACCTGCATGCTCGAATGTATGTGAATCACTTGTCGAAGCCATACGAAATGTGTGTCCTTTAGCCTTCTGTCTTGCAAGAATCAGCTCTTTCTCTTGTTAGCAACGAAAAGTTGCACTTTGCGAGATGAGCTTCTCTTAAGGAACAAAGTTGTTTTTCACCGAGAAAGAAAGATCCAGGACTGGATTCTCAGATGCATATTATTCACTTACCAAAGCCATAAGAAATGTGTGTCTTTATGCCTTTGGTCTTGCAAGAATCAGCTGTTTCTCTTTTTAGCAACGAAAAGTTGCACTTTGCGAGATGAGCTTCTCTTAAGGAACAAGGTTGTTTTTCACCGAGAAAGAAAGATCCATGACTGGATTCTCAGATGCATGTGATTCACTAGCCAGAGCCATAAGAAAGCTGTGTCCTGATGCCTTCTGTCTGACAGGAATCGACTCTTTCACTTGTTAGCAAAGCAAAGTTGCACTTTGCTCGTTGAGCTTCCCCTATGGAACAACAGTGCTTTGCACCGTGAAAGCAAACTCCAGCCCTGGAGTTTTAGATGCATATGATTTACTTGCCAAAACCATAAGAAATATGTGCCCTGATGTCTCCTGTCTGTCAGAAATCAAGAGTTTCACGTGTTAGAAGAGCAAAGGTGCTCTTTGCGATACGAGCTTCCCGTACGTAACAACTGTGTTTTTCGCCAAGAAAGAAAGCTTCAGACCTGCATTCTCGAATGTATATGAATCACTTGTCGAAGCCATACGAAATGTGTGACCTTTGGCCTTCTGTCTTGCAAGAATCAGCTGTTTCTCTTGTTAGCAACGAAAAGTTGCACTTTGCGGGATGAGCTTCGCTTAAGAAACAAGGTTGTTTTTCACCGAGAAAGAAAGCTCCATGACTGGATTCTCAGATGCAAATGAGAATCTTTCTAAAGCCATAAGAAATATGTGTCCTGATACATTCTTTCTGACAGGAATCGACTGTTTCACTTGTTAGCAGAAAAATGCTAGTCTTTGCGAGCTGAACTTCCCCTAAGGAACAACAGTGCTTTGCATCCAGAAAGAGAGCTCCAGTCCTGGATTCTCTGATGCATGTGATTCACTAGTCAGAGCCATAAGAAAGCTGTGTCCTGATGCCTTCTGTCTGACAGGAATCGACTCTTTCACTTGTTAGCAAAGCAAAGTTGCACTTTGCTCGTTGAGCTTCCCCTAAGGAACAACAGTGCTTTGCACCGTGAAAGCAAGCTCCAGCCATGGAGTTTTAGATGCATATGATTTACTTTCCAAAACCATAAGAAATATGTGCCCTGATGTCTCCTGTCTGTCACAAATCAAGAGTTTCACGTGTTAGAAGAGCAAAGGTGCACTTTGCGATACGAGCTTCCCGTACGTAACAACTGTGTTTTTCACCAAGAAAGAAAGCTCCAGACCTGCATGCTCGAATGTATATGAATCACTTGTCGAAGCCATAAGAAATGTGTGTCCTTTAGCCTTCTGTCTTGCAAGAATCAGCTCTTTCTCTTGTTAGCAACGAAAAGTTGCACTTTGCGAGATGAGCTTCGCTTAAGGAACAAAGTTGTTTTTCACCGAGAAAGAAAGATCCAGGACTGGATTCTCAGATACGTATTATTCACTTACCAAAGCCATAAGAAATGTGTGTCCTTATGCCTTTGGTCTTGCAAGAATCAGCTGTTTCTCTTGTTAGCAATGAAATTGCCCTTTGCGAGATGAGCTTCCCCTAAGGAACAAGGTTGTTTTTCACCGAGAAAGAAAGATCCATGACTGGATTCTCAGATGCATGTGATTCACTAGCCAGAGCCATAAGAAAGCTGTGTCCTGATGCCTTCTGTCTGACAGGAATCGACTGTTTCACTTGTTAGTAGAAAAATGCTACTCTTTGCGAGCTGAACTTCCCCTAAGGAACAACTGTGCTTTGCATCCAGAGAGAGAGCTCCAGTCCTGGATTCTCTGATGCATGTGATTCACTAGCCAGAGCCATAAGAAAGCTGTGTCCTGATGCCTTCTGTCTGACAGGAATCGACTCTTTCACTTGTTAGCAAAGCAAAGTTGCACTTTGCTCGTTGAGCTTCCCCTAAGGAACAACAGTGCTTTGCACCGTGAAAGTAAGCTCCAGCCCTGGAGTTTTAGATACATATGATTTACTTTCCAAAACCATAAGAAATATGTGCCCTGATGTCTCCTGTCTGTCAGAAATCAAGAGTTTCACGTGTTAGAAGAGCAAAGGTGCACTTTGCGATACGAGCTTCCCGTACGTAACAACTGTGTTTTTCACCAAGAAAGAAAGCTCCAGACCTGCATTCTCGAATGTATATGAATCACTTGTCGAAGCCATAAGAAATGTGTGTCCTTTAGCCTTCTGTCTTGCAAGAATCAGCTGTTTCTCTTGTTAGCAACGAAAAGTTGCACTTTGCGGGATGAGCTTCGCTTAAGAAACAAGGTTGTTTTTCACCGAGAAAGAAAGCTCCATGACTGGATTCTCAGATGCATATGAGAATCTTTCTAAAGCCATAAGAAATATGTGTCCTGATACATTCTTTCTGACAGGAATCGACTGTTTCACTTGTTAGCAGAAAAATGCTAGTCTTTGCGAGCTGAACTTCCCCTAAGGAACAACAGTGCTTTGCATCCAGAAAGAGAGCTCCAGTCCTGGATTCTCTGATGCATGTGATTCACTAGCCAGAGCCATAAGAAAGCTGTGTCCTGATGCCTTCTGTCTGACAGGAATCGACTCTTTCACTTGTTAGCAAAGCAAAGTTGCACTTTGCTCGTTGAGCTTCCCCTAAGGAACAACAGTGCTTTGCACCGTGAAAGCAAGCTCCAGCCATGGAGTTTTAGATGCATATGATTTACTTTCCAAAACCATAAGAAATATGTGCCCTGATGTCTCCTGTCTGTCACAAATCAAGAGTTTCACGTGTTAGAAGAGCAAAGGTGCACTTTGCGATACGAGCTTCCCGTACGTAACAACTGTGTTTTTCACCAAGAAAGAAAGCTCCAGACCTGCATGCTCGAATGTATATGAATCACTTGTCGAAGCCATAAGAAATGTGTGTCCTTTAGCCTTCTGTCTTGCAAGAATCAGCTGTTTCTCTTTTTAGCAACGAAAAGTTGCCCTTTGCGAGATGAGCTTCGCTTAAGGAACAAAGTTGTTTTTCACCGAGAAAGAAAGATCCAGGACTGGATTCTCAGATGCATATTATTCACTTACCAAAGCCATAAGAAATGTGTGTCCTTATGCCTTCTGTCTTGCAAGAATCAGCTGTTTCTCTTGTTAGCAATGAAATTTGCACTTTGCGAGATGAGCTTCCCCTAAGGAACAAGGTTGTTTTTCACCGAGAAAGAAAGATCCAGGACTGGATTCTCAGATGCATGTGATTCACTAGCCAGAGCCATAAGAAAGCTGTGTCCTTATGCCTTCTGTCTGACAGGAATCGACTGTTTCACTTGTTAGTAGAAAAATGCTACTCTTTGCGAGCTGAACTTCCCCTAAGGAACAACTGTGCTTTGCATCCAGAGAGAGAGCTCCAGTCCTGGATTCTCTGATGCATGTGATTCACTAGCCAGAGGCATAAGAAAGCTGTGTCCTGATGCCTTCTGTCTGACAGGAATCGACTCTTTCACTTGTTAGCAACGCAAAGTTGCACTTTGCTCGTTGAGCTTCCCCTAAGGAACAACAGTGCTTTGCACCGTGAAAGCAAGCTCCAGCCCTGGAGTTTTAGATACATATGATTTACTTTCCAAAACCATAAGAAATATGTGCCCTGATGTCTCCTGTCTGTCAGAAATCAAGAGTTTCACGTGTTAGAAGAGCAAAGTTGCACTTTGCGATACGAGCTTCCCGTACGTAACAACTGTGTTTTTCACCAAGAGAGAAAGCTCCAGACCTGCATGCTCGAATGTATATGAATCACTTGTCGAAGCCATAAGAAATGTGTGTCCTTTAGCCTTCTGTCTTGCAAGAATCAGCTGTTTCTCTTGTTAGCAACGAAAAGTTGCACTTTGCGAGATGAGCTTCTCTTAAGGAACAAAGTTGTTTTTCACCGAGAAAGAAAGATCCAGGACTGGATTCACAGATGCATATTATTCACTTACCAAAGCCATAAGAAATGTGTGTCATTTAGCCTTCTGTCTTGCAAGAATCAGCTCCTTCTCGTGTTAGAAACGAAAAGTTGCACTTTGCGAGATGAGCTTCGCTTAAGGAACAAAGTTGTTTTTCACCGAGAAAGAAAGATCCAGGACCGGATTCTCAGATACATATTATTCACTTACCAAAGCCATAAGAAATGTGTGTCTTTATGCCTTTGGTCTTGCAAGAATCAGCTGTTTCTCTTTTTAGCAACGAAAAGTTGCACTTTGCGAGATGAGCTTCTCTTAAGGAACAAAGTTGTTTTTCACCGAGAAAGAAAGATCCATGACTGGATTCTCAGATGCATGTGATTCACTAGCCAGAGGCATAAGAAAGCTGTGTCCTGATGCCTTCTGTCTGACAGGAATCGACTGTTTCACTTGTTAGCAAAGCAAAGTTGCACTTTGCTCGTTGAGCTTCCCCTAAGGAACAACAGTGCTTTGCACCGTGAAAGCAAACTCCAGCCCTGGAGTTTTAGATGCATATGATTTACTTTCCAAAAGAATAAGAAATATGTGCCCTGATGTCTCCTGTCTGTCAGAAATCAAGAGTTTCACGTTTTAGAAGAGCAAAGGTGCTCTTTCCGATACGAGCTTCCCGTACGTAACAACTGTGTTTTTCGCCAAGAAAGAAAGCTTCAGACCTGCATTCTCGAATGTATATGAATCACTTGTCGAAGCCATACGAAATGTGTGACCTTTGGCCTTCTGTCTTGCAAGAATCAGCTGTTTCTCTTGTTAGCAACGCAAAATTGCACTTTGCGAGCTGAACTTCCCCTAAGGAACAACTGTGCTTTGCATCCAGAAAGAGAGCTCCAGTCCTGGATTCTCTGATGCATGTGTTTCACTAGCCAGAGCCATAAGAAAGCTGTGTCCTAATGCCTTCTGTCTGACAGGAATCGCGTCTTTCACTTGTTAGCCAAGCAAAGTTGCACTTTGCGAGTTGAGCTTTCCCTAAGGAACAACAGTGCTTTGCACCGTGAAAGCAAACTCCAGCACTGGAGTTTTAGATGCATATGATTTACTTTCCAAAACCATAAGAAATATGTGCCCTGATGTCTCCTGTCTGTCACAAATCAAGAGTTTCACGTGTTAGAAGAGCAAAGGTGCACTTTGCGATACGAGCTTCCCGTACGTAACAACTGTGTTTTTCACCAAAAAAGAAAGTTCCAGACCTGCATTCTCGAATGTATATGAATCACTTGTCGAAGCCATAAGAAATGTGTGTCCTTTAGCCTTCTGTCTTGCAAGAATCAGCTGTTTCTCTTGTTAGCAACGAAAAGTTGCACTTTGCGAGATGAGCTTCGCTTAAGAAACAAGGTTGTTTTTCACCGAGAAGGAAAGATCCATGACTGGATTCTCAGATGCATATGAGAATCTTTCTAGAGCCATAAGAAATATGTGTCCTGATACATTCTTTCTGACAGGAATCGACTGTTTCACTTGTTAGCAGAAAAGTGCTAGTCTTTGCGAGCTGAACTTCCCCTAAGGAACAACAGTGCTTTGCATCCAGAAAGAGAGCTCCAATCTTGGATTCTCTGATGCATGTGATTCACTAGCCAGAGCCATAAGAAAGCTGTGTCCTGATGCCTTCTGTCTGACAGGAATCGACTGTTTCACTTGTTAGTAGAAAAATGCTACTCTTTGCGAGCTGAACTTCCCCTAAGGAACAACTGTGCTTTGCATCCAGAGAGAGAGCTCCAGTCCTGGATTCTCTGATGCATGTGATTCACTAGCCAGAGCCATAAGAAAGCTGTGTCCTGATGCCTTCTGTCTGACAGGAATCGACTCTTTCACTTGTTAGCAAAGCAAAGTTGCACTTTGCTCGTTGAGCTTCCCCTAAGGAACAACAGTGCTTTGCACCGTGAAAGCAAGCTCCAGCCCTGGAGTTTTAGATACATATGATTTACTTTCCAAAACCATAAGAAATATGTGCCCTGATGTCTCCTGTCTGTCAGAAATCAAGAGTTTCACGTGTTAGAAGAGCAAAGGTGCACTTTGCGATACGAGCTTCCCGTACGTAACAACTGTGTTTTTCACCAAGAAAGAAAGCTCCAGACCTGCATGCTCGAATGTATATGAATCACTTGTCGAAGCCATAAGAAATGTGTGTCCTTTAGCCTTCTGTCTTGCAAGAATCAGCTCTTTCTCTTGTTAGCAACGAAAAGTTGCACTTTGCGAGATGAGCTTCTCTTAAGGAACAAAGTTGTTTTTCACCGAGAAAGAAAGATCCAGGACTGGATTCTCAGATGCATATTATTCACTTACCAAAGCCATAAGAAATGTGTGTCATTTAGCCTTCTGTCTTGCAAGAATCAGCTCCTTCTCGTGTTAGAAACGAAAAGTTGCACTTTGCGAGATGAGCTTCGCTTAAGGAACAAAGTTGTTTTTCACCGAGAAAGAAAGATCCAGGACCGGATTCTCAGATACATATTATTCACTTACCAAAGCCATAAGAAATGTGTGTCTTTATGCCTTTGGTCTTGCAAGAATCAGCTGTTTCTCTTTTTAGCAACGAAAAGTTGCACTTTGCGAGATGAGCTTCTCTTAAGGAACAAAGTTGTTTTTCACCGAGAAAGAAAGATCCATGACTGGATTCTCAGATGCATGTGATTCACTAGCCAGAGCCATAAGAAAGCTGTGTCCTGATGCCTTCTGTCTGACAGGAATCGACTCTTTCACTTGTTAGCAAAGCAAAGTTGCACTTTGCTCGTTGAGCTTCCCTTAAGGAACAACAGTGCTTTGCACCGTGAAAGCAAACTCCAGCCATGGAGTTTTAGATGCATATGATTTACTTTCCAAAAGAATAAGAAATATGTGCCCTGATGTCTCCTGTCTGTCAGAAATCAAGAGTTTCACGTTTTAGAAGAGCAAAGGTGCTCTTTCCGATACGAGCTTCCCGTACGTAACAACTGTGTTTTTCGCCAAGAAAGAAAGCTTCAGACCTGCATTCTCGAATGTATATGAATCACTTGTCGAAGCCATACGAAATGTGTGACCTTTGGCCTTCTGTCTTGCAAGAATCAGCTGTTTCTCTTGTTAGCAACGCAAAATTGCACTTTGCGAGCTGAACTTCCCCTAATGAACAACTGTGCTTTGCATCCAGAAAGAGAGCTCCAGTCCTGGATTCTCTGATGCATGTGTTTCACTAGCCAGAGCCATAAGAAAGCTGTGTCCTAATGCCTTCTGTCTGACAGGAATCGCGTCTTTCACTTGTTAGCCAAGCAAAGTTGCACTTTGCTCGTTGAGCTTTCCCTAAGGAACAACAGTGCTTTGCACCGTGAAAGCAAACTCCAGCACTGGAGTTTTAGATGCATATGATTTACTTTCCAAAACCATAAGAAATATGTGCCCTGATGTCTCCTGTCTGTCACAAATCAAGAGTTTCACGTGTTAGAAGAGCAAAGGTGCACTTTGCGATACGAGCTTCCCGTACGTAACAACTGTGTTTTTCACCAAGAAAGAAAGTTCCAGACCTGCATTCTCGAATGTATATGAATCACTTGTCGAAGCCATAAGAAATGTGTGTCCTTTAGCCTTCTGTCTTGCAAGAATCAGCTGTTTCTCTTGTTAGCAACGAAAAGTTGCACTTTGCGAGATGAGCTTCGCTTAAGAAACAAGGTTGTTTTTCACCGAGAAGGAAAGATCCAGGACTGGATTCTCAGATACATATTATTCACTTACCAAAGCCATAAGAAATGTGTGTCCTTATGCCTTTGGTCTTGCAAGAATCAGCTGTTTCTCTTGTTAGCAATGAAATTGCCCTTTGCGAGATGAGCTTCCCCTAAGGAACAAGGTTGTTTTTCACCGAGAAAGAAAGATCCATGACTGGATTCTCAGATGCATGTGATTCACTAGCCAGAGCCATAAGAAAGCTGTGTCCTGATGCCTTCTGTCTGACAGGAATCGACTGTTTCACTTGTTAGTAGAAAAATGCTACTCTTTGCGAGCTGAACTTCCCCTAAGGAACAACTGTGCTTTGCATCCAGAGAGAGAGCTCCAGTCCTGGATTCTCTGATGCATGTGATTCACTAGCCAGAGCCATAAGAAAGCTGTGTCCTGATGCCTTCTGTCTGACAGGAATCGACTCTTTCACTTGTTAGCAAAGCAAAGTTGCACTTTGCTCGTTGAGCTTCCCCTAAGGAACAACAGTGCTTTGCACCGTGAAAGTAAGCTCCAGCCCTGGAGTTTTAGATGCATATGATTTACTTTCCAAAACCATAAGAAATATGTGCCCTGATGTCTCCTGTCTGTCAGAAATCAAGAGTTTCACGTGTTAGAAGAGCAAAGGTGCACTTTGCGATACGAGCTTCCCGTACGTAACAACTGTGTTTTTCACCAAGAAAGAAAGCTCCAGACCTGCATTCTCGAATGTATATGAATCACTTGTCGAAGCCATAAGAAATGTGTGTCCTTTAGCCTTCTGTCTTGCAAGAATCAGCTGTTTCTCTTGTTAGCAACGAAAAGTTGCACTTTGCAGGATGAGCTTCGCTTAAGAAACAAGGTTGTTTTTCACCGAGAAAGAAAGATCCATGACTGGATTCTCAGATGCATATGAGAATCTTTCTAAAGCCATAAGAAATATGTGTCCTGATACATTCTTTCTGACAGGAATCGACTGTTTCACTTGTTAGCAGAAAAATGCTAGTCTTTGCGAGCTGAACTTCCCCTAAGGAACAACAGTGCTTTGCATCCAGAAAGAGAGCTCCAGTCCTGGATTCTCTGATGCATGTGATTCACTAGCCAGAGCCATAAGAAAGCTGTGTCCTGATGCCTTCTGTCTGACAGGAATCGACTCTTTCACTTGTTAGCAAAGCAAAGTTGCACTTTGCTCGTTGAGCTTCCCCTAAGGAACAACAGTGCTTTGCACCGTGAAAGCAAGCTCCAGCCCTGGAGTTTTAGATGCATATGATTTACTTTCCAAAACCATAAGAAATATGTGCCCTGATGTCTCCTGTCTGGCAGAAATCAAGAGTTTCACGTGTTAGAAGAGCAAAGGTGCACTTTGCGATACGAGCTTCCCGTACGTAACAACTGTGTTTTTCACCAAGAAAGAAAGCTCCAGACCTGCATGCTCGAATGTATATGAATCACTTGTCGAAGCCATAAGAAATGTGTGTCCTTTAGCCTTCTGTCTTGCAAGAATCAGCGGTTTCTCTTTTTAGCAACGAAAAGTTGCCCTTTGCGAGATGAGCTTCGCTTAAGGAACAAAGTTGTTTTTCACCGAGAAAGAAAGATCCAGGACTGGATTCTCAGATGCATATTATTCACTTACCAAAGCCATAAGAAATGTGTGTCCTTATGCCTTCTGTCTTGCAAGAATCAGCTGTTTCTCTTGTTAGCAATGAAATTTGCCCTTTGCGAGATGAGCTTCCCCTAAGGAACAAGGTTGTTTTTCACCGAGAAAGAAAGATCCATGACTGGATTCTCAGATGCATGTGATTCACTAGCCAGAGCCATAAGAAAGCTGTGTCCTGATGCCTTCTGTCTGACAAGAATCGACTGTTTCACTTGTTAGTAGAAAAATGCTACTCTTTGCGAGCTGAACTTCCCCTAAGGAACAACTGTGCTTTGCATCCAGAGAGAGAGCTCCAGTCCTGGATTCTCTGATGCATGTGATTCACTAGCCAGAGCCATAAGAAAGCTGTGTCCTGATGCCTTCTGTCTGACAGGAATCGACTCTTTCACTTGTTAGCAAAGCAAAGTTGCACTTTGCTCGTTGAGCTTCCCCTAAGGAACAACAGTGCTTTGCACCGTGAAAGCAAGCTCCAGCCCTGGAGTTTTAGATACATATGATTTACTTTCCAAAACCATAAGAAATATGTGCCCTGATGTCTCCTGTCTGTCAGAAATCAAGAGTTTCACGTGTTAGAAGAGCAAAGTTGCACTTTGCGATACGAGCTTCCCGTACGTAACAACTGTGTTTTTCACCAAGAAAGAAAGCTCCAGACCTGCATGCTCGAATGTATATGAATCACTTGTCGAAGCCATAAGAAATGTGTGTCCTTTAGCCTTCTGTCTTGCAAGAATCAGCTCTTTCTCTTGTTAGCAACGAAAAGTTGCACTTTGCGAGATGAGCTTCTCTTAAGGAACAAAGTTTTTTTCACCGAGAAAGAAAGATCCAGGACTGGATTCTCAGATGCATATTATTCACTTACCAAAGCCATAAGAAATGTGTGTCATTTAGCCTTCTGTCTTGCAAGAATCAGCTCCTTCTCGTGTTAGAAACGAAAAGTTGCACTTTGCGAGATGAGCTTCGCTTAAGGAACAAAGTTGTTTTTCACCGAGAAAGAAAGATCCATGACTGGATTCTCAGATGCATATGAGAATTTTTCTAAAGCCATAAGAAATATGTGTCCTAATACATTCTTTCTGACAGGAATCGACTGTTTCACTTGTTAGCAGAAAAATGCTAGTCTTTGCGAGCTGAACTTCCCCTAAGGAACAACTGTGCTTTCCAGAAAGAGAGCTCCAGTCCTGGATTCTCTGATGCATGTGATTCACTAGCCAGAGCCATAAGAAAGCTGTGTCCTGATGCCTTCTGTCTGACAGGAATCGACTGTTTCACTTGTTAGCAAAGCAAAGTTGCACTTTGCTCGTTGAGCTTCCCCTAAGGAACAACAGTGCTTTGCACCGTGAAAGCAAGCTCCAGCCATGGAGTTTTAGATACATATGATTTACTTTCCAAAACCATAAGAAATATGTGCCCTGATGTCTCCTGTCTGTCACAAATCAAGAGTTTGACGTGTTAGAAGAGCAAAGGTGCACTTTGCGATACGAGCTTCCCGTACGTAACAACTGTGTTTTTCACCAAGAGAGAAAGCTCCAGACCTGCATGCTCGAATGTATATGAATCACTTGTCGAAGCCATAAGAAATGTGTGTCCTTTAGCCTTCAGTCTTGCAAGAATCAGCTCTTTCTCTTGTTAGCAACGAAAAGTTGCACTTTGCGAGATGAGCTTCGCTTAAGGAACAAAGTTGTTTTTCACCGAGAAAGAAAGATCCAGGACTGGATTCTCAGATACATATTATTCACTTACCAAAGCCATAAGAAATGTGTGTCCTTTTGCCTTTGGTCTTGCAAGAATCAGCTGTTTCTCTTGTTAGCAATGAAATTGCCCTTTGCGAGATGAGCTTCCCCTAAGGAACAAGGTTGTTTTTCACCGAGAAAGAAAGATCCATGACTGGATTCTCAGATGCATGTGATTCACTAGCCAGAGCCATAAGAAAGCTGTGTCCTTATGCCTTCTGTCTGACAGGAATCGACTGTTTCACTTGTTAGTAGAAAAATGCTACTCTTTGCGAGCTGAACTTCCCCTAAGGAACAACTGTGCTTTGCATCCAGAGAGAGAGCTCCAGTCCTGGATTCTCTGATGCATGTGATTCACTAGCCAGAGCCATAAGAAAGCTGTGTCCTGATGCCTTCTGTCTGACAGGAATCGACTCTTTCACTTGTTAGCAAAGCAAAGTTGCACTTTGCTCGTTGAGCTTCCCCTAAGGAACAACAGTGCTTTGCACCGTGAAAGTAAGCTCCAGCCCTGGAGTTTTAGATACATATGATTTACTTTCCAAAACCATAAGAAATATGTGCCCTGATGTCTCCTGTCTGTCACAAATCAAGAGTTTCACGTGTTAGAAGAGCAAAGGTGCACTTTGCGATACGAGCTTCCCGTACGTAACAACTGTGTTTTTCACCAAGAAAGCTCCAGACCTGCATTCTCGAATGTATATGAATCACTTGTCGAAGCCATAAGAAATGTGTGTCCTTTAGCCTTCTGTCTTGCAAGAATCAGCTGTTTCTCTTGTTAGCAACGAAAAGTTGCACTTTGCGGGATGAGCTTCGCTTAAGAAACAAGGTTGTTTTTCACCGAGAAAGAAAGATCCATGACTGGATTCTCAGATGCATATGAGAATCTTTCTAAAGCCATAAGAAATATGTGTCCTGATACATTCTTTCTGACAGGAATCGACTGTTTCACTTGTTAGCAGAAAAATGCTAGTCTTTGCGAGCTGAACTTCCCCTAAGGAACAACAGTGCTTTGCATCCAGAAAGAGAGCTCCAGTCCTGGATTCTCTGATGCATGTGATTCACTAGCCAGAGCCATAAGAAAGCTGTGTCCTGATGCCTTCTGTCTGACAGGAATCGACACTTTCACTTGTTAGCAAAGCAAAGTTGCACTTTGCTCGTTGAGCTTCCCCTAAGGAACAACAGTGCTTTGCACCGTGAAAGCAAGCTCCAGCCCTGGAGTTTTAGATGCATATGATTTACTTTCCAAAACCATAAGAAATATGTGCCCTGATGTCTCCTGTCTGGCAGAAATCAAGAGTTTCACGTGTTAGAAGAGCAAAGGTGCACTTTCCGATACGAGCTTCCCGTACGTAACAACTGTGTTTTTCACCAAGAAAGAAAGCTCCAGACCTGCATGCTCGAATGTATATGAATCACTTGTCGAAGCCATAAGAAATGTGTGTCCTTTAGCCTTCTGTCTTGCAAGAATCAGCTCTTTCTCTTGTTAGCAACGAAAAGTTGCCCTTTGCGAGATGAGCTTCGCTTAAGGAACAAAGTTGTTTTTCACCGAGAAAGAAAGATCCAGGACTGGATTCTCAGATGCATATTATTCACTTACCAAAGCCATAAGAAATGTGTGTCCTTATGCCTTCTGTCTTGCAAGAATCAGCTGTTTCTCTTGTTAGCAATGAAATTTGCACTTTGCGAGATGAGCTTCCCCTAAGGAACAAGGTTGTTTTTCACCGAGAAAGAAAGATCCATGACTGGATTCTCAGATGCATGTGATTCACTAGCCAGAGCCATAAGAAAGCTGTGTCCTGATGCCTTCTGTCTGACAGGAATCGACTGTTTCACTTGTTAGTAGAAAAATGCTACTCTTTGCGAGCTGAACTTCCCCTAAGGAACAACTGTGCTTTGCATCCAGAGAGAGAGCTCCAGTCCTGGATTCTCTGATGCATGTGATTCACTAGCCAGAGCCATAAGAAAGCTGTGTCCTGATGCCTTCTGTCTGACAGGAATCGACTCTTTCACTTGTTAGCAACGCAAAGTTGCACTTTGCTCGTTGAGCTTCCCCTAAGGAACAACAGTGCTTTGCACCGTGAAAGCAAGCTCCAGCCCTGGAGTTTTAGATACATATGATTTACTTTCCAAAACCATAAGAAATATGTGCCCTGATGTCTCCTGTCTGGCAGAAATCAAGAGTTTCACGTGTTAGAAGAGCAAAGGTGCACTTTGCGATACGAGCTTCCCGTACGTAACAACTGTGTTTTTCACCAAGAAAGAAAGCTCCAGACCTGCATGCTCGAATGTATATGAATCACTTGTCGAAGCCATAAGAAATGTGTGTCCTTTAGCCTTCTGTCTTGCAAGAATCAGCTGTTTCTCTTGTTAGCAACGAAAAGTTGCACTTTGCGAGATGAGCTTCTCTTAAGGAACAAAGTTGTTTTTCACCGAGAAAGAAAGATCCAGGACCGGATTCTCAGATGCATATTATTCACTTACCAAAGCCATAAGAAATGTGTGTCCTTTAGCCTTCTGTCTTGCAAGAATCAGCTCCTTGTCGTGTTAGAAACGAAAAGTTGCACTTTGCGAGATGAGCTTCCCCTAAGGAACAAGGTTGTTTTTCACCGAGAAAGAAAGATCCATGACTGGATTCTCAGATGCATGTGATTCACTAGCCAGAGCCCTAAGAAAGCTGTGTCCTGATGCCTTCTGTCTGACAGGAATCAACTGTTTCACTTGTTAGCAAAGCAAAGTTGCACTTTGCTCGTTGAGCTTCCCCTAAGAAACAACAGTGCTTTGCACCGTGAAAGCAAACTCCAGCCCTGGAGTTTTAGATGCATATGATTTACTTTCCAAAACCATAAGAAATATGTGCCCTGATGTCTCCTGTCTGTCAGAAATCAAGAGTTTCACGTTTTAGAAGAGCAAAGGTGCACTTTGCCATACGAGCTTCCCGTACGTAACAACTGTGTTTTTCACCAAGAAAGAAAGTTCCAGACCTGCATGCTCGAAGGTATATGAATCACTTGTCGAAGCCATAAGAAATGTGTGTCCTTTAGCCTTCTGTCTTGCAAAAATCAGCTGTTTCTCTTGTTAGCAACGCAAAATTGCACTTTGCGAGCTGAACTTCCCCTAATGAACAACTGTGCTTTGCATCCAGAAAGAGAGCTCCAGTCCTGGATTCTCTGATGCATGTGTTTCACTAGCCAGAGCCATAAGAAAGCTGTGTCCTAATGCCTTCTGTCTGACAGGAATCGCGTCTTTCACTTGTTAGCCAAGCAAAGTTGCACTTTGCTCGTTGAGCTTTCCCTAAGGAACAACAGTGCTTTGCACCGTGAAAGCAAGCTCCAGCCCTGGAGTTTTAGATGCATATGATTTACTTTCCAAAACCATAAGAAATATGTGCCCTGATGTCTCCTGTCTGTCACAAATCAAGAGTTTCACGTGTTGAAGAGCAAAGGTGCACTTTGCGATACGAGCTTCCCGTACGTAACAACTGTGTTTTTCACCAAGAAAGAAAGTTCCAGACCTGCATTCTCGAATGTATATGAATCACTTGTCGAAGCCATAAGAAATGTGTGTCCTTTAGCCTTCTGTCTTGCAAGAATCAGCTGTTTCTCTTGTTAGCAACGAAAAGTTGCACTTTGCGAGATGAGCTTCGCTTAAGAAACAAGGTTGTTTTTCACCGAGAAAGAAAGATCCATGACTGGATTCTCAGATGCATGTGATTCACTAGCCAGAGGCATAAGAAAGCTGTGTCCTGATGCCTTCTGTCTGACAGGAATCGACTGTTTCACTTGTTAGCAGAAAAATGCTAGTCTTTGCGAGCTGAACTTCCCCTAAGGAACAACAGTGCTTTGCATCCAGAAAGAGAGCTCCAGTCCTGGATTCTCTGATGCATGTGATTCACTAGCCAGAGCCATAAGAAAGCTGTGTCCTGATGCCTTCTGTCTGACAGGAATCGACTCTTTCACTTGTTAGCAAAGCAAAGTTGCACTTTGCTCGTTGAGCTTTCCCTAAGGAACAACAGTGCTTTGCACCGTGAAAGCAAGCTCCAGGCATGGAGTTTTAGATGCATATGATTTACTTTCCAAAACCATAAGAAATATGTGCCCTGATGTCTCCTGTTTGGCAGAAATCAAGAGTTTCACGTGTTAGAAGAGCAAAGGTGCACTTTGCGATACGAGCTTCCCGTACGTAACAACTGTGTTTTTCACCAAGAAAGAAAGCTCCAGACCTGCATGCTCGAATGTATATGAATCACTTGTCGAAGCCATAAGAAATGTGTGTCCTTTAGCCTTCTGTCTTGCAAGAATCAGCTCTTTCTCTTGTTAGCAACGAAAAGTTGCACTTTGCGAGATGAGCTTCGCTTAAGGAACAAAGTTGTTTTTCACCGAGAAAGAAAGATCCAGGACTGGATTCTCAGATACATATTATTCACTTACCAAAGCCATAAGAAATGTGTGTCCTTATGCCTTTGATCTTGCAAGAATCAGCTGTTTCTCTTGTTAGCAATGAAATTGCCCTTTGCGAGATGAGCTTCTCTTAAGGAACAAAGTTGTTTTTCACCGAGAAAGAAAGATCCAGGACTGGATTCTCAGATACATATTATTCACTTACCAAAGCCATAAGAAATGTGTGTCTTTATGCCTTTGGTCTTGCAAGAATCAGCTGTTTCTCTTGTTAGCAACGAAAAGTTGCACTTTGCGAGATGAGCTTCTCTTAAGGAACAAAGTTGTTTTTCACCGAGAAAGAAAGATCCATGACTGGATTCTCAG
Source organism: Pithys albifrons albifrons (assembly GCF_047495875.1). NCBI lineage: Eukaryota > Metazoa > Chordata > Aves > Passeriformes > Thamnophilidae > Pithys > Pithys albifrons. Next base: position 40,038,510 of record NC_092465.1, on the reverse strand, counting down.
ATGCATGTGATTCACTAGCCAGAGGCATAAGAAAGCTGTGTCCTGATGCCTTCTGTCTGACAGGAATCGACTCTTTCACTTGTTAGCAAAGCAAAGTTGCACTTTGCTCGTTGAGCTTCCCCTAAGGAACAACAGTGCTTTGCACCGTGAACGCAAGCTCCAGCCATGGAGTTTTAGATGCATATGATTTACTTTCCAAAACCATAAGAAATATGTGCCCGGATGTCTCCTGTCTGTCAGAAATCAAGAGTTTCACGTTTTAGAAGAGCAAAGGTGCACTTTCCGATACGAGCTTCCCGTACGTAACAACTGTGTTTTTCGCCAAGAAAGAAAGCTTCAGACCTGCATTCTCGAATGTATATGAATCACTTGTCGAAGCCATACGAAATGTGTGACCTTTGGCCTTCTGTCTTGCAAGAATCAGCTGTTTCTCTTGTTAGCAACGCAAAATTGCACTTTGCGAGCTGAACTTCCCCTAAGGAACAACTGTGCTTTGCATCCAGAAAGAGAGCTCCAGTCCTGGATTCTCTGATGCATGTGTTTCACTAGCCAGAGCCATAAGAAAGCTGTGTCCTGATGCCTTCTGTCTGACACGAATCGACTCTTTCACTTGTTAGCCAAGCAAAGTTGCACTTTGCTCGTTGAGCTTTCCCTAAGGAACAACAGTGCTTTGCACCGTGAAAGCAAACTCCAGCCCTGGAGTTTTAGATGCATATGATTTACTTTCCAAAACCATAAGAAATATGTGCCCTGATGTCTCCTGTCTGTCAGAAATCAAGAGTTTCACGTGTTAGAAGAGCAAAGGTGCACTTTGCGATACGAGCTTCCCGTACGTAACAACTGTGTTTTTCACCAAGAGAGAAAGCTCCAGACCTGCATGCTCGAAGGTATATGAATCACTTGTCGAAGCCATAAGAAATGTGTGTCCTTTAGCCTTCTGTCTTGCAAGAATCAGCTCCTTCTCGTGTTAGCAACGAAAAGTTGCACTTTGCGAGATGAGCTTCGCTTAAGGAACAAAGTTGTTTTTCACCGAGAAAGAAAGATCCATGACTGGATTCTCAGATGCATATGAGAATTTTCCTAAAGCCATAAGAAATATGTGTCCTAATACATTCTTTCTGACAGGAATCGACTGTTTCACTTGTTAGCAGAAAAATGCTAGTCTTTGCGAGCTGAACTTCCCCTAAGGAACAACTGTGCTTTGCATCCAGAAAGAGAGCTCCAGTCCTGGATTCTCTGATGCATGTGATTCACTAGCCAGAGCCATAAGAAAGCTGTGTCCTGATGCCTTCTGTCTGACAGGAATCGACTCTTTCACTTGTTAGCAAAGCAAAGTTGCACTTTGCTCGTTGAGCTTTCCCTAAGGAACAACAGTGCTTTGCACCGTGAAAGCAAACTCCAGCCCTGGAGTTTTAGATGCATATGATTTACTTTCCAAAACCATAAGAAATATGTGCCCTGATGTCTCCTGTCTGTCAGAAATCAAGAGTTTCACGTGTTAGAAGAGCAAAGGTGCACTTTGCGATACGAGCTTCCCGTACGTAACAACTGTGTTTTTCACCAAAAAAGAAAGTTCCAGACCTGCATTCTCGAATGTATATGAATCACTTGTCGAAGCCATAAGAAATGTGTGTCCTTTAGCCTTCTGTCTTGCAAGAATCAGCTGTTTCTCTTGTTAGCAACGAAAAGTTGCACTTTGCGAGATGAGCTTCGCTTAAGAAACAAGGTTGTTTTTCACCGAGAAGGAAAGATCCATGACTGGATTCTCAGATGCATATGAGAATCTTTCTAGAGCCATAAGAAATATGTGTCCTGATACATTCTTTCTGACAGGAATCGACTGTTTCACTTGTTAGCAGAAAAGTGCTAGTCTTTGCGAGCTGAACTTCCCCTAAGGAACAACAGTGCTTTGCATCCAGAAAGAGAGCTCCAATCTTGGATTCTCTGATGCATGTGATTCACTAGCCAGAGCCATAAGAAAGCTGTGTCCTGATGCCTTCTGTCTGACAGGAATCGACTGTTTCACTTGTTAGTAGAAAAATGCTACTCTTTGCGAGCTGAACTTCCCCTAAGGAACAACTGTGCTTTGCATCCAGAGAGAGAGCTCCAGTCCTGGATTCTCTGATGCATGTGATTCACTAGCCAGAGCCATAAGAAAGCTGTGTCCTGATGCCTTCTGTCTGACAGGAATCGACTCTTTCACTTGTTAGCAAAGCAAAGTTGCACTTTGCTCGTTGAGCTTCCCCTAAGGAACAACAGTGCTTTGCACCGTGAAAGCAAGCTCCAGCCCTGGAGTTTTAGATACATATGATTTACTTTCCAAAACCATAAGAAATATGTGCCCTGATGTCTCCTGTCTGTCAGAAATCAAGAGTTTCACGTGTTAGAAGAGCAAAGGTGCACTTTGCGATATGAGCTTCCCGTACGTAACAACTGTGTTTTTCACCAAGAAAGAAAGCTCCAGACCTGCATGCTCGAATGTATATGAATCACTTGTCGAAGCCATAAGAAATGTGTGTCCTTTAGCCTTCTGTCTTGCAAGAATCAGCTCTTTCTCTTGTTAGCAACGAAAAGTTGCACTTTGCGAGATGAGCTTCTCTTAAGGAACAAAGTTGTTTTTCACCGAGAAAGAAAGATCCAGGACTGGATTCTCAGATGCATATTATTCACTTACCAAAGCCATAAGAAATGTGTGTCATTTAGCCTTCTGTCTTGCAAGAATCAGCTCCTTCTCGTGTTAGAAACGAAAAGTTGCACTTTGCGAGATGAGCTTCGCTTAAGGAACAAAGTTGTTTTTCACCGAGAAAGAAAGATCCAGGACCGGATTCTCAGATACATATTATTCACTTACCAAAGCCATAAGAAATGTGTGTCTTTATGCCTTTGGTCTTGCAAGAATCAGCTGTTTCTCTTTTTAGCAACGAAAAGTTGCACTTTGCGAGATGAGCTTCTCTTAAGGAACAAAGTTGTTTTTCACCGAGAAAGAAAGATCCATGACTGGATTCTCAGATGCATGTGATTCACTAGCCAGAGCCATAAGAAAGCTGTGTCCTGATGCCTTCTGTCTGACAGGAATCGACTCTTTCACTTGTTAGCAAAGCAAAGTTGCACTTTGCTCGTTGAGCTTCCCTTAAGGAACAACAGTGCTTTGCACCGTGAAAGCAAACTCCAGCCCTGGAGTTTTAGATGCATATGATTTACTTTCCAAAAGAATAAGAAATATGTGCCCTGATGTCTCCTGTCTGTCAGAAATCAAGAGTTTCACGTTTTAGAAGAGCAAAGGTGCTCTTTCCGATACGAGCTTCCCGTACGTAACAACTGTGTTTTTCGCCAAGAAAGAAAGCTTCAGACCTGCATTCTCGAATGTATATGAATCACTTGTCGAAGCCATACGAAATGTGTGACCTTTGGCCTTCTGTCTTGCAAGAATCAGCTGTTTCTCTTGTTAGCAACGCAAAATTGCACTTTGCGAGCTGAACTTCCCCTAATGAACAACTGTGCTTTGCATCCAGAAAGAGAGCTCCAGTCCTGGATTCTCTGATGCATGTGTTTCACTAGCCAGAGCCATAAGAAAGCTGTGTCCTAATGCCTTCTGTCTGACAGGAATCGCGTCTTTCACTTGTTAGCCAAGCAAAGTTGCACTTTGCTCGTTGAGCTTTCCCTAAGGAACAACAGTGCTTTGCACCGTGAAAGCAAACTCCAGCACTGGAGTTTTAGATGCATATGATTTACTTTCCAAAACCATAAGAAATATGTGCCCTGATGTCTCCTGTCTGTCACAAATCAAGAGTTTCACGTGTTAGAAGAGCAAAGGTGCACTTTGCGATACGAGCTTCCCGTACGTAACAACTGTGTTTTTCACCAAGAAAGAAAGTTCCAGACCTGCATTCTCGAATGTATATGAATCACTTGTCGAAGCCATAAGAAATGTGTGTCCTTTAGCCTTCTGTCTTGCAAGAATCAGCTGTTTCTCTTGTTAGCAACGAAAAGTTGCACTTTGCGAGATGAGCTTCGCTTAAGAAACAAGGTTGTTTTTCACCGAGAAGGAAAGATCCAGGACTGGATTCTCAGATACATATTATTCACTTACCAAAGCCATAAGAAATGTGTGTCCTTATGCCTTTGGTCTTGCAAGAATCAGCTGTTTCTCTTGTTAGCAATGAAATTGCCCTTTGCGAGATGAGCTTCCCCTAAGGAACAAGGTTGTTTTTCACCGAGAAAGAAAGATCCATGACTGGATTCTCAGATGCATGTGATTCACTAGCCAGAGCCATAAGAAAGCTGTGTCCTGATGCCTTCTGTCTGACAGGAATCGACTGTTTCACTTGTTAGTAGAAAAATGCTACTCTTTGCGAGCTGAACTTCCCCTAAGGAACAACTGTGCTTTGCATCCAGAGAGAGAGCTCCAGTCCTGGATTCTCTGATGCATGTGATTCACTAGCCAGAGCCATAAGAAAGCTGTGTCCTGATGCCTTCTGTCTGACAGGAATCGACTCTTTCACTTGTTAGCAAAGCAAAGTTGCACTTTGCTCGTTGAGCTTCCCCTAAGGAACAACAGTGCTTTGCACCGTGAAAGTAAGCTCCAGCCCTGGAGTTTTAGATGCATATGATTTACTTTCCAAAACCATAAGAAATATGTGCCCTGATGTCTCCTGTCTGTCAGAAATCAAGAGTTTCACGTGTTAGAAGAGCAAAGGTGCACTTTGCGATACGAGCTTCCCGTACGTAACAACTGTGTTTTTCACCAAGAAAGAAAGCTCCAGACCTGCATTCTCGAATGTATATGAATCACTTGTCGAAGCCATAAGAAATGTGTGTCCTTTAGCCTTCTGTCTTGCAAGAATCAGCTGTTTCTCTTGTTAGCAACGAAAAGTTGCACTTTGCAGGATGAGCTTCGCTTAAGAAACAAGGTTGTTTTTCACCGAGAAAGAAAGATCCATGACTGGATTCTCAGATGCATATGAGAATCTTTCTAAAGCCATAAGAAATATGTGTCCTGATACATTCTTTCTGACAGGAATCGACTGTTTCACTTGTTAGCAGAAAAATGCTAGTCTTTGCGAGCTGAACTTCCCCTAAGGAACAACAGTGCTTTGCATCCAGAAAGAGAGCTCCAGTCCTGGATTCTCTGATGCATGTGATTCACTAGCCAGAGCCATAAGAAAGCTGTGTCCTGATGCCTTCTGTCTGACAGGAATCGACTCTTTCACTTGTTAGCAAAGCAAAGTTGCACTTTGCTCGTTGAGCTTCCCCTAAGGAACAACAGTGCTTTGCACCGTGAAAGCAAGCTCCAGCCCTGGAGTTTTAGATGCATATGATTTACTTTCCAAAACCATAAGAAATATGTGCCCTGATGTCTCCTGTCTGGCAGAAATCAAGAGTTTCACGTGTTAGAAGAGCAAAGGTGCACTTTGCGATACGAGCTTCCCGTACGTAACAACTGTGTTTTTCACCAAGAAAGAAAGCTCCAGACCTGCATGCTCGAATGTATATGAATCACTTGTCGAAGCCATAAGAAATGTGTGTCCTTTAGCCTTCTGTCTTGCAAGAATCAGCGGTTTCTCTTTTTAGCAACGAAAAGTTGCCCTTTGCGAGATGAGCTTCGCTTAAGGAACAAAGTTGTTTTTCACCGAGAAAGAAAGATCCAGGACTGGATTCTCAGATGCATATTATTCACTTACCAAAGCCATAAGAAATGTGTGTCCTTATGCCTTCTGTCTTGCAAGAATCAGCTGTTTCTCTTGTTAGCAATGAAATTTGCCCTTTGCGAGATGAGCTTCCCCTAAGGAACAAGGTTGTTTTTCACCGAGAAAGAAAGATCCATGACTGGATTCTCAGATGCATGTGATTCACTAGCCAGAGCCATAAGAAAGCTGTGTCCTGATGCCTTCTGTCTGACAAGAATCGACTGTTTCACTTGTTAGTAGAAAAATGCTACTCTTTGCGAGCTGAACTTCCCCTAAGGAACAACTGTGCTTTGCATCCAGAGAGAGAGCTCCAGTCCTGGATTCTCTGATGCATGTGATTCACTAGCCAGAGCCATAAGAAAGCTGTGTCCTGATGCCTTCTGTCTGACAGGAATCGACTCTTTCACTTGTTAGCAAAGCAAAGTTGCACTTTGCTCGTTGAGCTTCCCCTAAGGAACAACAGTGCTTTGCACCGTGAAAGCAAGCTCCAGCCCTGGAGTTTTAGATACATATGATTTACTTTCCAAAACCATAAGAAATATGTGCCCTGATGTCTCCTGTCTGTCAGAAATCAAGAGTTTCACGTGTTAGAAGAGCAAAGTTGCACTTTGCGATACGAGCTTCCCGTACGTAACAACTGTGTTTTTCACCAAGAAAGAAAGCTCCAGACCTGCATGCTCGAATGTATATGAATCACTTGTCGAAGCCATAAGAAATGTGTGTCCTTTAGCCTTCTGTCTTGCAAGAATCAGCTCTTTCTCTTGTTAGCAACGAAAAGTTGCACTTTGCGAGATGAGCTTCTCTTAAGGAACAAAGTTTTTTTCACCGAGAAAGAAAGATCCAGGACTGGATTCTCAGATGCATATTATTCACTTACCAAAGCCATAAGAAATGTGTGTCATTTAGCCTTCTGTCTTGCAAGAATCAGCTCCTTCTCGTGTTAGAAACGAAAAGTTGCACTTTGCGAGATGAGCTTCGCTTAAGGAACAAAGTTGTTTTTCACCGAGAAAGAAAGATCCATGACTGGATTCTCAGATGCATATGAGAATTTTTCTAAAGCCATAAGAAATATGTGTCCTAATACATTCTTTCTGACAGGAATCGACTGTTTCACTTGTTAGCAGAAAAATGCTAGTCTTTGCGAGCTGAACTTCCCCTAAGGAACAACTGTGCTTTCCAGAAAGAGAGCTCCAGTCCTGGATTCTCTGATGCATGTGATTCACTAGCCAGAGCCATAAGAAAGCTGTGTCCTGATGCCTTCTGTCTGACAGGAATCGACTGTTTCACTTGTTAGCAAAGCAAAGTTGCACTTTGCTCGTTGAGCTTCCCCTAAGGAACAACAGTGCTTTGCACCGTGAAAGCAAGCTCCAGCCATGGAGTTTTAGATACATATGATTTACTTTCCAAAACCATAAGAAATATGTGCCCTGATGTCTCCTGTCTGTCACAAATCAAGAGTTTGACGTGTTAGAAGAGCAAAGGTGCACTTTGCGATACGAGCTTCCCGTACGTAACAACTGTGTTTTTCACCAAGAAAGAAAGCTCCAGACCTGCATGCTCGAATGTATATGAATCACTTGTCGAAGCCATAAGAAATGTGTGTCCTTTAGCCTTCAGTCTTGCAAGAATCAGCTCTTTCTCTTGTTAGCAACGAAAAGTTGCACTTTGCGAGATGAGCTTCGCTTAAGGAACAAAGTTGTTTTTCACCGAGAAAGAAAGATCCAGGACTGGATTCTCAGATACATATTATTCACTTACCAAAGCCATAAGAAATGTGTGTCCTTTTGCCTTTGGTCTTGCAAGAATCAGCTGTTTCTCTTGTTAGCAATGAAATTGCCCTTTGCGAGATGAGCTTCCCCTAAGGAACAAGGTTGTTTTTCACCGAGAAAGAAAGATCCATGACTGGATTCTCAGATGCATGTGATTCACTAGCCAGAGCCATAAGAAAGCTGTGTCCTTATGCCTTCTGTCTGACAGGAATCGACTGTTTCACTTGTTAGTAGAAAAATGCTACTCTTTGCGAGCTGAACTTCCCCTAAGGAACAACTGTGCTTTGCATCCAGAGAGAGAGCTCCAGTCCTGGATTCTCTGATGCATGTGATTCACTAGCCAGAGCCATAAGAAAGCTGTGTCCTGATGCCTTCTGTCTGACAGGAATCGACTCTTTCACTTGTTAGCAAAGCAAAGTTGCACTTTGCTCGTTGAGCTTCCCCTAAGGAACAACAGTGCTTTGCACCGTGAAAGTAAGCTCCAGCCCTGGAGTTTTAGATACATATGATTTACTTTCCAAAACCATAAGAAATATGTGCCCTGATGTCTCCTGTCTGTCACAAATCAAGAGTTTCACGTGTTAGAAGAGCAAAGGTGCACTTTGCGATACGAGCTTCCCGTACGTAACAACTGTGTTTTTCACCAAGAAAGCTCCAGACCTGCATTCTCGAATGTATATGAATCACTTGTCGAAGCCATAAGAAATGTGTGTCCTTTAGCCTTCTGTCTTGCAAGAATCAGCTGTTTCTCTTGTTAGCAACGAAAAGTTGCACTTTGCGGGATGAGCTTCGCTTAAGAAACAAGGTTGTTTTTCACCGAGAAAGAAAGATCCATGACTGGATTCTCAGATGCATATGAGAATCTTTCTAAAGCCATAAGAAATATGTGTCCTGATACATTCTTTCTGACAGGAATCGACTGTTTCACTTGTTAGCAGAAAAATGCTAGTCTTTGCGAGCTGAACTTCCCCTAAGGAACAACAGTGCTTTGCATCCAGAAAGAGAGCTCCAGTCCTGGATTCTCTGATGCATGTGATTCACTAGCCAGAGCCATAAGAAAGCTGTGTCCTGATGCCTTCTGTCTGACAGGAATCGACACTTTCACTTGTTAGCAAAGCAAAGTTGCACTTTGCTCGTTGAGCTTCCCCTAAGGAACAACAGTGCTTTGCACCGTGAAAGCAAGCTCCAGCCCTGGAGTTTTAGATGCATATGATTTACTTTCCAAAACCATAAGAAATATGTGCCCTGATGTCTCCTGTCTGGCAGAAATCAAGAGTTTCACGTGTTAGAAGAGCAAAGGTGCACTTTCCGATACGAGCTTCCCGTACGTAACAACTGTGTTTTTCACCAAGAAAGAAAGCTCCAGACCTGCATGCTCGAATGTATATGAATCACTTGTCGAAGCCATAAGAAATGTGTGTCCTTTAGCCTTCTGTCTTGCAAGAATCAGCTCTTTCTCTTGTTAGCAACGAAAAGTTGCCCTTTGCGAGATGAGCTTCGCTTAAGGAACAAAGTTGTTTTTCACCGAGAAAGAAAGATCCAGGACTGGATTCTCAGATGCATATTATTCACTTACCAAAGCCATAAGAAATGTGTGTCCTTATGCCTTCTGTCTTGCAAGAATCAGCTGTTTCTCTTGTTAGCAATGAAATTTGCACTTTGCGAGATGAGCTTCCCCTAAGGAACAAGGTTGTTTTTCACCGAGAAAGAAAGATCCATGACTGGATTCTCAGATGCATGTGATTCACTAGCCAGAGCCATAAGAAAGCTGTGTCCTGATGCCTTCTGTCTGACAGGAATCGACTGTTTCACTTGTTAGTAGAAAAATGCTACTCTTTGCGAGCTGAACTTCCCCTAAGGAACAACTGTGCTTTGCATCCAGAGAGAGAGCTCCAGTCCTGGATTCTCTGATGCATGTGATTCACTAGCCAGAGCCATAAGAAAGCTGTGTCCTGATGCCTTCTGTCTGACAGGAATCGACTCTTTCACTTGTTAGCAACGCAAAGTTGCACTTTGCTCGTTGAGCTTCCCCTAAGGAACAACAGTGCTTTGCACCGTGAAAGCAAGCTCCAGCCCTGGAGTTTTAGATACATATGATTTACTTTCCAAAACCATAAGAAATATGTGCCCTGATGTCTCCTGTCTGGCAGAAATCAAGAGTTTCACGTGTTAGAAGAGCAAAGGTGCACTTTGCGATACGAGCTTCCCGTACGTAACAACTGTGTTTTTCACCAAGAAAGAAAGCTCCAGACCTGCATGCTCGAATGTATATGAATCACTTGTCGAAGCCATAAGAAATGTGTGTCCTTTAGCCTTCTGTCTTGCAAGAATCAGCTGTTTCTCTTGTTAGCAACGAAAAGTTGCCCTTTGCGAGATGAGCTTCTCTTAAGGAACAAAGTTGTTTTTCACCGAGAAAGAAAGATCCAGGACCGGATTCTCAGATGCATATTATTCACTTACCAAAGCCATAAGAAATGTGTGTCCTTTAGCCTTCTGTCTTGCAAGAATCAGCTCCTTCTCGTGTTAGAAACGAAAAGTTGCACTTTGCGAGATGAGCTTCCCCTAAGGAACAAGGTTGTTTTTCACCGAGAAAGAAAGATCCATGACTGGATTCTCAGATGCATGTGATTCACTAGCCAGAGCCCTAAGAAAGCTGTGTCCTGATGCCTTCTGTCTGACAGGAATCAACTGTTTCACTTGTTAGCAAAGCAAAGTTGCACTTTGCTCGTTGAGCTTCCCCTAAGGAACAACAGTGCTTTGCACCGTGAAAGCAAACTCCAGCCCTGGAGTTTTAGATGCATATGATTTACTTTCCAAAACCATAAGAAATATGTGCCCTGATGTCTCCTGTCTGTCAGAAATCAAGAGTTTCACGTTTTAGAAGAGCAAAGGTGCACTTTGCCATACGAGCTTCCCGTACGTAACAACTGTGTTTTTCACCAAGAAAGAAAGTTCCAGACCTGCATGCTCGAAGGTATATGAATCACTTGTCGAAGCCATAAGAAATGTGTGTCCTTTAGCCTTCTGTCTTGCAAGAATCAGCTGTTTCTCTTGTTAGCAACGCAAAATTGCACTTTGCGAGCTGAACTTCCCCTAATGAACAACTGTGCTTTGCATCCAGAAAGAGAGCTCCAGTCCTGGATTCTCTGATGCATGTGTTTCACTAGCCAGAGCCATAAGAAAGCTGTGTCCTAATGCCTTCTGTCTGACAGGAATCGCGTCTTTCACTTGTTAGCCAAGCAAAGTTGCACTTTGCTCGTTGAGCTTTCCCTAAGGAACAACAGTGCTTTGCACCGTGAAAGCAAACTCCAGCCCTGGAGTTTTAGATGCATATGATTTACTTTCCAAAACCATAAGAAATATGTGCCCTGATGTCTCCTGTCTGTCACAAATCAAGAGTTTCACGTGTTGAAGAGCAAAGGTGCACTTTGCGATACGAGCTTCCCGTACGTAACAACTGTGTTTTTCACCAAGAAAGAAAGTTCCAGACCTGCATTCTCGAATGTATATGAATCACTTGTCGAAGCCATAAGAAATGTGTGTCCTTTAGCCTTCTGTCTTGCAAGAATCAGCTGTTTCTCTTGTTAGCAACGAAAAGTTGCACTTTGCGAGATGAGCTTCGCTTAAGAAACAAGGTTGTTTTTCACCGAGAAAGAAAGATCCATGACTGGATTCTCAGATGCATGTGATTCACTAGCCAGAGGCATAAGAAAGCTGTGTCCTGATGCCTTCTGTCTGACAGGAATCGACTGTTTCACTTGTTAGCAGAAAAATGCTAGTCTTTGCGAGCTGAACTTCCCCTAAGGAACAACAGTGCTTTGCATCCAGAAAGAGAGCTCCAGTCCTGGATTCTCTGATGCATGTGATTCACTAGCCAGAGCCATAAGAAAGCTGTGTCCTGATGCCTTCTGTCTGACAGGAATCGACTCTTTCACTTGTTAGCAAAGCAAAGTTGCACTTTGCTCGTTGAGCTTTCCCTAAGGAACAACAGTGCTTTGCACCGTGAAAGCAAGCTCCAGGCATGGAGTTTTAGATGCATATGATTTACTTTCCAAAACCATAAGAAATATGTGCCCTGATGTCTCCTGTCTGGCAGAAATCAAGAGTTTCACGTGTTAGAAGAGCAAAGGTGCACTTTGCGATACGAGCTTCCCGTACGTAACAACTGTGTTTTTCACCAAGAAAGAAAGCTCCAGACCTGCATGCTCGAATGTATATGAATCACTTGTCGAAGCCATAAGAAATGTGTGTCCTTTAGCCTTCTGTCTTGCAAGAATCAGCTCTTTCTCTTGTTAGCAACGAAAAGTTGCACTTTGCGAGATGAGCTTCGCTTAAGGAACAAAGTTGTTTTTCACCGAGAAAGAAAGATCCAGGACTGGATTCTCAGATACATATTATTCACTTACCAAAGCCATAAGAAATGTGTGTCCTTATGCCTTTGATCTTGCAAGAATCAGCTGTTTCTCTTGTTAGCAATGAAATTGCCCTTTGCGAGATGAGCTTCTCTTAAGGAACAAAGTTGTTTTTCACCGAGAAAGAAAGATCCAGGACTGGATTCTCAGATACATATTATTCACTTACCAAAGCCATAAGAAATGTGTGTCTTTATGCCTTTGGTCTTGCAAGAATCAGCTGTTTCTCTTGTTAGCAACGAAAAGTTGCACTTTGCGAGATGAGCTTCTCTTAAGGAACAAAGTTGTTTTTCACCGAGAAAGAAAGATCCATGACTGGATTCTCAGATGCATGTGATTCACTAGCCAGAGGCATAAGAAAGCTGTGTCCTGATGCCTTCTGTCTGACAGGAATCGACTCTTTCACTTGTTAGCAAAGCAAAGTTGCACTTTGCTCGTTGAGCTTCCCCTAAGGAACAACAGTGCTTTGCACCGTGAACGCAAGCTCCAGCCATGGAGTTTTAGATGCATATGATTTACTTTCCAAAACCATAAGAAATATGTGCCCGGATGTCTCCTGTCTGTCAGAAATCAAGAGTTTCACGTTTTAGAAGAGCAAAGGTGCACTTTCCGATACGAGCTTCCCGTACGTAACAACTGTGTTTTTCGCCAAGAAAGAAAGCTTCAGACCTGCATTCTCGAATGTATATGAATCACTTGTCGAAGCCATACGAAATGTGTGACCTTTGGCCTTCTGTCTTGCAAGAATCAGCTGTTTCTCTTGTTAGCAACGCAAAATTGCACTTTGCGAGCTGAACTTCCCCTAAGGAACAACTGTGCTTTGCATCCAGAGAGAGAGCTCCAGTCCTGGATTCTCTGATGCATGTGTTTCACTAGCCAGAGCCATAAGAAAGCTGTGTCCTGATGCCTTCTGTCTGACACGAATCGACTCTTTCACTTGTTAGCCAAGCAAAGTTGCACTTTGCTCGTTGAGCTTTCCCTAAGGAACAACAGTGCTTTGCACCGTGAAAGCAAACTCCAGCCCTGGAGTTTTAGATGCATATGATTTACTTTCCAAAACCATAAGAAATATGTGCCCTGATGTCTCCTGTCTGTCAGAAATCAAGAGTTTCACGTGTTAGAAGAGCAAAGGTGCACTTTGCGATACGAGCTTCCCGTACGTAACAACTGTGTTTTTCACCAAGAGAGAAAGCTCCAGACCTGCATGCTCGAAGGTATATGAATCACTTGTCGAAGCCATAAGAAATGTGTGTCCTTTAGCCTTCTGTCTTGCAAGAATCAGCTCCTTCTCGTGTTAGCAACGAAAAGTTGCACTTTGCGAGATGAGCTTCGCTTAAGGAACAAAGTTGTTTTTCACCGAGAAAGAAAGATCCATGACTGGATTCTCAGATGCATATGAGAATTTTCCTAAAGCCATAAGAAATATGTGTCCTAATACATTCTTTCTGACAGGAATCGACTGTTTCACTTGTTAGCAGAAAAATGCTAGTCTTTGCGAGCTGAACTTCCCCTAAGGAACAACTGTGCTTTGCATCCAGAAAGAGAGCTCCAGTCCTGGATTCTCTGATGCATGTGATTCACTAGCCAGAGCCATAAGAAAGCTGTGTCCTGATGCCTTCTGTCTGACAGGAATCGACTCTTTCACTTGTTAGCAAAGCAAAGTTGCACTTTGCTCGTTGAGCTTTCCCTAAGGAACAACAGTGCTTTGCACCGTGAAAGCAAACTCCAGCCCTGGAGTTTTAGATGCATATGATTTACTTTCCAAAACCATAAGAAATATGTGCCCTGATGTCTCCTGTCTGTCAGAAATCAAGAGTTTCACGTGTTAGAAGAGCAAAGGTGCACTTTGCGATACGAGCTTCCCGTACGTAACAACTGTGTTTTTCACCAAGAGAGAAAGCTCCAGACCTGCATGCTCGAATGTATATGAATCACTTGTCGAAGCCATAAGAAATGTGTGTCCTTTAGCCTTCTGTCTTGCAAGAATCAGCTCTTTCTCTTGTTAGCAACGAAAAGTTGCACTTTGCGAGATGAGCTTCGCTTAAGGAACAAAGTTGTTTTTCACCGAGAAAGAAAGATCCAGGACTGGATTCTCAGATACATATTATTCACTTACCAAAGCCATAAGAAATGTGTGTCCTTATGCCTTTCGTCTTGCAAGAATCAGCTGTTTCTCTTGTTAGCAATGAAATTTGCCCTTTGCGAGATGAGCTTCCCCTAAGGAACAAAGTTGTTTTTCACCGAGAAAGAAAGATCCATGACTGGATTCTCAGATGCATGTGATTCACTAGCCAGAGGCATAAGAAAGCTGTGTCCTGATGCCTTCTGTCTGACAGGAATCGACTCTTTCACTTGTTAGCAAAGCAAAGTTGCACTTTGCTCGTTGAGCTTCCCCTAAGGAACAACAGTGCTTTGCACCGTGAACGCAAGCTCCAGCCATGGAGTTTTAGATGCATATGATTTACTTTCCAAAACCATAACAAATATATGCCCTGGTGTCTCCTGTCTGGCAGAAATCAAGAGTTTCACGTGTTAGAAGAGCAAAGGTGCACTTTGCGATACGAGCTTCCCGTACGTAACAACTGTGTTTTTCGCCAAGAAAGAAAGCTTCAGACCTGCATTCTCGAATGTATATGAATCACTTGTCGAAGCCATACGAAATGTGTGACCTTTGGCCTTCTGTCTTGCAAGAATCAGCTGTTTCTCTTGTTAGCAACGCAAAATTGCACTTTGCGAGCTGAACTTCCCCTAATGAACAACTGTGCTTTGCATCCAGAAAGAGAGCTCCAGTCCTGGATTCTCTGATGCATGTGTTTCACTAGCCAGAGCCATAAGAAAGCTGTGTCCTGATGCCTTCTGTCTGACAGGAATCGACTCTTTCACTTGTTAGCCAAGCAAAGTTGCACTTTGCTCGTTGAGCTTTCCCTAAGGAACAACAGTGCTTTGCACCGTGAAAGCGAACTCCAGCCCTGGAGTTTTAGATGCATATGATTTACTTTCCAAAACCATAAGAAATATGTGCCCTGATGTCTCCTGTCTGTCAGAAATCAAGAGTTTCACGTGTTAGAAGAGCAAAGGTGCACTTTGCGATACGAGCTTCCCGTACGTAACAACTGTGTTTTTCACCAAGAGAGAAAGCTCCAGACCTGCATGCTCGAAGGTATATGAATCACTTGTCGAAGCCATAAGAAATGTGTGTCCTTTAGCCTTCTGTCTTGCAAGAATCAGCTCCTTCTCGTGTTAGAAACGAAAAGTTGCACTTTGCGAGATGAGCTTCGCTTAAGGAACAAAGTTGTTTTTCACCGAGAAAGAAAGATCCATGACTGGATTCTCAGATGCATATGAGAATTTTCCTAAAGCCATAAGAAATATGTGTCCTAATACATTCTTTCTGACAGGAATCGACTGTTTCACTTGTTAGCAGAAAAATGCTAGTCTTTGCGAGCTGAACTTCCCCTAAGGAACAACTGTGCTTTGCATCCAGAAAGAGAGCTCCAGTCCTGGATTCTCTGATGCATGTGATTCACTAGCCAGAGCCATAAGAAAGCTGTGTCCTGATGCCTTCTGTCTGACAGGAATCGACTCTTTCACTTGTTAGCAAAGCAAAGTTGCACTTTGCTCGTTGAGCTTTCCCTAAGGAACAACAGTGCTTTGCACCGTGAAAGCAAACTCCAGCCCTGGAGTTTTAGATGCATATGATTTACTTTCCAAAACCATAAGAAATATGTGCCCTGATGTCTCCTGTCTGTCAGAAATCAAGAGTTTCACGTGTTAGAAGAGCAAAGGTGCACTTTGCGATACGAGCTTCCCGTACGTAACAACTGTGTTTTTCACCAAGAGAGAAAGCTCCAGACCTGCATGCTCGAATGTATATGAATCACTTGTCGAAGCCATAAGAAATGTGTGTCCTTTAGCCTTCTGTCTTGCAAGAATCAGCTCTTTCTCTTGTTAGCAACGAAAAGTTGCACTTTGCGAGATGAGCTTCGCTTAAGGAACAAAGTTGTTTTTCACCGAGAAAGAAAGATCCAGGACTGGATTCTCAGATACATATTATTCACTTACCAAAGCCATAAGAAATGTGTGTCCTTATGCCTTTGGTCTTGCAAGAATCAGCTGTTTCTCTTGTTAGCAATGAAATTGCCCTTTGCGAGATCAGCTTCCCCTAAGGAACAAAGTTGTTTTTCACCGAGAAAGAAAGATCCATGACTGGATTCTCAGATGCATATGAGACTCTTTCTAAAGCCATGAGAAATATGTGTTCTGATACATTCTTTCTGACAGGAATCGACTGTTTCACTTGTTAGCAGAAAAATGCTAGTCTTTGCGAGCTGAACTTCCCCTAAGGAACAACTGTGCTTTGCATCCAGAAAGAGAGCTCCAGTCCTGGATTCTCTGATGCATGTGATTCACTAGCCAGAGCCATAAGAAAGCTGTGTCCTGATGCCTTCTGTCTGACAGGAATCGACTGTTTCACTTGTTAGCAAAGCAAAGTTGCACTTTGCTCGTTGAGCTTCCCCTAAGGAACAACAGTGCTTTGCACCGTGAAAGCAAGCTCCAGCCATGGAGTTTTAGATGCATATGATTTACTTTCCAAAACCATAAGAAATATGTGCCCTGATGTCTCCTGTCTGTCAGAAATCAAGAGTTTCACGTTTTAGAAGAGCAAAGGTGCACTTTGCCATACGAGCTTCCCGTACGTAACAACTGTGTTTTTCACCAAGAAAGAAAGTTCCAGACTCCAGGGCTGGAGTTTGCTTTCACGGTGCAAAGCACTGTTGTTCCTTAGGGGAAGCTCAACGAGCAAAGTGCAACTTTGCTTTGCTAACAAGTGAAAGAGTCGATTCCTCTCAGACAGAAGGCATCAGGACACAGCTTTCTTATGGCTCTGGCTAGTGAATCACATGCATCTGAGAATCCAGTCATGGATCTTTCTTTCTCGGTGAAAAACAACTTTGTTCCTTAAGAGAAGCTCATCTCGCAAAGTGCAACTTTTCGTTGCTAAAAAGAGAAACAGCTGATTCTTGCAAGACCAAAGGCATAAAGACACACATTTCTTATGGCTTTGGTAAGTGAATAATATGCATCTGAGAATCCAGTCATGGATATTTCTTTCTCGGTGAAAAACAACTTTGTTCCTTAAGAGAAGCTCATCTCGCAATGTGCAAATTTCATTGCTAACAGAGAAACAGCTGATTCTTGCAAGACCAAAGGCATGAAGACACACATTTCTTATGGCTTTGGTAAGTGAATAATATGCATCTGAGAATCCGGTCCTGGATCTTTCTTTCTCGGTGAAAAACAACTTTGTTCCTTAAGAGAAGCTCATCTCGCAAAGTGCAACTTTTCGTTGCTAAAAAGAGAAACAGCTGATTCTTGCAAGACAGAAGGCTAAAGGACACACATTTCTTATGGCTTCGATAAGTGATTCATATACATTCGAGCATGCAGGTCTGGAGCTTTCTCTCTTGGTGAAAAACACAGTTGTTACGTACGGGAAGCTCGTATCGCAAAGTGCACCTTTGCTCTTCTAACACGTGAAACTCTTGATTTCTGACAGACAGGAGACATCAGGGCACATATTTCTTATGGTTTTGGAAAGTAAATCATATGCATCTAAAACTCCATGCCTGGAGCTTGCTTTCACGGTGCAAAGCACTGTTGTTCCATAGGGGAAGCTCAACGAGCAAAGTGCAACTTTGCTTTGCTAACAAGTGAAACAGTCGATTCCTGTCAGACAGAAGGCATCAGGACAGAGCTTTCTTATGGCTCTGGCTAGTGAATCACATGCATCAGAGAATCCAGGACTGGAGCTCTCTTTCTGGATGCAAAGCACAGTTGTTCCTTAGGGGAAGTTCAGCTCGCAAAGACTAGCATTTTTCTGCTAACAAGTGAAACAGTCGATTCCTGTCAGACAGAAGGCATCAGGACACAGCTTTCTTATGGCTCTGGCTAGTGAATCACATGCATCTGAGAATCCAGTCATGGATCTTTCTTTCTCGGTGAAAAACAACCTTGTTCCTTAGGGGAAGCTCATCTCGCAAAGGGCAATTTCATTGCTAACAAGAGAAACAGCTGATTCTTGCAAGACCAAAGGCATAAGGACACACATTTCTTATGGCTTTGGTAAGTGAATAATATGTATCTGAGAATCCAGTCCTGGATCTTTCTTTCTCGGTGAAAAACAACTTTGTTCCTTAAGCGAAGCTCATCTCGCAAAGTGCAACTTTTCGTTGCTAACAAGAGAAAGAGCTGATTCTTGCAAGACAGAAGGCTAAAGGACACACATTTCTTATGGCTTCGACAAGTGATTCATATACATTCGAGAATGCAGGTCTGGAGCTTTCTTTCTTGGTGAAAAACACAGTTGTTACGTACGGGAAGCTCGTATCGCAAAGTGCACCTTTGCTCTTCTAACACGTGAAACTCTTGATTTCTGACAGACAGGAGACATCAGGGCACATATTTCTTATGGTTTTGGAAAGTAAATCATATGCATCTAAAACTCCATGGCTGGAGCTTGCTTTCACGGTGCAAAGCACTGTTGTTCCTTAGGGGAAGCTCAACGAGCAAAGTGCAACTTTGCTTTGCTAACAAGTGAAACAGTCGATTCCTGTCAGACAGAAGGCATCAGGACACAGCTTTCTTATGGCTCTGGCTAGTGAATCACATGCATCAGAGAATCCAGGACTGGAGCTCTCTTTCTGGATGCAAAGCACTGTTGTTCCTTAGGGGAAGTTCAGCTCGCAAAGACTAGCATTTTTCTGCTAACAAGTGAAACAGTCGATTCCTGTCAGAAAGAATGTATCAGGGCACATATTTCTTATGGCTCTAGAAAGATTCTCATATGCATCTGAGAATCCAGTCCTGGATCTTTCTTTCTCGGTGAAAAACAACCTTGTTTCTTAAGCGAAGCTCATCTCGCAAAGTGCAACTTTTCGTTGCTAACAAGAGAAACAGCTGATTCTTGCAAGACAGAAGGCTAAAGGACACACATTTCTTATGGCTTCGACAAGTGATTCATATACATTCGAGAATGCAGGTCTGGAACTTTCTTTCTTGGTGAAAAACACAGTTGTTACGTACGGGAAGCTCGTATCGCAAAGTGCACCTTTGCTCTTCTAACACGTGAAACTCTTGATTTGTGACAGACAGGAGACATCAGGGCACATATTTCTTATGGTTTTGGAAAGTAAATCATATGCATCTAAAACTCCAGGGCTGGAGTTTGCTTTCACGGTGCAAAGCACTGTTGTTCCTTAGGGAAAGCTCAACGAGCAAAGTGCAACTTTGCTTGGCTAACAAGTGAAAGACGCGATTCCTGTCAGACAGAAGGCATTAGGACACAGCTTTCTTATGGCTCTGGCTAGTGAAACACATGCATCAGAGAATCCAGGACTGGAGCTCTCTTTCTGGATGCAAAGCACAGTTGTTCCTTAGGGGAAGTTCAGCTCGCAAAGTGCAATTTTGCGTTGCTAACAAGAGAAACAGCTGATTCTTGCAAGACAGAAGGCCAAAGGTCACACATTTCGTATGGCTTCGACAAGTGATTCATATACATTCGAGAATGCAGGTCTGAAGCTTTCTTTCTTGGCGAAAAACACAGTTGTTACGTACGGGAAGCTCGTATCGGAAAGTGCACCTTTGCTCTTCTTAAACGTGAAACTCTTGATTTCTGCCAGACAGGAGACATCAGGGCACATATTTCTTATGGTTTTGGAAAGTAAATCATATGCATCTAAAACTCCATGGCTGGAGCTTGCGTTCACGGTGCAAAGCACTGTTGTTCCTTAGGGGAAGCTCAACGAGCAAAGTGCAACTTTGCTTTGCTAACAAGTGAAAGAGTCGATTCCTGTCAGACAGAAGGCATCAGGACACAGCTTTCTTATGCCTCTGGCTAGTGAATCACATGCATCTGAGAATCCAGTCATGGATCTTTCTTTCTCAGTGAAAAACAACTTTGTTCCTTAGGGGAAGCTCATCTCGCAATGTGCAAATTTCATTGCTAACAGAGAAACAGCTGATTCTTGCAAGACCAAAGGCATGGAGACACACATTTCTTATGGCTTTGGTAAGTGAATAATATGCATCTGAGAATCCGGTCCTGGATCTTTCTTTCTCGGTGAAAAACAACTTTGTTCCTTAAGAGAAGCTCATCTCGCAAAGTGCAACTTTTCGTTGCTAAAAAGAGAAACAGCTGATTCTTGCAAGACAGAAGGCTAAAGGACACACATTTCTTATGGCTTCGACAAGTGATTCATATACCTTCGAGCATGCAGGTCTGGAGCTTTCTCTCTTGGTGAAAAACACAGTTGTTACGTACGGGAAGCTCGTATCGCAAAGTGCACCTTTGCTCTTCTAAAACGTGAAACTCTTGATTTCTGACAGACAGGAGACATCAGGGCACATATTTCTTATGGTTTTGGAAAGTAAATCATATGTATCTAAAACTCCAGGGCTGGAGCTTGCTTTCACGGTGCAAAGCACTGTTGTTCCTTAGGGGAAGCTCAACGAGCAAAGTGCAACTTTGCTTTGCTAACAAGTGAAAGAGTCGATTCCTGTCAGACAGAAGGCATCAGGACACAGCTTTCTTATGGCTCTGGCTAGTGAATCACATGCATCAGAGAATCCAGGACTGGAGCTCTCTCTCTGGATGCAAAGCACAGTTGTTCCTTAGGGGAAGTTCAGCTCGCAAAGACTAGCATTTTTCTACTAACAAGTGAAACAGTCGATTCCTGTCAGACAGAAGGCATCCGGACACAGCTTTCTTATGGCTCTGGCTAGTGAATCACATGCATCTGAGAATCCAGTCATGGATCTTTCTTTCTCGGTGAAAAAAACTTTGTTCCTTAGGGGAAGCTCATCTCGCAAAGGGCAAATTTCATTGCTAACAAGAGAAACAGCTGATTCTTGCAAGACCAAAGGCATAAGGACACACATTTCTTATGGCTTTGGTAAGTGAATAATATGTATCTGAGAATCCAGACCTGGATCTTTCTTTCTCGGTGAAAAACAACTTTGTTCCTTAAGCGAAGCTCATCTCGCAAAGTGCAAATTTCATTGCTAACAGAGAAACAGCTGATTCTTGCAAGACCAAAGGCATGAAGACACACATTTCTTATGGCTTTGGTAAGTGAATAATATGCATCTGAGAATCCGGTCCTGGATCTTTCTTTCTCGGTGAAAAACAACTTTGTTCCTTAAGAGAAGCTCATCTCGCAAAGTGCAACTTTTCGTTGCTAACAAGAGAAAGAGCTGATTCTTGCAAGACAGAAGGCTAAAGGACACACATTTCTTATGGCTTCGACAAGTGATTCATATACATTCGAGCATGCAGGTCTGGAGCTTTCTCTCTTGGTGAAAAACACAGTTGTTACGTACGGGAAGCTCATATCGCAAAGTGCACCTTTGCTCTTCTAACACGTGAAACTCTTGATTTCTGACAGACAGGAGACATCAGGGCACATATTTCTTATGGTTTTGGAAAGTAAATCATATGCATCTAAAACTCCAGGGCTGGAGCTTGCTTTCACGGTCCAAAGCACTGTTGTTCCATAGGGGAAGCTCAACGAGCAAAGTGCAACTTTGCTTTGCTAACAAGTGAAAGAGTCGATTCCTGTCAGACAGAAGGCATCAGGACACAGCTTTCTTATGGCTCTGGCTAGTGAATCACATGCATCAGAGAATCCAGGACTGGAGCTCTCTTTCTGGATGCAAAGCACAGTTGTTCCTTAGGGGAAGTTCAGCTCGCAAAGACTAGCATTTTTCTGCTAACAAGTGAAACAGTCGATTCCTGTCAGAAAGAATGTATCAGATTTCTCATGGCTTTAGAAAGAGTCTCATATGCATCTGAGAATCCAGTCCTGGATCTTTCTTTCTCGGTGAAAAACAACTTTGTTCCTTAAGCGAAGCTCATCTCGCAAAGTGCAACTTTTCGTTTCTAACACGAGAAGGAGCTGATTCTTGCAAGACAGAAGGCTAAAGGACACACATTTCTTATGGCTTCGACAAGTGATTCATATACCTTCGAGCATGCAGGTCTGGAACTTTCTTTCTTGGTGAAAAACACAGTTGTTACGTACGGGAAGCTCGTATGGCAAAGTGCACCTTTGCTCTTCTAAAACGTGAAACTCTTGATTTCTGACAGACAGGAGACATCAGGGCACATATTTCTTATGGTTTTGGAAAGTAAATCATATGCATCTAAAACTCCAGGGCTGGAGTTTGCTTTCACGGTGCAAAGCACTGTTGTTCCTTAGGGGAAGCTCAACGAGCAAAGTGCAACTTTGCTTTGCTAACAAGTGAAAGAGTCGATTCCTGTCAGACAGAAGGCATCAGGACACAGCTTTCTTAGGGCTCTGGCTAGTGAATCACATGCATCTGAGAATCCAGTCATGGATCTTTCTTTCTCGGTGAAAAACAACCTTGTTCCTTAGGGGAAGCTCATCTCGCAAAGGTCAAATTTCATTGCTAACAAGAGAAACAGCTGATTCTTGCAAGACCAAAGGCATAAGGACACACATTTCTTATGGCTTTGGTAAGTGAATAATATGCATCTGAGAATCCGGTCCTGGATCTTTCTTTCTCGGTGAAAAACAACTTTGTTCCTTAAGAGAAGCTCATCTCGCAAAGTGCAACTTTTCGTTGCTAACAAGAGAAAGAGCTGATTCTTGCAAGACAGAAGGCTAAAGGACACACATTTCTTATGGCTTCGACAAGTGATTCATATACATTCGAGAATGCAGGTCTGGAACTTTCTTTCTTGGTGAAAAACACAGTTGTTACGTACGGGAAGCTCGTATCGCAAAGTGTACCTTTGCTCTTCTAAAACGTGAAACTCTTGATTTCTGCCAGACAGGAGACATCAGGGCACATATTTCTTATGGTTTTGGAAAGTAAATCATATGTATCTAAAACTCCAGGGCTGGAGCTTACTTTCACGGTGCAAAGCACTGTTGTTCCTTAGGGGAAGCTCAACGAGCAAAGTGCAACTTTGCTTTGCTAACAAGTGAAAGAGTCGATTCCTGTCAGACAGAAGGCATCAGGACACAGCTTTCTTATGGCTCTGGCTAGTGAATCACATGCATCAGAGAATCCAGGACTGGAGCTCTCTCTCTGGATGCAAAGCACAGTTGTTCCTTAGGGGAAGTTCAGCTCGCAAAGACTAGCATTTTTCTACTAACAAGTGAAACAGTCGATTCCTGTCAGACAGAAGGCATCAGGGCACAGCTTTCTTATGGCTCTGGCTAGTGAATCACATGCATCTGAGAATCCAGTCATGGATCTTTCTTTCTCGGTGAAAAACAACTTTGTTCCTTAGGGGAAGCTCATCTCGCAAAGGGCAATTTCATTGCTAACAAGAGAAACAGCTGATTCTTGCAAGACCAAAGGCATAAGGACACACATTTCTTATGGCTTTGGTAAGTGAATAATATGTATCTGAGAATCCAGTCCTGGATCTTTCTTTCTCGGTGAAAAACAACTTTGTTCCTTAAGAGAAGCTCATCTCGCAAAGTGCAACTTTTCGTTGCTAACAAGAGAAAGAGCTGATTCTTGCAAGACTGAAGGCTAAAGGACACACATTTCTTATGGCTTCGAAAAGTTATTCATATACATTCGAGCATGCAGGTCTGGAGCTTTCTTTCTTGGTGAAAAACACAGTTGTTACGTACGGGAAGCTCGTATCGCAAAGTGCACCTTTGCTCTTCTAACACGTGAAACTCTTGATTTGTGACAGACAGGAGACATCAGGGCACATATTTCTTATGGTTTTGGAAAGTAAATCATATGAATCTAAAACTCCAGGGCTGGAGCTTGCTTTCACGGTGCAAAGCACTGTTGTTCCTTAGGGGAAGCTCAACGAGCAAAGTGCAACTTTGCTTTGCTAACAAGTGAAACAGTCGATTCCTGTCAGACAGAAGGCATCAGGACACAGCTTTCTTATGGGCCTGGCTAGTGAATCACATGCATCAGAGAATCCAGGACTGGAGCTCTCTTTCTGGTTGCAAAGCACAGTTGTTCCTTAGGGGAAGTTCAGCTCGCAAACAGTAGCATTTTTCTGCTAACAAGTGAAACAGACGATTCCTGTCAGAAAGAATGTATCAGGACACATATTTCTTATGGCTTTAGAAAGATTCTCATATGCATCTGAGAATCCAGTCATGGATCTTTCTTTCTCGGTGAAAAACAACCTTGTTTCTTAAGCGAAGCTCATCTCGCAAAGTGCAACTTTTCGTTGCTAACAAGAGAAACAGCTGATTCTTGCAAGACAGAAGGCTAAAGGACACACATTTCTTATGGCTTCGAAAAGTTATTCATATATATTCGAGCATGCAGGTCTGGAGCTTTCTCTCTTGGTGAAAAACACAGTTGTTACGTACGGGAAGCTCGTATCGCAAAGTGCACCTTTGCTCTTCTAACACGTGAAACTCTTGATTTGTGACAGACAGGAGACATCAGGGCACATATTTCTTATGGTTTTGGAAAGTAAATCATATGAATCTAAAACTCCAGGGCTGGAGCTTGCTTTCACGGTGCAAAGCACTGTTGTTCCTTAGGGGAAGCTCAACGAGCAAAGTGCAACTTTGCTTTGCTAACAAGTGAAACAGTCGATTCCTGTCAGACAGAAGGCATCAGGACACAGCTTTCTTATGGCTCTGGCTAGTGAAACACATGCATCAGAGAATCCAGGACTGGAGCTCTCTTTCTGGATGCAAAGCACAGTTGTGCCTTACGGGAAGTTCAGCTCGCAAAGAGTAGCATTTTTCTACTAACAAGTGAAAGAGTCGATTCCTGTCAGACAGAAGGCATCAGGACACAGCTTACTTATGGCTCTGGCTAGTGAATCACATGCATCTGAGAATCCAGTCATGGATCTTTCTTTCTCGGTGAAACACAACCTTGTTCCTTAGGGGATACTCATCTCCCAAAGTGCAAATTTCATTGCTAACAAGAGAAACAGCTGATTCTTGCAAGACCAAAGGCATAAGGACACACATTTCTTATGGCTTTAAGAAGTGAATAATATGAATCTGATAATCCAGGACGGGATCTTTCTTTCTCGGTGAAAAACAACCTTGTTCCTTAGGGGAAGCTCATCTCTCAAAGTGCAACTTTGCGTTGCTAACAAGAGAAACAGCTGATTCTTGCAAGACAGAAGGCCAAAGGACACACATTTCGTATGGCTTCGACAAGTGATTCATATACATTCGAGAATGCAGGTCTGAAGCTTTCTTTCTTGGCGAAAAAAACAGTTGTTACGTACGGGAAGCTCGTATCGCAAAGTGCACCTTTGCTCTTCTAAAACGTGAAACTCTTGATTTCTGACAGACAGAAGACATCAGGGCACATATTTCTTATGGTTTTGGAAAGTAAATCATATGCATCTAAAACTCCAGGGCTGGAGCTTGCTTTCACGGTGCAAAGCACTGTTGTTCCTTAGGGGAAGCTCAACGAGCAAAGTGCAACTTTGCTTTGCTAACAAGTGAAAGAGTCGATTCCTGTCAGACAGAAGGCATCAGGACACAGCTTTCTTATGGCTCTGGCTAGTGAATCACATGCATCAGAGAATCCAGGACTGGAGCTCTCTCTCTGGATGCAAAGCACAGTTGTTCCTTAGGGGAAGTTCAGCTCACAAAGAGTAGCATTTTTCTACTAACAAGTGAAACAGTCGATTCCTGACAGACAGAAGGCATCAGGACACAGCTTTCTTATGGCTCTGGATAGTGAATCACATGCATCTGAGAATCCAGTCATGGATCTTTCTTTCTCGGTGAAAAACAACTTTGTTCCTTAGGGGAAGCTCATCTCGCAAAGGGCAAATTTCATTGCTAACAAGAGAAACAGCTGATTCTTGCAAGACCAAAGGCATAAGGACACACATTTCTTATGGCTTTGGTAAGTGAATAATATGTATCTGAGAATCCAGTCCTGGATCTTTCTTTCTCGGTGAAAAACAACTTTGTTTCTTAAGCGAAGCTCATCTCGCAAAGTGCAACTTTTCGTTGCTAACAAGAGAAAGAGCTGATTCTTGCAAGACAGAAGGCTAAAGGACACACATTTCTTATGGCTTCGACAAGTGATTCATATACATTCGAGCATGCAGGCCTGGAGCTTTCTCTCTTGGTGAAAAACACAGTTGTTACGTACGGGAAGCTCGTATCGCAAAGTGCACCTTTGCTCTTCTAACACGTGAAACTCTTGATTTCTGCCAGACAGGAGACATCAGGGCACATATTTCTTATGGTTTTGGAAAGTAAATCATATGCATCTAAAACTCCAGGGCTGGAGTTTGCTTTCACGGTGCAAAGCACTGTTGTTCCTTAGGGGAAGCTCAACGAGCAAAGTGCAACTTTGCTTTGCTAACAAGTGAAAGAGTCGATTCCTGTCAGACAGAAGGCATCAGGACACAGCTTTCTTATGGCTCTGGCTAGTGAATCACATGCATCAGAGAATCCAGGACTGGAGCTCTCTTTCTGGAAAGCACAGTTGTTCCTTAGGGGAAGTTCAGCTCGCAAAGACTAGCATTTTTCTGCTAACAAGTGAAACAGTCGATTCCTGTCAGAAAGAATGTATTAGGACACATATTTCTTATGGCTTTAGAAAAATTCTCATATGCATCTGAGAATCCAGTCATGGATCTTTCTTTCTCGGTGAAAAACAACTTTGTTCCTTAAGCGAAGCTCATCTCGCAAAGTGCAACTTTTCGTTTCTAACACGAGAAGGAGCTGATTCTTGCAAGACAGAAGGCTAAAGGACACACATTTCTTATGGCTTCGACAAGTGATTCATATACCTTCGAGCATGCAGGTCTGGAGCTTTCTCTCTTGGTGAAAAACACAGTTGTTACGTACGGGAAGCTCGTATCGCAAAGTGCACCTTTGCTCTTCTAACACGTGAAACTCTTGATTTCTGCCAGACAGGAGACATCAGGGCACATATTTCTTATGGTTTTGGAAAGTAAATCATATGCATCTAAAACTCCAGGGCTGGAGTTTGCTTTCACGGTGCAAAGCACTGTTGTTCCTTAGGGAAAGCTCAACGAGCAAAGTGCAACTTTGCTTTGCTAACAAGTGAAAGAGTCGATTCCTGTCAGACAGAAGGCATCAGGACACAGCTTTCTTATGGCTCTGGCTAGTGAAACACATGCATCAGAGAATCCAGGACTGGAGCTCTCTTTCTGGATGCAAAGCACAGTTGTTCCTTAGGGGAAGTTCAGCTCGCAAAGACTAGCATTTTTCTGCTAACAAGTGAAACAGTCGATTCCTGTCAGAAAGAATGTATCAGATTTCTCATGGCTTTAGAAAGAGTCTCATATGCATCTGAGAATCCAGTCCTGGATCTTTCTTTCTCGGTGAAAAACAACTTTGTTCCTTAAGCGAAGCTCATCTCGCAAAGTGCAACTTTTCGTTTCTAACACGAGAAGGAGCTGATTCTTGCAAGACAGAAGGCTAAAGGACACACATTTCTTATGGCTTCGACAAGTGATTCATATACCTTCGAGCATGCAGGTCTGGAACTTTCTTTCTTGGTGAAAAACACAGTTGTTACGTACGGGAAGCTCGTATGGCAAAGTGCACCTTTGCTCTTCTAAAGCGTGAAACTCTTGATTTCTGACAGACAGGAGACATCAGGGCACATATTTCTTATGGTTTTGGAAAGTAAATCATATGCATCTAAAACTCCAGGGCTGGAGTTTGCTTTCACGGTGCAAAGCACTGTTGTTCCTTAGGGGAAGCTCAACGAGCAAAGTGCAACTTTGCTTTGCTAACAAGTGAAACAGTCGATTCCTGTCAGACAGAAGGCATCAGGACACAGCTTTCTTAGGGCTCTGGCTAGTGAATCACATGCATCTGAGAATCCAGTCATGGATCTTTCTTTCTCGGTGAAAAACAACCTTGTTCCTTAGGGGAAGCTCATCTCGCAAAGGTCAAATTTCATTGCTAACAAGAGAAACAGCTGATTCTTGCAAGACCAAAGGCATAAGGACACACATTTCTTATGGCTTTGGTAAGTGAATAATATGCATCTGAGAATCCGGTCCTGGATCTTTCTTTCTCGGTGAAAAACAACTTTGTTCCTTAAGAGAAGCTCATCTCGCAAAGTGCAACTTTTCGTTGCTAACAAGAGAAAGAGCTGATTCTTGCAAGACAGAAGGCTAAAGGACACACATTTCTTATGGCTTCGACAAGTGATTCATATACATTCGAGAATGCAGGTCTGGAACTTTCTTTCTTGGTGAAAAACACAGTTGTTACGTACGGGAAGCTCGTATCGCAAAGTGTACCTTTGCTCTTCTAAAACGTGAAACTCTTGATTTCTGACAGACAGGAGACATCAGGGCACATATTTCTTATGGTTTTGGAAAGTAAATCATATGTATCTAAAACTCCAGGGCTGGAGCTTACTTTCACGGTGCAAAGCACTGTTGTTCCTTAGGGGAAGCTCAACGAGCAAAGTGCAACTTTGCTTTGCTAACAAGTGAAAGAGTCGATTCCTGTCAGACAGAAGGCATCAGGACACAGCTTTCTTATGGCTCTGGCTAGTGAATCACATGCATCAGAGAATCCAGGACTGGAGCTCTCTCTCTGGATGCAAAGCACAGTTGTTCCTTAGGGGAAGTTCAGCTCGCAAAGACTAGCATTTTTCTACTAACAAGTGAAACAGTCGATTCCTGTCAGACAGAAGGCATCAGGACACAGCTTTCTTATGGCTCTGGCTAGTGAATCACATGCATCTGAGAATCCAGTCATGGATCTTTCTTTCTCGGTGAAAAACAACTTTGTTCCTTAGGGGAAGCTCATCTCGCAAAGGGCAATTTCATTGCTAACAAGAGAAACAGCTGATTCTTGCAAGACCAAAGGCATAAGGACACACATTTCTTATGGCTTTGGTAAGTGAATAATATGTATCTGAGAATCCAGTCCTGGATCTTTCTTTCTCGGTGAAAAACAACTTTGTTCCTTAAGAGAAGCTCATCTCGCAAAGTGCAACTTTTCGTTGCTAACAAGAGAAAGAGCTGATTCTTGCAAGACTGAAGGCTAAAGGACACACATTTCTTATGGCTTCGAAAAGTTATTCATATACATTCGAGCATGCAGGTCTGGAGCTTTCTTTCTTGGTGAAAAACACAGTTGTTACGTACGGGAAGCTCGTATCGCAAAGTGCACCTTTGCTCTTCTAACACGTGAAACTCTTGATTTGTGACAGACAGGAGACATCAGGGCACATATTTCTTATGGTTTTGGAAAGTAAATCATATGAATCTAAAACTCCAGGGCTGGAGCTTGCTTTCACGGTGCAAAGCACTGTTGTTCCTTAGGGGAAGCTCAACGAGAAAAGTGCAACTTTGCTTTGCTAACAAGTGAAACAGTCGATTCCTGTCAGACAGAAGGCATCAGGACACAGCTTTCTTATGGGCCTGGCTAGTGAATCACATGCATCAGAGAATCCAGGACTGGAGCTCTCTTTCTGGTTGCAAAGCACAGTTGTTCCTTAGGGGAAGTTCAGCTCGCAAACAGTAGCATTTTTCTGCTAACAAGTGAAACAGACGATTCCTGTCAGAAAGAATGTATCAGGACACATATTTCTTATGGCTTTAGAAAGATTCTCATATGCATCTGAGAATCCAGTCATGGATCTTTCTTTCTCGGTGAAAAACAACCTTGTTTCTTAAGCGAAGCTCATCTCGCAAAGTGCAACTTTTCGTTGCTAACAAGAGAAACAGCTGATTCTTGCAAGACAGAAGGCTAAAGGACACACATTTCTTATGGCTTCGAAAAGTTATTCATATATATTCGAGCATGCAGGTCTGGAGCTTTCTCTCTTGGTGAAAAACACAGTTGTTACGTACGGGAAGCTCGTATCGCAAAGTGCACCTTTGCTCTTCTAACACGTGAAACTCTTGATTTCTGACAGACAGGAGACATCAGGGCACATATTTCTTATGGTTTTGGAAAGTAAATCATATGCATCTAAAACTCCAGGGCTGGAGCTTGCTTTCACGGTCCAAAGCACTGTTGTTCCATAGGGGAAGCTCAACGAGCAAAGTGCAACTTTGCTTTGCTAACAAGTGAAAGAGTCGATTCCTGTCAGACAGAAGGCATCAGGACACAGCTTTCTTATGGCTCTGGCTAGTGAATCACATGCATCAGAGAATCCAGGACTGGAGCTCTCTTTCTGGATGCAAAGCACAGTTGTTCCTTAGGGGAAGTTCAGCTCGCAAAGACTAGCATTTTTCTGCTAACAAGTGAAACAGTCGATTCCTGTCAGAAAGAATGTATCAGAACACATATTTCTCATGGCTTTAGAAAGAGTCTCATATGCATCTGAGAATCCAGTCCTGGATCTTTCTTTCTCGGTGAAAAACAACTTTGTTCCTTAAGCGAAGCTCATCTCGCAAAGTGCAACTTTTCGTTGCTAAAAAGAGAAACAGCTGATTCTTGCAAGACAGAAGGCTAAAGGACACACATTTCTTATGGCTTCGACAAGTGATTCATATACCTTCGAGCATGCAGGTCTGGAGCTTTCTCTCTTGGTGAAAAACACAGTTGTTACGTACGGGAAGCTCGTATCGCAAAGTGCACCTTTGCTCTTCTAACACGTGAAACTCTTGATTTCTGACAGACAGGAGACATCAGGGCACATATTTCTTATGGTTTTGGGAAGTAAATCATATGCATCTAAAACTCCAGGGCTGGAGTTCGCTTTCACGATGCAAAGCACTGTTGTTCCTTAGGGAAAGCTCAACGAGCAAAGTGCAACTTTGCTTGGCTAACAAGTGAAAGAGTCGATTCCTGTCAGACAGAAGGCATCAGGACACAGCTTTCTTATGGCTCTGGCTAGTGAAACACATGCATCAGAGAATCCAGGACTGGAGCTCTCTTTCTGGATGCAAAGCACAGTTGTTCCTTAGGGGAAGTTCAGCTCGCAAAGTGCAATTTTGCGTTGCTAACAAGAGAAACAGCTGATTCTTGCAAGACAGAAGGCCAAAGGTCACACATTTCGTATGGCTTCGACAAGTGATTCATATACATTCGAGAATGCAGGTCTGAAGCTTTCTTTCTTGGCGAAAAACACAGTTGTTACGTACGGGAAGCTCGTATCGGAAAGTGCACCTTTGCTCTTCTAAAACGTGAAACTCTTGATTTCTGCCAGACAGGAGACATCAGGGCACATATTTCTTATGGTTTTGGAAAGTAAATCATATGCATCTAAAACTCCATGGCTGGAGCTTGCGTTCACGGTGCAAAGCACTGTTGTTCCTTAGGGGAAGCTCAACGAGCAAAGTGCAACTTTGCTTTGCTAACAAGTGAAAGAGTCGATTCCTGTCAGACAGAAGGCATCAGGACACAGCTTTCTTATGGCTCTGGCTAGTGAATCACATGCATCAGAGAATCCAGGACTGGAGCTCTCTTTCTGGAAAGCACAGTTGTTCCTTAGGGGAAGTTCAGCTCGCAAAGACTAGCATTTTTCTGCTAACAAGTGAAACAGTCGATTCCTGTCAGAAAGAATGTATTAGGACACATATTTCTTATGGCTTTAGAAAAATTCTCATATGCATCTGAGAATCCAGTCATGGATCTTTCTTTCTCGGTGAAAAACAACTTTGTTCCTTAAGCGAAGCTCATCTCGCAAAGTGCAACTTTTCGTTTCTAACACGAGAAGGAGCTGATTCTTGCAAGACAGAAGGCTAAAGGACACACATTTCTTATGGCTTCGACAAGTGATTCATATACCTTCGAGCATGCAGGTCTGGAGCTTTCTCTCTTGGTGAAAAACACAGTTGTTACGTACGGGAAGCTCGTATCGCAAAGTGCACCTTTGCTCTTCTAACACGTGAAACTCTTGATTTCTGCCAGACAGGAGACATCAGGGCACATATTTCTTATGGTTTTGGAAAGTAAATCATATGCATCTAAAACTCCAGGGCTGGAGTTTGCTTTCACGGTGCAAAGCACTGTTGTTCCTTAGGGAAAGCTCAACGAGCAAAGTGCAACTTTGCTTTGCTAACAAGTGAAAGAGTCGATTCCTGTCAGACAGAAGGCATCAGGACACAGCTTTCTTATGGCTCTGGCTAGTGAAACACATGCATCAGAGAATCCAGGACTGGAGCTCTCTTTCTGGATGCAAAGCACAGTTGTTCCTTAGGGGAAGTTCAGCTCGCAAAGACTAGCATTTTTCTGCTAACAAGTGAAACAGTCGATTCCTGTCAGAAAGAATGTATCAGATTTCTCATGGCTTTAGAAAGAGTCTCATATGCATCTGAGAATCCAGTCCTGGATCTTTCTTTCTCGGTGAAAAACAACTTTGTTCCTTAAGCGAAGCTCATCTCGCAAAGTGCAACTTTTCGTTTCTAACACGAGAAGGAGCTGATTCTTGCAAGACAGAAGGCTAAAGGACACACATTTCTTATGGCTTCGACAAGTGATTCATATACCTTCGAGCATGCAGGTCTGGAACTTTCTTTCTTGGTGAAAAACACAGTTGTTACGTACGGGAAGCTCGTATGGCAAAGTGCACCTTTGCTCTTCTAAAACGTGAAACTCTTGATTTCTGACAGACAGGAGACATCAGGGCACATATTTCTTATGGTTTTGGAAAGTAAATCATATGCATCTAAAACTCCAGGGCTGGAGTTTGCTTTCACGGTGCAAAGCACTGTTGTTCCTTAGGGGAAGCTCAACGAGCAAAGTGCAACTTTGCTTTGCTAACAAGTGAAAGAGTCGATTCCTGTCAGACAGAAGGCATCAGGACACAGCTTTCTTAGGGCTCTGGCTAGTGAATCACATGCATCTGAGAATCCAGTCATGGATCTTTCTTTCTCGGTGAAAAACAACCTTGTTCCTTAGGGGAAGCTCATCTCGCAAAGGTCAAATTTCATTGCTAACAAGAGAAACAGCTGATTCTTGCAAGACCAAAGGCATAAGGACACACATTTCTTATGGCTTTGGTAAGTGAATAATATGCATCTGAGAATCCGGTCCTGGATCTTTCTTTCTCGGTGAAAAACAACTTTGTTCCTTAAGAGAAGCTCATCTCGCAAAGTGCAACTTTTCGTTGCTAACAAGAGAAAGAGCTGATTCTTGCAAGACTGAAGGCTAAAGGACACACATTTCTTATGGCTTCGAAAAGTTATTCATATACATTCGAGCATGCAGGTCTGGAGCTTTCTTTCTTGGTGAAAAACACAGTTGTTACGTACGGGAAGCTCGTATCGCAAAGTGTACCTTTGCTCTTCTAAAACGTGAAACTCTTGATTTCTGACAGACAGGAGACATCAGGGCACATATTTCTTATGGTTTTGGAAAGTAAATCATATGTATCTAAAACTCCAGGGCTGGAGCTTACTTTCACGGTGCAAAGCACTGTTGTTCCTTAGGGGAAGCTCAACGAGCAAAGTGCAACTTTGCTTTGCTAACAAGTGAAAGAGTCGATTCCTGTCAGACAGAAGGCATCAGGACACAGCTTTCTTATGGCTCTGGCTAGTGAATCACATGCATCAGAGAATCCAGGACTGGAGCTCTCTCTCTGGATGCAAAGCACAGTTGTTCCTTAGGGGAAGTTCAGCTCGCAAAGACTAGCATTTTTCTACTAACAAGTGAAACAGTCGATTCCTGTCAGACAGAAGGCATCAGGACACAGCTTTCTTATGGCTCTGGCTAGTGAATCACATGCATCTGAGAATCCAGTCATGGATCTTTCTTTCTCGGTGAAAAACAACTTTGTTCCTTAGGGGAAGCTCATCTCGCAAAGGGCAATTTCATTGCTAACAAGAGAAACAGCTGATTCTTGCAAGACCAAAGGCATAAGGACACACATTTCTTATGGCTTTGGTAAGTGAATAATATGTATCTGAGAATCCAGTCCTGGATCTTTCTTTCTCGGTGAAAAACAACTTTGTTCCTTAAGAGAAGCTCATCTCGCAAAGTGCAACTTTTCGTTGCTAACAAGAGAAAGAGCTGATTCTTGCAAGACTGAAGGCTAAAGGACACACATTTCTTATGGCTTCGAAAAGTTATTCATATACATTCGAGCATGCAGGTCTGGAGCTTTCTTTCTTGGTGAAAAACACAGTTGTTACGTACGGGAAGCTCGTATCGCAAAGTGCACCTTTGCTCTTCTAACACGTGAAACTCTTGATTTGTGACAGACAGGAGACATGAGGGCACATATTTCTTATGGTTTTGGAAAGTAAATCATATGAATCTAAAACTCCAGGGCTGGAGCTTGCTTTCACGGTGCAAAGCACTGTTGTTCCTTAGGGGAAGCTCAACGAGAAAAGTGCAACTTTGCTTTGCTAACAAGTGAAAGAGTCGATTCCTGTCAGACAGAAGGCATCAGGACACAGCTTTCTTATGGCTCTGGCTAGTGAATCACATGCATCAGAGAATCCAGGACTGGAGCTCTCTCTCTGGATGCAAAGCACAGTTGTTCCTTAGGGGAAGTTCAGCTCGCAAAGACTAGCATTTTTCTACTAACAAGTGAAACAGTCGATTCCTGTCAGACAGAAGGCATCAGGACACAGCTTTCTTATGGCTCTGGCTAGTGAATCACATGCATCTGAGAATCCAGTCATGGATCTTTCTTTCTCGGTGAAAAACAACCTTGTTTCTTAAGCGAAGCTCATCTCGCAAAGTGCAACTTTTCGTTGCTAACAAGAGAAACAGCTGATTCTTGCAAGACAGAAGGCTAAAGGACACACATTTCTTATGGCTTCGAAAAGTTATTCATATATATTCGAGCATGCAGGTCTGGAGCTTTCTCTCTTGGTGAAAAACACAGTTGTTACGTACGGGAAGCTCGTATCGCAAAGTGCACCTTTGCTCTTCTAACACGTGAAACTCTTGATTTCTGACAGACAGGAGACATCAGGGCACATATTTCTTATGGTTTTGGAAAGTAAATCATATGCATCTAAAACTCCAGGGCTGGAGCTTGCTTTCACGGTCCAAAGCACTGTTGTTCCATAGGGGAAGCTCAACGAGCAAAGTGCAACTTTGCTTTGCTAAGAAGTGAAAGAGTCGATTCCTGTCAGACAGAAGGCATCAGGACACAGCTTTCTTATGGCTCTGGCTAGTGAATCACATGCATCAGAGAATCCAGGACTGGAGCTCTCTTTCTGGATGCAAAGCACAGTTGTTCCTTAGGGGAAGTTCAGCTCGCAAAGACTAGCATTTTTCTGCTAACAAGTGAAACAGTCGATTCCTGTCAGAAAGAATGTATCAGAACACATATTTCTCATGGCTTTAGAAAGAGTCTCATATGCATCTGAGAATCCAGTCCTGGATCTTTCTTTCTCGGAGAAAAACAACTTTGTTCCTTAAGCGAAGCTCATCTCGCAAAGTGCAACTTTTCGTTTCTAACACGAGAAGGAGCTGATTCTTGCAAGACAGAAGGCTAAAGGACACACATTTCTTATGGCTTCGACAAGTGATTCATATACCTTCGAGCATGCAGGTCTGGAGCTTTCTCTCTTGGTGAAAAACACAGTTGTTACGTACGGGAAGCTCGTATCGCAAAGTGCACCTTTGCTCTTCTAACACGTGAAACTCTTGATTTCTGACAGACAGGAGACATCAGGGCACATATTTCTTATGGTTTTGGGAAGTAAATCATATGCATCTAAAACTCCAGGGCTGGAGTTCGCTTTCACGATGCAAAGCACTGTTGTTCCTTAGGGAAAGCTCAACGAGCAAAGTGCAACTTTGCTTGGCTAACAAGTGAAAGAGTCGATTCCTGTCAGACAGAAGGCATCAGGACACAGCTTTCTTATGGCTCTGGCTAGTGAAACACATGCATCAGAGAATCCAGGACTGGAGCTCTCTTTCTGGATGCAAAGCACAGTTGTTCCTTAGGGGAAGTTCAGCTCGCAAAGTGCAATTTTGCGTTGCTAACAAGAGAAACAGCTGATTCTTGCAAGACAGAAGGCCAAAGGTCACACATTTCGTATGGCTTCGACAAGTGATTCATATACATTCGAGAATGCAGGTCTGAAGCTTTCTTTCTTGGCGAAAAACACAGTTGTTACGTACGGGAAGCTCGTATCGGAAAGTGCACCTTTGCTCTTCTAAAACGTGAAACTCTTGATTTCTGCCAGACAGGAGACATCAGGGCACATATTTCTTATGGTTTTGGAAAGTAAATCATATGCATCTAAAACTCCATGGCTGGAGCTTGCGTTCACGGTGCAAAGCACTGTTGTTCCTTAGGGGAAGCTCAACGAGCAAAGTGCAACTTTGCTTTGCTAACAAGTGAAAGAGTCGATTCCTGTCAGACAGAAGGCATCAGGACACAGCTTTCTTATGCCTCTGGCTAGTGAATCACATGCATCTGAGAATCCAGTCATGGATCTTTCTTTCTCAGTGAAAAACAACTTTGTTCCTTAGGGGAAGCTCATCTCGCAATGTGCAAATTTCATTGCTAACAGAGAAACAGCTGATTCTTGCAAGACCAAAGGCATGGAGACACACATTTCTTATGGCTTTGGTAAGTGAATAATATGCATCTGAGAATCCGGTCCTGGATCTTTCTTTCTCGGTGAAAAACAACTTTGTTCCTTAAGAGAAGCTCATCTCGCAAAGTGCAACTTTTCGTTGCTAAAAAGAGAAACAGCTGATTCTTGCAAGACAGAAGGCTAAAGGACACACATTTCTTATGGCTTCGACAAGTGATTCATATACCTTCGAGCATGCAGGTCTGGAGCTTTCTCTCTTGGTGAAAAACACAGTTGTTACGTACGGGAAGCTCGTATCGCAAAGTGCACCTTTGCTCTTCTAAAACGTGAAACTCTTGATTTCTGACAGACAGGAGACATCAGGGCACATATTTCTTATGGTTTTGGAAAGTAAATCATATGTATCTAAAACTCCAGGGCTAGAGCTTGCTTTCACGGTGCAAAGCACTGTTGTTCCATAGGGGAAGCTCAACGAGCAAAGTGCAACTTTGCTTTGCTAACAAGTGAAAGAGTCGATTCCTGTCAGACAGAAGGCATCAGGACACAGCTTTCTTATGGCTCTGGCTAGTGAATCACATGCATCAGAGAATCCAGGACTGGAGCTCTCTCTCTGGATGCAAAGCACAGTTGTTCCTTAGGGGAAGTTCAGCTCGCAAAGAGTAGCATTTTTCTACTAACAAGTGAAACAGTCGATTCCTGTCAGACAGAAGGCATCCGGACACAGCTTTCTTATGGCTCTGGCTAGTGAATCACATGCATCTGAGAATCCAGTCATGGATCTTTCTTTCTCGGTGAAAAAAACTTTGTTCCTTAGGGGAAGCTCATCTCGCAAAGGGCAAATTTCATTGCTAACAAGAGAAACAGCTGATTCTTGCAAGACCAAAGGCATAAGGACACACATTTCTTATGGCTTTGGTAAGTGAATAATATGTATCTGAGAATCCAGACCTGGATCTTTCTTTCTCGGTGAAAAACAACTTTGTTCCTTAAGCGAAGCTCATCTCGCAAAGTGCAAATTTCATTGCTAACAGAGAAACAGCTGATTCTTGCAAGACCAAAGGCATGAAGACACACATTTCTTATGGCTTTGGTAAGTGAATAATATGCATCTGAGAATCCGGTCCTGGATCTTTCTTTCTCGGTGAAAAACAACTTTGTTCCTTAAGAGAAGCTCATCTCGCAAAGTGCAACTTTTCGTTGCTAACAAGAGAAAGAGCTGATTCTTGCAAGACAGAAGGCTAAAGGACACACATTTCTTATGGCTTCGACAAGTGATTCATATACCTTCGAGCATGCAGGTCTGGAGCTTTCTCTCTTGGTGAAAAACACAGTTGTTACGTACGGGAAGCTCATATCGCAAAGTGCACCTTTGCTCTTCTAACACGTGAAACTCTTGATTTCTGACAGACAGGAGACATCAGGGCACATATTTCTTATGGTTTTGGAAAGTAAATCATATGCATCTAAAACTCCAGGGCTGGAGCTTGCTTTCACGGTCCAAAGCACTGTTGTTCCATAGGGGAAGCTCAACGAGCAAAGTGCAACTTTGCTTTGCTAACAAGTGAAAGAGTCGATTCCTGTCAGACAGAAGGCATCAGGACACAGCTTTCTTATGGCTCTGGCTAGTGAATCACATGCATCAGAGAATCCAGGACTGGAGCTCTCTTTCTGGATGCAAAGCACAGTTGTTCCTTAGGGGAAGTTCAGCTCGCAAAGACTAGCATTTTTCTGCTAACAAGTGAAACAGTCGATTCCTGTCAGAAAGAATGTATCAGATTTCTCATGGCTTTAGAAAGAGTCTCATATGCATCTGAGAATCCAGTCCTGGATCTTTCTTTCTCGGTGAAAAACAACTTTGTTCCTTAAGCGAAGCTCATCTCGCAAAGTGCAACTTTTCGTTTCTAACACGAGAAGGAGCTGATTCTTGCAAGACAGAAGGCTAAAGGACACACATTTCTTATGGCTTCGACAAGTGATTCATATACCTTCGAGCATGCAGGTCTGGAACTTTCTTTCTTGGTGAAAAACACAGTTGTTACGTACGGGAAGCTCGTATGGCAAAGTGCACCTTTGCTCTTCTAAAACGTGAAACTCTTGATTTCTGACAGACAGGAGACATCAGGGCACATATTTCTTATGGTTTTGGAAAGTAAATCATATGCATCTAAAACTCCAGGGCTGGAGTTTGCTTTCACGGTCCAAAGCACTGTTGTTCCTTAGGGGAAGCTCAACGAGCAAAGTGCAACTTTGCTTTGCTAACAAGTGAAAGAGTCGATTCCTGTCAGACAGAAGGCATCAGGACACAGCTTTCTTAGGGCTCTGGCTAGTGAATCACATGCATCTGAGAATCCAGTCATGGATCTTTCTTTCTCGGTGAAAAACAACCTTGTTCCTTAGGGGAAGCTCATCTCGCAAAGGTCAAATTTCATTGCTAACAAGAGAAACAGCTGATTCTTGCAAGACCAAAGGCATAAGGACACACATTTCTTATGGCTTTGGTAAGTGAATAATATGCATCTGAGAATCCGGTCCTGGATCTTTCTTTCTCGGTGAAAAACAACTTTGTTCCTTAAGAGAAGCTCATCTCGCAAAGTGCAACTTTTCGTTGCTAACAAGAGAAAGAGCTGATTCTTGCAAGACAGAAGGCTAAAGGACACACATTTCTTATGGCTTCGACAAGTGATTCATATACATTCGAGAATGCAGGTCTGGAACTTTCTTTCTTGGTGAAAAACACAGTTGTTACGTACGGGAAGCTCGTATAGCAAAGTGTACCTTTGCTCTTCTAAAACGTGAAACTCTTGATTTCTGCCAGACAGGAGACATCAGGGCACATATTTCTTATGGTTTTGGAAAGTAAATCATATGTATCTAAAACTCCAGGGCTGGAGCTTACTTTCACGGTGCAAAGCACTGTTGTTCCTTAGGGGAAGCTCAACGAGCAAAGTGCAACTTTGCTTTGCTAACAAGTGAAAGAGTCGATTCCTGTCAGACAGAAGGCATCAGGACACAGCTTTCTTATGGCTCTGGCTAGTGAATCACATGCATCAGAGAATCCAGGACTGGAGCTCTCTCTCTGGATGCAAAGCACAGTTGTTCCTTAGGGGAAGTTCAGCTCGCAAAGACTAGCATTTTTCTACTAACAAGTGAAACAGTCGATTCCTGTCAGACAGAAGGCATCAGGACACAGCTTTCTTATGGCTCTGGCTAGTGAATCACATGCATCTGAGAATCCAGTCATGGATCTTTCTTTCTCGGTGAAAAACAACTTTGTTCCTTAGGGGAAGCTCATCTCGCAAAGGGCAATTTCATTGCTAACAAGAGAAACAGCTGATTCTTGCAAGACCAAAGGCATAAGGACACACATTTCTTATGGCTTTGGTAAGTGAATAATATGTATCTGAGAATCCAGTCCTGGATCTTTCTTTCTCGGTGAAAAACAACTTTGTTCCTTAAGAGAAGCTCATCTCGCAAAGTGCAACTTTTCGTTGCTAACAAGAGAAAGAGCTGATTCTTGCAAGACTGAAGGCTAAAGGACACACATTTCTTATGGCTTCGAAAAGTTATTCATATACATTCGAGCATGCAGGTCTGGAGCTTTCTTTCTTGGTGAAAAACACAGTTGTTACGTACGGGAAGCTCGTATCGCAAAGTGCACCTTTGCTCTTCTAACACGTGAAACTCTTGATTTGTGACAGACAGGAGACATCAGGGCACATATTTCTTATGGTTTTGGAAAGTAAATCATATGAATCTAAAACTCCAGGGCTGGAGCTTGCTTTCACGGTGCAAAGCACTGTTGTTCCTTAGGGGAAGCTCAACGAGCAAAGTGCAACTTTGCTTTGCTAACAAGTGAAACAGTCGATTCCTGTCAGACAGAAGGCATCAGGACACAGCTTTCTTATGGGCCTGGCTAGTGAATCACATGCATCAGAGAATCCAGGACTGGAGCTCTCTTTCTGGTTGCAAAGCACAGTTGTTCCTTAGGGGAAGTTCAGCTCGCAAACAGTAGCATTTTTCTGCTAACAAGTGAAACAGACGATTCCTGTCAGAAAGAATGTATCAGGACACATATTTCTTATGGCTTTAGAAAGATTCTCATATGCATCTGAGAATCCAGTCATGGATCTTTCTTTCTCGGTGAAAAACAACCTTGTTTCTTAAGCGAAGCTCATCTCGCAAAGTGCAACTTTTCGTTGCTAACAAGAGAAACAGCTGATTCTTGCAAGACAGAAGGCTAAAGGACACACATTTCTTATGGCTTCGAAAAGTTATTCATATATATTCGAGCATGCAGGTCTGGAGCTTTCTCTCTTGGTGAAAAACACAGTTGTTACGTACGGGAAGCTCGTATCGCAAAGTGCACCTTTGCTCTTCTAACACGTGAAACTCTTGATTTGTGACAGACAGGAGACATCAGGGCACATATTTCTTATGGTTTTGGAAAGTAAATCATATGAATCTAAAACTCCAGGGCTGGAGCTTGCTTTCACGGTGCAAAGCACTGTTGTTCCTTAGGGGAAGCTCAACGAGCAAAGTGCAACTTTGCTTTGCTAACAAGTGAAACAGTCGATTCCTGTCAGACAGAAGGCATCAGGACACAGCTTTCTTATGGCTCTGGCTAGTGAAACACATGCATCAGAGAATCCAGGACTGGAGCTCTCTTTCTGGATGCAAAGCACAGTTGTGCCTTACGGGAAGTTCAGCTCGCAAAGAGTAGCATTTTTCTACTAACAAGTGAAAGAGTCGATTCCTGTCAGACAGAAGGCATCAGAACACAGCTTACTTATGGCTCTGGCTAGTGAATCACATGCATCTGAGAATCCAGTCATGGATCTTTCTTTCTCGGTGAAAAACAACCTTGTTCCTTAGGGGATACTCATCTCCCAAAGTGCAAATTTCATTGCTAACAAGAGAAACAGCTGATTCTTGCAAGACCAAAGGCATAAGGACACACATTTCTTATGGCTTTAAGAAGTGAATAATATGAATCTGATAATCCAGGACGGGATCTTTCTTTCTCGGTGAAAAACAACCTTGTTCCTTAGGGGAAGCTCATCTCTCAAAGTGCAACTTTGCGTTGCTAACAAGAGAAACAGCTGATTCTTGCAAGACAGAAGGCCAAAGGACACACATTTCGTATGGCTTCGACAAGTGATTCATATACATTCGAGAATGCAGGTCTGAAGCTTTCTTTCTTGGCGAAAAAAACAGTTGTTACGTACGGGAAGCTCGTATCGCAAAGTGCACCTTTGCTCTTCTAAAACGTGAAACTCTTGATTTCTGACAGACAGAAGACATCAGGGCACATATTTCTTATGGTTTTGGAAAGTAAATCATATGCATCTAAAACTCCAGGGCTGGAGCTTGCTTTCACGGTGCAAAGCACTGTTGTTCCTTAGGGGAAGCTCAACGAGCAAAGTGCAACTTTGCTTTGCTAACAAGTGAAAGAGTCGATTCCTGTCAGACAGAAGGCATCAGGACACAGCTTTCTTATGGCTCTGGCTAGTGAATCACATGCATCAGAGAATCCAGGACTGGAGCTCTCTCTCTGGATGCAAAGCACAGTTGTTCCTTAGGGGAAGTTCAGCTCGCAAAGAGTAGCATTTTTCTACTAACAAGTGAAACAGTCGATTCCTGACAGACAGAAGGCATCAGGACACAGCTTTCTTATGGCTCTGGATAGTGAATCACATGCATCTGAGAATCCAGTCATGGATCTTTCTTTCTCGGTGAAAAACAACTTTGTTCCTTAGGGGAAGCTCATCTCGCAAAGGGCAAATTTCATTGCTAACAAGAGAAACAGCTGATTCTTGCAAGACCAAAGGCATAAGGACACACATTTCTTATGGCTTTGGTAAGTGAATAATATGTATCTGAGAATCCAGTCCTGGATCTTTCTTTCTCGGTGAAAAACAACTTTGTTTCTTAAGCGAAGCTCATCTCGCAAAGTGCAACTTTTCGTTGCTAACAAGAGAAAGAGCTGATTCTTGCAAGACAGAAGGCTAAAGGACACACATTTCTTATGGCTTCGACAAGTGATTCATATACATTCGAGCATGCAGGCCTGGAGCTTTCTCTCTTGGTGAAAAACACAGTTGTTACGTACGGGAAGCTCGTATCGCAAAGTGCACCTTTGCTCTTCTAACACGTGAAACTCTTGATTTCTGCCAGACAGGAGACATCAGGGCACATATTTCTTATGGTTTTGGAAAGTAAATCATATGCATCTAAAACTCCAGGGCTGGAGTTTGCTTTCACGGTGCAAAGCACTGTTGTTCCTTAGGGGAAGCTCAACGAGCAAAGTGCAACTTTGCTTTGCTAACAAGTGAAAGAGTCGATTCCTGTCAGACAGAGGGCATCAGGACACAGCTTTCTTATGGCTCTGGCTAGTGAATCACATGCATCAGAGAATCCAGGACTGGAGCTCTCTTTCTGGAAAGCACAGTTGTTCCTTAGGGGAAGTTCA
Source organism: Pithys albifrons albifrons (assembly GCF_047495875.1). NCBI lineage: Eukaryota > Metazoa > Chordata > Aves > Passeriformes > Thamnophilidae > Pithys > Pithys albifrons. The sequence goes on along the minus strand of NC_092465.1, from coordinate 39,995,722 downwards.
GCTCGCAAAGACTAGCATTTTTCTGCTAACAAGTGAAACAGTCGATTCCTGTCAGAAAGAATGTATTAGGACACATATTTCTTATGGCTTTAGAAAGAGTCTCATATGCATCTGAGAATCCAGTCCTGGATCTTTCTTTCTCGGTGAAAAACAACTTTGTTCCTTAAGCGAAGCTCATCTCGCAAAGTGCAACTTTTCGTTTCTAACACGAGAAGGAGCTGATTCTTGCAAGACAGAAGGCTAAAGGACACACATTTCTTATGGCTTCGACAAGTGATTCATATACCTTCGAGCATGCAGGTCTGGAGCTTTCTCTCTTGGTGAAAAACACAGTTGTTACGTACGGGAAGCTCGTATCGCAAAGTGCACCTTTGCTCTTCTAACACGTGAAACTCTTGATTTCTGCCAGACAGGAGACATCAGGGCACATATTTCTTATGGTTTTGGAAAGTAAATCATATGCATCTAAAACTCCAGGGCTGGAGTTTGCTTTCACGGTGCAAAGCACTGTTGTTCCTTAGGGAAAGCTCAACGAGCAAAGTGCAACTTTGCTTTGCTAACAAGTGAAAGAGTCGATTCCTGTCAGACAGAAGGCATCAGGACACAGCTTTCTTATGGCTCTGGCTAGTGAAACACATGCATCAGAGAATCCAGGACTGGAGCTCTCTTTCTGGATGCAAAGCACAGTTGTTCCTTAGGGGAAGTTCAGCTCGCAAAGACTAGCATTTTTCTGCTAACAAGTGAAACAGTCGATTCCTGTCAGAAAGAATGTATCAGATTTCTCATGGCTTTAGAAAGAGTCTCATATGCATCTGAGAATCCAGTCCTGGATCTTTCTTTCTCGGTGAAAAACAACTTTGTTCCTTAAGCGAAGCTCATCTCGCAAAGTGCAACTTTTCGTTTCTAACACGAGAAGGAGCTGATTCTTGCAAGACAGAAGGCTAAAGGACACACATTTCTTATGGCTTCGACAAGTGATTCATATACCTTCGAGCATGCAGGTCTGGAACTTTCTTTCTTGGTGAAAAACACAGTTGTTACGTACGGGAAGCTCGTATGGCAAAGTGCACCTTTGCTCTTCTAAAACGTGAAACTCTTGATTTCTGACAGACAGGAGACATCAGGGCACATATTTCTTATGGTTTTGGAAAGTAAATCATATGCATCTAAAACTCCAGGGCTGGAGTTTGCTTTCACGGTGCAAAGCACTGTTGTTCCTTAGGGGAAGCTCAACGAGCAAAGTGCAACTTTGCTTTGCTAACAAGTGAAACAGTCGATTCCTGTCAGACAGAAGGCATCAGGACACAGCTTTCTTAGGGCTCTGGCTAGTGAATCACATGCATCTGAGAATCCAGTCATGGATCTTTCTTTCTCGGTGAAAAACAACCTTGTTCCTTAGGGGAAGCTCATCTCGCAAAGGTCAAATTTCATTGCTAACAAGAGAAACAGCTGATTCTTGCAAGACCAAAGGCATAAGGACACACATTTCTTATGGCTTTGGTAAGTGAATAATATGCATCTGAGAATCCGGTCCTGGATCTTTCTTTCTCGGTGAAAAACAACTTTGTTCCTTAAGAGAAGCTCATCTCGCAAAGTGCAACTTTTCGTTGCTAACAAGAGAAAGAGCTGATTCTTGCAAGACAGAAGGCTAAAGGACACACATTTCTTATGGCTTCGACAAGTGATTCATATACATTCGAGAATGCAGGTCTGGAACTTTCTTTCTTGGTGAAAAACACAGTTGTTACGTACGGGAAGCTCGTATCGCAAAGTGTACCTTTGCTCTTCTAAAACGTGAAACTCTTGATTTCTGACAGACAGGAGACATCAGGGCACATATTTCTTATGGTTTTGGAAAGTAAATCATATGTATCTAAAACTCCAGGGCTGGAGCTTACTTTCACGGTGCAAAGCACTGTTGTTCCTTAGGGGAAGCTCAACGAGCAAAGTGCAACTTTGCTTTGCTAACAAGTGAAAGAGTCGATTCCTGTCAGACAGAAGGCATCAGGACACAGCTTTCTTATGGCTCTGGCTAGTGAATCACATGCATCAGAGAATCCAGGACTGGAGCTCTCTCTCTGGATGCAAAGCACAGTTGTTCCTTAGGGGAAGTTCAGCTCGCAAAGACTAGCATTTTTCTACTAACAAGTGAAACAGTCGATTCCTGTCAGACAGAAGGCATCAGGACACAGCTTTCTTATGGCTCTGGCTAGTGAATCACATGCATCTGAGAATCCAGTCATGGATCTTTCTTTCTCGGTGAAAAACAACTTTGTTCCTTAGGGGAAGCTCATCTCGCAAAGGGCAATTTCATTGCTAACAAGAGAAACAGCTGATTCTTGCAAGACCAAAGGCATAAGGACACACATTTCTTATGGCTTTGGTAAGTGAATAATATGCATCTGAGAATCCGGTCCTGGATCTTTCTTTCTCGGTGAAAAACAACTTTGTTCCTTAAGAGAAGCTCATCTCGCAAAGTGCAACTTTTCGTTGCTAACAAGAGAAAGAGCTGATTCTTGCAAGACTGAAGGCTAAAGGACACACATTTCTTATGGCTTCGAAAAGTTATTCATATACATTCGAGCATGCAGGTCTGGAGCTTTCTTTCTTGGTGAAAAACACAGTTGTTACGTACGGGAAGCTCGTATCGCAAAGTGCACCTTTGCTCTTCTAACACGTGAAACTCTTGATTTGTGACAGACAGGAGACATCAGGGCACATATTTCTTATGGTTTTGGAAAGTAAATCATATGAATCTAAAACTCCAGGGCTGGAGCTTGCTTTCACGGTGCAAAGCACTGTTGTTCCTTAGGGGAAGCTCAACGAGCAAAGTGCAACTTTGCTTTGCTAACAAGTGAAACAGTCGATTCCTGTCAGACAGAAGGCATCAGGACACAGCTTTCTTATGGGCCTGGCTAGTGAATCACATGCATCAGAGAATCCAGGACTGGAGCTCTCTTTCTGGTTGCAAAGCACAGTTGTTCCTTAGGGGAAGTTCAGCTCGCAAACAGTAGCATTTTTCTGCTAACAAGTGAAACAGACGATTCCTGTCAGAAAGAATGTATCAGGACACATATTTCTTATGGCTTTAGAAAGATTCTCATATGCATCTGAGAATCCAGTCATGGATCTTTCTTTCTCGGTGAAAAACAACCTTGTTTCTTAAGCGAAGCTCATCTCGCAAAGTGCAACTTTTCGTTGCTAACAAGAGAAACAGCTGATTCTTGCAAGACAGAAGGCTAAAGGACACACATTTCTTATGGCTTCGAAAAGTTATTCATATATATTCGAGCATGCAGGTCTGGAGCTTTCTCTCTTGGTGAAAAACACAGTTGTTACGTACGGGAAGCTCGTATCGCAAAGTGTACCTTTGCTCTTCTAACACGTGAAACTCTTGATTTCTGACAGACAGGAGACATCAGGGCACATATTTCTTATGGTTTTGGAAAGTAAATCATATGCATCTAAAACTCCAGGGCTGGAGCTTGCTTTCACGGTCCAAAGCACTGTTGTTCCATAGGGGAAGCTCAACGAGCAAAGTGCAACTTTGCTTTGCTAACAAGTGAAACAGTCGATTCCTGTCAGACAGAAGGCATCAGGACACAGCTTTCTTATGGCTCTGGCTAGTGAATCACATGCATCAGAGAATCCAGGACTGGAGCTCTCTTTCTGGATGCAAAGCACAGTTGTTCCTTAGGGGAAGTTCAGCTCGCAAAGACTAGCATTTTTCTGCTAACAAGTGAAACAGTCGATTCCTGTCAGAAAGAATGTATCAGAACACATATTTCTCATGGCTTTAGAAAGAGTCTCATATGCATCTGAGAATCCAGTCCTGGATCTTTCTTTCTCGGTGAAAAACAACTTTGTTCCTTAAGCGAAGCTCATCTCGCAAAGTGCAACTTTTCGTTTCTAACACGAGAAGGAGCTGATTCTTGCAAGACAGAAGGCTAAAGGACACACATTTCTTATGGCTTCGACAAGTGATTCATATACCTTCGAGCATGCAGGTCTGGAGCTTTCTCTCTTGGTGAAAAACACAGTTGTTACGTACGGGAAGCTCGTATCGCAAAGTGCACCTTTGCTCTTCTAACACGTGAAACTCTTGATTTCTGACAGACAGGAGACATCAGGGCACATATTTCTTATGGTTTTGGGAAGTAAATCATATGCATCTAAAACTCCAGGGCTGGAGTTCGCTTTCACGATGCAAAGCACTGTTGTTCCTTAGGGAAAGCTCAACGAGCAAAGTGCAACTTTGCTTGGCTAACAAGTGAAAGAGTCGATTCCTGTCAGACAGAAGGCATCAGGACACAGCTTTCTTATGGCTCTGGCTAGTGAAACACATGCATCAGAGAATCCAGGACTGGAGCTCTCTTTCTGGATGCAAAGCACAGTTGTTCCTTAGGGGAAGTTCAGCTCGCAAAGTGCAATTTTGCGTTGCTAACAAGAGAAACAGCTGATTCTTGCAAGACAGAAGGCCAAAGGTCACACATTTCGTATGGCTTTGACAAGTGATTCATATACATTCGAGAATGCAGGTCTGAAGCTTTCTTTCTTGGCGAAAAACACAGTTGTTACGTACGGGAAGCTCGTATCGGAAAGTGCACCTTTGCTCTTCTAAAACGTGAAACTCTTGATTTCTGCCAGACAGGAGACATCAGGGCACATATTTCTTATGGTTTTGGAAAGTAAATCATATGCATCTAAAACTCCATGGCTGGAGCTTGCGTTCACGGTGCAAAGCACTGTTGTTCCTTAGGGGAAGCTCAACGAGCAAAGTGCAACTTTGCTTTGCTAACAAGTGAAAGAGTCGATTCCTGTCAGACAGAAGGCATCAGGACACAGCTTTCTTATGGCTCTGGCTAGTGAATCACATGCATCAGAGAATCCAGGACTGGAGCTCTCTTTCTGGAAAGCACAGTTGTTCCTTAGGGGAAGTTCAGCTCGCAAAGACTAGCATTTTTCTGCTAACAAGTGAAACAGTCGATTCCTGTCAGAAAGAATGTATTAGGACACATATTTCTTATGGCTTTAGAAAAATTCTCATATGCATCTGAGAATCCAGTCATGGATCTTTCTTTCTCGGTGAAAAACAACTTTGTTCCTTAAGCGAAGCTCATCTCGCAAAGTGCAACTTTTCGTTTCTAACACGAGAAGGAGCTGATTCTTGCAAGACAGAAGGCTAAAGGACACACATTTCTTATGGCTTCGACAAGTGATTCATATACCTTCGAGCGTGCAGGTCTGGAGCTTTCTCTCTTGGTGAAAAACACAGTTGTTACGTACGGGAAGCTCGTATCGCAAAGTGCACCTTTGCTCTTCTAACACGTGAAACTCTTGATTTCTGCCAGACAGGAGACATCAGGGCACATATTTCTTATGGTTTTGGAAAGTAAATCATATGCATCTAAAACTCCAGGGCTGGAGTTTGCTTTCACGGTGCAAAGCACTGTTGTTCCTTAGGGAAAGCTCAACGAGCAAAGTGCAACTTTGCTTTGCTAACAAGTGAAAGAGTCGATTCCTGTCAGACAGAAGGCATCAGGACACAGCTTTCTTATGGCTCTGGCTAGTGAAACACATGCATCAGAGAATCCAGGACTGGAGCTCTCTTTCTGGATGCAAAGCACAGTTGTTCCTTAGGGGAAGTTCAGCTCGCAAAGACTAGCATTTTTCTGCTAACAAGTGAAACAGTCGATTCCTGTCAGAAAGAATGTATCAGATTTCTCATGGCTTTAGAAAGAGTCTCATATGCATCTGAGAATCCAGTCCTGGATCTTTCTTTCTCGGTGAAAAACAACTTTGTTCCTTAAGCGAAGCTCATCTCGCAAAGTGCAACTTTTCGTTTCTAACACGAGAAGGAGCTGATTCTTGCAAGACAGAAGGCTAAAGGACACACATTTCTTATGGCTTCGACAAGTGATTCATATACCTTCGAGCATGCAGGTCTGGAACTTTCTTTCTTGGTGAAAAACACAGTTGTTACGTACGGGAAGCTCGTATGGCAAAGTGCACCTTTGCTCTTCTAAAACGTGAAACTCTTGATTTCTGCCAGACAGGAGACATCAGGGCACATATTTCTTATGGTTTTGGAAAGTAAATCATATGCATCTAAAACTCCAGGGCTGGAGTTTGCTTTCACGGTGCAAAGCACTGTTGTTCCTTAGGGGAAGCTCAACGAGCAAAGTGCAACTTTGCTTTGCTAACAAGTGAAACAGTCGATTCCTGTCAGACAGAAGGCATCAGGACACAGCTTTCTTAGGGCTCTGGCTAGTGAATCACATGCATCTGAGAATCCAGTCATGGATCTTTCTTTCTCGGTGAAAAACAACCTTGTTCCTTAGGGGAAGCTCATCTCGCAAAGGTCAAATTTCATTGCTAACAAGAGAAACAGCTGATTCTTGCAAGACCAAAGGCATAAGGACACACATTTCTTATGGCTTTGGTAAGTGAATAATATGCATCTGAGAATCCGGTCCTGGATCTTTCTTTCTCGGTGAAAAACAACTTTGTTCCTTAAGAGAAGCTCATCTCGCAAAGTGCAACTTTTCGTTGCTAACAAGAGAAAGAGCTGATTCTTGCAAGACAGAAGGCTAAAGGACACACATTTCTTATGGCTTCGACAAGTGATTCATATACATTCGAGAATGCAGGTCTGGAACTTTCTTTCTTGGTGAAAAACACAGTTGTTACGTACGGGAAGCTCGTATCGCAAAGTGTACCTTTGCTCTTCTAAAACGTGAAACTCTTGATTTCTGACAGACAGGAGACATCAGGGCACATATTTCTTATGGTTTTGGAAAGTAAATCATATGTATCTAAAACTCCAGGGCTGGAGCTTACTTTCACGGTGCAAAGCACTGTTGTTCCTTAGGGGAAGCTCAACGAGCAAAGTGCAACTTTGCTTTGCTAACAAGTGAAAGAGTCGATTCCTGTCAGACAGAAGGCATCAGGACACAGCTTTCTTATGGCTCTGGCTAGTGAATCACATGCATCAGAGAATCCAGGACTGGAGCTCTCTCTCTGGATGCAAAGCACAGTTGTTCCTTAGGGGAAGTTCAGCTCGCAAAGAGTAGCATTTTTCTACTAACAAGTGAAAGAGTCGATTCCTGTCAGACAGAAGGCATCAGGACACAGCTTTCTTATGGCTCTGGCTAGTGAATCACATGCATCTGAGAATCCAGTCATGGATCTTTCTTTCTCGGTGAAAAACAACTTTGTTCCTTAGGGGAAGCTCATCTCGCAAAGGGCAATTTCATTGCTAACAAGAGAAACAGCTGATTCTTGCAAGACCAAAGGCATAAGGACACACATTTCTTATGGCTTTGGTAAGTGAATAATATGTATCTGAGAATCCAGTCCTGGATCTTTCTTTCTCGGTGAAAAACAACTTTGTTCCTTAAGAGAAGCTCATCTCGCAAAGTGCAACTTTTCGTTGCTAACAAGAGAAAGAGCTGATTCTTGCAAGACTGAAGGCTAAAGGACACACATTTCTTATGGCTTCGAAAAGTTATTCATATACATTCGAGCATGCAGGTCTGGAGCTTTCTTTCTTGGTGAAAAACACAGTTGTTACGTACGGGAAGCTCGTATCGCAAAGTGCACCTTTGCTCTTCTAACACGTGAAACTCTTGATTTGTGACAGACAGGAGACATCAGGGCACATATTTCTTATGGTTTTGGAAAGTAAATCATATGAATCTAAAACTCCAGGGCTGGAGCTTGCTTTCACGGTGCAAAGCACTGTTGTTCCTTAGGGGAAGCTCAACGAGAAAAGTGCAACTTTGCTTTGCTAACAAGTGAAACAGTCGATTCCTGTCAGACAGAAGGCATCAGGACACAGCTTTCTTATGGGCCTGGCTAGTGAATCACATGCATCAGAGAATCCAGGACTGGAGCTCTCTTTCTGGTTGCAAAGCACAGTTGTTCCTTAGGGGAAGTTCAGCTCGCAAACAGTAGCATTTTTCTGCTAACAAGTGAAACAGACGATTCCTGTCAGAAAGAATGTATCAGGACACATATTTCTTATGGCTTTAGAAAGATTCTCATATGCATCTGAGAATCCAGTCATGGATCTTTCTTTCTCGGTGAAAAACAACCTTGTTTCTTAAGCGAAGCTCATCTCGCAAAGTGCAACTTTTCGTTGCTAACAAGAGAAACAGCTGATTCTTGCAAGACAGAAGGCTAAAGGACACACATTTCTTATGGCTTCGAAAAGTTATTCATATATATTCGAGCATGCAGGTCTGGAGCTTTCTCTCTTGGTGAAAAACACAGTTGTTACGTACGGGAAGCTCGTATCGCAAAGTGCACCTTTGCTCTTCTAACACGTGAAACTCTTGATTTCTGACAGACAGGAGACATCAGGGCACATATTTCTTATGGTTTTGGAAAGTAAATCATATGCATCTAAAACTCCAGGGCTGGAGCTTGCTTTCACGGTCCAAAGCACTGTTGTTCCATAGGGGAAGCTCAACGAGCAAAGTGCAACTTTGCTTTGCTAACAAGTGAAAGAGTCGATTCCTGTCAGACAGAAGGCATCAGGACACAGCTTTCTTATGGCTCTGGCTAGTGAATCACATGCATCAGAGAATCCAGGACTGGAGCTCTCTTTCTGGATGCAAAGCACAGTTGTTCCTTAGGGGAAGTTCAGCTCGCAAAGACTAGCATTTTTCTGCTAACAAGTGAAACAGTCGATTCCTGTCAGAAAGAATGTATCAGAACACATATTTCTCATGGCTTTAGAAAGAGTCTCATATGCATCTGAGAATCCAGTCCTGGATCTTTCTTTCTCGGTGAAAAACAACTTTGTTCCTTAAGCGAAGCTCATCTCGCAAAGTGCAACTTTTCGTTTCTAACACGAGAAGGAGCTGATTCTTGCAAGACAGAAGGCTAAAGGACACACATTTCTTATGGCTTCGACAAGTGATTCATATACCTTCGAGCATGCAGGTCTGGAGCTTTCTCTCTTGGTGAAAAACACAGTTGTTACGTACGGGAAGCTCGTATCGCAAAGTGCACCTTTGCTCTTCTAACACGTGAAACTCTTGATTTCTGACAGACAGGAGACATCAGGGCACATATTTCTTATGGTTTTGGGAAGTAAATCATATGCATCTAAAACTCCAGGGCTGGAGTTCGCTTTCACGATGCAAAGCACTGTTGTTCCTTAGGGAAAGCTCAACGAGCAAAGTGCAACTTTGCTTGGCTAACAAGTGAAAGAGTCGATTCCTGTCAGACAGAAGGCATCAGGACACAGCTTTCTTATGGCTCTGGCTAGTGAAACACATGCATCAGAGAATCCAGGACTGGAGCTCTCTTTCTGGATGCAAAGCACAGTTGTTCCTTAGGGGAAGTTCAGCTCGCAAAGTGCAATTTTGCGTTGCTAACAAGAGAAACAGCTGATTCTTGCAAGACAGAAGGCCAAAGGTCACACATTTCGTATGGCTTCGACAAGTGATTCATATACATTCGAGAATGCAGGTCTGAAGCTTTCTTTCTTGGCGAAAAACACAGTTGTTACGTACGGGAAGCTCGTATCGGAAAGTGCACCTTTGCTCTTCTAAAACGTGAAACTCTTGATTTCTGCCAGACAGGAGACATCAGGGCACATATTTCTTATGGTTTTGGAAAGTAAATCATATGCATCTAAAACTCCATGGCTGGAGCTTGCGTTCACGGTGCAAAGCACTGTTGTTCCTTAGGGGAAGCTCAACGAGCAAAGTGCAACTTTGCTTTGCTAACAAGTGAAAGAGTCGATTCCTGTCAGACAGAAGGCATCAGGACACAGCTTTCTTATGGCTCTGGCTAGTGAATCACATGCATCTGAGAATCCAGTCATGGATCTTTCTTTCTCGGTGAAAAACAACTTTGTTCCTTAGGGGAAGCTCATCTCGCAATGTGCAAATTTCATTGCTAACAGAGAAACAGCTGATTCTTGCAAGACCAAAGGCATGGAGACACACATTTCTTATGGCTTTGGTAAGTGAATAATATGCATCTGAGAATCCGGTCCTGGATCTTTCTTTCTCGGTGAAAAACAACTTTGTTCCTTAAGAGAAGCTCATCTCGCAAAGTGCAACTTTTCGTTGCTAAAAAGAGAAACAGCTGATTCTTGCAAGACAGAAGGCTAAAGGACACACATTTCTTATGGCTTCGACAAGTGATTCATATACATTCGAGCATGCAGGTCTGGAGCTTTCTCTCTTGGTGAAAAACACAGTTGTTACGTACGGGAAGCTCGTATCGCAAAGTGCACCTTTGCTCTTCTAAAACGTGAAACTCTTGATTTCTGACAGACAGGAGACATCAGGGCACATATTTCTTATGGTTTTGGAAAGTAAATCATATGTATCTAAAACTCCAGGGCTGGAGTTTGCTTTCACGGTGCAAAGCACTGTTGTTCCATAGGGGAAGCTCAACGAGCAAAGTGCAACTTTGCTTTGCTAACAAGTGAAAGAGTCGATTCCTGTCAGACAGAAGGCATCAGGACACAGCTTTCTTATGGCTCTGGCTAGTGAATCACATGCATCAGAGAATCCAGGACTGGAGCTCTCTCTCTGGATGCAAAGCACAGTTGTTCCTTAGGGGAAGTTCAGCTCGCAAAGAGTAGCATTTTTCTACTAACAAGTGAAACAGTCGATTCCTGTCAGACAGAAGGCATCCGGACACAGCTTTCTTATGGCTCTGGCTAGTGAATCACATGCATCTGAGAATCCAGTCATGGATCTTTCTTTCTCGGTGAAAAACAACTTTGTTCCTTAGGGGAAGCTCATCTCGCAAAGGGCAAATTTCATTGCTAACAAGAGAAACAGCTGATTCTTGCAAGACCAAAGGCATAAGGACACACATTTCTTATGGCTTTGGTAAGTGAATAATATGTATGTGAGAATCCAGTCCTGGATCTTTCTTTCTCGGTGAAAAACAACTTTGTTCCTTAAGCGAAGCTCATCTCGCAATGTGCAAATTTCATTGCTAACAGAGAAACAGCTGATTCTTGCAAGACCAAAGGCATGAAGACACACATTTCTTATGGCTTTGGTAAGTGAATAATATGCATCTGAGAATCCGGTCCTGGATCTTTCTTTCTCGGTGAAAAACAACTTTGTTCCTTAAGAGAAGCTCATCTCGCAAAGTGCAACTTTTCGTTGCTAACAAGAGAAAGAGCTGATTCTTGCAAGACAGAAGGCTAAAGGACACACATTTCTTATGGCTTCGACAAGTGATTCATATACATTCGAGCATGCAGGTCTGGAGCTTTCTCTCTTGGTGAAAAACACAGTTGTTACGTACGGGAAGCTCGTATCGCAAAGTGCACCTTTGCTCTTCTAACACGTGAAACTCTTGATTTGTGACAGACAGGAGACATCAGGGCACATATTTCTTATGGTTTTGGAAAGTAAATCATATGCATCTAAAACTCCAGGGCTGGAGCTTGCTTTCACGGTCCAAAGCACTGTTGTTCCATAGGGGAAGCTCAACGAGCAAAGTGCAACTTTGCTTTGCTAACAAGTGAAAGAGTCGATTCCTGTCAGACAGAAGGCATCAGGACACAGCTTTCTTATGGCTCTGGCTAGTGAATCACATGCATCAGAGAATCCAGGACTGGAGCTCTATTTCTGGATGCAAAGCACAGTTGTTCCTTAGGGGAAGTTCAGCTCGCAAAGTGCAATTTTGCGTTGCTAACAAGAGAAACAGCTGATTCTTGCAAGACAGAAGGCCAAAGGTCACACATTTCGTATGGCTTCGACAAGTGATTCATATACATTCGAGAATGCAGGTCTGAAGCTTTCTTTCTTGGCGAAAAACACAGTTGTTACATACGGGAAGCTCGTATCGGAAAGTGCACCTTTGCTCTTCTAAAACGTGAAACTCTTGATTTCTGACAGACAGGAGACATCAGGGCACATATTTCTTATGGTTTTGGAAAGTAAATCATATGCATCTAAAACTCCATGGCTGGAGCTTGCGTTCACGGTGCAAAGCACTGTTGTTCCTTAGGGGAAGCTCAACGAGCAAAGTGCAACTTTGCTTTGCTAACAAGTGAAAGAGTCGATTCCTGTCAGACAGAAGGCATCAGGACACAGCTTTCTTATGGCTCTGGCTAGTGAATCACATGCATCAGAGAATCCAGGACTGGAGCTCTCTTTCTGGATGCAAAGCACAGTTGTTCCTTAGGGGAAGTTCAGCTCGCAAAGACTAGCATTTTTCTGCTAACAAGTGAAACAGTCGATTCCTGTCAGAAAGAATGTATTAGGACACATATTTCTTATGGCTTTAGGAAAATTCTCATATGCATCTGAGTATCCAGTCATGGATCTTTCTTTCTCGGTGAAAAACAACTTTGTTCCTTAAGCGAAGCTCATCTCGCAAAGTGCAACTTTTCGTTGCTAACAAGAGAAAGAGCTGATTCTTGCAAGACAGAAGGCTAAAGGACACACATTTCTTATGGCTTCGACAAGTGATTCATATACATTCGAGCATGCAGGTCTGGAGCTTTCTTTCTTGGTGAAAAACACAGTTGTTACGTACGGGAAGCTCGTATCGCAAAGTGCACCTTTGCTCTTCTAAAACGTGAAACTCTTGATTTCTGCCAGACAGGAGACATCAGGGCACATATTTCTTATGGTTTTGGAAAGTAAATCATATGCATCTAAAACTCCATGGCTGGAGCTTGCTTTCACGGTGCAAAGCACTGTTGTTCCTTAGGGGAAGCTCAACGAGCAAAGTGCAACTTTGCTTTGCTAACAAGTGAAACAGTCGATTCCTGTCAGACAGAAGGCATCAGGACACAGCTTTCTTATGGCTCTGGCTAGTGAATCACATGCATCAGAGAATCCAGGACTGGAGCTCTCTTTCTGGATGCAAAGCACAGTTGTTCCTTAGGGGAAGTTCAGCTCGCAAAGACTAGCATTTTTCTGCTAACAAGTGAAACAGTCGATTCCTGTCAGAAAGAATGTATCAGGACACATATTTCTTATGGCTTTAGAAAGATTCTCATATGCATCTGAGAATCCAGTCATGGATCTTTCTTTCTCGGTGAAAAACAACCTTGTTTCTTAAGCGAAGCTCATCCCGCAAAGTGCAACTTTTCGTTTCTAACAAGAGAAACAGCTGATTCTTGCAAGACAGAAGGCTAAAGGACACACATTTCTTATGGCTTCGACAAGTGATTCATATACATTCGAGAATGCAGGTCTGGAGCTTTCTTTCTTGGTGAAAAACACAGTTGTTACGTACGGGAAGCTCGTATCGCAAAGTGCACCTTTGCTCTTCTAACACGTGAAACTCTTGATTTCTGACAGACAGGAGACATCAGGGCACATATTTCTTATGGTTTTGGAAAGTAAATCATATGTATCTAAAACCCCAGGGCTGGAGCTTACTTTCACGGTGCAAAGCACTGTTGTTCCTTAGGGGAAGCTCAACGAGCAAAGTGCAACTTTGCTTTGCTAACAAGTGAAAGAGTCGATTCCTGTCAGACAGAAGGCATCAGGACACAGCTTTCTTATGGCTCTGGCTAGTGAATCACATGCATCAGAGAATCCAGGACTGGAGCTCTCTCTCTGGATGCAAAGCACAGTTGTTCCTTAGGGGAAGTTCAGCTCGCAAAGACTAGCATTTTTCTACTAACAAGTGAAACAGTCGATTCCTGTCAGACAGAAGGCATCAGGACACAGCTTTCTTATGGCTCTGGCTAGTGAATCACATGCATCTGAGAATCCAGTCATGGATCTTTCTTTCTCGGTGAAAAACAACCTTGTTCCTTAGGGGAAGCTCATCTCGCAAAGGGCAATTTCATTGCTAACAAGAGAAACAGCTGATTCTTGCAAGACCAAAGGCATAAGGACACACATTTCTTATGGCTTTGGTAAGTGAATAATATGTATCTGAGAATCCAGTCCTGGATCTTTCTTTCTCGGTGAAAAACAACTTTGTTCCTTAAGCGAAGCTCATCTCGCAAAGTGCAACTTTTCGTTGCTAACAAGAGAAAGAGCTGATTCTTGCAAGACAGAAGGCTAAAGGACACACATTTCTTATGGCTTCGACAAGTGATTCATATACATTCGAGAATGCAGGTCTGGAGCTTTCTTTCTTGGTGAAAAACACAGTTGTTACGTACGGGAAGCTCGTATCGCAAAGTGCACCTTTGCTCTTCTAACACGTGAAACTCTTGATTTGTGACAGACAGGAGACATCAGGGCACATATTTCTTATGGTTTTGGAAAGTAAATCATATGCATCTAAAACTCCATGGCTGGAGCTTGCTTTCACGGTGCAAAGCACTGTTGTTCCTTAGGGGAAGCTCAACGAGCAAAGTGCAACTTTGCTTTGCTAACAAGTGAAAGAGTCGATTCCTGTCAGACAGAAGGCATCAGGACACAGCTTTCTTATGGCTCTGGCTAGTGAATCACATGCATCAGAGAATCCAGGACTGGAGCTCTCTTTCTGGATGCAAAGCACAGTTGTTCCTTAGGGGAAGTTCAGCTCGCAAAGACTAGCATTTTTCTGCTAACAAGTGAAACAGTCGATTCCTGTCAGAAAGAATGTATCAGGACACATATTTCTTATGGCTTTAGAAAGATTCTCATATGCATCTGAGAATCCAGTCATGGATCTTTCTTTCTCGGTGAAAAACAACCTTGTTTCTTAAGCGAAGCTCATCTCGCAAAGTGCAACTTTTCGTTGCTAACAAGAGAAACAGCTGATTCTTGCAAGACAGAAGGCTAAAGGACACACATTTCTTATGGCTTCGAAAAGTTATTCATATATATTCGAGCATGCAGGTCTGGAGCTTTCTCTCTTGGTGAAAAACACAGTTGTTACGTACGGGAAGCTCGTATCGCAAAGTGCACCTTTGCTCTTCTAACACGTGAAACTCTTGATTTGTGACAGACAGGAGACATCAGGGCACATATTTCTTATGGTTTTGGAAAGTAAATCATATGAATCTAAAACTCCAGGGCTGGAGCTTGCTTTCACGGTGCAAAGCACTGTTGTTCCTTAGGGGAAGCTCAACGAGCAAAGTGCAACTTTGCTTTGCTAACAAGTGAAACAGTCGATTCCTGTCAGACAGAAGGCATCAGGACACAGCTTTCTTATGGCTCTGGCTAGTGAAACACATGCATCAGAGAATCCAGGACTGGAGCTCTCTTTCTGGATGCAAAGCACAGTTGTGCCTTACGGGAAGTTCAGCTCGCAAAGAGTAGCATTTTTCTACTAACAAGTGAAAGAGTCGATTCCTGTCAGACAGAAGGCATCAGAACACAGCTTACTTATGGCTCTGGCTAGTGAATCACATGCATCTGAGAATCCAGTCATGGATCTTTCTTTCTCGGTGAAAAACAACCTTGTTCCTTAGGGGATACTCATCTCCCAAAGTGCAAATTTCATTGCTAACAAGAGAAACAGCTGATTCTTGCAAGACCAAAGGCATAAGGACACACATTTCTTATGGCTTTAAGAAGTGAATAATATGAATCTGATAATCCAGGACGGGATCTTTCTTTCTCGGTGAAAAACAACCTTGTTCCTTAGGGGAAGCTCATCTCTCAAAGTGCAACTTTGCGTTGCTAACAAGAGAAACAGCTGATTCTTGCAAGACAGAAGGCCAAAGGACACACATTTCGTATGGCTTCGACAAGTGATTCATATACATTCGAGAATGCAGGTCTGAAGCTTTCTTTCTTGGCGAAAAAAACAGTTGTTACGTACGGGAAGCTCGTATCGCAAAGTGCACCTTTGCTCTTCTAAAACGTGAAACTCTTGATTTCTGACAGACAGAAGACATCAGGGCACATATTTCTTATGGTTTTGGAAAGTAAATCATATGCATCTAAAACTCCAGGGCTGGAGCTTGCTTTCACGGTGCAAAGCACTGTTGTTCCTTAGGGGAAGCTCAACGAGCAAAGTGCAACTTTGCTTTGCTAACAAGTGAAAGAGTCGATTCCTGTCAGACAGAAGGCATCAGGACACAGCTTTCTTATGGCTCTGGCTAGTGAATCACATGCATCAGAGAATCCAGGACTGGAGCTCTCTCTCTGGATGCAAAGCACAGTTGTTCCTTAGGGGAAGTTCAGCTCGCAAAGAGTAGCATTTTTCTACTAACAAGTGAAACAGTCGATTCCTGACAGACAGAAGGCATCAGGACACAGCTTTCTTATGGCTCTGGATAGTGAATCACATGCATCTGAGAATCCAGTCATGGATCTTTCTTTCTCGGTGAAAAACAACTTTGTTCCTTAGGGGAAGCTCATCTCGCAAAGGGCAAATTTCATTGCTAACAAGAGAAACAGCTGATTCTTGCAAGACCAAAGGCATAAGGACACACATTTCTTATGGCTTTGGTAAGTGAATAATATGTATCTGAGAATCCAGTCCTGGATCTTTCTTTCTCGGTGAAAAACAACTTTGTTTCTTAAGCGAAGCTCATCTCGCAAAGTGCAACTTTTCGTTGCTAACAAGAGAAAGAGCTGATTCTTGCAAGACAGAAGGCTAAAGGACACACATTTCTTATGGCTTCGACAAGTGATTCATATACATTCGAGCATGCAGGCCTGGAGCTTTCTCTCTTGGTGAAAAACACAGTTGTTACGTACGGGAAGCTCGTATCGCAAAGTGCACCTTTGCTCTTCTAACACGTGAAACTCTTGATTTCTGCCAGACAGGAGACATCAGGGCACATATTTCTTATGGTTTTGGAAAGTAAATCATATGCATCTAAAACTCCAGGGCTGGAGTTTGCTTTCACGGTGCAAAGCACTGTTGTTCCTTAGGGGAAGCTCAACGAGCAAAGTGCAACTTTGCTTTGCTAACAAGTGAAAGAGTCGATTCCTGTCAGACAGAGGGCATCAGGACACAGCTTTCTTATGGCTCTGGCTAGTGAATCACATGCATCAGAGAATCCAGGACTGGAGCTCTCTTTCTGGAAAGCACAGTTGTTCCTTAGGGGAAGTTCAGCTCGCAAAGACTAGCATTTTTCTGCTAACAAGTGAAACAGTCGATTCCTGTCAGAAAGAATGTATTAGGACACATATTTCTTATGGCTTTAGAAAGAGTCTCATATGCATCTGAGAATCCAGTCCTGGATCTTTCTTTCTCGGTGAAAAACAACTTTGTTCCTTAAGCGAAGCTCATCTCGCAAAGTGCAACTTTTCGTTTCTAACACGAGAAGGAGCTGATTCTTGCAAGACAGAAGGCTAAAGGACACACATTTCTTATGGCTTCGACAAGTGATTCATATACCTTCGAGCATGCAGGTCTGGAGCTTTCTCTCTTGGTGAAAAACACAGTTGTTACGTACGGGAAGCTCGTATCGCAAAGTGCACCTTTGCTCTTCTAACACGTGAAACTCTTGATTTCTGCCAGACAGGAGACATCAGGGCACATATTTCTTATGGTTTTGGAAAGTAAATCATATGCATCTAAAACTCCAGGGCTGGAGTTTGCTTTCACGGTGCAAAGCACTGTTGTTCCTTAGGGAAAGCTCAACGAGCAAAGTGCAACTTTGCTTTGCTAACAAGTGAAAGAGTCGATTCCTGTCAGACAGAAGGCATCAGGACACAGCTTTCTTATGGCTCTGGCTAGTGAAACACATGCATCAGAGAATCCAGGACTGGAGCTCTCTTTCTGGATGCAAAGCACAGTTGTTCCTTAGGGGAAGTTCAGCTCGCAAAGACTAGCATTTTTCTGCTAACAAGTGAAACAGTCGATTCCTGTCAGAAAGAATGTATCAGATTTCTCATGGCTTTAGAAAGAGTCTCATATGCATCTGAGAATCCAGTCCTGGATCTTTCTTTCTCGGTGAAAAACAACTTTGTTCCTTAAGCGAAGCTCATCTCGCAAAGTGCAACTTTTCGTTTCTAACACGAGAAGGAGCTGATTCTTGCAAGACAGAAGGCTAAAGGACACACATTTCTTATGGCTTCGACAAGTGATTCATATACCTTCGAGCATGCAGGTCTGGAACTTTCTTTCTTGGTGAAAAACACAGTTGTTACGTACGGGAAGCTCGTATGGCAAAGTGCACCTTTGCTCTTCTAAAACGTGAAACTCTTGATTTCTGACAGACAGGAGACATCAGGGCACATATTTCTTATGGTTTTGGAAAGTAAATCATATGCATCTAAAACTCCAGGGCTGGAGTTTGCTTTCACGGTGCAAAGCACTGTTGTTCCTTAGGGGAAGCTCAACGAGCAAAGTGCAACTTTGCTTTGCTAACAAGTGAAACAGTCGATTCCTGTCAGACAGAAGGCATCAGGACACAGCTTTCTTAGGGCTCTGGCTAGTGAATCACATGCATCTGAGAATCCAGTCATGGATCTTTCTTTCTCGGTGAAAAACAACCTTGTTCCTTAGGGGAAGCTCATCTCGCAAAGGTCAAATTTCATTGCTAACAAGAGAAACAGCTGATTCTTGCAAGACCAAAGGCATAAGGACACACATTTCTTATGGCTTTGGTAAGTGAATAATATGCATCTGAGAATCCGGTCCTGGATCTTTCTTTCTCGGTGAAAAACAACTTTGTTCCTTAAGAGAAGCTCATCTCGCAAAGTGCAACTTTTCGTTGCTAACAAGAGAAAGAGCTGATTCTTGCAAGACAGAAGGCTAAAGGACACACATTTCTTATGGCTTCGACAAGTGATTCATATACATTCGAGAATGCAGGTCTGGAACTTTCTTTCTTGGTGAAAAACACAGTTGTTACGTACGGGAAGCTCGTATCGCAAAGTGTACCTTTGCTCTTCTAAAACGTGAAACTCTTGATTTCTGACAGACAGGAGACATCAGGGCACATATTTCTTATGGTTTTGGAAAGTAAATCATATGTATCTAAAACTCCAGGGCTGGAGCTTACTTTCACGGTGCAAAGCACTGTTGTTCCTTAGGGGAAGCTCAACGAGCAAAGTGCAACTTTGCTTTGCTAACAAGTGAAAGAGTCGATTCCTGTCAGACAGAAGGCATCAGGACACAGCTTTCTTATGGCTCTGGCTAGTGAATCACATGCATCAGAGAATCCAGGACTGGAGCTCTCTCTCTGGATGCAAAGCACAGTTGTTCCTTAGGGGAAGTTCAGCTCGCAAAGACTAGCATTTTTCTACTAACAAGTGAAAGAGTCGATTCCTGTCAGACAGAAGGCATCAGGACACAGCTTTCTTATGGCTCTGGCTAGTGAATCACATGCATCTGAGAATCCAGTCATGGATCTTTCTTTCTCGGTGAAAAACAACTTTGTTCCTTAGGGGAAGCTCATCTCGCAAAGGGCAATTTCATTGCTAACAAGAGAAACAGCTGATTCTTGCAAGACCAAAGGCATAAGGACACACATTTCTTATGGCTTTGGTAAGTGAATAATATGCATCTGAGAATCCGGTCCTGGATCTTTCTTTCTCGGTGAAAAACAACTTTGTTCCTTAAGAGAAGCTCATCTCGCAAAGTGCAACTTTTCGTTGCTAACAAGAGAAAGAGCTGATTCTTGCAAGACTGAAGGCTAAAGGACACACATTTCTTATGGCTTCGAAAAGTTATTCATATACATTCGAGCATGCAGGTCTGGAGCTTTCTTTCTTGGTGAAAAACACAGTTGTTACGTACGGGAAGCTCGTATCGCAAAGTGCACCTTTGCTCTTCTAACACGTGAAACTCTTGATTTGTGACAGACAGGAGACATCAGGGCACATATTTCTTATGGTTTTGGAAAGTAAATCATATGAATCTAAAACTCCAGGGCTGGAGCTTGCTTTCACGGTGCAAAGCACTGTTGTTCCTTAGGGGAAGCTCAACGAGAAAAGTGCAACTTTGCTTTGCTAACAAGTGAAACAGTCGATTCCTGTCAGACAGAAGGCATCAGGACACAGCTTTCTTATGGGCCTGGCTAGTGAATCACATGCATCAGAGAATCCAGGACTGGAGCTCTCTTTCTGGTTGCAAAGCACAGTTGTTCCTTAGGGGAAGTTCAGCTCGCAAACAGTAGCATTTTTCTGCTAACAAGTGAAACAGACGATTCCTGTCAGAAAGAATGTATCAGGACACATATTTCTTATGGCTTTAGAAAGATTCTCATATGCATCTGAGAATCCAGTCATGGATCTTTCTTTCTCGGTGAAAAACAACTTTGTTCCTTAAGCGAAGCTCATCTCGCAAAGTGCAACTTTTCGTTTCTAACACGAGAAGGAGCTGATTCTTGCAAGACAGAAGGCTAAAGGACACACATTTCTTATGGCTTCGACAAGTGATTCATATACCTTCGAGCATGCAGGTCTGGAGCTTTCTCTCTTGGTGAAAAACACAGTTGTTACGTACGGGAAGCTCGTATCGCAAAGTGCACCTTTGCTCTTCTAACACGTGAAACTCTTGATTTCTGACAGACAGGAGACATCAGGGCACATATTTCTTATGGTTTTGGGAAGTAAATCATATGCATCTAAAACTCCAGGGCTGGAGTTCGCTTTCACGATGCAAAGCACTGTTGTTCCTTAGGGAAAGCTCAACGAGCAAAGTGCAACTTTGCTTGGCTAACAAGTGAAAGAGTCGATTCCTGTCAGACAGAAGGCATCAGGACACAGCTTTCTTATGGCTCTGGCTAGTGAAACACATGCATCAGAGAATCCAGGACTGGAGCTCTCTTTCTGGATGCAAAGCACAGTTGTTCCTTAGGGGAAGTTCAGCTCGCAAAGTGCAATTTTGCGTTGCTAACAAGAGAAACAGCTGATTCTTGCAAGACAGAAGGCCAAAGGTCACACATTTCGTATGGCTTTGACAAGTGATTCATATACATTCGAGAATGCAGGTCTGAAGCTTTCTTTCTTGGCGAAAAACACAGTTGTTACGTACGGGAAGCTCGTATCGGAAAGTGCACCTTTGCTCTTCTAAAACGTGAAACTCTTGATTTCTGCCAGACAGGAGACATCAGGGCACATATTTCTTATGGTTTTGGAAAGTAAATCATATGCATCTAAAACTCCATGGCTGGAGCTTGCGTTCACGGTGCAAAGCACTGTTGTTCCTTAGGGGAAGCTCAACGAGCAAAGTGCAACTTTGCTTTGCTAACAAGTGAAAGAGTCGATTCCTGTCAGACAGAAGGCATCAGGACACAGCTTTCTTATGGCTCTGGCTAGTGAATCACATGCATCAGAGAATCCAGGACTGGAGCTCTCTTTCTGGAAAGCACAGTTGTTCCTTAGGGGAAGTTCAGCTCGCAAAGACTAGCATTTTTCTGCTAACAAGTGAAACAGTCGATTCCTGTCAGAAAGAATGTATTAGGACACATATTTCTTATGGCTTTAGAAAAATTCTCATATGCATCTGAGAATCCAGTCATGGATCTTTCTTTCTCGGTGAAAAACAACTTTGTTCCTTAAGCGAAGCTCATCTCGCAAAGTGCAACTTTTCGTTTCTAACACGAGAAGGAGCTGATTCTTGCAAGACAGAAGGCTAAAGGACACACATTTCTTATGGCTTCGACAAGTGATTCATATACCTTCGAGCGTGCAGGTCTGGAGCTTTCTCTCTTGGTGAAAAACACAGTTGTTACGTACGGGAAGCTCGTATCGCAAAGTGCACCTTTGCTCTTCTAACACGTGAAACTCTTGATTTCTGCCAGACAGGAGACATCAGGGCACATATTTCTTATGGTTTTGGAAAGTAAATCATATGCATCTAAAACTCCAGGGCTGGAGTTTGCTTTCACGGTGCAAAGCACTGTTGTTCCTTAGGGAAAGCTCAACGAGCAAAGTGCAACTTTGCTTTGCTAACAAGTGAAAGAGTCGATTCCTGTCAGACAGAAGGCATCAGGACACAGCTTTCTTATGGCTCTGGCTAGTGAAACACATGCATCAGAGAATCCAGGACTGGAGCTCTCTTTCTGGATGCAAAGCACAGTTGTTCCTTAGGGGAAGTTCAGCTCGCAAAGACTAGCATTTTTCTGCTAACAAGTGAAACAGTCGATTCCTGTCAGAAAGAATGTATCAGATTTCTCATGGCTTTAGAAAGAGTCTCATATGCATCTGAGAATCCAGTCCTGGATCTTTCTTTCTCGGTGAAAAACAACTTTGTTCCTTAAGCGAAGCTCATCTCGCAAAGTGCAACTTTTCGTTTCTAACACGAGAAGGAGCTGATTCTTGCAAGACAGAAGGCTAAAGGACACACATTTCTTATGGCTTCGACAAGTGATTCATATACCTTCGAGCATGCAGGTCTGGAACTTTCTTTCTTGGTGAAAAACACAGTTGTTACGTACGGGAAGCTCGTATGGCAAAGTGCACCTTTGCTCTTCTAAAACGTGAAACTCTTGATTTCTGCCAGACAGGAGACATCAGGGCACATATTTCTTATGGTTTTGGAAAGTAAATCATATGCATCTAAAACTCCAGGGCTGGAGTTTGCTTTCACGGTGCAAAGCACTGTTGTTCCTTAGGGGAAGCTCAACGAGCAAAGTGCAACTTTGCTTTGCTAACAAGTGAAACAGTCGATTCCTGTCAGACAGAAGGCATCAGGACACAGCTTTCTTAGGGCTCTGGCTAGTGAATCACATGCATCTGAGAATCCAGTCATGGATCTTTCTTTCTCGGTGAAAAACAACCTTGTTCCTTAGGGGAAGCTCATCTCGCAAAGGTCAAATTTCATTGCTAACAAGAGAAACAGCTGATTCTTGCAAGACCAAAGGCATAAGGACACACATTTCTTATGGCTTTGGTAAGTGAATAATATGCATCTGAGAATCCGGTCCTGGATCTTTCTTTCTCGGTGAAAAACAACTTTGTTCCTTAAGAGAAGCTCATCTCGCAAAGTGCAACTTTTCGTTGCTAACAAGAGAAAGAGCTGATTCTTGCAAGACAGAAGGCTAAAGGACACACATTTCTTATGGCTTCGACAAGTGATTCATATACATTCGAGAATGCAGGTCTGGAACTTTCTTTCTTGGTGAAAAACACAGTTGTTACGTACGGGAAGCTCGTATCGCAAAGTGTACCTTTGCTCTTCTAAAACGTGAAACTCTTGATTTCTGACAGACAGGAGACATCAGGGCACATATTTCTTATGGTTTTGGAAAGTAAATCATATGTATCTAAAACTCCAGGGCTGGAGCTTACTTTCACGGTGCAAAGCACTGTTGTTCCTTAGGGGAAGCTCAACGAGCAAAGTGCAACTTTGCTTTGCTAACAAGTGAAAGAGTCGATTCCTGTCAGACAGAAGGCATCAGGACACAGCTTTCTTATGGCTCTGGCTAGTGAATCACATGCATCAGAGAATCCAGGACTGGAGCTCTCTCTCTGGATGCAAAGCACAGTTGTTCCTTAGGGGAAGTTCAGCTCGCAAAGAGTAGCATTTTTCTACTAACAAGTGAAAGAGTCGATTCCTGTCAGACAGAAGGCATCAGGACACAGCTTTCTTATGGCTCTGGCTAGTGAATCACATGCATCTGAGAATCCAGTCATGGATCTTTCTTTCTCGGTGAAAAACAACTTTGTTCCTTAGGGGAAGCTCATCTCGCAAAGGGCAATTTCATTGCTAACAAGAGAAACAGCTGATTCTTGCAAGACCAAAGGCATAAGGACACACATTTCTTATGGCTTTGGTAAGTGAATAATATGTATGTGAGAATCCAGTCCTGGATCTTTCTTTCTCGGTGAAAAACAACTTTGTTCCTTAAGAGAAGCTCATCTCGCAAAGTGCAACTTTTCGTTGCTAACAAGAGAAAGAGCTGATTCTTGCAAGACTGAAGGCTAAAGGACACACATTTCTTATGGCTTCGAAAAGTTAGTCATATACATTCGAGCATGCAGGTCTGGAGCTTTCTTTCTTGGTGAAAAACACAGTTGTTACGTACGGGAAGCTCGTATCGCAAAGTGCACCTTTGCTCTTCTAACACGTGAAACTCTTGATTTGTGACAGACAGGAGACATCAGGGCACATATTTCTTATGGTTTTGGAAAGTAAATCATATGAATCTAAAACTCCAGGGCTGGAGCTTGCTTTCACGGTGCAAAGCACTGTTGTTCCTTAGGGGAAGCTCAACGAGAAAAGTGCAACTTTGCTTTGCTAACAAGTGAAACAGTCGATTCCTGTCAGACAGAAGGCATCAGGACACAGCTTTCTTATGGGCCTGGCTAGTGAATCACATGCATCAGAGAATCCAGGACTGGAGCTCTCTTTCTGGTTGCAAAGCACAGTTGTTCCTTAGGGGAAGTTCAGCTCGCAAACAGTAGCATTTTTCTGCTAACAAGTGAAACAGACGATTCCTGTCAGAAAGAATGTATCAGGACACATATTTCTTATGGCTTTAGAAAGATTCTCATATGCATCTGAGAATCCAGTCATGGATCTTTCTTTCTCGGTGAAAAACAACTTTGTTCCTTAAGCGAAGCTCATCTCGCAAAGTGCAACTTTTCGTTGCTAACAAGAGAAACAGCTGATTCTTGCAAGACAGAAGGCTAAAGGACACACATTTCTTATGGCTTCGAAAAGTTATTCATATATATTCGAGCATGCAGGTCTGGAGCTTTCTCTCTTGGTGAAAAACACAGTTGTTACGTACGGGAAGCTCGTATCGCAAAGTGCACCTTTGCTCTTCTAACACGTGAAACTCTTGATTTCTGACAGACAGGAGACATCAGGGCACATATTTCTTATGGTTTTGGAAAGTAAATCATATGCATCTAAAACTCCAGGGCTGGAGCTTGCTTTCACGGTCCAAAGCACTGTTGTTCCATAGGGGAAGCTCAACGAGCAAAGTGCAACTTTGCTTTGCTAACAAGTGAAAGAGTCGATTCCTGTCAGACAGAAGGCATCAGGACACAGCTTTCTTATGGCTCTGGCTAGTGAATCACATGCATCAGAGAATCCAGGACTGGAGCTCTCTTTCTGGATGCAAAGCACAGTTGTTCCTTAGGGGAAGTTCAGCTCGCAAAGACTAGCATTTTTCTGCTAACAAGTGAAACAGTCGATTCCTGTCAGAAAGAATGTATCAGAACACATATTTCTCATGGCTTTAGAAAGAGTCTCATATGCATCTGAGAATCCAGTCCTGGATCTTTCTTTCTCGGTGAAAAACAACTTTGTTCCTTAAGCGAAGCTCATCTCGCAAAGTGCAACTTTTCGTTTCTAACACGAGAAGGAGCTGATTCTTGCAAGACAGAAGGCTAAAGGACACACATTTCTTATGGCTTCGACAAGTGATTCATATACCTTCGAGCATGCAGGTCTGGAGCTTTCTCTCTTGGTGAAAAACACAGTTGTTACGTACGGGAAGCTCGTATCGCAAAGTGCACCTTTGCTCTTCTAACACGTGAAACTCTTGATTTCTGACAGACAGGAGACATCAGGGCACATATTTCTTATGGTTTTGGGAAGTAAATCATATGCATCTAAAACTCCAGGGCTGGAGTTCGCTTTCACGATGCAAAGCACTGTTGTTCCTTAGGGAAAGCTCAACGAGCAAAGTGCAACTTTGCTTGGCTAACAAGTGAAAGAGTCGATTCCTGTCAGACAGAAGGCATCAGGACACAGCTTTCTTATGGCTCTGGCTAGTGAAACACATGCATCAGAGAATCCAGGACTGGAGCTCTCTTTCTGGATGCAAAGCACAGTTGTTCCTTAGGGGAAGTTCAGCTCGCAAAGTGCAATTTTGCGTTGCTAACAAGAGAAACAGCTGATTCTTGCAAGACAGAAGGCCAAAGGTCACACATTTCGTATGGCTTCGACAAGTGATTCATATACATTCGAGAATGCAGGTCTGAAGCTTTCTTTCTTGGCGAAAAACACAGTTGTTACGTACGGGAAGCTCGTATCGGAAAGTGCACCTTTGCTCTTCTAAAACGTGAAACTCTTGATTTCTGCCAGACAGGAGACATCAGGGCACATATTTCTTATGGTTTTGGAAAGTAAATCATATGCATCTAAAACTCCATGGCTGGAGCTTGCGTTCACGGTGCAAAGCACTGTTGTTCCTTAGGGGAAGCTCAACGAGCAAAGTGCAACTTTGCTTTGCTAACAAGTGAAAGAGTCGATTCCTGTCAGACAGAAGGCATCAGGACACAGCTTTCTTATGGCTCTGGCTAGTGAATCACATGCATCTGAGAATCCAGTCATGGATCTTTCTTTCTCGGTGAAAAACAACTTTGTTCCTTAGGGGAAGCTCATCTCGCAATGTGCAAATTTCATTGCTAACAGAGAAACAGCTGATTCTTGCAAGACCAAAGGCATGGAGACACACATTTCTTATGGCTTTGGTAAGTGAATAATATGCATCTGAGAATCCGGTCCTGGATCTTTCTTTCTCGGTGAAAAACAACTTTGTTCCTTAAGAGAAGCTCATCTCGCAAAGTGCAACTTTTCGTTGCTAAAAAGAGAAACAGCTGATTCTTGCAAGACAGAAGGCTAAAGGACACACATTTCTTATGGCTTCGACAAGTGATTCATATACATTCGAGCATGCAGGTCTGGAGCTTTCTCTCTTGGTGAAAAACACAGTTGTTACGTACGGGAAGCTCGTATCGCAAAGTGCACCTTTGCTCTTCTAAAACGTGAAACTCTTGATTTCTGACAGACAGGAGACATCAGGGCACATATTTCTTATGGTTTTGGAAAGTAAATCATATGTATCTAAAACTCCAGGGCTGGAGTTTGCTTTCACGGTGCAAAGCACTGTTGTTCCATAGGGGAAGCTCAACGAGCAAAGTGCAACTTTGCTTTGCTAACAAGTGAAAGAGTCGATTCCTGTCAGACAGAAGGCATCAGGACACAGCTTTCTTATGGCTCTGGCTAGTGAATCACATGCATCAGAGAATCCAGGACTGGAGCTCTCTCTCTGGATGCAAAGCACAGTTGTTCCTTAGGGGAAGTTCAGCTCGCAAAGAGTAGCATTTTTCTACTAACAAGTGAAACAGTCGATTCCTGTCAGACAGAAGGCATCCGGACACAGCTTTCTTATGGCTCTGGCTAGTGAATCACATGCATCTGAGAATCCAGTCATGGATCTTTCTTTCTCGGTGAAAAACAACTTTGTTCCTTAGGGGAAGCTCATCTCGCAAAGGGCAAATTTCATTGCTAACAAGAGAAACAGCTGATTCTTGCAAGACCAAAGGCATAAGGACACACATTTCTTATGGCTTTGGTAAGTGAATAATATGTATGTGAGAATCCAGTCCTGGATCTTTCTTTCTCGGTGAAAAACAACTTTGTTCCTTAAGCGAAGCTCATCTCGCAATGTGCAAATTTCATTGCTAACAGAGAAACAGCTGATTCTTGCAAGACCAAAGGCATGAAGACACACATTTCTTATGGCTTTGGTAAGTGAATAATATGCATCTGAGAATCCGGTCCTGGATCTTTCTTTCTCGGTGAAAAACAACTTTGTTCCTTAAGAGAAGCTCATCTCGCAAAGTGCAACTTTTCGTTGCTAACAAGAGAAAGAGCTGATTCTTGCAAGACAGAAGGCTAAAGGACACACATTTCTTATGGCTTCGACAAGTGATTCATATACATTCGAGCATGCAGGTCTGGAGCTTTCTCTCTTGGTGAAAAACACAGTTGTTACGTACGGGAAGCTCGTATCGCAAAGTGCACCTTTGCTCTTCTAACACGTGAAACTCTTGATTTGTGACAGACAGGAGACATCAGGGCACATATTTCTTATGGTTTTGGAAAGTAAATCATATGCATCTAAAACTCCAGGGCTGGAGCTTGCTTTCACGGTGCAAAGCACTGTTGTTCCATAGGGGAAGCTCAACGAGCAAAGTGCAACTTTGCTTTGCTAACAAGTGAAAGAGTCGATTCCTGTCAGACAGAAGGCATCAGGACACAGCTTTCTTATGGCTCTGGCTAGTGAATCACATGCATCAGAGAATCCAGGACTGGAGCTCTATTTCTGGATGCAAAGCACAGTTGTTCCTTAGGGGAAGTTCAGCTCGCAAAGTGCAATTTTGCGTTGCTAACAAGAGAAACAGCTGATTCTTGCAAGACAGAAGGCCAAAGGTCACACATTTCGTATGGCTTCGACAAGTGATTCATATACATTCGAGAATGCAGGTCTGAAGCTTTCTTTCTTGGCGAAAAACACAGTTGTTACATACGGGAAGCTCGTATCGGAAAGTGCACCTTTGCTCTTCTAAAACGTGAAACTCTTGATTTCTGACAGACAGGAGACATCAGGGCACATATTTCTTATGGTTTTGGAAAGTAAATCATATGCATCTAAAACTCCATGGCTGGAGCTTGCGTTCACGGTGCAAAGCACTGTTGTTCCTTAGGGGAAGCTCAACGAGCAAAGTGCAACTTTGCTTTGCTAACAAGTGAAAGAGTCGATTCCTGTCAGACAGAAGGCATCAGGACACAGCTTTCTTATGGCTCTGGCTAGTGAATCACATGCATCAGAGAATCCAGGACTGGAGCTCTCTTTCTGGATGCAAAGCACAGTTGTTCCTTAGGGGAAGTTCAGCTCGCAAAGACTAGCATTTTTCTGCTAACAAGTGAAACAGTCGATTCCTGTCAGAAAGAATGTATTAGGACACATATTTCTTATGGCTTTAGGAAAATTCTCATATGCATCTGAGTATCCAGTCATGGATCTTTCTTTCTCGGTGAAAAACAACTTTGTTCCTTAAGCGAAGCTCATCTCGCAAAGTGCAACTTTTCGTTGCTAACAAGAGAAAGAGCTGATTCTTGCAAGACAGAAGGCTAAAGGACACACATTTCTTATGGCTTCGACAAGTGATTCATATACATTCGAGCATGCAGGTCTGGAGCTTTCTTTCTTGGTGAAAAACACAGTTGTTACGTACGGGAAGCTCGTATCGCAAAGTGCACCTTTGCTCTTCTAAAACGTGAAACTCTTGATTTCTGCCAGACAGGAGACATCAGGGCACATATTTCTTATGGTTTTGGAAAGTAAATCATATGCATCTAAAACTCCATGGCTGGAGCTTGCTTTCACGGTGCAAAGCACTGTTGTTCCTTAGCGGAAGCTCAACGAGCAAAGTGCAACTTTGCTTTGCTAACAAGTGAAACAGTCGATTCCTGTCAGACAGAAGGCATCAGGACACAGCTTTCTTATGGCTCTGGCTAGTGAATCACATGCATCAGAGAATCCAGGACTGGAGCTCTCTTTCTGGATGCAAAGCACAGTTGTTCCTTAGGGGAAGTTCAGCTCGCAAAGACTAGCATTTTTCTGCTAACAAGTGAAACAGTCGATTCCTGTCAGAAAGAATGTATCAGGACACATATTTCTTATGGCTTTAGAAAGATTCTCATATGCATCTGAGAATCCAGTCATGGATCTTTCTTTCTCGGTGAAAAACAACCTTGTTTCTTAAGCGAAGCTCATCCCGCAAAGTGCAACTTTTCGTTTCTAACAAGAGAAACAGCTGATTCTTGCAAGACAGAAGGCTAAAGGACACACATTTCT
The DNA here is from genome assembly GCF_047495875.1 of Pithys albifrons albifrons. Classification (NCBI taxonomy): domain Eukaryota; kingdom Metazoa; phylum Chordata; class Aves; order Passeriformes; family Thamnophilidae; genus Pithys; species Pithys albifrons. The sequence continues at coordinate 39,966,324 of NC_092465.1, read as the reverse complement.
TATGGCTTCGACAAGTGATTCATATACATTCGAGAATGCAGGTCTGGAGCTTTCTTTCTTGGTGAAAAACACAGTTGTTACGTACGGGAAGCTCGTATCGCAAAGTGCACCTTTGCTCTTCTAACACGTGAAACTCTTGATTTCTGACAGACAGGAGACATCAGGGCACATATTTCTTATGGTTTTGGAAAGTAAATCATATGTATCTAAAACCCCAGGGCTGGAGCTTACTTTCACGGTGCAAAGCACTGTTGTTCCTTAGGGGAAGCTCAACGAGCAAAGTGCAACTTTGCTTTGCTAACAAGTGAAAGAGTCGATTCCTGTCAGACAGAAGGCATCAGGACACAGCTTTCTTATGGCTCTGGCTAGTGAATCACATGCATCAGAGAATCCAGGACTGGAGCTCTCTCTCTGGATGCAAAGCACAGTTGTTCCTTAGGGGAAGTTCAGCTCGCAAAGACTAGCATTTTTCTACTAACAAGTGAAACAGTCGATTCCTGTCAGACAGAAGGCATCAGGACACAGCTTTCTTATGGCTCTGGCTAGTGAATCACATGCATCTGAGAATCCAGTCATGGATCTTTCTTTCTCGGTGAAAAACAACCTTGTTCCTTAGGGGAAGCTCATCTCGCAAAGGGCAATTTCATTGCTAACAAGAGAAACAGCTGATTCTTGCAAGACCAAAGGCATAAGGACACACATTTCTTATGGCTTTGGTAAGTGAATAATATGTATCTGAGAATCCAGTCCTGGATCTTTCTTTCTCGGTGAAAAACAACTTTGTTCCTTAAGCGAAGCTCATCTCGCAAAGTGCAACTTTTCGTTGCTAACAAGAGAAAGAGCTGATTCTTGCAAGACAGAAGGCTAAAGGACACACATTTCTTATGGCTTCGACAAGTGATTCATATACATTCGAGAATGCAGGTCTGGAGCTTTCTTTCTTGGTGAAAAACACAGTTGTTACGTACGGGAAGCTCGTATCGCAAAGTGCACCTTTGCTCTTCTAACACGTGAAACTCTTGATTTGTGACAGACAGGAGACATCAGGGCACATATTTCTTATGGTTTTGGAAAGTAAATCATATGCATCTAAAACTCCATGGCTGGAGCTTGCTTTCACGGTGCAAAGCACTGTTGTTCCTTAGGGGAAGCTCAACGAGCAAAGTGCAACTTTGCTTTGCTAACAAGTGAAAGAGTCGATTCCTGTCAGACAGAAGGCATCAGGACACAGCTTTCTTATGGCTCTGGCTAGTGAATCACATGCATCAGAGAATCCAGGACTGGAGCTCTCTTTCTGGATGCAAAGCACAGTTGTTCCTTAGGGGAAGTTCAGCTCGCAAAGACTAGCATTTTTCTGCTAACAAGTGAAACAGTCGATTCCTGTCAGAAAGAATGTATCAGGACACATATTTCTTATGGCTCTAGAAAGATTCTCATATGCATCTGAGAATCCAGTCATGGATCTTTCTTTCTCGGTGAAAAACAACCTTGTTTCTTAAGCGAAGCTCATCTCGCAAAGTGCAACTTTTCGTTTCTAACACGAGAAGGAGCTGATTCTTGCAAGACAGAAGGCTAAAGGACACACATTTCTTATGGCTTCGACAAGTGATTCATATACCTTCGAGCATGCAGGTCTGGAGCTTTCTCTCTTGGTGAAAAACACAGTTGTTACGTACGGGAAGCTCGTATCGCAAAGTGCACCTTTGCTCTTCTAACACGTGAAACTCTTGATTTGTGACAGACAGGAGACATCAGGGCACATATTTCTTATGGTTTTGGAAAGTAAATCATATGCATCTAAAACTCCAGGGCTGGAGTTCGCTTTCACGGTGCAAAGCACTGTTGTTCCTTAGGGAAAGCTCAACGAGCAAAGTGCAACTTTGCTTGGCTAACAAGTGAAAGAGTCGATTCCTGTCAGACAGAAGGCATCAGGACACAGCTTTCTTATGGCTCTGGCTAGTGAAACACATGCATCAGAGAATCCAGGACTGGAGCTGTCTTTCTGGATGCAAAGCACAGTTGATCCTTAGGGGAAGTTCAGCTCGCAAAGTGCAATTTTGCGTTGCTAACAAGAGAAACAGCTGATTCTTGCAAGACAGAAGGCCAAAGGTCACACATTTCGTATGGCTTCGACAAGTGATTCATATACATTCGAGAATGCAGGTCTGAAGCTTTCTTTCTTGGCGAAAAACACAGTTGTTACGTACGGGAAGCTCGTATCGGAAAGTGCACCTTTGCTCTTCTAAAACGTGAAACTCTTGATTTCTGCCAGACAGGAGACATCAGGGCACATATTTGTTATGGTTTTGGAAAGTAAATCATATGCATCTAAAACTCCATGGCTGGAGCTTGCGTTCACGGTGCAAAGCACTGTTGTTCCTTAGGGGAAGCTCAACGAGCAAAGTGCAACTCTGCTTTGCTAACAAGTGAAAGAGTCGATTCCTGTCAGACAGAAGGCATCAGAACACAGCTTTCTTATGCCTCTGGCTAGTGAATCACATGCATCTGAGAATCCAGTCATGGATCTTTCTTTCTCGGTGAAAAACAACTTTGTTCCTTAGGGGAAGCTCATCTCGCAAAGGGCAAATTTCATTGCTAACAAGAGAAACAGCTGATTCTTGCAAGACCAAAGGCATAAGGACACACATTTCTTATGGCTTTGGTAAGTGAATAATATGCATCTGAGAATCCAGTCCTGGATCTTTCTTTCTCGGTGAAAAACAACTTTGTTTCTTAAGCGAAGCTCATCTCGCAAAGTGCAACTTTTCGTTGCTAACAAGAGAAAGAGCTGATTCTTGCAAGACAGAAGGCTAAAGGACACACATTTCTTATGGCTTCGACAAGTGATTCATATACATTCGAGCATGCAGGTCTGGAGCTTTCTCTCTTGGTGAAAAACACAGTTGTTACGTACGGGAAGCTCGTATCGCAAAGTGCACCTTTGCTCTTCTAACACGTGAAACTCTTGATTTCTGACAGACAGGAGACATCAGGGCACATATTTCTTATGGTTTTGGAAAGTAAATCATATGCATCTAAAACTCCAGGGCTGGAGTTTGCTTTCACGGTGCAAAGCACTGTTGTTCCTTAGGGAAAGCTCAACGAGCAAAGTGCAACTTTGCTTTGCTAACAAGTGAAAGAGTCGATTCCTGTCAGACAGAAGGCATCAGGACACAGCTTTCTTATGGCTCTGGCTAGTGAATCACATGCATCAGAGAATCCAGGACTGGAGCTCTCTTTCTGGATGCAAAGCACAGTTGTTCCTTAGGGGAAGTTCAGCTCGCAAAGACTAGCATTTTTCTGCTAACAAGTGAAACAGTCGATTCCTGTCAGAAAGAATGTATTAGGACACATATTTCTTATGGCTTTAGGAAAATTCTCATATGCATCTGAGAATCCAGTCATGGATCTTTCTTTCTCGGTGAAAAACAACTTTGTTCCTTAAGCGAAGCTCATCTCGCAAAGTGCAACTTTTCGTTGCTAACAAGAGAAACAGCTGATTCTTGCAAGACAGAAGGCTAAAGGACACACATTTCTTATGGCTTCGACAAGTGATTCATATACCTTCGAGCATGCAGGTCTGGAGCTTTCTCTCTTGGTGAAAAACACAGTTGTTACGTACGGGAAGCTCGTATCGCAAAGTGCACCTTTGCTCTTCTAACACGTGAAACTCTTGATTTCTGCCAGACAGGAGACATGAGGGCACATATTTCTTATGGTTTTGGAAAGTAAATCATATGTATCTAAAACTCCAGGGCTGGAGTTTGCTTTCACGGTGCAAAGCACTGTTGTTCCTTAGGGAAAGCTCAACGAGCAAAGTGCAACTTTGCTTGGCTAACAAGTGAAAGAGTCGATTCCTGTCAGACAGAAGGCATCAGGACACAGCTTTCTTATGGCTCTGGCTAGTGAAACACATGCATCAGAGAATCCAGGACTGGAGCTCTCTTTCTGGATGCAAAGCACAGTTGTTCATTAGGGGAAGTTCAGCTCGCAAAGTGCAATTTTGCATTGCTAACAAGAGAAACAGCTGATTCTTGCAAGACAGAAGGCCAAAGGTCACACATTTCGTATGGCTTCGACAAGTGATTCATATACATTCGAGAATGCAGGTCTGAAGCTTTCTTTCTTGGCGAAAAACACAGTTGTTACGTACGGGAAGCTCGTATCGGAAAGTGCACCTTTGCTCTTCTAAAACGTGAAACTCTTGATTTCTGACAGACAGGAGACATCAGGGCACATATTTCTTATGGTTTTGGAAAGTAAATCATATGCATCTAAAACTCCATGGCTGGAGCTTGCTTTCACGGTGCAAAGCACTGTTGTTCCTTAGGGGAAGCTCAGCGAGCAAAGTGCAACTTTGCTTTGCTAACAAGTGAAAGAGTCGATTCCTGTCAGACAGAAGGCATCAGGACACAGCTTTCTTATGCCTCTGGCTAGTGAATCACATGCATCTGAGAATCCAGTCATGGATCTTTCTTTCTCGGTGAAAAACAACTTTGTTCCTTAAGAGAAGCTCATCTCGCAAAGTGCAACTTTTCGTTGCTAAAAAGAGAAACAGCTGATTCTTGCAAGACCAAAGGCATAAAGACACACATTTCTTATGGCTTTGGTAAGTGAATAATATGCATCTGAGAATCCGGTCCTGGATCTTTCTTTCTCGGTGAAAAACAACTTTGTTCCTTAAGAGAAGCTCATCTCGCAATGTGCAAATTTCATTGCTAACAGAGAAACAGCTGATTCTTGCAAGACCAAAGGCATGGAGACACACATTTCTTATGGCTTTGGTAAGTGAATAATATGCATCTGAGAATCCGGTCCTGGATCTTTCTTTCTCGGTGAAAAACAACTTTGTTCCTTAAGAGAAGCTCATCTCGCAAAGTGCAACTTTTCGTTGCTAAAAAGAGAAACAGCTGATTCTTGCAAGACAGAAGGCTAAAGGACACACATTTCTTATGGCTTCGACAAGTGATTCATATACCTTCGAGCATGCAGGTCTGGAGCTTTCTCTCTTGGTGAAAAACACAGTTGTTACGTACGGGAAGCTCGTATCGCAAAGTGCACCTTTGCTCTTCTAACACGTGAAACTCTTGATTTCTGACAGACAGGAGACATCAGGGCACATATTTCTTATGGTTTTGGAAAGTAAATCATATGTATCTAAAACCCCAGGGCTGGAGCTTACTTTCACGGTGCAAAGCACTGTTGTTCCTTAGGGGAAGCTCAACGAGCAAAGTGCAACTTTGCTTTGCTAACAAGTGAAAGAGTCGATTCCTGTCAGACAGAAGGCATCAGGACACAGCTTTCTTATGGCTCTGGCTAGTGAATCACATGCATCAGAGAATCCAGGACTGGAGCTCTCTCTCTGGATGCAAAGCACAGTTGTTCCTTAGGGGAAGTTCAGCTCGCAAAGACTAGCATTTTTCTACTAACAAGTGAAACAGTCGATTCCTGTCAGACAGAAGGCATCAGGACACAGCTTTCTTATGGCTCTGGCTAGTGAATCACATGCATCTGAGAATCCAGTCATGGATCTTTCTTTCTCGGTGAAAAACAACCTTGTTCCTTAGGGGAAGCTCATCTCGCAAAGGGCAATTTCATTGCTAACAAGAGAAACAGCTGATTCTTGCAAGACCAAAGGCATAAGGACACACATTTCTTATGGCTTTGGTAAGTGAATAATATGTATCTGAGAATCCAGTCCTGGATCTTTCTTTCTCGGTGAAAAACAACTTTGTTCCTTAAGCGAAGCTCATCTCGCAAAGTGCAACTTTTCGTTGCTAACAAGAGAAAGAGCTGATTCTTGCAAGACAGAAGGCTAAAGGACACACATTTCTTATGGCTTCGACAAGTGATTCATATACATTCGAGAATGCAGGTCTGGAGCTTTCTTTCTTGGTGAAAAACACAGTTGTTACGTACGGGAAGCTCGTATCGCAAAGTGCACCTTTGCTCTTCTAACACGTGAAACTCTTGATTTCTGACAGACAGGAGACATCAGGGCACATATTTCTTATGGTTTTGGAAAGTAAATCATATGCATCTAAAACTCCATGGCTGGAGCTTGCTTTCACGGTGCAAAGCACTGTTGTTCCTTAGGGGAAGCTCAACGAGAAAAGTGCAACTTTGCTTTGCTAACAAGTGAAACAGTCGATTCCTGTCAGACAGAAGGCATCAGGACACAGCTTTCTTATGGCTCTGGCTAGTGAATCACATGCATCAGAGAATCCAGGACTGGAGCTCTTTTTCTGGATGCAAAGCACAGTTGTTCCTTAGGGGAAGTTCAGCTCGCAAAGACTAGCATTTTTCTGCTAACAAGTGAAACAATCGATTCCTGTCAGAAAGAATGTATCAGGACACATATTTCTTATGGCTCTAGAAAGATTCTCATATGCATCTGAGAATCCAGTCATGGATCTTTCTTTCTCGGTGAAAAACAACCTTGTTTCTTAAGCGAAGCTCATCTCGCAAAGTGCAACTTTTCGTTTCTAACACGAGAAGGAGCTGATTCTTGCAAGACAGAAGGCTAAAGGACACACATTTCTTATGGCTTCGACAAGTGATTCATATACCTTCGAGCATGCAGGTCTGGAGCTTTCTCTCTTGGTGAAAAACACAGTTGTTACGTACGGGAAGCTCGTATCGCAAAGTGCACCTTTGCTCTTCTAACACGTGAAACTCTTGATTTCTGCCAGACAGGAGACATCAGGGCACATATTTCTTATGGTTTTGGAAAGTAAATCATATGTATCTAAAACTCCAGGGCTGGAGTTTGCTTTCACGGTGCAAAGCACTGTTGTTCCTTAGGGAAAGCTCAACGAGCAAAGTGCAACTTTGCTTGGCTAACAAGTGAAAGAGTCGATTCCTGTCAGACAGAAGGCATCAGGACACAGCTTTCTTATGGCTCTGGCTAGTGAAACACATGCATCAGAGAATCCAGGACTGGAGCTCTCTTTCTGGATGCAAAGCACAGTTGTTCATTAGGGGAAGTTCAGCTCGCAAAGTGCAATTTTGCGTTTCTAACAAGAGAAACAGCTGATTCTTGCAAGACAGAAGGCCAAAGGTCACACATTTCGTATGGCTTCGACAAGTGATTCATATACATTCGAGAATGCAGGTCTGAAGCTTTCTTTCTTGGCGAAAAACACAGTTGTTACGTACGGGAAGCTCGTATCGGAAAGTGCACCTTTGCTCTTCTAAAACGTGAAACTCTTGATTTCTGACAGACAGGAGACATCAGGGCACATATTTCTTATGGTTTTGGAAAGTAAATCATATGCATCTAAAACTCCATGGCTGGAGCTTGCGTTCACGGTGCAAAGCACTGTTGTTCCTTAGGGGAAGCTCAACGAGCAAAGTGCAACTTTGCTTTGCTAACAAGTGAAAGAGTCGATTCCTGTCAGACAGAAGGCATCAGGACACAGCTTTCTTATGCCTCTGGCTAGTGAATCACATGGATCTGAGAATCCGGTCCTGGATCTTTCTTTCTCGGTGAAAAACAACTTGGTTCCTTAAGAGAAGCTCATCTCGCAATGTGCAAATTTCATTGCTAACAGAGAAACAGCTGATTCTTGCAAGACCAAAGGCATGGAGACACACATTTCTTATGGCTTTGGTAAGTGAATAATATGCATCTGAGAATCCGGTCCTGGATCTTTCTTTCTCGGTGAAAAACAACTTTGTTCCTTAAGAGAAGCTCATCTCGCAAAGTGCAACTTTTCGTTGCTAAAAAGAGAAACAGCTGATTCTTGCAAGACAGAAGGCTAAAGGACACACATTTCTTATGGCTTCGACAAGTGATTCATATACCTTCGAGCATGCAGGTCTGGAGCTTTCTCTCTTGGTGAAAAACACAGTTGTTATGTACGGGAAGCTCATATCGCAAAGTGCACCTTTGCTCTTCTAACACGTGAAACTCTTGATTTCTGACAGACAGGAGACATCAGGGCACATATTTCTTATGGTTTTGGAAAGTAAATCATATGTATCTAAAACTCCAGGGCTGGAGTTTGCTTTCACGGTGCAAAGCACTGTTGTTCCATAGGGGAAGCTCAACGAGCAAAGTGCAACTTTGCTTTGCTAACAAGTGAAAGAGTCGATTCCTGTCAGACAGAAGGCATCAGGACACAGCTTTCTTATGGCTCTGGCTAGTGAATCACATGCATCAGAGAATCCAGGACTGGAGCTCTCTCTCTGGATGCAAAGCACAGTTGTTCCTTAGGGGAAGTTCAGCTCGCAAAGAGTAGCATTTTTCTACTAACAAGTGAAACAGTCGATTCCTGTCAGACAGAAGGCATCAGGACACAGCTTTCTTATGGCTCTGGCTAGTGAATCACATGCATCTGAGAATCCAGTCATGGATCTTTCTTTCTCGGTGAAAAACAACTTTGTTCCTTAAGCGAAGCTCATCTCGCAAAGTGCAACTTTTCGTTTCTAACACGAGAAGGAGCTGATTCTTGCAAGACAGAAGGCTAAAGGACACACATTTCTTATGGCTTCGACAAGTGATTCATATACATTCGAGCATGCAGGTCTGGAGCTTTCTCTCTTGGTGAAAAACACAGTTGTTACGTACGGGAAGCTCGTATCGCAAAGTGCACCTTTGCTCTTCTAACACGTGAAACTCTTGATTTCTGCCAGACAGGAGACATGAGGGCACATATTTCTTATGGTTTTGGAAAGTAAATCATATGCATCTAAAACTCCAGGGCTGGAGCTTGCTTTCACGGTGCAAAGCACTGTTGTTCCATAGGGGAAGCTCAACGAGCAAAGTGCAACTTTGCTTTGCTAACAAGTGAAAGAGTCGATTCCTGTCAGACAGAAGGCATCAGGACACAGCTTTCTTATGGCTCTGGCTAGTGAATCACATGCATCAGAGAATCCAGGACTGGAGCTCTCTTTCTGGATGCAAAGCACAGTTGTTCCTTAGGGGAAGTTCAGCTCGCAAAGACTAGCATTTTTCTGCTAACAAGTGAAACAGTCGATTCCTGTCAGAAAGAATGTATCAGAACACATATTTCTCATGGCTTAGAAAGAGTCTCATATGCATCTGAGAATCCAGTCCTGGATCTTTCTTTCTCGGTGAAAAACAACTTTGTTCCTTAAGCGAAGCTCATCTCGCAAAGTGCAACTTTTCGTTTCTAACACGAGAAGGAGCTGATTCTTGCAAGACAGAAGGCTAAAGGACACACATTTCTTATGGCTTCGACAAGTGATTCATATACCTTCGAGCATGCAGGTCTGGAGCTTTCTCTCTTGGTGAAAAACACAGTTGTTACGTACGGGAAGCTCGTATCGCAAAGTGCACCTTTGCTCTTCTAACACGTGAAACTCTTGATTTGTGACAGACAGGAGACATCAGGGCACATATTTCTTATGGTTTTGGAAAGTAAATCATATGCATCTAAAACTCCAGGGCTGGAGTTCGCTTTCACGATGCAAAGCACTGTTGTTTCTTAGGGAAAGCTCAACGAGCAAAGTGCAACTTTGCTTGGCTAACAAGTGAAAGAGTCGATTCCTGTCAGACAGAAGGCATCAGGACACAGCTTTCTTATGGCTCTGGCTAGTGAAACACATGCATCAGAGAATCCAGGACTGGAGCTCTCTTTCTGGATGCAAAGCACAGTTGTTCCTTAGGGGAAGTTCAGCTCGCAAAGTGCAATTTTGCGTTGCTAACAAGAGAAACAGCTGATTCTTGCAAGACAGAAGGCCAAAGGTCACACATTTCGTATGGCTTCGAGAAGTGATTCATATACATTCGAGAATGCAGGTCTGAAGCTTTCTTTCTTGGCGAAAAACACAGTTGTTACGTACGGGAAGCTCGTATCGGAAAGTGCACCTTTGCTCTTCTAAAACGTGAAACTCTTGATTTCTGCCAGACAGGAGACATCAGGGCACATATTTCTTATGGTTTTGGAAAGTAAATCATATGCATCTAAAACTCCATGGCTGGAGCTTGCGTTCACGGTGCAAAGCACTGTTGTTCCTTAGGGGAAGCTCAACGAGCAAAGTGCAACTTTGCTTTGCTAACAAGTGAAAGAGTCGATTCCTGTCAGACAGAAGGCATCAGGACACAGCTTTCTTATGCCTCTGGCTAGTGAATCACATGCATCTGAGAATCCAGTCATGGATCTTTCTTTCTCGGTGAAAAACAACTTTGTTCCTTAAGAGAAGCTCATCTCGCAAAGTGCAACTTTTCGTTGCTAAAAAGGGAAACAGCTGATTCTTGCAAGACCAAAGGCATAAAGACACACATTTCTTATGGCTTTGGTAAGTGAATAATATGCATCTGAGAATCCGGTCCTGGATCTTTCTTTCTCGGTGAAAAACAACTTTGTTCCTTAAGAGAAGCTCATCTCGCAATGTGCAAATTTCATTGCTAACAGAGAAACAGCTGATTCTTGCAAGACCAAAGGCATGAAGACACACATTTCTTATGGCTTTGGTAAGTGAATAATATGCATCTGAGAATCCGGTCCTGGATCTTTCTTTCTCGGTGAAAAACAACTTTGTTCCTTAAGAGAAGCTCATCTCGCAAAGTGCAACTTTTCGTTGCTAACAAGAGAAACAGCTGATTCTTGCAAGACAGAAGGCTAAAGGACACACATTTCTTATGGCTTCGAAAAGTTATTCATATATATTCGAGCATGCAGGTCTGGAGCTTTCTCTCTTGGTGAAAAACACAGTTGTTACGTACGGGAAGCTCGTATCGCAAAGTGCACCTTTGCTCTTCTAACACGTGAAACTCTTGATTTCTGCCAGACAGGAGACATGAGGGCACATATTTCTTATGGTTTTGGAAAGTAAATCATATGAATCTAAAACTCCAGGGCTGGAGCTTGCTTTCACGGTGCAAAGCACTGTTGTTCCTTAGGGGAAGCTCAACGAGAAAAGTGCAACTTTGCTTTGCTAACAAGTGAAACAGTCGATTCCTGTCAGACAGAAGGCATCAGGACACAGCTTTCTTATGGGCCTGGCTAGTGAATCACATGCATCAGAGAATCCAGGACTGGAGCTCTCTTTCTGGTTGCAAAGCACAGTTGTTCCTTAGGGGAAGTTCAGCTCGCAAACAGTAGCATTTTTCTGCTAACAAGTGAAACAGACGATTCCTGTCAGAAAGAATGTATCAGGACACATATTTCTTATGGCTTTAGAAAGATTCTCATATGCATCTGAGAATCCAGTCATGGATCTTTCTTTCTCGGTGAAAAACAACCTTGTTTCTTAAGCGAAGCTCATCTCGCAAAGTGCAACTTTTCGTTGCTAACAAGAGAAAGAGCTGATTCTTGCAAGACAGAAGGCTAAAGGACACACATTTCTTATGGCTTCGACAAGTGATTCATATACATTCGAGCATGCAGGTCTGGAGCTTTCTCTCTTGGTGAAAAACACAGTTGTTACGTACGGGAAGCTCGTATCGCAAAGTGCACCTTTGCTCTTCTAACACGTGAAACTCTTGATTTGTGACAGACAGGAGACATGAGGGCACATATTTCTTATGGTTTTGGAAAGTAAATCATATGCATCTAAAACTCCAGGGCTGGAGCTTGCTTTCACGGTCCAAAGCACTGTTGTTCCATAGGGGAAGCTCAACGAGCAAAGTGCAACTTTGCTTTGCTAACAAGTGAAAGAGTCGATTCCTGTCAGACAGAAGGCATCAGGACACAGCTTTCTTATGGCTCTGGCTAGTGAATCACATGCATCAGAGAATCCAGGACTGGAGCTCTCTTTCTGGATGCAAAGCACAGTTGTTCCTTAGGGGAAGTTCAGCTCGCAAAGACTAGCATTTTTCTGCTAACAAGTGAAACAGTCGATTCCTGTCAGAAAGAATGTATCAGAACACATATTTCTCATGGCTTTAGAAAGAGTCTCATATGCATCTGAGAATCCAGTCCTGGATCTTTCTTTCTCGGTGAAAAACAACTTTGTTCCTTAAGCGAAGCTCATCTCGCAAAGTGCAACTTTTCGTTTCTAACACGAGAAGGAGCTGATTCTTGCAAGACAGAAGGCTAAAGGACACACATTTCTTATGGCTTCGACAAGTGATTCATATACCTTCGAGCATGCAGGTCTGGAGCTTTCTCTCTTGGTGAAAAACACAGTTGTTACGTACGGGAAGCTCGTATCGCAAAGTGCACCTTTGCTCTTCTAACACGTGAAACTCTTGATTTCTGACAGACAGGAGACATGAGGGCACATATTTCTTATGGTTTTGGAAAGTAAATCATATGCATCTAAAACTCCAGGGCTGGAGTTCGCTTTCACGATGCAAAGCACTGTTGTTCCTTAGGGAAAGCTCAACGAGCAAAGTGCAACTTTGCTTGGCTAACAAGTGAAAGAGTCGATTCCTGTCAGACAGAAGGCATCAGGACACAGCTTTCTTATGGCTCTGGCTAGTGAAACACATGCATCAGAGAATCCAGGACTGGAGCTCTCTTTCTGGATGCAAAGCACAGTTGTTCCTTAGGGGAAGTTCAGCTCGCAAAGTGCAATTTTGCGTTGCTAACAAGAGAAACAGCTGATTCTTGCAAGACAGAAGGCCAAAGGTCACACATTTCGTATGGCTTCGACAAGTGATTCATATACATTCGAGAATGCAGGTCTGAAGCTTTCTTTCTTGGCGAAAAACACAGTTGTTACGTACGGGAAGCTCGTATCGGAAAGTGCACCTTTGCTCTTCTAAAACGTGAAACTCTTGATTTCTGCCAGACAGGAGACATCAGGGCACATATTTCTTATGGTTTTGGAAAGTAAATCATATGCATCTAAAACTCCATGGCTGGAGCTTGCGTTCACGGTGCAAAGCACTGTTGTTCCTTAGGGGAAGCTCAACGAGCAAAGTGCAACTTTGCTTTGCTAACAAGTGAAAGAGTCGATTCCTGTCAGACAGAAGGCATCAGGACACAGCTTTCTTATGGCTCTGGCTAGTGAATCACATGCATCAGAGAATCCAGGACTGGAGCTCTCTTTCTGGATGCAAAGCACAGTTGTTCCTTAGGGGAAGTTCAGCTCGCAAAGACTAGCATTTTTCTGCTAACAAGTGAAACAGTCGATTCCTGTCAGAAAGAATGTATTAGGACACATATTTCTTATGGCTTTAGGAAAATTCTCATATGCATCTGAGTATCCAGTCATGGATCTTTCTTTCTCGGTGAAAAACAACTTTGTTCCTTAAGCGAAGCTCATCTCGCAAAGTGCAACTTTTCGTTGCTAACAAGAGAAAGAGCTGATTCTTGCAAGACAGAAGGCTAAAGGACACACATTTCTTATGGCTTCGACAAGTGATTCATATACATTCGAGCATGCAGGTCTGGAGCTTTCTTTCTTGGTGAAAAACACAGTTGTTACGTACGGGAAGCTCGTATCGCAAAGTGCACCTTTGCTCTTCTAAAACGTGAAACTCTTGATTTCTGCCAGACAGGAGACATCAGGGCACATATTTCTTATGGTTTTGGAAAGTAAATCATATGCATCTAAAACTCCATGGCTGGAGCTTGCTTTCACGGTGCAAAGCACTGTTGTTCCTTAGCGGAAGCTCAACGAGCAAAGTGCAACTTTGCTTTGCTAACAAGTGAAACAGTCGATTCCTGTCAGACAGAAGGCATCAGGACACAGCTTTCTTATGGCTCTGGCTAGTGAATCACATGCATCAGAGAATCCAGGACTGGAGCTCTCTTTCTGGATGCAAAGCACTGTTGTTCCTTAGGGGAAGTTCAGCTCGCAAAGACTAGCATTTTTCTGCTAACAAGTGAAACAGTCGATTCCTGTCAGAAAGAATGTATCAGGACACATATTTCTTATGGCTTTAGAAAGATTCTCATATGCATCTGAGAATCCAGTCATGGATCTTTCTTTCTCGGTGAAAAACAACCTTGTTTCTTAAGCGAAGCTCATCCCGCAAAGTGCAACTTTTCGTTTCTAACAAGAGAAACAGCTGATTCTTGCAAGACAGAAGGCTAAAGGACACACATTTCTTATGGCTTCGACAAGTGATTCATATACATTCGAGAATGCAGGTCTGGAGCTTTCTTTCTTGGTGAAAAACACAGTTGTTACGTACGGGAAGCTCGTATCGCAAAGTGCACCTTTGCTCTTCTAACACGTGAAACTCTTGATTTCTGACAGACAGGAGACATCAGGGCACATATTTCTTATGGTTTTGGAAAGTAAATCATATGTATCTAAAACCCCAGGGCTGGAGCTTACTTTCACGGTGCAAAGCACTGTTGTTCCTTAGGGGAAGCTCAACGAGCAAAGTGCAACTTTGCTTTGCTAACAAGTGAAAGAGTCGATTCCTGTCAGACAGAAGGCATCAGGACACAGCTTTCTTATGGCTCTGGCTAGTGAATCACATGCATCAGAGAATCCAGGACTGGAGCTCTCTCTCTGGATGCAAAGCACAGTTGTTCCTTAGGGGAAGTTCAGCTCGCAAAGAGTAGCATTTTTCTACTAACAAGTGAAACAGTCGATTCCTGTCAGACAGAAGGCATCAGGACACAGCTTTCTTATGGCTCTGGCTAGTGAATCACATGCATCTGAGAATCCAGTCATGGATCTTTCTTTCTCGGTGAAAAACAACCTTGTTCCTTAGGGGAAGCTCATCTCGCAAAGGCCAATTTCATTGCTAACAGGAGAAACAGCTGATTCTTGCAAGACCAAAGGCATAAGGACACACATTTCTTATGGCTTTGGTAAGTGAATAATATGTATCTGAGAATCCAGTCCTGGATCTTTCTTTCTCGGTGAAAAACAACTTTGTTCCTTAAGCGAAGCTCATCTCGCAAAGTGCAACTTTTCGTTGCTAACAAGAGAAAGAGCTGATTCTTGCAAGACAGAAGGCTAAAGGACACACATTTCTTATGGCTTCGACAAGTGATTCATATACTTTCGAGAATGCAGGTCTGGAGCTTTCTTTCTTGGTGAAAAACACAGTTGTTACGTACGGGAAGCTCATATCGCAAAGTGCACCTTTGCTCTTCTAACACGTGAAACTCTTGATTTCTGACAGACAGGAGACATCAGGGCACATATTTCTTATGGTTTTGGAAAGTAAATCATATGCATCTAAAACTCCATGGCTGGAGCTTGCTTTCACGGTGCAAAGCACTGTTGTTCCTTAGGGGAAGCTCAACGAGCAAAGTGCAACTTTGCTTTGCTAACAAGTGAAACAGTCGATTCCTGTCAGACAGAAGGCATCAGGACACAGCTTTCTTATGGCTCTGGCTAGTGAATCACATGCATCAGAGAATCCA
Source organism: Pithys albifrons albifrons (assembly GCF_047495875.1). Taxonomy (NCBI): domain Eukaryota; kingdom Metazoa; phylum Chordata; class Aves; order Passeriformes; family Thamnophilidae; genus Pithys; species Pithys albifrons. Next base: position 39,951,076 of record NC_092465.1, on the reverse strand, counting down.
GGACTGGAGCTCTCTTTCTGGATGCAAAGCACAGTTGTTCCTTAGGGGAAGTTCAGCTCGCAAAGACTAGCATTTTTCTGCTAACAAGTGAAACAGTCGATTCCTGTCAGAAAGAATGTATCAGGACACATATTTCTTATGGCTCTAGAAAGATTCTCATATGCATCTGAGAATCCAGTCATGGATCTTTCTTTCTCGGTGAAAAACAACCTTGTTTCTTAAGCTAAGCTCATCTCGCAAAGTGCAACTTTTCGTTTCTAACACGAGAAGGAGCTGATTCTTGCAAGACAGAAGGCTAAAGGACACACATTTCTTATGGCTTCGACAAGTGATTCATATACCTTCGAGCATGCAGGTCTGGAGCTTTCTCTCTTGGTGAAAAACACAGTTGTTACGTACGGGAAGCTCGTATCGCAAAGTGCACCTTTGCTCTTCTAACACGTGAAACTCTTGATTTGTGACAGACAGGAGACATCAGGGCACATATTTCTTATGGTTTTGGAAAGTAAATCATATGCATCTAAAACTCCAGGGCTGGAGTTCGCTTTCACGATGCAAAGCACTGTTGTTCCTTAGGGAAAGCTCAACGAGCAAAGTGCAACTTTGCTTGGCTAACAAGTGAAAGAGTCGATTCCTGTCAGACAGAAGGCATCAGGACACAGCTTTCTTATGGCTCTGGCTAGTGAAACACATGCATCAGAGAATCCAGGACTGGAGCTCTCTTTCTGGATGCAAAGCACAGTTGATCCTTAGGGGAAGTTCAGCTCGCAAAGTGCAATTTTGCGTTGCTAACAAGAGAAACAGCTGATTCTTGCAAGACAGAAGGCCAAAGGTCACACATTTCGTATGGCTTCGAGAAGTGATTCATATACATTCGAGAATGCAGGTCTGAAGCTTTCTTTCTTGGCGAAAAACACAGTTGTTACGTACGGGAAGCTCGTATCGGAAAGTGCACCTTTGCTCTTCTAAAACGTGAAACTCTTGATTTCTGCCAGACAGGAGACATCAGGGCACATATTTGTTATGGTTTTGGAAAGTAAATCATATGCATCTAAAACTCCATGGCTGGAGCTTGCGTTCACGGTGCAAAGCACTGTTGTTCCTTAGGGGAAGCTCAACGAGCAAAGTGCAACTCTGCTTTGCTAACAAGTGAAAGAGTCGATTCCTGTCAGACAGAAGGCATCAGAACACAGCTTTCTTATGCCTCTGGCTAGTGAATCACATGCATCTGAGAATCCAGTCATGGATCTTTCTTTCTCGGTGAAAAACAACTTTGTTCCTTAGGGGAAGCTCATCTCGCAAAGGGCAAATTTCATTGCTAACAAGAGAAACAGCTGATTCTTGCAAGACCAAAGGCATAAGGACACACATTTCTTATGGCTTTGGTAAGTGAATAATATGCATCTGAGAATCCAGTCCTGGATCTTTCTTTCTCGGTGAAAAACAACTTTGTTTCTTAAGCGAAGCTCATCTCGCAAAGTGCAACTTTTCGTTGCTAACAAGAGAAAGAGCTGATTCTTGCAAGACAGAAGGCATAAGGACACACATTTCTTATGGCTTCGACAAGTGATTCATATACATTCGAGCATGCAGGTCTGGAGCTTTCTCTCTTGGTGAAAAACACAGTTGTTACGTACGGGAAGCTCGTATCGCAAAGTGCACCTTTGCTCTTCTAACACGTGAAACTCTTGATTTCTGACAGACAGGAGACATCAGGGCACATATTTCTTATGGTTTTGGAAAGTAAATCATATGCATCTAAAACTCCAGGGCTGGAGTTTGCTTTCACGGTGCAAAGCACTGTTGTTCCTTAGGGAAAGCTCAACGAGCAAAGTGCAACTTTGCTTTGCTAACAAGTGAAAGAGTCGATTCCTGTCAGACAGAAGGCATCAGGACACAGCTTTCTTATGGCTCTGGCTAGTGAATCACATGCATCAGAGAATCCAGGACTGGAGCTCTCTTTCTGGATGCAAAGCACAGTTGTTCCTTAGGGGAAGTTCAGCTCGCAAAGACTAGCATTTTTCTGCTAACAAGTGAAACAGTCGATTCCTGTCAGAAAGAATGTATTAGGACACATATTTCTTATGGCTTTAGGAAAATTCTCATATGCATCTGAGAATCCAGTCATGGATCTTTCTTTCTCGGTGAAAAACAACTTTGTTCCTTAAGCGAAGCTCATCTCGCAAAGTGCAACTTTTCGTTGCTAACAAGAGAAACAGCTGATTCTTGCAAGACAGAAGGCTAAAGGACACACATTTCTTATGGCTTCGACAAGTGATTCATATACCTTCGAGCATGCAGGTCTGGAGCTTTCTCTCTTGGTGAAAAACACAGTTGTTACGTACGGGAAGCTCGTATCGCAAAGTGCACCTTTGCTCTTCTAACACGTGAAACTCTTGATTTCTGCCAGACAGGAGACATCAGGGCACATATTTCTTATGGTTTTGGAAAGTAAATCATATGTATCTAAAACTCCAGGGCTGGAGTTTGCTTTCACGGTGCAAAGCACTGTTGTTCCTTAGGGAAAGCTCAACGAGCAAAGTGCAACTTTGCTTGGCTAACAAGTGAAAGAGTCGATTCCTGTCAGACAGAAGGCATCAGGACACAGCTTTCTTATGGCTCTGGCTAGTGAAACACATGCATCAGAGAATCCAGGACTGGAGCTCTCTTTCTGGATGCAAAGCACAGTTGTTCATTAGGGGAAGTTCAGCTCGCAAAGTGCAATTTTGCGTTGCTAACAAGAGAAACAGCTGATTCTTGCAAGACAGAAGGCCAAAGGTCACACATTTCGTATGGCTTCGACAAGTGATTCATATACATTCGAGAATGCAGGTCTGAAGCTTTCTTTCTTGGCGAAAAACACAGTTGTTACGTACGGGAAGCTCGTATCGGAAAGTGCACCTTTGCTCTTCTAAAACGTGAAACTCTTGATTTCTGACAGACAGGAGACATCAGGGCACATATTTCTTATGGTTTTGGAAAGTAAATCATATGCATCTAAAACTCCATGGCTGGAGCTTGCTTTCACGGTGCAAAGCACTGTTGTTCCTTAGGGGAAGCTCAACGAGCAAAGTGCAACTTTGCTTTGCTAACAAGTGAAAGAGTCGATTCCTGTCAGACAGAAGGCATCAGGACACAGCTTTCTTATGGCTCTGGCTAGTGAATCACATGCATCAGAGAATCCAGGACTGGAGCTCTCTATCTGGATGCAAAGCACAGTTGTTCCTTAGGGGAAGTTCAGCTCGCAAAGAGTAGCATTTTTCTACTAACAAGTGAAACAGTCGATTCCTGTCAGACAGAAGGCATCAGGACACAGCTTTCTTATGGCTCTGGCTAGTGAATCACATGCATCTGAGAATCCAGTCATGGATCTTTCTTTCTCGGTGAAAAACAACTTTGTTCCTTAAGCGAAGCTCATCTCGCAAAGTGCAACTTTTCGTTTCTAACACGAGAAGGAGCTGATTCTTGCAAGACAGAAGGCTAAAGGACACACATTTCTTATGGCTTCGACAAGTGATTCATATACATTCGAGCATGCAGGTCTGGAGCTTTCTCTCTTGGTGAAAAACACAGTTGTTACGTACGGGAAGCTCGTATCGCAAAGTGCACCTTTGCTCTTCTAACACGTGAAACTCTTGATTTCTGCCAGACAGGAGACATGAGGGCACATATTTCTTATGGTTTTGGAAAGTAAATCATATGCATCTAAAACTCCATGGCTGGAGCTTGCTTTCACGGTGCAAAGCACTGTTGTTCCATAGGGGAAGCTCAACGAGCAAAGTGCAACTTTGCTTTGCTAACAAGTGAAAGAGTCGATTCCTGTCAGACAGAAGGCATCAGGACACAGCTTTCTTATGGCTCTGGCTAGTGAATCACATGCATCAGAGAATCCAGGACTGGAGCTCTCTTTCTGGATGCAAAGCACAGTTGTTCCTTAGGGGAAGTTCAGCTCGCAAAGACTAGCATTTTTCTGCTAACAAGTGAAACAGTCGATTCCTGTCAGAAAGAATGTATCAGAACACATATTTCTCATGGCTTTAGAAAGAGTCTCATATGCATCTGAGAATCCAGTCCTGGATCTTTCTTTCTCGGTGAAAAACAACTTTGTTCCTTAAGCGAAGCTCATCTCGCAAAGTGCAACTTTTCGTTTCTAACACGAGAAGGAGCTGATTCTTGCAAGACAGAAGGCTAAAGGACACACATTTCTTATGGCTTCGACAAGTGATTCATATACCTTCGAGCATGCAGGTCTGGAGCTTTCTCTCTTGGTGAAAAACACAGTTGTTACGTACGGGAAGCTCGTATCGCAAAGTGCACCTTTGCTCTTCTAACACGTGAAACTCTTGATTTCTGACAGACAGGAGACATCAGGGCACATATTTCTTATGGTTTTGGAAAGCAAATCATATGCATCTAAAACTCCAGGGCTGGAGTTCGCTTTCACGATGCAAAGCACTGTTGTTCCTTAGGGAAAGCTCAACGAGCAAAGTGCAACTTTGCTTTGCTAACAAGTGAAAGAGTCGATTCCTGTCAGACAGAAGGCATCAGGACACAGCTTTCTTATGGCTCTGGCTAGTGAAACACATGCATCAGAGAATCCAGGACTGGAGCTCTCTTTCTGGATGCAAAGCACAGTTGTTCCTTAGGGGAAGTTCAGCTCGCAAAGTGCAATTTTGCGTTGCTAACAAGAGAAACAGCTGATTCTTGCAAGACAGAAGGCCAAAGGTCACACATTTCGTATGGCTTCGACAAGTGATTCATATACATTCGAGAATGCAGGTCTGAAGCTTTCTTTCTTGGCGAAAAACACAGTTGTTACGTACGGGAAGCTCGTATCGGAAAGTGCACCTTTGCTCTTCTAAAACGTGAAACTCTTGATTTCTGACAGACAGGAGACATCAGGGCACATATTTCTTATGGTTTTGGAAAGTAAATCATATGCATCTAAAACTCCATGGCTGGAGCTTGCGTTCACGGTGCAAAGCACTGTTGTTCCTTAGGGGAAGCTCAACGAGCAAAGTGCAACTTTGCTTTGCTAACAAGTGAAAGAGTCGATTCCTGTCAGACAGAAGGCATCAGGACACAGCTTTCTTATGGCTCTGGCTAGTGAAACACATGCATCAGAGAATCCAGGACTGGAGCTCTCTTTCTGGATGCAAAGCACAGTTGTTCCTTAGGGGAAGTTCAGCTCGCAAAGACTAGCATTTTTCTGCTAACAAGTGAAACAGTCGATTCCTGTCAGAAAGAATGTATTAGGACACATATTTCTTATGGCTTTAGGAAAATTCTCATATGCATCTGAGTATCCAGTCATGGATCTTTCTTTCTCGGTGAAAAACAACTTTGTTCCTTAAGCGAAGCTCATCTCGCAAAGTGCAACTTTTCGTTTCTAACACGAGAAGGAGCTGATTCTTGCAAGACAGAAGGCTAAAGGACACACATTTCTTATGGCTTCGACAAGTGATTCATATACCTTCGAGCATGCAGGTCTGGAGCTTTCTCTCTTGGTGAAAAACACAGTTGTTACGTACGGGAAGCTCGTATCGCAAAGTGCACCTTTGCTCTTCTAACACGTGAAACTCTTGATTTCTGCCAGACAGGAGACATGAGGGCACATATTTCTTATGGTTTTGGAAAGTAAATCATATGCATCTAAAACTCCGGGGCTGGAGTTCGCTTTCACGGTGCAAAGCACTGTTGTTCCTTAGGGAAAGCTCAACGAGCAAAGTGCAACTTTACTTGGCTAACAAGTGAAAGAGTCGATTCCTGTCAGACAGAAGGCATCAGGACACAGCTTTCTTATGGCTCTGGCTAGTGAAACACATGCATCAGAGAATCCAGGACTGGAGCTCTCTTTCTGGATGCAAAGCACAGTTGTTCCTTAGGGGAAGTTCAGCTCGCAAAGTGCAATTTTGCGTTGCTAACAAGAGAAACAGCTGATTCTTGCAAGACAGAAGGCCAAAGGTAACACATTTCGTATGGCTTCGAGAAGTGATTCATATACATTCGAGAATGCAGGTCTGAAGCTTTCTTTCTTGGCGAAAAACACAGTTGTTACGTACGGGAAGCTCGTATCGGAAAGTGCACCTTTGCTCTTCTAAAACGTGAAACTCTTGATTTCTGACAGACAGGAGACATCAGGGCACATATTTCTTATGGTTTTGGAAAGTAAATCATATGCATCTAAAACTCCATGGCTGGAGCTTGCGTTCACGGTGCAAAGCACTGTTGTTCCTTAGGGGAAGCTCAACGAGCAAAGTGCAACTTTGCTTTGCTAACAAGTGAAAGAGTCGATTCCTGTCAGACAGAAGGCATCAGGACACAGCTTTCTTATGCCTCTGGCTAGTGAATCACATGCATCTGAGAATCCAGTCATGGATCTTTCTTTCTCGGTGAAAAACAACTTTGTTCCTTAAGAGAAGCTCATCTCGCAAAGTGCAACTTTTCGTTGCTAAAAAGAGAAACAGCTGATTCTTGCAAGACCAAAGGCATAAAGACACACATTTCTTATGGCTTTGGTAAGTGAATAATATGCATCTGAGAATCCGGTCCTGGATCTTTCTTTCTCGGTGAAAAACAACTTTGTTCCTTAAGAGAAGCTCATCTCGCAATGTGCAAATTTCATTGCTAACAGAGAAACAGCTGATTCTTGCAAGACCAAAGGCATGAAGACACACATTTCTTATGGCTTTGGTAAGTGAATAATATGCATCTGAGAATCCGGTCCTGGATCTTTCTTTCTCGGTGAAAAACAACTTTGTTCCTTAAGAGAAGCTCATCTCGCAAAGTGCAACTTTTCGTTGCTAAAAAGAGAAACAGCTGATTCTTGCAAGACAGAAGGCTAAAGGACACACATTTCTTATGGCTTCGACAAGTGATTCATATACATTCGAGCATGCAGGTCTGGAGCTTTCTCTCTTGGTGAAAAACACAGTTGTTACGTACGGGAAGCTCGTATCGCAAAGTGCACCTTTGCTCTTCTAACACGTGAAACTCTTGATTTCTGCCAGACAGGAGACATGAGGGCACATATTTCTTATGGTTTTGGAAAGTAAATCATATGCATCTAAAACTCCAGGGCTGGAGCTTGCTTTCACGGTGCAAAGCACTGTTGTTCCTTAGGGAAAGCTCAACGAGCAAAGTGCAACTTTGCTTTGCTAACAAGTGAAAGAGTCGATTCCTGTCAGACAGAAGGCATCAGGACACAGCTTTCTTATGGCTCTGGCTAGTGAATCACATGCATCAGAGAATCCAGGACTGGAGCTCTCTTTCTGGATGCAAAGCACAGTTGTTCCTTAGGGGAAGTTCAGCTCGCAAAGACTAGCATTTTTCTGCTAACAAGTGAAACAGTCGATTCCTGTCAGAAAGAATGTATTAGGACACATATTTCTTATGGCTTTAGAAAAATTCTTATATGCATCTGAGAATCCAGTCATGGATCTTTCTTTCTCGGTGAAAAACAACTTTGTTCCTTAAGCGAAGCTCATCTCGCAAAGTGCAACTTTTCGTTGCTAACAAGAGAAAGAGCTGATTCTTGCAAGACTGAAGGCTAAAGGACACACATTTCTTATGGCTTCGACAAGTGATTCATATACATTCGAGCATGCAGGTCTGGAGCTTTCTTTCTTGGTGAAAAACACAGTTGTTACGTACGGGAAGCTCGTATCGCAAAGTGCACCTTTGCTCTTCTAACACGTGAAACTCTTGATTTGTGACAGACAGGAGACATCAGGGCACATATTTCTTATGGTTTTGGAAAGTAAATCATATGCATCTAAAACTCTAGGGCTGGAGCTTGCTTTCACGCTGCAAAGCACTGTTGTTCCTTAGCGGAAGCTCAACGAGCAAAGTGCAACTTTGCTTTGCTAACAAGTGAAACAGTCGATTCCTGTCAGACAGAAGGAATCAGGACACAGCTTTCTTATGGCTCTGGCTAGTGAATCACATGCATCAGAGAATCCAGGACTGGAGCTCTCTTTCTGGATGCAAAGCACTGTTGTTCCTTAGGGGAAGTTCAGCTCGCAAAGACTAGCATTTTTCTGCTAACAAGTGAAACAGTCGATTCCTGTCAGAAAGAATGTATCAGGACACATATTTCTTATGGCTCTAGAAAGATTCTCATATGCATCTGAGAATCCAGTCATGGATCTTTCTTTCTCGGTGAAAAACAACCTTGTTTCTTAAGCGAAGCTCATCTCGCAAAGTGCAACTTTTCGTTGCTAACAAGAGAAACAGCTGATTCTTGCAAGACAGAAGGCTAAAGGACACACATTTCTTATGGCTTCGACAAGTGATTCATATACATTCGAGCATGCAGGTCTGAAGCTTTCTTTCTTGGTGAAAAACACAGTTGTTACGTACGGGAAGCTCGTATCGCAAAGTGCACCTTTGCTCTTCTAACACGTGAAACTCTTGAATTGTGACAGACAGGAGACATCAGGGCACATATTTCTTATGGTTTTGGAAAGTAAATCATATGCATCTAAAACTCCATGGCTGGAGCTTGCTTTCACGGTGCAAAGCACTGTTGTTCCTTAGGGGAAGCTCAACGAGCAAAGTGCAACTTTGCTTTGCTAACAAGTGAAAGAGTCGATTCCTGTCAGACAGAAGGCATCAGGACACAGCTTTCTTATGGCTCTGGCTAGTGAATCACATGCATCTGAGAATCCAGTCATGGATCTTTCTTTCTCGGTGAAAAACAACTTTGTTCCTTAAGAGAAGCTCATCTCGCAAAGTGCAACTTTTCGTTGCTAACAAGAGAAACAGCTGATTCTGGCAAGACCAAAGGCATAAAGACACACATTTCTTATGGCTTTGGTAAGTGAATAATATGCATCTGAGAATCCAGTCATGGATCTTTCTTTCTCGGTGAAAAACAACTTTGTTCCTTAAGAGAAGCTCATCTCGCAAAGTGCAACTTTTCGTTGCTAAAAAGAGAAACAGCTGATTCTTGCAAGACAGAAGGCTAAAGGACACACATTTCTTATGGCTTCGACAAGTGATTCATATACATTCGAGAATGCAGGTCTGGAACTTTCTTTCTTGGTGAAAAACACAGTTGTTACGTACGGGAAGCTCGTATCGCAAAGTGCACCTTTGCTCTTCTAACACGTGAAACTCTTGATTTCTGCCAGACAGGAGACATGAGGGCACATATTTCTTATGGTTTTGGAAAGTAAATCATATGCATCTAAAACTCCATGGCTGGAGCTTGCTTTCACGGTGCAAAGCACTGTTGTTCCATAGGGGAAGCTCAACGAGCAAAGTGCAACTTTGCTTTGCTAACAAGTGAAAGACGCGATTCCTGTCAGACAGAAGGCATTAGGACACAGCTTTCTTATGGCTCTGGCTAGTGAAACACATGCATCAGAGAATCCAGGACTGGAGCTCTCTTTCTGGATGCAAAGCACAGTTGTTCATTAGGGGAAGTTCAGCTCGCAAAGTGCAATTTTGCGTTGCTAACAAGAGAAACAGCTGATTCTTGCAAGACAGAAGGCCAAAGGTCACACATTTCATATGGCTTCGACAAGTGATTCATATACATTCGAGAATGCAGGTCTGAAGCTTTCTTTCTTGGTGAAAAACACAGTTGTTACGTACGGGAAGCTCGTATCGGAAAGTGCACCTTTGCTCTTCTAAAACGTGAAACTCTTGATTTCTGCCAGACAGGAGACATCAGGGCACATATTTCTTATGGTTTTGGAAAGTAAATCATATGCATCTAAAACTCCATGGCTGGAGCTTGCGTTCACGGTGCAAAGCACTGTTGTTCCTTAGGGGAAGCTCAACGAGCAAAGTGCAACTTTGCTTTGCTAACAAGTGAAAGAGTCGATTCCTGTCAGACAGAAGGCATCAGGACACAGCTTTCTTATGCCTCTGGCTAGTGAATCACATGCATCTGAGAATCCAGTCATGGATCTTTCTTTCTCGGTGAAAAACAACTTTGTTCCTTAAGAGAAGCTCATCTCGCAAAGTGCAACTTTTCGTTGCTAAAAAGGGAAACAGCTGATTCTTGCAAGACCAAAGGCATAAAGACACACATTTCTTATGGCTTTGGTAAGTGAATAATATGCATCTGAGAATCCGGTCCTGGATCTTTCTTTCTCGGTGAAAAACAACTTTGTTCCTTAAGAGAAGCTCATCTCGCAATGTGCAAATTTCATTGCTAACAGAGAAACAGCTGATTCTTGCAAGACCAAAGGCATGAAGACACACATTTCTTATGGCTTTGGTAAGTGAATAATATGCATCTGAGAATCCGGTCCTGGATCTTTCTTTCTCGGTGAAAAACAACTTTGTTCCTTAAGAGAAGCTCATCTCGCAAAGTGCAACTTTTCGTTGCTAACAAGAGAAACAGCTGATTCTTGCAAGACAGAAGGCTAAAGGACACACATTTCTTATGGCTTCGAAAAGTTATTCATATATATTCGAGCATGCAGGTCTGGAGCTTTCTCTCTTGGTGAAAAACACAGTTGTTACGTACGGGAAGCTCGTATCGCAAAGTGCACCTTTGCTCTTCTAACACGTGAAACTCTTGATTTCTGCCAGACAGGAGACATGAGGGCACATATTTCTTATGGTTTTGGAAAGTAAATCATATGCATCTAAAACTCCGGGGCTGGAGTTCGCTTTCACGGTGCAAAGCACTGTTGTTCCTTAGGGAAAGCTCAACGAGCAAAGTGCAACTTTACTTGGCTAACAAGTGAAAGAGTCGATTCCTGTCAGACAGAAGGCATCAGGACACAGCTTTCTTATGGCTCTGGCTAGTGAAACACATGCATCAGAGAATCCAGGACTGGAGCTCTCTTTCTGGATGCAAAGCACAGTTGTTCCTTAGGGGAAGTTCAGCTCGCAAAGTGCAATTTTGCGTTGCTAACAAGAGAAACAGCTGATTCTTGCAAGACAGAAGGCCAAAGGTAACACATTTCGTATGGCTTCGAGAAGTGATTCATATACATTCGAGAATGCAGGTCTGAAGCTTTCTTTCTTGGCGAAAAACACAGTTGTTACGTACGGGAAGCTCGTATCGGAAAGTGCACCTTTGCTCTTCTAAAACGTGAAACTCTTGATTTCTGACAGACAGGAGACATCAGGGCACATATTTCTTATGGTTTTGGAAAGTAAATCATATGCATCTAAAACTCCATGGCTGGAGCTTGCGTTCACGGTGCAAAGCACTGTTGTTCCTTAGGGGAAGCTCAACGAGCAAAGTGCAACTTTGCTTTGCTAACAAGTGAAAGAGTCGATTCCTGTCAGACAGAAGGCATCAGGACACAGCTTTCTTATGCCTCTGGCTAGTGAATCACATGCATCTGAGAATCCAGTCATGGATCTTTCTTTCTCGGTGAAAAACAACTTTGTTCCTTAAGAGAAGCTCATCTCGCAAAGTGCAACTTTTCGTTGCTAAAAAGAGAAACAGCTGATTCTTGCAAGACCAAAGGCATAAAGACACACATTTCTTATGGCTTTGGTAAGTGAATAATATGCATCTGAGAATCCGGTCCTGGATCTTTCTTTCTCGGTGAAAAACAACTTTGTTCCTTAAGAGAAGCTCATCTCGCAATGTGCAAATTTCATTGCTAACAGAGAAACAGCTGATTCTTGCAAGACCAAAGGCATGAAGACACACATTTCTTATGGCTTTGGTAAGTGAATAATATGCATCTGAGAATCCGGTCCTGGATCTTTCTTTCTCGGTGAAAAACAACTTTGTTCCTTAAGAGAAGCTCATCTCGCAAAGTGCAACTTTTCGTTGCTAAAAAGAGAAACAGCTGATTCTTGCAAGACAGAAGGCTAAAGGACACACATTTCTTATGGCTTCGACAAGTGATTCATATACATTCGAGCATGCAGGTCTGGAGCTTTCTCTCTTGGTGAAAAACACAGTTGTTACGTACGGGAAGCTCGTATCGCAAAGTGCACCTTTGCTCTTCTAACACGTGAAACTCTTGATTTCTGCCAGACAGGAGACATGAGGGCACATATTTCTTATGGTTTTGGAAAGTAAATCATATGCATCTAAAACTCCAGGGCTGGAGCTTGCTTTCACGGTGCAAAGCACTGTTGTTCCTTAGGGAAAGCTCAACGAGCAAAGTGCAACTTTGCTTTGCTAACAAGTGAAAGAGTCGATTCCTGTCAGACAGAAGGCATCAGGACACAGCTTTCTTATGGCTCTGGCTAGTGAATCACATGCATCAGAGAATCCAGGACTGGAGCTCTCTTTCTGGATGCAAAGCACAGTTGTTCCTTAGGGGAAGTTCAGCTCGCAAAGACTAGCATTTTTCTGCTAACAAGTGAAACAGTCGATTCCTGTCAGAAAGAATGTATCAGGACACATATTTCTTATGGCTCTAGAAAGATTCTCATATGCATCTGAGAATCCAGTCATGGATCTTTCTTTCTCGGTGAAAAACAACCTTGTTTCTTAAGCTAAGCTCATCTCGCAAAGTGCAACTTTTCGTTTCTAACACGAGAAGGAGCTGATTCTTGCAAGACAGAAGGCTAAAGGACACACATTTCTTATGGCTTCGACAAGTGATTCATATACCTTCGAGCATGCAGGTCTGGAGCTTTCTCTCTTGGTGAAAAACACAGTTGTTACGTACGGGAAGCTCGTATCGCAAAGTGCACCTTTGCTCTTCTAACACGTGAAACTCTTGATTTGTGACAGACAGGAGACATCAGGGCACATATTTCTTATGGTTTTGGAAAGTAAATCATATGCATCTAAAACTCCAGGGCTGGAGTTCGCTTTCACGATGCAAAGCACTGTTGTTCCTTAGGGAAAGCTCAACGAGCAAAGTGCAACTTTGCTTGGCTAACAAGTGAAAGAGTCGATTCCTGTCAGACAGAAGGCATCAGGACACAGCTTTCTTATGGCTCTGGCTAGTGAAACACATGCATCAGAGAATCCAGGACTGGAGCTCTCTTTCTGGATGCAAAGCACAGTTGATCCTTAGGGGAAGTTCAGCTCGCAAAGTGCAATTTTGCGTTGCTAACAAGAGAAACAGCTGATTCTTGCAAGACAGAAGGCCAAAGGTCACACATTTCGTATGGCTTCGAGAAGTGATTCATATACATTCGAGAATGCAGGTCTGAAGCTTTCTTTCTTGGCGAAAAACACAGTTGTTACGTACGGGAAGCTCGTATCGGAAAGTGCACCTTTGCTCTTCTAAAACGTGAAACTCTTGATTTCTGCCAGACAGGAGACATCAGGGCACATATTTGTTATGGTTTTGGAAAGTAAATCATATGCATCTAAAACTCCATGGCTGGAGCTTGCGTTCACGGTGCAAAGCACTGTTGTTCCTTAGGGGAAGCTCAACGAGCAAAGTGCAACTCTGCTTTGCTAACAAGTGAAAGAGTCGATTCCTGTCAGACAGAAGGCATCAGAACACAGCTTTCTTATGCCTCTGGCTAGTGAATCACATGCATCTGAGAATCCAGTCATGGATCTTTCTTTCTCGGTGAAAAACAACTTTGTTCCTTAGGGGAAGCTCATCTCGCAAAGGGCAAATTTCATTGCTAACAAGAGAAACAGCTGATTCTTGCAAGACCAAAGGCATAAGGACACACATTTCTTATGGCTTTGGTAAGTGAATAATATGCATCTGAGAATCCAGTCCTGGATCTTTCTTTCTCGGTGAAAAACAACTTTGTTTCTTAAGCGAAGCTCATCTCGCAAAGTGCAACTTTTCGTTGCTAACAAGAGAAAGAGCTGATTCTTGCAAGACAGAAGGCATAAGGACACACATTTCTTATGGCTTCGACAAGTGATTCATATACATTCGAGCATGCAGGTCTGGAGCTTTCTCTCTTGGTGAAAAACACAGTTGTTACGTACGGGAAGCTCGTATCGCAAAGTGCACCTTTGCTCTTCTAACACGTGAAACTCTTGATTTCTGACAGACAGGAGACATCAGGGCACATATTTCTTATGGTTTTGGAAAGTAAATCATATGCATCTAAAACTCCAGGGCTGGAGTTTGCTTTCACGGTGCAAAGCACTGTTGTTCCTTAGGGAAAGCTCAACGAGCAAAGTGCAACTTTGCTTTGCTAACAAGTGAAAGAGTCGATTCCTGTCAGACAGAAGGCATCAGGACACAGCTTTCTTATGGCTCTGGCTAGTGAATCACATGCATCAGAGAATCCAGGACTGGAGCTCTCTTTCTGGATGCAAAGCACAGTTGTTCCTTAGGGGAAGTTCAGCTCGCAAAGACTAGCATTTTTCTGCTAACAAGTGAAACAGTCGATTCCTGTCAGAAAGAATGTATTAGGACACATATTTCTTATGGCTTTAGGAAAATTCTCATATGCATCTGAGAATCCAGTCATGGATCTTTCTTTCTCGGTGAAAAACAACTTTGTTCCTTAAGCGAAGCTCATCTCGCAAAGTGCAACTTTTCGTTGCTAACAAGAGAAACAGCTGATTCTTGCAAGACAGAAGGCTAAAGGACACACATTTCTTATGGCTTCGACAAGTGATTCATATACCTTCGAGCATGCAGGTCTGGAGCTTTCTCTCTTGGTGAAAAACACAGTTGTTACGTACGGGAAGCTCGTATCGCAAAGTGCACCTTTGCTCTTCTAACACGTGAAACTCTTGATTTCTGCCAGACAGGAGACATCAGGGCACATATTTCTTATGGTTTTGGAAAGTAAATCATATGTATCTAAAACTCCAGGGCTGGAGTTTGCTTTCACGGTGCAAAGCACTGTTGTTCCTTAGGGAAAGCTCAACGAGCAAAGTGCAACTTTGCTTGGCTAACAAGTGAAAGAGTCGATTCCTGTCAGACAGAAGGCATCAGGACACAGCTTTCTTATGGCTCTGGCTAGTGAAACACATGCATCAGAGAATCCAGGACTGGAGCTCTCTTTCTGGATGCAAAGCACAGTTGTTCATTAGGGGAAGTTCAGCTCGCAAAGTGCAATTTTGCGTTGCTAACAAGAGAAACAGCTGATTCTTGCAAGACAGAAGGCCAAAGGTCACACATTTCGTATGGCTTCGACAAGTGATTCATATACATTCGAGAATGCAGGTCTGAAGCTTTCTTTCTTGGCGAAAAACACAGTTGTTACGTACGGGAAGCTCGTATCGGAAAGTGCACCTTTGCTCTTCTAAAACGTGAAACTCTTGATTTCTGACAGACAGGAGACATCAGGGCACATATTTCTTATGGTTTTGGAAAGTAAATCATATGCATCTAAAACTCCATGGCTGGAGCTTGCTTTCACGGTGCAAAGCACTGTTGTTCCTTAGGGGAAGCTCAACGAGCAAAGTGCAACTTTGCTTTGCTAACAAGTGAAAGAGTCGATTCCTGTCAGACAGAAGGCATCAGGACACAGCTTTCTTATGGCTCTGGCTAGTGAATCACATGCATCAGAGAATCCAGGACTGGAGCTCTCTCTCTGGATGCAAAGCACAGTTGTTCCTTAGGGGAAGTTCAGCTCGCAAAGAGTAGCATTTTTCTACTAACAAGTGAAACAGTCGATTCCTGTCAGACAGAAGGCATCAGGACACAGCTTTCTTATGGCTCTGGCTAGTGAATCACATGCATCTGAGAATCCAGTCATGGATCTTTCTTTCTCGGTGAAAAACAACTTTGTTCCTTAAGCGAAGCTCATCTCGCAAAGTGCAACTTTTCGTTTCTAACACGAGAAGGAGCTGATTCTTGCAAGACAGAAGGCTAAAGGACACACATTTCTTATGGCTTCGACAAGTGATTCATATACATTCGAGCATGCAGGTCTGGAGCTTTCTCTCTTGGTGAAAAACACAGTTGTTACGTACGGGAAGCTCGTATCGCAAAGTGCACCTTTGCTCTTCTAACACGTGAAACTCTTGATTTCTGCCAGACAGGAGACATGAGGGCACATATTTCTTATGGTTTTGGAAAGTAAATCATATGCATCTAAAACTCCATGGCTGGAGCTTGCTTTCACGGTGCAAAGCACTGTTGTTCCATAGGGGAAGCTCAACGAGCAAAGTGCAACTTTGCTTTGCTAACAAGTGAAAGAGTCGATTCCTGTCAGACAGAAGGCATCAGGACACAGCTTTCTTATGGCTCTGGCTAGTGAATCACATGCATCAGAGAATCCAGGACTGGAGCTCTCTTTCTGGATGCAAAGCACAGTTGTTCCTTAGGGGAAGTTCAGCTCGCAAAGACTAGCATTTTTCTGCTAACAAGTGAAACAGTCGATTCCTGTCAGAAAGAATGTATCAGAACACATATTTCTCATGGCTTTAGAAAGAGTCTCATATGCATCTGAGAATCCAGTCCTGGATCTTTCTTTCTCGGTGAAAAACAACTTTGTTCCTTAAGCGAAGCTCATCTCGCAAAGTGCAACTTTTCGTTTCTAACACGAGAAGGAGCTGATTCTTGCAAGACAGAAGGCTAAAGGACACACATTTCTTATGGCTTCGACAAGTGATTCATATACCTTCGAGCATGCAGGTCTGGAGCTTTCTCTCTTGGTGAAAAACACAGTTGTTACGTACGGGAAGCTCGTATCGCAAAGTGCACCTTTGCTCTTCTAACACGTGAAACTCTTGATTTCTGACAGACAGGAGACATCAGGGCACATATTTCTTATGGTTTTGGAAAGCAAATCATATGCATCTAAAACTCCAGGGCTGGAGTTCGCTTTCACGATGCAAAGCACTGTTGTTCCTTAGGGAAAGCTCAACGAGCAAAGTGCAACTTTGCTTTGCTAACAAGTGAAAGAGTCGATTCCTGTCAGACAGAAGGCATCAGGACACAGCTTTCTTATGGCTCTGGCTAGTGAAACACATGCATCAGAGAATCCAGGACTGGAGCTCTCTTTCTGGATGCAAAGCACAGTTGTTCCTTAGGGGAAGTTCAGCTCGCAAAGTGCAATTTTGCGTTGCTAACAAGAGAAACAGCTGATTCTTGCAAGACAGAAGGCCAAAGGTCACACATTTCGTATGGCTTCGACAAGTGATTCATATACATTCGAGAATGCAGGTCTGAAGCTTTCTTTCTTGGCGAAAAACACAGTTGTTACGTACGGGAAGCTCGTATCGGAAAGTGCACCTTTGCTCTTCTAAAACGTGAAACTCTTGATTTCTGACAGACAGGAGACATCAGGGCACATATTTCTTATGGTTTTGGAAAGTAAATCATATGCATCTAAAACTCCATGGCTGGAGCTTGCGTTCACGGTGCAAAGCACTGTTGTTCCTTAGGGGAAGCTCAACGAGCAAAGTGCAACTTTGCTTTGCTAACAAGTGAAAGAGTCGATTCCTGTCAGACAGAAGGCATCAGGACACAGCTTTCTTATGGCTCTGGCTAGTGAAACACATGCATCAGAGAATCCAGGACTGGAGCTCTCTTTCTGGATGCAAAGCACAGTTGTTCCTTAGGGGAAGTTCAGCTCGCAAAGACTAGCATTTTTCTGCTAACAAGTGAAACAGTCGATTCCTGTCAGAAAGAATGTATTAGGACACATATTTCTTATGGCTTTAGGAAAATTCTCATATGCATCTGAGTATCCAGTCATGGATCTTTCTTTCTCGGTGAAAAACAACTTTGTTCCTTAAGCGAAGCTCATCTCGCAAAGTGCAACTTTTCGTTTCTAACACGAGAAGGAGCTGATTCTTGCAAGACAGAAGGCTAAAGGACACACATTTCTTATGGCTTCGACAAGTGATTCATATACCTTCGAGCATGCAGGTCTGGAGCTTTCTCTCTTGGTGAAAAACACAGTTGTTACGTACGGGAAGCTCGTATCGCAAAGTGCACCTTTGCTCTTCTAACACGTGAAACTCTTGATTTCTGCCAGACAGGAGACATGAGGGCACATATTTCTTATGGTTTTGGAAAGTAAATCATATGCATCTAAAACTCCGGGGCTGGAGTTCGCTTTCACGGTGCAAAGCACTGTTGTTCCTTAGGGAAAGCTCAACGAGCAAAGTGCAACTTTACTTGGCTAACAAGTGAAAGAGTCGATTCCTGTCAGACAGAAGGCATCAGGACACAGCTTTCTTATGGCTCTGGCTAGTGAAACACATGCATCAGAGAATCCAGGACTGGAGCTCTCTTTCTGGATGCAAAGCACAGTTGTTCCTTAGGGGAAGTTCAGCTCGCAAAGTGCAATTTTGCGTTGCTAACAAGAGAAACAGCTGATTCTTGCAAGACAGAAGGCCAAAGGTAACACATTTCGTATGGCTTCGAGAAGTGATTCATATACATTCGAGAATGCAGGTCTGAAGCTTTCTTTCTTGGCGAAAAACACAGTTGTTACGTACGGGAAGCTCGTATCGGAAAGTGCACCTTTGCTCTTCTAAAACGTGAAACTCTTGATTTCTGACAGACAGGAGACATCAGGGCACATATTTCTTATGGTTTTGGAAAGTAAATCATATGCATCTAAAACTCCATGGCTGGAGCTTGCGTTCACGGTGCAAAGCACTGTTGTTCCTTAGGGGAAGCTCAACGAGCAAAGTGCAACTTTGCTTTGCTAACAAGTGAAAGAGTCGATTCCTGTCAGACAGAAGGCATCAGGACACAGCTTTCTTATGCCTCTGGCTAGTGAATCACATGCATCTGAGAATCCAGTCATGGATCTTTCTTTCTCGGTGAAAAACAACTTTGTTCCTTAAGAGAAGCTCATCTCGCAAAGTGCAACTTTTCGTTGCTAAAAAGAGAAACAGCTGATTCTTGCAAGACCAAAGGCATAAAGACACACATTTCTTATGGCTTTGGTAAGTGAATAATATGCATCTGAGAATCCGGTCCTGGATCTTTCTTTCTCGGTGAAAAACAACTTTGTTCCTTAAGAGAAGCTCATCTCGCAATGTGCAAATTTCATTGCTAACAGAGAAACAGCTGATTCTTGCAAGACCAAAGGCATGAAGACACACATTTCTTATGGCTTTGGTAAGTGAATAATATGCATCTGAGAATCCGGTCCTGGATCTTTCTTTCTCGGTGAAAAACAACTTTGTTCCTTAAGAGAAGCTCATCTCGCAAAGTGCAACTTTTCGTTGCTAAAAAGAGAAACAGCTGATTCTTGCAAGACAGAAGGCTAAAGGACACACATTTCTTATGGCTTCGACAAGTGATTCATATACATTCGAGCATGCAGGTCTGGAGCTTTCTCTCTTGGTGAAAAACACAGTTGTTACGTACGGGAAGCTCGTATCGCAAAGTGCACCTTTGCTCTTCTAACACGTGAAACTCTTGATTTCTGCCAGACAGGAGACATGAGGGCACATATTTCTTATGGTTTTGGAAAGTAAATCATATGCATCTAAAACTCCAGGGCTGGAGCTTGCTTTCACGGTGCAAAGCACTGTTGTTCCTTAGGGAAAGCTCAACGAGCAAAGTGCAACTTTGCTTTGCTAACAAGTGAAAGAGTCGATTCCTGTCAGACAGAAGGCATCAGGACACAGCTTTCTTATGGCTCTGGCTAGTGAATCACATGCATCAGAGAATCCAGGACTGGAGCTCTCTTTCTGGATGCAAAGCACAGTTGTTCCTTAGGGGAAGTTCAGCTCGCAAAGACTAGCATTTTTCTGCTAACAAGTGAAACAGTCGATTCCTGTCAGAAAGAATGTATTAGGACACATATTTCTTATGGCTTTAGAAAAATTCTTATATGCATCTGAGAATCCAGTCATGGATCTTTCTTTCTCGGTGAAAAACAACTTTGTTCCTTAAGCGAAGCTCATCTCGCAAAGTGCAACTTTTCGTTGCTAACAAGAGAAAGAGCTGATTCTTGCAAGACTGAAGGCTAAAGGACACACATTTCTTATGGCTTCGACAAGTGATTCATATACATTCGAGCATGCAGGTCTGGAGCTTTCTTTCTTGGTGAAAAACACAGTTGTTACGTACGGGAAGCTCGTATCGCAAAGTGCACCTTTGCTCTTCTAACACGTGAAACTCTTGATTTGTGACAGACAGGAGACATCAGGGCACATATTTCTTATGGTTTTGGAAAGTAAATCATATGCATCTAAAACTCTAGGGCTGGAGCTTGCTTTCACGCTGCAAAGCACTGTTGTTCCTTAGCGGAAGCTCAACGAGCAAAGTGCAACTTTGCTTTGCTAACAAGTGAAACAGTCGATTCCTGTCAGACAGAAGGAATCAGGACACAGCTTTCTTATGGCTCTGGCTAGTGAATCACATGCATCAGAGAATCCAGGACTGGAGCTCTCTTTCTGGATGCAAAGCACTGTTGTTCCTTAGGGGAAGTTCAGCTCGCAAAGACTAGCATTTTTCTGCTAACAAGTGAAACAGTCGATTCCTGTCAGAAAGAATGTATCAGGACACATATTTCTTATGGCTCTAGAAAGATTCTCATATGCATCTGAGAATCCAGTCATGGATCTTTCTTTCTCGGTGAAAAACAACCTTGTTTCTTAAGCGAAGCTCATCTCGCAAAGTGCAACTTTTCGTTGCTAACAAGAGAAACAGCTGATTCTTGCAAGACAGAAGGCTAAAGGACACACATTTCTTATGGCTTCGACAAGTGATTCATATACATTCGAGCATGCAGGTCTGAAGCTTTCTTTCTTGGTGAAAAACACAGTTGTTACGTACGGGAAGCTCGTATCGCAAAGTGCACCTTTGCTCTTCTAACACGTGAAACTCTTGAATTGTGACAGACAGGAGACATCAGGGCACATATTTCTTATGGTTTTGGAAAGTAAATCATATGCATCTAAAACTCCATGGCTGGAGCTTGCTTTCACGGTGCAAAGCACTGTTGTTCCTTAGGGGAAGCTCAACGAGCAAAGTGCAACTTTGCTTTGCTAACAAGTGAAAGAGTCGATTCCTGTCAGACAGAAGGCATCAGGACACAGCTTTCTTATGCCTCTGGCTAGTGAATCACATGCATCTGAGAATCCAGTCATGGATCTTTCTTTCTCGGTGAAAAACAACTTTGTTCCTTAAGAGAAGCTCATCTCGCAAAGTGCAACTTTTCGTTGCTAACAAGAGAAACAGCTGATTCTGGCAAGACCAAAGGCATAAAGACACACATTTCTTATGGCTTTGGTAAGTGAATAATATGCATCTGAGAATCCAGTCATGGATCTTTCTTTCTCGGTGAAAAACAACTTTGTTCCTTAAGAGAAGCTCATCTCGCAAAGTGCAACTTTTCGTTGCTAAAAAGAGAAACAGCTGATTCTTGCAAGACAGAAGGCTAAAGGACACACATTTCTTATGGCTTCGACAAGTGATTCATATACATTCGAGAATGCAGGTCTGGAACTTTCTTTCTTGGTGAAAAACACAGTTGTTACGTACGGGAAGCTCGTATCGCAAAGTGCACCTTTGCTCTTCTAACACGTGAAACTCTTGATTTCTGCCAGACAGGAGACATGAGGGCACATATTTCTTATGGTTTTGGAAAGTAAATCATATGCATCTAAAACTCCATGGCTGGAGCTTGCTTTCACGGTGCAAAGCACTGTTGTTCCATAGGGGAAGCTCAACGAGCAAAGTGCAACTTTGCTTTGCTAACAAGTGAAAGACGCGATTCCTGTCAGACAGAAGGCATTAGGACACAGCTTTCTTATGGCTCTGGCTAGTGAAACACATGCATCAGAGAATCCAGGACTGGAGCTCTCTTTCTGGATGCAAAGCACAGTTGTTCATTAGGGGAAGTTCAGCTCGCAAAGTGCAATTTTGCGTTGCTAACAAGAGAAACAGCTGATTCTTGCAAGACAGAAGGCCAAAGGTCACACATTTCATATGGCTTCGACAAGTGATTCATATACATTCGAGAATGCAGGTCTGAAGCTTTCTTTCTTGGTGAAAAACACAGTTGTTACGTACGGGAAGCTCGTATCGGAAAGTGCACCTTTGCTCTTCTAAAACGTGAAACTCTTGATTTCTGCCAGACAGGAGACATCAGGGCACATATTTCTTATGGTTTTGGAAAGTAAATCATATGCATCTAAAACTCCATGGCTGGAGCTTGCGTTCACGGTGCAAAGCACTGTTGTTCCTTAGGGGAAGCTCAACGAGCAAAGTGCAACTTTGCTTTGCTAACAAGTGAAAGAGTCGATTCCTGTCAGACAGAAGGCATCAGGACACAGCTTTCTTATGCCTCTGGCTAGTGAATCACATGCATCTGAGAATCCAGTCATGGATCTTTCTTTCTCGGTGAAAAACAACTTTGTTCCTTAAGAGAAGCTCATCTCGCAAAGTGCAACTTTTCGTTGCTAAAAAGGGAAACAGCTGATTCTTGCAAGACCAAAGGCATAAAGACACACATTTCTTATGGCTTTGGTAAGTGAATAATATGCATCTGAGAATCCGGTCCTGGATCTTTCTTTCTCGGTGAAAAACAACTTTGTTCCTTAAGAGAAGCTCATCTCGCAATGTGCAAATTTCATTGCTAACAGAGAAACAGCTGATTCTTGCAAGACCAAAGGCATGAAGACACACATTTCTTATGGCTTTGGTAAGTGAATAATATGCATCTGAGAATCCGGTCCTGGATCTTTCTTTCTCGGTGAAAAACAACTTTGTTCCTTAAGAGAAGCTCATCTCGCAAAGTGCAACTTTTCGTTGCTAACAAGAGAAACAGCTGATTCTTGCAAGACAGAAGGCTAAAGGACACACATTTCTTATGGCTTCGAAAAGTTATTCATATATATTCGAGCATGCAGGTCTGGAGCTTTCTCTCTTGGTGAAAAACACAGTTGTTACGTACGGGAAGCTCGTATCGCAAAGTGCACCTTTGCTCTTCTAACACGTGAAACTCTTGATTTCTGCCAGACAGGAGACATGAGGGCACATATTTCTTATGGTTTTGGAAAGTAAATCATATGCATCTAAAACTCCGGGGCTGGAGTTCGCTTTCACGGTGCAAAGCACTGTTGTTCCTTAGGGAAAGCTCAACGAGCAAAGTGCAACTTTACTTGGCTAACAAGTGAAAGAGTCGATTCCTGTCAGACAGAAGGCATCAGGACACAGCTTTCTTATGGCTCTGGCTAGTGAAACACATGCATCAGAGAATCCAGGACTGGAGCTCTCTTTCTGGATGCAAAGCACAGTTGTTCCTTAGGGGAAGTTCAGCTCGCAAAGTGCAATTTTGCGTTGCTAACAAGAGAAACAGCTGATTCTTGCAAGACAGAAGGCCAAAGGTAACACATTTCGTATGGCTTCGAGAAGTGATTCATATACATTCGAGAATGCAGGTCTGAAGCTTTCTTTCTTGGCGAAAAACACAGTTGTTACGTACGGGAAGCTCGTATCGGAAAGTGCACCTTTGCTCTTCTAAAACGTGAAACTCTTGATTTCTGACAGACAGGAGACATCAGGGCACATATTTCTTATGGTTTTGGAAAGTAAATCATATGCATCTAAAACTCCATGGCTGGAGCTTGCGTTCACGGTGCAAAGCACTGTTGTTCCTTAGGGGAAGCTCAACGAGCAAAGTGCAACTTTGCTTTGCTAACAAGTGAAAGAGTCGATTCCTGTCAGACAGAAGGCATCAGGACACAGCTTTCTTATGCCTCTGGCTAGTGAATCACATGCATCTGAGAATCCAGTCATGGATCTTTCTTTCTCGGTGAAAAACAACTTTGTTCCTTAAGAGAAGCTCATCTCGCAAAGTGCAACTTTTCGTTGCTAAAAAGAGAAACAGCTGATTCTTGCAAGACCAAAGGCATAAAGACACACATTTCTTATGGCTTTGGTAAGTGAATAATATGCATCTGAGAATCCGGTCCTGGATCTTTCTTTCTCGGTGAAAAACAACTTTGTTCCTTAAGAGAAGCTCATCTCGCAATGTGCAAATTTCATTGCTAACAGAGAAACAGCTGATTCTTGCAAGACCAAAGGCATGAAGACACACATTTCTTATGGCTTTGGTAAGTGAATAATATGCATCTGAGAATCCGGTCCTGGATCTTTCTTTCTCGGTGAAAAACAACTTTGTTCCTTAAGAGAAGCTCATCTCGCAAAGTGCAACTTTTCGTTGCTAAAAAGAGAAACAGCTGATTCTTGCAAGACAGAAGGCTAAAGGACACACATTTCTTATGGCTTCGACAAGTGATTCATATACATTCGAGCATGCAGGTCTGGAGCTTTCTCTCTTGGTGAAAAACACAGTTGTTACGTACGGGAAGCTCGTATCGCAAAGTGCACCTTTGCTCTTCTAACACGTGAAACTCTTGATTTCTGCCAGACAGGAGACATGAGGGCACATATTTCTTATGGTTTTGGAAAGTAAATCATATGCATCTAAAACTCCAGGGCTGGAGCTTGCTTTCACGGTGCAAAGCACTGTTGTTCCTTAGGGAAAGCTCAACGAGCAAAGTGCAACTTTGCTTTGCTAACAAGTGAAAGAGTCGATTCCTGTCAGACAGAAGGCATCAGGACACAGCTTTCTTATGGCTCTGGCTAGTGAATCACATGCATCAGAGAATCCAGGACTGGAGCTCTCTTTCTGGATGCAAAGCACAGTTGATCCTTAGGGGAAGTTCAGCTCGCAAAGACTAGCATTTTTCTGCTAACAAGTGAAACAGTCGATTCCTGTCAGAAAGAATGTATTAGGACACATATTTCTTATGGCTTTAGAAAAATTCTTATATGCATCTGAGAATCCAGTCATGGATCTTTCTTTCTCGGTGAAAAACAACTTTGTTCCTTAAGCGAAGCTCATCTCGCAAAGTGCAACTTTTCGTTGCTAACAAGAGAAAGAGCTGATTCTTGCAAGACTGAAGGCTAAAGGACACACATTTCTTATGGCTTCGACAAGTGATTCATATACATTCGAGCATGCAGGTCTGGAGCTTTCTTTCTTGGTGAAAAACACAGTTGTTACGTACGGGAAGCTCGTATCGCAAAGTGCACCTTTGCTCTTCTAACACGTGAAACTCTTGATTTGTGACAGACAGGAGACATCAGGGCACATATTTCTTATGGTTTTGGAAAGTAAATCATATGCATCTAAAACTCTAGGGCTGGAGCTTGCTTTCACGCTGCAAAGCACTGTTGTTCCTTAGCGGAAGCTCAACGAGCAAAGTGCAACTTTGCTTTGCTAACAAGTGAAACAGTCGATTCCTGTCAGACAGAAGGAATCAGGACACAGCTTTCTTATGGCTCTGGCTAGTGAATCACATGCATCAGAGAATCCAGGACTGGAGCTCTCTTTCTGGATGCAAAGCACTGTTGTTCCTTAGGGGAAGTTCAGCTCGCAAAGACTAGCATTTTTCTGCTAACAAGTGAAACAGTCGATTCCTGTCAGAAAGAATGTATCAGGACACATATTTCTTATGGCTCTAGAAAGATTCTCATATGCATCTGAGAATCCAGTCATGGATCTTTCTTTCTCGGTGAAAAACAACCTTGTTTCTTAAGCGAAGCTCATCTCGCAAAGTGCAACTTTTCGTTGCTAACAAGAGAAACAGCTGATTCTTGCAAGACAGAAGGCTAAAGGACACACATTTCTTATGGCTTCGACAAGTGATTCATATACATTCGAGCATGCAGGTCTGAAGCTTTCTTTCTTGGTGAAAAACACAGTTGTTACGTACGGGAAGCTCGTATCGCAAAGTGCACCTTTGCTCTTCTAACACGTGAAACTCTTGAATTGTGACAGACAGGAGACATCAGGGCACATATTTCTTATGGTTTTGGAAAGTAAATCATATGCATCTAAAACTCCATGGCTGGAGCTTGCTTTCACGGTGCAAAGCACTGTTGTTCCTTAGGGGAAGCTCAACGAGCAAAGTGCAACTTTGCTTTGCTAACAAGTGAAAGAGTCGATTCCTGTCAGACAGAAGGCATCAGGACACAGCTTTCTTATGCCTCTGGCTAGTGAATCACATGCATCTGAGAATCCAGTCATGGATCTTTCTTTCTCGGTGAAAAACAACTTTGTTCCTTAAGAGAAGCTCATCTCGCAAAGTGCAACTTTTCGTTGCTAACAAGAGAAACAGCTGATTCTGGCAAGACCAAAGGCATAAAGACACACATTTCTTATGGCTTTGGTAAGTGAATAATATGCATCTGAGAATCCAGTCATGGATCTTTCTTTCTCGGTGAAAAACAACTTTGTTCCTTAAGAGAAGCTCATCTCGCAAAGTGCAACTTTTCGTTGCTAAAAAGAGAAACAGCTGATTCTTGCAAGACAGAAGGCTAAAGGACACACATTTCTTATGGCTTCGACAAGTGATTCATATACATTCGAGAATGCAGGTCTGGAACTTTCTTTCTTGGTGAAAAACACAGTTGTTACGTACGGGAAGCTCGTATCGCAAAGTGCACCTTTGCTCTTCTAACACGTGAAACTCTTGATTTCTGCCAGACAGGAGACATGAGGGCACATATTTCTTATGGTTTTGGAAAGTAAATCATATGCATCTAAAACTCCATGGCTGGAGCTTGCTTTCACGGTGCAAAGCACTGTTGTTCCATAGGGGAAGCTCAACGAGCAAAGTGCAACTTTGCTTTGCTAACAAGTGAAAGACGCGATTCCTGTCAGACAGAAGGCATTAGGACACAGCTTTCTTATGGCTCTGGCTAGTGAAACACATGCATCAGAGAATCCAGGACTGGAGCTCTCTTTCTGGATGCAAAGCACAGTTGTTCATTAGGGGAAGTTCAGCTCGCAAAGTGCAATTTTGCGTTGCTAACAAGAGAAACAGCTGATTCTTGCAAGACAGAAGGCCAAAGGTCACACATTTCATATGGCTTCGACAAGTGATTCATATACATTCGAGAATGCAGGTCTGAAGCTTTCTTTCTTGGTGAAAAACACAGTTGTTACGTACGGGAAGCTCGTATCGGAAAGTGCACCTTTGCTCTTCTAAAACGTGAAACTCTTGATTTCTGCCAGACAGGAGACATCAGGGCACATATTTCTTATGGTTTTGGAAAGTAAATCATATGCATCTAAAACTCCATGGCTGGAGCTTGCGTTCACGGTGCAAAGCACTGTTGTTCCTTAGGGGAAGCTCAACGAGCAAAGTGCAACTTTGCTTTGCTAACAAGTGAAACAGTCGATTCCTGTCAGACAGAAGGCATCAGGACACAGCTTTCTTATGCCTCTGGCTAGTGAATCACATGCATCTGAGAATCCAGTCATGGATCTTTCTTTCTCGGTGAAAAACAACTTTGTTCCTTAAGAGAAGCTCATCTCGCAAAGTGCAACTTTTCGTTGCTAAAAAGGGAAACAGCTGATTCTTGCAAGACCAAAGGCATAAAGACACACATTTCTTATGGCTTTGGTAAGTGAATAATATGCATCTGAGAATCCGGTCCTGGATCTTTCTTTCTCGGTGAAAAACAACTTTGTTCCTTAAGAGAAGCTCATCTCGCAATGTGCAAATTTCATTGCTAACAGAGAAACAGCTGATTCTTGCAAGACCAAAGGCATGAAGACACACATTTCTTATGGCTTTGGTAAGTGAATAATATGCATCTGAGAATCCGGTCCTGGATCTTTCTTTCTCGGTGAAAAACAACTTTGTTCCTTAAGAGAAGCTCATCTCGCAAAGTGCAACTTTTCGTTGCTAACAAGAGAAACAGCTGATTCTTGCAAGACAGAAGGCTAAAGGACACACATTTCTTATGGCTTCGAAAAGTTATTCATATATATTCGAGCATGCAGGTCTGGAGCTTTCTCTCTTGGTGAAAAACACAGTTGTTACGTACGGGAAGCTCGTATCGCAAAGTGCACCTTTGCTCTTCTAACACGTGAAACTCTTGATTTCTGCCAGACAGGAGACATGAGGGCACATATTTCTTATGGTTTTGGAAAGTAAATCATATGCATCTAAAACTCCATGGCTGGAGCTTGCTTTCACGGTGCAAAGCACTGTTGTTCCTTAGGGGAAGCTCAACGAGCAAAGTGCAACTTTGCTTTGCTAACAAGTGAAAGAGTCGATTCCTGTCAGACAGAAGGCATCAGGACACAGCTTTCTTATGCCTCTGGCTAGTGAATCACATGCATCTGAGAATCCAGTCATGGATCTTTCTTTCTCGGTGAAAAACAACTTTGTTCCTTAAGAGAAGCTCATCTCGCAAAGTGCAACTTTTCGTTGCTAACAAGAGAAACAGCTGATTCTGGCAAGACCAAAGGCATAAAGACACACATTTCTTATGGCTTTGGTAAGTGAATAATATGCATCTGAGAATCCAGTCATGGATCTTTCTTTCTCGGTGAAAAACAACTTTGTTCCTTAAGAGAAGCTCATCTCGCAAAGTGCAACTTTTCGTTGCTAAAAAGAGAAACAGCTGATTCTTGCAAGACAGAAGGCTAAAGGACACACATTTCTTATGGCTTCGACAAGTGATTCATATACATTCGAGAATGCAGGTCTGGAACTTTCTTTCTTGGTGAAAAACACAGTTGTTACGTACGGGAAGCTCGTATCGCAAAGTGCACCTTTGCTCTTCTAACACGTGAAACTCTTGATTTCTGCCAGACAGGAGACATGAGGGCACATATTTCTTATGGTTTTGGAAAGTAAATCATATGCATCTAAAACTCCATGGCTGGAGCTTGCTTTCACGGTGCAAAGCACTGTTGTTCCATAGGGGAAGCTCAACGAGCAAAGTGCAACTTTGCTTTGCTAACAAGTGAAAGACGCGATTCCTGTCAGACAGAAGGCATTAGGACACAGCTTTCTTATGGCTCTGGCTAGTGAAACACATGCATCAGAGAATCCAGGACTGGAGCTCTCTTTCTGGATGCAAAGCACAGTTGTTCATTAGGGGAAGTTCAGCTCGCAAAGTGCAATTTTGCGTTGCTAACAAGAGAAACAGCTGATTCTTGCAAGACAGAAGGCCAAAGGTCACACATTTCATATGGCTTCGACAAGTGATTCATATACATTCGAGAATGCAGGTCTGAAGCTTTCTTTCTTGGTGAAAAACACAGTTGTTACGTACGGGAAGCTCGTATCGGAAAGTGCACCTTTGCTCTTCTAAAACGTGAAACTCTTGATTTCTGCCAGACAGGAGACATCAGGGCACATATTTCTTATGGTTTTGGAAAGTAAATCATATGCATCTAAAACTCCATGGCTGGAGCTTGCGTTCACGGTGCAAAGCACTGTTGTTCCTTAGGGGAAGCTCAACGAGCAAAGTGCAACTTTGCTTTGCTAACAAGTGAAACAGTCGATTCCTGTCAGACAGAAGGCATCAGGACACAGCTTTCTTATGCCTCTGGCTAGTGAATCACATGCATCTGAGAATCCAGTCATGGATCTTTCTTTCTCGGTGAAAAACAACTTTGTTCCTTAAGAGAAGCTCATCTCGCAAAGTGCAACTTTTCGTTGCTAAAAAGGGAAACAGCTGATTCTTGCAAGACCAAAGGCATAAAGACACACATTTCTTATGGCTTTGGTAAGTGAATAATATGCATCTGAGAATCCGGTCCTGGATCTTTCTTTCTCGGTGAAAAACAACTTTGTTCCTTAAGAGAAGCTCATCTCGCAATGTGCAAATTTCATTGCTAACAGAGAAACAGCTGATTCTTGCAAGACCAAAGGCATGAAGACACACATTTCTTATGGCTTTGGTAAGTGAATAATATGCATCTGAGAATCCGGTCCTGGATCTTTCTTTCTCGGTGAAAAACAACTTTGTTCCTTAAGAGAAGCTCATCTCGCAAAGTGCAACTTTTCGTTGCTAACAAGAGAAACAGCTGATTCTTGCAAGACAGAAGGCTAAAGGACACACATTTCTTATGGCTTCGAAAAGTTATTCATATATATTCGAGCATGCAGGTCTGGAGCTTTCTCTCTTGGTGAAAAACACAGTTGTTACGTACGGGAAGCTCGTATCGCAAAGTGCACCTTTGCTCTTCTAACACGTGAAACTCTTGATTTCTGCCAGACAGGAGACATGAGGGCACATATTTCTTATGGTTTTGGAAAGTAAATCATATGAATCTAAAACTCCAGGGCTGGAGCTTGCTTTCACGGTGCAAAGCACTGTTGTTCCTTAGGGGAAGCTCAACGAGAAAAGTGCAACTTTGCTTTGCTAACAAGTGAAACAGTCGATTCCTGTCAGACAGAAGGCATCAGGACACAGCTTTCTTATGGGCCTGGCTAGTGAATCACATGCATCAGAGAATCCAGGACTGGAGCTCTCTTTCTGGTTGCAAAGCACAGTTGTTCCTTAGGGGAAGTTCAGCTCGCAAACAGTAGCATTTTTCTGCTAACAAGTGAAACAGACGATTCCTGTCAGAAAGAATGTATCAGGACACATATTTCTTATGGCTTTAGAAAGATTCTCATATGCATCTGAGAATCCAGTCATGGATCTTTCTTTCTCGGTGAAAAACAACCTTGTTTCTTAAGCGAAGCTCATCTCGCAAAGTGCAACTTTTCGTTGCTAACAAGAGAAACAGCTGATTCTTGCAAGACAGAAGGCTAAAGGACACACATTTCTTATGGCTTCGAAAAGTTATTCATATATATTCGAGCATGCAGGTCTGGAGCTTTCTCTCTTGGTGAAAAACACAGTTGTTACGTACGGGAAGCTCGTATCGCAAAGTGCACCTTTGCTCTTCTAACACGTGAAACTCTTGATTTCTGCCAGACAGGAGACATCAGGGCACATATTTCTTATGGTTTTGGAAAGTAAATCATATGCATCTAAAACTCCATGGCTGGAGCTTGCTTTCACGGTCCAAAGCACTGTTGTTCCATAGGGGAAGCTCAACGAGCAAAGTGCAACTTTGCTTTGCTAACAAGTGAAAGAGTCGATTCCTGTCAGACAGAAGGCATCAGGACACAGCTTTCTTATGGCTCTGGCTAGTGAATCACATGCATCAGAGAATCCAGGACTGGAGCTCTCTTTCTGGATGCAAAGCACAGTTGTTCCTTAGGGGAAGTTCAGCTCGCAAAGACTAGCATTTTTCTGCTAACAAGTGAAACAGTCGATTCCTGTCAGAAAGAATGTATCAGAACACATATTTCTCATGGCTTTAGAAAGAGTCTCATATGCATCTGAGAATCCAGTCCTGGATCTTTCTTTCTCGGTGAAAAACAACTTTGTTCCTTAAGCGAAGCTCATCTCGCAAAGTGCAACTTTTCGTTTCTAACACGAGAAGGAGCTGATTCTTGCAAGACAGAAGGCTAAAGGACACACATTTCTTATGGCTTCGACAAGTGATTCATATACCTTCGAGCATGCAGGTCTGGAGCTTTCTCTCTTGGTGAAAAACACAGTTGTTACGTACGGGAAGCTCGTATCGCAAAGTGCACCTTTGCTCTTCTAACACGTGAAACTCTTGATTTCTGACAGACAGGAGACATCAGGGCACATATTTCTTATGGTTTTGGGAAGTAAATCATATGCATCTAAAACTCCAGGGCTGGAGTTCGCTTTCACGATGCAAAGCACTGTTGTTCCTTAGGGAAAGCTCAACGAGCAAAGTGCAACTTTGCTTGGCTAACAAGTGAAAGAGTCGATTCCTGTCAGACAGAAGGCATCAGGACACAGCTTTCTTATGGCTCTGGCTAGTGAAACACATGCATCAGAGAATCCAGGACTGGAGCTCTCTTTCTGGATGCAAAGCACAGTTGTTCCTTAGGGGAAGTTCAGCTCGCAAAGACTAGCATTTTTCTGCTAACAAGTGAAACAGTCGATTCCTGTCAGAAAGAATGTATCAGATTTCTCATGGCTTTAGAAAGAGTCTCATATGCATCTGAGAATCCAGTCCTGGATCTTTCTTTCTCGGTGAAAAACAACTTTGTTCCTTAAGCGAAGCTCATCTCGCAAAGTGCAACTTTTCGTTTCTAACACGAGAAGGAGCTGATTCTTGCAAGACAGAAGGCTAAAGGACACACATTTCTTATGGCTTCGACAAGTGATTCATATACCTTCGAGCATGCAGGTCTGGAACTTTCTTTCTTGGTGAAAAACACAGTTGTTACGTACGGGAAACTCGTATGGCAAAGTGCACCTTTGCTCTTCTAAAACGTGAAACTCTTGATTTCTGACAGACAGGAGACATCAGGGCACATATTTCTTATGGTTTTGGAAAGTAAATCATATGCATCTAAAACTCCAGGGCTGGAGTTTGCTTTCACGGTGCAAAGCACTGTTGTTCCTTAGGGGAAGCTCAACGAGCAAAGTGCAACTTTGCTTTGCTAACAAGTGAAACAGTCGATTCCTGTCAGACAGAAGGCATCAGGACACAGCTTTCTTAGGGCTCTGGCTAGTGAATCACATGCATCTGAGAATCCAGTCATGGATCTTTCTTTCTCGGTGAAAAACAACCTTGTTCCTTAGGGGAAGCTCATCTCGCAAAGGTCAAATTTCATTGCTAACAAGAGAAACAGCTGATTCTTGCAAGACCAAAGGCATAAGGACACACATTTCTTATGGCTTTGGTAAGTGAATAATATGCATCTGAGAATCCGGTCCTGGATCTTTCTTTCTCGGTGAAAAACAACTTTGTTCCTTAAGAGAAGCTCATCTCGCAAAGTGCAACTTTTCGTTGCTAACAAGAGAAAGAGCTGATTCTTGCAAGACAGAAGGCTAAAGGACACACATTTCTTATGGCTTCGACAAGTGATTCATATACATTCGAGAATGCAGGTCTGGAACTTTCTTTCTTGGTGAAAAACACAGTTGTTACGTACGGGAAGCTCGTATCGCAAAGTGTACCTTTGCTCTTCTAAAACGTGAAACTCTTGATTTCTGACAGACAGGAGACATCAGGGCACATATTTCTTATGGTTTTGGAAAGTAAATCATATGTATCTAAAACTCCAGGGCTGGAGCTTACTTTCACGGTGCAAAGCACTGTTGTTCCTTAGGGGAAGCTCAACGAGCAAAGTGCAACTTTGCTTTGCTAACAAGTGAAAGAGTCGATTCCTGTCAGACAGAAGGCATCAGGACACAGCTTTCTTATGGCTCTGGCTAGTGAATCACATGCATCAGAGAATCCAGGACTGGAGCTCTCTCTCTGGATGCAAAGCACAGTTGTTCCTTAGGGGAAGTTCAGCTCGCAAAGACTAGCATTTTTCTACTAACAAGTGAAACAGTCGATTCCTGTCAGACAGAAGGCATCAGGACACAGCTTTCTTATGGCTCTGGCTAGTGAATCACATGCATCTGAGAATCCAGTCATGGATCTTTCTTTCTCGGTGAAAAACAACTTTGTTCCTTAGGGGAAGCTCATCTCGCAAAGGGCAATTTCATTGCTAACAAGAGAAACAGCTGATTCTTGCAAGACCAAAGGCATAAGGACACACATTTCTTATGGCTTTGGTAAGTGAATAATATGTATCTGAGAATCCAGTCCTGGATCTTTCTTTCTCGGTGAAAAACAACTTTGTTCCTTAAGAGAAGCTCATCTCGCAAAGTGCAACTTTTCGTTGCTAACAAGAGAAAGAGCTGATTCTTGCAAGACTGAAGGCTAAAGGACACACATTTCTTATGGCTTCGAAAAGTTATTCATATACATTCGAGCATGCAGGTCTGGAGCTTTCTTTCTTGGTGAAAAACACAGTTGTTACGTACGGGAAGCTCGAATCGCAAAGTGCACCTTTGCTCTTCTAACACGTGAAACTCTTGATTTGTGACAGACAGGAGACATCAGGGCACATATTTCTTATGGTTTTGGAAAGTAAATCATATGAATCTAAAACTCCAGGGCTGGAGCTTGCTTTCACGGTGCAAAGCACTGTTGTTCCTTAGGGGAAGCTCAACGAGAAAAGTGCAACTTTGCTTTGCTAACAAGTGAAACAGTCGATTCCTGTCAGACAGAAGGCATCAGGACACAGCTTTCTTATGGGCCTGGCTAGTGAATCACATGCATCAGAGAATCCAGGACTGGAGCTCTCTTTCTGGTTGCAAAGCACAGTTGTTCCTTAGGGGAAGTTCAGCTCGCAAACAGTAGCATTTTTCTGCTAACAAGTGAAACAGACGATTCCTGTCAGAAAGAATGTATCAGGACACATATTTCTTATGGCTTTAGAAAGATTCTCATATGCATCTGAGAATCCAGTCATGGATCTTTCTTTCTCGGTGAAAAACAACCTTGTTTCTTAAGCGAAGCTCATCTCGCAAAGTGCAACTTTTCGTTGCTAACAAGAGAAACAGCTGATTCTTGCAAGACAGAAGGCTAAAGGACACACATTTCTTATGGCTTCGAAAAGTTATTCATATATATTCGAGCATGCAGGTCTGGAGCTTTCTCTCTTGGTGAAAAACACAGTTGTTACGTACGGGAAGCTCGTATCGCAAAGTGCACCTTTGCTCTTCTAACACGTGAAACTCTTGATTTCTGACAGACAGGAGACATCAGGGCACATATTTCTTATGGTTTTGGAAAGTAAATCATATGCATCTAAAACTCCAGGGCTGGAGCTTGCTTTCACGGTCCAAAGCACTGTTGTTCCATAGGGGAAGCTCAACGAGCAAAGTGCAACTTTGCTTTGCTAACAAGTGAAAGAGTCGATTCCTGTCAGACAGAAGGCATCAGGACACAGCTTTCTTATGGCTCTGGCTAGTGAATCACATGCATCAGAGAATCCAGGACTGGAGCTCTCTTTCTGGATGCAAAGCACAGTTGTTCCTTAGGGGAAGTTCAGCTCGCAAAGACTAGCATTTTTCTGCTAACAAGTGAAACAGTCGATTCCTGTCAGAAAGAATGTATCAGAACACATATTTCTCATGGCTTTAGAAAGAGTCTCATATGCATCTGAGAATCCAGTCCTGGATCTTTCTTTCTCGGTGAAAAACAACTTTGTTCCTTAAGCGAAGCTCATCTCGCAAAGTGCAACTTTTCGTTTCTAACACGAGAAGGAGCTGATTCTTGCAAGACAGAAGGCTAAAGGACACACATTTCTTATGGCTTCGACAAGTGATTCATATACCTTCGAGCATGCAGGTCTGGAGCTTTCTCTCTTGGTGAAAAACACAGTTG
Organism: Pithys albifrons albifrons; assembly: GCF_047495875.1. Taxonomy (NCBI): domain Eukaryota; kingdom Metazoa; phylum Chordata; class Aves; order Passeriformes; family Thamnophilidae; genus Pithys; species Pithys albifrons. Next base: position 39,916,198 of record NC_092465.1, on the reverse strand, counting down.
TTACGTACGGGAAGCTCGTATCGCAAAGTGCACCTTTGCTCTTCTAACACGTGAAACTCTTGATTTCTGACAGACAGGAGACATCAGGGCACATATTTCTTATGGTTTTGGGAAGTAAATCATATGCATCTAAAACTCCAGGGCTGGAGTTCGCTTTCACGATGCAAAGCACTGTTGTTCCTTAGGGAAAGCTCAACGAGCAAAGTGCAACTTTGCTTGGCTAACAAGTGAAAGAGTCGATTCCTGTCAGACAGAAGGCATCAGGACACAGCTTTCTTATGGCTCTGGCTAGTGAAACACATGCATCAGAGAATCCAGGACTGGAGCTCTCTTTCTGGATGCAAAGCACAGTTGTTCCTTAGGGGAAGTTCAGCTCGCAAAGTGCAATTTTGCGTTGCTAACAAGAGAAACAGCTGATTCTTGCAAGACAGAAGGCCAAAGGTCACACATTTCGTATGGCTTCGACAAGTGATTCATATACATTCGAGAATGCAGGTCTGAAGCTTTCTTTCTTGGCGAAAAACACAGTTGTTACGTACGGGAAGCTCGTATCGGAAAGTGCACCTTTGCTCTTCTAAAACGTGAAACTCTTGATTTCTGCCAGACAGGAGACATCAGGGCACATATTTCTTATGGTTTTGGAAAGTAAATCATATGCATCTAAAACTCCATGGCTGGAGCTTGCGTTCACGGTGCAAAGCACTGTTGTTCCTTAGGGGAAGCTCAACGAGCAAAGTGCAACTTTGCTTTGCTAACAAGTGAAAGAGTCGATTCCTGTCAGACAGAAGGCATCAGGACACAGCTTTCTTATGCCTCTGGCTAGTGAATCACATGCATCTGAGAATCCAGTCATGGATCTTTCTTTCTCGGTGAAAAACAACTTTGTTCCTTAGGGGAAGCTCATCTCGCAATGTGCAAATTTCATTGCTAACAGAGAAACAGCTGATTCTTGCAAGACCAAAGGCATGGAGACACACATTTCTTATGGCTTTGGTAAGTGAATAATATGCATCTGAGAATCCGGTCCTGGATCTTTCTTTCTCGGTGAAAAACAACTTTGTTCCTTAAGAGAAGCTCATCTCGCAAAGTGCAACTTTTCGTTGCTAAAAAGAGAAACAGCTGATTCTTGCAAGACAGAAGGCTAAAGGACACACATTTCTTATGGCTTCGACAAGTGATTCATATACCTTCGAGCATGCAGGTCTGGAGCTTTCTCTCTTGGTGAAAAACACAGTTGTTACGTACGGGAAGCTCGTATCGCAAAGTGCACCTTTGCTCTTCTAAAACGTGAAACTCTTGATTTCTGACAGACAGGAGACATCAGGGCACATATTTCTTATGGTTTTGGAAAGTAAATCATATGTATCTAAAACTCCAGGGCTGGAGTTTGCTTTCACGGTGCAAAGCACTGTTGTTCCATAGGGGAAGCTCAACGAGCAAAGTGCAACTTTGCTTTGCTAACAAGTGAAAGAGTCGATTCCTGTCAGACAGAAGGCATCAGGACACAGCTTTCTTATGGCTCTGGCTAGTGAATCACATGCATCAGAGAATCCAGGACTGGAGCTCTCTCTCTGGATGCAAAGCACAGTTGTTCCTTAGGGGAAGTTCAGCTCGCAAAGAGTAGCATTTTTCTACTAACAAGTGAAACAGTCGATTCCTGTCAGACAGAAGGCATCCGGACACAGCTTTCTTATGGCTCTGGCTAGTGAATCACATGCATCTGAGAATCCAGTCATGGATCTTTCTTTCTCGGTGAAAAACAACTTTGTTCCTTAGGGGAAGCTCATCTCGCAAAGGGCAAATTTCATTGCTAACAAGAGAAACAGCTGATTCTTGCAAGACCAAAGGCATAAGGACACACATTTCTTATGGCTTTGGTAAGTGAATAATATGTATGTGAGAATCCAGTCCTGGATCTTTCTTTCTCGGTGAAAAACAACTTTGTTCCTTAAGCGAAGCTCATCTCGCAATGTGCAAATTTCATTGCTAACAGAGAAACAGCTGATTCTTGCAAGACCAAAGGCATGAAGACACACATTTCTTATGGCTTTGGTAAGTGAATAATATGCATCTGAGAATCCGGTCCTGGATCTTTCTTTCTCGGTGAAAAACAACTTTGTTCCTTAAGAGAAGCTCATCTCGCAAAGTGCAACTTTTCGTTGCTAACAAGAGAAAGAGCTGATTCTTGCAAGACAGAAGGCTAAAGGACACACATTTCTTATGGCTTCGACAAGTGATTCATATACATTCGAGCATGCAGGTCTGGAGCTTTCTCTCTTGGTGAAAAACACAGTTGTTACGTACGGGAAGCTCGTATCGCAAAGTGCACCTTTGCTCTTCTAACACGTGAAACTCTTGATTTGTGACAGACAGGAGACATGAGGGCACATATTTCTTATGGTTTTGGAAAGTAAATCATATGCATCTAAAACTCCAGGGCTGGAGCTTGCTTTCACGGTCCAAAGCACTGTTGTTCCATAGGGGAAGCTCAACGAGCAAAGTGCAACTTTGCTTTGCTAACAAGTGAAAGAGTCGATTCCTGTCAGACAGAAGGCATCAGGACACAGCTTTCTTATGGCTCTGGCTAGTGAATCACATGCATCAGAGAATCCAGGACTGGAGCTCTCTTTCTGGATGCAAAGCACAGTTGTTCCTTAGGGGAAGTTCAGCTCGCAAAGACTAGCATTTTTCTGCTAACAAGTGAAACAGTCGATTCCTGTCAGAAAGAATGTATCAGAACACATATTTCTCATGGCTTTAGAAAGAGTCTCATATGCATCTGAGAATCCAGTCCTGGATCTTTCTTTCTCGGTGAAAAACAACTTTGTTCCTTAAGCGAAGCTCATCTCGCAAAGTGCAACTTTTCGTTTCTAACACGAGAAGGAGCTGATTCTTGCAAGACAGAAGGCTAAAGGACACACATTTCTTATGGCTTCGACAAGTGATTCATATACCTTCGAGCATGCAGGTCTGGAGCTTTCTCTCTTGGTGAAAAACACAGTTGTTACGTACGGGAAGCTCGTATCGCAAAGTGCACCTTTGCTCTTCTAACACGTGAAACTCTTGATTTCTGACAGACAGGAGACATGAGGGCACATATTTCTTATGGTTTTGGAAAGTAAATCATATGCATCTAAAACTCCAGGGCTGGAGTTCGCTTTCACGATGCAAAGCACTGTTGTTCCTTAGGGAAAGCTCAACGAGCAAAGTGCAACTTTGCTTGGCTAACAAGTGAAAGAGTCGATTCCTGTCAGACAGAAGGCATCAGGACACAGCTTTCTTATGGCTCTGGCTAGTGAAACACATGCATCAGAGAATCCAGGACTGGAGCTCTCTTTCTGGATGCAAAGCACAGTTGTTCCTTAGGGGAAGTTCAGCTCGCAAAGTGCAATTTTGCGTTGCTAACAAGAGAAACAGCTGATTCTTGCAAGACAGAAGGCCAAAGGTCACACATTTCGTATGGCTTCGACAAGTGATTCATATACATTCGAGAATGCAGGTCTGAAGCTTTCTTTCTTGGCGAAAAACACAGTTGTTACGTACGGGAAGCTCGTATCGGAAAGTGCACCTTTGCTCTTCTAAAACGTGAAACTCTTGATTTCTGACAGACAGGAGACATCAGGGCACATATTTCTTATGGTTTTGGAAAGTAAATCATATGCATCTAAAACTCCATGGCTGGAGCTTGCGTTCACGGTGCAAAGCACTGTTGTTCCTTAGGGGAAGCTCAACGAGCAAAGTGCAACTTTGCTTTGCTAACAAGTGAAAGAGTCGATTCCTGTCAGACAGAAGGCATCAGGACACAGCTTTCTTATGGCTCTGGCTAGTGAATCACATGCATCAGAGAATCCAGGACTGGAGCTCTCTTTCTGGATGCAAAGCACAGTTGTTCCTTAGGGGAAGTTCAGCTCGCAAAGACTAGCATTTTTCTGCTAACAAGTGAAACAGTCGATTCCTGTCAGAAAGAATGTATTAGGACACATATTTCTTATGGCTTTAGGAAAATTCTCATATGCATCTGAGTATCCAGTCATGGATCTTTCTTTCTCGGTGAAAAACAACTTTGTTCCTTAAGCGAAGCTCATCTCGCAAAGTGCAACTTTTCGTTGCTAACAAGAGAAAGAGCTGATTCTTGCAAGACAGAAGGCTAAAGGACACACATTTCTTATGGCTTCGACAAGTGATTCATATACATTCGAGCATGCAGGTCTGGAGCTTTCTTTCTTGGTGAAAAACACAGTTGTTACGTACGGGAAGCTCGTATCGCAAAGTGCACCTTTGCTCTTCTAAAACGTGAAACTCTTGATTTCTGCCAGACAGGAGACATCAGGGCACATATTTCTTATGGTTTTGGAAAGTAAATCATATGCATCTAAAACTCCATGGCTGGAGCTTGCTTTCACGGTGCAAAGCACTGTTGTTCCTTAGCGGAAGCTCAACGAGCAAAGTGCAACTTTGCTTTGCTAACAAGTGAAACAGTCGATTCCTGTCAGACAGAAGGCATCAGGACACAGCTTTCTTATGGCTCTGGCTAGTGAATCACATGCATCAGAGAATCCAGGACTGGAGCTCTCTTTCTGGATGCAAAGCACTGTTGTTCCTTAGGGGAAGTTCAGCTCGCAAAGACTAGCATTTTTCTGCTAACAAGTGAAACAGTCGATTCCTGTCAGAAAGAATGTATCAGGACACATATTTCTTATGGCTTTAGAAAGATTCTCATATGCATCTGAGAATCCAGTCATGGATCTTTCTTTCTCGGTGAAAAACAACCTTGTTTCTTAAGCGAAGCTCATCCCGCAAAGTGCAACTTTTCGTTTCTAACAAGAGAAACAGCTGATTCTTGCAAGACAGAAGGCTAAAGGACACACATTTCTTATGGCTTCGACAAGTGATTCATATACATTCGAGAATGCAGGTCTGGAGCTTTCTTTCTTGGTGAAAAACACAGTTGTTACGTACGGGAAGCTCGTATCGCAAAGTGCACCTTTGCTCTTCTAACACGTGAAACTCTTGATTTCTGACAGACAGGAGACATCAGGGCACATATTTCTTATGGTTTTGGAAAGTAAATCATATGTATCTAAAACCCCAGGGCTGGAGCTTACTTTCACGGTGCAAAGCACTGTTGTTCCTTAGGGGAAGCTCAACGAGCAAAGTGCAACTTTGCTTTGCTAACAAGTGAAAGAGTCGATTCCTGTCAGACAGAAGGCATCAGGACACAGCTTTCTTATGGCTCTGGCTAGTGAATCACATGCATCAGAGAATCCAGGACTGGAGCTCTCTCTCTGGATGCAAAGCACAGTTGTTCCTTAGGGGAAGTTCAGCTCGCAAAGAGTAGCATTTTTCTACTAACAAGTGAAACAGTCGATTCCTGTCAGACAGAAGGCATCAGGTCACAGCTTTCTTATGGCTCTGGCTAGTGAATCACATGCATCTGAGAATCCAGTCATGGATCTTTCTTTCTCGGTGAAAAACAACCTTGTTCCTTAGGGGAAGCTCATCTCGCAAAGGCCAATTTCATTGCTAACAGGAGAAACAGCTGATTCTTGCAAGACCAAAGGCATAAGGACACACATTTCTTATGGCTTTGGTAAGTGAATAATATGTATCTGAGAATCCAGTCCTGGATCTTTCTTTCTCGGTGAAAAACAACTTTGTTCCTTAAGCGAAGCTCATCTCGCAAAGTGCAACTTTTCGTTGCTAACAAGAGAAAGAGCTGATTCTTGCAAGACAGAAGGCTAAAGGACACACATTTCTTATGGCTTCGACAAGTGATTCATATACTTTCGAGAATGCAGGTCTGGAGCTTTCTTTCTTGGTGAAAAACACAGTTGTTACGTACGGGAAGCTCGTATCGCAAAGTGCACCTTTGCTCTTCTAACACGTGAAACTCTTGATTTCTGACAGACAGGAGACATCAGGGCACATATTTCTTATGGTTTTGGAAAGTAAATCATATGCATCTAAAACTCCATGGCTGGAGCTTGCTTTCACGGTGCAAAGCACTGTTGTTCCTTAGGGGAAGCTCAACGAGCAAAGTGCAACTTTGCTTTGCTAACAAGTGAAACAGTCGATTCCTGTCAGACAGAAGGCATCAGGACACAGCTTTCTTATGGCTCTGGCTAGTGAATCACATGCATCAGAGAATCCAGGACTGGAGCTCTCTTTCTGGATGCAAAGCACAGTTGTTCCTTAGGGGAAGTTCAGCTCGCAAAGACTAGCATTTTTCTGCTAACAAGTGAAACAGTCGATTCCTGTCAGAAAGAATGTATCAGGACACATATTTCTTATGGCTCTAGAAAGATTCTCATATGCATCTGAGAATCCAGTCATGGATCTTTCTTTCTCGGTGAAAAACAACCTTGTTTCTTAAGCTAAGCTCATCTCGCAAAGTGCAACTTTTCGTTTCTAACACGAGAAGGAGCTGATTCTTGCAAGACAGAAGGCTAAAGGACACACATTTCTTATGGCTTCGACAAGTGATTCATATACCTTCGAGCATGCAGGTCTGGAGCTTTCTCTCTTGGTGAAAAACACAGTTGTTACGTACGGGAAGCTCGTATCGCAAAGTGCACCTTTGCTCTTCTAACACGTGAAACTCTTGATTTGTGACAGACAGGAGACATCAGGGCACATATTTCTTATGGTTTTGGAAAGTAAATCATATGCATCTAAAACTCCAGGGCTGGAGTTCGCTTTCACGATGCAAAGCACTGTTGTTCCTTAGGGAAAGCTCAACGAGCAAAGTGCAACTTTGCTTGGCTAACAAGTGAAAGAGTCGATTCCTGTCAGACAGAAGGCATCAGGACACAGCTTTCTTATGGCTCTGGCTAGTGAAACACATGCATCAGAGAATCCAGGACTGGAGCTCTCTTTCTGGATGCAAAGCACAGTTGATCCTTAGGGGAAGTTCAGCTCGCAAAGTGCAATTTTGCGTTGCTAACAAGAGAAACAGCTGATTCTTGCAAGACAGAAGGCCAAAGGTCACACATTTCGTATGGCTTCGAGAAGTGATTCATATACATTCGAGAATGCAGGTCTGAAGCTTTCTTTCTTGGCGAAAAACACAGTTGTTACGTACGGGAAGCTCGTATCGGAAAGTGCACCTTTGCTCTTCTAAAACGTGAAACTCTTGATTTCTGCCAGACAGGAGACATCAGGGCACATATTTGTTATGGTTTTGGAAAGTAAATCATATGCATCTAAAACTCCATGGCTGGAGCTTGCGTTCACGGTGCAAAGCACTGTTGTTCCTTAGGGGAAGCTCAACGAGCAAAGTGCAACTCTGCTTTGCTAACAAGTGAAAGAGTCGATTCCTGTCAGACAGAAGGCATCAGAACACAGCTTTCTTATGCCTCTGGCTAGTGAATCACATGCATCTGAGAATCCAGTCATGGATCTTTCTTTCTCGGTGAAAAACAACTTTGTTCCTTAGGGGAAGCTCATCTCGCAAAGGGCAAATTTCATTGCTAACAAGAGAAACAGCTGATTCTTGCAAGACCAAAGGCATAAGGACACACATTTCTTATGGCTTTGGTAAGTGAATAATATGCATCTGAGAATCCAGTCCTGGATCTTTCTTTCTCGGTGAAAAACAACTTTGTTTCTTAAGCGAAGCTCATCTCGCAAAGTGCAACTTTTCGTTGCTAACAAGAGAAAGAGCTGATTCTTGCAAGACAGAAGGCATAAGGACACACATTTCTTATGGCTTCGACAAGTGATTCATATACATTCGAGCATGCAGGTCTGGAGCTTTCTCTCTTGGTGAAAAACACAGTTGTTACGTACGGGAAGCTCGTATCGCAAAGTGCACCTTTGCTCTTCTAACACGTGAAACTCTTGATTTCTGACAGACAGGAGACATCAGGGCACATATTTCTTATGGTTTTGGAAAGTAAATCATATGCATCTAAAACTCCAGGGCTGGAGTTTGCTTTCACGGTGCAAAGCACTGTTGTTCCTTAGGGAAAGCTCAACGAGCAAAGTGCAACTTTGCTTTGCTAACAAGTGAAAGAGTCGATTCCTGTCAGACAGAAGGCATCAGGACACAGCTTTCTTATGGCTCTGGCTAGTGAATCACATGCATCAGAGAATCCAGGACTGGAGCTCTCTTTCTGGATGCAAAGCACAGTTGTTCCTTAGGGGAAGTTCAGCTCGCAAAGACTAGCATTTTTCTGCTAACAAGTGAAACAGTCGATTCCTGTCAGAAAGAATGTATTAGGACACATATTTCTTATGGCTTTAGGAAAATTCTCATATGCATCTGAGAATCCAGTCATGGATCTTTCTTTCTCGGTGAAAAACAACTTTGTTCCTTAAGCGAAGCTCATCTCGCAAAGTGCAACTTTTCGTTGCTAACAAGAGAAACAGCTGATTCTTGCAAGACAGAAGGCTAAAGGACACACATTTCTTATGGCTTCGACAAGTGATTCATATACCTTCGAGCATGCAGGTCTGGAGCTTTCTCTCTTGGTGAAAAACACAGTTGTTACGTACGGGAAGCTCGTATCGCAAAGTGCACCTTTGCTCTTCTAACACGTGAAACTCTTGATTTCTGCCAGACAGGAGACATCAGGGCACATATTTCTTATGGTTTTGGAAAGTAAATCATATGTATCTAAAACTCCAGGGCTGGAGTTTGCTTTCACGGTGCAAAGCACTGTTGTTCCTTAGGGAAAGCTCAACGAGCAAAGTGCAACTTTGCTTGGCTAACAAGTGAAAGAGTCGATTCCTGTCAGACAGAAGGCATCAGGACACAGCTTTCTTATGGCTCTGGCTAGTGAAACACATGCATCAGAGAATCCAGGACTGGAGCTCTCTTTCTGGATGCAAAGCACAGTTGTTCATTAGGGGAAGTTCAGCTCGCAAAGTGCAATTTTGCGTTGCTAACAAGAGAAACAGCTGATTCTTGCAAGACAGAAGGCCAAAGGTCACACATTTCGTATGGCTTCGACAAGTGATTCATATACATTCGAGAATGCAGGTCTGAAGCTTTCTTTCTTGGCGAAAAACACAGTTGTTACGTACGGGAAGCTCGTATCGGAAAGTGCACCTTTGCTCTTCTAAAACGTGAAACTCTTGATTTCTGACAGACAGGAGACATCAGGGCACATATTTCTTATGGTTTTGGAAAGTAAATCATATGCATCTAAAACTCCATGGCTGGAGCTTGCTTTCACGGTGCAAAGCACTGTTGTTCCTTAGGGGAAGCTCAACGAGCAAAGTGCAACTTTGCTTTGCTAACAAGTGAAAGAGTCGATTCCTGTCAGACAGAAGGCATCAGGACACAGCTTTCTTATGGCTCTGGCTAGTGAATCACATGCATCAGAGAATCCAGGACTGGAGCTCTCTCTCTGGATGCAAAGCACAGTTGTTCCTTAGGGGAAGTTCAGCTCGCAAAGAGTAGCATTTTTCTACTAACAAGTGAAACAGTCGATTCCTGTCAGACAGAAGGCATCAGGACACAGCTTTCTTATGGCTCTGGCTAGTGAATCACATGCATCTGAGAATCCAGTCATGGATCTTTCTTTCTCGGTGAAAAACAACTTTGTTCCTTAAGCGAAGCTCATCTCGCAAAGTGCAACTTTTCGTTTCTAACACGAGAAGGAGCTGATTCTTGCAAGACAGAAGGCTAAAGGACACACATTTCTTATGGCTTCGACAAGTGATTCATATACATTCGAGCATGCAGGTCTGGAGCTTTCTCTCTTGGTGAAAAACACAGTTGTTACGTACGGGAAGCTCGTATCGCAAAGTGCACCTTTGCTCTTCTAACACGTGAAACTCTTGATTTCTGACAGACAGGAGACATCAGGGCACATATTTCTTATGGTTTTGGAAAGTAAATCATATGCATCTAAAACTCCAGGGCTGGAGCTTGCTTTCACGGTGCAAAGCACTGTTGTTCCATAGGGGAAGCTCAACGAGCAAAGTGCAACTTTGCTTTGCTAACAAGTGAAAGAGTCGATTCCTGTCAGACAGAAGGCATCAGGACACAGCTTTCTTATGGCTCTGGCTAGTGAATCACATGCATCAGAGAATCCAGGACTGGAGCTCTCTTTCTGGATGCAAAGCACAGTTGTTCCTTAGGGGAAGTTCAGCTCGCAAAGACTAGCATTTTTCTGCTAACAAGTGAAACAGTCGATTCCTGTCAGAAAGAATGTATCAGAACACATATTTCTCATGGCTTTAGAAAGAGTCTCATATGCATCTGAGAATCCAGTCCTGGATCTTTCTTTCTCGGTGAAAAACAACTTTGTTCCTTAAGCGAAGCTCATCTCGCAAAGTGCAACTTTTCGTTTCTAACACGAGAAGGAGCTGATTCTTGCAAGACAGAAGGCTAAAGGACACACATTTCTTATGGCTTCGACAAGTGATTCATATACCTTCGAGCATGCAGGTCTGGAGCTTTCTCTCTTGGTGAAAAACACAGTTGTTACGTACGGGAAGCTCGTATCGCAAAGTGCACCTTTGCTCTTCTAACACGTGAAACTCTTGATTTCTGACAGACAGGAGACATGAGGGCACATATTTCTTATGGTTTTGGAAAGCAAATCATATGCATCTAAAACTCCAGGGCTGGAGTTCGCTTTCACGATGCAAAGCACTGTTGTTCCTTAGGGAAAGCTCAACGAGCAAAGTGCAACTTTGCTTTGCTAACAAGTGAAAGAGTCGATTCCTGTCAGACAGAAGGCATCAGGACACAGCTTTCTTATGGCTCTGGCTAGTGAAACACATGCATCAGAGAATCCAGGACTGGAGCTCTCTTTCTGGATGCAAAGCACAGTTGTTCCTTAGGGGAAGTTCAGCTCGCAAAGTGCAATTTTGCGTTGCTAACAAGAGAAACAGCTGATTCTTGCAAGACAGAAGGCCAAAGGTCACACATTTCGTATGGCTTCGACAAGTGATTCATATACATTCGAGAATGCAGGTCTGAAGCTTTCTTTCTTGGCGAAAAACACAGTTGTTACGTACGGGAAGCTCGTATCGGAAAGTGCACCTTTGCTCTTCTAAAACGTGAAACTCTTGATTTCTGACAGACAGGAGACATCAGGGCACATATTTCTTATGGTTTTGGAAAGTAAATCATATGCATCTAAAACTCCATGGCTGGAGCTTGCGTTCACGGTGCAAAGCACTGTTGTTCCTTAGGGGAAGCTCAACGAGCAAAGTGCAACTTTGCTTTGCTAACAAGTGAAAGAGTCGATTCCTGTCAGACAGAAGGCATCAGGACACAGCTTTCTTATGGCTCTGGCTAGTGAAACACATGCATCAGAGAATCCAGGACTGGAGCTCTCTTTCTGGATGCAAAGCACAGTTGTTCCTTAGGGGAAGTTCAGCTCGCAAAGACTAGCATTTTTCTGCTAACAAGTGAAACAGTCGATTCCTGTCAGAAAGAATGTATTAGGACACATATTTCTTATGGCTTTAGGAAAATTCTCATATGCATCTGAGTATCCAGTCATGGATCTTTCTTTCTCGGTGAAAAACAACTTTGTTCCTTAAGCGAAGCTCATCTCGCAAAGTGCAACTTTTCGTTTCTAACACGAGAAGGAGCTGATTCTTGCAAGACAGAAGGCTAAAGGACACACATTTCTTATGGCTTCGACAAGTGATTCATATACCTTCGAGCATGCAGGTCTGGAGCTTTCTCTCTTGGTGAAAAACACAGTTGTTACGTACGGGAAGCTCGTATCGCAAAGTGCACCTTTGCTCTTCTAACACGTGAAACTCTTGATTTCTGCCAGACAGGAGACATGAGGGCACATATTTCTTATGGTTTTGGAAAGTAAATCATATGCATCTAAAACTCCGGGGCTGGAGTTCGCTTTCACGGTGCAAAGCACTGTTGTTCCTTAGGGAAAGCTCAACGAGCAAAGTGCAACTTTACTTGGCTAACAAGTGAAAGAGTCGATTCCTGTCAGACAGAAGGCATCAGGACACAGCTTTCTTATGGCTCTGGCTAGTGAAACACATGCATCAGAGAATCCAGGACTGGAGCTCTCTTTCTGGATGCAAAGCACAGTTGTTCCTTAGGGGAAGTTCAGCTCGCAAAGTGCAATTTTGCGTTGCTAACAAGAGAAACAGCTGATTCTTGCAAGACAGAAGGCCAAAGGTAACACATTTCGTATGGCTTCGAGAAGTGATTCATATACATTCGAGAATGCAGGTCTGAAGCTTTCTTTCTTGGCGAAAAACACAGTTGTTACGTACGGGAAGCTCGTATCGGAAAGTGCACCTTTGCTCTTCTAAAACGTGAAACTCTTGATTTCTGACAGACAGGAGACATCAGGGCACATATTTGTTATGGTTTTGGAAAGTAAATCATATGCATCTAAAACTCCATGGCTGGAGCTTGCGTTCACGGTGCAAAGCACTGTTGTTCCTTAGGGGAAGCTCAACGAGCAAAGTGCAACTTTGCTTTGCTAACAAGTGAAAGAGTCGATTCCTGTCAGACAGAAGGCATCAGGACACAGCTTTCTTATGCCTCTGGCTAGTGAATCACATGCATCTGAGAATCCAGTCATGGATCTTTCTTTCTCGGTGAAAAACAACTTTGTTCCTTAAGAGAAGCTCATCTCGCAAAGTGCAACTTTTCGTTGCTAAAAAGAGAAACAGCTGATTCTTGCAAGACCAAAGGCATAAAGACACACATTTCTTATGGCTTTGGTAAGTGAATAATATGCATCTGAGAATCCGGTCCTGGATCTTTCTTTCTCGGTGAAAAACAACTTTGTTCCTTAAGAGAAGCTCATCTCGCAATGTGCAAATTTCATTGCTAACAGAGAAACAGCTGATTCTTGCAAGACCAAAGGCATGAAGACACACATTTCTTATGGCTTTGGTAAGTGAATAATATGCATCTGAGAATCCGGTCCTGGATCTTTCTTTCTCGGTGAAAAACAACTTTGTTCCTTAAGAGAAGCTCATCTCGCAAAGTGCAACTTTTCGTTGCTAAAAAGAGAAACAGCTGATTCTTGCAAGACAGAAGGCTAAAGGACACACATTTCTTATGGCTTCGACAAGTGATTCATATACATTCGAGCATGCAGGTCTGGAGCTTTCTCTCTTGGTGAAAAACACAGTTGTTACGTACGGGAAGCTCGTATCGCAAAGTGCACCTTTGCTCTTCTAACACGTGAAACTCTTGATTTCTGCCAGACAGGAGACATGAGGGCACATATTTCTTATGGTTTTGGAAAGTAAATCATATGCATCTAAAACTCCAGGGCTGGAGCTTGCTTTCACGGTGCAAAGCACTGTTGTTCCTTAGGGAAAGCTCAACGAGCAAAGTGCAACTTTGCTTTGCTAACAAGTGAAAGAGTCGATTCCTGTCAGACAGAAGGCATCAGGACACAGCTTTCTTATGGCTCTGGCTAGTGAATCACATGCATCAGAGAATCCAGGACTGGAGCTCTCTTTCTGGATGCAAAGCACAGTTGTTCCTTAGGGGAAGTTCAGCTCGCAAAGACTAGCATTTTTCTGCTAACAAGTGAAACAGTCGATTCCTGTCAGAAAGAATGTATTAGGACACATATTTCTTATGGCTTTAGAAAAATTCTTATATGCATCTGAGAATCCAGTCATGGATCTTTCTTTCTCGGTGAAAAACAACTTTGTTCCTTAAGCGAAGCTCATCTCGCAAAGTGCAACTTTTCGTTGCTAACAAGAGAAAGAGCTGATTCTTGCAAGACTGAAGGCTAAAGGACACACATTTCTTATGGCTTCGACAAGTGATTCATATACATTCGAGCATGCAGGTCTGGAGCTTTCTTTCTTGGTGAAAAACACAGTTGTTACGTACGGGAAGCTCGTATCGCAAAGTGCACCTTTGCTCTTCTAACACGTGAAACTCTTGATTTGTGACAGACAGGAGACATCAGGGCACATATTTCTTATGGTTTTGGAAAGTAAATCATATGCATCTAAAACTCTAGGGCTGGAGCTTGCTTTCACGCTGCAAAGCACTGTTGTTCCTTAGCGGAAGCTCAACGAGCAAAGTGCAACTTTGCTTTGCTAACAAGTGAAACAGTCGATTCCTGTCAGACAGAAGGAATCAGGACACAGCTTTCTTATGGCTCTGGCTAGTGAATCACATGCATCAGAGAATCCAGGACTGGAGCTCTCTTTCTGGATGCAAAGCACTGTTGTTCCTTAGGGGAAGTTCAGCTCGCAAAGACTAGCATTTTTCTGCTAACAAGTGAAACAGTCGATTCCTGTCAGAAAGAATGTATCAGGACACATATTTCTTATGGCTCTAGAAAGATTCTCATATGCATCTGAGAATCCAGTCATGGATCTTTCTTTCTCGGTGAAAAACAACCTTGTTTCTTAAGCGAAGCTCATCTCGCAAAGTGCAACTTTTCGTTGCTAACAAGAGAAACAGCTGATTCTTGCAAGACAGAAGGCTAAAGGACACACATTTCTTATGGCTTCGACAAGTGATTCATATACATTCGAGCATGCAGGTCTGAAGCTTTCTTTCTTGGTGAAAAACACAGTTGTTACGTACGGGAAGCTCGTATCGCAAAGTGCACCTTTGCTCTTCTAACACGTGAAACTCTTGAATTGTGACAGACAGGAGACATCAGGGCACATATTTCTTATGGTTTTGGAAAGTAAATCATATGCATCTAAAACTCCATGGCTGGAGCTTGCTTTCACGGTGCAAAGCACTGTTGTTCCTTAGGGGAAGCTCAACGAGCAAAGTGCAACTTTGCTTTGCTAACAAGTGAAAGAGTCGATTCCTGTCAGACAGATGGCATCAGGACACAGCTTTCTTATGCCTCTGGCTAGTGAATCACATGCATCTGAGAATCCAGTCATGGATCTTTCTTTCTCGGTGAAAAACAACTTTGTTCCTTAAGAGAAGCTCATCTCGCAAAGTGCAACTTTTCGTTGCTAACAAGAGAAACAGCTGATTCTGGCAAGACCAAAGGCATAAAGACACACATTTCTTATGGCTTTGGTAAGTGAATAATATGCATCTGAGAATCCAGTCATGGATCTTTCTTTCTCGGTGAAAAACAACTTTGTTCCTTAAGAGAAGCTCATCTCGCAAAGTGCAACTTTTCGTTGCTAAAAAGAGAAACAGCTGATTCTTGCAAGACAGAAGGCTAAAGGACACACATTTCTTATGGCTTCGACAAGTGATTCATATACATTCGAGAATGCAGGTCTGGAACTTTCTTTCTTGGTGAAAAACACAGTTGTTACGTACGGGAAGCTCGTATCGCAAAGTGCACCTTTGCTCTTCTAACACGTGAAACTCTTGATTTCTGCCAGACAGGAGACATGAGGGCACATATTTCTTATGGTTTTGGAAAGTAAATCATATGCATCTAAAACTCCATGGCTGGAGCTTGCTTTCACGGTGCAAAGCACTGTTGTTCCATAGGGGAAGCTCAACGAGCAAAGTGCAACTTTGCTTTGCTAACAAGTGAAAGACGCGATTCCTGTCAGACAGAAGGCATTAGGACACAGCTTTCTTATGGCTCTGGCTAGTGAAACACATGCATCAGAGAATCCAGGACTGGAGCTCTCTTTCTGGATGCAAAGCACAGTTGTTCATTAGGGGAAGTTCAGCTCGCAAAGTGCAATTTTGCGTTGCTAACAAGAGAAACAGCTGATTCTTGCAAGACAGAAGGCCAAAGGTCACACATTTCATATGGCTTCGACAAGTGATTCATATACATTCGAGAATGCAGGTCTGAAGCTTTCTTTCTTGGTGAAAAACACAGTTGTTACGTACGGGAAGCTCGTATCGGAAAGTGCACCTTTGCTCTTCTAAAACGTGAAACTCTTGATTTCTGACAGACAGGAGACATCAGGGCACATATTTCTTATGGTTTTGGAAAGTAAATCATATGCATCTAAAACTCCAGGGCTGGAGTTTGCTTTCACGGTGCAAAGCACTGTTGTTCCTTAGGGGAAGCTCAACGAGCAAAGTGCAACTTTGCTTTGCTAACAAGTGAAAGAGTCGATTCCTGTCAGACAGAAGGCATCAGGACACAGCTTTCTTATGCCTCTGGCTAGTGAATCACATGCATCTGAGAATCCAGACATGGATCTTTCTTTCTCGGTGAAAAACAACTTCGTTCCTTAAGAGAAGCTCATCTCGCAAAGTGCAACTTTTCGTTGCTAAAAAGAGAAACAGCTGATTCTTGCAAGACCAAAGGCATAAAGACACACATTTCTTATGGCTTTGGTAAGTGAATAATATGCATCTGAGAATCCAGTCATGGATCTTTCTTTCTCGGTGAAAAACAACTTTGTTCCTTAAGAGAAGCTCATCTCGCAAAGTGCAACTTTTCGTTGCTAAAAAGAGAAACAGCTGATTCTTGCAAGACAGAAGGCTAAAGGACACACATTTCTTATGGCTTCGACAAGTGATTCATATACATTCGAGCATGCAGGTCTGGAGCTTTCTCTCTTGGTGAAAAACACAGTTGTTACGTACGGGAAGCTCGTATCGCAAAGTGCACCTTTGCTCTTCTAACACGTGAAACTCTTGATTTCTGCCAGACAGGAGACATCAGGGCACATATTTCTTATGGTTTTGGAAAGTAAATCATATGCATCTAAAACTCCAGGGCTGGAGCTTGCTTTCACGGTGCAAAGCACTGTTGTTCCATAGGGGAAGCTCAACGAGCAAAGTGCAACTTTGCTTTGCTAACAAGTGAAAGAGTCGATTCCTGTCAGACAGAAGGCATCAGGACACAGCTTTCTTATGGCTCTGGCTAGTGAATCACATGCACCGTGAAAGCAAGCTCCAGCCCTAGAGTTTTAGATGCATATGATTTACTTTCCAAAACCATAAGAAATATGTGCCCTCATGTCTCCTGTCTGTCAGAAATCAAGAGTTTCACGTTTTAGAAGAGCAAAGGTGCACTTTGCGATACGAGCTTCCCGTACGTAACAACTGTGTTTTTCACCAAGAAAGAAAGTTCCAGACCTGCATTCTCGAATGTATATGAATCACTTGTCGAAGCCATAAGAAATGTGTGTCCTTTAGCCTTCTGTCTTGCAAGAATCAGCTCTTTCTCTTGTTAGCAACGAAAAGTTGCACTTTGCGAGATGAGCTTCGCTTAAGGAACAAAGTTGTTTTTCACCGAGAAAGAAAGATCCAGGACTGGATTCTCAGATGCATATGAGACTCTTTCTAAAGCCATGAGAAATATGTGTTCTGATACATTCTTTCTGACAGGAATCGACTGTTTCACTTGTTAGCAGAAAAATGCTAGTCTTTGCGAGCTGAACTTCCCCTAAGGAACAACTGTGCTTTGCATCCAGAAAGAGAGCTCCAGTCCTGGATTCTCTGATGCATGTGATTCACTAGCCAGAGCCATAAGAAAGCTGTGTCCTGATGCCTTCTGTCTGACAGGAATCGACTCTTTCACTTGTTAGCAAAGCAAAGTTGCACTTTGCTCGTTGAGCTTCCCCTATGGAACAACAGTGCTTTGCACCGTGAAAGCAAGCTCCAGCCCTGGAGTTTTAGATGCATATGATTTACTTTCCAAAACCATAAGAAATATGTGCCCTCATGTCTCCTGTCTGGCAGAAATCAAGAGTTTCACGTGTTAGAAGAGCAAAGGTGCACTTTGCGATACGAGCTTCCCGTACGTAACAACTGTGTTTTTCACCAAGAGAGAAAGCTCCAGACCTGCATGCTCGAATGTATATGAATCACTTGTCGAAGCCATAAGAAATGTGTGTCCTTTAGCCTTCTGTCTTGCAAGAATCAGCTGTTTCTCTTTTTAGCAACGAAAAGTTGCACTTTGCGAGATGAGCTTCTCTTAAGGAACAAAGTTGTTTTTCACCGAGAAAGAAAGATCCAGGACTGGATTCTCAGATGCATATTATTCACTTACCAAAGCCATAAGAAATGTGTGTCTTTATGCCTTTGGTCTTGCAAGAATCAGCTGTTTCTCTTTTTAGCAACGAAAAGTTGCACTTTGCGAGATGAGCTTCTCTTAAGGAACAAAGTTGTTTTTCACCGAGAAAGAAAGATCCATGACTGGATTCTCAGATGCATGTGATTCACTAGCCAGAGGCATAAGAAAGCTGTGTCCTGATGCCTTCTGTCTGACAGGAATCGACTCTTTCACTTGTTAGCAAAGCAAAGTTGCACTTTGCTCGTTGAGCTTCCCCTAAGGAACAACAGTGCTTTGCACCGTGAAAGCAAACTCCAGCCCTGGAGTTTTAGATGCATATGATTTACTTTCCAAAACCATAAGAAATATGTGCCCTGATGTCTCCTGTCTGTCAGAAATCAAGAGTTTCACGTTTTAGAAGAGCAAAGGTGCACTTTGCGATACGAGCTTCCCGTACGTAACAACTGTGTTTTTCACCAAGAAAGAAAGCTTCAGACCTGCATTCTCGAATGTATATGAATCACTTGTCGAAGCCATATGAAATGTGTGACCTTTGGCCTTCTGTCTTGCAAGAATCAGCTGTTTCTCTTGTTAGCAACGCAAAATTGCACTTTGCGAGCTGAACTTCCCCTAATGAACAACTGTGCTTTGCATCCAGAAAGAGAGCTCCAGTCCTGGATTCTCTGATGCATGTGATTCACTAGCCAGAGCCATAAGAAAGCTGTGTCCTGATGCCTTCTGTCTGACAGGAATCGACTCTTTCACTTGTTAGCAAAGCAAAGTTGCACTTTGCTCGTTGAGCTTCCCCTATGGAACAACAGTGCTTTGCACCGTGAAAGCAAGCTCCAGCCCTGGAGTTTTAGATGCATATGATTTACTTTCCAAAACCATAAGAAATATGTGCCCTGATGTCTCCTGTCTGTCAGAAATCAAGAGTTTCACGTGTTAGAAGAGCAAAGGTGCACTTTGCGATACGAGCTTCCCGTACGTAACAACTGTGTTTTTCACCAAGAGAGAAAGCTCCAGACCTGCATGCTCGAATGTATATGAATCACTTGTCGAAGCCATAAGAAATGTGTGTCCTTTAGCCTTCTGTCTTGCAAGAATCAGCTGTTTCTCTTTTTAGCAACGAAAAGTTGCACTTTGCGAGATGAGCTTCTCTTAAGGAACAAAGTTGTTTTTCACCGAGAAAGAAAGATCCAGGACTGGATTCTCAGATGCATATTATTCACTTACCAAAGCCATAAGAAATGTGTGTCTTTATGCCTTTGGTCTTGCAAGAATCAGCTGTTTCTCTTTTTAGCAACGAAAAGTTGCACTTTGCGAGATGAGCTTCTCTTAAGGAACAAAGTTGTTTTTCACCGAGAAAGAAAGATCCATGACTGGATTCTCAGATGCATGTGATTCACTAGCCAGAGCCATAAGAAAGCTGTGTCCTGATGCCTTCTGTCTGACAGGAATCGACTCTTTCACTTGTTAGCAAAGGAAAGTTGCACTTTGCTCGTTGAGCTTCCCCTAAGGAACAACAGTGCTTTGCACCGTGAAAGCAAACTCCAGCCCTGGAGTTTTAGATGCATATGATTTACTTTCCAAAACCATAAGAAATATGTGCCCTGATGTCTCCTGTTTGTCAGAAATCAAGAGTTTCACGTTTTAGAAGAGCAAAGGTGCACTTTCCGATACGAGCTTCCCGTACGTAACAACTGTGTTTTTCGCCAAGAAAGAAAGCTTCAGACCTGCATTCTCGAATGTATATGAATCACTTGTCGAAGCCATATGAAATGTGTGACCTTTGGCCTTCTGTCTTGCAAGAATCAGCTGTTTCTCTTGTTAGCAACGCAAAATTGCACTTTGCGAGCTGAACTTCCCCTAAGGAACAACTGTGCTTTGCATCCAGAAAGAGAGCTCCAGTCCTGGATTCTCTGATGCATGTGTTTCACTAGCCAGAGGCATAAGAAAGCTGTGTCCTGATGCCTTCTGTCTGACAGGAATCGACTCTTTCACTTGTTAGCCAAGCAAAGTTGCACTTTGCTCGTTGAGCTTTCCCTAAGGAACAACAGTGCTTTGCACCGTGAAAGCAAACTCCAGCCCTGGAGTTTCAGATGCATATGATTTACTTTCCAAAACCATAAGAAATATGTGCCCTGATGTCTCCTGTCTGTCACAAATCAAGAGTTTCACGTGTTAGAAGAGCAAAGGTGCACTTTGCGATACGAGCTTCCCGTACGTAACAACTGTGTTTTTCACCAAGAAAGAAAGTTCCAGACCTGCATTCTCGAATGTATATGAATCACTTGTCGAAGCCATAAGAAATGTGTGTCCTTTAGCCTTCTGTCTTGCAAGAATCAGCTCTTTCTCTTGTTAGCAACGAAAAGTTGCACTTTGCGAGATGAGCTTCGCTTAAGAAACAAGGTTGTTTTTCACCGAGAAAGAAAGATCCATGACTGGATTCTCAGATGCATATGAGAATCTTTCTAGAGCCATAAGAAATATGTGTCCTGATACATTCTTTCTGACAGGAATCGACTGTTTCACTTGTTAGCAGAAAAATGCTAGTCTTTGCGAGCTGAACTTCCCCTAAGGAACAACAGTGCTTTGCATCCAGAAAGAGAGCTCCAGTCCTGGATTCTCTGATGCATGTGATTCACTAGCCAGAGCCATAAGAAAGCTGTGTCCTGATGCCTTCTGTCTGACAGGAATCGACTGTTTCACTTGTTAGCAAAGCAAAGTTGCACTTTGCTCGTTGAGCTTCCCCTAAGGAACAACAGTGCTTTGCACCGTGAAAGCAAGCTCCAGCCATGGAGTTTTAGATGCATATGATTTACTTTCCAAAACCATAAGAAATATGTGCCCTGATGTCTCCTGTCTGTCACAAATCAAGAGTTTCACGTGTTAGAAGAGCAAAGGTGCACTTTGCGATACGAGCTTCCCGTACGTAACAACTGTGTTTTTCACCAAGAAAGAAAGCTCCAGACCTGCATGCTCGAATGTATATGAATCACTTGTCGAAGCCATAAGAAATGTGTGTCCTTTAGCCTTCTGTCTTGCAAGAATCAGCTCTTTCTCTTGTTAGCAACGAAAAGTTGCACTTTGCGAGATGAGCTTCGCTTAAGAAACAAGGTTGTTTTTCACCGAGAAAGAAAGATCCATGACTGGATTCTCAGATGCATATGAGAATCTTTCTAGAGCCATAAGAAATATGTGTCCTGATACATTCTTTCTGACAGGAATCGACTGTTTCTCTTGTTAGCAGAAAAATGCTAGTCTTTGCGAGCTGAACTTCCCCTAAGGAACAACAGTGCTTTCCATCCAGAAAGAGAGCTCCAGTCCTGGATTCTCTGATGCATGTGATTCACTAGCCAGAGCCATAAGAAAGCTGTGTCCTGATGCCTTCTGTCTGACAGGAATCGACTGTTTCACTTGTTAGTAGAAAAATGCTACTCTTTGCGAGCTGAACTTCCCCTAAGGAACAACTGTGCTTTGCATCCAGAGAGAGAGCTCCAGTCCTGGATTCTCTGATGCATGTGATTCACTAGCCAGAGCCATAAGAAAGCTGTGTCCTGATGCCTTCTGTCTGACAGGAATCGACTGTTTCACTTGTTAGCAAAGCAAAGTTGCACTTTGCTCGTTGAGCTTCCCCTAAGGAACAACAGTGCTTTGCACCGTGAAAGTAAGCTCCAGCCCTGGAGTTTTAGATACATATGATTTACTTTCCAAAACCATAAGAAATATGTGCCCTGATGTCTCCTGTCTGTCACAAATCAAGAGTTTCACGTGTTAGAAGAGCAAAGGTGCACTTTGCGATACGAGCTTCCCGTACGTAACAACTGTGTTTTTCACCAAGAAAGAAAGCTCCAGACCTGCATTCTCGAATGTATATGAATCACTTGTCGAAGCCATAAGAAATGTGTGTCCTTTAGCCTTCTGTCTTGCAAGAATCAGCTCTTTCTCTTGTTAGCAACGAAAAGTTGCACTTTGCGGGATGAGCTTCGCTTAAGAAACAAGGTTGTTTTTCACCGAGAAAGAAAGATCCATGACTGGATTCTCAGATGCATATGAGAATTTTTCTAAAGCCATAAGAAATATGTGTCCTGATACATTCTTTCTGACAGGAATCGACTGTTTCACTTGTTAGCAGAAAAATGCTAGTCTTTGCGAGCTGAACTTCCCCTAAGGAACAACTGTGCTTTGCATCCAGAAAGAGAGCTCCAGTCCTGGATTCTCTGATGCATGTGATTCACTAGCCAGAGCCATAAGAAAGCTGTGTCCTGATGCCTTCTGTCTGACAGGAATCGACTGTTTCACTTGTTAGCAAAGCAAAGTTGCACTTTGCTCGTTGAGCTTCCCCTAAGGAACAACAGTGCTTTGCACCGTGAAAGCAAGCTCCAGCCATGGAGTTTTAGATGCATATGATTTACTTTCCAAAACCATAAGAAATATGTGCCCTGATGTCTCCTGTCTGTCACAAATCAAGAGTTTCACGTGTTAGAAGAGCAAAGGTGCACTTTGCGATACGAGCTTCCCGTACGTAACAACTGTGTTTTTCACCAAGAAAGAAAGCTCCAGACCTGCATGCTCGAATGTATATGAATCACTTGTCGAAGCCATAAGAAATGTGTGTCCTTTAGCCTTCTGTCTTGCAAGAATCAGCTCTTTCTCTTGTTAGCAACGAAAAGTTGCACTTTGCGAGATGAGCTTCGCTTAAGGAACAAAGTTGTTTTTCACCGAGAAAGAAAGATCCAGGACTGGATTCTCAGATACATATTATTCACTTACCAAAGCCATAAGAAATGTGTGTCCTTATGCCATTGGTCTTGCAAGAATCAGCTGTTTCTCTTGTTAGCAATGAAATTGCCCTTTGCGAGATGAGCTTCCCCTAAGGAACAAAGTTGTTTTTCACCGAGAAAGAAAGATCCATGACTGGATTCTCAGATGCATGTGATTCACTAGCCAGAGCCATAAGAAAGCTGTGTCCTGATGCCTTCTGTCTGACAGGAATCGACTGTTTCACTTGTTAGTAGAAAAATGCTACTCTTTGCGAGCTGAACTTCCCCTAAGGAACAACTGTGCTTTGCATCCAGAGAGAGAGCTCCAGTCCTGGATTCTCTGATGCATGTGATTCACTAGCCAGAGCCATAAGAAAGCTGTGTCCTGATGCCTTCTGTCTGACAGGAATCGACTCTTTCACTTGTTAGCAAAGCAAAGTTGCACTTTGCTCGTTGAGCTTCCCCTAAGGAACAACAGTGCTTTGCACCGTGAAAGTAAGCTCCAGCCCTGGAGTTTTAGATACATATGATTTACTTTCCAAAACCATAAGAAATATGTGCCCTGATGTCTCCTGTCTGTCACAAATCAAGAGTTTCACGTGTTAGAAGAGCAAAGGTGCACTTTGCGATACGAGCTTCCCGTACGTAACAACTGTGTTTTTCACCAAGAAAGAAAGTTCCAGACCTGCATTCTCGAATGTATATGAATCACTTGTCGAAGCCATAAGAAATGTGTGTCCTTTAGCCTTCTGTCTTGCAAGAATCAGCTCTTTCTCTTGTTAGCAACGAAAAGTTGCACTTTGCGAGATGAGCTTCGCTTAAGGAACAAAGTTGTTTTTCACCGAGAAAGAAAGATCCAGGACTGGATTCTCAGATGCATATGAGACTCTTTCTAAAGCCATGAGAAATATGTGTTCTGATACATTCTTTCTGACAGGAATCGACTGTTTCACTTGTTAGCAGAAAAATGCTAGTCTTTGCGAGCTGAACTTCCCCTAAGGAACAACTGTGCTTTGCATCCAGAAAGAGAGCTCCAGTCCTGGATTCTCTGATGCATGTGATTCACTAGCCAGAGCCATAAGAAAGCTGTGTCCTGATGCCTTCTGTCTGACAGGAATCGACTCTTTCACTTGTTAGCAAAGCAAAGTTGCACTTTGCTCGTTGAGCTTCCCCTATGGAACAACAGTGCTTTGCACCGTGAAAGCAAGCTCCAGCCCTGGAGTTTTAGATGCATATGATTTACTTTCCAAAACCATAAGAAATATGTGCCCTGATGTCTCCTGTCTGTCAGAAATCAAGAGTTTCACGTGTTAGAAGAGCAAAGGTGCACTTTGCGATACGAGCTTCCCGTACGTAACAACTGTGTTTTTCACCAAGAGAGAAAGCTCCAGACCTGCATGCTCGAATGTATATGAATCACTTGTCGAAGCCATAAGAAATGTGTGTCCTTTAGCCTTCTGTCTTGCAAGAATCAGCTGTTTCTCTTTTTAGCAACGAAAAGTTGCACTTTGCGAGATGAGCTTCTCTTAAGGAACAAAGTTGTTTTTCACCGAGAAAGAAAGATCCAGGACTGGATTCTCAGATGCATATTATTCACTTACCAAAGCCATAAGAAATGTGTGTCTTTATGCCTTTGGTCTTGCAAGAATCAGCTGTTTCTCTTTTTAGCAACGAAAAGTTGCACTTTGCGAGATGAGCTTCTCTTAAGGAACAAAGTTGTTTTTCACCGAGAAAGAAAGATCCATGACTGGATTCTCAGATGCATGTGATTCACTAGCCAGAGGCATAAGAAAGCTGTGTCCTGATGCCTTCTGTCTGACAGGAATCAACTCTTTCACTTGTTAGCAAAGCAAAGTTGCACTTTGCTCGTTGAGCTTCCCCTAAGGAACAACAGTGCTTTGCACCGTGAAAGCAAACTCCAGCCCTGGAGTTTTAGATGCATATGATTTACTTTCCAAAACCATAAGAAATATGTGCCCTGATGTCTCCTGTCTGTCAGAAATCAAGAGTTTCACGTTTTAGAAGAGCAAAGGTGCACTTTGCGATACGAGCTTCCCGTACGTAACAACTGTGTTTTTCACCAAGAAAGAAAGCTTCAGACCTGCATTCTCGAATGTATATGAATCACTTGTCGAAGCCATATGAAATGTGTGACCTTTGGCCTTCTGTCTTGCAAGAATCAGCTGTTTCTCTTGTTAGCAACGCAAAATTGCACTTTGCGAGCTGAACTTCCCCTAATGAACAACTGTGCTTTGCATCCAGAAAGAGAGCTCCAGTCCTGGATTCTCTGATGCATGTGATTCACTAGCCAGAGCCATAAGAAAGCTGTGTCCTGATGCCTTCTGTCTGACAGGAATCGACTCTTTCACTTGTTAGCAAAGCAAAGTTGCACTTTGCTCGTTGAGCTTCCCCTATGGAACAACAGTGCTTTGCACCGTGAAAGCAAGCTCCAGCCCTGGAGTTTTAGATGCATATGATTTACTTTCCAAAACCATAAGAAATATGTGCCCTCATGTCTCCTGTCTGGCAGAAATCAAGAGTTTCACGTGTTAGAAGAGCAAAGGTGCACTTTGCGATACGAGCTTCCCGTACGTAACAACTGTGTTTTTCACCAAGAGAGAAAGCTCCAGACCTGCATGCTCGAATGTATATGAATCACTTGTCGAAGCCATAAGAAATGTGTGTCCTTTAGCCTTCTGTCTTGCAAGAATCAGCTGTTTCTCTTTTTAGCAACGAAAAGTTGCACTTTGCGAGATGAGCTTCTCTTAAGGAACAAAGTTGTTTTTCACCGAGAAAGAAAGATCCAGGACTGGATTCTCAGATGCATATTATTCACTTACCAAAGCCATAAGAAATGTGTGTCTTTATGCCTTTGGTCTTGCAAGAATCAGCTGTTTCTCTTTTTAGCAACGAAAAGTTGCACTTTGCGAGATGAGCTTCTCTTAAGGAACAAAGTTGTTTTTCACCGAGAAAGAAAGATCCATGACTGGATTCTCAGATGCATGTGATTCACTAGCCAGAGCCATAAGAAAGCTGTGTCCTGATGCCTTCTGTCTGACAGGAATCAACTCTTTCACTTGTTAGCAAAGCAAAGTTGCACTTTGCTCGTTGAGCTTCCCCTAAGGAACAACAGTGCTTTGCACCGTGAAAGCAAACTCCAGCCCTGGAGTTTTAGATGCATATGATTTACTTTCCAAAACCATAAGAAATATGTGCCCTGATGTCTCCTGTCTGTCAGAAATCAAGAGTTTCACGTTTTAGAAGAGCAAAGGTGCACTTTGCGATACGAGCTTCCCGTACGTAACAACTGTGTTTTTCACCAAGAAAGAAAGCTTCAGACCTGCATTCTCGAATGTATATGAATCACTTGTCGAAGCCATATGAAATGTGTGACCTTTGGCCTTCTGTCTTGCAAGAATCAGCTGTTTCTCTTGTTAGCAACGCAAAATTGCACTTTGCGAGCTGAACTTCCCCTAATGAACAACTGTGCTTTGCATCCAGAAAGAGAGCTCCAGTCCTGGATTCTCTGATGCATGTGATTCACTAGCCAGAGCCATAAGAAAGCTGTGTCCTGATGCCTTCTGTCTGACAGGAATCGACTCTTTCACTTGTTAGCAAAGCAAAGTTGCACTTTGCTCGTTGAGCTTCCCCTATGGAACAACAGTGCTTTGCACCGTGAAAGCAAGCTCCAGCCCTGGAGTTTTAGATGCATATGATTTACTTTCCAAAACCATAAGAAATATGTGCCCTCATGTCTCCTGTCTGGCAGAAATCAAGAGTTTCACGTGTTAGAAGAGCAAAGGTGCACTTTGCGATACGAGCTTCCCGTACGTAACAACTGTGTTTTTCACCAAGAGAGAAAGCTCCAGACCTGCATGCTCGAATGTATATGAATCACTTGTCGAAGCCATAAGAAATGTGTGTCCTTTAGCCTTCTGTCTTGCAAGAATCAGCTGTTTCTCTTTTTAGCAACGAAAAGTTGCACTTTGCGAGATGAGCTTCTCTTAAGGAACAAAGTTGTTTTTCACCGAGAAAGAAAGATCCAGGACTGGATTCTCAGATGCATATTATTCACTTACCAAAGCCATAAGAAATGTGTGTCTTTATGCCTTTGGTCTTGCAAGAATCAGCTGTTTCTCTTTTTAGCAACGAAAAGTTGCACTTTGCGAGATGAGCTTCTCTTAAGGAACAAAGTTGTTTTTCACCGAGAAAGAAAGATCCATGACTGGATTCTCAGATGCATGTGATTCACTAGCCAGAGGCATAAGAAAGCTGTGTCCTGATGCCTTCTGTCTGACAGGAATCGACTCTTTCACTTGTTAGCAAAGCAAAGTTGCACTTTGCTCGTTGAGCTTCCCCTAAGGAACAACAGTGCTTTGCACCGTGAAAGCAAACTCCAGCCCTGGAGTTTTAGATGCATATGATTTACTTTCCAAAACCATAAGAAATATGTGCCCTGATGTCTCCTGTCTGTCAGAAATCAAGAGTTTCACGTTTTAGAAGAGCAAAGGTGCACTTTGCGATACGAGCTTCCCGTACGTAACAACTGTGTTTTTCACCAAGAGAGAAAGCTTCAGACCTGCATTCTCGAATGTATATGAATCACTTGTCGAAGCCATATGAAATGTGTGACCTTTGGCCTTCTGTCTTGCAAGAATCAGCTGTTTCTCTTGTTAGCAACGCAAAATTGCACTTTGCGAGCTGAACTTCCCCTAATGAACAACTGTGCTTTGCATCCAGAAAGAGAGCTCCAGTCCTGGATTCTCTGATGCATGTGTTTCACTAGCCAGAGCCATAAGAAAGCTGTGTCCTAATGCCTTCTGTCTGACAGGAATCGCGTCTTTCACTTGTTAGCCAAGCAAAGTTGCACTTTGCTCGTTGAGCTTTCCCTAAGGAACAACAGTGCTTTGCACCGTGAAAGCAAACTCCAGCACTGGAGTTTTAGATGCATATGATTTACTTTCCAAAACCATAAGAAATATGTGCCCTGATGTCTCCTGTCTGTCACAAATCAAGAGTTTCACGTGTTAGAAGAGCAAAGGTGCACTTTGCGATACGAGCTTCCCGTACGTAACAACTGTGTTTTTCACCAAGAAAGAAAGTTCCAGACCTGCATTCTCGAATGTATATGAATCACTTGTCGAAGCCATAAGAAATGTGTGTCCTTTAGCCTTCTGTCTTGCAAGAATCAGCTGTTTCTCTTGTTAGCAACGAAAAGTTGCACTTTGCGAGATGAGCTTCGCTTAAGAAACAAGGTTGTTTTTCACCGAGAAAGAAAGATCCATGACTGGATTCTCAGATGCATATGAGAATCTTTCTAGAGCCATAAGAAATATGTGTCCTGATACATTCTTTCTGACAGGAATCGACTGTTTCTCTTGTTAGCAGAAAAATGCTAGTCTTTGCGAGCTGAACTTCCCCTAAGGAACAACAGTGCTTTCCATCCAGAAAGAGAGCTCCAGTCCTGGATTCTCTGATGCATGTGATTCACTAGCCAGAGCCATAAGAAAGCTGTGTCCTGATGCCTTCTGTCTGACAGGAATCGACTGTTTCACTTGTTAGTAGAAAAATGCTACTCTTTGCGAGCTGAACTTCCCCTAAGGAACAACTGTGCTTTGCATCCAGAGAGAGAGCTCCAGTCCTGGATTCTCTGATGCATGTGATTCACTAGCCAGAGCCATAAGAAAGCTGTGTCCTGATGCCTTCTCTCTGACAGGAATCGACTCTTTCACTTGTTAGCAAAGCAAAGTTGCACTTTGCTCGTTGAGCTTCCCCTAAGGAACAACAGTGCTTTGCACCGTGAAAGTAAGCTCCAGCCCTGGAGTTTTAGATACATATGATTTACTTTCCAAAACCATAAGAAATATGTGCCCTGATGTCTCCTGTCTGTCACAAATCAAGAGTTTCACGTGTTAGAAGAGCAAAGGTGCACTTTGCGATACGAGCTTCCCGTACGTAACAACTGTGTTTTTCACCAAGAAAGAAAGCTCCAGACCTGCATTCTCGAATGTATATGAATCACTTGTCGAAGCCATAAGAAATGTGTGTCCTTTAGCCTTCTGTCTTGCAAGAATCAGCTCTTTCTCTTGTTAGCAACGAAAAGTTGCACTTTGCGAGATGAGCTTCGCTTAAGGAACAAAGTTGTTTTTCACCGAGAAAGAAAGATCCAGGACTGGATTCTCAGATGCATATGAGACTCTTTCTAAAGCCATGAGAAATATGTGTTCTGATACATTCTTTCTGACAGGAATCGACTGTTTCACTTGTTAGCAGAAAAATGCTAGTCTTTGCGAGCTGAACTTCCCCTAAGGAACAACTGTGCTTTGCATCCAGAAAGAGAGCTCCAGTCCTGGATTCTCTGATGCATGTGATTCACTAGCCAGAGCCATAAGAAAGCTGTGTCCTGATGCCTTCTGTCTGACAGGAATCGACTCTTTCACTTGTTAGCAAAGCAAAGTTGCACTTTGCTCGTTGAGCTTCCCCTATGGAACAACAGTGCTTTGCACCGTGAAAGCAAGCTCCAGCCCTGGAGTTTTAGATGCATATGATTTACTTTCCAAAACCATAAGAAATATGTGCCCTCATGTCTCCTGTCTGGCAGAAATCAAGAGTTTCACGTGTTAGAAGAGCAAAGGTGCACTTTGCGATACGAGCTTCCCGTACGTAACAACTGTGTTTTTCACCAAGAGAGAAAGCTCCAGACCTGCATGCTCGAATGTATATGAATCACTTGTCGAAGCCATAAGAAATGTGTGTCCTTTAGCCTTCTGTCTTGCAAGAATCAGCTGTTTCTCTTTTTAGCAACGAAAAGTTGCACTTTGCGAGATGAGCTTCTCTTAAGGAACAAAGTTGTTTTTCACCGAGAAAGAAAGATCCAGGACTGGATTCTCAGATGCATATTATTCACTTACCAAAGCCATAAGAAATGTGTGTCTTTATGCCTTTGGTCTTGCAAGAATCAGCTGTTTCTCTTTTTAGCAACGAAAAGTTGCACTTTGCGAGATGAGCTTCTCTTAAGGAACAAAGTTGTTTTTCACCGAGAAAGAAAGATCCATGACTGGATTCTCAGATGCATGTGATTCACTAGCCAGAGGCATAAGAAAGCTGTGTCCTGATGCCTTCTGTCTGACAGGAATCAACTCTTTCACTTGTTAGCAAAGCAAAGTTGCACTTTGCTCGTTGAGCTTCCCCTAAGGAACAACAGTGCTTTGCACCGTGAAAGCAAACTCCAGCCCTGGAGTTTTAGATGCATATGATTTACTTTCCAAAACCATAAGAAATATGTGCCCTGATGTCTCCTGTCTGGCAGAAATCAAGAGTTTCACGTTTTAGAAGAGCAAAGGTGCACTTTGCGATACGAGCTTCCCGTACGTAACAACTGTGTTTTTCACCAAGAAAGAAAGCTTCAGACCTGCATTCTCGAATGTATATGAATCACTTGTCGAAGCCATATGAAATGTGTGACCTTTGGCCTTCTGTCTTGCAAGAATCAGCTGTTTCTCTTGTTAGCAACGCAAAATTGCACTTTGCGAGCTGAACTTCCCCTAATGAACAACTGTGCTTTGCATCCAGAAAGAGAGCTCCAGTCCTGGATTCTCTGATGCATGTGATTCACTAGCCAGAGCCATAAGAAAGCTGTGTCCTGATGCCTTCTGTCTGACAGGAATCGACTCTTTCACTTGTTAGCAAAGCAAAGTTGCACTTTGCTCGTTGAGCTTCCCCTATGGAACAACAGTGCTTTGCACCGTGAAAGCAAGCTCCAGCCCTGGAGTTTTAGATGCATATGATTTACTTTCCAAAACCATAAGAAATATGTGCCCTCATGTCTCCTGTCTGGCAGAAATCAAGAGTTTCACGTGTTAGAAGAGCAAAGGTGCACTTTGCGATACGAGCTTCCCGTACGTAACAACTGTGTTTTTCACCAAGAGAGAAAGCTCCAGACCTGCATGCTCGAATGTATATGAATCACTTGTCGAAGCCATAAGAAATGTGTGTCCTTTAGCCTTCTGTCTTGCAAGAATCAGCTGTTTCTCTTTTTAGCAACGAAAAGTTGCACTTTGCGAGATGAGCTTCTCTTAAGGAACAAAGTTGTTTTTCACCGAGAAAGAAAGATCCAGGACTGGATTCTCAGATGCATATTATTCACTTACCAAAGCCATAAGAAATGTGTGTCTTTATGCCTTTGGTCTTGCAAGAATCAGCTGTTTCTCTTTTTAGCAACGAAAAGTTGCACTTTGCGAGATGAGCTTCTCTTAAGGAACAAAGTTGTTTTTCACCGAGAAAGAAAGATCCATGACTGGATTCTCAGATGCATATGAGAATCTTTCTAGAGCCATAAGAAATATGTGTCCTGATACATTCTTTCTGACAGGAATCGACTGTTTCTCTTGTTAGCAGAAAAATGCTAGTCTTTGCGAGCTGAACTTCCCCTAAGGAACAACAGTGCTTTCCATCCAGAAAGAGAGCTCCAGTCCTGGATTCTCTGATGCATGTGATTCACTAGCCAGAGCCATAAGAAAGCTGTGTCCTGATGCCTTCTGTCTGACAGGAATCGACTGTTTCACTTGTTAGTAGAAAAATGCTACTCTTTGCGAGCTGAACTTCCCCTAAGGAACAACTGTGCTTTGCATCCAGAGAGAGAGCTCCAGTCCTGGATTCTCTGATGCATGTGATTCACTAGCCAGAGCCATAAGAAAGCTGTGTCCTGATGCCTTCTCTCTGACAGGAATCGACTCTTTCACTTGTTAGCAAAGCAAAGTTGCACTTTGCTCGTTGAGCTTCCCCTAAGGAACAACAGTGCTTTGCACCGTGAAAGTAAGCTCCAGCCCTGGAGTTTTAGATACATATGATTTACTTTCCAAAACCATAAGAAATATGTGCCCTGATGTCTCCTGTCTGTCAGAAATCAAGAGTTTCACGTGTTAGAAGAGCAAAGGTGCACTTTGCGATACGAGCTTCCCGTACGTAACAACTGTGTTTTTCACCAAGAAAGAAAGCTCCAGACCTGCATTCTCGAATGTATATGAATCACTTGTCGAAGCCATAAGAAATGTGTGTCCTTTAGCCTTCTGTCTTGCAAGAATCAGCTCTTTCTCTTGTTAGCAACGAAAAGTTGCACTTTGCGGGATGAGCTTCGCTTAAGAAACAAGGTTGTTTTTCACCGAGAAAGAAAGATCCATGACTGGATTCTCAGATGCATATGAGAATTTTTCTAAAGCCATAAGAAATATGTGTCCTGATACATTCTTTCTGACAGGAATCGACTGTTTCACTTGTTAGCAGAAAAATGCTAGTCTTTGCGAGCTGAACTTCCCCTAAGGAACAACTGTGCTTTGCATCCAGAAAGAGAGCTCCAGTCCTGGATTCTCTGATGCATGTGATTCACTAGCCAGAGCCATAAGAAAGCTGTGTCCTGATGCCTTCTGTCTGACAGGAATCGACTGTTTCACTTGTTAGCAAAGCAAAGTTGCACTTTGCTCGTTGAGCTTCCCCTAAGGAACAACAGTGCTTTGCACCGTGAAAGCAAGCTCCAGCCATGGAGTTTTAGATGCATATGATTTACTTTCCAAAACCATAAGAAATATGTGCCCTGATGTCTCCTGTCTGTCACAAATCAAGAGTTTCACGTGTTAGAAGAGCAAAGGTGCACTTTGCGATACGAGCTTCCCGTACGTAACAACTGTGTTTTTCACCAAGAAAGAAAGCTCCAGACCTGCATGCTCGAATGTATATGAATCACTTGTCGAAGCCATAAGAAATGTGTGTCCTTTAGCCTTCTGTCTTGCAAGAATCAGCTCTTTCTCTTGTTAGCAACGAAAAGTTGCACTTTGCGAGATGAGCTTCGCTTAAGGAACAAAGTTGTTTTTCACCGAGAAAGAAAGATCCAGGACTGGATTCTCAGATACATATTATTCACTTACCAAAGCCATAAGAAATGTGTGTCCTTATGCCTTTGGTCTTGCAAGAATCAGCTGTTTCTCTTGTTAGCAATGAAATTGCCCTTTGCGAGATGAGCTTCCCCTAAGGAACAAAGTTGTTTTTCACCGAGAAAGAAAGATCCATGACTGGATTCTCAGATGCATGTGATTCACTAGCCAGAGCCATAAGAAAGCTGTGTCCTGATGCCTTCTGTCTGACAGGAATCGACTGTTTCACTTGTTAGTAGAAAAATGCTACTCTTTGCGAGCTGAACTTCCCCTAAGGAACAACTGTGCTTTGCATCCAGAGAGAGAGCTCCAGTCCTGGATTCTCTGATGCATGTGATTCACTAGCCAGAGGCATAAGAAAGCTGTGTCCTGATGCCTTCTGTCTGACAGGAATCGACTGTTTCACTTGTTAGCAAAGCAAAGTTGCACTTTGCTCGTTGAGCTTCCCCTAAGGAACAACAGTGCTTTGCACCGTGAAAGTAAGCTCCAGCCCTGGAGTTTTAGATACATATGATTTACTTTCCAAAACCATAAGAAATATGTGCCCTGATGTCTCCTGTCTGTCACAAATCAAGAGTTTCACGTGTTAGAAGAGCAAAGGTGCACTTTGCGATACGAGCTTCCCGTACGTAACAACTGTGTTTTTCACCAAGAAAGAAAGTTCCAGACCTGCATTCTCGAATGTATATGAATCACTTGTCGAAGCCATAAGAAATGTGTGTCCTTTAGCCTTCTGTCTTGCAAGAATCAGCTCTTTCTCTTGTTAGCAACGAAAAGTTGCACTTTGCGAGATGAGCTTCGCTTAAGGAACAAAGTTGTTTTTCACCGAGAAAGAAAGATCCAGGACTGGATTCTCAGATGCATATGAGACTCTTTCTAAAGCCATGAGAAATATGTGTTCTGATACATTCTTTCTGACAGGAATCGACTCTTTCACTTGTTAGCAGAAAAATGCTAGTCTTTGCGAGCTGAACTTCCCCTAAGGAACAACTGTGCTTTGCATCCAGAAAGAGAGCTCCAGTCCTGGATTCTCTGATGCATGTGATTCACTAGCCAGAGCCATAAGAAAGCTGTGTCCTGATGCCTTCTGTCTGACAGGAATCGACTCTTTCACTTGTTAGCAAAGCAAAGTTGCACTTTGCTCGTTGAGCTTCCCCTATGGAACAACAGTGCTTTGCACCGTGAAAGCAAGCTCCAGCCCTGGAGTTTTAGATGCATATGATTTACTTTCCAAAACCATAAGAAATATGTGCCCTCATGTCTCCTGTCTGGCAGAAATCAAGAGTTTCACGTGTTAGAAGAGCAAAGGTGCACTTTGCGATACGAGCTTCCCGTACGTAACAACTGTGTTTTTCACCAAGAGAGAAAGCTCCAGACCTGCATGCTCGAATGTATATGAATCACTTGTCGAAGCCATAAGAAATGTGTGTCCTTTAGCCTTCTGTCTTGCAAGAATCAGCTGTTTCTCTTTTTAGCAACGAAAAGTTGCACTTTGCGAGATGAGCTTCTCTTAAGGAACAAAGTTGTTTTTCACCGAGAAAGAAAGATCCAGGACTGGATTCTCAGATGCATATTATTCACTTACCAAAGCCATAAGAAATGTGTGTCTTTATGCCTTTGGTCTTGCAAGAATCAGCTGTTTCTCTTTTTAGCAACGAAAAGTTGCACTTTGCGAGATGAGCTTCTCTTAAGGAACAAAGTTGTTTTTCACCGAGAAAGAAAGATCCATGACTGGATTCTCAGATGCATGTGATTCACTAGCCAGAGGCATAAGAAAGCTGTGTCCTGATGCCTTCTGTCTGACAGGAATCGACTCTTTCACTTGTTAGCAAAGCAAAGTTGCACTTTGCTCGTTGAGCTTCCCCTAAGGAACAACAGTGCTTTGCACCGTGAAAGCAAACTCCAGCCCTGGAGTTTTAGATGCATATGATTTACTTTCCAAAACCATAAGAAATATGTGCCCTGATGTCTCCTGTCTGTCACAAATCAAGAGTTTCACGTGTTAGAAGAGCAAAGGTGCACTTTGCGATACGAGCTTCCCGTACGTAACAACTGTGTTTTTCACCAAGAAAGAAAGCTTCAGACCTGCATTCTCGAATGTATATGAATCACTTGTCGAAGCCATATGAAATGTGTGACCTTTGGCCTTCTGTCTTGCAAGAATCAGCTGTTTCTCTTGTTAGCAACGCAAAATTGCACTTTGCGAGCTGAACTTCCCCTAATGAACAACTGTGCTTTGCATCCAGAAAGAGAGCTCCAGTCCTGGATTCTCTGATGCATGTGTTTCACTAGCCAGAGCCATAAGAAAGCTGTGTCCTAATGCCTTCTGTCTGACAGGAATCGCGTCTTTCACTTGTTAGCCAAGCAAAGTTGCACTTTGCTCGTTGAGCTTTCCCTAAGGAACAACAGTGCTTTGCACCGTGAAAGCAAACTCCAGCCCTGGAGTTTTAGATGCATATGATTTACTTTCCAAAACCATAAGAAATATGTGCCCTGATGTCTCCTGTCTGTCACAAATCAAGAGTTTCACGTGTTAGAAGAGCAAAGGTGCACTTTGCGATACGAGCTTCCCGTACGTAACAACTGTGTTTTTCACCAAGAAAGAAAGTTCCAGACCTGCATTCTCGAATGTATATGAATCACTTGTCGAAGCCATAAGAAATGTGTGTCCTTTAGCCTTCTGTCTTGCAAGAATCAGCTGTTTCTCTTGTTAGCAACGAAAAGTTGCACTTTGCGAGATGAGCTTCGCTTAAGAAACAAGGTTGTTTTTCACCGAGAAAGAAAGATCCATGACTGGATTCTCAGATGCATATGAGAATCTTTCTAGAGCCATAAGAAATATGTGTCCTGATACATTCTTTCTGACAGGAATCGACTGTTTCTCTTGTTAGCAGAAAAATGCTAGTCTTTGCGAGCTGAACTTCCCCTAAGGAACAACAGTGCTTTCCATCCAGAAAGAGAGCTCCAGTCCTGGATTCTCTGATGCATGTGATTCACTAGCCAGAGCCATAAGAAAGCTGTGTCCTGATGCCTTCTGTCTGACAGGAATCGACTGTTTCACTTGTTAGTAGAAAAATGCTACTCTTTGCGAGCTGAACTTCCCCTAAGGAACAACTGTGCTTTGCATCCAGAGAGAGAGCTCCAGTCCTGGATTCTCTGATGCATGTGATTCACTAGCCAGAGCCATAAGAAAGCTGTGTCCTGATGCCTTCTCTCTGACAGGAATCGACTCTTTCACTTGTTAGCAAAGCAAAGT
Source organism: Pithys albifrons albifrons (assembly GCF_047495875.1). Lineage (NCBI taxonomy): Eukaryota > Metazoa > Chordata > Aves > Passeriformes > Thamnophilidae > Pithys > Pithys albifrons. The sequence continues at coordinate 39,880,377 of NC_092465.1, read as the reverse complement.
TGCACTTTGCTCGTTGAGCTTCCCCTAAGGAACAACAGTGCTTTGCACCGTGAAAGTAAGCTCCAGCCCTGGAGTTTTAGATACATATGATTTACTTTCCAAAACCATAAGAAATATGTGCCCTGATGTCTCCTGTCTGTCACAAATCAAGAGTTTCACGTGTTAGAAGAGCAAAGGTGCACTTTGCGATACGAGCTTCCCGTACGTAACAACTGTGTTTTTCACCAAGAAAGAAAGCTCCAGACCTGCATTCTCGAATGTATATGAATCACTTGTCGAAGCCATAAGAAATGTGTGTCCTTTAGCCTTCTGTCTTGCAAGAATCAGCTGTTTCTCTTGTTAGCAACGAAAAGTTGCACTTTGCGGGATGAGCTTCGCTTAAGAAACAAGGTTGTTTTTCACCGAGAAAGAAAGATCCATGACTGGATTCTCAGATGCATATGAGAATTTTTCTAAAGCCATAAGAAATATGTGTCCTGATACATTCTTTCTGACAGGAATCGACTGTTTCACTTGTTAGCAGAAAAATGCTAGTCTTTGCGAGCTGAACTTCCCCTAAGGAACAACTGTGCTTTGCATCCAGAAAGAGAGCTCCAGTCCTGGATTCTCTGATGCATGTGATTCACTAGCCAGAGCCATAAGAAAGCTGTGTCCTGATGCCTTCTGTCTGACAGGAATCGACTGTTTCACTTGTTAGCAAAGCAAAGTTGCACTTTGCTCGTTGAGCTTCCCCTAAGGAACAACAGTGCTTTGCACCGTGAAAGCAAGCTCCAGCCATGGAGTTTTAGATGCATATGATTTACTTTCCAAAACCATAAGAAATATGTGCCCTGATGTCTCCTGTCTGTCACAAATCAAGAGTTTCACGTGTTAGAAGAGCAAAGGTGCACTTTGCGATACGAGCTTCCCGTACGTAACAACTGTGTTTTTCACCAAGAAAGAAAGCTCCAGACCTGCATGCTCGAATGTATATGAATCACTTGTCGAAGCCATAAGAAATGTGTGTCCTTTAGCCTTCTGTCTTGCAAGAATCAGCTCTTTCTCTTGTTAGCAACGAAAAGTTGCACTTTGCGAGATGAGCTTCGCTTAAGGAACAAAGTTGTTTTTCACCGAGAAAGAAAGATCCAGGACTGGATTCTCAGATACATATTATTCACTTACCAAAGCCATAAGAAATGTGTGTCCTTATGCCTTTGGTCTTGCAAGAATCAGCTGTTTCTCTTGTTAGCAATGAAATTGCCCTTTGCGAGATGAGCTCCCCCTAAGGAACAAAGTTGTTTTTCACCGAGAAAGAAAGATCCATGACTGGATTCTCAGATGCATGTGATTCACTAGCCAGAGCCATAAGAAAGCTGTGTCCTGATGCCTTCTGTCTGACAGGAATCGACTGTTTCACTTGTTAGTAGAAAAATGCTACTCTTTGCGAGCTGAACTTCCCCTAAGGAACAACTGTGCTTTGCATCCAGAGAGAGAGCTCCAGTCCTGGATTCTCTGATGCATGTGATTCACTAGCCAGAGGCATAAGAAAGCTGTGTCCTGATGCCTTCTGTCTGACAGGAATCGACTCTTTCACTTGTTAGCAAAGCAAAGTTGCACTTTGCTCGTTGAGCTTCCCCTAAGGAACAACAGTGCTTTGCACCGTGAAAGTAAGCTCCAGCCCTGGAGTTTTAGATACATATGATTTACTTTCCAAAACCATAAGAAATATGTGCCCTGATGTCTCCTGTCTGTCACAAATCAAGAGTTTCACGTGTTAGAAGAGCAAAGGTGCACTTTGCGATACGAGCTTCCCGTACGTAACAACTGTGTTTTTCACCAAGAAAGAAAGTTCCAGACCTGCATTCTCGAATGTATATGAATCACTTGTCGAAGCCATAAGAAATGTGTGTCCTTTAGCCTTCTGTCTTGCAAGAATCAGCTCTTTCTCTTGTTAGCAACGAAAAGTTGCACTTTGCGAGATGAGCTTCGCTTAAGGAACAAAGTTGTTTTTCACCGAGAAAGAAAGATCCAGGACTGGATTCTCAGATGCATATGAGACTCTTTCTAAAGCCATGAGAAATATGTGTTCTGATACATTCTTTCTGACAGGAATCGACTGTTTCACTTGTTAGCAGAAAAATGCTAGTCTTTGCGAGCTGAACTTCCCCTAAGGAACAACTGTGCTTTGCATCCAGAAAGAGAGCTCCAGTCCTGGATTCTCTGATGCATGTGATTCACTAGCCAGAGCCATAAGAAAGCTGTGTCCTGATGCCTTCTGTCTGACAGGAATCGACTGTTTCACTTGTTAGCAAAGCAAAGTTGCACTTTGCTCGTTGAGCTTCCCCTATGGAACAACAGTGCTTTGCACCGTGAAAGCAAGCTCCAGCCCTGGAGTTTTAGATGCATATGATTTACTTTCCATAACCATAAGAAATATGTGCCCTCATGTCTCCTGTCTGGCAGAAATCAAGAGTTTCACGTGTTAGAAGAGCAAAGGTGCACTTTGCGATACGAGCTTCCCGTACGTAACAACTGTGTTTTTCACCAAGAGAGAAAGCTCCAGACCTGCATGCTCGAATGTATATGAATCACTTGTCGAAGCCATAAGAAATGTGTGTCCTTTAGCCTTCTGTCTTGCAAGAATCAGCTGTTTCTCTTTTTAGCAACGAAAAGTTGCACTTTGCGAGATGAGCTTCTCTTAAGGAACAAAGTTGTTTTTCACCGAGAAAGAAAGATCCAGGACTGGATTCTCAGATGCATATTATTCACTTACCAAAGCCATAAGAAATGTGTGTCTTTATGCCTTTGGTCTTGCAAGAATCAGCTGTTTCTCTTTTTAGCAACGAAAAGTTGCACTTTGCGAGATGAGCTTCTCTTAAGGAACAAAGTTGTTTTTCACCGAGAAAGAAAGATCCATGACTGGATTCTCAGATGCATGTGATTCACTAGCCAGAGGCATAAGAAAGCTGTGTCCTGATGCCTTCTGTCTGACAGGAATCGACTCTTTCACTTGTTAGCAAAGCAAAGTTGCACTTTGCTCGTTGAGCTTCCCCTAAGGAACAACAGTGCTTTGCACCGTGAAAGCAAACTCCAGCCCTGGAGTTTTAGATGCATATGATTTACTTTCCAAAACCATAAGAAATATGTGCCCTGATGTCTCCTGTCTGTCAGAAATCAAGAGTTTCACGTTTTAGAAGAGCAAAGGTGCACTTTGCGATACGAGCTTCCCGTACGTAACAACTGTGTTTTTCACCAAGAAAGAAAGCTTCAGACCTGCATTCTCGAATGTATATGAATCACTTGTCGAAGCCATATGAAATGTGTGACCTTTGGCCTTCTGTCTTGCAAGAATCAGCTGTTTCTCTTGTTAGCAACGCAAAATTGCACTTTGCGAGCTGAACTTCCCCTAATGAACAACTGTGCTTTGCATCCAGAAAGAGAGCTCCAGTCCTGGATTCTCTGATGCATGTGTTTCACTAGCCAGAGCCATAAGAAAGCTGTGTCCTAATGCCTTCTGTCTGACAGGAATCGCGTCTTTCACTTGTTAGCCAAGCAAAGTTGCACTTTGCTCGTTGAGCTTTCCCTAAGGAACAACAGTGCTTTGCACCGTGAAAGCAAACTCCAGCACTGGAGTTTTAGATGCATATGATTTACTTTCCAAAACCATAAGAAATATGTGCCCTGATGTCTCCTGTCTGTCACAAATCAAGAGTTTCACGTGTTAGAAGAGCAAAGGTGCACTTTGCGATACGAGCTTCCCGTACGTAACAACTGTGTTTTTCACCAAGAAAGAAAGTTCCAGACCTGCATTCTCGAATGTATATGAATCACTTGTCGAAGCCATAAGAAATGTGTGTCCTTTAGCCTTCTGTCTTGCAAGAATCAGCTCTTTCTCTTGTTAGCAACGAAAAGTTGCACTTTGCGAGATGAGCTTCGCTTAAGAAACAAGGTTGTTTTTCACCGAGAAAGAAAGATCCAGGACTGGATTCTCAGATGCATATGAGAATCTTTCTAGAGCCATAAGAAATATGTGTCCTGATACATTCTTTCTGACAGGAATCGACTGTTTCTCTTGTTAGCAGAAAAATGCTAGTCTTTGCGAGCTGAACTTCCCCTAAGGAACAACAGTGCTTTCCATCCAGAAAGAGAGCTCCAGTCCTGGATTCTCTGATGCATGTGATTCACTAGCCAGAGCCATAAGAAAGCTGTGTCCTGATGCCTTCTGTCTGACAGGAATCGACTCTTTCACTTGTTAGCAAAGCAAAGTTGCACTTTGCTCGTTGAGCTTCCCCTAAGGAACAACAGTGCTTTGCACCTTGAAAGCAAGCTCCAGCCATGGAGTTTTAGATGCATATGATTTACTTTCCAAAACCATAAGAAATATGTGCCCTGATGTCTCCTGTCTGTCACAAATCAAGAGTTTCACGTGTTAGAAGAGCAAAGGTGCACTTTGCGATACGAGCTTCCCGTACGTAACAACTGTGTTTTTCACCAAGAAAGAAAGCTCCAGACCTGCATGCTCGAATGTATATGAATCACTTGTCGAAGCCATAAGAAATGTGTGTCCTTTAGCCTTCTGTCTTGCAAGAATCAGCTCTTTCTCTTGTTAGCAACGAAAAGTTGCACTTTGCGAGATGAGCTTCGCTTAAGGAACAAAGTTGTTTTTCACCGAGAAAGAAAGATCCAGGACTGGATTCTCAGATACATATTATTCACTTACCAAAGCCATAAGAAATGTGTGTCCTTATGCCTTTGGTCTTGCAAGAATCAGCTGTTTCTCTTGTTAGCAATGAAATTGCCCTTTGCGAGATGAGCTTTCCCTAAGGAACAAAGTTGTTTTTCACCGAGAAAGAAAGATCCATGACTGGATTCTCAGATGCATGTGATTCACTAGCCAGAGCCATAAGAAAGCTGTGTCCTGATGCCTTCTGTCTGACAGGAATCGACTGTTTCACTTGTTAGTAGAAAAATGCTACTCTTTGCGAGCTGAACTTCCCCTAAGGAACAACTGTGCTTTGCATCCAGAGAGAGAGCTCCAGTCCTGGATTCTCTGATGCATGTGATTCACTAGCCAGAGGCATAAGAAAGCTGTGTCCTGATGCCTTCTGTCTGACAGGAATCGACTCTTTCACTTGTTAGCAAAGCAAAGTTGCACTTTGCTCGTTGAGCTTCCCCTAAGGAACAACAGTGCTTTGCACCGTGAAAGTAAGCTCCAGCCCTGGAGTTTTAGATACATATGATTTACTTTCCAAAACCATAAGAAATATGTGCCCTGATGTCTCCTGTCTGTCACAAATCAAGAGTTTCACGTGTTAGAAGAGCAAAGGTGCACTTTGCGATACGAGCTTCCCGTACGTAACAACTGTGTTTTTCACCAAGAAAGAAAGTTCCAGACCTGCATTCTCGAATGTATATGAATCACTTGTCGAAGTCATAAGAAATGTGTGTCCTTTAGCCTTCTGTCTTGCAAGAATCAGCTCTTTCTCTTGTTAGCAACGAAAAGTTGCACTTTGCGAGATGAGCTTCGCTTAAGGAACAAAGTTGTTTTTCACCGAGAAAGAAAGATCCAGGACTGGATTCTCAGATACATATTATTCACTTACCAAAGCCATAAGAAATGTGTGTCCTTATGCCTTTGGTCTTGCAAGAATCAGCTGTTTCTCTTGTTAGCAATGAAATTGCCCTTTGCGAGATGAGCTTCCCCTAAGGAACAAAGTTGTTTTTCACCGAGAAAGAAAGATCCATGACTGGATTCTCAGATGCATGTGATTCACTAGCCAGAGCCATAAGAAAGCTGTGTCCTGATGCCTTCTGTCTGACAGGAATCGACTGTTTCACTTGTTAGTAGAAAAATGCTACTCTTTGCGAGCTGAACTTCCCCTAAGGAACAACTGTGCTTTGCATCCAGAGAGAGAGCTCCAGTCCTGGATTCTCTGATGCATGTGATTCACTAGCCAGAGGCATAAGAAAGCTGTGTCCTGATGCCTTCTGTCTGACAGGAATCGACTCTTTCACTTGTTAGCAAAGCAAAGTTGCACTTTGCTCGTTGAGCTTCCCCTAAGGAACAACAGTGCTTTGCACCGTGAAAGTAAGCTCCAGCCCTGGAGTTTTAGATACATATGATTTACTTTCCAAAACCATAAGAAATATGTGCCCTCATGTCTCCTGTCTGGCAGAAATCAAGAGTTTCACGTGTTAGAAGAGCAAAGGTGCACTTTGCGATACGAGCTTCCCGTACGTAACAACTGTGTTTTTCACCAAGAGAGAAAGCTCCAGACCTGCATGCTCGAATGTATATGAATCACTTGTCGAAGCCATAAGAAATGTGTGTCCTTTAGCCTTCTGTCTTGCAAGAATCAGCTGTTTCTCTTTTTAGCAACGAAAAGTTGCACTTTGCGAGATGAGCTTCGCTTAAGGAACAAAGTTGTTTTTCACCGAGAAAGAAAGATCCATGACTGGATTCTCAGATGCATATTATTCACTTACCAAAGCCATAAGAAATGTGTGTCTTTATGCCTTTGGTCTTGCAAGAATCAGCTGTTTCTCTTTTTAGCAACGAAAAGTTGCACTTTGCGAGATGAGCTTCTCTTAAGGAACAAAGTTGTTTTTCACCGAGAAAGAAAGATCCATGACTGGATTCTCAGATGCATGTGATTCACTAGCCAGAGGCATAAGAAAGCTGTGTCCTGATGCCTTCTGTCTGACAGGAATCGACTCTTTCACTTGTTAGCAAAGCAAAGTTGCACTTTGCTCGTTGAGCTTCCCCTAAGGAACAACAGTGCTTTGCACCGTGAAAGCAAACTCCAGCCCTGGAGTTTTAGATGCATATGATTTACTTTCCAAAACCATAAGAAATATGTGCCCTGATGTCTCCTGTCTGTCAGAAATCAAGAGTTTCACGTTTTAGAAGAGCAAAGGTGCACTTTCCGATACGAGCTTCCCGTACGTAACAACTGTGTTTTTCGCCAAGAAAGAAAGCTTCAGACCTGCATTCTCGAATGTATATGAATCACTTGTCGAAGCCATATGAAATGTGTGACCTTTGGCCTTCTGTCTTGCAAGAATCAGCTGTTTCTCTTGTTAGCAACGCAAAATTGCACTTTGCGAGCTGAACTTCCCCTAATGAACAACTGTGCTTTGCATCCAGAAAGAGAGCTCCAGTCCTGGATTCTCTGATGCATGTGTTTCACTAGCCAGAGCCATAAGAAAGCTGTGTCCTGATGCCTTCTGTCTGACAGGAATCGACTCTTTCACTTGTTAGCCAAGCAAAGTTGCACTTTGCTCGTTGAGCTTTCCCTAAGGAACAACAGTGCTTTGCACCGTGAAAGCAAACTCCAGCCCTGGAGTTTTAGATGCATATGATTTACTTTCCAAAACCATAAGAAATATGTGCCCTGATGTCTCCTGTCTGTCACAAATCAAGAGTTTCACGTGTTAGAAGAGCAAAGGTGCACTTTGCGATACGAGCTTCCCGTACGTAACAACTGTGTTTTTCACCAAGAAAGAAAGTTCCAGACCTGCATTCTCGAATGTATATGAATCACTTGTCGAAGCCATAAGAAATGTGTGTCCTTTAGCCTTCTGTCTTGCAAGAATCAGCTGTTTCTCTTGTTAGCAACGAAAAGTTGCACTTTGCGAGATGAGCTTCGCTTAAGAAACAAGGTTGTTTTTCACCGAGAAAGAAAGATCCATGACTGGATTCTCAGATGCATATGAGAATCTTTCTAGAGCCATAAGAAATATGTGTCCTGATACATTCTTTCTGACAGGAATCGACTGTTTCACTTGTTAGCAGAAAAATGCTAGTCTTTGCGAGCTGAACTTCCCCTAAGGAACAACAGTGCTTTGCATCCAGAAAGAGAGCTCCAGTCCTGGATTCTCTGATGCATGTGATTCACTAGCCAGAGCCATAAGAAAGCTGTGTCCTGATGCCTTCTGTCTGACAGGAATCGACTCTTTCACTTGTTAGCAAAGCAAAGTTGCACTTTGCTCGTTGAGCTTCCCCTAAGGAACAACAGTGCTTTGCACCGTGAAAGCAAGCTCCAGCCCTGGAGTTTTAGATGCATATGATTTACTTTCCAAAACCATAAGAAATATGTGCCCTGATGTCTCCTGTCTGTCACAAATCAAGAGTTTCACGTGTTAGAAGAGCAAAGGTGCACTTTGCGATACGAGCTTCCCGTACGTAACAACTGTGTTTTTCACCAAGAAAGAAAGCTCCAGACCTGCATGCTCGAATGTATATGAATCACTTGTCGAAGCCATAAGAAATGTGTGTCCTTTAGCCTTCTGTCTTGCAAGAATCAGCTCTTTCTCTTGTTAGCAACGAAAAGTTGCACTTTGCGAGATGAGCTTCGCTTAAGAAACAAGGTTGTTTTTCACCGAGAAAGAAAGATCCATGACTGGATTCTCAGATGCATATGAGAATCTTTCTAGAGCCATAAGAAATATGTGTCCTGATACATTCTTTCTGACAGGAATCGACTGTTTCTCTTGTTAGCAGAAAAATGCTAGTCTTTGCGAGCTGAACTTCCCCTAAGGAACAACAGTGCTTTCCATCCAGAAAGAGAGCTCCAGTCCTGGATTCTCTGATGCATGTGATTCACTAGCCAGAGCCATAAGAAAGCTGTGTCCTGATGCCTTCTGTCTGACAGGAATCGACTGTTTCACTTGTTAGTAGAAAAATGCTACTCTTTGCGAGCTGAACTTCCCCTAAGGAACAACTGTGCTTTGCATCCAGAGAGAGAGCTCCAGTCCTGGATTCTCTGATGCATGTGATTCACTAGCCAGAGGCATAAGAAAGCTGTGTCCTGATGCCTTCTGTCTCACAGGAATCGACTGTTTCACTTGTTAGCAAAGCAAAGTTGCACTTTGCTCGTTGAGCTTCCCCTAAGGAACAACAGTGCTTTGCACCGTGAAAGTAAGCTCCAGCCCTGGAGTTTTAGATACATATGATTTACTTTCCAAAACCATAAGAAATATGTGCCCTGATGTCTCCTGTCTGTCAGAAATCAAGAGTTTCACGTGTTAGAAGAGCAAAGGTGCACTTTGCGATACGAGCTTCCCGTACGTAACAACTGTGTTTTTCACCAAGAAAGAAAGCTCCAGACCTGCATTCTCGAATGTATATGAATCACTTGTCGAAGCCATAAGAAATGTGTGTCCTTTAGCCTTCTGTCTTGCAAGAATCAGCTGTTTCTCTTGTTAGCAACGAAAAGTTGCACTTTGCGGGATGAGCTTCGCTTAAGAAACAAGGTTGTTTTTCACCGAGAAAGAAAGATCCATGACTGGATTCTCAGATGCATATGAGAATTTTTCTAAAGCCATAAGAAATATGTGTCCTGATACATTCTTTCTGACAGGAATCGACTGTTTCACTTGTTAGCAGAAAAATGCTAGTCTTTGCGAGCTGAACTTCCCCTAAGGAACAACTGTGCTTTGCATCCAGAAAGAGAGCTCCAGTCCTGGATTCTCTGATGCATGTGATTCACTAGCCAGAGCCATAAGAAAGCTGTGTCCTGATGCCTTCTGTCTGACAGGAATCGACTGTTTCACTTGTTAGCAAAGCAAAGTTGCACTTTGCTCGTTGAGCTTCCCCTAAGGAACAACAGTGCTTTGCACCGTGAAAGCAAGCTCCAGCCATGGAGTTTTAGATGCATATGATTTACTTTCCAAAACCATAAGAAATATGTGCCCTGATGTCTCCTGTCTGTCACAAATCAAGAGTTTCACGTGTTAGAAGAGCAAAGGTGCACTTTGCGATACGAGCTTCCCGTACGTAACAACTGTGTTTTTCACCAAGAAAGAAAGCTCCAGACCTGCATGCTCGAATGTATATGAATCACTTGTCGAAGCCATAAGAAATGTGTGTCCTTTAGCCTTCTGTCTTGCAAGAATCAGCTCTTTCTCTTGTTAGCAACGAAAAGTTGCACTTTGCGAGATGAGCTTCGCTTAAGGAACAAAGTTGTTTTTCACCGAGAAAGAAAGATCCAGGACTGGATTCTCAGATACATATTATTCACTTACCAAAGCCATAAGAAATGTGTGTCCTTATGCCTTTGGTCTTGCAAGAATCAGCTGTTTCTCTTGTTAGCAATGAAATTGCCCTTTGCGAGATGAGCTTCCCCTAAGGAACAAAGTTGTTTTTCACCGTGAAAAAAAAAGATCCATGACTGGATTCTCAGATGCATGTGATTCACTAGCCAGAGCCATAAGAAAGCTGTGTCCTGATGCCTTCTGTCTGACAGGAATCGACTGTTTCACTTGTTAGTAGAAAAATGCTACTCTTTGCGAGCTGAACTTCCCCTAAGGAACAACTGTGCTTTGCATCCAGAGAGAGAGCTCCAGTCCTGGATTCTCTGATGCATGTGATTCACTAGCCAGAGGCATAAGAAAGCTGTGTCCTGATGCCTTCTGTCTGACAGGAATCGACTGTTTCACTTGTTAGCAAAGCAAAGTTGCACTTTGCTCGTTGAGCTTCCCCTAAGGAACAACAGTGCTTTGCACCGTGAAAGTAAGCTCCAGCCCTGGAGTTTTAGATACATATGATTTACTTTCCAAAACCATAAGAAATATGTGCCCTGATGTCTCCTGTCTGTCACAAATCAAGAGTTTCACGTGTTAGAAGAGCAAAGGTGCACTTTGCGATACGAGCTTCCCGTACGTAACAACTGTGTTTTTCACCAAGAAAGAAAGTTCCAGACCTGCATTCTCGAATGTATATGAATCACTTGTCGAAGCCATAAGAAATGTGTGTCCTTTAGCCTTCTGTCTTGCAAGAATCAGCTCTTTCTCTTGTTAGCAACGAAAAGTTGCACTTTGCGAGATGAGCTTCGCTTAAGGAACAAAGTTGTTTTTCACCGAGAAAGAAAGATCCAGGACTGGATTCTCAGATGCATATGAGACTCTTTCTAAAGCCATGAGAAATATGTGTTCTGATACATTCTTTCTGACAGGAATCGACTGTTTCACTTGTTAGCAGAAAAATGCTAGTCTTTGCGAGCTGAACTTCCCCTAAGGAACAACTGTGCTTTGCATCCAGAAAGAGAGCTCCAGTCCTGGATTCTCTGATGCATGTGATTCACTAGCCAGAGCCATAAGAAAGCTGTGTCCTGATGCCTTCTGTCTGACAGGAATCAACTCTTTCACTTGTTAGCAAAGCAAAGTTGCACTTTGCTCGTTGAGCTTCCCCTATGGAACAACAGTGCTTTGCACCGTGAAAGCAAGCTCCAGCCCTGGAGTTTTAGATGCATATGATTTACTTTCCAAAACCATAAGAAATATGTGCCCTCATGTCTCCTGTCTGGCAGAAATCAAGAGTTTCACGTGTTAGAAGAGCAAAGGTGCACTTTGCGATACGAGCTTCCCGTACGTAACAACTGTGTTTTTCACCAAGAGAGAAAGCTCCAGACCTGCATGCTCGAATGTATATGAATCACTTGTCGAAGCCATAAGAAATGTGTGTCCTTTAGCCTTCTGTCTTGCAAGAATCAGCTGTTTCTCTTTTTAGCAACGAAAAGTTGCACTTTGCGAGATGAGCTTCTCTTAAGGAACAAAGTTGTTTTTCACCGAGAAAGAAAGATCCAGGACTGGATTCTCAGATGCATATTATTCACTTACCAAAGCCATAAGAAATGTGTGTCTTTATGCCTTTGGTCTTGCAAGAATCAGCTGTTTCTCTTTTTAGCAACGAAAAGTTGCACTTTGCGAGATGAGCTTCTCTTAAGGAACAAAGTTGTTTTTCACCGAGAAAGAAAGATCCATGACTGGATTCTCAGATGCATGTGATTCACTAGCCAGAGGCATAAGAAAGCTGTGTCCTGATGCCTTCTGTCTGACAGGAATCGACTCTTTCACTTGTTAGCAAAGCAAAGTTGCACTTTGCTCGTTGAGCTTCCCCTAAGGAACAACAGTGCTTTGCACCGTGAAAGCAAACTCCAGCCCTGGAGTTTTAGATGCATATGATTTACTTTCCAAAACCATAAGAAATATGTGCCCTGATGTCTCCTGTTTGTCAGAAATCAAGAGTTTCACGTTTTAGAAGAGCAAAGGTGCACTTTCCGATACGAGCTTCCCGTACGTAACAACTGTGTTTTTCGCCAAGAAAGAAAGCTTCAGACCTGCATTCTCGAATGTATATGAATCACTTGTCGAAGCCATATGAAATGTGTGACCTTTGGCCTTCTGTCTTGCAAGAATCAGCTGTTTCTCTTGTTAGCAACGCAAAATTGCACTTTGCGAGCTGAACTTCCCCTAATGAACAACTGTGCTTTGCATCCAGAAAGAGAGCTCCAGTCCTGGATTCTCTGATGCATGTGTTTCACTAGCCAGAGCCATAAGAAAGCTGTGTCCTGATGCCTTCTGTCTGACAGGAATCGACTCTTTCACTTGTTAGCCAAGCAAAGTTGCACTTTGCTCGTTGAGCTTTCCCTAAGGAACAACAGTGCTTTGCACCGTGAAAGCAAACTCCAGCCCTGGAGTTTCAGATGCATATGATTTACTTTCCAAAACCATAAGAAATATGTGCCCTGATGTCTCCTGTCTGTCACAAATCAAGAGTTTCACGTGTTAGAAGAGCAAAGGTGCACTTTGCGATACGAGCTTCCCGTACGTAACAACTGTGTTTTTCACCAAGAAAGAAAGTTCCAGACCTGCATTCTCGAATGTATATGAATCACTTGTCGAAGCCATAAGAAATGTGTGTCCTTTAGCCTTCTGTCTTGCAAGAATCAGCTGTTTCTCTTGTTAGCAACGAAAAGTTGCACTTTGCGAGATGAGCTTCGCTTAAGAAACAAGGTTGTTTTTCACCGAGAAAGAAAGATCCATGACTGGATTCTCAGATGCATATGAGAATCTTTCTAGAGCCATAAGAAATATGTGTCCTGATACATTCTTTCTGACAGGAATCGACTGTTTCACTTGTTAGCAGAAAAATGCTAGTCTTTGCGAGCTGAACTTCCCCTAAGGAACAACAGTGCTTTGCATCCAGAAAGAGAGCTCCAGTCCTGGATTCTCTGATGCATGTGATTCACTAGCCAGAGCCATAAGAAAGCTGTGTCCTGATGCCTTCTGTCTGACAGGAATCGACTGTTTCACTTGTTAGCAAAGCAAAGTTGCACTTTGCTCGTTGAGCTTCCCCTAAGGAACAACAGTGCTTTGCACCGTGAAAGCAAGCTCCAGCCATGGAGTTTTAGATGCATATGATTTACTTTCCAAAACCATAAGAAATATGTGCCCTGATGTCTCCTGTCTGTCACAAATCAAGAGTTTCACGTGTTAGAAGAGCAAAGGTGCACTTTGCGATACGAGCTTCCCGTACGTAACAACTGTGTTTTTCACCAAGAAAGAAAGCTCCAGACCTGCATGCTCGAATGTATATGAATCACTTGTCGAAGCCATAAGAAATGTGTGTCCTTTAGCCTTCTGTCTTGCAAGAATCAGCTCTTTCTCTTGTTAGCAACGAAAAGTTGCACTTTGCGAGATGAGCTTCGCTTAAGAAACAAGGTTGTTTTTCACCGAGAAAGAAAGATCCATGACTGGATTCTCAGATGCATATGAGAATCTTTCTAGAGCCATAAGAAATATGTGTCCTGATACATTCTTTCTGACAGGAATCGACTGTTTCTCTTGTTAGCAGAAAAATGCTAGTCTTTGCGAGCTGAACTTCCCCTAAGGAACAACAGTGCTTTCCATCCAGAAAGAGAGCTCCAGTCCTGGATTCTCTGATGCATGTGATTCACTAGCCAGAGCCATAAGAAAGCTGTGTCCTGATGCCTTCTGTCTGACAGGAATCGACTGTTTCACTTGTTAGTAGAAAAATGCTACTCTTTGCGAGCTGAACTTCCCCTAAGGAACAACTGTGCTTTGCATCCAGAGAGAGAGCTCCAGTCCTGGATTCTCTGATGCATGTGATTCACTAGCCAGAGGCATAAGAAAGCTGTGTCCTGATGCCTTCTGTCTCACAGGAATCGACTGTTTCACTTGTTAGCAAAGCAAAGTTGCACTTTGCTCGTTGAGCTTCCCCTAAGGAACAACAGTGCTTTGCACCGTGAAAGTAAGCTCCAGCCCTGGAGTTTTAGATACATATGATTTACTTTCCAAAACCATAAGAAATATGTGCCCTGATGTCTCCTGTCTGTCACAAATCAAGAGTTTCACGTGTTAGAAGAGCAAAGGTACACTTTGCGATACGAGCTTCCCGTACGTAACAACTGTGTTTTTCACCAAGAAAGAAAGCTCCAGACCTGCATTCTCGAATGTATATGAATCACTTGTCGAAGCCATAAGAAATGTGTGTCCTTTAGCCTTCTGTCTTGCAAGAATCAGCTGTTTCTCTTGTTAGCAACGAAAAGTTGCACTTTGCGGGATGAGCTTCGCTTAAGAAACAAGGTTGTTTTTCACCGAGAAAGAAAGATCCATGACTGGATTCTCAGATGCATATGAGAATCTTTCTAGAGCCATAAGAAATATGTGTCCTGATACATTCTTTCTGACAGGAATCGACTGTTTCTCTTGTTAGCAGAAAAATGCTAGTCTTTGCGAGCTGAACTTCCCCTAAGGAACAACAGTGCTTTCCATCCAGAAAGAGAGCTCCAGTCCTGGATTCTCTGATGCATGTGATTCACTAGCCAGAGCCATAAGAAAGCTGTGTCCTGATGCCTTCTGTCTGACAGGAATCGACTGTTTCACTTGTTAGTAGAAAAATGCTACTCTTTGCGAGCTGAACTTCCCCTAAGGAACAACTGTGCTTTGCATCCAGAGAGAGAGCTCCAGTCCTGGATTCTCTGATGCATGTGATTCACTAGCCAGAGGCATAAGAAAGCTGTGTCCTGATGCCTTCTGTCTCACAGGAATCGACTGTTTCACTTGTTAGCAAAGCAAAGTTGCACTTTGCTCGTTGAGCTTCCCCTAAGGAACAACAGTGCTTTGCACCGTGAAAGTAAGCTCCAGCCCTGGAGTTTTAGATACATATGATTTACTTTCCAAAACCATAAGAAATATGTGCCCTGATGTCTCCTGTCTGTCACAAATCAAGAGTTTCACGTGTTAGAAGAGCAAAGGTACACTTTGCGATACGAGCTTCCCGTACGTAACAACTGTGTTTTTCACCAAGAAAGAAAGCTCCAGACCTGCATTCTCGAATGTATATGAATCACTTGTCGAAGCCATAAGAAATGTGTGTCCTTTAGCCTTCTGTCTTGCAAGAATCAGCTGTTTCTCTTGTTAGCAACGAAAAGTTGCACTTTGCGGGATGAGCTTCGCTTAAGAAACAAGGTTGTTTTTCACCGAGAAAGAAAGATCCATGACTGGATTCTCAGATGCATATGAGAATTTTTCTAAAGCCATAAGAAATATGTGTCCTGATACATTCTTTCTGACAGGAATCGACTGTTTCACTTGTTAGCAGAAAAATGCTAGTCTTTGCGAGCTGAACTTCCCCTAAGGAACAACTGTGCTTTGCATCCAGAAAGAGAGCTCCAGTCCTGGATTCTCTGATGCATGTGATTCACTAGCCAGAGCCATAAGAAAGCTGTGTCCTGATGCCTTCTGTCTGACAGGAATCGACTGTTTCACTTGTTAGCAAAGCAAAGTTGCACTTTGCTCGTTGAGCTTCCCCTAAGGAACAACAGTGCTTTGCACCGTGAAAGCAAGCTCCAGCCATGGAGTTTTAGATGCATATGATTTACTTTCCAAAACCATAAGAAATATGTGCCCTGATGTCTCCTGTCTGTCACAAATCAAGAGTTTCACGTGTTAGAAGAGCAAAGGTGCACTTTGCGATACGAGCTTCCCGTACGTAACAACTGTGTTTTTCACCAAGAAAGAAAGCTCCAGACCTGCATGCTCGAATGTATATGAATCACTTGTCGAAGCCATAAGAAATGTGTGTCCTTTAGCCTTCTGTCTTGCAAGAATCAGCTCTTTCTCTTGTTAGCAACGAAAAGTTGCACTTTGCGAGATGAGCTTCGCTTAAGGAACAAAGTTGTTTTTCACCGAGAAAGAAAGATCCAGGACTGGATTCTCAGATACATATTATTCACTTACCAAAGCCATAAGAAATGTCTGTCCTTATGCCTTTGGTCTTGCAAGAATCAGCTGTTTCTCTTGTTAGCAATGAAATTGCCCTTTGCGAGATGAGCTTCCCCTAAGGAACAAAGTTGTTTTTCACCGAGAAAGAAAGATCCATGACTGGATTCTCAGATGCATGTGATTCACTAGCCAGAGCCATAAGAAAGCTGTGTCCTGATGCCTTCTGTCTGACAGGAATCGACTGTTTCACTTGTTAGTAGAAAAATGCTACTCTTTGCGAGCTGAACTTCCCCTAAGGAACAACTGTGCTTTGCATCCAGAGAGAGAGCTCCAGTCCTGGATTCTCTGATGCATGTGATTCACTAGCCAGAGGCATAAGAAAGCTGTGTCCTGATGCCTTCTGTCTGACAGGAATCGACTGTTTCACTTGTTAGCAAAGCAAAGTTGCACTTTGCTCGTTGAGCTTCCCCTAAGGAACAACAGTGCTTTGCACCGTGAAAGTAAGCTCCAGCCCTGGAGTTTTAGATACATATGATTTACTTTCCAAAACCATAAGAAATATGTGCCCTGATGTCTCCTGTCTGTCACAAATCAAGAGTTTCACGTGTTAGAAGAGCAAAGGTGCACTTTGCGATACGAGCTTCCCGTACGTAACAACTGTGTTTTTCACCAAGAAAGAAAGTTCCAGACCTGCATTCTCGAATGTATATGAATCACTTGTCGAAGCCATAAGAAATGTGTGTCCTTTAGCCTTCTGTCTTGCAAGAATCAGCTCTTTCTCTTGTTAGCAACGAAAAGTTGCACTTTGCGAGATGAGCTTCGCTTAAGGAACAAAGTTGTTTTTCACCGAGAAAGAAAGATCCAGGACTGGATTCTCAGATGCATATGAGACTCTTTCTAAAGCCATGAGAAATATGTGTTCTGATACATTCTTTCTGACAGGAATCGACTGTTTCACTTGTTAGCAGAAAAATGCTAGTCTTTGCGAGCTGAACTTCCCCTAATGAACAACTGTGCTTTGCATCCAGAAAGAGAGCTCCAGTCCTGGATTCTCTGATGCATGTGATTCACTAGCCAGAGCCATAAGAAAGCTGTGTCCTGATGCCTTCTGTCTGACAGGAATCGACTCTTTCACTTGTTAGCAAAGCAAAGTTGCACTTTGCTCGTTGAGCTTCCCCTATGGAACAACAGTGCTTTGCACCGTGAAAGCAAGCTCCAGCCCTGGAGTTTTAGATGCATATGATTTACTTTCCAAAACCATAAGAAATATGTGCCCTCATGTCTCCTGTCTGGCAGAAATCAAGAGTTTCACGTGTTAGAAGAGCAAAGGTGCACTTTGCGATACGAGCTTCCCGTACGTAACAACTGTGTTTTTCACCAAGAGAGAAAGCTCCAGACCTGCATGCTCGAATGTATATGAATCACTTGTCGAAGCCATAAGAAATGTGTGTCCTTTAGCCTTCTGTCTTGCAAGAATCAGCTGTTTCTCTTTTTAGCAACGAAAAGTTGCACTTTGCGAGATGAGCTTCTCTTAAGGAACAAAGTTGTTTTTCACCGAGAAAGAAAGATCCAGGACTGGATTCTCAGATGCATATTATTCACTTACCAAAGCCATAAGAAATGTGTGTCTTTATGCCTTTGGTCTTGCAAGAATCAGCTGTTTCTCTTTTTAGCAACGAAAAGTTGCACTTTGCGAGATGAGCTTCTCTTAAGGAACAAAGTTGTTTTTCACCGAGAAAGAAAGATCCATGACTGGATTCTCAGATGCATGTGATTCACTAGCCAGAGGCATAAGAAAGCTGTGTCCTGATGCCTTCTGTCTGACAGGAATCGACTCTTTCACTTGTTAGCAAAGCAAAGTTGCACTTTGCTCGTTGAGCTTCCCCTAAGGAACAACAGTGCTTTGCACCGTGAAAGCAAACTCCAGCCCTGGAGTTTTAGATGCATATGATTTACTTTCCAAAACCATAAGAAATATGTGCCCTGATGTCTCCTGTCTGTCAGAAATCAAGAGTTTCACGTTTTAGAAGAGCAAAGGTGCACTTTGCGATACGAGCTTCCCGTACGTAACAACTGTGTTTTTCACCAAGAGAGAAAGCTTCAGACCTGCATTCTCGAATGTATATGAATCACTTGTCGAAGCCATATGAAATGTGTGACCTTTGGCCTTCTGTCTTGCAAGAATCAGCTGTTTCTCTTGTTAGCAACGCAAAATTGCACTTTGCGAGCTGAACTTCCCCTAATGAACAACTGTGCTTTGCATCCAGAAAGAGAGCTCCAGTCCTGGATTCTCTGATGCATGTGATTCACTAGCCAGAGCCATAAGAAAGCTGTGTCCTGATGCCTTCTGTCTGACAGGAATCGACTCTTTCACTTGTTAGCAAAGCAAAGTTGCACTTTGCTCGTTGAGCTTCCCCTATGGAACAACAGTGCTTTGCACCGTGAAAGCAAGCTCCAGCCCTGGAGTTTTAGATGCATATGATTTACTTTCCAAAACCATAAGAAATATGTGCCCTCATGTCTCCTGTCTGGCAGAAATCAAGAGTTTCACGTGTTAGAAGAGCAAAGGTGCACTTTGCGATACGAGCTTCCCGTACGTAACAACTGTGTTTTTCACCAAGAGAGAAAGCTCCAGACCTGCATGCTCGAATGTATATGAATCACTTGTCGAAGCCATAAGAAATGTGTGTCCTTTAGCCTTCTGTCTTGCAAGAATCAGCTGTTTCTCTTTTTAGCAACGAAAAGTTGCACTTTGCGAGATGAGCTTCTCTTAAGGAACAAAGTTGTTTTTCACCGAGAAAGAAAGATCCAGGACTGGATTCTCAGATGCATATTATTCACTTACCAAAGCCATAAGAAATGTGTGTCTTTATGCCTTTGGTCTTGCAAGAATCAGCTGTTTCTCTTTTTAGCAACGAAAAGTTGCACTTTGCGAGATGAGCTTCTCTTAAGGAACAAAGTTGTTTTTCACCGAGAAAGAAAGATCCATGACTGGATTCTCAGATGCATGTGATTCACTAGCCAGAGGCATAAGAAAGCTGTGTCCTGATGCCTTCTGTCTGACAGGAATCAACTCTTTCACTTGTTAGCAAAGCAAAGTTGCACTTTGCTCGTTGAGCTTCCCCTAAGGAACAACAGTGCTTTGCACCGTGAAAGCAAACTCCAGCCCTGGAGTTTTAGATGCATATGATTTACTTTCCAAAACCATAAGAAATATGTGCCCTGATGTCTCCTGTCTGTCAGAAATCAAGAGTTTCACGTTTTAGAAGAGCAAAGGTGCACTTTGCGATACGAGCTTCCCGTACGTAACAACTGTGTTTTTCACCAAGAAAGAAAGCTTCAGACCTGCATTCTCGAATGCATATGAATCACTTGTCGAAGCCATATGAAATGTGTGACCTTTGGCCTTCTGTCTTGCAAGAATCAGCTGTTTCTCTTGTTAGCAACGCAAAATTGCACTTTGCGAGCTGAACTTCCCCTAATGAACAACTGTGCTTTGCATCCAGAAAGAGAGCTCCAGTCCTGGATTCTCTGATGCATGTGATTCACTAGCCAGAGCCATAAGAAAGCTGTGTCCTGATGCCTTCTGTCTGACAGGAATCGACTCTTTCACTTGTTAGCAAAGCAAAGTTGCACTTTGCTCGTTGAGCTTCCCCTATGGAACAACAGTGCTTTGCACCGTGAAAGCAAGCTCCAGCCCTGGAGTTTTAGATGCATATGATTTACTTTCCAAAACCATAAGAAATATGTGCCCTCATGTCTCCTGTCTGGCAGAAATCAAGAGTTTCACGTGTTAGAAGAGCAAAGGTGCACTTTGCGATACGAGCTTCCCGTACGTAACAACTGTGTTTTTCACCAAGAGAGAAAGCTCCAGACCTGCATGCTCGAATGTATATGAATCACTTGTCGAAGCCATAAGAAATGTGTGTCCTTTAGCCTTCTGTCTTGCAAGAATCAGCTGTTTCTCTTTTTAGCAACGAAAAGTTGCACTTTGCGAGATGAGCTTCTCTTAAGGAACAAAGTTGTTTTTCACCGAGAAAGAAAGATCCAGGACTGGATTCTCAGATGCATATTATTCACTTACCAAAGCCATAAGAAATGTGTGTCTTTATGCCTTTGGTCTTGCAAGAATCAGCTGTTTCTCTTTTTAGCAACGAAAAGTTGCACTTTGCGAGATGAGCTTCTCTTAAGGAACAAAGTTGTTTTTCACCGAGAAAGAAAGATCCATGACTGGATTCTCAGATGCATGTGATTCACTAGCCAGAGGCATAAGAAAGCTGTGTCCTGATGCCTTCTGTCTGACAGGAATCGACTCTTTCACTTGTTAGCAAAGCAAAGTTGCACTTTGCTCGTTGAGCTTCCCCTAAGGAACAACAGTGCTTTGCACCGTGAAAGCAAACTCCAGCCCTGGAGTTTTAGATGCATATGATTTACTTTCCAAAACCATAAGAAATATGTGCCCTGATGTCTCCTGTCTGTCAGAAATCAAGAGTTTCACGTTTTAGAAGAGCAAAGGTGCACTTTGCGATACGAGCTTCCCGTACGTAACAACTGTGTTTTTCACCAAGAAAGAAAGCTTCAGACCTGCATTCTCGAATGTATATGAATCACTTGTCGAAGCCATATGAAATGTGTGACCTTTGGCCTTCTGTCTTGCAAGAATCAGCTGTTTCTCTTGTTAGCAACGCAAAATTGCACTTTGCGAGCTGAACTTCCCCTAATGAACAACTGTGCTTTGCATCCAGAAAGAGAGCTCCAGTCCTGGATTCTCTGATGCATGTGATTCACTAGCCAGAGCCATAAGAAAGCTGTGTCCTGATGCCTTCTGTCTGACAGGAATCGACTGTTTCACTTGTTAGCAAAGCAAAGTTGCACTTTGCTCGTTGAGCTTCCCCTATGGAACAACAGTGCTTTGCACCGTGAAAGCAAGCTCCAGCCATGGAGTTTTAGATGCATATGATTTACTTTCCAAAACCATAAGAAATATGTGCCCTCATGTCTCCTGTCTGGCAGAAATCAAGAGTTTCACGTGTTAGAAGAGCAAAGGTGCACTTTGCGATACGAGCTTCCCGTACGTAACAACTGTGTTTTTCACCAAGAGAGAAAGCTCCAGACCTGCATGCTCGAATGTATATGAATCACTTGTCGAAGCCATAAGAAATGTGTGTCCTTTAGCCTTCTGTCTTGCAAGAATCAGCTGTTTCTCTTTTTAGCAACGAAAAGTTGCACTTTGCGAGATGAGCTTCGCTTAAGGAACAAAGTTGTTTTTCACCGAGAAAGAAAGATCCATGACTGGATTCTCAGATGCATATTATTCACTTACCAAAGCCATAAGAAATGTGTGTCTTTATGCCTTTGGTCTTGCAAGAATCAGCTGTTTCTCTTTTTAGCAACGAAAAGTTGCACTTTGCGAGATGAGCTTCTCTTAAGGAACAAAGTTGTTTTTCACCGAGAAAGAAAGATCCATGACTGGATTCTCAGATGCATGTGATTCACTAGCCAGAGGCATAAGAAAGCTGTGTCCTGATGCCTTCTGTCTGACAGGAATCGACTCTTTCACTTGTTAGCAAAGGAAAGTTGCACTTTGCTCGTTGAGCTTCCCCTAAGGAACAACAGTGCTTTGCACCGTGAAAGCAAACTCCAGCCCTGGAGTTTTAGATGCATATGATTTACTTTCCAAAACCATAAGAAATATGTGCCCTGATGTCTCCTGTCTGTCAGAAATGAAGAGTTTCACGTTTTAGAAGAGCAAAGGTGCACTTTCCGATACGAGCTTCCCGTACGTAACAACTGTGTTTTTCGCCAAGAAAGAAAGCTTCAGACCTGCATTCTCGAATGTATATGAATCACTTGTCGAAGCCATATGAAATGTGTGACCTTTGGCCTTCTGTCTTGCAAGAATCAGCTGTTTCTCTTGTTAGCAACGCAAAATTGCACTTTGCGAGCTGAACTTCCCCTAATGAACAACTGTGCTTTGCATCCAGAAAGAGAGCTCCAGTCCTGGATTCTCTGATGCATGTGTTTCACTAGCCAGAGCCATAAGAAAGCTGTGTCCTGATGCCTTCTGTCTGACAGGAATCGACTCTTTCACTTGTTAGCCAAGCAAAGTTGCACTTTGCTCGTTGAGCTTTCCCTAAGGAACAACAGTGCTTTGCACCGTGAAAGCAAACTCCAGCCCTGGAGTTTTAGATGCATATGATTTACTTTCCAAAACCATAAGAAATATGTGCCCTGATGTCTCCTGTCTGTCACAAATCAAGAGTTTCACGTGTTAGAAGAGCAAAGGTGCACTTTGCGATACGAGCTTCCCGTACGTAACAACTGTGTTTTTCACCAAGAAAGAAAGCTTCAGACCTGCATTCTCGAATGTATATGAATCACTTGTCGAAGCCATAAGAAATGTGTGTCCTTTAGCCTTCTGTCTTGCAAGAATCAGCTGTTTCTCTTGTTAGCAACGAAAAGTTGCACTTTGCGAGATGAGCTTCGCTTAAGAAACAAGGTTGTTTTTCACCGAGAAAGAAAGATCCATGACTGGATTCTCAGATGCATATGAGAATCTTTCTAGAGCCATAAGAAATATGTGTCCTGATACATTCTTTCTGACAGGAATCGACTGTTTCACTTGTTAGCAGAAAAATGCTAGTCTTTGCGAGCTGAACTTCCCCTAAGGAACAACAGTGCTTTGCATCCAGAAAGAGAGCTCCAGTCCTGGATTCTCTGATGCATGTGATTCACTAGCCAGAGCCATAAGAAAGCTGTGTCCTGATGCCTTCTGTCTGACAGGAATCGACTGTTTCACTTGTTAGCAAAGCAAAGTTGCACTTTGCTCGTTGAGCTTCCCCTAAGGAACAACAGTGCTTTGCACCGTGAAAGCAAGCTCCAGCCATGGAGTTTTAGATGCATATGATTTACTTTCCAAAACCATAAGAAATATGTGCCCTGATGTCTCCTGTCTGTCACAAATCAAGAGTTTCACGTGTTAGAAGAGCAAAGGTGCACTTTGCGATACGAGCTTCCCGTACGTAACAACTGTGTTTTTCACCAAGAAAGAAAGCTCCAGACCTGCATGCTCGAATGTATATGAATCACTTGTCGAAGCCATAAGAAATGTGTGTCCTTTAGCCTTCTGTCTTGCAAGAATCAGCTCTTTCTCTTGTTAGCAACGAAAAGTTGCACTTTGCGAGATGAGCTTCGCTTAAGAAACAAGGTTGTTTTTCACCGAGAAAGAAAGATCCATGACTGGATTCTCAGATGCATATGAGAATCTTTCTAGAGCCATAAGAAATATGTGTCCTGATACATTCTTTCTGACAGGAATCGACTGTTTCTCTTGTTAGCAGAAAAATGCTAGTCTTTGCGAGCTGAACTTCCCCTAAGGAACAACAGTGCTTTCCATCCAGAAAGAGAGCTCCAGTCCTGGATTCTCTGATGCATGTGATTCACTAGCCAGAGCCATAAGAAAGCTGTGTCCTGATGCCTTCTGTCTGACAGGAATCGACTGTTTCACTTGTTAGTAGAAAAATGCTACTCTTTGCGAGCTGAACTTCCCCTAAGGAACAACTGTGCTTTGCATCCAGAGAGAGAGCTCCAGTCCTGGATTCTCTGATGCATGTGATTCACTAGCCAGAGGCATAAGAAAGCTGTGTCCTGATGCCTTCTGTCTGACAGGAATCGACTGTTTCACTTGTTAGCAAAGCAAAGTTGCACTTTGCTCGTTGAGCTTCCCCTAAGGAACAACAGTGCTTTGCACCGTGAAAGTAAGCTCCAGCCCTGGAGTTTTAGATACATATGATTTACTTTCCAAAACCATAAGAAATATGTGCCCTGATGTCTCCTGTCTGTCAGAAATCAAGAGTTTCACGTGTTAGAAGAGCAAAGGTGCACTTTGCGATACGAGCTTCCCGTACGTAACAACTGTGTTTTTCACCAAGAAAGAAAGCTCCAGACCTGCATTCTCGAATGTATATGAATCACTTGTCGAAGCCATAAGAAATGTGTGTCCTTTAGCCTTCTGTCTTGCAAGAATCAGCTGTTTCTCTTGTTAGCAACGAAAAGTTGCACTTTGCGGGATGAGCTTCGCTTAAGAAACAAGGTTGTTTTTCACCGAGAAAGAAAGATCCATGACTGGATTCTCAGATGCATATGAGAACTTTTCTAAAGCCATAAGAAATATGTGTCCTGATACATTCTTTCTGACAGGAATCGACTGTTTCACTTGTTAGCAGAAAAATGCTAGTCTTTGCGAGCTGAACTTCCCCTAAGGAACAACTGTGCTTTGCATCCAGAAAGAGAGCTCCAGTCCTGGATTCTCTGATGCATGTGATTCACTAGCCAGAGCCATAAGAAAGCTGTGTCCTGATGCCTTCTCTCTGACAGGAATCGACTGTTTCACTTGTTAGCAAAGCAAAGTTGCACTTTGCTCGTTGAGCTTCCCCTAAGGAACAACAGTGCTTTGCACCGTGAAAGCAAGCTCCAGCCATGGAGTTTTAGATGCATATGATTTACTTTCCAAAACCATAAGAAATATGTGCCCTGATGTCTCCTGTCTGTCACAAATCAAGAGTTTCACGTGTTAGAAGAGCAAAGGTGCACTTTGCGATACGAGCTTCCCGTATGTAACAACTGTGTTTTTCACCAAGAAAGAAAGCTCCAGACCTGCATGCTCGAATGTATATGAATCACTTGTCGAAGCCATAAGAAATGTGTGTCCTTTAGCCTTCTGTCTTGCAAGAATCAGCTCTTTCTCTTGTTAGCAACGAAAAGTTGCACTTTGCGAGATGAGCTTCGCTTAAGGAACAAAGTTGTTTTTCACCGAGAAAGAAAGATCCAGGACTGGATTCTCAGATACATATTATTCACTTACCAAAGCCATAAGAAATGTGTGTCCTTATGCCTTTGGTCTTGCAAGAATCAGCTGTTTCTCTTGTTAGCAATGAAATTGCCCTTTGCGAGATGAGCTTCCCCTAAGGAACAAAGTTGTTTTTCACCGTGAAAAAAAAAGATCCATGACTGGATTCTCAGATGCATGTGATTCACTAGCCAGAGCCATAAGAAAGCTGTGTCCTGATGCCTTCTGTCTGACAGGAATCGACTGTTTCACTTGTTAGTAGAAAAATGCTACTCTTTGCGAGCTGAACTTCCCCTAAGGAACAACTGTGCTTTGCATCCAGAGAGAGAGCTCCAGTCCTGGATTCTCTGATGCATGTGATTCACTAGCCAGAGGCATAAGAAAGCTGTGTCCTGATGCCTTCTGTCTGACAGGAATCGACTGTTTCACTTGTTAGCAAAGCAAAGTTGCACTTTGCTCGTTGAGCTTCCCCTAAGGAACAACAGTGCTTTGCACCGTGAAAGTAAGCTCCAGCCCTGGAGTTTTAGATACATATGATTTACTTTCCAAAACCATAAGAAATATGTGCCCTGATGTCTCCTGTCTGTCACAAATCAAGAGTTTCACGTGTTAGAAGAGCAAAGGTGCACTTTGCGATACGAGCTTCCCGTACGTAACAACTGTGTTTTTCACCAAGAAAGAAAGTTCCAGACCTGCATTCTCGAATGTATATGAATCACTTGTCGAAGCCATAAGAAATGTGTGTCCTTTAGCCTTCTGTCTTGCAAGAATCAGCTCTTTCTCTTGTTAGCAACGAAAAGTTGCACTTTGCGAGATGAGCTTCGCTTAAGGAACAAAGTTGTTTTTCACCGAGAAAGAAAGATCCAGGACTGGATTCTCAGATGCATATGAGACTCTTTCTAAAGCCATGAGAAATATGTGTTCTGATACATTCTTTCTGACAGGAATCGACTGTTTCACTTGTTAGCAGAAAAATGCTAGTCTTTGCGAGCTGAACTTCCCCTAAGGAACAACTGTGCTTTGCATCCAGAAAGAGAGCTCCAGTCCTGGATTCTCTGATGCATGTGATTCACTAGCCAGAGCCATAAGAAAGCTGTGTCCTGATGCCTTCTGTCTGACAGGAATCGACTCTTTCACTTGTTAGCAAAGCAAAGTTGCACTTTGCTCGTTGAGCTTCCCCTATGGAACAACAGTGCTTTGCACCGTGAAAGCAAGCTCCAGCCCTGGAGTTTTAGATGCATATGATTTACTTTCCAAAACCATAAGAAATATGTGCCCTCATGTCTCCTGTCTGGCAGAAATCAAGAGTTTCACGTGTTAGAAGAGCAAAGGTGCACTTTGCGATACGAGCTTCCCGTACGTAACAACTGTGTTTTTCACCAAGAGAGAAAGCTCCAGACCTGCATGCTCGAATGTATATGAATCACTTGTCGAAGCCATAAGAAATGTGTGTCCTTTAGCCTTCTGTCTTGCAAGAATCAGCTGTTTCTCTTTTTAGCAACGAAAAGTTGCACTTTGCGAGATGAGCTTCTCTTAAGGAACAAAGTTGTTTTTCACCGAGAAAGAAAGATCCAGGACTGGATTCTCAGATGCATATTATTCACTTACCAAAGCCATAAGAAATGTGTGTCTTTATGCCTTTGGTCTTGCAAGAATCAGCTGTTTCTCTTTTTAGCAACGAAAAGTTGCACTTTGCGAGATGAGCTTCTCTTAAGGAACAAAGTTGTTTTTCACCGAGAAAGAAAGATCCATGACTGGATTCTCAGATGCATGTGATTCACTAGCCAGAGGCATAAGAAAGCTGTGTCCTGATGCCTTCTGTCTGACAGGAATCGACTCTTTCACTTGTTAGCAAAGCAAAGTTGCACTTTGCTCGTTGAGCTTCCCCTAAGGAACAACAGTGCTTTGCACCGTGAAAGCAAGCTCCAGCCCTGGAGTTTTAGATGCATATGATTTACTTTCCAAAACCATAAGAAATATGTGCCCTGATGTCTCCTGTCTGTCAGAAATCAAGAGTTTCACGTGTTAGAAGAGCAAAGGTGCACTTTGCGATACGAGCTTCCCGTACGTAACAACTGTGTTTTTCACCAAGAGAGAAAGCTCCAGACCTGCATGCTCGAATGTATATGAATCACTTGTCGAAGCCATAAGAAATGTGTGTCCTTTAGCCTTCTGTCTTGCAAGAATCAGCTGTTTCTCTTTTTAGCAACGAAAAGTTGCACTTTGCGAGATGAGCTTCTCTTAAGGAACAAAGTTGTTTTTCACCGAGAAAGAAAGATCCAGGACTGGATTCTCAGATGCATATTATTCACTTACCAAAGCCATAAGAAATGTGTGTCTTTATGCCTTTGGTCTTGCAAGAATCAGCTGTTTCTCTTTTTAGCAACGAAAAGTTGCACTTTGCGAGATGAGCTTCTCTTAAGGAACAAAGTTGTTTTTCACCGAGAAAGAAAGATCCATGACTGGATTCTCAGATGCATGTGATTCACTAGCCAGAGGCATAAGAAAGCTGTGTCCTGATGCCTTCTGTCTGACAGGAATCGACTCTTTCACTTGTTAGCAAAGCAAAGTTGCACTTTGCTCGTTGAGCTTCCCCTAAGGAACAACAGTGCTTTGCACCGTGAAAGCAAACTCCAGCCCTGGAGTTTTAGATGCATATGATTTACTTTCCAAAACCATAAGAAATATGTGCCCTGATGTCTCCTGTTTGTCAGAAATCAAGAGTTTCACGTTTTAGAAGAGCAAAGGTGCACTTTCCGATACGAGCTTCCCGTACGTAACAACTGTGTTTTTCGCCAAGAAAGAAAGCTTCAGACCTGCATTCTCGAATGTATATGAATCACTTGTCGAAGCCATATGAAATGTGTGACCTTTGGCCTTCTGTCTTGCAAGAATCAGCTGTTTCTCTTGTTAGCAACGCAAAATTGCACTTTGCGAGCTGAACTTCCCCTAATGAACAACTGTGCTTTGCATCCAGAAAGAGAGCTCCAGTCCTGGATTCTCTGATGCATGTGTTTCACTAGCCAGAGCCATAAGAAAGCTGTGTCCTGATGCCTTCTGTCTGACAGGAATCGACTCTTTCACTTGTTAGCCAAGCAAAGTTGCACTTTGCTCGTTGAGCTTTCCCTAAGGAACAACAGTGCTTTGCACCGTGAAAGCAAACTCCAGCCCTGGAGTTTCAGATGCATATGATTTACTTTCCAAAACCATAAGAAATATGTGCCCTGATGTCTCCTGTCTGTCACAAATCAAGAGTTTCACGTGTTAGAAGAGCAAAGGTGCACTTTGCGATACGAGCTTCCCGTACGTAACAACTGTGTTTTTCACCAAGAAAGAAAGTTCCAGACCTGCATTCTCGAATGTATATGAATCACTTGTCGAAGCCATAAGAAATGTGTGTCCTTTAGCCTTCTGTCTTGCAAGAATCAGCTGTTTCTCTTGTTAGCAACGAAAAGTTGCACTTTGCGAGATGAGCTTCGCTTAAGAAACAAGGTTGTTTTTCACCGAGAAAGAAAGATCCATGACTGGATTCTCAGATGCATATGAGAATCTTTCTAGAGCCATAAGAAATATGTGTCCTGATACATTCTTTCTGACAGGAATCGACTGTTTCACTTGTTAGCAGAAAAATGCTAGTCTTTGCGAGCTGAACTTCCCCTAAGGAACAACAGTGCTTTGCATCCAGAAAGAGAGCTCCAGTCCTGGATTCTCTGATGCATGTGATTCACTAGCCAGAGCCATAAGAAAGCTGTGTCCTGATGCCTTCTGTCTGACAGGAATCGACTGTTTCACTTGTTAGCAAAGCAAAGTTGCACTTTGCTCGTTGAGCTTCCCCTAAGGAACAACAGTGCTTTGCACCGTGAAAGCAAGCTCCAGCCATGGAGTTTTAGATGCATATGATTTACTTTCCAAAACCATAAGAAATATGTGCCCTGATGTCTCCTGTCTGTCACAAATCAAGAGTTTCACGTGTTAGAAGAGCAAAGGTGCACTTTGCGATACGAGCTTCCCGTACGTAACAACTGTGTTTTTCACCAAGAAAGAAAGCTCCAGACCTGCATGCTCGAATGTATATGAATCACTTGTCGAAGCCATAAGAAATGTGTGTCCTTTAGCCTTCTGTCTTGCAAGAATCAGCTCTTTCTCTTGTTAGCAACGAAAAGTTGCACTTTGCGAGATGAGCTTCGCTTAAGAAACAAGGTTGTTTTTCACCGAGAAAGAAAGATCCATGACTGGATTCTCAGATGCATATGAGAATCTTTCTAGAGCCATAAGAAATATGTGTCCTGATACATTCTTTCTGACAGGAATCGACTGTTTCTCTTGTTAGCAGAAAAATGCTAGTCTTTGCGAGCTGAACTTCCCCTAAGGAACAACAGTGCTTTCCATCCAGAAAGAGAGCTCCAGTCCTGGATTCTCTGATGCATGTGATTCACTAGCCAGAGCCATAAGAAAGCTGTGTCCTGATGCCTTCTGTCTGACAGGAATCGACTGTTTCACTTGTTAGTAGAAAAATGCTACTCTTTGCGAGCTGAACTTCCCCTAAGGAACAACTGTGCTTTGCATCCAGAGAGAGAGCTCCAGTCCTGGATTCTCAGATGCATGTGATTCACTAGCCAGAGCCATAAGAAAGCTGTGTCCTGATGCCTTCTGTCTGACAGGAATCGACTGTTTCACTTGTTAGTAGAAAAATGCTACTCTTTGCGAGCTGAACTTCCCCTAAGGAACAACTGTGCTTTGCATCCAGAGAGAGAGCTCCAGTCCTGGATTCTCTGATGCATGTGATTCACTAGCCAGAGCCATAAGAAAGCTGTGTCCTGATGCCTTCTGTCTGACAGGAATCGACTGTTTCACTTGTTAGCAAAGCAAAGTTGCACTTTGCTCGTTGAGCTTCCCCTAAGGAACAACAGTGCTTTGCACCGTGAAAGTAAGCTCCAGCCCTGGAGTTTTAGATACATATGATTTACTTTCCAAAACCATAAGAAATATGTGCCCTGATGTCTCCTGTCTGTCACAAATCAAGAGTTTCACGTGTTAGAAGAGCAAAGGTGCACTTTGCGATACGAGCTTCCCGTACGTAACAACTGTGTTTTTCACCAAGAAAGAAAGCTCCAGACCTGCATTCTCGAATGTATATGAATCACTTGTCGAAGCCATAAGAAATGTGTGTCCTTTAGCCTTCTGTCTTGCAAGAATCAGCTGTTTCTCTTGTTAGCAACGAAAAGTTGCACTTTGCGGGATGAGCTTCGCTTAAGAAACAAGGTTGTTTTTCACCGAGAAAGAAAGATCCATGACTGGATTCTCAGATGCATATGAGAATTTTTCTAAAGCCATAAGAAATATGTGTCCTGATACATTCTTTCTGACAGGAATCGACTGTTTCACTTGTTAGCAGAAAAATGCTAGTCTTTGCGAGCTGAACTTCCCCTAAGGAACAACTGTGCTTTGCATCCAGAAAGAGAGCTCCAGTCCTGGATTCTCTGATGCATGTGATTCACTAGCCAGAGCCATAAGAAAGCTGTGTCCTGATGCCTTCTGTCTGACAGGAATCGACTGTTTCACTTGTTAGCAAAGCAAAGTTGCACTTTGCTCGTTGAGCTTCCCCTAAGGAACAACAGTGCTTTGCACCGTGAAAGCAAGCTCCAGCCATGGAGTTTTAGATGCATATGATTTACTTTCCAAAACCATAAGAAATATGTGCCCTGATGTCTCCTGTCTGTCAGAAATCAAGAGTTTCACGTGTTAGAAGAGCAAAGGTGCACTTTGCGATACGAGCTTCCCGTACGTAACAACTGTGTTTTTCACCAAGAGAGAAAGCTCCAGACCTGCATGCTCGAATGTATATGAATCACTTGTCGAAGCCATAAGAAATGTGTGTCCTTTAGCCTTCTGTCTTGCAAGAATCAGCTCTTTCTCTTGTTAGCAACGAAAAGTTGCACTTTGCGAGATGAGCTTCGCTTAAGGAACAAAGTTGTTTTTCACCGAGAAAGAAAGATCCAGGACTGGATTCTCAGATACATATTATTCACTTACCAAAGCCATAAGAAATGTCTGTCCTTATGCCTTTGGTCTTGCAAGAATCAGCTGTTTCTCTTGTTAGCAATGAAATTGCCCTTTGCGAGATGAGCTTCCCCTAAGGAACAAAGTTGTTTTTCACCGAGAAAGAAAGATCCATGACTGGATTCTCAGATGCATGTGATTCACTAGCCAGAGCCATAAGAAAGCTGTGTCCTGATGCCTTCTGTCTGACAGGAATCGACTGTTTCACTTGTTAGTAGAAAAATGCTACTCTTTGCGAGCTGAACTTCCCCTAAGGAACAACTGTGCTTTGCATCCAGAGAGAGAGCTCCAGTCCTGGATTCTCTGATGCATGTGATTCACTAGCCAGAGGCATAAGAAAGCTGTGTCCTGATGCCTTCTGTCTGACAGGAATCGACTGTTTCACTTGTTAGCAAAGCAAAGTTGCACTTTGCTCGTTGAGCTTCCCCTAAGGAACAACAGTGCTTTGCACCGTGAAAGTAAGCTCCAGCCCTGGAGTTTTAGATACATATGATTTACTTTCCAAAACCATAAGAAATATGTGCCCTGATGTCTCCTGTCTGTCACAAATCAAGAGTTTCACGTGTTAGAAGAGCAAAGGTGCACTTTGCGATACGAGCTTCCCGTACGTAACAACTGTGTTTTTCACCAAGAGAGAAAGCTCCAGACCTGCATGCTCGAATGTATATGAATCACTTGTCGAAGCCATAAGAAATGTGTGTCCTTTAGCCTTCTGTCTTGCAAGAATCAGCTGTTTCTCTTGTTAGCAACGAAAAGTTGCACTTTGCGAGATGAGCTTCTCTTAAGGAACAAAGTTGTTTTTCACCGAGAAAGAAAGATCCATGACTGGATTCTCAGATGCATATGAGAATCTTTCTAGAGCCATAAGAAATATGTGTCCTGATACATTCTTTCTGACAGGAATCGACTGTTTCACTTGTTAGCAGAAAAATGCTAGTCTTTGCGAGCTGAACTTCCCCTAAGGAACAACAGTGCTTTGCATCCAGAAAGAGAGCTCCAGTCCTGGATTCTCTGATGCATGTGATTCACTAGCCAGAGCCATAAGAAAGCTGTGTCCTGATGCCTTCTGTCTGACAGGAATCGACTCTTTCACTTGTTAGCAAAGCAAAGTTGCACTTTGCTCGTTGAGCTTCCCCTAAGGAACAACAGTGCTTTGCACCGTGAAAGCAAGCTCCAGCCATGGAGTTTTAGATGCATATGATTTACTTTCCAAAACCATAAGAAATATGTGCCCTGATGTCTCCTGTCTGGCAGAAATCAAGAGTTTCACGTGTTAGAAGAGCAAAGGTGCACTTTGCGATACGAGCTTCCCGTACGTAACAACTGTGTTTTTCACCAAGAAAGAAAGCTCCAGACCTGCATGCTCGAATGTATATGAATCACTTGTCGAAGCCATAAGAAATGTGTGTCCTTTAGCCTTCTGTCTTGCAAGAATCAGCTCTTTCTCTTCTTAGCAACGAAAAGTTGCACTTTGCGAGATGAGCTTCGCTTAAGGAACAAAGTTGTTTTTCACCGAGAAAGAAAGATCCAGGACTGGATTCTCAGATACATATTATTCACTTACCAAAGCCATAAGAAATGTGTGTCCTTATGCCTTTGGTCTTGCAAGAATCAGCTGTTTCTCTTGTTAGCAATGAAATTGCCCTTTGCGAGATGAGCTTCCCCTAAGGAACAAAGTTGTTTTTCACCGAGAAAGAAAGATCCATGACTGGATTCTCAGATGCATGTGATTCACTAGCCAGAGCCATAAGAAAGCTGTGTCCTGATGCCTTCTGTCTGACAGGAATCGACTGTTTCACTTGTTAGTAGAAAAATGCTACTCTTTGCGAGCTGAACTTCCCCTAAGGAACAACTGTGCTTTGCATCCAGAGAGAGAGCTCCAGTCCTGGATTCTCTGATGCATGTGATTCACTAGCCAGAGCCATAAGAAAGCTGTGTCCTGATGCCTTCTCTCTGACAGGAATCGACTCTTTCACTTGTTAGCAAAGCAAAGTTGCACTTTGCTCGTTGAGCTTCCCCTAAGGAACAACAGTGCTTTGCACCGTGAAAGTAAGCTCCAGCCCTGGAGTTTTAGATACATATGATTTACTTTCCAAAACCATAAGAAATATGTGCCCTGATGTCTCCTGTCTGTCAGAAATCAAGAGTTTCACGTTTTAGAAGAGCAAAGGTGCACTTTGCGATACGAGCTTCCCGTACGTAACAACTGTGTTTTTCACCAAGAAAGAAAGTTCCAGACCTGCATTCTCGAATGTATATGAATCACTTGTCGAAGCCATAAGAAATGTGTGTCCTTTAGCCTTCAGTCTTGCAAGAATCAGCTCTTTCTCTTGTTAGCAACGAAAAGTTGCACTTTGCGAGATGAGCTTCTCTTAAGGAACAAAGTTGTTTTTCACCGAGAAAGAAAGATCCAGGACCGGATTCTCAGATGCATATTATTCACTTACCAAAGCCATAAGAAATGTGTGTCCTTATGCCTTTGGTCTTGCAAGAATCAGCTGTTTCTCTTGTTAGCAATGAAATTTGCCCTTTGCGAGATGAGCTTCCCCTAACGAACAAGGTTGTTTTTCACCGAGAAAGAAAGATCCAGGACTGGATTCTCAGATGCATATGAGACTCTTTCTAAAGCCATGAGAAATATGTGTTCTGATACATTCTTTCTGACAGGAATCGACTGTTTCACTTGTTAGCAGAAAAATGCTAGTCTTTGCGAGCTGAACTTCCCCTAAGGAACAACTGTGCTTTGCATCCAGAAAGAGAGCTCCAGTCCTGGATTCTCTGATGCATGTGATTCACTAGCCAGAGCCATAAGAAAGCTGTGTCCTGATGCCTTCTGTCTGACAGGAATCGACTCTTTCACTTGTTAGCAAAGCAAAGTTGCACTTTGCTCGTTGAGCTTCCCCTATGGAACAACAGTGCTTTGCACCGTGAAAGCAAGCTCCAGCCATGGAGTTTTAGATGCATATGATTTACTTTCCATAACCATAAGAAATATGTGCCCTCATGTCTCCTGTCTGGCAGAAATCAAGAGTTTCACGTGTTAGAAGAGCAAAGGTGCACTTTGCGATACGAGCTTCCCGTACGTAACAACTGTGTTTTTCACCAAGAAAGAAAGCTCCAGACCTGCATTCTCGAATG
This sequence comes from Pithys albifrons albifrons, assembly GCF_047495875.1. Lineage (NCBI taxonomy): Eukaryota > Metazoa > Chordata > Aves > Passeriformes > Thamnophilidae > Pithys > Pithys albifrons. Next base: position 39,846,323 of record NC_092465.1, on the reverse strand, counting down.
TATATGAATCACTTGTCGAAGCCATAAGAAATGTGTGTCCTTTAGCCTTCTGTCTTGCAAGAATCAGCTGTTTCTCTTGTTAGCAACGAAAAGTTGCACTTTGCGAGATGAGCTTCGCTTAAGAAACAAGGTTGTTTTTCACCGAGAAAGAAAGATCCATGACTGGATTCTCAGATGCATATGAGAACTTTTCTAAAGCCATAAGAAATATGTGTCCTGATACATTCTTTCTGACAGGAATCGACTGTTTCACTTGTTAGCAGAAAAATGCTAGTCTTTGCGAGCTGAACTTCCCCTAAGGAACAACTGTGCTTTGCATCCAGAAAGAGAGCTCCAGTCCTGGATTCTCTGATGCATGTGATTCACTAGCCAGAGCCATAAGAAAGCTGTGTCCTGATGCCTTCTCTCTGACAGGAATCGACTGTTTCACTTGTTAGCAAAGCAAAGTTGCACTTTGCTCGTTGAGCTTCCCCTAAGGAACAACAGTGCTTTGCACCGTGAAAGCAAGCTCCAGCCATGGAGTTTTAGATGCATATGATTTACTTTCCAAAACCATAAGAAATATGTGCCCTGATGTCTCCTGTCTGTCACAAATCAAGAGTTTCACGTGTTAGAAGAGCAAAGGTGCACTTTGCGATACGAGCTTCCCGTATGTAACAACTGTGTTTTTCACCAAGAAAGAAAGCTCCAGACCTGCATGCTCGAATGTATATGAATCACTTGTCGAAGCCATAAGAAATGTGTGTCCTTTAGCCTTCTGTCTTGCAAGAATCAGCTCTTTCTCTTGTTAGCAACGAAAAGTTGCACTTTGCGAGATGAGCTTCGCTTAAGGAACAAAGTTGTTTTTCACCGAGAAAGAAAGATCCAGGACTGGATTCTCAGATACATATTATTCACTTACCAAAGCCATAAGAAATGTGTGTCCTTATGCCTTTGGTCTTGCAAGAATCAGCTGTTTCTCTTGTTAGCAATGAAATTGCCCTTTGCGAGATGAGCTTCCCCTAAGGAACAAAGTTGTTTTTCACCGTGAAAAAAAAAGATCCATGACTGGATTCTCAGATGCATGTGATTCACTAGCCAGAGCCATAAGAAAGCTGTGTCCTGATGCCTTCTGTCTGACAGGAATCGACTGTTTCACTTGTTAGTAGAAAAATGCTACTCTTTGCGAGCTGAACTTCCCCTAAGGAACAACTGTGCTTTGCATCCAGAGAGAGAGCTCCAGTCCTGGATTCTCTGATGCATGTGATTCACTAGCCAGAGGCATAAGAAAGCTGTGTCCTGATGCCTTCTGTCTGACAGGAATCGACTGTTTCACTTGTTAGCAAAGCAAAGTTGCACTTTGCTCGTTGAGCTTCCCCTAAGGAACAACAGTGCTTTGCACCGTGAAAGTAAGCTCCAGCCCTGGAGTTTTAGATACATATGATTTACTTTCCAAAACCATAAGAAATATGTGCCCTGATGTCTCCTGTCTGTCACAAATCAAGAGTTTCACGTGTTAGAAGAGCAAAGGTGCACTTTGCGATACGAGCTTCCCGTACGTAACAACTGTGTTTTTCACCAAGAAAGAAAGTTCCAGACCTGCATTCTCGAATGTATATGAATCACTTGTCGAAGCCATAAGAAATGTGTGTCCTTTAGCCTTCTGTCTTGCAAGAATCAGCTCTTTCTCTTGTTAGCAACGAAAAGTTGCACTTTGCGAGATGAGCTTCGCTTAAGGAACAAAGTTGTTTTTCACCGAGAAAGAAAGATCCAGGACTGGATTCTCAGATGCATATGAGACTCTTTCTAAAGCCATGAGAAATATGTGTTCTGATACATTCTTTCTGACAGGAATCGACTGTTTCACTTGTTAGCAGAAAAATGCTAGTCTTTGCGAGCTGAACTTCCCCTAAGGAACAACTGTGCTTTGCATCCAGAAAGAGAGCTCCAGTCCTGGATTCTCTGATGCATGTGATTCACTAGCCAGAGCCATAAGAAAGCTGTGTCCTGATGCCTTCTGTCTGACAGGAATCGACTCTTTCACTTGTTAGCAAAGCAAAGTTGCACTTTGCTCGTTGAGCTTCCCCTATGGAACAACAGTGCTTTGCACCGTGAAAGCAAGCTCCAGCCCTGGAGTTTTAGATGCATATGATTTACTTTCCAAAACCATAAGAAATATGTGCCCTCATGTCTCCTGTCTGGCAGAAATCAAGAGTTTCACGTGTTAGAAGAGCAAAGGTGCACTTTGCGATACGAGCTTCCCGTACGTAACAACTGTGTTTTTCACCAAGAGAGAAAGCTCCAGACCTGCATGCTCGAATGTATATGAATCACTTGTCGAAGCCATAAGAAATGTGTGTCCTTTAGCCTTCTGTCTTGCAAGAATCAGCTGTTTCTCTTTTTAGCAACGAAAAGTTGCACTTTGCGAGATGAGCTTCTCTTAAGGAACAAAGTTGTTTTTCACCGAGAAAGAAAGATCCAGGACTGGATTCTCAGATGCATATTATTCACTTACCAAAGCCATAAGAAATGTGTGTCTTTATGCCTTTGGTCTTGCAAGAATCAGCTGTTTCTCTTTTTAGCAACGAAAAGTTGCACTTTGCGAGATGAGCTTCTCTTAAGGAACAAAGTTGTTTTTCACCGAGAAAGAAAGATCCATGACTGGATTCTCAGATGCATGTGATTCACTAGCCAGAGGCATAAGAAAGCTGTGTCCTGATGCCTTCTGTCTGACAGGAATCGACTCTTTCACTTGTTAGCAAAGCAAAGTTGCACTTTGCTCGTTGAGCTTCCCCTAAGGAACAACAGTGCTTTGCACCGTGAAAGCAAGCTCCAGCCCTGGAGTTTTAGATGCATATGATTTACTTTCCAAAACCATAAGAAATATGTGCCCTGATGTCTCCTGTCTGTCAGAAATCAAGAGTTTCACGTGTTAGAAGAGCAAAGGTGCACTTTGCGATACGAGCTTCCCGTACGTAACAACTGTGTTTTTCACCAAGAGAGAAAGCTCCAGACCTGCATGCTCGAATGTATATGAATCACTTGTCGAAGCCATAAGAAATGTGTGTCCTTTAGCCTTCTGTCTTGCAAGAATCAGCTGTTTCTCTTTTTAGCAACGAAAAGTTGCACTTTGCGAGATGAGCTTCTCTTAAGGAACAAAGTTGTTTTTCACCGAGAAAGAAAGATCCAGGACTGGATTCTCAGATGCATATTATTCACTTACCAAAGCCATAAGAAATGTGTGTCTTTATGCCTTTGGTCTTGCAAGAATCAGCTGTTTCTCTTTTTAGCAACGAAAAGTTGCACTTTGCGAGATGAGCTTCTCTTAAGGAACAAAGTTGTTTTTCACCGAGAAAGAAAGATCCATGACTGGATTCTCAGATGCATGTGATTCACTAGCCAGAGGCATAAGAAAGCTGTGTCCTGATGCCTTCTGTCTGACAGGAATCGACTCTTTCACTTGTTAGCAAAGCAAAGTTGCACTTTGCTCGTTGAGCTTCCCCTAAGGAACAACAGTGCTTTGCACCGTGAAAGCAAACTCCAGCCCTGGAGTTTTAGATGCATATGATTTACTTTCCAAAACCATAAGAAATATGTGCCCTGATGTCTCCTGTTTGTCAGAAATCAAGAGTTTCACGTTTTAGAAGAGCAAAGGTGCACTTTCCGATACGAGCTTCCCGTACGTAACAACTGTGTTTTTCGCCAAGAAAGAAAGCTTCAGACCTGCATTCTCGAATGTATATGAATCACTTGTCGAAGCCATATGAAATGTGTGACCTTTGGCCTTCTGTCTTGCAAGAATCAGCTGTTTCTCTTGTTAGCAACGCAAAATTGCACTTTGCGAGCTGAACTTCCCCTAATGAACAACTGTGCTTTGCATCCAGAAAGAGAGCTCCAGTCCTGGATTCTCTGATGCATGTGTTTCACTAGCCAGAGCCATAAGAAAGCTGTGTCCTGATGCCTTCTGTCTGACAGGAATCGACTCTTTCACTTGTTAGCCAAGCAAAGTTGCACTTTGCTCGTTGAGCTTTCCCTAAGGAACAACAGTGCTTTGCACCGTGAAAGCAAACTCCAGCCCTGGAGTTTCAGATGCATATGATTTACTTTCCAAAACCATAAGAAATATGTGCCCTGATGTCTCCTGTCTGTCACAAATCAAGAGTTTCACGTGTTAGAAGAGCAAAGGTGCACTTTGCGATACGAGCTTCCCGTACGTAACAACTGTGTTTTTCACCAAGAAAGAAAGTTCCAGACCTGCATTCTCGAATGTATATGAATCACTTGTCGAAGCCATAAGAAATGTGTGTCCTTTAGCCTTCTGTCTTGCAAGAATCAGCTGTTTCTCTTGTTAGCAACGAAAAGTTGCACTTTGCGAGATGAGCTTCGCTTAAGAAACAAGGTTGTTTTTCACCGAGAAAGAAAGATCCATGACTGGATTCTCAGATGCATATGAGAATCTTTCTAGAGCCATAAGAAATATGTGTCCTGATACATTCTTTCTGACAGGAATCGACTGTTTCACTTGTTAGCAGAAAAATGCTAGTCTTTGCGAGCTGAACTTCCCCTAAGGAACAACAGTGCTTTGCATCCAGAAAGAGAGCTCCAGTCCTGGATTCTCTGATGCATGTGATTCACTAGCCAGAGCCATAAGAAAGCTGTGTCCTGATGCCTTCTGTCTGACAGGAATCGACTGTTTCACTTGTTAGCAAAGCAAAGTTGCACTTTGCTCGTTGAGCTTCCCCTAAGGAACAACAGTGCTTTGCACCGTGAAAGCAAGCTCCAGCCATGGAGTTTTAGATGCATATGATTTACTTTCCAAAACCATAAGAAATATGTGCCCTGATGTCTCCTGTCTGTCACAAATCAAGAGTTTCACGTGTTAGAAGAGCAAAGGTGCACTTTGCGATACGAGCTTCCCGTACGTAACAACTGTGTTTTTCACCAAGAAAGAAAGCTCCAGACCTGCATGCTCGAATGTATATGAATCACTTGTCGAAGCCATAAGAAATGTGTGTCCTTTAGCCTTCTGTCTTGCAAGAATCAGCTCTTTCTCTTGTTAGCAACGAAAAGTTGCACTTTGCGAGATGAGCTTCGCTTAAGAAACAAGGTTGTTTTTCACCGAGAAAGAAAGATCCATGACTGGATTCTCAGATGCATATGAGAATCTTTCTAGAGCCATAAGAAATATGTGTCCTGATACATTCTTTCTGACAGGAATCGACTGTTTCTCTTGTTAGCAGAAAAATGCTAGTCTTTGCGAGCTGAACTTCCCCTAAGGAACAACAGTGCTTTCCATCCAGAAAGAGAGCTCCAGTCCTGGATTCTCTGATGCATGTGATTCACTAGCCAGAGCCATAAGAAAGCTGTGTCCTGATGCCTTCTGTCTGACAGGAATCGACTGTTTCACTTGTTAGTAGAAAAATGCTACTCTTTGCGAGCTGAACTTCCCCTAAGGAACAACTGTGCTTTGCATCCAGAGAGAGAGCTCCAGTCCTGGATTCTCAGATGCATGTGATTCACTAGCCAGAGCCATAAGAAAGCTGTGTCCTGATGCCTTCTGTCTGACAGGAATCGACTGTTTCACTTGTTAGTAGAAAAATGCTACTCTTTGCGAGCTGAACTTCCCCTAAGGAACAACTGTGCTTTGCATCCAGAGAGAGAGCTCCAGTCCTGGATTCTCTGATGCATGTGATTCACTAGCCAGAGCCATAAGAAAGCTGTGTCCTGATGCCTTCTGTCTGACAGGAATCGACTGTTTCACTTGTTAGCAAAGCAAAGTTGCACTTTGCTCGTTGAGCTTCCCCTAAGGAACAACAGTGCTTTGCACCGTGAAAGTAAGCTCCAGCCCTGGAGTTTTAGATACATATGATTTACTTTCCAAAACCATAAGAAATATGTGCCCTGATGTCTCCTGTCTGTCACAAATCAAGAGTTTCACGTGTTAGAAGAGCAAAGGTGCACTTTGCGATACGAGCTTCCCGTACGTAACAACTGTGTTTTTCACCAAGAAAGAAAGCTCCAGACCTGCATTCTCGAATGTATATGAATCACTTGTCGAAGCCATAAGAAATGTGTGTCCTTTAGCCTTCTGTCTTGCAAGAATCAGCTGTTTCTCTTGTTAGCAACGAAAAGTTGCACTTTGCGGGATGAGCTTCGCTTAAGAAACAAGGTTGTTTTTCACCGAGAAAGAAAGATCCATGACTGGATTCTCAGATGCATATGAGAATTTTTCTAAAGCCATAAGAAATATGTGTCCTGATACATTCTTTCTGACAGGAATCGACTGTTTCACTTGTTAGCAGAAAAATGCTAGTCTTTGCGAGCTGAACTTCCCCTAAGGAACAACTGTGCTTTGCATCCAGAAAGAGAGCTCCAGTCCTGGATTCTCTGATGCATGTGATTCACTAGCCAGAGCCATAAGAAAGCTGTGTCCTGATGCCTTCTGTCTGACAGGAATCGACTGTTTCACTTGTTAGCAAAGCAAAGTTGCACTTTGCTCGTTGAGCTTCCCCTAAGGAACAACAGTGCTTTGCACCGTGAAAGCAAGCTCCAGCCATGGAGTTTTAGATGCATATGATTTACTTTCCAAAACCATAAGAAATATGTGCCCTGATGTCTCCTGTCTGTCAGAAATCAAGAGTTTCACGTGTTAGAAGAGCAAAGGTGCACTTTGCGATACGAGCTTCCCGTACGTAACAACTGTGTTTTTCACCAAGAGAGAAAGCTCCAGACCTGCATGCTCGAATGTATATGAATCACTTGTCGAAGCCATAAGAAATGTGTGTCCTTTAGCCTTCTGTCTTGCAAGAATCAGCTCTTTCTCTTGTTAGCAACGAAAAGTTGCACTTTGCGAGATGAGCTTCGCTTAAGGAACAAAGTTGTTTTTCACCGAGAAAGAAAGATCCAGGACTGGATTCTCAGATACATATTATTCACTTACCAAAGCCATAAGAAATGTCTGTCCTTATGCCTTTGGTCTTGCAAGAATCAGCTGTTTCTCTTGTTAGCAATGAAATTGCCCTTTGCGAGATGAGCTTCCCCTAAGGAACAAAGTTGTTTTTCACCGAGAAAGAAAGATCCATGACTGGATTCTCAGATGCATGTGATTCACTAGCCAGAGCCATAAGAAAGCTGTGTCCTGATGCCTTCTGTCTGACAGGAATCGACTGTTTCACTTGTTAGTAGAAAAATGCTACTCTTTGCGAGCTGAACTTCCCCTAAGGAACAACTGTGCTTTGCATCCAGAGAGAGAGCTCCAGTCCTGGATTCTCTGATGCATGTGATTCACTAGCCAGAGGCATAAGAAAGCTGTGTCCTGATGCCTTCTGTCTGACAGGAATCGACTGTTTCACTTGTTAGCAAAGCAAAGTTGCACTTTGCTCGTTGAGCTTCCCCTAAGGAACAACAGTGCTTTGCACCGTGAAAGTAAGCTCCAGCCCTGGAGTTTTAGATACATATGATTTACTTTCCAAAACCATAAGAAATATGTGCCCTGATGTCTCCTGTCTGTCACAAATCAAGAGTTTCACGTGTTAGAAGAGCAAAGGTGCACTTTGCGATACGAGCTTCCCGTACGTAACAACTGTGTTTTTCACCAAGAGAGAAAGCTCCAGACCTGCATGCTCGAATGTATATGAATCACTTGTCGAAGCCATAAGAAATGTGTGTCCTTTAGCCTTCTGTCTTGCAAGAATCAGCTGTTTCTCTTGTTAGCAACGAAAAGTTGCACTTTGCGAGATGAGCTTCTCTTAAGGAACAAAGTTGTTTTTCACCGAGAAAGAAAGATCCATGACTGGATTCTCAGATGCATATGAGAATCTTTCTAGAGCCATAAGAAATATGTGTCCTGATACATTCTTTCTGACAGGAATCGACTGTTTCACTTGTTAGCAGAAAAATGCTAGTCTTTGCGAGCTGAACTTCCCCTAAGGAACAACAGTGCTTTGCATCCAGAAAGAGAGCTCCAGTCCTGGATTCTCTGATGCATGTGATTCACTAGCCAGAGCCATAAGAAAGCTGTGTCCTGATGCCTTCTGTCTGACAGGAATCGACTCTTTCACTTGTTAGCAAAGCAAAGTTGCACTTTGCTCGTTGAGCTTCCCCTAAGGAACAACAGTGCTTTGCACCGTGAAAGCAAGCTCCAGCCATGGAGTTTTAGATGCATATGATTTACTTTCCAAAACCATAAGAAATATGTGCCCTGATGTCTCCTGTCTGGCAGAAATCAAGAGTTTCACGTGTTAGAAGAGCAAAGGTGCACTTTGCGATACGAGCTTCCCGTACGTAACAACTGTGTTTTTCACCAAGAAAGAAAGCTCCAGACCTGCATGCTCGAATGTATATGAATCACTTGTCGAAGCCATAAGAAATGTGTGTCCTTTAGCCTTCTGTCTTGCAAGAATCAGCTCTTTCTCTTCTTAGCAACGAAAAGTTGCACTTTGCGAGATGAGCTTCGCTTAAGGAACAAAGTTGTTTTTCACCGAGAAAGAAAGATCCAGGACTGGATTCTCAGATACATATTATTCACTTACCAAAGCCATAAGAAATGTGTGTCCTTATGCCTTTGGTCTTGCAAGAATCAGCTGTTTCTCTTGTTAGCAATGAAATTGCCCTTTGCGAGATGAGCTTCCCCTAAGGAACAAAGTTGTTTTTCACCGAGAAAGAAAGATCCATGACTGGATTCTCAGATGCATGTGATTCACTAGCCAGAGCCATAAGAAAGCTGTGTCCTGATGCCTTCTGTCTGACAGGAATCGACTGTTTCACTTGTTAGTAGAAAAATGCTACTCTTTGCGAGCTGAACTTCCCCTAAGGAACAACTGTGCTTTGCATCCAGAGAGAGAGCTCCAGTCCTGGATTCTCTGATGCATGTGATTCACTAGCCAGAGCCATAAGAAAGCTGTGTCCTGATGCCTTCTCTCTGACAGGAATCGACTCTTTCACTTGTTAGCAAAGCAAAGTTGCACTTTGCTCGTTGAGCTTCCCCTAAGGAACAACAGTGCTTTGCACCGTGAAAGTAAGCTCCAGCCCTGGAGTTTTAGATACATATGATTTACTTTCCAAAACCATAAGAAATATGTGCCCTGATGTCTCCTGTCTGTCAGAAATCAAGAGTTTCACGTTTTAGAAGAGCAAAGGTGCACTTTGCGATACGAGCTTCCCGTACGTAACAACTGTGTTTTTCACCAAGAAAGAAAGTTCCAGACCTGCATTCTCGAATGTATATGAATCACTTGTCGAAGCCATAAGAAATGTGTGTCCTTTAGCCTTCAGTCTTGCAAGAATCAGCTCTTTCTCTTGTTAGCAACGAAAAGTTGCACTTTGCGAGATGAGCTTCTCTTAAGGAACAAAGTTGTTTTTCACCGAGAAAGAAAGATCCAGGACCGGATTCTCAGATGCATATTATTCACTTACCAAAGCCATAAGAAATGTGTGTCCTTATGCCTTTGGTCTTGCAAGAATCAGCTGTTTCTCTTGTTAGCAATGAAATTTGCCCTTTGCGAGATGAGCTTCCCCTAACGAACAAGGTTGTTTTTCACCGAGAAAGAAAGATCCAGGACTGGATTCTCAGATGCATATGAGACTCTTTCTAAAGCCATGAGAAATATGTGTTCTGATACATTCTTTCTGACAGGAATCGACTGTTTCACTTGTTAGCAGAAAAATGCTAGTCTTTGCGAGCTGAACTTCCCCTAAGGAACAACTGTGCTTTGCATCCAGAAAGAGAGCTCCAGTCCTGGATTCTCTGATGCATGTGATTCACTAGCCAGAGCCATAAGAAAGCTGTGTCCTGATGCCTTCTGTCTGACAGGAATCGACTCTTTCACTTGTTAGCAAAGCAAAGTTGCACTTTGCTCGTTGAGCTTCCCCTATGGAACAACAGTGCTTTGCACCGTGAAAGCAAGCTCCAGCCATGGAGTTTTAGATGCATATGATTTACTTTCCATAACCATAAGAAATATGTGCCCTCATGTCTCCTGTCTGGCAGAAATCAAGAGTTTCACGTGTTAGAAGAGCAAAGGTGCACTTTGCGATACGAGCTTCCCGTACGTAACAACTGTGTTTTTCACCAAGAAAGAAAGCTCCAGACCTGCATTCTCGAATGTATATGAATCACTTGTCGAAGCCATAAGAAATGTGTGTCCTTTAGCCTTCTGTCTTGCAAGAATCAGCTGTTTCTCTTGTTAGCAACGAAAAGTTGCACTTTGCGAGATGAGCTTCGCTTAAGAAACAAGGTTGTTTTTCACCGAGAAAGAAAGATCCATGACTGGATTCTCAGATGCATATGAGAATCTTTCTAGAGCCATAAGAAATATGTGTCCTGATACATTCTTTCTGACAGGAATCGACTGTTTCACTTGTTAGCAGAAAAATGCTAGTCTTTGCGAGCTGAACTTCCCCTAAGGAACAACAGTGCTTTGCATCCAGAAATAGAGCTCCAGTCCTGGATTCTCTGATGCATGTGATTCACTAGCCAGAGCCATAAGAAAGCTGTGTCCTGATGCCTTCTGTCTGACAGGAATCGACTCTTTCACTTGTTAGCAAAGCAAAGTTGCACTTTGCTCGTTGAGCTTCCCCTAAGGAACAACAGTGCTTTGCACCGTGAAAGCAAGCTCCAGCCATGGAGTTTTAGATGCATATGATTTACTTTCCAAAACCATAAGAAATATGTGCCCTGATGTCTCCTGTCTGTCACAAATCAAGAGTTTCACGTGTTAGAAGAGCAAAGGTGCACTTTGCGATACGAGCTTCCCGTACGTAACAACTGTGTTTTTCACCAAGAAAGAAAGCTCCAGACCTGCATGCTCGAATGTATATGAATCACTTGTCGAAGCCATAAGAAATGTGTGTCCTTTAGCCTTCTGTCTTGCAAGAATCAGCTCTTTCTCTTCTTAGCAACGAAAAGTTGCACTTTGCGAGATGAGCTTCGCTTAAGGAACAAAGTTGTTTTTCACCGAGAAAGAAAGATCCAGGACTGGATTCTCAGATACATATTATTCACTTACCAAAGCCATAAGAAATGTGTGTCCTTATGCCTTTGGTCTTGCAAGAATCAGCTGTTTCTCTTGTTAGCAATGAAATTGCCCTTTGCGAGATGAGCTTCCCCTAAGGAACAAAGTTGTTTTTCACCGAGAAAGAAAGATCCATGACTGGATTCTCAGATGCATGTGATTCACTAGCCAGAGCCATAAGAAAGCTGTGTCCTGATGCCTTCTGTCTGACAGGAATCGACTGTTTCACTTGTTAGTAGAAAAATGCTACTCTTTGCGAGCTGAACTTCCCCTAAGGAACAACTGTGCTTTGCATCCAGAGAGAGAGCTCCAGTCCTGGATTCTCTGATGCATGTGATTCACTAGCCAGAGGCATAAGAAAGCTGTGTCCTGATGCCTTCTGTCTGACAGGAATCGACTGTTTCACTTGTTAGCAAAGCAAAGTTGCACTTTGCTCGTTGAGCTTCCCCTAAGGAACAACAGTGCTTTGCACCGTGAAAGTAAGCTCCAGCCCTGGAGTTTTAGATACATATGATTTACTTTCCAAAACCATAAGAAATATGTGCCCTGATGTCTCCTGTCTGTCACAAATCAAGAGTTTCACGTGTTAGAAGAGCAAAGGTGCACTTTGCGATACGAGCTTCCCGTACGTAACAACTGTGTTTTTCACCAAGAAAGAAAGTTCCAGACCTGCATTCTCGAATGTATATGAATCACTTGTCGAAGCCATAAGAAATGTGTGTCCTTTAGCCTTCTGTCTTGCAAGAATCAGCTCTTTCTCTTGTTAGCAACGAAAAGTTGCACTTTGCGAGATGAGCTTCGCTTAAGGAACAAAGTTGTTTTTCACCGAGAAAGAAAGATCCAGGACTGGATTCTCAGATGCATATGAGACTCTTTCTAAAGCCATGAGAAATATGTGTTCTGATACATTCTTTCTGACAGGAATCGACTGTTTCACTTGTTAGCAGAAAAATGCTAGTCTTTGCGAGCTGAACTTCCCCTAAGGAACAACTGTGCTTTGCATCCAGAAAGAGAGCTCCAGTCCTGGATTCTCTGATGCATGTGATTCACTAGCCAGAGCCATAAGAAAGCTGTGTCCTGATGCCTTCTGTCTGACAGGAATCGACTCTTTCACTTGTTAGCAAAGCAAAGTTGCACTTTGCTCGTTGAGCTTCCCCTATGGAACAACAGTGCTTTGCACCGTGAAAGCAAGCTCCAGCCCTGGAGTTTTAGATGCATATGATTTACTTTCCAAAACCATAAGAAATATGTGCCCTCATGTCTCCTGTCTGGCAGAAATCAAGAGTTTCACGTGTTAGAAGAGCAAAGGTGCACTTTGCGATACGAGCTTCCCGTACGTAACAACTGTGTTTTTCACCAAGAGAGAAAGCTCCAGACCTGCATGCTCGAATGTATATGAATCACTTGTCGAAGCCATAAGAAATGTGTGTCCTTTAGCCTTCTGTCTTGCAAGAATCAGCTGTTTCTCTTTTTAGCAACGAAAAGTTGCACTTTGCGAGATGAGCTTCTCTTAAGGAACAAAGTTGTTTTTCACCGAGAAAGAAAGATCCAGGACTGGATTCTCAGATGCATATTATTCACTTACCAAAGCCATAAGAAATGTGTGTCTTTATGCCTTTGGTCTTGCAAGAATCAGCTGTTTCTCTTTTTAGCAACGAAAAGTTGCACTTTGCGAGATGAGCTTCTCTTAAGGAACAAAGTTGTTTTTCACCGAGAAAGAAAGATCCATGACTGGATTCTCAGATGCATGTGATTCACTAGCCAGAGGCATAAGAAAGCTGTGTCCTGATGCCTTCTGTCTGACAGGAATCGACTCTTTCACTTGTTAGCAAAGCAAAGTTGCACTTTGCTCGTTGAGCTTCCCCTAAGGAACAACAGTGCTTTGCACCGTGAAAGCAAACTCCAGCCCTGGAGTTTTAGATGCATATGATTTACTTTCCAAAACCATAAGAAATATGTGCCCTGATGTCTCCTGTCTGTCAGAAATCAAGAGTTTCACGTTTTAGAATAGCAAAGGTGCACTTTGCGATACGAGCTTCCCGTACGTAACAACTGTGTTTTTCACCAAGAAAGAAAGCTTCAGACCTGCATTCTCGAATGTATATGAATCACTTGTCGAAGCCATATGAAATGTGTGACCTTTGGCCTTCTGTCTTGCAAGAATCAGCTGTTTCTCTTGTTAGCAACGCAAAATTGCACTTTGCGAGCTGAACTTCCCCTAATGAACAACTGTGCTTTGCATCCAGAAAGAGAGCTCCAGTCCTGGATTCTCTGATGCATGTGTTTCACTAGCCAGAGCCATAAGAAAGCTGTGTCCTAATGCCTTCTGTCTGACAGGAATCGCGTCTTTCACTTGTTAGCCAAGCAAAGTTGCACTTTGCTCGTTGAGCTTTCCCTAAGGAACAACAGTGCTTTGCACCGTGAAAGCAAACTCCAGCACTGGAGTTTTAGATGCATATGATTTACTTTCCAAAACCATAAGAAATATGTGCCCTGATGTCTCCTGTCTGTCACAAATCAAGAGTTTCACGTGTTAGAAGAGCAAAGGTGCACTTTGCGATACGAGCTTCCCGTACGTAACAACTGTGTTTTTCACCAAGAAAGAAAGTTCCAGACCTGCATTCTCGAATGTATATGAATCACTTGTCGAAGCCATAAGAAATGTGTGTCCTTTAGCCTTCTGTCTTGCAAGAATCAGCTGTTTCTCTTGTTAGCAACGAAAAGTTGCACTTTGCGAGATGAGCTTCGCTTAAGAAACAAGGTTGTTTTTCACCGAGAAAGAAAGATCCATGACTGGATTCTCAGATGCATATGAGAATCTTTCTAGAGCCATAAGAAATATGTGTCCTGATACATTCTTTCTGACAGGAATCGACTGTTTCTCTTGTTAGCAGAAAAATGCTAGTCTTTGCGAGCTGAACTTCCCCTAAGGAACAACAGTGCTTTCCATCCAGAAAGAGAGCTCCAGTCCTGGATTCTCTGATGCATGTGATTCACTAGCCAGAGCCATAAGAAAGCTGTGTCCTGATGCCTTCTGTCTGACAGGAATCGACTGTTTCACTTGTTAGTAGAAAAATGCTACTCTTTGCGAGCTGAACTTCCCCTAAGGAACAACTGTGCTTTGCATCCAGAGAGAGAGCTCCAGTCCTGGATTCTCTGATGCATGTGATTCACTAGCCAGAGCCATAAGAAAGCTGTGTCCTGATGCCTTCTCTCTGACAGGAATCGACTCTTTCACTTGTTAGCAAAGCAAAGTTGCACTTTGCTCGTTGAGCTTCCCCTAAGGAACAACAGTGCTTTGCACCGTGAAAGTAAGCTCCAGCCCTGGAGTTTTAGATACATATGATTTACTTTCCAAAACCATAAGAAATATGTGCCCTGATGTCTCCTGTCTGTCACAAATCAAGAGTTTCACGTGTTAGAAGAGCAAAGGTGCACTTTGCGATACGAGCTTCCCGTACGTAACAACTGTGTTTTTCACCAAGAAAGAAAGCTCCAGACCTGCATTCTCGAATGTATATGAATCACTTGTCGAAGCCATAAGAAATGTGTGTCCTTTAGCCTTCTGTCTTGCAAGAATCAGCTGTTTCTCTTGTTAGCAACGAAAAGTTGCACTTTGCGGGATGAGCTTCGCTTAAGAAACAAGGTTGTTTTTCACCGAGAAAGAAAGATCCATGACTGGATTCTCAGATGCATATGAGAATTTTTCTAAAGCCATAAGAAATATGTGTCCTGATACATTCTTTCTGACAGGAATCGACTGTTTCACTTGTTAGCAGAAAAATGCTAGTCTTTGCGAGCTGAACTTCCCCTAAGGAACAACTGTGCTTTGCATCCAGAAAGAGAGCTCCAGTCCTGGATTCTCTGATGCATGTGATTCACTAGCCAGAGCCATAAAAAAGCTGTGTCCTGATGCCTTCTGTCTGACAGGAATCGACTGTTTCACTTGTTAGCAAAGCAAAGTTGCACTTTGCTCGTTGAGCTTCCCCTAAGGAACAACAGTGCTTTGCACCGTGAAAGCAAGCTCCAGCCATGGAGTTTTAGATGCATATGATTTACTTTCCAAAACCATAAGAAATATGTGCCCTGATGTCTCCTGTCTGTCACAAATCAAGAGTTTCACGTGTTAGAAGAGCAAAGGTGCACTTTGCGATACGAGCTTCCCGTACGTAACAACTGTGTTTTTCACCAAGAAAGAAAGCTCCAGACCTGCATGCTCGAATGTATATGAATCACTTGTCGAAGCCATAAGAAATGTGTGTCCTTTAGCCTTCTGTCTTGCAAGAATCAGCTCTTTCTCTTGTTAGCAACGAAAAGTTGCACTTTGCGAGATGAGCTTCGCTTAAGGAACAAAGTTGTTTTTCACCGAGAAAGAAAGATCCAGGACTGGATTCTCAGATGCATATGAGACTCTTTCTAAAGCCATGAGAAATATGTGTTCTGATACATTCTTTCTGACAGGAATCGACTGTTTCACTTGTTAGCAGAAAAATGCTAGTCTTTGCGAGCTGAACTTCCCCTAAGGAACAACTGTGCTTTGCATCCAGAAAGAGAGCTCCAGTCCTGGATTCTCTGATGCATGTGATTCACTAGCCAGAGCCATAAGAAAGCTGTGTCCTGATGCCTTCTGTCTGACAGGAATCGACTGTTTCACTTGTTAGCAAAGCAAAGTTGCACTTTGCTCGTTGAGCTTCCCCTATGGAACAACAGTGCTTTGCACCGTGAAAGCAAGCTCCAGCCATGGAGTTTTAGATGCATATGATTTACTTTCCATAACCATAAGAAATATGTGCCCTCATGTCTCCTGTCTGGCAGAAATCAAGAGTTTCACGTGTTAGAAGAGCAAAGGTGCACTTTGCGATACGAGCTTCCCGTACGTAACAACTGTGTTTTTCACCAAGAGAGAAAGCTCCAGACCTGCATGCTCGAATGTATATGAATCACTTGTCGAAGCCATAAGAAATGTGTGTCCTTTAGCCTTCTGTCTTGCAAGAATCAGCTGTTTCTCTTTTTAGCAACGAAAAGTTGCACTTTGCGAGATGAGCTTCTCTTAAGGAACAAAGTTGTTTTTCACCGAGAAAGAAAGATCCATGACTGGATTCTCAGATGCATATTATTCACTTACCAAAGCCATAAGAAATGTGTGTCTTTATGCCTTTGGTCTTGCAAGAATCAGCTGTTTCTCTTTTTAGCAACGAAAAGTTGCACTTTGCGAGATGAGCTTCTCTTAAGGAACAAAGTTGTTTTTCACCGAGAAAGAAAGATCCATGACTGGATTCTCAGATGCATGTGATTCACTAGCCAGAGGCATAAGAAAGCTGTGTCCTGATGCCTTCTGTCTGACAGGAATCGACTCTTTCACTTGTTAGCAAAGCAAAGTTGCACTTTGCTCGTTGAGCTTCCCCTAAGGAACAACAGTGCTTTGCACCGTGAAAGCAAACTCCAGCCCTGGAGTTTTAGATGCATATGATTTACTTTCCAAAACCATAAGAAATATGTGCCCTGATGTCTCCTGTCTGTCAGAAATCAAGAGTTTCACGTTTTAGAAGAGCAAAGGTGCACTTTCCGATACGAGCTTCCCGTACGTAACAACTGTGTTTTTCGCCAAGAAAGAAAGCTTCAGACCTGCATTCTCGAATGTATATGAATCACTTGTCGAAGCCATATGAAATGTGTGACCTTTGGCCTTCTGTCTTGCAAGAATCAGCTGTTTCTCTTGTTAGCAACGCAAAATTGCACTTTGCGAGCTGAACTTCCCCTAATGAACAACTGTGCTTTGCATCCAGAAAGAGAGCTCCAGTCCTGGATTCTCTGATGCATGTGTTTCACTAGCCAGAGCCATAAGAAAGCTGTGTCCTGATGCCTTCTGTCTGACAGGAATCGACTCTTTCACTTGTTAGCCAAGCAAAGTTGCACTTTGCTCGTTGAGCTTTCCCTAAGGAACAACAGTGCTTTGCACCGTGAAAGCAAACTCCAGCCCTGGAGTTTTCGATGCATATGATTTACTTTCCAAAACCATAAGAAATATGTGCCCTGATGTCTCCTGTCTGTCACAAATCAAGAGTTTCACGTGTTAGAAGAGCAAAGGTGCACTTTGCGATACGAGCTTCCCGTACGTAACAACTGTGTTTTTCACCAAGAAAGAAAGCTCCAGACCTGCATTCTCGAATGTATATGAATCACTTGTCGAAGCCATAAGAAATGTGTGTCCTTTAGCCTTCTGTCTTGCAAGAATCAGCTGTTTCTCTTGTTAGCAACGAAAAGTTGCACTTTGCGGGATGAGCTTCGCTTAAGAAACAAGGTTGTTTTTCACCGAGAAAGAAAGATCCATGACTGGATTCTCAGATGCATATGAGAATTTTTCTAAAGCCATAAGAAATATGTGTCCTGATACATTCTTTCTGACAGGAATCGACTGTTTCACTTGTTAGCAGAAAAATGCTAGTCTTTGCGAGCTGAACTTCCCCTAAGGAACAACTGTGCTTTGCATCCAGAAAGAGAGCTCCAGTCCTGGATTCTCTGATGCATGTGATTCACTAGCCAGAGCCATAAGAAAGCTGTGTCCTGATGCCTTCTGTCTGACAGGAATCGACTGTTTCACTTGTTAGCAAAGCAAAGTTGCACTTTGCTCGTTGAGCTTCCCCTAAGGAACAACAGTGCTTTGCACCGTGAAAGCAAGCTCCAGCCATGGAGTTTTAGATGCATATGATTTACTTTCCAAAACCATAAGAAATATGTGCCCTGATGTCTCCTGTCTGGCAGAAATCAAGAGTTTCACGTGTTAGAAGAGCAAAGGTGCACTTTGCGATACGAGCTTCCCGTACGTAACAACTGTGTTTTTCACCAAGAAAGAAAGCTCCAGACCTGCATGCTCGAATGTATATGAATCACTTGTCGAAGCCATAAGAAATGTGTGTCCTTTAGCCTTCTGTCTTGCAAGAATCAGCTCTTTCTCTTGTTAGCAACGAAAAGTTGCACTTTGCGAGATGAGCTTCGCTTAAGGAACAAAGTTGTTTTTCACCGAGAAAGAAAGATCCAGGACTGGATTCTCAGATACATATTATTCACTTACCAAAGCCATAAGAAATGTGTGTCCTTATGCCTTTGGTCTTGCAAGAATCAGCTGTTTCTCTTGTTAGCAATGAAATTGCCCTTTGCGAGATGAGCTTCCCCTAAGGAACAAAGTTGTTTTTCACCGAGAAAGAAAGATCCATGACTGGATTCTCAGATGCATGTGATTCACTAGCCAGAGCCATAAGAAAGCTGTGTCCTGATGCCTTCTGTCTGACAGGAATCGACTGTTTCACTTGTTAGTAGAAAAATGCTACTCTTTGCGAGCTGAACTTCCCCTAAGGAACAACTGTGCTTTGCATCCAGAGAGAGAGCTCCAGTCCTGGATTCTCTGATGCATGTGATTCACTAGCCAGAGGCATAAGAAAGCTGTGTCCTGATGCCTTCTCTCTGACAGGAATCGACTCTTTCACTTGTTAGCAAAGCAAAGTTGCACTTTGCTCGTTGAGCTTCCCCTAAGGAACAACAGTGCTTTGCACCGTGAAAGTAAGCTCCAGCCCTGGAGTTTTAGATACATATGATTTACTTTCCAAAACCATAAGAAATATGTGCCCTGATGTCTCCTGTCTGTCACAAATCAAGAGTTTCACGTGTTAGAAGAGCAAAGGTGCACTTTGCGATACGAGCTTCCCGTACGTAACAACTGTGTTTTTCACCAAGAAAGAAAGTTCCAGACCTGCATTCTCGAATGTATATGAATCACTTGTCGAAGCCATAAGAAATGTGTGTCCTTTAGCCTTCTGTCTTGCAAGAATCAGCTCTTTCTCTTGTTAGCAACGAAAAGTTGCACTTTGCGAGATGAGCTTCGCTTAAGGAACAAAGTTGTTTTTCACCGAGAAAGAAAGATCCAGGACTGGATTCTCAGATGCATATGAGACTCTTTCTAAAGCCATGAGAAATATGTGTTCTGATACATTCTTTCTGACAGGAATCGACTGTTTCACTTGTTAGCAGAAAAATGCTAGTCTTTGCGAGCTGAACTTCCCCTAAGGAACAACTGTGCTTTGCATCCAGAAAGAGAGCTCCAGTCCTGGATTCTCTGATGCATGTGATTCACTAGCCAGAGCCATAAGAAAGCTGTGTCCTGATGCCTTCTGTCTGACAGGAATCGACTGTTTCACTTGTTAGCAAAGCAAAGTTGCACTTTGCACGTTGAGCTTCCCCTATGGAACAACAGTGCTTTGCACCGTGAAAGCAAGCTCCAGCCATGGAGTTTTAGATGCATATGATTTACTTTCCATAACCATAAGAAATATGTGCCCTCATGTCTCCTGTCTGGCAGAAATCAAGAGTTTCACGTGTTAGAAGAGCAAAGGTGCACTTTGCGATACGAGCTTCCCGTACGTAACAACTGTGTTTTTCACCAAGAGAGAAAGCTCCAGACCTGCATGCTCGAATGTATATGAATCACTTGTCGAAGCCATAAGAAATGTGTGTCCTTTAGCCTTCTGTCTTGCAAGAATCAGCTGTTTCTCTTTTTAGCAACGAAAAGTTGCACTTTGCGAGATGAGCTTCTCTTAAGGAACAAAGTTGTTTTTCACCGAGAAAGAAAGATCCATGACTGGATTCTCAGATGCATATTATTCACTTACCAAAGCCATAAGAAATGTGTGTCTTTATGCCTTTGGTCTTGCAAGAATCAGCTGTTTCTCTTTTTAGCAACGAAAAGTTGCACTTTGCGAGATGAGCTTCTCTTAAGGAACAAAGTTGTTTTTCACCGAGAAAGAAAGATCCATGACTGGATTCTCAGATGCATGTGATTCACTAGCCAGAGGCATAAGAAAGCTGTGTCCTGATGCCTTCTGTCTGACAGGAATCGACTCTTTCACTTGTTAGCAAAGCAAAGTTGCACTTTGCTCGTTGAGCTTCCCCTAAAAAACAACAGTGCTTTGCACCGTGAAAGCAAACTCCAGCCCTGGAGTTTTAGATGCATATGATTTACTTTCCAAAACCATAAGAAATATGTGCCCTGATGTCTCCTGTCTGTCAGAAATCAAGAGTTTCACGTTTTAGAAGAGCAAAGGTGCACTTTCCGATACGAGCTTCCCGTACGTAACAACTGTGTTTTTCGCCAAGAAAGAAAGCTTCAGACCTGCATTCTCGAATGTATATGAATCACTTGTCGAAGCCATATGAAATGTGTGACCTTTGGCCTTCTGTCTTGCAAGAATCAGCTGTTTCTCTTGTTAGCAACGCAAAATTGCACTTTGCGAGCTGAACTTCCCCTAATGAACAACTGTGCTTTGCATCCAGAAAGAGAGCTCCAGTCCTGGATTCTCTGATGCATGTGTTTCACTAGCCAGAGCCATAAGAAAGCTGTGTCCTGATGCCTTCTGTCTGACAGGAATCGACTCTTTCACTTGTTAGCCAAGCAAAGTTGCACTTTGCTCGTTGAGCTTTCCCTAAGGAACAACAGTGCTTTGCACCATGAAAGCAAACTCCAGCCCTGGAGTTTTCAATGCATATGATTTACTTTCCAAAACCATAAGAAATATGTGCCCTGATGTCTCCTGTCTGTCACAAATCAAGAGTTTCACGTGTTAGAAGAGCAAAGGTGCACTTTGCGATACGAGCTTCCCGTACGTAACAACTGTGTTTTTCACCAAGAAAGAAAGTTCCAGACCTGCATTCTCGAATGTATATGAATCACTTGTCGAAGCCATAAGAAATGTGTGTCCTTTAGCCTTCTGTCTTGCAAGAATCAGCTGTTTCTCTTGTTAGCAACGAAAAGTTGCACTTTGCGAGATGAGCTTCGCTTAAGAAACAAGGTTGTTTTTCACCGAGAAAGAAAGATCCATGACTGGATTCTCAGATGCATATGAGAATCTTTCTAGAGCCATAAGAAATATGTGTCCTGATACATTCTTTCTGACAGGAATCGACTGTTTCACTTGTTAGCAGAAAAATGCTAGTCTTTGCGAGCTGAACTTCCCCTAAGGAACAACAGTGCTTTGCATCCAGAAAGAGAGCTCCAGTCCTGGATTCTCTGATGCATGTGATTCACTAGCCAGAGCCATAAGAAAGCTGTGTCCTGATGCCTTCTGTCTGACAGGAATCGACTCTTTCACTTGTTAGCAAAGCAAAGTTGCACTTTGCTCGTTGAGCTTCCCCTAAGGAACAACAGTGCTTTGCACCGTGAAAGCAAGCTCCAGCCATGGAGTTTTAGATGCATATGATTTACTTTCCAAAACCATAAGAAATATGTGCCCTGATGTCTCCTGTCTGTCAGAAATCAAGAGTTTCACGTGTTAGAAGAGCAAAGGTGCACTTTGCGATACGAGCTTCCCGTACGTAACAACTGTGTTTTTCACCAAGAAAGAAAGTTCCAGACCTGCATTCTCGAATGTATATGAATCACTTGTCGAAGCCATAAGAAATGTGTGTCCTTTAGCCTTCTGTCTTGCAAGAATCAGCTGTTTCTCTTGTTAGCAACGAAAAGTTGCACTTTGCGAGATGAGCTTCGCTTAAGAAACAAGGTTGTTTTTCACCGAGAAAGAAAGATCCATGACTGGATTCTCAGATGCATATGAGAATCTTTCTAGAGCCATAAGAAATATGTGTCCTGATACATTCTTTCTGACAGGAATCGACTGTTTCTCTTGTTAGCAGAAAAATGCTAGTCTTTGCGAGCTGAACTTCCCCTAAGGAACAACAGTGCTTTCCATCCAGAAAGAGAGCTCCAGTCCTGGATTCTCTGATGCATGTGATTCACTAGCCAGAGCCATAAGAAAGCTGTGTCCTGATGCCTTCTGTCTGACAGGAATCGACTGTTTCACTTGTTAGTAGAAAAATGCTACTCTTTGCGAGCTGAACTTCCCCTAAGGAACAACTGTGCTTTGCATCCAGAGAGAGAGCTCCAGTCCTGGATTCTCTGATGCATGTGATTCACTAGCCAGAGCCATAAGAAAGCTGTGTCCTGATGCCTTCTGTCTGACAGGAATCGACTGTTTCACTTGTTAGCAAAGCAAAGTTGCACTTTGCTCGTTGAGCTTCCCCTAAGGAACAACAGTGCTTTGCACCGTGAAAGTAAGCTCCAGCCCTGGAGTTTTAGATACATATGATTTACTTTCCAAAACCATAAGAAATATGTGCCCTGATGTCTCCTGTCTGTCAGAAATCAAGAGTTTCACGTGTTAGAAGAGCAAAGGTGCACTTTGCGATACGAGCTTCCCGTACGTAACAACTGTGTTTTTCACCAAGAAAGAAAGCTCCAGACCTGCATTCTCGAATGTATATGAATCACTTGTCGAAGCCATAAGAAATGTGTGTCCTTTAGCCTTCTGTCTTGCAAGAATCAGCTGTTTCTCTTGTTAGCAACGAAAAGTTGCACTTTGCGGGATGAGCTTCGCTTAAGAAACAAGGTTGTTTTTCACCGAGAAAGAAAGATCCATGACTGGATTCTCAGATGCATATGAGAATTTTTCTAAAGCCATAAGAAATATGTGTCCTGATACATTCTTTCTGACAGGAATCGACTGTTTCACTTGTTAGCAGAAAAATGCTAGTCTTTGCGAGCTGAACTTCCCCTAAGGAACAACTGTGCTTTGCATCCAGAAAGAGAGCTCCAGTCCTGGATTCTCTGATGCATGTGATTCACTAGCCAGAGCCATAAGAAAGCTGTGTCCTGATGCCTTCTGTCTGACAGGAATCGACTGTTTCACTTGTTAGCAAAGCAAAGTTGCACTTTGCTCGTTGAGCTTCCCCTAAAAAACAACAGTGCTTTGCACCGTGAAAGCAAACTCCAGCCCTGGAGTTTTAGATGCATATGATTTACTTTCCAAAACCATAAGAAATATGTGCCCTGATGTCTCCTGTCTGTCAGAAATCAAGAGTTTCACGTTTTAGAAGAGCAAAGGTGCACTTTCCGATACGAGCTTCCCGTACGTAACAACTGTGTTTTTCGCCAAGAAAGAAAGCTTCAGACCTGCATTCTCGAATGTATATGAATCACTTGTCGAAGCCATATGAAATGTGTGACCTTTGGCCTTCTGTCTTGCAAGAATCAGCTGTTTCTCTTGTTAGCAACGCAAAATTGCACTTTGCGAGCTGAACTTCCCCTAATGAACAACTGTGCTTTGCATCCAGAAAGAGAGCTCCAGTCCTGGATTCTCTGATGCATGTGTTTCACTAGCCAGAGCCATAAGAAAGCTGTGTCCTGATGCCTTCTGTCTGACAGGAATCGACTCTTTCACTTGTTAGCCAAGCAAAGTTGCACTTTGCTCGTTGAGCTTTCCCTAAGGAACAACAGTGCTTTGCACCATGAAAGCAAACTCCAGCCCTGGAGTTTTCGATGCATATGATTTACTTTCCAAAACCATAAGAAATATGTGCCCTGATGTCTCCTGTCTGTCACAAATCAAGAGTTTCACGTGTTAGAAGAGCAAAGGTGCACTTTGCGATACGAGCTTCCCGTACGTAACAACTGTGTTTTTCACCAAGAAAGAAAGTTCCAGACCTGCATTCTCGAATGTATATGAATCACTTGTCGAAGCCATAAGAAATGTGTGTCCTTTAGCCTTCTGTCTTGCAAGAATCAGCTGTTTCTCTTGTTAGCAACGAAAAGTTGCACTTTGCGAGATGAGCTTCGCTTAAGAAACAAGGTTGTTTTTCACCGAGAAAGAAAGATCCATGACTGGATTCTCAGATGCATATGAGAATCTTTCTAGAGCCATAAGAAATATGTGTCCTGATACATTCTTTCTGACAGGAATCGACTGTTTCACTTGTTAGCAGAAAAATGCTAGTCTTTGCGAGCTGAACTTCCCCTAAGGAACAACAGTGCTTTGCATCCAGAAAGAGAGCTCCAGTCCTGGATTCTCTGATGCATGTGATTCACTAGCCAGAGCCATAAGAAAGCTGTGTCCTGATGCCTTCTGTCTGACAGGAATCGACTGTTTCACTTGTTAGCAAAGCAAAGTTGCACTTTGCTCGTTGAGCTTCCCCTAAGGAACAACAGTGCTTTGCACCGTGAAAGCAAGCTCCAGCCATGGAGTTTTAGATGCATATGATTTACTTTCCAAAACCATAAGAAATATGTGCCCTGATGTCTCCTGTCTGGCAGAAATCAAGAGTTTCACGTGTTAGAAGAGCAAAGGTGCACTTTGCGATACGAGCTTCCCGTACGTAACAACTGTGTTTTTCACCAAGAAAGAAAGCTCCAGACCTGCATTCTCGAATGTATATGAATCACTTGTCGAAGCCATAAGAAATGTGTGTCCTTTAGCCTTCTGTCTTGCAAGAATCAGCTCTTTCTCTTGTTAGCAACGAAAAGTTGCACTTTGCGAGATGAGCTTCGCTTAAGGAACAAAGTTGTTTTTCACCGAGAAAGAAAGATCCAGGACTGGATTCTCAGATACATATTATTCACTTACCAAAGCCATAAGAAATGTGTGTCCTTATGCCTTTGGTCTTGCAAGAATCAGCTGTTTCTCTTGTTAGCAATGAAATTGCCCTTTGCGAGATGAGCTTCCCCTAAGGAACAAAGTTGTTTTTCACCGAGAAAGAAAGATCCATGACTGGATTCTCAGATGCATGTGATTCACTAGCCAGAGCCATAAGAAAGCTGTGTCCTGATGCCTTCTGTCTGACAGGAATCGACTGTTTCACTTGTTAGTAGAAAAATGCTACTCTTTGCGAGCTGAACTTCCCCTAAGGAACAACTGTGCTTTGCATCCAGAGAGAGAGCTCCAGTCCTGGATTCTCTGATGCATGTGATTCACTAGCCAGAGCCATAAGAAAGCTGTGTCCTGATGCCTTCTGTCTGACAGGAATCGACTCTTTCACTTGTTAGCAAAGCAAAGTTGCACTTTGCTCGTTGAGCTTCCCCTAAGGAACAACAGTGCTTTGCACCGTGAAAGTAAGCTCCAGCCCTGGAGTTTTAGATACATATGATTTACTTTCCAAAACCATAAGAAATATGTGCCCTGATGTCTCCTGTCTGTCAGAAATCAAGAGTTTCACGTGTTAGAAGAGCAAAGGTGCACTTTGCGATACGAGCTTCCCGTACGTAACAACTGTGTTTTTCACCAAGAAAGAAAGCTCCAGACCTGTATTCTCGAATGTATATGAATCACTTGTCGAAGCCATAAGAAATGTGTGTCCTTTAGCCTTCTGTCTTGCAAGAATCAGCTGTTTCTCTTGTTAGCAACGAAAAGTTGCACTTTGCGAGATGAGCTTCGCTTAAGAAACAAGGTTGTTTTTCACCGAGAAAGAAAGATCCATGACTGGATTCTCAGATGCATATGAGAATCTTTCTAAAGCCATAAGAAATATGTGTCCTGATACATTCTTTCTGACAGGAATCGACTGTTTCACTTGTTAGCAGAAAAATGCTAGTCTTTGCGAGCTGAACTTCCCCTAAGGAACAACAGTGCTTTGCATCCAGAAAGAGAGCTCCAGTCCTGGATTCTCTAATGCATGTGATTCACTAGCCAGAGCCATAAGAAAGCTGTGTCCTGATGCCTTCTGTCTGACAGGAATCGACTCTTTCACTTGTTAGCAAAGCAAAGTTGCACTTTGCTCGTTGAGCTTCCCCTAAGGAACAACAGTGCTTTGCACCGTGAAAGCAAGCTCCAGCCATGGAGTTTTAGATGCATATGATTTACTTTCCAAAACCATAAGAAATATGTGCCCTGATGTCTCCTGTCTGGCAGAAATCAAGAGTTTCACGTGTTAGAAGAGCAAAGGTGCACTTTGCGATACGAGCTTCCCGTACGTAACAACTGTGTTTTTCACCAAGAAAGAAAGCTCCAGACCTGCATGCTCGAATGTATATGAATCACTTGTCGAAGCCATAAGAAATGTGTGTCCTTTAGCCTTCAGTCTTGCAAGAATCAGCTCTTTCTCTTCTTAGCAACGAAAAGTTGCACTTTGCGAGATGAGCTTCGCTTAAGGAACAAAGTTGTTTTTCACCGAGAAAGAAAGATCCAGGACTGGATTCTCAGATACATATTATTCACTTACCAAAGCCATAAGAAATGTGTGTCCTTATGCCTTTGGTCTTGCAAGAATCAGCTGTTTCTCTTGTTAGCAATGAAATTGCCCTTTGCGAGATGAGCTTCCCCTAAGGAACAAAGTTGTTTTTCACCGAGAAAGAAAGATCCATGACTGGATTCTCAGATGCATGTGATTCACTAGCCAGAGCCATAAGAAAGCTGTGTCCTGATGCCTTCTGTCTGACAGGAATCGACTGTTTCACTTGTTAGTAGAAAAATGCTACTCTTTGCGAGCTGAACTTCCCCTAAGGAACAACTGTGCTTTGCATCCAGAGAGAGAGCTCCAGTCCTGGATTCTCTGATGCATGTGATTCACTAGCCAGAGCCATAAGAAAGCTGTGTCCTGATGCCTTCTCTCTGACAGGAATCGACTCTTTCACTTGTTAGCAAAGCAAAGTTGCACTTTGCTCGTTGAGCTTCCCCTAAGGAACAACAGTGCTTTGCACCGTGAAAGTAAGCTCCAGCCCTGGAGTTTTAGATACATATGATTTACTTTCCAAAACCATAAGAAATATGTGCCCTGATGTCTCCTGTCTGTCAGAAATCAAGAGTTTCACGTTTTAGAAGAGCAAAGGTGCACTTTGCGATACGAGCTTCCCGTACGTAACAACTGTGTTTTTCACCAAGAAAGAAAGTTCCAGACCTGCATTCTCGAATGTATATGAATCACTTGTCGAAGCCATAAGAAATGTGTGTCCTTTAGCCTTCAGTCTTGCAAGAATCAGCTGTTTCTCTTGTTAGCAACGAAAAGTTGCACTTTGCGAGATGAGCTTCTCTTAAGGAACAAAGTTGTTTTTCACCGAGAAAGAAAGATCCAGGACCGGATTCTCAGATGCATATTATTCACTTACCAAAGCCATAAGAAATGTGTGTCCTTATGCCTTTGGTCTTGCAAGAATCAGCTGTTTCTCTTGTTAGCAATGAAATTTGCCCTTTGCGAGATGAGCTTCCCCTAACGAACAAGGTTGTTTTTCACCGAGAAAGAAAGATCCAGGACTGGATTCTCAGATGCATATGAGACTCTTTCTAAAGCCATGAGAAATATGTGTTCTGATACATTCTTTCTGACAGGAATCGACTGTTTCACTTGTTAGCAGAAAAATGCTAGTCTTTGCGAGCTGAACTTCCCCTAAGGAACAACTGTGCTTTGCATCCAGAAAGAGAGCTCCAGTCCTGGATTCTCTGATGCATGTGATTCACTAGCCAGAGCCATAAGAAAGCTGTGTCCTGATGCCTTCTGTCTGACAGGAATCGACTCTTTCACTTGTTAGCAAAGCAAAGTTGCACTTTGCTCGTTGAGCTTCCCCTATGGAACAACAGTGCTTTGCACCGTGAAAGCAAGCTCCAGCCATGGAGTTTTAGATGCATATGATTTACTTTCCATAACCATAAGAAATATGTGCCCTCATGTCTCCTGTCTGGCAGAAATCAAGAGTTTCACGTGTTAGAAGAGCAAAGGTGCACTTTGCGATACGAGCTTCCCGTACGTAACAACTGTGTTTTTCACCAAGAAAGAAAGCTCCAGACCTGCATTCTCGAATGTATATGAATCACTTGTCGAAGCCATAAGAAATGTGTGTCCTTTAGCCTTCTGTCTTGCAAGAATCAGCTGTTTCTCTTGTTAGCAACGAAAAGTTGCACTTTGCGAGATGAGCTTCGCTTAAGAAACAAGGTTGTTTTTCACCGAGAAAGAAAGATCCATGACTGGATTCTCAGATGCATATGAGAATCTTTCTAGAGCCATAAGAAATATGTGTCCTGATACATTCTTTCTGACAGGAATCGACTGTTTCACTTGTTAGCAGAAAAATGCTAGTCTTTGCGAGCTGAACTTCCCCTAAGGAACAACAGTGCTTTGCATCCAGAAAGAGAGCTCCAGTCCTGGATTCTCTGATGCATGTGATTCACTAGCCAGAGCCATAAGAAAGCTGTGTCCTGATGCCTTCTGTCTGACAGGAATCGACTGTTTCACTTGTTAGCAAAGCAAAGTTGCACTTTGCTCGTTGAGCTTCCCCTAAGGAACAACAGTGCTTTGCACCGTGAAAGCAAGCTCCAGCCATGGAGTTTTAGATGCATATGATTTACTTTCCAAAACCATAAGAAATATGTGCCCTGATGTCTCCTGTCTGTCACAAATCAAGAGTTTCACGTGTTAGAAGAGCAAAGGTGCACTTTGCGATACGAGCTTCCCGTACGTAACAACTGTGTTTTTCACCAAGAAAGAAAGCTCCAGACCTGCATTCTCGAATGTATATGAATCACTTGTCGAAGCCATAAGAAATGTGTGTCCTTTAGCCTTCTGTCTTGCAAGAATCAGCTCTTTCTCTTGTTAGCAACGAAAAGTTGCACTTTGCGAGATGAGCTTCGCTTAAGGAACAAAGTTGTTTTTCACCGAGAAAGAAAGATCCAGGACTGGATTCTCAGATACATATTATTCACTTACCAAAGCCATAAGAAATGTGTGTCCTTATGCCTTTGGTCTTGCAAGAATCAGCTGTTTCTCTTGTTAGCAATGAAATTGCCCTTTGCGAGATGAGCTTCCCCTAAGGAACAAAGTTGTTTTTCACCGAGAAAGAAAGATCCATGACTGGATTCTCAGATGCATGTGATTCACTAGCCAGAGCCATAAGAAAGCTGTGTCCTGATGCCTTCTGTCTGACAGGAATCGACTGTTTCACTTGTTAGTAGAAAAATGCTACTCTTTGCGAGCTGAACTTCCCCTAAGGAACAACTGTGCTTTGCATCCAGAGAGAGAGCTCCAGTCCTGGATTCTCTGATGCATGTGATTCACTAGCCAGAGCCATAAGAAAGCTGTGTCCTGATGCCTTCTGTCTGACAGGAATCGACTCTTTCACTTGTTAGCAAAGCAAAGTTGCACTTTGCTCGTTGAGCTTCCCCTAAGGAACAACAGTGCTTTGCACCGTGAAAGTAAGCTCCAGCCCTGGAGTTTTAGATACATATGATTTACTTTCCAAAACCATAAGAAATATGTGCCCTGATGTCTCCTGTCTGTCACAAATCAAGAGTTTCACGTGTTAGAAGAGCAAAGGTGCACTTTGCGATACGAGCTTCCCGTACGTAACAACTGTGTTTTTCACCAAGAAAGAAAGCTCCAGACCTGTATTCTCGAATGTATATGAATCACTTGTCGAAGCCATAAGAAATGTGTGTCCTTTAGCCTTCTGTCTTGCAAGAATCAGCTGTTTCTCTTGTTAGCAACGAAAAGTTGCACTTTGCGGGATGAGCTTCGCTTAAGAAACAAGGTTGTTTTTCACCGAGAAAGAAAGATCCATGACTGGATTCTCAGATGCATATGAGAATCTTTCTAAAGCCATAAGAAATATGTGTCCTGATACATTCTTTCTGACAGGAATCGACTGTTTCACTTGTTAGCAGAAAAATGCTACTCTTTGCGAGCTGAACTTCCCCTAAGGAACAACAGTGCTTTGCATCCAGAAAGAGAGCTCCAGTCCTGGATTCTCTAATGCATGTGATTCACTAGCCAGAGCCATAAGAAAGCTGTGTCCTGATGCCTTCTGTCTGACAGGAATCGACTCTTTCACTTGTTAGCAAAGCAAAGTTGCACTTTGCTCGTTGAGCTTTCCCTAAGGAACAACAGTGCTTTGCACCGTGAAAGCAAGCTCCAGCCATGGAGTTTTAGATGCATATGATTTACTTTCCAAAACCATAAGAAATATGTGCCCTGATGTCTCCTGTCTGGCAGAAATCAAGAGTTTCACGTGTTAGAAGAGCAAAGGTGCACTTTGCGATACGAGCTTCCCGTACGTAACAACTGTGTTTTTCACCAAGAAAGAAAGCTCCAGACCTGCATGCTCGAATGTATATGAATCACTTGTCGAAGCCATAAGAAATGTGTGTCCTTTAGCCTTCAGTCTTGCAAGAATCAGCTCTTTCTCTTCTTAGCAACGAAAAGTTGCACTTTGCGAGATGAGCTTCGCTTAAGGAACAAAGTTGTTTTTCACCGAGAAAGAAAGATCCAGGACTGGATTCTCAGATACATATTATTCACTTACCAAAGCCATAAGAAATGTGTGTCCTTATGCCTTTGGTCTTGCAAGAATCAGCTGTTTCTCTTGTTAGCAATGAAATTGCCCTTTGCGAGATGAGCTTCCCCTAAGGAACAAAGTTGTTTTTCACCGAGAAAGAAAGATCCATGACTGGATTCTCAGATGCATGTGATTCACTAGCCAGAGCCATAAGAAAGCTGTGTCCTGATGCCTTCTGTCTGACAGGAATCGACTGTTTCACTTGTTAGTAGAAAAATGCTACTCTTTGCGAGCTGAACTTCCCCTAAGGAACAACTGTGCTTTGCATCCAGAGAGAGAGCTCCAGTCCTGGATTCTCTGATGCATGTGATTCACTAGCCAGAGCCATAAGAAAGCTGTGTCCTGATGCCTTCTGTCTGAGAGGAATCGACTCTTTCACTTGTTAGCAAAGCAAAGTTGCACTTTGCTCGTTGAGCTTCCCCTAAGGAACAACAGTGCTTTGCACCGTGAAAGTAAGCTCCAGCCCTGGAGTTTTAGATACATATGATTTACTTTCCAAAACCATAAGAAATATGTGCCCTGATGTCTCCTGTCTGTCAGAAATCAAGAGTTTCACGTTTTAGAAGAGCAAAGGTGCACTTTGCGATACGAGCTTCCCGTACGTAACAACTGTGTTTTTCACCAAGAAAGAAAGTTCCAGACCTGCATTCTCGAATGTATATGAATCACTTGTCGAAGCCATAAGAAATGTGTGTCCTTTAGCCTTCTGTCTTGCAAGAATCAGCTGTTTCTCTTGTTAGCAACGAAAAGTTGCACTTTGCGAGATGAGCTTCTCTTAAGGAACAAAGTTGTTTTTCACCGAGAAAGAAAGATCCAGGACCGGATTCTCAGATGCATATTATTCACTTACCAAAGCCATAAGAAATGTGTGTCCTTATGCCTTTGGTCTTGCAAGAATCAGCTGTTTCTCTTGTTAGCAATGAAATTTGCCCTTTGCGAGATGAGCTTCCCCTAACGAACAAGGTTGTTTTTCACCGAGAAAGAA
This sequence comes from Pithys albifrons albifrons, assembly GCF_047495875.1. Classification (NCBI taxonomy): domain Eukaryota; kingdom Metazoa; phylum Chordata; class Aves; order Passeriformes; family Thamnophilidae; genus Pithys; species Pithys albifrons. The sequence continues at coordinate 39,815,215 of NC_092465.1, read as the reverse complement.
AGATCCATGACTGGATTCTCAGATGCATGTGATTCACTAGCCAGAGCCCTAAGAAAGCTGTGTCCTGATGCCTTCTGTCTGACAGGAATCGACTGTTTCACTTGTTAGCAAAGCAAAGTTGCACTTTGCTCGTTGAGCTTCCCCTAAGGAACAACAGTGCTTTGCACCGTGAAAGCAAACTCCAGCCCTGGAGTTTTAGATGCATATGATTTACTTTCCAAAACCATAAGAAATATGTGCCCTGATGTCTCCTGTCTGGCAGAAATCAAGAGTTTCACGTTTTAGAAGAGCAAAGGGGCACTTTGTCATACGAGCTTCCCGTACGTAACAACTGTGTTTTTCACCAAGAAAGAAAGTTCCAGACCTGCATGCTCGAAGGCATATGAATCACTTGTCGAAGCCATAAGAAATGTGTGTCCTTTAGCCTTCTGTCTTGCAAGAATCAGCTCCTTCTCGTGTTAGAAACGAAAAGTTGCACTTTGCGAGATGAGCTTCGCTTAAGGAACAAAGTTGTTTTTCACCGAGAAAGAAAGATCCAGGACTGGATTCTCAGATGCATATGAGACTCTTTCTAAAGCCATGAGAAATATGTGTTCTGATACATTCTTTCTGACAGGAATCGACTGTTTCACTTGTTAGCAGAAAAATGCTAGTCTTTGCGAGCTGAACTTCCCCTAAGGAACAACTGTGCTTTGCATCCAGAGAGAGAGCTCCAGTCCTGGATTCTCTGATGCATGTGATTCACTAGCCAGAGCCATAAGAAAGCTGTGTCCTGATGCCTTCTGTCTGACAGGAATCGACTCTTTCACTTGTTAGCAAAGCAAAGTTGCACTTTGCTCGTTGAGCTTCCCCTATGGAACAACAGTGCTTTGCACCGTGAAAGCAAACTCCAGCCCTGGAGTTTTAGATGCATATGATTTACTTTCCAAAACCATAAGAAATATGTGCCCTGATGTCTCCTGTCTGTCAGAAATCAAGAGTTTCACGTGTTAGAAGAGCAAAGGTGCACTTTGCGATACGAGCTTCCCGTACGTAACAACTGTGTTTTTCACCAAGAGAGAAAGCTCCAGACCTGCATGCTCGAATGTATATGAATCACTTGTCGAAGCCATAAGAAATGTGTGTCCTTTAGCCTTCTGTCTTGCAAGAATCAGCTCTTTCTCTTGTTAGCAACGAAAAGTTGCACTTTGCGAGATGAGCTTCGCTTAAGAAACAAAGTTGTTTTTCACCGAGAAAGAAAGATCCAGGACTGGATTCTCAGATACATATTATTCACTTACCAAAGCCATAAGAAATGTGTGTCCTTATGCCTTTGGTCTTGCAAGAATCAGCTGTTTCTCTTGTTAGCAATGAAATTTGCCCTTTGCGAGATGAGCTTCCCCTAAGGAACAAAGTTGTTTTTCACCGAGAAAGAAAGATCCATGACTGGATTCTCAGATGCATGTGATTCACTATCCAGAGCCATAAGAAAGCTGTGTCCTGATGCCTTCTGTCTGTCAGGAATCGACTGTTTCACTTGTTAGTAGAAAAATGCTACTCTTTGCGAGCTGAACTTCCCCTAAGGAACAACTGTGCTTTGCATCCAGAGAGAGAGCTCCAGTCCTGGATTCTCTGATGCATGTGATTCACTAGCCAGAGCCATAAGAAAGCTGTGTCCTGATGCCTTCTGTCTGACAGGAATCGACTCTTTCACTTGTTAGCAAAGCAAAGTTGCACTTTGCTCGTTGAGCTTCCCCTATGGAACAACAGTGCTTTGCACCGTGAAAGCAAGCTCCAGCCCTGGAGTTTTAGATGCATATGATTTACTTTCCAAAACCATAAGAAATATGTGCCCTCATGTCTCCTGTCTGGCAGAAATCAAGAGTTTCACGTTTTAGAAGAGCAAAGGTGCACTTTGCGATACGAGCTTCCCGTACGTAACAACTGTGTTTTTCACCAAGAGAGAAAGCTCCAGACCTGCATGCTCGAAGGTATATGAATCACTTGTCGAAGCCATAAGAAATGTGTGTCCTTTAGCCTTCTGTCTTGCAAGAATCAGCTCTTTCTCTTTTTAGCAACGAAAAGTTGCACTTTGCGAGATGAGCTTCTCTTAAGGAACAAAGTTGTTTTTCACCGAGAAAGAAAGATCCAGGACCGGATTCTCAGATGCATATTATTCACTTACCAAAGCCATAAGAAATGTGTGTCTTCATGCCTTTGGTCTTGCAAGAATCAGCTGTTTCTCTGTTAGCAATGAAATTTGCACATTGCGAGATGAGCTTCTCTTAAGGAACAAAGTTGTTTTTCACCGAGAAAGAAAGATCCAGGACCGGATTCTCAGATGCATATTATTCACTTACCAAAGCCATAAGAAATGTGTGTCTTTATGCCTTTGGTCTTGCAAGAATCAGCTGTTTCTCTTGTTAGCAACGAAAAGTTGCACTTTGCGAGATGAGCTTCTCTTAAGGAACAAAGTTGTTTTTCACCGAGAAAGAAAGATCCATGACTGGATTCTCAGATGCATGTGATTCACTAGCCAGAGGCATAAAAAAGCTGTGTCCTGATGCCTTCTGTCTGACAGGAATCGACTCTTTCACTTGTTAGCAAAGCAAAGTTGCACTTTGCTCGTTGAGCTTCCCCTAAGGAACAACAGTGCTTTGCACCGTGAAAGCAAGCTCCAGCCATGGAGTTTTAGATACATATGATTTACTTTCCAAAACCATAAGAAATATGTGCCCTGATGTCTCCTGTCTGGCAGAAATCAAGAGTTTCACGTTTTAGAAGAGCAAAGGTGCACTTTCCGATACGAGCTTCCCGTACGTAACAACTGTGTTTTTCGCCAAGAAAGAAAGCTTCAGACCTGCATTCTCGAATGTATATGAATCACTTGTCGAAGCCATACGAAATGTGTGACCTTTGGCCTTCTGTCTTGCAAGAATCAGCTGTTTCTCTTGTTAGCAACGCAAAATTGCACTTTGCGAGCTGAACTTCCCCTAATGAACAACTGTGCTTTGCATCCAGAAAGAGAGCTCCAGTCCTGGATTCTCTGATGCATGTGTTTCACTAGCCAGAGCCATAAGAAAGCTGTGTCCTGATGCCTTCTGTCTGACAGGAATCGACTCTTTCACTTGTTAGCCAAGCAAAGTTGCACTTTGCTCGTTGAGCTTTCCCTAAGGAACAACAGTGCTTTGCACCGTGAAAGCAAACTCCAGCACTGGAGTTTTAGATACATATGATTTACTTTCCAAAACCATAAGAAATATGTGCCCTGATGTCTCCTGTCTGGCAGAAATCAAGAGTTTCACGTGTTAGAAGAGCAAAGGTGCACTTTGCGATACGAGCTTCCCGTACGTAACAACTGTGTTTTTCACCAAGAGAGAAAGCTCCAGACCTGCATGCTCGAATGTATATGAATCACTTGTCGAAGCCATAAGAAATGTGTGTCCTTTAGCCTTCTGTCTTGCAAGAATCAGCTCTTTCTCTTGTTAGTAACGAAAAGTTGCACTTTGCGAGATGAGCTTCGCTTAAGGAACAAAGTTGTTTTTCACCGAGAAAGAAAGATCCATGACTGGATTCTCAGATGCATATGAGAATTTTCCTAAAGCCATAAGAAATATGTGTCCTAATACATTCTTTCTGACAGGAATCGACTGTTTCTCTTGTTAGCAGAAAAATGCTAGTCTTTGCGAGCTGAACTTCCCCTAAGGAACAACTGTGCTTTGCATCCAGAAAGAGAGCTCCAGTCCTGGATTCTCTGATGCATGTGATTCACTAGCCAGAGCCATAAGAAAGCTGTGTCCTGATGCCTTCTGTCTGACAGGAATCGACTGTTTCACTTGTTAGCAAAGCAAAGTTGCACTTTGCTCGTTGAGCTTTCCCTAAGGAACAACAGTGCTTTGCACCGTGAAAGCAAACTCCAGCCCTGGAGTTTTAGATGCATATGATTTACTTTCCAAAACCATAAGAAATATGTGCCCTGATGTCTCCTGTCTGTCAGAAATCAAGAGTTTCACGTGTTAGAAGAGCAAAGGTGCACTTTGCGATACGAGCTTCCCGTACGTAACAACTGTGTTTTTCACCAAGAGAGAAAGCTCCAGGCCTGCATGCTCGAATGTATATGAATCACTTGTCGAAGCCATAAGAAATGTGTGTCCTTTAGCCTTCTGTCTTGCAAGAATCAGCTGTTTCTCTTGTTAGCAACGAAAAGTTGCACTTTGCGAGATGAGCTTCGCTTAAGGAACAAAGTTGTTTTTCACCGAGAAAGAAAGATCCAGGACCGGATTCTCAGATGCATATTATTCACTTACCAAAGCCATAAGAAATGTGTGTCTTCATGCCTTTGGTCTTGCAAGAATCAGCTGTTTCTCTGTTAGCAATGAAATTTGCACATTGCGAGATGAGCTTCTCTTAAGGAACAAAGTTGTTTTTCACCGAGAAAGAAAGATCCAGGACCGGATTCTCAGATGCATATTATTCACTTACCAAAGCCATAAGAAATGTGTGTCTTTATGCCTTTGGTCTTGCAAGAATCAGCTGTTTCTCTTGTTAGCAACGAAAAGTTGCACTTTGCGAGATGAGCTTCTCTTAAGGAACAAAGTTGTTTTTCACCGAGAAAGAAAGATCCATGACTGGATTCTCAGATGCATGTGATTCACTAGCCAGAGGCATAAGAAAGCTGTGTCCTGATGCCTTCTGTCTGACAGGAATCGACTCTTTCACTTGTTAGCAAAGCAAAGTTGCACTTTGCTCGTTGAGCTTCCCCTAAGGAACAACAGTGCTTTGCACCGTGAACGCAAGCTCCAGCCCTGGAGTTTTAGATGCATATGATTTACTTTCCAAAACCATAAGAAATATGTGCCCTGATGTCTCCTGTCTGTCAGAAATCAAGAGTTTCACGTTTTAGAAGAGCAAAGGTGCACTTTCCGATACGAGCTTCCCGTACGTAACAACTGTGTTTTTCGCCAAGAAAGAAAGCTTCAGACCTGCATTCTCGAATGTATATGAATCACTTGTCGAAGCCATACGAAATGTGTGACCTTTGGCCTTCTGTCTTGCAAGAATCAGCTGTTTCTCTTGTTAGCAACGCAAAATTGCACTTTGCGAGCTGAACTTCCCCTAAGGAACAACTGTCCTTTGCATCCAGAAAGAGAGCTCCAGTCCTGGATTCTCTGATGCATGTGTTTCACTAGCCAGAGCCATAAGAAAGCTGTGTCCTGATGCCTTCTGTCTGACAGGAATCGACTCTTTCACTTGTTAGCAAAGCAAAGTTGCACTTTGCTCGTTGAGCTTCCCCTAAGGAACAACAGTGCTTTGCACCGTGAAAGCAAGCTCCAGCCCTGGAGTTTTAGATGCAAATGATTTACTTTCCAAAACCATAAGAAATATGTGCCCTCATGTCTCCTGTCTGTCAGAAATCAAGAGTTTCACGTGTTAGAAGAGCAAAGGTGCATTTTGCGATACGAGCTTCCCGTACGTAACAACTGTGTTTTTCACCAAGAAAGAAAGCTCCAGACCTGCATTCTCGAATGTATATGAATCACTTGTGGAAGCCATAAGAAATGTGTGTCCTTTAGCCTTCTGTCTTGCAAGAATCAGCTGTTTCTCTTGTTAGCAACGAAAAGTTGCACTTTGCGAGATGAGCTTCGCTTAAGAAACAAGGTTGTTTTTCACCGAGAAAGAAAGATCCATGACTGGATTCTCAGATGCATATGAGAATCTTTCTAAAGCCATAAGAAATATGTGTCCTGATACATTCTTTCTGACAGGAATCGACTGTTTCACTTGTTAGCAGAAAAATGCTAGTCTTTGCGAGCTGAACTTCCCCTAAGGAACAACTGTGCTTTGCATCCAGAAAGAGAGCTCCAGTCCTGGATTCTCTGATGCATGTGATTCACTAGCCAGAGCCATAAGAAAGCTGTGTCCTGATGCCTTCTGTCTGAGAGGAATCGACTTTTTCACTTGTTAGCAAAGCAAAGTTGCACTTTGCTCGTTGAGCTTCCCCTATGGAACAACAGTGCTTTGCACCGTGAAAGCAAACTCCAGCCCTGGAGTTTTAGATGCATATGATTTACTTTCCAAAACCATAAGAAATATGTGCCCTGATGTCTCCTGTCTGTCAGAAATCAAGAGTTTCACGTGTTAGAAGAGCAAAGGTGCACTTTGCGATACGAGCTTCCCGTACGTAACAACTGTGTTTTTCACCAAGAGAGAAAGCTCCAGACCTGCATGCTCGAAGGTATATGAATCACTTGTCGAAGCCATAAGAAATGTGTGTCCTTTAGCCTTCTGTCTTGCAAGAATCAGCTCCTTCTCGTGTTAGAAACGAAAAGTTGCACTTTGCGAGATGAGCTTCGCTTAAGGAACAAAGTTGTTTTTCACAGAGAAAGAAAGATTCATGACTGGATTCTCAGATGCATATGAGAATTTTTCTAAAGCCATAAGAAATATGTGTCCTAATACATTCTTTCTGACAGGAATCGACTGTTTCACTTGTTAGCAGAAAAATGCTAGTCTTTGCGAGCTGAACTTCCCCTAAGGAACAACTGTGCTTTGCATCCAGAAAGAGAGCTCCAGTCCTGGATTCTCTGATGCATGTGATTCACTAGCCAGAGCCATAAGAAAGCTGTGTCCTGATGCCTTCTGTCTGACAGGAATCGACTGTTTCACTTGTTAGCAAAGCAAAGTTGCACTTTGCTCGTTGAGCTTTCCCTAAGGAACAACAGTGCTTTGCACCGTGAAAGCAAACTCCAGCCCTGGAGTTTTAGATGCATATGATTTACTTTCCAAAACCATAAGAAATATGTGCCCTGATGTCTCCTGTCTGTCAGAAATCAAGAGTTTCACGTGTTAGAAGAGCAAAGGTGCACTTTGCGATACGAGCTTCCCGTACGTAACAACTGTGTTTTTCACCAAGAGAGAAAGCTCCAGGCCTGCATGCTCGAATGTATATGAATCACTTGTCGAAGCCATAAGAAATGTGTGTCCTTTAGCCTTCTGTCTTGCAAGAATCAGCTCTTTCTCTTGTTAGCAACGAAAAGTTGCACTTTGCGAGATGAGCTTCGCTTAAGAAACAAAGTTGTTTTTCACCGAGAAAGAAAGATCCAGGACTGGATTCTCAGATACATATTATTCACTTACCAAAGCCATAAGAAATGTGTGTCCTTATGCCTTTGGTCTTGCAAGAATCAGCTGTTTCTCTTGTTAGCAATGAAATTTGCCCTTTGCGAGATGAGCTTCCCCTAAGGAACAAAGTTGTTTTTCACCGAGAAAGAAAGATCCATGACTGGATTCTCAGATGCATGTGATTCACTATCCAGAGCCATAAGAAAGCTGTGTCCTGATGCCTTCTGTCTGTCAGGAATCGACTGTTTCACTTGTTAGTAGAAAAATGCTACTCTTTGCGAGCTGAACTTCCCCTAAGGAACAACTGTGCTTTGCATCCAGAGAGAGAGCTCCAGTCCTGGATTCTCTGATGCATGTGATTCACTAGCCAGAGCCATAAGAAAGCTGTGTCCTGATGCCTTCTGTCTGACAGGAATCGACTCTTTCACTTGTTAGCAAAGCAAAGTTGCACTTTGCTCGTTGAGCTTCCCCTAAGGAACAACAGTGCTTTGCACCGTGAAAGCAAACTCCAGCCCTGGAGTTTTAGATGCATATGATTTACTTTCCAAAACCATAAGAAATATGTGCCCTGATGTCTCCTGTCTGTCAGAAATCAAGAGTTTCACGTGTTAGAAGAGCAAAGGTGCACTTTGCGATACGAGCTTCCCATACGTAACAACTGTGTTTTTCACCAAGAAAGAAAGCTCCAGACCTGCATGCTCGAATGTATATGAATCACTTGTCGAAGCCATAAGAAATGTGTGTCCTTTAGCCTTCTGTCTTGCAAGAATCAGCTGTTTCTCTTGTTAGTAACGAAAAGTTGCACTTTGCGAGATGAGCTTCTCTTAAGGAACAAAGTTGTTTTTCACCGAGAAAGAAAGATCCAGGACTGGATTCTCAGATGCATATTATTCACTTACCAAAGCCATAAGAAATGTGTGTCTTCATGCCTTTGGTCTTGCAAGAATCAGCTGTTTCTCTGTTAGCAATGAAATTTGCACATTGCGAGATGAGCTTCTCCTAAGGAACAAAGTTGTTTTTCACCGAGAAAGAAAGATCCAGGACCGGATTCTCAGATGCATATTATTCACTTACCAAAGCCATAAGAAATGTGTGTCTTTATGCCTTTGGTCTTGCAAGAATCAGTTGTTTCTCTTTTTAGCAACGAAAAGTTGCACTTTGCGAGATGAGCTTCTCTTAAGGAACAAAGTTGTTTTTCACCGAGACAGAAAGATCCATGACTGGATTCTCAGATGCATGTGATTCACTAGCCAGAGGCATAAGAAAGCTGTGTCCTGATGCCTTCTGTCTGACAGGAATCGACTCTTTCACTTGTTAGCAAAGCAAAGTTGCACTTTGCTCGTTGAGCTTCCCCTAAGGAACAACAGTGCTTTGCACCGTGAACGCAAGCTCCAGCCATGGAGTTTTAGATGCATATGATTTACTTTCCAAAACCATAAGAAATATGTGCCCTGATGTCTCCTGTCTGGCAGAAATCAAGAGTTTCACGTTTTAGAAGAGCAAAGGTGCACTTTGCGATACGAGCTTCCCGTACGTAACAACTGTGTTTTTCGCCAAGAAAGAAAGCTTCAGACCTGCATTCTCGAATGTATATGAATCACTTGTCGAAGCCATACGAAATGTGTGACCTTTGGCCTTCTGTCTTGCAAGAATCAGCTGTTTCTCTTGTTAGCAACGCAAAATTGCACTTTGCGAGCTGAACTTCCCCTAAGGAACAACTGTGCTTTGCATCCAGAAAGAGAGCTCCAGTCCTGGATTCTCTGATGCATGTGTTTCACTAGCCAGAGCCATAAGAAAGCTGTGTCCGGATGCCTTCTGTCTGACAGGAATCGACTCTTTCACTTGTTAGTAGAAAAATGCTACTCTTTGCGAGCTGAACTTCCCCTAAGGAACAACTGTGCTTTGCATCCAGAGAGAGAGCTCCAGTCCTGGATTCTCTGATGCATGTGATTCACTAGCCAGAGCCATAAGAAAGCTGTGTCCTGATGCCTTCTGTCTGAGAGGAATCGACTCTTTCACTTGTTAGCAAAGCAAAGTTGCACTTTGCTCGTTGAGCTTCCCCTATGGAACAACAGTGCTTTGCACCGTGAAAGCAAACTCCAGCCCTGGAGTTTTAGATGCATATGATTTACTTTCCAAAACCATAAGAAATATGTGCCCTGATGTCTCCTGTCTGGCAGAAATCAAGAGTTTCACGTGTTAGAAGAGCAAAGGTGCACTTTGCGATACGAGCTTCCCGTACGTAACAACTGTGTTTTTCACCAAGAGAGAAAGCTCCAGACCTGCATGCTCGAATGTATATGAATCACTTGTCGAAGCCATAAGAAATGTGTGTTCTTTAGCCTTCTGTCTTGCAAGAATCAGCTCTTTCTCTTGTTAGTAACGAAAAGTTGCACTTTGCGAGATGAGCTTCGCTTAAGGAACAAAGTTGTTTTTCACCGAGAAAGAAAGATCCAGGACCGGATTCTCAGATACATATTATTCACTTACCAAAGCCATAAGAAATGTGTGTCCTTATGCCTTTGGTCTTGCAAGAATCAGCTCTTTCTCTTGTTAGCAATGAAATTTGCCCTTTGCGAGATGAGCTTCCCCTAAGGAACAAAGTTTTTTTCACCGAGAAAGAAAGATCCATGACTGGATTCTCAGATGCATGTGATTCACTAGCCAGAGCCATAAGAAAGCTGTGTCCGGATGCCTTCTGTCTGTCAGGAATCGACTGTTTCACTTGTTAGCAGAAAAATGCTACTCTTTGCGAGCTGAACTTCCCCTAAGGAACAACTGTGCTTTGCATCCAGAGAGAGAGCTCCAGTCCTGGATTCTCTGATGCATGTGATTCACTAGCCAGAGCCATAAGAAAGCTGTGTCCTGATGCCTTCTGTCTGACAGGAATCGACTGTTTCACTTGTTAGCAAAGCAAAGTTGCACTTTGCTCGTTGAGCTTCTCCTATGGAACAACAGTGCTTTGCACCGTGAAAGCAAGGGCCAGCCATGGAGTTTTAGATGCATATGATTTACTTTCCAAAACCATAAGAAATATGTGCCCTGATGTCTCCTGTCTGGCAGAAATCAAGAGTTTCACGTGTTAGAAAGCAAAGGTGCATTTTGCGATACGACCTTCCCGTACGTAACAACTGTGTTTTTCACCAAGAGAGAAAGCTCCAGACCTGCATGCTCGAAGGTATATGAATCACTTGTCGAAGCCATAAGAAATGTGTGTCCTTTAGCCTTCTGTCTTGCAAGAATCAGCTCTTTCTCTTGTTAGCAACGAAAAGTTGCACTTTGCGAGATGAGCTTCTCTTAAGGAACAAAGTTGTTTTTCACCGAGAAAGAAAGATCCAGGACCGGATTCTCAGATGCATATTATTCACTTACCAAAGCCATAAGAAATGTGTGTCTTCATGCCTTTGGTCTTGCAAGAATCAGCTGTTTCTCTGTTAGCAATGAAATTTGCACATTGCGAGATGAGCTTCTCCTAAGGAACAAAGTTGTTTTTCACCGAGAAAGAAAGATCCAGGACCGGATTCTCAGATGCATATTATTCACTTACCAAAGCCATAAGAAATGTGTGTCTTTATGCCTTTGGTCTTGCAAGAATCAGTTGTTTCTCTTTTTAGCAACGAAAAGTTGCACTTTGCGAGATGAGCTTCTCTTAAGGAACAAAGTTGTTTTTCACCGAGAAAGAAAGATCCATGACTGGATTCTCAGATGCATGTGATTCACTAGCCAGAGGCATAAGAAAGCTGTGTCCTGATGCCTTCTGTCTGACAGGAATCGACTCTTTCACTTGTTAGCAAAGCAAAGTTGCACTTTGCTCGTTGAGCTTCCCCTAAGGAACAACAGTGCTTTGCACCGTGAACGCAAGCTCCAGCCATGGAGTTTTAGATGCATATGATTTACTTTCCAAAACCATAACAAATATGTGCCCTGATGTCTCCTGTCTGTCAGAAATCAAGAGTTTCACGTTTTAGAAGAGCAAAGGTGCACTTTCCGATACGAGCTTCCCGTACGTAACAACTGTGTTTTTCGCCAAGAAAGAAAGCTTCAGACCTGCATTCTCGAATGTATATGAATCACTTGTCGAAGCCATACGAAATGTGTGACCTTTGGCCTTCTGTCTTGCAAGAATCAGCTGTTTCTCTTGTTAGCAACGCAAAATTGCACTTTGCGAGCTGAACTTCCCCTAAGGAACAACTGTGCTTTGCATCCAGAAAGAGAGCTCCAGTCCTGGATTCTCTGATGCATGTGTTTCACTAGCCAGAGCCATAAGAAAGCTGTGTCCGGATGCCTTCTGTCTGACAGGAATCGACTCTTTCACTTGTTAGTAGAAAAATGCTACTCTTTGCGAGCTGAACTTCCCCTAAGGAACAACTGTGCTTTGCATCCAGAGAGAGAGCACCAGTCCTGGATTCTCTGATGCATGTGATTCACTAGCCAGAGCCATAAGAAAGCTGTGTCCTGATGCCTTCTGTCTGACAGGAATCGACTCTTTCACTTGTTAGCAAAGCAAAGTTGCACTTTGCTCGTTGAGCTTCCCCTAAGGAACAACAGTGCTTTGCACCGTGAAAGCAAACTCCAGCCCTGGAGTTTTAGATGCATATGATTTACTTTCCAAAACCATAAGAAATATGTGCCCTGATGTCTCCTGTCTGGCAGAAATCAAGAGTTTCACGTGTTAGAAGAGCAAAGGTGCACTTTGCGATACGAGCTTCCCGTACGTAACAACTGTGTTTTTCACCAAGAGAGAAAGCTCCAGGCCTGCATGCTCGAATGTATATGAATCACTTGTCGAAGCCATAAGAAATGTGTGTCCTTTAGCCTTCTGTCTTGCAAGAATCAGCTGTTTCTCTTGTTAGCAACGAAAAGTTGCACTTTGCGAGATGAGCTTCGCTTAAGGAACAAAGTTGTTTTTCACCGAGAAAGAAAGATCCAGGACCGGATTCTCAGATGCATATTATTCACTTACCAAAGCCATAAGAAATGTGTGTCTTCATGCCTTTGGTCTTGCAAGAATCAGCTGTTTCTCTGTTAGCAATGAAATTTGCACATTGCGAGATGAGCTTCTCTTAAGGAACAAAGTTGTTTTTCACCGAGAAAGAAAGATCCAGGACCGGATTCTCAGATGCATATTATTCACTTACCAAAGCCATAAGAAATGTGTGTCTTTATGCCTTTGGTCTTGCAAGAATCAGCTGTTTCTCTTGTTAGCAACGAAAAGTTGCACTTTGCGAGATGAGCTTCTCTTAAGGAACAAAGTTGTTTTTCACCGAGAAAGAAAGATCCATGACTGGATTCTCAGATGCATGTGATTCACTAGCCAGAGGCATAAGAAAGCTGTGTCCTGATGCCTTCTGTCTGACAGGAATCGACTCTTTCACTTGTTAGCAAAGCAAAGTTGCACTTTGCTCGTTGAGCTTCCCCTAAGGAACAACAGTGCTTTGCACCGTGAACGCAAGCTCCAGCCCTGGAGTTTTAGATGCATATGATTTACTTTCCAAAACCATAAGAAATATGTGCCCTGATGTCTCCTGTCTGTCAGAAATCAAGAGTTTCACGTTTTAGAAGAGCAAAGGTGCACTTTCCGATACGAGCTTCCCGTACGTAACAACTGTGTTTTTCGCCAAGAAAGAAAGCTTCAGACCTGCATTCTCGAATGTATATGAATCACTTGTCGAAGCCATACGAAATGTGTGACCTTTGGCCTTCTGTCTTGCAAGAATCAGCTGTTTCTCTTGTTAGCAACGCAAAATTGCACTTTGCGAGCTGAACTTCCCCTAAGGAACAACTGTCCTTTGCATCCAGAAAGAGAGCTCCAGTCCTGGATTCTCTGATGCATGTGTTTCACTAGCCAGAGCCATAAGAAAGCTGTGTCCTGATGCCTTCTGTCTGACAGGAATCGACTCTTTCACTTGTTAGCAAAGCAAAGTTGCACTTTGCTCGTTGAGCTTCCCCTAAGGAACAACAGTGCTTTGCACCGTGAAAGCAAGCTCCAGCCCTGGAGTTTTAGATGCAAATGATTTACTTTCCAAAACCATAAGAAATATGTGCCCTCATGTCTCCTGTCTGTCAGAAATCAAGAGTTTCACGTGTTAGAAGAGCAAAGGTGCATTTTGCGATACGAGCTTCCCGTACGTAACAACTGTGTTTTTCACCAAGAAAGAAAGCTCCAGACCTGCATTCTCGAAGGTATATGAATCACTTGTGGAAGCCATAAGAAATGTGTGTCCTTTAGCCTTCTGTCTTGCAAGAATCAGCTGTTTCTCTTGTTAGCAACGAAAAGTTGCACTTTGCGAGATGAGCTTCGCTTAAGAAACAAGGTTGTTTTTCACCGAGAAAGAAAGATCCATGACTGGATTCTCAGATGCATATGAGAATCTTTCTAAAGCCATAAGAAATATGTGTCCTGATACATTCTTTCTGACAGGAATCGACTGTTTCACTTGTTAGCAGAAAAATGCTAGTCTTTGCGAGCTGAACTTCCCCTAAGGAACAACTGTGCTTTGCATCCAGAAAGAGAGCTCCAGTCCTGGATTCTCTGATGCATGTGATTCACTAGCCAGAGCCATAAGAAAGCTGTGTCCTGATGCCTTCTGTCTGACAGGAATCGACTTTTTCACTTGTTAGCAAAGCAAAGTTGCACTTTGCTCGTTGAGCTTCCCCTATGGAACAACAGTGCTTTGCACCGTGAAAGCAAACTCCAGCCCTGGAGTTTTAGATGCATATGATTTACTTTCCAAAACCATAAGAAATATGTGCCCTGATGTCTCCTGTCTGTCAGAAATCAAGAGTTTCACGTGTTAGAAGAGCAAAGGTGCACTTTGCGATACGAGCTTCCCGTACGTAACAACTGTGTTTTTCACCAAGAGAGAAAGCTCCAGACCTGCATGCTCGAAGGTATATGAATCACTTGTCGAAGCCATAAGAAATGTGTGTCCTTTAGCCTTCTGTCTTGCAAGAATCAGCTCCTTCTCGTGTTAGAAACGAAAAGTTGCACTTTGCGAGATGAGCTTCGCTTAAGGAACAAAGTTGTTTTTCACCGAGAAAGAAAGATTCATGACTGGATTCTCAGATGCATATGAGAATTTTTCTAAAGCCATAAGAAATATGTGTCCTAATACATTCTTTCTGACAGGAATCGACTGTTTCACTTGTTAGCAGAAAAATGCTAGTCTTTGCGAGCTGAACTTCCCCTAAGGAACAACTGTGCTTTGCATCCAGAAAGAGAGCTCCAGTCCTGGATTCTCTGATGCATGTGATTCACTAGCCAGAGCCATAAGAAAGCTGTGTCCTGATGCCTTCTGTCTGACAGGAATCGACTGTTTCACTTGTTAGCAAAGCAAAGTTGCACTTTGCTCGTTGAGCTTTCCCTAAGGAACAACAGTGCTTTGCACCGTGAAAGCAAACTCCAGCCCTGGAGTTTTAGATGCATATGATTTACTTTCCAAAACCATAAGAAATATGTGCCCTGATGTCTCCTGTCTGTCAGAAATCAAGAGTTTCACGTGTTAGAAGAGCAAAGGTGCACTTTGCGATACGAGCTTCCCGTACGTAACAACTGTGTTTTTCACCAAGAGAGAAAGCTCCAGGCCTGCATGCTCGAATGTATATGAATCACTTGTCGAAGCCATAAGAAATGTGTGTCCTTTAGCCTTCTGTCTTGCAAGAATCAGCTCTTTCTCTTGTTAGCAACGAAAAGTTGCACTTTGCGAGATGAGCTTCGCTTAAGAAACAAAGTTGTTTTTCACCGAGAAAGAAAGATCCAGGACTGGATTCTCAGATACATATTATTCACTTACCAAAGCCATAAGAAATGTGTGTCCTTATGCCTTTGGTCTTGCAAGAATCAGCTGTTTCTCTTGTTAGCAATGAAATTTGCCCTTTGCGAGATGAGCTTCCCCTAAGGAACAAAGTTGTTTTTCACCGAGAAAGAAAGATCCATGACTGGATTCTCAGATGCATGTGATTCACTATCCAGAGCCATAAGAAAGCTGTGTCCTGATGCCTTCTGTCTGTCAGGAATCGACTGTTTCACTTGTTAGTAGAAAAATGCTACTCTTTGCGAGCTGAACTTCCCCTAAGGAACAACTGTGCTTTGCATCCAGAGAGAGAGCTCCAGTCCTGGATTCTCTGATGCATGTGATTCACTAGCCAGAGCCATAAGAAAGCTGTGTCCTGATGCCTTCTGTCTGACAGGAATCGACTCTTTCACTTGTTAGCAAAGCAAAGTTGCACTTTGCTCGTTGAGCTTCCCCTAAGGAACAACAGTGCTTTGCACCGTGAAAGCAAACTCCAGCCCTGGAGTTTTAGATGCATATGATTTACTTTCCAAAACCATAAGAAATATGTGCCCTGATGTCTCCTGTCTGTCAGAAATCAAGAGTTTCACGTGTTAGAAGAGCAAAGGTGCACTTTGCGATACGAGCTTCCCATACGTAACAACTGTGTTTTTCACCAAGAAAGAAAGCTCCAGACCTGCATGCTCGAATGTATATGAATCACTTGTCGAAGCCATAAGAAATGTGTGTCCTTTAGCCTTCTGTCTTGCAAGAATCAGCTGTTTCTCTTGTTAGTAACGAAAAGTTGCACTTTGCGAGATGAGCTTCTCTTAAGGAACAAAGTTGTTTTTCACCGAGAAAGAAAGATCCAGGACTGGATTCTCAGATGCATATTATTCACTTACCAAAGCCATAAGAAATGTGTGTCTTCATGCCTTTGGTCTTGCAAGAATCAGCTGTTTCTCTGTTAGCAATGAAATTTGCACATTGCGAGATGAGCTTCTCCTAAGGAACAAAGTTGTTTTTCACCGAGAAAGAAAGATCCAGGACCGGATTCTCAGATGCATATTATTCACTTACCAAAGCCATAAGAAATGTGTGTCTTTATGCCTTTGGTCTTGCAAGAATCAGTTGTTTCTCTTTTTAGCAACGAAAAGTTGCACTTTGCGAGATGAGCTTCTCTTAAGGAACAAAGTTGTTTTTCACCGAGACAGAAAGATCCATGACTGGATTCTCAGATGCATGTGATTCACTAGCCAGAGGCATAAGAAAGCTGTGTCCTGATGCCTTCTGTCTGACAGGAATCGACTCTTTCACTTGTTAGCAAAGCAAAGTTGCACTTTGCTCGTTGAGCTTCCCCTAAGGAACAACAGTGCTTTGCACCGTGAACGCAAGCTCCAGCCATGGAGTTTTAGATGCATATGATTTACTTTCCAAAACCATAACAAATATGTGCCCTGATGTCTCCTGTCTGGCAGAAATCAAGAGTTTCACGTTTTAGAAGAGCAAAGGTGCACTTTGCGATACGAGCTTCCCGTACGTAACAACTGTGTTTTTCGCCAAGAAAGAAAGCTTCAGACCTGCATTCTCGAATGTATATGAATCACTTGTCGAAGCCATACGAAATGTGTGACCTTTGGCCTTCTGTCTTGCAAGAATCAGCTGTTTCTCTTGTTAGCAACGCAAAATTGCACTTTGCGAGCTGAACTTCCCCTAAGGAACAACTGTGCTTTGCATCCAGAAAGAGAGCTCCAGTCCTGGATTCTCTGATGCATGTGTTTCACTAGCCAGAGCCATAAGAAAGCTGTGTCCGGATGCCTTCTGTCTGACAGGAATCGACTCTTTCACTTGTTAGTAGAAAAATGCTACTCTTTGCGAGCTGAACTTCCCCTAAGGAACAACTGTGCTTTGCATCCAGAGAGAGAGCTCCAGTCCTGGATTCTCTGATGCATGTGATTCACTAGCCAGAGCCATAAGAAAGCTGTGTCCTGATGCCTTCTGTCTGAGAGGAATCGACTCTTTCACTTGTTAGCAAAGCAAAGTTGCACTTTGCTCGTTGAGCTTCCCCTATGGAACAACAGTGCTTTGCACCGTGAAAGCAAACTCCAGCCCTGGAGTTTTAGATGCATATGATTTACTTTCCAAAACCATAAGAAATATGTGCCCTGATGTCTCCTGTCTGGCAGAAATCAAGAGTTTCACGTGTTAGAAGAGCAAAGGTGCACTTTGCGATACGAGCTTCCCGTACGTAACAACTGTGTTTTTCACCAAGAGAGAAAGCTCCAGACCTGCATGCTCGAATGTATATGAATCACTTGTCGAAGCCATAAGAAATGTGTGTTCTTTAGCCTTCTGTCTTGCAAGAATCAGCTCTTTCTCTTGTTAGTAACGAAAAGTTGCACTTTGCGAGATGAGCTTCGCTTAAGGAACAAAGTTGTTTTTCACCGAGAAAGAAAGATCCAGGACCGGATTCTCAGATACATATTATTCACTTACCAAAGCCATAAGAAATGTGTGTCCTTATGCCTTTGGTCTTGCAAGAATCAGCTCTTTCTCTTGTTAGCAATGAAATTTGCCCTTTGCGAGATGAGCTTCCCCTAAGGAACAAAGTTTTTTTCACCGAGAAAGAAAGATCCATGACTGGATTCTCAGATGCATGTGATTCACTAGCCAGAGCCATAAGAAAGCTGTGTCCGGATGCCTTCTGTCTGTCAGGAATCGACTGTTTCACTTGTTAGCAGAAAAATGCTACTCTTTGCGAGCTGAACTTCCCCTAAGGAACAACTGTGCTTTGCATCCAGAGAGAGAGCTCCAGTCCTGGATTCTCTGATGCATGTGATTCACTAGCCAGAGCCATAAGAAAGCTGTGTCCTGATGCCTTCTGTCTGACAGGAATCGACTGTTTCACTTGTTAGCAAAGCAAAGTTGCACTTTGCTCGTTGAGCTTCTCCTATGGAACAACAGTGCTTTGCACCGTGAAAGCAAGGGCCAGCCATGGAGTTTTAGATGCATATGATTTACTTTCCAAAACCATAAGAAATATGTGCCCTGATGTCTCCTGTCTGGCAGAAATCAAGAGTTTCACGTGTTAGAAAGCAAAGGTGCATTTTGCGATACGACCTTCCCGTACGTAACAACTGTGTTTTTCACCAAGAGAGAAAGCTCCAGACCTGCATGCTCGAAGGTATATGAATCACTTGTCGAAGCCATAAGAAATGTGTGTCCTTTAGCCTTCTGTCTTGCAAGAATCAGCTCTTTCTCTTGTTAGCAACGAAAAGTTGCACTTTGCGAGATGAGCTTCTCTTAAGGAACAAAGTTGTTTTTCACCGAGAAAGAAAGATCCAGGACCGGATTCTCAGATGCATATTATTCACTTACCAAAGCCATAAGAAATGTGTGTCTTCATGCCTTTGGTCTTGCAAGAATCAGCTGTTTCTCTGTTAGCAATGAAATTTGCACATTGCGAGATGAGCTTCTCCTAAGGAACAAAGTTGTTTTTCACCGAGAAAGAAAGATCCAGGACCGGATTCTCAGATGCATATTATTCACTTACCAAAGCCATAAGAAATGTGTGTCTTTATGCCTTTGGTCTTGCAAGAATCAGTTGTTTCTCTTTTTAGCAACGAAAAGTTGCACTTTGCGAGATGAGCTTCTCTTAAGGAACAAAGTTGTTTTTCACCGAGAAAGAAAGATCCATGACTGGATTCTCAGATGCATGTGATTCACTAGCCAGAGGCATAAGAAAGCTGTGTCCTGATGCCTTCTGTCTGACAGGAATCGACTCTTTCACTTGTTAGCAAAGCAAAGTTGCACTTTGCTCGTTGAGCTTCCCCTAAGGAACAACAGTGCTTTGCACCGTGAACGCAAGCTCCAGCCATGGAGTTTTAGATGCATATGATTTACTTTCCAAAACCATAACAAATATGTGCCCTGATGTCTCCTGTCTGTCAGAAATCAAGAGTTTCACGTTTTAGAAGAGCAAAGGTGCACTTTCCGATACGAGCTTCCCGTACGTAACAACTGTGTTTTTCGCCAAGAAAGAAAGCTTCAGACCTGCATTCTCGAATGTATATGAATCACTTGTCGAAGCCATACGAAATGTGTGACCTTTGGCCTTCTGTCTTGCAAGAATCAGCTGTTTCTCTTGTTAGCAACGCAAAATTGCACTTTGCGAGCTGAACTTCCCCTAAGGAACAACTGTGCTTTGCATCCAGAAAGAGAGCTCCAGTCCTGGATTCTCTGATGCATGTGTTTCACTAGCCAGAGCCATAAGAAAGCTGTGTCCGGATGCCTTCTGTCTGACAGGAATCGACTCTTTCACTTGTTAGTAGAAAAATGCTACTCTTTGCGAGCTGAACTTCCCCTAAGGAACAACTGTGCTTTGCATCCAGAGAGAGAGCACCAGTCCTGGATTCTCTGATGCATGTGATTCACTAGCCAGAGCCATAAGAAAGCTGTGTCCTGATGCCTTCTGTCTGACAGGAATCGACTCTTTCACTTGTTAGCAAAGCAAAGTTGCACTTTGCTCGTTGAGCTTCCCCTAAGGAACAACAGTGCTTTGCACCGTGAAAGCAAACTCCAGCCCTGGAGTTTTAGATGCATATGATTTACTTTCCAAAACCATAAGAAATATGTGCCCTGATGTCTCCTGTCTGGCAGAAATCAAGAGTTTCACGTGTTAGAAGAGCAAAGGTGCACTTTGCGATACGAGCTTCCCGTACGTAACAACTGTGTTTTTCACCAAGAGAGAAAGCTCCAGACCTGCATGCTCGAATGTATATGAATCACTTGTCGAAGCCATAAGAAATGTGTGTCCTTTAGCCTTCTGTCTTGCAAGAATCAGCTCTTTCTCTTGTTAGTAACGAAAAGTTGCACTTTGCGAGATGAGCTTCGCTTAAGGAACAAAGTTGTTTTTCACCGAGAAAGAAAGATCCAGGACTGGATTCTCAGATACATATTATTCACTTACCAAAGCCATAAGAAATGTGTGTCCTTATGCCTTTGGTCTTGCAAGAATCAGCTGTTTCTCTTGTTAGCAATGAAATTTGCCCTTTGCGAGATGAGCTTCCCCTAAGGAACAAAGTTTTTTTCACCGAGAAAGAAAGATCCATGACTGGATTCTCAGATGCATGTGATTCACTAGCCAGAGCCATAAGAAAGCTGTGTCCGGATGCCTTCTGTCTGACAGGAATCGACTCTTTCACTTGTTAGTAGAAAAATGCTACTCTTTGCGAGCTGAACTTCCCCTAAGGAACAACTGTGCTTTGCATCCAGAGAGAGAGCTCCAGTCCTGGATTCTCTGATGCATGTGATTCACTAGCCAGAGCCATAAGAAAGCTGTGTCCTGATGCCTTCTGTCTGACAGGAATCGACTCTTTCACTTGTTAGCCAAGCAAAGTTGCACTTTGCTCGTTGAGCTTCCCCTATGGAACAACAGTGCTTTGCACCGTGAAAGCAAACTCCAGCCCTGGAGTTTTAGATGCATATGATTTACTTTCCAAAACCATAAGAAATATGTGCCCTGATGTCTCCTGTCTGTCAGAAATCAAGAGTTTTACGTGTTAGAAGAGCAAAGGTGCATTTTGCGATACGAGCTTCCCGTACGTAACAACTGTGTTTTTCACCAAGAGAGAAAGCTCCAGACCTGCATGCTCGAAGGTATATGAATCACTTGTCGAAGCCATAAGAAATGTGTGTCCTTTAGCCTTCTGTCTTGCAAGAATCAGCTGTTTCTCTTTTTAGCAACGAAAAGTTGCACTTTGCGAGATGAGCTTCTCTTAAGGAACAAAGTTGTTTTTCACCGAGAAAGAAAGATCCAGGACCGGATTCTCAGATGCATATTATTCACTTACCAAAGCCATAAGAAATGTGTGTCTTCATGCCTTTGGTCTTGCAAGAATCAGCTGTTTCTCTGTTAGCAATGAAATTTGCACATTGCGAGATGAGCTTCTCTTAAGGAACAAAGTTGTTTTTCACCGAGAAAGAAAGATCCAGGACCGGATTCTCAGATGCATATTATTCACTTACCAAAGCCATAAGAAATGTGTGTCTTTATGCCTTTGGTCTTGCAAGAATCAGCTGTTTCTCTTTTTAGCAACGAAAAGTTGCACTTTGCGAGATGAGCTTCTCTTAAGGAACAAAGTTGTTTTTCACCGAGAAAGAAAGATCCATGACTGGATTCTCAGATGCATGTGATTCACTAGCCAGAGGCATAAGAAAGCTGTGTCCTGATGCCTTCTGTCTGACAGGAATCGACTCTTTCACTTGTTAGCAAAGCAAAGTTGCACTTTGCTCGTTGAGCTTCCCCTAAGGAACAACAGTGCTTTGCACCGTGAAAGCAAGCTCCAGCCCTGGAGTTTTAGATGCAAATGATTTACTTTCCAAAACCATAAGAAATATGTGCCCTGATGTCTCCTGTCTGTCAGAAATCAAGAGTTTCACGTGTTAGAAGAGCAAAGGTGCACTTTGCGATACGAGCTTCCCGTACGTAACAACTGTGTTTTTCACCAAGAAAGAAAGCTCCAGACCTGCATTCTCGAATGTATATGAATCACTTGTCGAAGCCATAAGAAATGTGTGTCCTTTAGCCTTCTGTCTTGCAAGAATCAGCTGTTTCTCTTGTTAGCAACGAAAAGTTGCACTTTGCGAGATGAGCTTCGCTTAAGAAACAAGGTTGTTTTTCACCGAGAAAGAAAGATCCATGACTGGATTCTCAGATGCATATGAGAATCCTTCTAAAGCCATAAGAAATATGTGTCCTGATACATTCTTTCTGACAGGAATCGACTGTTTCACTTGTTAGCAGAAAAATGCTAGTCTTTGCGAGCTGAACTTCCCCTAAGGAACAACAGTGCTTTGCATCCAGAAAGAGAGCTCCAGTCCTGGATTCTCTGATGCATGTGATTCACTAGCCAGAGCCATAAGAAAGCTGTGTCCTGATGCCTTCTGTCTGACAGGAATCGACTGTTTCACTTGTTAGCAAAGCAAAGTTGCACTTTGCTCGTTGAGCTTCCCCTATGGAACAACAGTGCTTTGCACCGTGAAAGCAAACTCCAGCCCTGGAGTTTTAGATGCATATGATTTACTTTCCAAAACCATAAGAAATATGTGCCCTGATGTCTCCTGTCTGTCAGAAATCAAGAGTTTTACGTGTTAGAAGAGCAAAGGTGCATTTTGCGATACGAGCTTCCCGTACGTAACAACTGTGTTTTTCACCAAGAGAGAAAGCTCCAGACCTGCATGCTCGAAGGTATATGAATCACTTGTCGAAGCCATAAGAAATGTGTGTCCTTTAGCCTTCTGTCTTGCAAGAATCAGCTGTTTCTCTTTTTAGCAACGAAAAGTTGCACTTTGCGAGATGAGCTTCTCTTAAGGAACAAAGTTGTTTTTCACCGAGAAAGAAAGATCCAGGACCGGATTCTCAGATGCATATTATTCACTTACCAAAGCCATAAGAAATGTGTGTCTTCATGCCTTTGGTCTTGCAAGAATCAGCTGTTTCTCTGTTAGCAATGAAATTTGCACATTGCGAGATGAGCTTCTCTTAAGGAACAAAGTTGTTTTTCACCGAGAAAGAAAGATCCAGGACCGGATTCTCAGATGCATATTATTCACTTACCAAAGCCATAAGAAATGTGTGTCTTTATGCCTTTGGTCTTCCAAGAATCAGCTGTTTCTCTTTTTAGCAACGAAAAGTTGCACTTTGCGAGATGAGCTTCTCTTAAGGAACAAAGTTGTTTTTCACCGAGAAAGAAAGATCCATGACTGGATTCTCAGATGCATGTGATTCACTAGCCAGAGGCATAAGAAAGCTGTGTCCTGATGCCTTCTGTCTGACAGGAATCGACTCTTTCACTTGTTAGCAAAGCAAAGTTGCACTTTGCTCGTTGAGCTTCCCCTAAGGAACAACAGTGCTTTGCACCGTGAACGCAAGCTCCAGCCATGGAGTTTTAGATGCATATGATTTACTTTCCAAAACCATAAGAAATATGTGCCCTGATGTCTCCTGTCTGGCAGAAATCAAGAGTTTCACGTTTTAGAAGAGCAAAGGTGCACTTTCCGATACGAGCTTCCCGTACGTAACAACTGTGTTTTTCGCCAAGAAAGAAAGCTTCAGACCTGCATTCTCGAATGTATATGAATCACTTGTCGAAGCCATACGAAATGTGTGACCTTTGGCCTTCTGTCTTGCAAGAATCTGCTGTTTCTCTTGTTAGCAACGCAAAATTGCACTTTGCGAGCTGAACTTCCCCTAAGGAACAACTGTGCTTTGCATCCAGAAAGAGAGCTCCAGTCCTGGATTCTCTGATGCATGTGTTTCACTAGCCAGAGCCATAAGAAAGCTGTGTCCTGATGCCTTCTGTCTGACAGGAATCGACTCTTTCACTTGTTAGCCAAGCAAAGTTGCACTTTGCTCGTTGAGCTTTCCCTAAGGAACAACAGTGCTTTGCACCGTGAAAGCAAACTCCAGCCCTGGAGTTTTAGATGCATATGATTTACTTTCCAAAACCATAAGAAATATGTGCCCTGATGTCTCCTGTCTGGCAGAAATCAAGAGTTTCACGTGTTAGAAGAGCAAAGGTGCACTTTGCGATACGAGCTTCCCGTACGTAACAACTGTGTTTTTCACCAAGAGAGAAAGCTCCAGATCTTCATGCTCGAAGGTATATGAATCACTAGTCGAAGCCATAAGAAATGTGTGTCCTTTAGCCTTCTGTCTTGCAAGAATCAGCTCCTTCTCGTGTTAGAAACGAAAAGTTGCACTTTGCGAGATGAGCTTCGCTTAAGGAACAAAGTTGTTTTTCACCGAGAAAGAAAGATCCATGACTGGATTCTCAGATGCATATGAGAATTTTTCTAAAGCCATAAGAAATATGTGTCCTAATACATTCTTTCTGACAGGAATCGACTGTTTCACTTGTTAGCAGAAAAATGCTAGTCTTTGCGAGCTGAAATTCCCCTAAGGAACAACTGTGCTTTGCATCCAGAAAGAGAGCTCCAGTCCTGGATTCTCTGATGCATGTGATTCACTAGCCAGAGCCATAAGAAAGCTGTGTCCTGATGCCTTCTGTCTGACAGGAATCGACTGTTTCACTTGTTAGCAAAGCAAAGTTGCACTTTTCTCGTTGAGCTTTCCCTAAGGAACAACAGTGCTTTGCACCGTGAAAGCAAACTCCAGCCCTGGAGTTTTAGATGCATATGATTTACTTTCCAAAACCATAAGAAATATGTGCCCTGATGTCTCCTGTCTGTCAGAAATCAAGAGTTTCACGTGTTAGAAGAGCAAAGGTGCACTTTGCGATACGAGCTTCCCGTACGTAACAACTGTGTTTTTCACCAAGAGAGAAAGCTCCAGGCCTGCATGCTCGAATGTATATGAATCACTTGTCGAAGCCATAAGAAATGTGTGTCCTTTAGCCTTCTGTCTTGCAAGAATCAGCTCTTTCTCTTGTTAGCAACGAAAAGTTGCACTTTGCGAGATGAGCTTCGCTTAAGAAACAAAGTTGTTTTTCACCGAGAAAGAAAGATCCAGGACTGGATTCTCAGATACATATTATTCACTTACCAAAGCCATAAGAAATGTGTGTCCTTATGCCTTTGGTCTTGCAAGAATTAGCTGTTTCTCTTGTTAGCAATGAAATTTGCCCTTTGCGAGATGAGCTTAACCTAAGGAACAAAGTTGTTTTTCACCGAGAAAGAAAGATCCATGACTGGATTCTCAGATGCATGTGATTCACTATCCAGAGCCATAAGAAAGCTGTGTCCTGATGCCTTCTGTCTGTCAGGAATCGACTGTTTCACTTGTTAGTAGAAAAATGCTACTCTTTGCGAGCTGAACTTCCCCTAAGGAACAACTGTGCTTTGCATCCAGAGAGAGAGCTCCAGTCCTGGATTCTCTGATGCATGTGATTCACTAGCCAGAGCCATAAGAAAGCTGTGTCCTGATGCCTTCTGTCTGACAGGAATCGACTCTTTCACTTGTTAGCAAAGCAAAGTTGCACTTTGCTCGTTGAGCTTCCCCTAAGGAACAACAGTGCTTTGCACCGTGAAAGCAAACTCCAGCCCTGGAGTTTTAGATACATATGATTTACTTTCCAAAACCATAAGAAATATGTGCCCTGATGTCTCCTGTCTGTCAGAAATCAAGAGTTTCACGTGTTAGAAGAGCAAAGGTGCACTTTGCGATACGAGCTTCCCGTACGTAACAACTGTGTTTTTCACCAAGAAAGAAAGCTCCAGACCTGCATGCTCGAATGTATATGAATCACTTGTCGAAGCCATAAGAAATGTGTGTCCTTTAGCCTTCTGTCTTGCAAGAATCAGCTGTTTCTCTTGTTAGCAACGAAAAGTTGCACTTTGCGAGATGAGCTTCTCTTAAGGAACAAAGTTGTTTTTCACCGAGAAAGAAAGATCCAGGACCGGATTCTCAGATGCATATTATTCACTTACCAAAGCCATAAGAAATGTGTGTCTTCATGCCTTTGGTCTTGCAAGAATCAGCTGTTTCTCTGTTAGCAATGAAATTTGCACATTGCGAGATGAGCTTCTCCTAAGGAACAAAGTTGTTTTTCACCGAGAAAGAAAGATCCAGGACCGGATTCTCAGATGCATATTATTCACTTACCAAAGCCATAAGAAATGTCTGTCTTTATGCCTTTGGTCTTGCAAGAATCAGCTGTTTCTCTTTTTAGCAACGAAAAGTTGCACTTTGCGAGATGAGCTTCTCTTAAGGAACAAAGTTGTTTTTCACCGAGAAAGAAAGATCCATGACTGGATTCTCAGATGCATGTGATTCACTAGCCAGAGGCATAAGAAAGCTGTGTCCTGATGCCTTCTGTCTGACAGGAATCGACTCTTTCACTTGTTAGCAAAGCAAAGTTGCACTTTGCTCGTTGAGCTTCCCCTAAGGAACAACAGTGCTTTGCACCGTGAACGCAAGCTCCAGCCATGGAGTTTTAGATGCATATGATTTACTTTCCAAAACCATAACAAATATGTGCCCTGATGTCTCCTGTCTGGCAGAAATCAAGAGTTTCACGTTTTAGAAGAGCAAAGGTGCACTTTCCGATACGAGCTTCCCGTACGTAACAACTGTGTTTTTCGCCAAGAAAGAAAGCTTCAGACCTGCATTCTCGAATGTATATGAATCACTTGTCGAAGCCATACGAAATGTGTGACCTTTGGCCTTCTGTCTTGCAAGAATCAGCTGTTTCTCTTGTTAGCAACGCAAAATTGCACTTTGCGAGCTGAACTTCCCCTAAGGAACAACTGTGCTTTGCATCCAGAAAGAGAGCTCCAGTCCTGGATTCTCTGATGCATGTGTTTCACTAGCCAGAGCCATAAGAAAGCTGTGTCCTGATGCCTTCTGTCTGACAGGAATCGACTCTTTCACTTGTTAGCAAAGCAAAGTTGCACTTTGCTCGTTGAGCTTTCCCTAAGGAACAACAGTGCTTTGCACCGTGAAAGCAAACTCCAGCCCTGGAGTTTTAGATGCATATGATTTACTTTCCAAAACCATAAGAAATATGTGCCCTGATGTCTCCTGTCTGTCAGAAATCAAGAGTTTCACGTGTTAGAAGAGCAAAGGTGCACTTTGCGATACGAGCTTCCCGTACGTAACAACTGTGTTTTTCACCAAGAGAGAAAGCTCCAGACCTGCATGCTCGAAGGTATATGAATCACTTGTCGAAGCCATAAGAAATGTGTGTCCTTTAGCCTTCTGTCTTGCAAGAATCAGCTCCTTCTCGTGTTAGAAACGAAAAGTTGCACTTTGCGAGATGAGCTTCGCTTAAGGAACAAAGTTGTTTTTCACCGAGAAAGAAAGATCCAGGACCGGATTCTCAGATGCATATTATTCACTTACCAAAGCCATAAGAAATGTGTGTCTTCATGCCTTTGGTCTTGCAAGAATCAGCTGTTTCTCTGTTAGCAATGAAATTTGCACTTTGCGAGATGAGCTTCGCTTAAGGAACAAAGTTGTTTTTCACCGAGAAAGAATGATCCAGGACTGGATTCTCAGATACATATTATTCACTTACCAAAGCCATAAGAAATGTGTGTCCTTATGCCTTTGGTCTTGCAAGAATCAGCTGTTTCTCTTGTTAGCAATGAAATTTGCCCTTTGCGAGATGAGCTTCCCCTAAGGAACAAAGTTTTTTTCACCGAGAAAGAAAGATCCATGACTGGATTCTCAGATGCATGTGATTCACTAGCCAGAGCCATAAGAAAGCTGTGTCCGGATGCCTTCTGTCTGTCAGGAATCGACTGTTTCACTTGTTAGTAGAAAAATGCTACTCTTTGCGAGCTGAACTTCCCCTAAGGAACAACTGTGCTTTGCATCCAGAGAGAGAGCTCCAGTCCTGGATTCTCTGATGCATGTGATTCACTAGCCAGAGCCATAAGAAAGCTGTGTCCTGATGCCTTCTGTCTGACAGGAATCGACTCTTTCACTTGTTAGCAAAGCAAAGTTGCACTTTGCTCGTTGAGCTTCCCCTATGGAACAACAGTGCTTTGCACCGTGAAAGCAAGCTCCAGCACTGGAGTTTTAGATGCATATGATTTACTTTCCAAAACCATAAGAAATATGTGCCCTCATGTCTCCTGTCTGGCAGAAATCAAGAGTTTCACGTGTTAGAAGAGCAAAGGTGCACTTTGCGATACGAGCTTCCCGTACGTAACAACTGTGTTTTTCACCAAGAGAGAAAGCTCCAGACCTGCATGCTCGAAGGTATATGAATCACTTGTCGAAGCCATAAGAAATGTGTGTCCTTTAGCCTTCTGTCTTGCAAGAATCAGCTCTTTCTCTTTTTAGCAACGAAAAGTTGCACTTTGCGAGATGAGCTTCTCTTAAGGAACAAAGTTGTTTTTCACCGAGAAAGAAAGATCCAGGACCGGATTCTCAGATGCATATTATTCACTTACCAAAGCCATAAGAAATGTGTGTCTTCATGCCTTTGGTCTTGCAAGAATCAGCTGTTTCTCTGTTAGCAATGAAATTTGCACATTGCGAGATGAGCTTCTCTTAAGGAACAAAGTTGTTTTTCACCGAGAAAGAAAGATCCAGGACCGGATTCTCAGATGCATATTATTCACTTACCAAAGCCATAAGAAATGTGTGTCTTTATGCCTTTGGTCTTGCAAGAATCAGCTGTTTCTCTTGTTAGCAACGAAAAGTTGCACTTTGCGAGATGAGCTTCTCTTAAGGAACAAAGTTGTTTTTCACCGAGAAAGAAAGATCCATGACTGGTTTCTCAGATCCATGTGATTCACTAGCCAGAGGCATAAGAAAGCTGTGTCCTGATGCCTTCTGTCTGACAGGAATCGACTCTTTCACTTGTTAGCAAAGCAAAGTTGCACTTTGCTCGTTGAGCTTCCCCTAAGGAACAACAGTGCTTTGCACCGTGAAAGCAAACTCCAGCCCTGGAGTTTTAGATACATATGATTTACTTTCCAAAACCATAAGAAATATGTGCCCTGATGTCTCCTGTCTGTCAGAAATCAAGAGTTTCACGTTTTAGAAGAGCAAAGGTGCACTTTGCGATACGAGCTTCCCGTACGTAACAACTGTTTTTTTCGCCAAGAAAGAAAGCTTCAGACCTGCATTCTCGAATGTATATGAATCACTTGTCGAAGTCATACGAAATGTGTGACCTTTGGCCTTCTGTCTTGCAAGAATCAGCTGTTTCTCTTGTTAGCAACGCAAAATTGCACTTTGCGAGCTGAACTTCCCCTAATGAACAACTGTGCTTTGCATCCAGAAAGAGAGCTCCAGTCCTGGATTCTCTGATGCATGTGTTTCACTAGCCAGAGCCATAAGAAAGCTGTGTCCTGATGCCTTCTGTCTGACAGGAATCGACTCTTTCACTTGTTAGCCAAGCAAAGTTGCACTTTGCTCGTTGAGCTTTCCCTAAGGAACAACAGTGCTTTGCACCGTGAAAGCAAGCTCCAGCCCTGGAGTTTTAGATGCAAATGATTTACTTTCCAAAACCATAAGAAATATGTGCCCTGATGTCTCCTGTCTGTCAGAAATCAAGAGTTTCACGTGTTAGAAGAGCAAAGGTGCACTTTGCGATACGAGCTTCCCGTACGTAACAACTGTGTTTTTCACCAAGAGAGAAAGCTCCAGACCTGCATGCTCGAAGGTATATGAATCACTTGTCGAAGCCATAAGAAATGTGTGTCCTTTAGCCTTCTGTCTTGCAAGAATCAGCTCCTTCTCGTGTTAGAAACGAAAAGTTGCACTTTGCGAGATGAGCTTCGCTTAAGGAACAAAGTTGTTTTTCACCGAGAAAGAAAGATCCATGACTGGATTCTCAGATGCATATGAGAATTTTCCTAAAGCCATAAGAAATATGTGTCCTAATACATTCTTTCTGACAGGAATCGACTGTTTCACTTGTTAGCAGAAAAATGCTAGTCTTTGCGAGCTGAACTTCCCCTAAGGAACAACTGTGCTTTGCATCCAGAAAGAGAGCTCCAGTCCTGGATTCTCTGATGCATGTGATTCACTAGCCAGAGCCATAAGAAAGCTGTGTCCTGATGCCTTCTGTCTGACAGGAATCGACTGTTTCACTTGTTAGCAAAGCAAAGTTGCACTTTGCTCGTTGAGCTTTCCCTAAGGAACAACAGTGCTTTGCACCGTGAAAGCAAACTCCAGCCCTGGAGTTTTAGATGCATATGATTTACTTTCCAAAACCATAAGAAATATGTGCCCTGATGTCTCCTGTCTGTCAGAAATCAAGAGTTTCACGTGTTAGAAGAGCAAAGGTGCACTTTGCGATACGAGCTTCCCATACGTAACAACTGTGTTTTTCACCAAGAGAGAAAGCTCCAGACCTGCATGCTCGAAGGTATATGAATCACTTGTCGAAGCCATAAGAAATGTGTGTCCTTTAGCCTTCTGTCTTGCAAGAATCAGCTGTTTCTCTTGTTAGCAACGAAAAGTTGCACTTTGCGAGATGAGCTTCTCTTAAGGAACAAAGTTGTTTTTCACCGAGAAAGAAAGATCCAGGACCGGATTCTCAGATGCATATTATTCACTTACCAAAGCCATAAGAAATGTGTGTCTTCATGCCTTTGGTCTTGCAAGAATCAGCTGTTTCTCTGTTAGCAATGAAATTTGCACATTGCGAGATGAGCTTCTCTTAAGGAACAAAGTTGTTTTTCACCGAGAAAGAAAGATCCAGGACCGGATTCTCAGATGCATATTATTCACTTACCAAAGCCATAAGAAATGTGTGTCTTTATGCCTTTGGTCTTGCAAGAATCAGCTGTTTCTCTTTTTAGCAACGAAAAGTTGCACTTTGCGAGATGAGCTTCTCTTAAGGAACAAAGTTGTTTTTCACCGAGAAAGAAAGATCCAGGACCGGATTCTCAGATGCATATTATTCACTTACCAAAGCCATAAGAAATGTGTGTCTTCATGCCTTTGGTCTTGCAAGAATCAGCTGTTTCTCTGTTAGCAATGAAATTTGCACATTGCGAGATGAGCTTCTCTTAAGGAACAAAGTTGTTTTTCACCGAGAAAGAAAGATCCAGGACCGGATTCTCAGATGCATATTATTCACTTACCAAAGCCATAAGAAATGTCTGTCTTTATGCCTTTGGTCTTGCAAGAATCAGCTGTTTCTCTTTTTAGCAACGAAAAGTTGCACTTTGCGAGATGAGCTTCTCTTAAGGAACAAAGTTGTTTTTCACCGAGAAAGAAAGATCCATGACTGGATTCTCAGATGCATGTGATTCACTAGCCAGAGGCATAAGAAAGCTGTGTCCTGATGCCTTCTGTCTGACAGGAATCGACTCTTTCACTTGTTAGCAAAGCAAAGTTGCACTTTGCTCGTTGAGCTTCCCCTAAGGAACAACAGTGCTTTGCACCGTGAACGCAAGCTCCAGCCATGGAGTTTTAGATGCATATGATTTACTTTCCAAAACCATAAGAAATATGTGCCCTGATGTCTCCTGTCTGGCAGAAATCAAGAGTTTCACGTTTTAGAAGAGCAAAGGTGCACTTTCCGATACGAGCTTCCCGTACGTAACAACTGTGTTTTTCGCCAAGAAAGAAAGCTTCAGACCTGCATTCTCGAATGTATATGAATCACTTGTCGAAGCCATACGAAATGTGTGACCTTTGGCCTTCTGTCTTGCAAGAATCAGCTGTTTCTCTTGTTAGCAACGCAAAATTGCACTTTGCGAGCTGAACTTCCCCTAAGGAACAACTGTGCTTTGCATCCAGAAAGAGAGCTCCAGTCCTGGATTCTCTGATGCATGTGTTTCACTAGCCAGAGCCATAAGAAAGCTGTGTCCTGATGCCTTCTGTCTGACAGGAATCGACTCTTTCACTTGTTAGCCAAGCAAAGTTGCACTTTGCTCGTTGAGCTTCCCCTAAGGAACAACAGTGCTTTGCACCGTGAACGCAAACTCCAGCCATGGAGTTTTAGATGCATATGATTTACTTTCCAAAACCATAAGAAATATGTGCCCTGATGTCTCCTGTCTGGCAGAAATCAAGAGTTTCACGTGTTAGAAGAGCAAAGGTGCACTTTGCGATACGAGCTTCCCGTACGTAACAACTGTGTTTTTCGCCAAGAAAGAAAGCTTCAGACCTGCATTCTCGAATGTATATGAATCACTTGTCGAAGCCATACGAAATGTGTGACCTTTGGCCTTCAGTCTTGCAAGAATCAGCTGTTTCTCTTGTTAGCAACGCAAAATTGCACTTTGCGAGCTGAACTTCCCCTAAGGAACAACTGTGCTTTGCATCCAGAAAGAGAGCTCCAGTCCTGGATTCTCTGATGCATGTGTTTCACTAGCCAGAGCCATAAGAAAGCTGTGTCCTGATGCCTTCTGTCTGACAGGAATCGACTCTTTCACTTGTTAGCCAAGCAAAGTTGCACTTTGCTCGTTGAGCTTTCCCTAAGGAACAACAGTGCTTTGCACCGTGAAAGCAAACTCCAGCCATGGAGTTTTAGATGCATATGATTTACTTTCCAAAACCATAAGAAATATGTGCCCTGATGTCTCCTGTCTGGCAGAAATCAAGAGTTTCACGTGTTAGAAGAGCAAAGGTGCACTTTGCGATACGAGCTTCCCGTACGTAACAACTGTGTTTTTCACCAAGAGAGAAAGCTCCAGACCTGCATGCTCGAAGGTATATGAATCACTTGTCGAAGCCATAAGAAATGTGTGTCCTTTAGCCTTCTGTCTTGCAAGAATCAGCTCCTTCTCGTGTTAGAAACGAAAAGTTGCACTTTGCGAGATGAGCTTCGCTTAAGGAACAAAGTTGTTTTTCACCGAGAAAGAAAGATCCATGACTGGATTCTCAGATGCATATGAGAATTTTTCTAAAGCCATAAGAAATATGTGTCCTAATACATTCTTTCTGACAGGAATCGACTGTTTCACTTGTTAGCAGAAAAATGCTAGTCTTTGCGAGCTGAACTTCCCCTAAGGAACAACTGTGCTTTGCATCCAGAAAGAGAGCTCCAGTCCTGGATTCTCTGATGCATGTGATTCACTAGCCAGAGCCATAAGAAAGCTGTGTCCTGATGCCTTCTGTCTGACAGGAATCGACTGTTTCACTTGTTAGCAAAGCAAAGTTGCACTTTGCTCGTTGAGCTTCCCCTAAGGAACAACAGTGCTTTGCACCGTGAAAGCAAACTCCAGCCCTGGAGTTTTAGATGCATATGATTTACTTTCCAAAACCATAAGAAATATGTGCCCTGATGTCTCCTGTCTGTCAGAAATCAAGAGTTTCACGTGTTAGAAGAGCAAAGGTGCACTTTGCGATACGAGCTTCCCGTACGTAACAACTGTGTTTTTCACCAAGAGAGAAAGCTCCAGACCTGCATGCTCGAATGTATATGAATCACTTGTCGAAGCCATAAGAAATGTGTGTCCTTTAGCCTTCTGTCTTGCAAGAATCAGCTCTTTCTCTTGTTAGTAACGAAAAGTTGCACTTTGCGAGATGAGCTTCGCTTAAGGAACAAAGTTGTTTTTCACCGAGAAAGAAAGATCCAGGACTGGATTCTCAGATACATATTATTCACTTACCAAAGCCATAAGAAATGTGTGTCTTTATGCCTTTGGTCTTGCAAGAATCAGCTGTTTCTCTTGTTAGCAATGAAATTTGCCCTTTGTGAGATGAGCTTCTCCTAAGGAACAAAGTTTTTTTCACCGAGAAAGAAAGATCCAGGACTGGATTCTCAGATGCATGTGATTCACTAGCCAGAGCCATAAGAAAGCTGTGTCCGGATGCCTTCTGTCTGTCAGGAATCGACTGTTTCACTTGTTAGTAGAAAAATGCTACTCTTTGCGAGCTGAACTTCCCCTAAGGAACAACTGTGCTTTGCATCCAGAGAGAGAGCTCCAGTCCTGGATTCTCTGATGCATGTGATTCACTAGCCAGAGCCATAAGAAAGCTGTGTCCTGATGCCTTCTGTCTGACAGGAATCGACTGTTTCACTTGTTAGCAAAGCAAAGTTGCACTTTGCTCGTTGAGCTTCCCCTAAGGAACAACAGTGCTTTGCACCGTGAAAGCAAGCTCCAGCCCTGGAGTTTTAGATGCATATGATTTACTTTCCAAAACCATAAGAAATATGTGCCCTCATGTCTCCTGTCTGGCAGAAATCAAGAGTTTCACGTGTTAGAAGAGCAAAGGTGCATTTTGCGATACGACCTTCCCGTACGTAACAACTGTGTTTTTCACCAAGAGAGAAAGCTCCAGACCTGCATGCTCGAATGTATATGAATCACTTGTCGAAGCCATAAGAAATGTGTGTCCTTTAGCCTTCTGTCTTGCAAGAATCAGCTCCTTCTCGTGTTAGAAACGAAAAGTTGCACTTTGCGAGATGAGCTTCGCTTAAGGAACAAAGTTGTTTTTCACCGAGAAAGAAAGATCCAGGACTGGATTCTCAGATGCATATGAGAATTTTTCTAAAGCCATAAGAAATATGTGTCCTAATACATTCTTTCTGACAGGAATCGACTGTTTCACTTGTTAGCAGAAAAATGCTAGTCTTTGCGAGCTGAACTTCCCCTAAGGAACAACTGTGCTTTGCATCCAGAAAGAGAGCTCCAGTCCTGGATTCTCTGATGCATGTGATTCACTAGCCAGAGCCATAAGAAAGCTGTGTCCTGATGCCTTCTGTCTGACAGGAATCGACTGTTTCACTTGTTAGCAAAGCAAAGTTGCACTTTGCTCGTTGAGCTTTCCCTAAGGAACAACAGTGCTTTGCACCGTGAAAGCAAACTCCAGCCCTGGAGTTTTAGATGCATATGATTTACTTTCCAAAACCATAAGAAATATGTGCCCTGATGTCTCCTGTCTGGCAGAAATCAAGAGTTTCACGTGTTAGAAGAGCAAAGGTGCACTTTGCGATACGAGCTTCCCATACGTAACAACTGTGTTTTTCACCAAGAGAGAAAGCTCCAGACCTGCATGCTCGAATGTATATGAATCACTTGTCGAAGCCATAAGAAATGTGTGTCCTTTAGCCTTCTGTCTTGCAAGAATCAGCTGTTTCTCTTGTTAGCAACGAAAAGTTGCACTTTGCGAGATGAGCTTCTCTTAAGGAACAAAGTTGTTTTTCACCGAGAAAGAAAGATCCAGGACCGGATTCTCAGATGCATATTATTCACTTACCAAAGCCATAAGAAATGTGTGTCTTCATGCCTTTGGTCTTGCAAGAATCAGCTGTTTCTCTGTTAGCAATGAAATTTGCACATTGCGAGATGAGCTTCTCTTAAGGAACAAAGTTGTTTTTCACCGAGAAAGAAAGATCCAGGACCGGATTCTCAGATGCATATTATTCACTTACCAAAGCCATAAGAAATGTGTGTCTTTATGCCTTTGGTCTTGCAAGAATCAGCTGTTTCTCTTTTTAGCAACGAAAAGTTGCACTTTGCGAGATGAGCTTCTCTTAAGGAACAAAGTTGTTTTTCACCGAGAAAGAAAGATCCAGGACCGGATTCTCAGATGCATATTATTCACTTACCAAAGCCATAAGAAATGTGTGTCTTCATGCCTTTGGTCTTGCAAGAATCAGCTGTTTCTCTGTTAGCAATGAAATTTGCACATTGCGAGATGAGCTTCTCTTAAGGAACAAAGTTGTTTTTCACCGAGAAAGAAAGATCCAGGACCGGATTCTCAGATGCATATTATTCACTTACCAAAGCCATAAGAAATGTCTGTCTTTATGCCTTTGGTCTTGCAAGAATCAGCTGTTTCTCTTTTTAGCAACGAAAAGTTGCACTTTGCGAGATGAGCTTCTCTTAAGGAACAAAGTTGTTTTTCACCGAGAAAGAAAGATCCATGACTGGATTCTCAGATGCATGTGATTCACTAGCCAGAGGCATAAGAAAGCTGTGTCCTGATGCCTTCTGTCTGACAGGAATCGACTCTTTCACTTGTTAGCAAAGCAAAGTTGCACTTTGCTCGTTGAGCTTCCCCTAAGGAACAACAGTGCTTTGCACCGTGAACGCAAGCTCCAGCCATGGAGTTTTAGATGCATATGATTTACTTTCCAAAACCATAAGAAATATGTGCCCTGATGTCTCCTGTCTGGCAGAAATCAAGAGTTTCACGTTTTAGAAGAGCAAAGGTGCACTTTCCGATACGAGCTTCCCGTACGTAACAACTGTGTTTTTCGCCAAGAAAGAAAGCTTCAGACCTGCATTCTCGAATGTATATGAATCACTTGTCGAAGCCATACGAAATGTGTGACCTTTGGCCTTCTGTCTTGCAAGAATCAGCTGTTTCTCTTGTTAGCAACGCAAAATTGCACTTTGCGAGCTGAACTTCCCCTAAGGAACAACTGTGCTTTGCATCCAGAAAGAGAGCTCCAGTCCTGGATTCTCTGATGCATGTGTTTCACTAGCCAGAGCCATAAGAAAGCTGTGTCCTGATGCCTTCTGTCTGACAGGAATCGACTCTTTCACTTGTTAGCCAAGCAAAGTTGCACTTTGCTCGTTGAGCTTTCCCTAAGGAACAACAGTGCTTTGCACCGTGAAAGCAAACTCCAGCCATGGAGTTTTAGATGCATATGATTTACTTTCCAAAACCATAAGAAATATGTGCCCTGATGTCTCCTGTCTGTCAGAAATCAAGAGTTTCACGTGTTAGAAGAGCAAAGGTGCACTTTGCGATACGAGCTTCCCGTACGTAACAACTGTGTTTTTCACCAAGAGAGAAAGCTCCAGACCTGCATGCTCGAAGGTATATGAATCACTTGTCGAAGCCATAAGAAATGTGTGTCCTTTAGCCTTCTGTCTTGCAAGAATCAGCTCCTTCTCGTGTTAGAAACGAAAAGTTGCACTTTGCGAGATGAGCTTCGCTTAAGGAACAAAGTTGTTTTTCACCGAGAAAGAAAGATCCATGACTGGATTCTCAGATGCATATGAGAATTTTTCTAAAGCCATAAGAAATATGTGTCCTAATACATTCTTTCTGACAGGAATCGACTGTTTCACTTGTTAGCAGAAAAATGCTAGTCTTTGCGAGCTGAACTTCCCCTAAGGAACAACTGTGCTTTGCATCCAGAAAGAGAGCTCCAGTCCTGGATTCTCTGATGCATGTGATTCACTAGCCAGAGCCATAAGAAAGCTGTGTCCTGATGCCTTCTGTCTGACAGGAATCGACTCTTTCACTTGTTAGCCAAGCAAAGTTGCACTTTGCTCGTTGAGCTTTCCCTAAGGAACAACAGTGCTTTGCACCGTGAAAGCAAACTCCAGCCATGGAGTTTTAGATGCATATGATTTACTTTCCAAAACCATAAGAAATATGTGCCCTGATGTCTCCTGTCTGGCAGAAATCAAGAGTTTCACGTGTTAGAAGAGCAAAGGTGCACTTTGCGATACGAGCTTCCCGTACGTAACAACTGTGTTTTTCACCAAGAGAGAAAGCTCCAGACCTGCATGC
The DNA here is from genome assembly GCF_047495875.1 of Pithys albifrons albifrons. Taxonomy (NCBI): domain Eukaryota; kingdom Metazoa; phylum Chordata; class Aves; order Passeriformes; family Thamnophilidae; genus Pithys; species Pithys albifrons. The sequence continues at coordinate 39,778,429 of NC_092465.1, read as the reverse complement.
TCGAAGGTATATGAATCACTTGTCGAAGCCATAAGAAATGTGTGTCCTTTAGCCTTCTGTCTTGCAAGAATCAGCTCCTTCTCGTGTTAGAAACGAAAAGTTGCACTTTGCGAGATGAGCTTCGCTTAAGGAACAAAGTTGTTTTTCACCGAGAAAGAAAGATCCATGACTGGATTCTCAGATGCATATGAGAATTTTTCTAAAGCCATAAGAAATATGTGTCCTAATACATTCTTTCTGACAGGAATCGACTGTTTCACTTGTTAGCAGAAAAATGCTAGTCTTTGCGAGCTGAACTTCCCCTAAGGAACAACTGTGCTTTGCATCCAGAAAGAGAGCTCCAGTCCTGGATTCTCTGATGCATGTGATTCACTAGCCAGAGCCATAAGAAAGCTGTGTCCTGATGCCTTCTGTCTGACAGGAATCGACTCTTTCACTTGTTAGCAAAGCAAAGTTGCACTTTGCTCGTTGAGCTTCCCCTAAGGAACAACAGTGCTTTGCACCGTGAAAGCAAACTCCAGCCCTGGAGTTTTAGATACATATGATTTACTTTCCAAAACCATAAGAAATATGTGCCCTGATGTCTCCTGTCTGTCAGAAATCAAGAGTTTCACGTGTTAGAAGAGCAAAGGTGCACTTTGCGATACGAGCTTCCCGTACGTAACAACTGTGTTTTTCACCAAGAAAGAAAGCTCCAGACCTGCATGCTCGAATGTATATGAATCACTTGTCGAAGCCATAAGAAATGTGTGTCCTTTAGCCTTCTGTCTTGCAAGAATCAGCTGTTTCTCTTGTTAGCAACGAAAAGTTGCACTTTGCGAGATGAGCTTCTCTTAAGGAACAAAGTTGTTTTTCACCGAGAAAGAAAGATCCAGGACCGGATTCTCAGATGCATATTATTCACTTACCAAAGCCATAAGAAATGTGTGTCTTCATGCCTTTGGTCTTGCAAGAATCAGCTGTTTCTCTGTTAGCAATGAAATTTGCACATTGCGAGATGAGCTTCTCCTAAGGAACAAAGTTGTTTTTCACCGAGAAAGAAAGATCCAGGACCGGATTCTCAGATGCATATTATTCACTTACCAAAGCCATAAGAAATGTCTGTCTTTATGCCTTTGGTCTTGCAAGAATCAGCTGTTTCTCTTTTTAGCAACGAAAAGTTGCACTTTGCGAGATGAGCTTCTCTTAAGGAACAAAGTTGTTTTTCACCGAGAAAGAAAGATCCATGACTGGATTCTCAGATGCATGTGATTCACTAGCCAGAGGCATAAGAAAGCTGTGTCCTGATGCCTTCTGTCTGACAGGAATCGACTCTTTCACTTGTTAGCAAAGCAAAGTTGCACTTTGCTCGTTGAGCTTCCCCTAAGGAACAACAGTGCTTTGCACCGTGAACGCAAGCTCCAGCCATGGAGTTTTAGATGCATATGATTTACTTTCCAAAACCATAACAAATATGTGCCCTGATGTCTCCTGTCTGGCAGAAATCAAGAGTTTCACGTTTTAGAAGAGCAAAGGTGCACTTTCCGATACGAGCTTCCCGTACGTAACAACTGTGTTTTTCGCCAAGAAAGAAAGCTTCAGACCTGCATTCTCGAATGTATATGAATCACTTGTCGAAGCCATACGAAATGTGTGACCTTTGGCCTTCTGTCTTGCAAGAATCAGCTGTTTCTCTTGTTAGCAACGCAAAATTGCACTTTGCGAGCTGAACTTCCCCTAAGGAACAACTGTGCTTTGCATCCAGAAAGAGAGCTCCAGTCCTGGATTCTCTGATGCATGTGTTTCACTAGCCAGAGCCATAAGAAAGCTGTGTCCTGATGCCTTCTGTCTGACAGGAATCGACTCTTTCACTTGTTAGCCAAGCAAAGTTGCACTTTGCTCGTTGAGCTTTCCCTAAGGAACAACAGTGCTTTGCACCGTGAAAGCAAACTCCAGCCCTGGAGTTTTAGATGCATATGATTTACTTTCCAAAACCATAAGAAATATGTGCCCTGATGTCTCCTGTCTGTCAGAAATCAAGAGTTTCACGTGTTAGAAGAGCAAAGGTGCACTTTGCGATACGAGCTTCCCGTACGTAACAACTGTGTTTTTCACCAAGAGAGAAAGCTCCAGACCTGCATGCTCGAAGGTATATGAATCACTTGTCGAAGCCATAAGAAATGTGTGTCCTTTAGCCTTCTGTCTTGCAAGAATCAGCTCCTTCTCGTGTTAGAAACGAAAAGTTGCACTTTGCGAGATGAGCTTCGCTTAAGGAACAAAGTTGTTTTTCACCGAGAAAGAAAGATCCAGGACCGGATTCTCAGATGCATATTATTCACTTACCAAAGCCATAAGAAATGTGTGTCTTCATGCCTTTGGTCTTGCAAGAATCAGCTGTTTCTCTGTTAGCAATGAAATTTGCACTTTGCGAGATGAGCTTCGCTTAAGGAACAAAGTTGTTTTTCACCGAGAAAGAATGATCCAGGACTGGATTCTCAGATACATATTATTCACTTACCAAAGCCATAAGAAATGTGTGTCCTTATGCCTTTGGTCTTGCAAGAATCAGCTGTTTCTCTTGTTAGCAATGAAATTTGCCCTTTGCGAGATGAGCTTCCCCTAAGGAACAAAGTTTTTTTCACCGAGAAAGAAAGATCCATGACTGGATTCTCAGATGCATGTGATTCACTAGCCAGAGCCATAAGAAAGCTGTGTCCGGATGCCTTCTGTCTGTCAGGAATCGACTGTTTCACTTGTTAGTAGAAAAATGCTACTCTTTGCGAGCTGAACTTCCCCTAAGGAACAACTGTGCTTTGCATCCAGAGAGAGAGCTCCAGTCCTGGATTCTCTGATGCATGTGATTCACTAGCCAGAGCCATAAGAAAGCTGTGTCCTGATGCCTTCTGTCTGACAGGAATCGACTCTTTCACTTGTTAGCAAAGCAAAGTTGCACTTTGCTCGTTGAGCTTTCCCTATGGAACAACAGTGCTTTGCACCGTGAAAGCAAGCTCCAGCACTGGAGTTTTAGATGCATATGATTTACTTTCCAAAACCATAAGAAATATGTGCCCTCATGTCTCCTGTCTGGCAGAAATCAAGAGTTTCACGTGTTAGAAGAGCAAAGGTGCACTTTGCGATACGAGCTTCCCGTACGTAACAACTGTGTTTTTCACCAAGAGAGAAAGCTCCAGACCTGCATGCTCGAAGGTATATGAATCACTTGTCGAAGCCATAAGAAATGTGTGTCCTTTAGCCTTCTGTCTTGCAAGAATCAGCTCTTTCTCTTTTTAGCAACGAAAAGTTGCACTTTGCGAGATGAGCTTCTCTTAAGGAACAAAGTTGTTTTTCACCGAGAAAGAAAGATCCAGGACCGGATTCTCAGATGCATATTATTCACTTACCAAAGCCATAAGAAATGTGTGTCTTCATGCCTTTGGTCTTGCAAGAATCAGCTGTTTCTCTGTTAGCAATGAAATTTGCACATTGCGAGATGAGCTTCTCTTAAGGAACAAAGTTGTTTTTCACCGAGAAAGAAAGATCCAGGACCGGATTCTCAGATGCATATTATTCACTTACCAAAGCCATAAGAAATGTGTGTCTTTATGCCTTTGGTCTTGCAAGAATCAGCTGTTTCTCTTGTTAGCAACGAAAAGTTGCACTTTGCGAGATGAGCTTCTCTTAAGGAACAAAGTTGTTTTTCACCGAGAAAGAAAGATCCATGACTGGTTTCTCAGATCCATGTGATTCACTAGCCAGAGGCATAAGAAAGCTGTGTCCTGATGCCTTCTGTCTGACAGGAATCGACTCTTTCACTTGTTAGCAAAGCAAAGTTGCACTTTGCTCGTTGAGCTTCCCCTAAGGAACAACAGTGCTTTGCACCGTGAAAGCAAACTCCAGCCCTGGAGTTTTAGATACATATGATTTACTTTCCAAAACCATAAGAAATATGTGCCCTGATGTCTCCTGTCTGTCAGAAATCAAGAGTTTCACGTTTTAGAAGAGCAAAGGTGCACTTTGCGATACGAGCTTCCCGTACGTAACAACTGTTTTTTTCGCCAAGAAAGAAAGCTTCAGACCTGCATTCTCGAATGTATATGAATCACTTGTCGAAGTCATACGAAATGTGTGACCTTTGGCCTTCTGTCTTGCAAGAATCAGCTGTTTCTCTTGTTAGCAACGCAAAATTGCACTTTGCGAGCTGAACTTCCCCTAATGAACAACTGTGCTTTGCATCCAGAAAGAGAGCTCCAGTCCTGGATTCTCTGATGCATGTGTTTCACTAGCCAGAGCCATAAGAAAGCTGTGTCCTGATGCCTTCTGTCTGACAGGAATCGACTCTTTCACTTGTTAGCCAAGCAAAGTTGCACTTTGCTCGTTGAGCTTTCCCTAAGGAACAACAGTGCTTTGCACCGTGAAAGCAAGCTCCAGCCCTGGAGTTTTAGATGCAAATGATTTACTTTCCAAAACCATAAGAAATATGTGCCCTGATGTCTCCTGTCTGTCAGAAATCAAGAGTTTCACGTGTTAGAAGAGCAAAGGTGCACTTTGCGATACGAGCTTCCCGTACGTAACAACTGTGTTTTTCACCAAGAGAGAAAGCTCCAGACCTGCATGCTCGAAGGTATATGAATCACTTGTCGAAGCCATAAGAAATGTGTGTCCTTTAGCCTTCTGTCTTGCAAGAATCAGCTCCTTCTCGTGTTAGAAACGAAAAGTTGCACTTTGCGAGATGAGCTTCGCTTAAGGAACAAAGTTGTTTTTCACCGAGAAAGAAAGATCCATGACTGGATTCTCAGATGCATATGAGAATTTTCCTAAAGCCATAAGAAATATGTGTCCTAATACATTCTTTCTGACAGGAATCGACTGTTTCACTTGTTAGCAGAAAAATGCTAGTCTTTGCGAGCTGAACTTCCCCTAAGGAACAACTGTGCTTTGCATCCAGAAAGAGAGCTCCAGTCCTGGATTCTCTGATGCATGTGATTCACTAGCCAGAGCCATAAGAAAGCTGTGTCCTGATGCCTTCTGTCTGACAGGAATCGACTGTTTCACTTGTTAGCAAAGCAAAGTTGCACTTTGCTCGTTGAGCTTTCCCTAAGGAACAACAGTGCTTTGCACCGTGAAAGCAAACTCCAGCCCTGGAGTTTTAGATGCATATGATTTACTTTCCAAAACCATAAGAAATATGTGCCCTGATGTCTCCTGTCTGTCAGAAATCAAGAGTTTCACGTGTTAGAAGAGCAAAGGTGCACTTTGCGATACGAGCTTCCCATACGTAACAACTGTGTTTTTCACCAAGAGAGAAAGCTCCAGACCTGCATGCTCGAAGGTATATGAATCACTTGTCGAAGCCATAAGAAATGTGTGTCCTTTAGCCTTCTGTCTTGCAAGAATCAGCTGTTTCTCTTGTTAGCAACGAAAAGTTGCACTTTGCGAGATGAGCTTCTCTTAAGGAACAAAGTTGTTTTTCACCGAGAAAGAAAGATCCAGGACCGGATTCTCAGATGCATATTATTCACTTACCAAAGCCATAAGAAATGTGTGTCTTCATGCCTTTGGTCTTGCAAGAATCAGCTGTTTCTCTGTTAGCAATGAAATTTGCACATTGCGAGATGAGCTTCTCTTAAGGAACAAAGTTGTTTTTCACCGAGAAAGAAAGATCCAGGACCGGATTCTCAGATGCATATTATTCACTTACCAAAGCCATAAGAAATGTGTGTCTTTATGCCTTTGGTCTTGCAAGAATCAGCTGTTTCTCTTTTTAGCAACGAAAAGTTGCACTTTGCGAGATGAGCTTCTCTTAAGGAACAAAGTTGTTTTTCACCGAGAAAGAAAGATCCAGGACCGGATTCTCAGATGCATATTATTCACTTACCAAAGCCATAAGAAATGTGTGTCTTCATGCCTTTGGTCTTGCAAGAATCAGCTGTTTCTCTGTTAGCAATGAAATTTGCACATTGCGAGATGAGCTTCTCTTAAGGAACAAAGTTGTTTTTCACCGAGAAAGAAAGATCCAGGACCGGATTCTCAGATGCATATTATTCACTTACCAAAGCCATAAGAAATGTCTGTCTTTATGCCTTTGGTCTTGCAAGAATCAGCTGTTTCTCTTTTTAGCAACGAAAAGTTGCACTTTGCGAGATGAGCTTCTCTTAAGGAACAAAGTTGTTTTTCACCGAGAAAGAAAGATCCATGACTGGATTCTCAGATGCATGTGATTCACTAGCCAGAGGCATAAGAAAGCTGTGTCCTGATGCCTTCTGTCTGACAGGAATCGACTCTTTCACTTGTTAGCAAAGCAAAGTTGCACTTTGCTCGTTGAGCTTCCCCTAAGGAACAACAGTGCTTTGCACCGTGAACGCAAGCTCCAGCCATGGAGTTTTAGATGCATATGATTTACTTTCCAAAACCATAAGAAATATGTGCCCTGATGTCTCCTGTCTGGCAGAAATCAAGAGTTTCACGTTTTAGAAGAGCAAAGGTGCACTTTCCGATACGAGCTTCCCGTACGTAACAACTGTGTTTTTCGCCAAGAAAGAAAGCTTCAGACCTGCATTCTCGAATGTATATGAATCACTTGTCGAAGCCATACGAAATGTGTGACCTTTGGCCTTCTGTCTTGCAAGAATCAGCTGTTTCTCTTGTTAGCAACGCAAAATTGCACTTTGCGAGCTGAACTTCCCCTAAGGAACAACTGTGCTTTGCATCCAGAAAGAGAGCTCCAGTCCTGGATTCTCTGATGCATGTGTTTCACTAGCCAGAGCCATAAGAAAGCTGTGTCCTGATGCCTTCTGTCTGACAGGAATCGACTCTTTCACTTGTTAGCCAAGCAAAGTTGCACTTTGCTCGTTGAGCTTCCCCTAAGGAACAACAGTGCTTTGCACCGTGAACGCAAACTCCAGCCATGGAGTTTTAGATGCATATGATTTACTTTCCAAAACCATAAGAAATATGTGCCCTGATGTCTCCTGTCTGGCAGAAATCAAGAGTTTCACGTGTTAGAAGAGCAAAGGTGCACTTTGCGATACGAGCTTCCCGTACGTAACAACTGTGTTTTTCGCCAAGAAAGAAAGCTTCAGACCTGCATTCTCGAATGTATATGAATCACTTGTCGAAGCCATACGAAATGTGTGACCTTTGGCCTTCAGTCTTGCAAGAATCAGCTGTTTCTCTTGTTAGCAACGCAAAATTGCACTTTGCGAGCTGAACTTCCCCTAAGGAACAACTGTGCTTTGCATCCAGAAAGAGAGCTCCAGTCCTGGATTCTCTGATGCATGTGTTTCACTAGCCAGAGCCATAAGAAAGCTGTGTCCTGATGCCTTCTGTCTGACAGGAATCGACTCTTTCACTTGTTAGCCAAGCAAAGTTGCACTTTGCTCGTTGAGCTTTCCCTAAGGAACAACAGTGCTTTGCACCGTGAAAGCAAACTCCAGCCATGGAGTTTTAGATGCATATGATTTACTTTCCAAAACCATAAGAAATATGTGCCCTGATGTCTCCTGTCTGGCAGAAATCAAGAGTTTCACGTGTTAGAAGAGCAAAGGTGCACTTTGCGATACGAGCTTCCCGTACGTAACAACTGTGTTTTTCACCAAGAGAGAAAGCTCCAGACCTGCATGCTCGAAGGTATATGAATCACTTGTCGAAGCCATAAGAAATGTGTGTCCTTTAGCCTTCTGTCTTGCAAGAATCAGCTCCTTCTCGTGTTAGAAACGAAAAGTTGCACTTTGCGAGATGAGCTTCGCTTAAGGAACAAAGTTGTTTTTCACCGAGAAAGAAAGATCCATGACTGGATTCTCAGATGCATATGAGAATTTTTCTAAAGCCATAAGAAATATGTGTCCTAATACATTCTTTCTGACAGGAATCGACTGTTTCACTTGTTAGCAGAAAAATGCTAGTCTTTGCGAGCTGAACTTCCCCTAAGGAACAACTGTGCTTTGCATCCAGAAAGAGAGCTCCAGTCCTGGATTCTCTGATGCATGTGATTCACTAGCCAGAGCCATAAGAAAGCTGTGTCCTGATGCCTTCTGTCTGACAGGAATCGACTCTTTCACTTGTTAGCCAAGCAAAGTTGCACTTTGCTCGTTGAGCTTTCCCTAAGGAACAACAGTGCTTTGCACCGTGAAAGCAAACTCCAGCCATGGAGTTTTAGATGCATATGATTTACTTTCCAAAACCATAAGAAATATGTGCCCTGATGTCTCCTGTCTGGCAGAAATCAAGAGTTTCACGTGTTAGAAGAGCAAAGGTGCACTTTGCGATACGAGCTTCCCGTACGTAACAACTGTGTTTTTCACCAAGAGAGAAAGCTCCAGACCTGCATGCTCGAAGGTATATGAATCACTTGTCGAAGCCATAAGAAATGTGTGTCCTTTAGCCTTCTGTCTTGCAAGAATCAGCTCCTTCTCGTGTTAGAAACGAAAAGTTGCACTTTGCGAGATGAGCTTCGCTTAAGGAACAAAGTTGTTTTTCACCGAGAAAGAAAGATCCATGACTGGATTCTCAGATGCATATGAGAATTTTTCTAAAGCCATAAGAAATATGTGTCCTAATACATTCTTTCTGACAGGAATCGACTGTTTCACTTGTTAGCAGAAAAATGCTAGTCTTTGCGAGCTGAACTTCCCCTAAGGAACAACTGTGCTTTGCATCCAGAAAGAGAGCTCCAGTCCTGGATTCTCTGATGCATGTGATTCACTAGCCAGAGCCATAAGAAAGCTGTGTCCTGATGCCTTCTGTCTGACAGGAATCGACTGTTTCACTTGTTAGCAAAGCAAAGTTGCACTTTGCTCGTTGAGCTTCCCCTAAGGAACAACAGTGCTTTGCACCGTGAAAGCAAACTCCAGCCCTGGAGTTTTAGATGCATATGATTTACTTTCCAAAACCATAAGAAATATGTGCCCTGATGTCTCCTGTCTGTCAGAAATCAAGAGTTTCACGTGTTAGAAGAGCAAAGGTGCACTTTGCGATACGAGCTTCCCGTACGTAACAACTGTGTTTTTCACCAAGAGAGAAAGCTCCAGACCTGCATGCTCGAATGTATATGAATCACTTGTCGAAGCCATAAGAAATGTGTGTCCTTTAGCCTTCTGTCTTGCAAGAATCAGCTCTTTCTCTTGTTAGTAACGAAAAGTTGCACTTTGCGAGATGAGCTTCGCTTAAGGAACAAAGTTGTTTTTCACCGAGAAAGAAAGATCCAGGACTGGATTCTCAGATACATATTATTCACTTACCAAAGCCATAAGAAATGTGTGTCTTTATGCCTTTGGTCTTGCAAGAATCAGCTGTTTCTCTTGTTAGCAATGAAATTTGCCCTTTGTGAGATGAGCTTCTCCTAAGGAACAAAGTTTTTTTCACCGAGAAAGAAAGATCCAGGACTGGATTCTCAGATGCATGTGATTCACTAGCCAGAGCCATAAGAAAGCTGTGTCCGGATGCCTTCTGTCTGTCAGGAATCGACTGTTTCACTTGTTAGTAGAAAAATGCTACTCTTTGCGAGCTGAACTTCCCCTAAGGAACAACTGTGCTTTGCATCCAGAGAGAGAGCTCCAGTCCTGGATTCTCTGATGCATGTGATTCACTAGCCAGAGCCATAAGAAAGCTGTGTCCTGATGCCTTCTGTCTGACAGGAATCGACTGTTTCACTTGTTAGCAAAGCAAAGTTGCACTTTGCTCGTTGAGCTTCCCCTAAGGAACAACAGTGCTTTGCACCGTGAAAGCAAGCTCCAGCCCTGGAGTTTTAGATGCATATGATTTACTTTCCAAAACCATAAGAAATATGTGCCCTCATGTCTCCTGTCTGGCAGAAATCAAGAGTTTCACGTGTTAGAAGAGCAAAGGTGCATTTTGCGATACGAGCTTCCCGTACGTAACAACTGTGTTTTTCACCAAGAGAGAAAGCTCCAGACCTGCATGCTCGAATGTATATGAATCACTTGTCGAAGCCATAAGAAATGTGTGTCCTTTAGCCTTCTGTCTTGCAAGAATCAGCTCCTTCTCGTGTTAGAAACGAAAAGTTGCACTTTGCGAGATGAGCTTCGCTTAAGGAACAAAGTTGTTTTTCACCGAGAAAGAAAGATCCAGGACTGGATTCTCAGATGCATATGAGAATTTTTCTAAAGCCATAAGAAATATGTGTCCTAATACATTCTTTCTGACAGGAATCGACTGTTTCACTTGTTAGCAGAAAAATGCTAGTCTTTGCGAGCTGAACTTCCCCTAAGGAACAACTGTGCTTTGCATCCAGAAAGAGAGCTCCAGTCCTGGATTCTCTGATGCATGTGATTCACTAGCCAGAGCCATAAGAAAGCTGTGTCCTGATGCCTTCTGTCTGACAGGAATCGACTGTTTCACTTGTTAGCAAAGCAAAGTTGCACTTTGCTCGTTGAGCTTTCCCTAAGGAACAACAGTGCTTTGCACCGTGAAAGCAAACTCCAGCCCTGGAGTTTTAGATGCATATGATTTACTTTCCAAAACCATAAGAAATATGTGCCCTGATGTCTCCTGTCTGGCAGAAATCAAGAGTTTCACGTGTTAGAAGAGCAAAGGTGCACTTTGCGATACGAGCTTCCCATACGTAACAACTGTGTTTTTCACCAAGAGAGAAAGCTCCAGACCTGCATGCTCGAATGTATATGAATCACTTGTCGAAGCCATAAGAAATGTGTGTCCTTTAGCCTTCTGTCTTGCAAGAATCAGCTGTTTCTCTTGTTAGCAACGAAAAGTTGCACTTTGCGAGATGAGCTTCTCTTAAGGAACAAAGTTGTTTTTCACCGAGAAAGAAAGATCCAGGACCGGATTCTCAGATGCATATTATTCACTTACCAAAGCCATAAGAAATGTGTGTCTTCATGCCTTTGGTCTTGCAAGAATCAGCTGTTTCTCTGTTAGCAATGAAATTTGCACATTGCGAGATGAGCTTCTCTTAAGGAACAAAGTTGTTTTTCACCGAGAAAGAAAGATCCAGGACCGGATTCTCAGATGCATATTATTCACTTACCAAAGCCATAAGAAATGTGTGTCTTTATGCCTTTGGTCTTGCAAGAATCAGCTGTTTCTCTTTTTAGCAACGAAAAGTTGCACTTTGCGAGATGAGCTTCTCTTAAGGAACAAAGTTGTTTTTCACCGAGAAAGAAAGATCCAGGACCGGATTCTCAGATGCATATTATTCACTTACCAAAGCCATAAGAAATGTGTGTCTTCATGCCTTTGGTCTTGCAAGAATCAGCTGTTTCTCTGTTAGCAATGAAATTTGCACATTGCGAGATGAGCTTCTCTTAAGGAACAAAGTTGTTTTTCACCGAGAAAGAAAGATCCAGGACCGGATTCTCAGATGCATATTATTCACTTACCAAAGCCATAAGAAATGTCTGTCTTTATGCCTTTGGTCTTGCAAGAATCAGCTGTTTCTCTTTTTAGCAACGAAAAGTTGCACTTTGCGAGATGAGCTTCTCTTAAGGAACAAAGTTGTTTTTCACCGAGAAAGAAAGATCCATGACTGGATTCTCAGATGCATGTGATTCACTAGCCAGAGGCATAAGAAAGCTGTGTCCTGATGCCTTCTGTCTGACAGGAATCGACTCTTTCACTTGTTAGCAAAGCAAAGTTGCACTTTGCTCGTTGAGCTTCCCCTAAGGAACAACAGTGCTTTGCACCGTGAACGCAAGCTCCAGCCATGGAGTTTTAGATGCATATGATTTACTTTCCAAAACCATAAGAAATATGTGCCCTGATGTCTCCTGTCTGGCAGAAATCAAGAGTTTCACGTTTTAGAAGAGCAAAGGTGCACTTTCCGATACGAGCTTCCCGTACGTAACAACTGTGTTTTTCGCCAAGAAAGAAAGCTTCAGACCTGCATTCTCGAATGTATATGAATCACTTGTCGAAGCCATACGAAATGTGTGACCTTTGGCCTTCTGTCTTGCAAGAATCAGCTGTTTCTCTTGTTAGCAACGCAAAATTGCACTTTGCGAGCTGAACTTCCCCTAAGGAACAACTGTGCTTTGCATCCAGAAAGAGAGCTCCAGTCCTGGATTCTCTGATGCATGTGTTTCACTAGCCAGAGCCATAAGAAAGCTGTGTCCTGATGCCTTCTGTCTGACAGGAATCGACTCTTTCACTTGTTAGCCAAGCAAAGTTGCACTTTGCTCGTTGAGCTTTCCCTAAGGAACAACAGTGCTTTGCACCGTGAAAGCAAACTCCAGCCATGGAGTTTTAGATGCATATGATTTACTTTCCAAAACCATAAGAAATATGTGCCCTGATGTCTCCTGTCTGTCAGAAATCAAGAGTTTCACGTGTTAGAAGAGCAAAGGTGCACTTTGCGATACGAGCTTCCCGTACGTAACAACTGTGTTTTTCACCAAGAGAGAAAGCTCCAGACCTGCATGCTCGAAGGTATATGAATCACTTGTCGAAGCCATAAGAAATGTGTGTCCTTTAGCCTTCTGTCTTGCAAGAATCAGCTCCTTCTCGTGTTAGAAACGAAAAGTTGCACTTTGCGAGATGAGCTTCGCTTAAGGAACAAAGTTGTTTTTCACCGAGAAAGAAAGATCCATGACTGGATTCTCAGATGCATATGAGAATTTTTCTAAAGCCATAAGAAATATGTGTCCTAATACATTCTTTCTGACAGGAATCGACTGTTTCACTTGTTAGCAGAAAAATGCTAGTCTTTGCGAGCTGAACTTCCCCTAAGGAACAACTGTGCTTTGCATCCAGAAAGAGAGCTCCAGTCCTGGATTCTCTGATGCATGTGATTCACTAGCCAGAGCCATAAGAAAGCTGTGTCCTGATGCCTTCTGTCTGACAGGAATCGACTCTTTCACTTGTTAGCCAAGCAAAGTTGCACTTTGCTCGTTGAGCTTTCCCTAAGGAACAACAGTGCTTTGCACCGTGAAAGCAAACTCCAGCCATGGAGTTTTAGATGCATATGATTTACTTTCCAAAACCATAAGAAATATGTGCCCTGATGTCTCCTGTCTGGCAGAAATCAAGAGTTTCACGTGTTAGAAGAGCAAAGGTGCACTTTGCGATACGAGCTTCCCGTACGTAACAACTGTGTTTTTCACCAAGAGAGAAAGCTCCAGACCTGCATGCTCGAAGGTATATGAATCACTTGTCGAAGCCATAAGAAATGTGTGTCCTTTAGCCTTCTGTCTTGCAAGAATCAGCTCCTTCTCGTGTTAGAAACGAAAAGTTGCACTTTGCGAGATGAGCTTCGCTTAAGGAACAAAGTTGTTTTTCACCGAGAAAGAAAGATCCATGACTGGATTCTCAGATGCATATGAGAATTTTTCTAAAGCCATAAGAAATATGTGTCCTAATACATTCTTTCTGACAGGAATCGACTGTTTCACTTGTTAGCAGAAAAATGCTAGTCTTTGCGAGCTGAACTTCCCCTAAGGAACAACTGTGCTTTGCATCCAGAAAGAGAGCTCCAGTCCTGGATTCTCTGATGCATGTGATTCACTAGCCAGAGCCATAAGAAAGCTGTGTCCTGATGCCTTCTGTCTGACAGGAATCGACTGTTTCACTTGTTAGCAAAGCAAAGTTGCACTTTTCTCGTTGAGCTTTCCCTAAGGAACAACAGTGCTTTGCACCGTGAAAGCAAACTCCAGCCCTGGAGTTTTAGATGCATATGATTTACTTTCCAAAACCATAAGAAATATGTGCCCTCATGTCTCCTGTCTGGCAGAAATCAAGAGTTTCACGTGTTAGAAGAGCAAAGGTGCACTTTGCGATACGAGCTTCCCGTACGTAACAACTGTGTTTTTCACCAAGAGAGAAAGCTCCAGACCTGCATGCTCGTAGGTATATGAATTACTTGTCGAAGCCATAAGAAATGTGTGTCCTTTAGCCTTCTGTCTTGCAAGAATCAGCTCCTTCTCGTGTTAGAAACGAAAAGTTGCACTTTGCGAGATGAGCTTCGCTTAAGGAACAAAGTTGTTTTTCACCGAGAAAGAAAGATCCAGGACTGGATTCTCAGATGCATATGAGAATTTTTCTAAAGCCATAAGAAATATGTGTCCTAATACATTCTTTCTGACAGGAATCGACTGTTTCACTTGTTAGCAGAAAAATGCTAGTCTTTGCGAGCTGAACTTCCCCTAAGGAACAACTGTGCTTTGCATCCAGAAAGAGAGCTCCAGTCCTGGATTCTCTGATGCATGTGATTCACTAGCCAGAGCCATAAGAAAGCTGTGTCCTGATGCCTTCTGTCTGACAGGAATCGACTGTTTCACTTGTTAGCAAAGCAAAGTTGCACTTTGCTCGTTGAGCTTCCCCTAAGGAACAACAGTGCTTTGCACCGTGAAAGCAAACTCCAGCCCTGGAGTTTTAGATGCATATGATTTACTTTCCAAAACCATAACAAATATGTGCCCTGATGTCTCCTGTCTGTCAGAAATCAAGAGTTTCACGTGTTAGAAGAGCAAAGGTGCACTTTGCGATACGAGCTTCCCGTACGTAACAACTGTGTTTTTCACCAAGAGAGAAAGCTCCAGACCTGCATGATCGAATGTATATGAATCACTTGTCGAAGCCATAAGAAATGTGTGTCCTTTAGCCTTCTGTCTTGCAAGAATCAGCTCTTTCTCTTGTTAGTAACGAAAAGTTGCACTTTGCGAGATGAGCTTCGCTTAAGGAACAAAGTTGTTTTTCACCGAGAAAGAAAGATCCAGGACTGGATTCTCAGATACATATTATTCACTTACCAAAGCCATAAGAAATGTGTGTCCTTATGCCTTTGGTCTTGCAAGAATCAGCTGTTTCTCTTGTTAGCAATGAAATTTGCCCTTTGTGAGATGAGCTTCCCCTAAGGAACAAAGTTTTTTTCACCGAGAAAGAAAGATCCAGGACTGGATTCTCAGATGCATGTGATTCACTAGCCAGAGCCATAAGAAAGCTGTGTCCGGATGCCTTCTGTCTGTCAGGAATCGACTGTTTCACTTGTTAGTAGAAAAATGCTACTCTTTGCGAGCTGAACTTCCCCTAAGGAACAACTGTGCTTTGCATCCAGAGAGAGAGCTCCAGTCCTGGATTCTCTGATGCATGTGATTCACTAGGCAGAGCCATAAGAAAGCTGTGTCCTGATGCCTTCTGTCTGACAGGAATCGACTGTTTCACTTGTTAGCAAAGCAAAGTTGCACTTTGCTCGTTGAGCTTCCCCTAAGGAACAACAGTGCTTTGCACCGTGAAAGCAAGCTCCAGCCCTGGAGTTTTAGATGCATATGATTTACTTTCCAAAACCATAAGAAATATGTGCCCTCATGTCTCCTGTCTGGCAGAAATCAAGAGTTTCACGTGTTAGAAGAGCAAAGGTGCATTTTGCGATACGACCTTCCCGTACGTAACAACTGTGTTTTTCACCAAGAGAGAAAGCTCCAGACCTGCATGCTCGAAGGTATATGAATCACTTGTCGAAGCCATAAGAAATGTGTGTCCTTTAGCCTTCTGTCTTGCAAGAATCAGCTCTTTCTCTTGTTAGCAACGAAAAGTTGCACTTTGCGAGATGAGCTTCTCTTAAGGAACAAAGTTGTTTTTCACCGAGAAAGAAAGATCCAGGACCGGATTCTCAGATGCATATTATTCACTTACCAAAGCCATAAGAAATGTGTGTCTTCATGCCTTTGGTCTTGCAAGAATCAGCTGTTTCTCTGTTAGCAATGAAATTTGCACATTGCGAGATGAGCTTCTCTTAAGGAACAAAGTTGTTTTTCACCGAGAAAGAAAGATCCATGACTGGATTCTCAGATCCATGTGATTCACTAGCCAGAGGCATAAGAAAGCTGTGTCCTGATGCCTTCTCTCTGACAGGAATCGACTCTTTCACTTGTTAGCAAAGCAAAGTTGCACTTTGCTCGTTGAGCTTCCCCTAAGGAACAACAGTGCTTTGCACCGTGAAAGTAAGCTCCAGCCCTGGAGTTTTAGATACATATGATTTACTTTCCAAAACCATAAGAAATATGTGCCCTGATGTCTCCTGTCTGTCAGAAATCAAGAGTTTCACGTTTTAGAAGAGCAAAGGTGCACTTTGCGATACGAGCTTCCCGTACGTAACAACTGTGTTTTTCGCCAAGAAAGAAAGCTTCAGACCTGCATTCTCGAATGTATATGAATCACTTGTCGAAGCCATACGAAATGTGTGACCTTTGGCCTTCTGTCTTGCAAGAATCAGCTGTTTCTCTTGTTAGAAACGCAAAATTGCACTTTGCGAGCTGAACTTCCCCTAAGGAACAACTGTGCTTTGCATCCAGAAAGAGAGCTCCAGTCCTGGATTCTCTGATGCATGTGTTTCACTAGCCAGAGCCATAAGAAAGCTGTGTCCTGATGCCTTCTGTCTGACAGGAATCGACTCTTTCACTTGTTAGCCAAGCAAAGTTGCACTTTGCTCGTTGAGCTTTCCCTAAGGAACAACAGTGCTTTGCACCGTGAAAGCAAACTCCAGCCATGGAGTTTTAGATGCATATGATTTACTTTCCAAAACCATAACAAATATGTGCCCTGATGTCTCCTGTCTGGCAGAAATCAAGAGTTTCACGTGTTAGAAGAGCAAAGGTGCACTTTGCGATACGAGCTTCCCGTACGTAACAACTGTGTTTTTCACCAAGAGAGAAAGCTCCAGACCTGCATGCTCGAAGGTATATGAATCACTTGTCGAAGCCATAAGAAATGTGTGTCCTTTAGCCTTCTGTCTTGCAAGAATCAGCTCCTTCTCGTGTTAGAAACGAAAAGTTGCACTTTGCGAGATGAGCTTCGCTTAAGGAACAAAGTTGTTTTTCACCGAGAAAGAAAGATCCATGACTGGATTCTCAGATGCATATGAGAATTTTTCTAAAGCCATAAGAAATATGTGTCCTAATACATTCTTTCTGACAGGAATCGACTGTTTCACTTGTTAGCAGAAAAATGCTAGTCTTTGCGAGCTGAACTTCCCCTAAGGAACAACTGTGCTTTGCATCCAGAAAGAGAGCTCCAGTCCTGGATTCTCTGATGCATGTGATTCACTAGCCAGAGCCATAAGAAAGCTGTGTCCTGATGCCTTCTGTCTGACAGGAATCGACTCTTTCACTTGTTAGCCAAGCAAAGTTGCACTTTGCTCGTTGAGCTTTCCCTAAGGAACAACAGTGCTTTGCACCGTGAAAGCAAACTCCAGCCATGGAGTTTTAGATGCATATGATTTACTTTCCAAAACCATAAGAAATATGTGCCCTGATGTCTCCTGTCTGGCAGAAATCAAGAGTTTCACGTGTTAGAAGAGCAAAGGTGCACTTTGCGATACGAGCTTCCCGTACGTAACAACTGTGTTTTTCACCAAGAGAGAAAGCTCCAGACCTGCATGCTCGAAGGTATATGAATCACTTGTCGAAGCCATAAGAAATGTGTGTCCTTTAGCCTTCTGTCTTGCAAGAATCAGCTCCTTCTCGTGTTAGAAACGAAAAGTTGCACTTTGCGAGATGAGCTTCGCTTAAGGAACAAAGTTGTTTTTCACCGAGAAAGAAAGATCCATGACTGGATTCTCAGATGCATATGAGAATTTTTCTAAAGCCATAAGAAATATGTGTCCTAATACATTCTTTCTGACAGGAATCGACTGTTTCACTTGTTAGCAGAAAAATGCTAGTCTTTGCGAGCTGAACTTCCCCTAAGGAACAACTGTGCTTTGCATCCAGAAAGAGAGCTCCAGTCCTGGATTCTCTGATGCATGTGATTCACTAGCCAGAGCCATAAGAAAGCTGTGTCCTGATGCCTTCTGTCTGACAGGAATCGACTGTTTCACTTGTTAGCAAAGCAAAGTTGCACTTTGCTCGTTGAGCTTTCCCTAAGGAACAACAGTGCTTTGCACCGTGAAAGCAAACTCCAGCCCTGGAGTTTTAGATGCATATGATTTACTTTCCAAAACCATAAGAAATATGTGCCCTGATGTCTCCTGTCTGGCAGAAATCAAGAGTTTCACGTGTTAGAAGAGCAAAGGTGCACTTTGCGATACGAGCTTCCCGTACGTAACAACTGTGTTTTTCACCAAGAGAGAAAGCTCCAGACCTGCATGCTCGTAGGTATATGAATTACTTGTCGAAGCCATAAGAAATGTGTGTCCTTTAGCCTTCTGTCTTGCAAGAATCAGCTCCTTCTCGTGTTAGAAACGAAAAGTTGCACTTTGCGAGATGAGCTTCGCTTAAGGAACAAAGTTGTTTTTCACCGAGAAAGAAAGATCCAGGACTGGATTCTCAGATGCATATGAGAATTTTTCTAAAGCCATAAGAAATATGTGTCCTAATACATTCTTTGTGACAGGAATCGACTGTTTCACTTGTTAGCAGAAAAATGCTAGTCTTTGCGAGCTGAACTTCCCCTAAGGAACAACTGTGCTTTGCATCCAGAAAGAGAGCTCCAGTCCTGGATTCTCTGATGCATGTGATTCACTAGCCAGAGCCATAAGAAAGCTGTGTCCTGATGCCTTCTGTCTGACAGGAATCGACTGTTTCACTTGTTAGCAAAGCAAAGTTGCACTTTGCTCGTTGAGCTTCCCCTAAGGAACAACAGTGCTTTGCACCGTGAAAGCAAACTCCAGCCCTGGAGTTTTAGATGCATATGATTTACTTTCCAAAACCATAACAAATATGTGCCCTGATGTCTCCTGTCTGGCAGAAATCAAGAGTTTCACGTGTTAGAAGAGCAAAGGTGCACTTTGCGATACGAGCTTCCCGTACGTAACAACTGTGTTTTTCACCAAGAGAGAAAGCTCCAGACCTGCATGCTCGAATGTATATGAATCACTTGTCGAAGCCATAAGAAATGTGTGTCCTTTAGCCTTCTGTCTTGCAAGAATCAGCTCTTTCTCTTGTTAGTAACGAAAAGTTGCACTTTGCGAGATGAGCTTCGCTTAAGGAACAAAGTTGTTTTTCACCGAGAAAGAAAGATCCAGGACTGGATTCTCAGATACATATTATTCACTTACCAAAGCCATAAGAAATGTGTGTCCTTATGCCTTTGGTCTTGCAAGAATCAGCTGTTTCTCTTGTTAGCAATGAAATTTGCCCTTTGTGAGATGAGCTTCCCCTAAGGAACAAAGTTTTTTTCACCGAGAAAGAAAGATCCAGGACTGGATTCTCAGATGCATGTGATTCACTAGCCAGAGCCATAAGAAAGCTGTGTCCGGATGCCTTCTGTCTGTCAGGAATCGACTGTTTCACTTGTTAGTAGAAAAATGCTACTCTTTGCGAGCTGAACTTCCCCTAAGGAACAACTGTGCTTTGCATCCAGAGAGAGAGCTCCAGTCCTGGATTCTCTGATGCATGTGATTCACTAGCCAGAGCCATAAGAAAGCTGTGTCCTGATGCCTTCTGTCTGACAGGAATCGACTGTTTCACTTGTTAGCAAAGCAAAGTTGCACTTTGCTCGTTGAGCTTCCCCTAAGGAACAACAGTGCTTTGCACCGTGAAAGCAAGCTCCAGCCCTGGAGTTTTAGATGCATATGATTTACTTTCCAAAACCATAAGAAATATGTGCCCTCATGTCTCCTGTCTGGCAGAAATCAAGAGTTTCACGTGTTAGAAGAGCAAAGGTGCATTTTGCGATACGACCTTCCCGTACGTAACAACTGTGTTTTTCACCAAGAGAGAAAGCTCCAGACCTGCATGCTCGAAGGTATATGAATCACTTGTCGAAGCCATAAGAAATGTGTGTCCTTTAGCCTTCTGTCTTGCAAGAATCAGCTCTTTCTCTTGTTAGCAACGAAAAGTTGCACTTTGCGAGATGAGCTTCTCTTAAGGAACAAAGTTGTTTTTCACCGAGAAAGAAAGATCCAGGACCGGATTCTCAGATGCATATTATTCACTTACCAAAGCCATAAGAAATGTGTGTCTTCATGCCTTTGGTCTTGCAAGAATCAGCTGTTTCTCTGTTAGCAATGAAATTTGCACATTGCGAGATGAGCTTCTCTTAAGGAACAAAGTTGTTTTTCACCGAGAAAGAAAGATCCATGACTGGATTCTCAGATCCA
Organism: Pithys albifrons albifrons; assembly: GCF_047495875.1. Lineage (NCBI taxonomy): Eukaryota > Metazoa > Chordata > Aves > Passeriformes > Thamnophilidae > Pithys > Pithys albifrons. The sequence goes on along the minus strand of NC_092465.1, from coordinate 39,758,445 downwards.
TGTGATTCACTAGCCAGAGGCATAAGAAAGCTGTGTCCTGATGCCTTCTGTCTGACAGGAATCGACTCTTTCACTTGTTAGCAAAGGAAAGTTGCACTTTGCTCGTTGAGCTTCCCCTAAGGAACAACAGTGCTTTGCACCGTGAAAGCAAACTCCAGCCCTGGAGTTTTAGATACATATGATTTACTTTCCAAAACCATAAGAAATATGTGCCCTGATGTCTTCTGTCTGTCAGAAATCAAGAGTTTCACGTTTTAGAAGAGCAAAGGTGCACTTTGCGATACGAGCTTCCCGTACGTAACAACTGTTTTTTTCGCCAAGAAAGAAAGCTTCAGACCTGCATTCTCGAATGTATATGAATCACTTGTCGAAGCCATACGAAATGTGTGACCTTTGGCCTTCTGTCTTGCAAGAATCAGCTGTTTCTCTTGTTAGCAACGCAAAATTGCACTTTGCGAGCTGAACTTCCCCTAATGAACAACTGTACTTTGCATCCAGAAAGAGAGCTCCAGTCCTGGATTCTCTGATGCATGTGTTTCACTAGCCAGAGCCATAAGAAAGCTGTGTCCTGATGCCTTCTGTCTGACAGGAATCGACTCTTTCACTTGTTAGCCAAGCAAAGTTGCACTTTGCTCGTTGAGCTTTCCCTAAGGAACAACAGTGCTTTGCACCGTGAAAGCAAACTCCAGCCCTGGAGTTTTAGATACATATGATTTACTTTCCAAAACCATAAGAAATATGTGCCCTGATGTCTCCTGTCTGGCAGAAATCAAGAGTTTCACGTGTTAGAAGAGCAAAGGTGCACTTTGCGATACGAGCTTCCCGTACGTAACAACTGTGTTTTTCACCAAGAGAGAAAGCTCCAGACCTGCATGCTCGAAGGTATATGAATCACTTGTCGAAGCCATAAGAAATGTGTGTCCTTTAGCCTTCTGTCTTGCAAGAATCAGCTCCTTCTCGTGTTAGAAACGAAAAGTTGCACTTTGCGAGATGAGCTTCGCTTAAGGAACAAAGTTGTTTTTCACCGAGAAAGAAAGATCCATGACTGGATTCTCAGATGCATATGAGAATTTTTCTAAAGCCATAAGAAATATGTGTCCTAATACATTCTTTCTGACAGGAATCGACTGTTTCACTTGTTAGCAGAAAAATGCTAGTCTTTGCGAGCTGAACTTCCCCTAAGGAACAACTGTGCTTTGCATCCAGAAAGAGAGCTCCAGTCCTGGATTCTCTGATGCATGTGATTCACTAGCCAGAGCCATAAGAAAGCTGTGTCCTGATGCCTTCTGTCTGACAGGAATCGACTGTTTCACTTGTTAGCAAAGCAAAGTTGCACTTTTCTCGTTGAGCTTTCCCTAAGGAACAACAGTGCTTTGCACCGTGAAAGCAAACTCCAGCCCTGGAGTTTTAGATGCATATGATTTACTTTCCAAAACCATAAGAAATATGTGCCCTGATGTCTCCTGTCTGGCAGAAATCAAGAGTTTCACGTGTTAGAAGAGCAAAGGTGCACTTTGCGATACGAGCTTCCCGTACGTAACAACTGTGTTTTTCACCAAGAGAGAAAGCTCCAGACCTGCATGCTCGTAGGTATATGAATTACTTGTCGAAGCCATAAGAAATGTGTGTCCTTTAGCCTTCTGTCTTGCAAGAATCAGCTCCTTCTCGTGTTAGAAACGAAAAGTTGCACTTTGCGAGATGAGCTTCGCTTAAGGAACAAAGTTGTTTTTCACCGAGAAAGAAAGATCCAGGACTGGATTCTCAGATGCATATGAGAATTTTTCTAAAGCCATAAGAAATATGTGTCCTAATACATTCTTTCTGACAGGAATCGACTGTTTCACTTGTTAGCAGAAAAATGCTAGTCTTTGCGAGCTGAACTTCCCCTAAGGAACAACTGTGCTTTGCATCCAGAAAGAGAGCTCCAGTCCTGGATTCTCTGATGCATGTGATTCACTAGCCAGAGCCATAAGAAAGCTGTGTCCTGATGCCTTCTGTCTGACAGGAATCGACTGTTTCACTTGTTAGCAAAGCAAAGTTGCACTTTGCTCTTTGAGCTTCCCCTAAGGAACAACAGTGCTTTGCACCGTGAAAGCAAACTCCAGCCCTGGAGTTTTAGATGCATATGATTTACTTTCCAAAACCATAACAAATATGTGCCCTGATGTCTCCTGTCTGTCAGAAATCAAGAGTTTCACGTGTTAGAAGAGCAAAGGTGCACTTTGCGATACGAGCTTCCCGTACGTAACAACTGTGTTTTTCACCAAGAGAGAAAGCTCCAGACCTGCATGCTCGAATGTATATGAATCACTTGTCGAAGCCATAAGAAATGTGTGTCCTTTAGCCTTCTGTCTTGCAAGAATCAGCTCTTTCTCTTGTTAGTAACGAAAAGTTGCACTTTGCGAGATGAGCTTCGCTTAAGGAACAAAGTTGTTTTTCACCGAGAAAGAAAGATCCAGGACTGGATTCTCAGATACATATTATTCACTTACCAAAGCCATAAGAAATGTGTGTCCTTATGCCTTTGGTCTTGCAAGAATCAGCTGTTTCTCTTGTTAGCAATGAAATTTGCCCTTTGTGAGATGAGCTTCCCCTAAGGAACAAAGTTTTTTTCACCGAGAAAGAAAGATCCAGGACTGGATTCTCAGATGCATGTGATTCACTAGCCAGAGCCATAAGAAAGCTGTGTCCGGATGCCTTCTGTCTGTCAGGAATCGACTGTTTCACTTGTTAGTAGAAAAATGCTACTCTTTGCGAGCTGAACTTCCCCTAAGGAACAACTGTGCTTTGCATCCAGAGAGAGAGCTCCAGTCCTGGATTCTCTGATGCATGTGATTCACTAGGCAGAGCCATAAGAAAGCTGTGTCCTGATGCCTTCTGTCTGACAGGAATCGACTGTTTCACTTGTTAGCAAAGCAAAGTTGCACTTTGCTCGTTGAGCTTCCCCTAAGGAACAACAGTGCTTTGCACCGTGAAAGCAAGCTCCAGCCCTGGAGTTTTAGATGCATATGATTTACTTTCCAAAACCATAAGAAATATGTGCCCTCATGTCTCCTGTCTGGCAGAAATCAAGAGTTTCACGTGTTAGAAGAGCAAAGGTGCATTTTGCGATACGACCTTCCCGTACGTAACAACTGTGTTTTTCACCAAGAGAGAAAGCTCCAGACCTGCATGCTCGAAGGTATATGAATCACTTGTCGAAGCCATAAGAAATGTGTGTCCTTTAGCCTTCTGTCTTGCAAGAATCAGCTCTTTCTCTTGTTAGCAACGAAAAGTTGCACTTTGCGAGATGAGCTTCTCTTAAGGAACAAAGTTGTTTTTCACCGAGAAAGAAAGATCCAGGACCGGATTCTCAGATGCATATTATTCACTTACCAAAGCCATAAGAAATGTGTGTCTTCATGCCTTTGGTCTTGCAAGAATCAGCTGTTTCTCTGTTAGCAATGAAATTTGCACATTGCGAGATGAGCTTCTCTTAAGGAACAAAGTTGTTTTTCACCGAGAAAGAAAGATCCATGACTGGATTCTCAGATCCATGTGATTCACTAGCCAGAGGCATAAGAAAGCTGTGTCCTGATGCCTTCTGTCTGACAGGAATCGACTCTTTCACTTGTTAGCAAAGGAAAGTTGCACTTTGCTCGTTGAGCTTCCCCTAAGGAACAACAGTGCTTTGCACCGTGAAAGCAAACTCCAGCCCTGGAGTTTTAGATACATATGATTTACTTTCCAAAACCATAAGAAATATGTGCCCTGATGTCTTCTGTCTGTCAGAAATCAAGAGTTTCACGTTTTAGAAGAGCAAAGGTGCACTTTGCGATACGAGCTTCCCGTACGTAACAACTGTTTTTTTCGCCAAGAAAGAAAGCTTCAGACCTGCATTCTCGAATGTATATGAATCACTTGTCGAAGCCATACGAAATGTGTGACCTTTGGCCTTCTGTCTTGCAAGAATCAGCTGTTTCTCTTGTTAGCAACGCAAAATTGCACTTTGCGAGCTGAACTTCCCCTAATGAACAACTGTACTTTGCATCCAGAAAGAGAGCTCCAGTCCTGGATTCTCTGATGCATGTGTTTCACTAGCCAGAGCCATAAGAAAGCTGTGTCCTGATGCCTTCTGTCTGACAGGAATCGACTCTTTCACTTGTTAGCCAAGCAAAGTTGCACTTTGCTCGTTGAGCTTTCCCTAAGGAACAACAGTGCTTTGCACCGTGAAAGCAAACTCCAGCCCTGGAGTTTTAGATACATATGATTTACTTTCCAAAACCATAAGAAATATGTGCCCTGATGTCTCCTGTCTGTCACAAATCAAGAGTTTCACGTGTTAGAAGAGCAAAGGTGCACTTTGCGATACGAGCTTCCCGTACGTAACAACTGTGTTTTTCACCAAGAGAGAAAGCTCCAGACCTGCATGCTCGAATGTATATGAATCACTTGTCGAAGCCATAAGAAATGTGTGTCCTTTAGCCTTCTGTCTTGCAAGAATCAGCTCCTTCTCGTGTTAGAAACGAAAAGTTGCACTTTGCGAGATGAGCTTCGCTTAAGGAACAAAGTTGTTTTTCACCGAGAAAGAAAGATCCATGACTGGATTCTCAGATGCATATGAGAATTTTTCTAAAGCCATAAGAAATATGTGTCCTAATACATTCTTTCTGACAGGAATCGACTGTTTCACTTGTTAGCAGAAAAATGCTAGTCTTTGCGAGCTGAACTTCCCCTAAGGAACAACTGTGCTTTGCATCCAGAAAGAGAGCTCCAGTCCTGGATTCTCTGATGCATGTGATTCACTAGCCAGAGCCATAAGAAAGCTGTGTCCTGATGCCTTCTGTCTGACAGGAATCGACTGTTTCACTTGTTAGCAAAGCAAAGTTGCACTTTGCTCGTTGAGCTTTCCCTAAGGAACAACAGTGCTTTGCACCGTGAAAGCAAACTCCAGCCCTGGAGTTTTAGATGCATATGATTTACTTTCCAAAACCATAAGAAATATGTGCCCTGATGTCTCCTGTCTGGCAGAAATCAAGAGTTTCACGTGTTAGAAGAGCAAAGGTGCACTTTGCGATACGAGCTTCCCATACGTAACAACTGTGTTTTTCACCAAGAGAGAAAGCTCCAGACCTGCATGCTCGAATGTATATGAATCACTTGTCGAAGCCATAAGAAATGTGTGTCCTTTAGCCTTCTGTCTTGCAAGAATCAGCTGTTTCTCTTTTTAGCAACGAAAAGTTGCACTTTGCGAGATGAGCTTCTCTTAAGGAACAAAGTTGTTTTTCACCGAGAAAGAAAGATCCAGGACCGGATTCTCAGATGCATATTATTCACTTACCAAAGCCATAAGAAATGTGTGTCTTCATGCCTTTGGTCTTGCAAGAATCAGCTGTTTCTCTGTTAGCAATGAAATTTGCACATTGCGAGATGAGCTTCTCTTAAGGAACAAAGTTGTTTTTCACCGAGAAAGAAAGATCCAGGACCGGATTCTCAGATGCATATTATTCACTTACCAAAGCCATAAGAAATGTGTGTCTTTATGCCTTTGGTCTTGCAAGAATCAGCTGTTTCTCTTTTTAGCAACGAAAAGTTGCACTTTGCGAGATGAGCTTCTCTTAAGGAACAAAGTTGTTTTTCACCGAGAAAGAAAGATCCAGGACCGGATTCTCAGATGCATATTATTCACTTACCAAAGCCATAAGAAATGTGTGTCTTCATGCCTTTGGTCTTGCAAGAATCAGCTGTTTCTCTGTTAGCAATGAAATTTGCACATTGCGAGATGAGCTTCTCTTAAGGAACAAAGTTGTTTTTCACCGAGAAAGAAAGATCCAGGACCGGATTCTCAGATGCATATTATTCACTTACCAAAGCCATAAGAAATGTCTGTCTTTATGCCTTTGGTCTTGCAAGAATCAGCTGTTTCTCTTTTTAGCAACGAAAAGTTGCACTTTGCGAGATGAGCTTCTCTTAAGGAACAAAGTTGTTTTTCACCGAGAAAGAAAGATCCATGACTGGATTCTCAGATGCATGTGATTCACTAGCCAGAGGCATAAGAAAGCTGTGTCCTGATGCCTTCTGTCTGACAGGAATCGACTCTTTCACTTGTTAGCAAAGCAAAGTTGCACTTTGCTCGTTGAGCTTCCCCTAAGGAACAACAGTGCTTTGCACCGTGAACGCAACCTCCAGCCATGGAGTTTTAGATGCATATGATTTACTTTCCAAAACCATAAGAAATATGTGCCCTGATGTCTCCTGTCTGGCAGAAATCAAGAGTTTCACGTTTTAGAAGAGCAAAGGTGCACTTTCCGATACGAGCTTCCTGTACGTAACAACTGTGTTTTTCGCCAAGAAAGAAAGCTTCAGACCTGCATTCTCGAATGTATATGAATCACTTGTCGAAGCCATACGAAATGTGTGACCTTTGGCCTTCTGTCTTGCAAGAATCAGCTGTTTCTCTTGTTAGCAACGCAAAATTGCACTTTGCGAGCTGAACTTCCCCTAAGGAACAACTGTGCTTTGCATCCAGAAAGAGAGCTCCAGTCCTGGATTCTCTGATGCATGTGTTTCACTAGCCAGAGCCATAAGAAAGCTGTGTCCTGATGCCTTCTGTCTGACAGGAATCGACTCTTTCACTTGTTAGCCAAGCAAAGTTGCACTTTGCTCGTTGAGCTTTCCCTAAGGAACAACAGTGCTTTGCACCGTGAAAGCAAACTCCAGCCATGGAGTTTTAGATGCATATGATTTACTTTCCAAAACCATAAGAAATATGTGCCCTGATGTCTCCTGTCTGGCAGAAATCAAGAGTTTCACGTGTTAGAAGAGCAAAGGTGCACTTTGCGATACGAGCTTCCCGTACGTAACAACTGTGTTTTTCACCAAGAGAGAAAGCTCCAGACCTGCATGCTCGAATGTATATGAATCACTTGTCGAAGCCATAAGAAATGTGTGTCCTTTAGCCTTCTGTCTTGCAAGAATCAGCTCCTTCTCGTGTTAGAAACGAAAAGTTGCACTTTGCGAGATGAGCTTCGCTTAAGGAACAAAGTTGTTTTTCACCGAGAAAGAAAGATCCATGATTGGATTCTCAGATGCATATGAGAATTTTTCTAAAGCCATAAGAAATATGTGTCCTAATACATTCTTTCTGACAGGAATCGACTGTTTCACTTGTTAGCAGAAAAATGCTAGTCTTTGCGAGCTGAACTTCCCCTAAGGAACAACTGTGCTTTGCATCCAGAAAGAGAGCTCCAGTCCTGGATTCTCTGATGCATGTGATTCACTAGCCAGAGCCATAAGAAAGCTGTGTCCTGATGCCTTCTGTCTGACAGGAATCGACTCTTTCACTTGTTAGCCAAGCAAAGTTGCACTTTGCTCGTTGAGCTTTCCCTAAGGAACAACAGTGCTTTGCACCGTGAAAGCAAACTCCAGCCATGGAGTTTTAGATGCATATGATTTACTTTCCAAAACCATAAGAAATATGTGCCCTGATGTCTCCTGTCTGGCAGAAATCAAGAGTTTCACGTGTTAGAAGAGCAAAGGTGCACTTTGCGATACGAGCTTCCCGTACGTAACAACTGTGTTTTTCACCAAGAGAGAAAGCTCCAGACCTGCATGCTCGAATGTATATGAATCACTTGTCGAAGCCATAAGAAATGTGTGTCCTTTAGCCTTCTGTCTTGCAAGAATCAGCTCCTTCTCGTGTTAGAAACGAAAAGTTGCACTTTGCGAGATGAGCTTCGCTTAAGGAACAAAGTTGTTTTTCACCGAGAAAGAAAGATCCATGACTGGATTCTCAGATGCATATGAGAATTTTTCTAAAGCCATAAGAAATATGTGTCCTAATACATTCTTTCTGACAGGAATCGACTGTTTCACTTGTTAGCAGAAAAATGCTAGTCTTTGCGAGCTGAACTTCCCCTAAGGAACAACTGTGCTTTGCATCCAGAAAGAGAGCTCCAGTCCTGGATTCTCGGATGCATGTGATTCACTAGCCAGAGCCATAAGAAAGCTGTGTCCTGATGCCTTCTGTCTGACAGGAATCGACTGTTTCACTTGTTAGCAAAGCAAAGTTGCACTTTTCTCGTTGAGCTTTCCCTAAGGAACAACAGTGCTTTGCACCGTGAAAGCAAACTCCAGCCCTGGAGTTTTAGATGCATATGATTTACTTTCCAAAACCATAAGAAATATGTGCCCTGATGTCTCCTGTCTGGCAGAAATCAAGAGTTTCACGTGTTAGAAGAGCAAAGGTGCACTTTGCGATACGAGCTTCCCGTACGTAACAACTGTGTTTTTCACCAAGAGAGAAAGCTCCAGACCTGCATGCTCGTAGGTATATGAATTACTTGTCGAAGCCATAAGAAATGTGTGTCCTTTAGCCTTCTGTCTTGCAAGAATCAGCTCCTTCTCGTGTTAGAAACGAAAAGTTGCACTTTGCGAGATGAGCTTCGCTTAAGGAACAAAGTTGTTTTTCACCGAGAAAGAAAGATCCATGACTGGATTCTCAGATGCATATGAGAATTTTTCTAAAGCCATAAGAAATATGTGTCCTAATACATTCTTTCTGACAGGAATCGACTGTTTCACTTGTTAGCAGAAAAATGCTAGTCTTTGTGAGCTGAACTTCCCCTAAGGAACAACTGTGCTTTGCATCCAGAAAGAGAGCTCCAGTCCTGGATTCTCTGATGCATGTGATTCACTAGCCAGAGCCATAAGAAAGCTGTGTCCTGATGCCTTCTGTCTGACAGGAATCGACTGTTTCACTTGTTAGCAAAGCAAAGTTGCACTTTTCTCGTTGAGCTTTCCCTAAGGAACAACAGTGCTTTGCACCGTGAAAGCAAACTCCAGCCCTGGAGTTTTAGATGCATATGATTTACTTTCCAAAACCATAAGAAATATGTGCCCTGATGTCTCCTGTCTGGCAGAAATCAAGAGTTTCACGTGTTAGAAGAGCAAAGGTGCACTTTGCGATACGAGCTTCCCGTACGTAACAACTGTGTTTTTCACCAAGAGAGAAAGCTCCAGACCTGCATGCTCGTAGGTATATGAATTACTTGTCGAAGCCATAAGAAATGTGTGTCCTTTAGCCTTCTGTCTTGCAAGAATCAGCTCCTTCTCGTGTTAGAAACGAAAAGTTGCACTTTGCGAGATGAGCTTCGCTTAAGGAACAAAGTTGTTTTTCACCGAGAAAGAAAGATCCATGACTGGATTCTCAGATGCATATGAGAATTTTTCTAAAGCCATAAGAAATATGTGTCCTAATACATTCTTTCTGACAGGAATCGACTGTTTCACTTGTTAGCAGAAAAATGCTAGTCTTTGCGAGCTGAACTTCCCCTAAGGAACAACTGTGCTTTGCATCCAGAAAGAGAGCTCCAGTCCTGGATTCTCTGATGCATGTGATTCACTAGCCAGAGCCATAAGAAAGCTGTGTCCTGATGCCTTCTGTCTGACAGGAATCGACTGTTTCACTTGTTAGCAAAGCAAAGTTGCACTTTGCTCGTTGAGCTTCCCCTATGGAACAACAGTGCTTTGCACCGTGAAAGCAAACTCCAGCCCTGGAGTTTTAGATGCATATGATTTACTTTCCAAAACCATAAGAAATATGTGCCCTGATGTCTCCTGTCTGTCAGAAATCAAGAGTTTCACGTGTTAGAAGAGCAAAGGTGCACTTTGCGATACGAGCTTCCCGTACGTAACAACTGTGTTTTTCACCAAGAGAGAAAGCTCCAGACCTGCATGCTCGAATGTATATGAATCACTTGTCGAAGCCATAAGAAATGTGTGTCCTTTAGCCTTCTGTCTTGCAAGAATCAGCTCTTTCTCTTGTTAGTAACGAAAAGTTGCACTTTGCGAGATGAGCTTCGCTTAAGGAACAAAGTTGTTTTTCACCGAGAAAGAAAGATCCAGGACTGGATTCTCAGATACATATTATTCACTTACCAAAGCCATAAGAAATGTGTGTCCTTATGCCTTTGGTCTTGCAAGAATCAGCTGTTTCTCTTGTTAGCAATGAAATTTGCCCTTTGTGAGATGAGCTTCCCCTAAGGAACAAAGTTTTTTTCACCGAGAAAGAAAGATCCATGACTGGATTCTCAGATGCATGTGATTCACTAGCCAGAGCCATAAGAAAGCTGTGTCCGGATGCCTTCTGTCTGTCAGGAATCGACTGTTTCACTTGTTAGTAGAAAAATGCTACTCTTTGCGAGCTGAACTTCCCCTAAGGAACAACTGTGCTTTGCATCCAGAGAGAGAGCTCCAGTCCTGGATTCTCTGATGCATGTGATTCACTAGGCAGAGCCATAAGAAAGCTGTGTCCTGATGCCTTCTGTCTGACAGGAATCGACTGTTTCACTTGTTAGCAAAGCAAAGTTGCACTTTGCTCGTTGAGCTTCCCCTAAGGAACAACAGTGCTTTGCACCGTGAAAGCAAGCTCCAGCCCTGGAGTTTTAGATGCATATGATTTACTTTCCAAAACCATAAGAAATATGTGCCCTCATGTCTCCTGTCTGGCAGAAATCAAGAGTTTCACGTGTTAGAAGAGCAAAGGTGCATTTTGCGATACGACCTTCCCGTACGTAACAACTGTGTTTTTCACCAAGAGAGAAAGCTCCAGACCTGCATGCTCGAAGGTATATGAATCACTTGTCGAAGCCATAAGAAATGTGTGTCCTTTAGCCTTCTGTCTTGCAAGAATCAGCTGTTTCTCTTTTTAGCAACGAAAAGTTGCACTTTGCGAGATGAGCTTCTCTTAAGGAACAAAGTTGTTTTTCACCGAGAAAGAAAGATCCAGGACCGGATTCTCAGATGCATATTATTCACTTACCAAAGCCATAAGAAATGTGTGTCTTCATGCCTTTGGTCTTGCAAGAATCAGCTGTTTCTCTGTTAGCAATGAAATTTGCACATTGCGAGATGAGCTTCTCTTAAGGAACAAAGTTGTTTTTCACCGAGAAAGAAAGATCCAGGACCGGATTCTCAGATGCATATTATTCACTTACCAAAGCCATAAGAAATGTGTCTCTTCATGCCTTTGGTCTTGCAAGAATCAGCTGTTTCTCTGTTAGCAATGAAATTTGCACATTGCGAGATGAGCTTCTCTTAAGGAACAAAGTTGTTTTTCACCGAGAAAGAAAGATCCATGACTGGATTCTCAGATGCATGTGATTCACTAGCCAGAGGCATAAGAAAGCTGTGTCCTGATGCCTTCTGTCTGACAGGAATCGACTCTTTCACTTGTTAGCAAAGCAAAGTTGCACTTTGCTCGTTGAGCTTCCCCTAAGGAACAACAGTGCTTTGCACCGTGAACGCAAGCTCCAGCCATGGAGTTTTAGATGCATATGATTTACTTTCCAAAACCATAACAAATATGTGCCCTGATGTCTCCTGTCTGGCAGAAATCAAGAGTTTCACGTTTTAGAAGAGCAAAGGTGCACTTTCCGATACGAGCTTCCCGTACGTAACAACTGTGTTTTTCGCCAAGAAAGAAAGCTTCAGACCTGCATTCTCGAATGTATATGAATCACTTGTCGAAGCCATACGAAATGTGTGACCTTTGGCCTTCTGTCTTGCAAGAATCAGCTGTTTCTCTTGTTAGCAACGCAAAATTGCACTTTGCGAGCTGAACTTCCCCTAAGGAACAACTGTGCTTTGCATCCAGAAAGAGAGCTCCAGTCCTGGATTCTCTGATGCATGTGTTTCACTAGCCAGAGCCATAAGAAAGCTGTGTCCTGATGCCTTCTGTCTGACAGGAATCGACTCTTTCACTTGTTAGCCAAGCAAAGTTGCACTTTGCTCGTTGAGCTTTCCCTAAGGAACAACAGTGCTTTGCACCGTGAAAGCAAACTCCAGCCCTGGAGTTTTAGATGCATATGATTTACTTTCCAAAACCATAAGAAATATGTGCCCTGATGTCTCCTGTCTGGCAGAAATCAAGAGTTTCACGTGTTAGAAGAGCAAAGGTGCACTTTGCGATACGAGCTTCCCGTACGTAACAACTGTGTTTTTCACCAAGAGAGAAAGCTCCAGACCTGCATGCTCGAAGGTATATGAATCACTTGTCGAAGCCATAAGAAATGTGTGTCCTTTAGCCTTCTGTCTTGCAAGAATCAGCTCCTTCTCGTGTTAGAAACGAAAAGTTGCACTTTGCGAGATGAGCTTCGCTTAAGGAACAAAGTTGTTTTTCACCGAGAAAGAAAGATCCATGACTGGATTCTCAGATGCATATGAGAATTTTCCTAAAGCCATAAGAAATATGTGTCCTAATACATTCTTTCTGACAGGAATCGACTGTTTCACTTGTTAGCAGAAAAATGCTAGTCTTTGCGAGCTGAACTTCCCCTAAGGAACAACTGTGCTTTGCATCCAGAAAGAGAGCTCCAGTCCTGGATTCTCTGATGCATGTGATTCACTAGCCAGAGCCATAATAAAGCTGTGTCCTGATGCCTTCTGTCTGACAGGAAACGACTCTTTCACTTGTTAGCAAAGCAAAGTTGCACTTTGCTCGTTGAGCTTTCCCTAAGGAACAACAGTGCTTTGCACCGTGAAAGCAAGCTCCAGCCCTGGAGTTTTAGATGCATATGATTTACTTTCCAAAACCATAAGAAATATGTGCCCTGATGTCTCCTGTCTGGCAGAAATCAAGAGTTTGACGTGTTAGAAGAGCAAAGGTGCACTTTGCGATACGAGCTTCCCGTACGTAACAACTGTGTTTTTCACCAAGAGAGAAAGCTCCAGACCTGCATGCTCGAATGTATATGAATCACTTGTCGAAGCCATAAGAAATGTGTGTCCTTTAGCCTTCTGTCTTGCAAGAATCAGCTCTTTCTCTTGTTACCAACGAAAAGTTGCACTTTGCGAGATGAGCTTCGCTTAAGAAACAAAGTTGTTTTTCACCGAGAAAGAAAGATCCAGGACTGGATTCTCAGATACATATTATTCACTTACCAAAGCCATAAGAAATGTGTGTCCTTATGCCTTTGGTCTTGCAAGAATCAGCTGTTTCTCTTGTTAGCAATGAAATTTGCCCTTTGCGAGATGAGCTTCCCCTAAGGAACAAAGTTGTTTTTCACCGAGAAAGAAAGATCCATGACTGGATTCTCAGATGCATATGAGAATCTTTCTAAAGCCATAAGAAATATGTGTCCTTATACATTCTTTCTGACAGGAATCGACTGTTTCACTTGTTAGCAGAAAAATGCTAGTCTTTGCGAGCTGAACTTCCCGTAAGGAACAACTGTGCTTTGCATCCAGAAAGAGAGCTCCAGTCCTGGATTCTCTGATGCATGTGATTCACTAGCCAGAGCCATAAGAAAGCTGTGTCCTGATGCCTTCTGTCTGACAGGAATTGACTCTTTCACTTGTTAGCAATGCAAAGTTGCACTTTGCTCGTTGAGCTTCCCCTAAGGAGCAACAGTGCTTTGCACCGTGAAAGCAAACTCCAGCCCTGGAGTTTTAGATGCATATGATTTACTTTCCAAAACCATAAGAAATATGTGCCCTGATGTCTCCTGTCCGTCAGAAATCAAGAGTTTCACGTGTTAGAAGAGCAAAGGTGCACTTTGCGATACGAGCTTCCCGTACGTAACAACTGTGTTTTTCACCAAGAAAGAAAGCTCCAGACCTGCATTCTCGAATGTATATGAATCACTTGTCGAAGCCATAAGAAAAGTGTGTCCTTTAGCCTTCTGTCTTGCAAGAATCAGCTGTTTCTCTTGTTAGCAACGAAAAGTTGCACTTTGCGAGATGAGCTTCGCTTAAGAAACAAGGTTGTTTTTCACCGAGAAAGAAAGATCCATGACTGGATTCTCAGATGCATATGAGAATCTTTCTAAAGCCATAAGAAATATGTGTCCTGTTACATTCTTTCTGGCAGGAATCGACTGTTTCACTTGTTAGCAGAAAAATGCTATTCTTTGCGAGCTGTACTTCCCTTAAGGAACAACTGTGATTTGCATCCAGAAAGAGAGCTCCAGTCCTGGATTCTCTGATGCATGTGATTCACTAGCCAGGCCCATAAGAAAGCTGTGTCCTGATGCCTTCTGTCTGACAGGAATCGACTGTTTCACTTGTTAGCAAAGCAAAGTTGCACTTTTCTCGTTGAGCTTCCCCTAAGGAACAACAGTGCTTTGCACCGTGAAAGCAAGCTCCAGCCCTGGAGTTTTAGATTCATATGATTTACTTTCCAAAACCATAAGAAATATGTGCCCTGATGTTTCCTGTCTGTCACAACTCAAGAGTTTCACGTGTTAGAAGAGCAAAGGTGCACTTTGCGATACGAGCTTCCCGTACGTAACAACTGTGTTTTTCACCGAGAAAGAAAGCTCCAGACCTGCATTCTCGAATATATATGAATAACTTTTTGAAGCCATAAGAAATGTGTTTTCTTTAGCCTTCTGTCTTGCAAGAATCAGCTGTTTCTCTTGTTAGCAACGAAAAGTTGCATTTTGCGAGATGAGTTTCTCTTAAGGAAGAAAGTTGTTTTTCACCGAGAAAGAAAGATCCATGACTGGATTCTCAGATGCATATTATTCACTTACCAAAGCCATAAGAAATGTGTGTCCTTATGCCTTTGGTCTTGCAAGAATCAGCTGTTTCTCTTGTTAGCAATGAAATTTGCACTTTGCGAGATGAGCTTCCCCTAAGGAACAAGGTTGTTTTTCACCGAGAAAGAAAGATCCAGGACTGGATTCTCAGATGCATGTGATTCACTAGCCAGAGCCATAAGAAAGCTGTGTCCTGATGCCTTCTGTCTGACAGGAATCGACTCTTTCACTTGTTAGCAATGCAAAGTTGCACTTTGCTCGTTGAGCTTCCCCTAAGGAACAACAGTGCTTTGCACCGTGAAAGCAAACTCCAGCCCTGGAGTTTTAGATGCATATGATTTACTTTCCAAAACCATAAGAAATATGTGCCCTGATGTCTCCTGTCTGTCAGAAATCAAGAGTTTCACGTGTTAGAAGAGCAAAGGTGCACTTTGCGATACGAGCTTCCCGTACGTAACAACTGTGTTTTTCACCAAGAAAGAAAGCTCCAGACCTGCATGCTCGAATGTATATGAATCACTTGTCGAAGCCATAAGAAAAGTGTGTCCTTTAGCCTTCTGTCTTGCAAGAATCAGCTGTTTCTCTTGTTAGCAACGAAAAGTTGCACTTTGCGAGATGAGCTTCTCTTAAGGAACAAAGTTGTTTTTCACCGAGAAAGAAAGTACCAGGACCAGATTCTCAGATGCATATTATTCACTTACCAAAGCCATAAGAAATGTGTGTCTTTATGCCTTTGGTCTTGCAAGAATCAGCTGTTTCTCTTGTTAGCAACGAAAAGTTGCACTTTGCGAGATGAGCTTCGCTTATGAAAACAAGGTTGTTTTTCACCGAGAAAGAAAGATCCAGTCCTGGATTCTCAGATGCATGTGATTCACTAGCCAGAGCCATAAGAAAGCTGTGTCCTGATGCCTTCTGTCTGACAGGAATCGACTGTTTCACTTGTTAGTATAAAAATGCTACTCTTTGCGAGCTGAACTTCCCCTAAGGAACAACTGTGCTTTGCATGCAGAAAGAGAGCTCCAGTCCTGGATTCTCTGATGCATGTGTTTCACTAGCCAGAGCCATAAGAAAGCTGTGTCCTGATGCCTTCTGTCTGACAGGAATTGACTGTTTCACTTGTTAGCAAAGCAAAGTTGCACTTTGCTCGTTGAGCTTCCCCTAGGGAACAACAGTGCTTTGCACCGTGAAAGCAAACTCCAGCCCTGGAGTTTTAGATGCATATGATTTACTTTCCAAAACCATAAGAAATATGTGCCCTGATGTCTCCTGTCTGTCAGAAATCAAGAGTTTCACGTGTTAGAAGAGCAAAGGTGCACTTTGCGATACGAGCTTCCCGTACGTAACAACTGTGTTTTTCACCAAGAAAGAAAGCTCCAGACCTGCATGCTCGAATGTATATGAATCACTTGTCGAAGCCATAAGAAATGTGTGTCCTTTAGCCTTCTGTCTTGCAAGAATCAGCTGTTTCTCTTGTTAGCAACGAAAAGTTGCACTTTGCGAGATGAGCTTCGCTTAAGAAACAAGGTTTTTTCTCACCGAGAAAGAAAGATCCAGGACCGGATTCTCAAATGCATATTATTCACTTACCAAAGCCATAAGAAATGTGTGTCCTTATGCCTTTGGTCTTGCAAGAATCAGCTGTTTCTCTTTTTAGCAATGAAATTTGCACTTTGTGAGATGAGTATCCCCTAAGGAACAAGGTTGTTTTTCACCGAGAAAGAAAGATCCATGACTGGATTCTCAGATGCATGTGATTCACTAGCCAGAGCCATAAGAAAGCTGTGTCCTGATGCCTTCTGTCTGACAGGAATCGACTGTTTCACTTGTTAGCAAAGCAAAGTTGCACTTTGCTCGTTGAGCTTCCCCTAAGGAACAACAGTGCTTTGCACCGTGAAAGCAAAATCCAGCCCTGGAGTTTTAGATGCATATGATTTACTTTCCAAAAACCATAAGAAATATGTGCCCTGATGTCTCCTGTCTGTCAGAAATCAAGAGTTTCACGTGTTAGAAGAGCAAAGGTGCACTTTGCGATACGAGCTTCCCGTACGTAACAACTGTGTTTTTCACCAAGAAAGAAAGCTCCAGACCTGCATTCTCGAATGTATATGAATCACTTGTCGAAGCCATAAGAAATGTGTGTCCTTTAGCCTTCTGTCTTGCAAGAACCAGCTGTTTCTCTTGTTAGCAACGAAAAGTTGCACTTTGCGAGATGAGCTTCGCTTAAGAAACAAGGTTGTTTTTCACCGAGAAAGAAAGATCCACGACTGGATTCTCAGATGCATATGAGAATCTTTCTAAAGCCATAAGAAATATGTGTCCTGATACATTCTTTCTGACAGGAATCGACTGTTTCACTTGTTAGCAGAAAAATGCTAGTCTTTGCGAGCTGAACTTCCCCTAAGGAACAACTGTGCTTTGCATCCAGAAAGGGAGCTCCAGTCCTGGATTCTCTGATGCATGTGATTCACTAGCCAGAGCCATAAGAAAGCTGTGTCCTGATGCCTTCTGTCTGACAGGAATCGACTGTTTCACTTGTTAGCAAAGCAAAGTTGCACTTTGCTCGTTGAGCTTCCCCTAAGGAACAACAGTGCTTTGCACCGTGAAAGCAAGCTCCAGCCCTGGAGTTTTAGATGCATATGATTTACTTTCCAAAACCATAAGAAATATGTGCCCTGATGTTTCCTGTCTGTCACAAATCAAGAGTTTCACGTGTTAGAGAGCAAAGGTGCACTTTGCGATACGAGCTTCCCGTACGTAACAACTGTGTTTTTCGCCAAGAAAGAAAGCTCCAGACCTGCATTCTCGAATGTATATGAATGACTTGTCGAAGCCATAAGAAATGTGTGTCCTTTAGCCTTCTGTCTTGCAAGAATCAGCTGTTTCTCTTGTTAGCAACGAAAAGTTGCAATTTGCGAGATGAGCTTCGCTTAAGAAACAAGGTTGTTTTTCACCGAGAAAGAAAGATCCATGACTGGATTCTCAGATGCATATGAGAATCTTTCTAAAGCCATAAGAAATATGTGTCCTGATACATTCTTTCTGACAGGAATCGACTCTTTCACTTGTTAGCAAAGCAAAGTTGCACTTTGCTCGTTGAGCTTCCCCCTAAGGAACAACAGTGCTTTGCACCGTGAAAGCAAACTCCAGCCCTCAAGTTTTAGATGCATATGATTTACTTTCCAAAACCATAAGAAATATGTGCCCTGATGTCTCCTGTCTGTCAGAAATCAAGAGTTTCACGTGTTAGAAGAGCAAAGGTGCACTTTGCGATACGAGCTTCCCGTACGTAACAAATGTGTTTTTCACCAAGAAAGAAAGTTCCAGACCTGCATGCTCGAATGTATATGAATCACTTGTCGAAGCCATACGAAATGTGTGTCCTTTGGCCTTCTGTCTTGCAAGAATCAGCTGTTTCTCTTGATAGCAACGCAAAGTTGCACTTTGAGAGATGAGCTTCTCTTAAGGAACAAAGTTGTTTTTCACCGAGAAAGAAAGTACCAGGACCAGATTCTCAGATGCATATTATTCACTTACCAAAGCCATAAGAAATGTGTGTCTTTATGCCTTTGGTCTTGCAAGAATCAGCTGTTTCTCTTGTTAGCAACGAAAAGTTGCACTTTGCGAGATGAGCTTCGCTTATGAAAACAAGGTTGTTTTTCACCGAGAAAGAAAGATCCAGTCCTGGATTCTCAGATGCATGTGATTCACTAGCCAGAGCCATAAGAAAGCTGTGTCCTGATGCCTTCTGTCTGACAGGAATCGACTGTTTCACTTGTTAGTATAAAAATGCTACTCTTTGCGAGCTGAACTTCCCCTAAGGAACAACTGTGCTTTGCATGCAGAAAGAGAGCTCCAGTCCTGGATTCTCTGATGCATGTGTTTCACTAGCCAGAGCCATAAGAAAGCTGTGTCCTGATGCCTTCTGTCTGACAGGAATTGACTGTTTCACTTGTTAGCAAAGCAAAGTTGCACTTTGCTCGTTGAGCTTCCCCTAGGGAACAACAGTGCTTTGCACCGTGAAAGCAAACTCCAGCCCTGGAGTTTTAGATGCATATGATTTACTTTCCAAAACCATAAGAAATATGTGCCCTGATGTCTCCTGTCTGTCAGAAATCAAGAGTTTCACGTGTTAGAAGAGCAAAGGTGCACTTTGCGATACGAGCTTCCCGTACGTAACAACTGTGTTTTTCACCAAGAAAGAAAGCTCCAGACCTGCATGCTCGAATGTATATGAATCACTTGTCGAAGCCATAAGAAATGTGTGTCCTTTAGCCTTCTGTCTTGCAAGAATCAGCTGTTTCTCTTGTTAGCAACGAAAAGTTGCACTTTGCGAGATGAGCTTCGCTTAAGAAACAAGGTTTTTTCTCACCGAGAAAGAAAGATCCAGGACCGGATTCTCAAATGCATATTATTCACTTACCAAAGCCATAAGAAATGTGTGTCCTTATGCCTTTGGTCTTGCAAGAATCAGCTGTTTCTCTTTTTAGCAATGAAATTTGCACTTTGTGAGATGAGTATCCCCTAAGGAACAAGGTTGTTTTTCACCGAGAAAGAAAGATCCAGTCCTGGATTCTCAGATGCATGTGATTCACTAGCCAGAGCCATAAGAAAGCTGTGTCCTGATGCCTTCTGTCTGACAGGAATCGACTGTTTCACTTGTTAGTATAAAAATGCTACTCTTTGCGAGCTGAACTTCCCCTAAGGAACAACTGTGCTTTGCATGCAGAAAGAGAGCTCCAGTCCTGGATTCTCTGATGCATGTGTTTCACTAGCCAGAGCCATAAGAAAGCTGTGTCCTGATGCCTTCTGTCTGACAGGAATTGACTGTTTCACTTGTTAGCAAAGCAAAGTTGCACTTTGCTCGTTGAGCTTCCCCTAGGGAACAACAGTGCTTTGCACCGTGAAAGCAAACTCCAGCCCTGGAGTTTTAGATGCATATGATTTACTTTCCAAAACCATAAGAAATATGTGCCCTGATGTCTCCTGTCTGTCAGAAATCAAGAGTTTCACGTGTTAGAAGAGCAAAGGTGCACTTTGCGATACGAGCTTCCCGTACGTAACAACTGTGTTTTTCACCAAGAAAGAAAGCTCCAGACCTGCATGCTCGAATGTATATGAATCACTTGTCGAAGCCATAAGAAATGTGTGTCCTTTAGCCTTCTGTCTTGCAAGAATCAGCTGTTTCTCTTGTTAGCAACGAAAAGTTGCACTTTGCGAGATGAGCTTCGCTTAAGAAACAAGGTTTTTTCTCACCGAGAAAGAAAGATCCAGGACCGGATTCTCAAATGCATATTATTCACTTACCAAAGCCATAAGAAATGTGTGTCCTTATGCCTTTGGTCTTGCAAGAATCAGCTGTTTCTCTTTTTAGCAATGAAATTTGCACTTTGTGAGATGAGTATCCCCTAAGGAACAAGGTTGTTTTTCACCGAGAAAGAAAGATCCATGACTGGATTCTCAGATGCATGTGATTCACTAGCCAGAGCCATAAGAAAGCTGTGTCCTGATGCCTTCTGTCTGACAGGAATCGACTGTTTCACTTGTTAGCAAAGCAAAGTTGCACTTTGCTCGTTGAGCTTCCCCTAAGGAACAACAGTGCTTTGCACCGTGAAAGCAAACTCCAGCCCTGGAGTTTTAGATGCATATGATTTACTTTCCAAAAACCATAAGAAATATGTGCCCTGATGTCTCCTGTCTGTCAGAAATCAAGAGTTTCACGTGTTAGAAGAGCAAAGGTGCACTTTGCGATACGAGCTTCCCGTACGTAACAACTGTGTTTTTCACCAAGAAAGAAAGCTCCAGACCTGCATTCTCGAATGTATATGAATCACTTGTCGAAGCCATAAGAAATGTGTGTCCTTTAGCCTTCTGTCTTGCAAGAACCAGCTGTTTCTCTTGTTAGCAACGAAAAGTTGCACTTTGCGAGATGAGCTTCGCTTAAGAAACAAGGTTGTTTTTCACCGAGAAAGAAAGATCCACGACTGGATTCTCAGATGCATATGAGAATCTTTCTAAAGCCATAAGAAATATGTGTCCTGATACATTCTTTCTGACAGGAATCGACTGTTTCACTTGTTAGCAGAAAAATGCTAGTCTTTGCGAGCTGAACTTCCCCTAAGGAACAACTGTGCTTTGCATCCAGAAAGGGAGCTCCAGTCCTGGATTCTCTGATGCATGTGATTCACTAGCCAGAGCCATAAGAAAGCTGTGTCCTGATGCCTTCTGTCTGACAGGAATCGACTGTTTCACTTGTTAGCAAAGCAAAGTTGCACTTTGCTCGTTGAGCTTCCCCTAAGGAACAACAGTGCTTTGCACCGTGAAAGCAAGCTCCAGCCCTGGAGTTTTAGATGCATATGATTTACTTTCCAAAACCATAAGAAATATGTGCCCTGATGTTTCCTGTCTGTCACAAATCAAGAGTTTCACGTGTTAGAGAGCAAAGGTGCACTTTGCGATACGAGCTTCCCGTACGTAACAACTGTGTTTTTCGCCAAGAAAGAAAGCTCCAGACCTGCATTCTCGAATGTATATGAATGACTTGTCGAAGCCATAAGAAATGTGTGTCCTTTAGCCTTCTGTCTTGCAAGAATCAGCTGTTTCTCTTGTTAGCAACGAAAAGTTGCAATTTGCGAGATGAGCTTCGCTTAAGAAACAAGGTTGTTTTTCACCGAGAAAGAAAGATCCATGACTGGATTCTCAGATGCATATGAGAATCTTTCTAAAGCCATAAGAAATATGTGTCCTGATACATTCTTTCTGACAGGAATCGACTCTTTCACTTGTTAGCAAAGCAAAGTTGCACTTTGCTCGTTGAGCTTCCCCCTAAGGAACAACAGTGCTTTGCACCGTGAAAGCAAACTCCAGCCCTCAAGTTTTAGATGCATATGATTTACTTTCCAAAACCATAAGAAATATGTGCCCTGATGTCTCCTGTCTGTCAGAAATCAAGAGTTTCACGTGTTAGAAGAGCAAAGGTGCACTTTGCGATACGAGCTTCCCGTACGTAACAAATGTGTTTTTCACCAAGAAAGAAAGTTCCAGACCTGCATGCTCGAATGTATATGAATCACTTGTCGAAGCCATACGAAATGTGTGTCCTTTGGCCTTCTGTCTTGCAAGAATCAGCTGTTTCTCTTGATAGCAACGCAAAGTTGCACTTTGAGAGATGAGCTTCCCCTAAGGAACAAGGTTGTTTTTCACTGAGAAAGAAAGATCCCGTCCTGGATTCTCAGATTCATATTATTCACTTATCAAAGCCATAAGAAATGTGTGTCCTTATGCCTTTGGTCTTGCAAGAATCAGCTGTTTCTCTTGTTAGCAATGAAATTTGCACTTTGAGAGATGAGTATCCCCTAAGGAACAAGGTTGTTTTTCACCGAGAAAGAAAGATCCAGTCCTGGATTCTCAGATGCATGTGATTCACTAGCCAGAGCCATAAGAAAGCTGTGTCCTGATGCCTTCTGTCTGACAGGAATCGACTGTTTCACTTGTTAGTAGAAAATGCTACTCTTTGCGAGCTGAACTTCCCGTAAGGAACAACTGTGCTTTGCATCCAGAAAGAGAACTCCAGTCCTGGATTCTCTGATGCATGTGATTCACTAGCCAGAGCCATAAGAAAGCTGTGTAGTGATGCCTTCTGTCTGACAGGAATCGACTGTTTCACTTGTTAGCAAAGCAAAGTTGCACTTTGCTCGTTGACCTTCCCCTAAGGAACAACAGTGCTTTGCACCGTGAAAGCAAACTCCAGCCCTGGAGTTTTAGATGCATATGATTTACTTTCCAGAACCATAAGAAATATGTGCCCTGATGTCTCCTGTCTGTCAGAAATCAAGAGTTTCACGTGTTAGAAGAGCAAAGGTGCACTTTGCGATACGAGCTTCCCGTACGTAACAACTGTGTTTTTCACCAAGAAAGAAAGCTCCAGACCTGCATTCTCGAATGTATATGAATCACTTGTCGAAGCCGTAAGAAAAGTGTGTCCTTTAGCCTTCTGTCTTGCAAGAATCAGCTGTTTCTCTTGTTAGCAACGAAAAGTTGCACTTTGCGAGATGAACTTCGCTTAAGAAACAAGGTTGTTTTTCACCGAGAAAGAAAGATCCATGACTGGATTCTCAGATGCATATGAGAATCTTTCTAAAGCCATAAGACATATGTGTCCTGATACATTCTTTCTGACACGAATCGACTGTATCACTTGTTAGCAGAAAAATGCTAGTCTTTGCGAGCTGAACTTCCCCTAAGGAACAACTGTGCTTTGCATCCAGAAAGAGAGCTCTAGTCCTGGATTCTCTGATGCATGTGATTCACTAGCCAGAGCCATAAGAAAGCTGTGTCCTGATGCCTTCTGTCTGACAGGAATCGACTCTTTCACTTGTTAGTAAAGCAAAGTTGCACTTTGCTCGTTGAGCTTCCCCTAAGGAACAACAGTGCTTTTCACCGTGAAAGGAAGCTCCAGCCCTGTCCATTTTCTAGAAGTAATGTGGCCCCATCATTGGCACCTGAGAGCCCTAGTTTGCCACCTTTTCCCTGCGCGCAAAGCTCGACAGTGCGTGCCACATTCTGTTCCCAGAAAGTGCCATTTTACAGCTCAGAATTGCAGACCAATGAAGACTCCTCCCAGGGAAAAGGTGCCAGGACAGAAAGCCATTGTGCCTTTTGTAAAGGTAATGGGGCCCCATCATTGGCACCTGAGAGCCCAAGACTGCCACCTTTTCCCTGAGCGCAAAGCTCGACGGTGCGTGCCACTTGCGGGTCCAGGAATGTGCTGTTTCTCATCCCAGAATTCGAGGCCGATGAAGATTTCTTCCATGGAAAAGGTGCCAGGACAGAAAGCCATTGTGCCTTTTCTAGGGTTAATGGGGCCCCAAAATTGACGCCTGAGAGCCCAAGGCTGCCACCTTTTCCCTGGGCGCAAAGCTCGACGGAGCGTACCCTCTGCGGGTCTGGGAAATTGCCATTTTTCAGCCCAGAATTCTAGACCTATGAAGATTCCTCAGAGGGAAAAGGTACCAGGAGACAAAGCCATTGTGTATTTTGTTATGCTAATTGCGCCCCATCATTGGCACCTGAGAGCCCAAGGCTGCCACCTTTTCCCTGGGTGCAAAGCTCGATGGTGCATACCCTGTACGGGTCCGGGAAAGGGCCGTTTTTCAGCCCTGAATTCCATACGGATGAAGAGTCCTCACAGGGAAGAGGCTCCCAGGACAGAAAGCCATTGTTCCATTTCTAGGGTTAATCGGGCCCCATCATTGGCACCTGAGAGCCCAAGGTTGCCTCCTATACCCTGGGCGCAAAGCTCGACCATGTGTGCTACGTGAGGGTCCGGGAAATTGCCCTTTCTCATTCCAGAATTCCAGACCGATGAAGATTCCTCCCTGGGAAAAGGTGCCAGGAGAGGAATCGATTTCTCCTTTTCTAGGAGTAATGGGGCCCCATCATTGGCACCTGAGAGCCCAAGGCTGCAACCTTTTCCCTGAGTGCAAAGCTCGACGGTGCGTGCCACTTGCGGGTCCAGGAATGTGCTGTTTCTCATCCCAGAATTCGGGGCCGATGAAGATTTCTCCCAGGGAAAAGGTGCCAGGATAGAAAGTGATTGTGCCTTTTCTAAGCTTAATGGGTCCCCAAAATTGACACCTGAGAGCCCAAGGCTGCCAACTTTTGCCTGGGCGCAAAGCTCGACGGAGCGTACCACGTGAGGGTCCGGGAAAGCGCCATTTTTCAGCCCAGAATTCCAGACCTATGAAGATTCCTCAGAGGGAAAAGGTACCAGGAGACAAAGCCATTGTGTATTTTGTAATGCTAATTGGGCCCCATCATTGGCACCTGAGAGCCCAAGGCTGCCACCTTTTTCCTGGGTGCAAAGCTTGACGGTGCATACCCTGTGCGGGTCCGGGAAAGGGCCGTTTTTCAGCCCAGAATTCCAGACGGAAGTCAATTCCTCCCTGGGAAAAGGTGTCAGGACAGAAAGCCATTGTGCCTTTTCTAGGGGTAATGGGGCTCCATCTTTGGCACCTGAGAGCCCAGGGCTACCAGCTTTTCCCTGGGCGCAAATGTCGACGGTGCGTGCCACTTGCAAGTCCGGGAATGTGCCGTTTCCAATCCCAGAATTCCAGGCCAGCGAAGATTTCTCCCTGGGAAAAGGTGCCAGGACAGAAAGCCATTGTGCCTTTTCTAGGGTTAATGGGGCCCCAAAATTGGCAGCTGAGAGCCCAGGGTTGCCACCTTTTCCCATGGGCAAAAATCTTGACGGTGCGTGCCACATGCGGGTAAGGGAAAGAGCCGTTTTCAGCCCAGAATTCGAGACCTATGAAGATTCCTCCCAGAGAAAAGGTGCCAAAACAGAAAGCGATTGTTTTTTTTCTAGGGGTAATGGGGCCCCATCATTGGCACCTGAGAGCCCAAGGCTGCCACCTTTTGCCTGGGCGCAAAGCTCGACGGTGCGTTCCACTTGCGGGTCCGGGGAATGCCGTTTTTCAGCCCAGAATTCCAGACGGACGAAAATTCCTCCCAGGGAAAAGGTGCCAGGACAGAAAGCGATCGTTATTTATCTAGAGTTAACGGGTCCCCATCATTGGCACCTGAGAGCCCAAGGCTGCCACCTTTTCCCTGGACGCAAAGCTCGATGGTGCGTTCCACTTGCGTGTCCAGAAAAGTGCTGATTCTCAGACCAGAATTCCAAACCGATGAAGATTCCTCCCAGGGAAAAGGTGCCAGGACAGAAAGGCATTGTTCCATTTGTAGGCGTAATGGGGCACCATCATTGGCACCTGAGAGCCCAAGGCTGCCCCCTTTTCCCTGGGTGCAAAGCTCAACGGTGTGTACCTTGTGCGGGTTTGGGGCAGTGACATTTTTGAACCCCGAATTCGAGACGGACGAAGATTCCTCCCAGGGAAAAGGTGCCAGGACAGAAAGCAAGTGTTATTTTATTAGTTTTAACGGGGCCCGA
This sequence comes from Pithys albifrons albifrons, assembly GCF_047495875.1. Lineage (NCBI taxonomy): Eukaryota > Metazoa > Chordata > Aves > Passeriformes > Thamnophilidae > Pithys > Pithys albifrons. Next base: position 39,732,981 of record NC_092465.1, on the reverse strand, counting down.
TCATTGGCACCTGAGAGCCCAAGGCTGCCACCTTTTCCCTGGGCACAAATGTCGAGGGTGCGTGCCACTTTCTTGTCTGGGAAAGTGCCATTTTTTAGCCCAGAATTCTATACGGATAAAGATTCCTCCCAGGGGAAAGGTGCCAGGACAGAAAGCGATTGTTCCATTTCTAGGCGAAATCGGGCCCCGTCACAGGCACCTGAGAGCCCAAGTTTGCCTCCTTTAACCTGGGTGCAAAGCTCGACGGTGCGTGCTACATTAGGGTCTGGGAAATTGCCGTTTTTCATTCCAGAATTCCAGACCGATGAAGATTCCTCCCTGGAAAAAGGTGCCAGGACAGGAATCGATTTCTTCTTTTCTAGGGTTAATGGTGCTCCATCATTGGCACCTGAGAGCCCAAGGCTGCCACCTTTTCCCTGGGCTCAAAGCTCGACGGAGTGTGTCAGGTGCGGGTCCGGGTACGTGCCTTTTTTCAGCCCTGAACTCCAGACGGATGAAGATTCCTCCCAGGAAAAAGGTGCCAGGACAGAAAGCAATTTTTACATTTCTTGGATTAATGGGGCCCCTTCATTGGCACCTTAGAGTCCAAGGCTGCCACCTTTTCCCTTGCCGCAAAGCCGGACGGTGCATGCCACATTCTGTTTTTTAAGTCCAGAATTCCAGACGGACGATCATTCCTCCCTGGGAAAAAATGCCAGGACAGAAAGGGATTGTTCCATTATTTGGGTTAATGGGGCTCCATCATTGCCACCTGAGAGCCCAAGACTGCCACCGTTTCCCTGGGCTCAAAGATCGACGGTGCGTGCCACCTGCGCGTCAGGTAAAGTGCCTTTTTCAGCCCAGAATTCCAGATGGACCAAGAATCCTCCCAGGGAAAAGGTGCTAGGACAGAAAGGGATTGTTCCTTTTCTTCGGGTATTGGGGTGCCATCATTGGCACCTGAGAGCCCAAGGCTGCCACCTTTTCCCTGGCCTTAAAGCACGACGGAGTGTACCAGGTGCAGGTCAGGGAAAGTGCCGTTGTTCAGCCCAGAATTCCAGAAGTTTTTAGATTCTACCCTGGGATAAAGTGCCTGGACAGAAAACGATTGTTCCATTTCTAGGTTTAATGGGGCCCCATCATTGGCACCTGAGAGCCCAAGACTGCCACCTTTTCCCTGGGCTCAAATCTCGACGGAGTGTGCCAGGTGCGGTTCTGGGAAAGCGTAATTTTTCAGCCCAGATTTCCAGACGGATGAAGATTCCTGCCAAGGAAAAATTGTCAGGACAGAAAGCGTTTGTTCCTTTTCTAGGGTTAATGGGGCCCCATCATTGGCACCTGAGAGCCGAAGGCTGCCACCTTTTCCCTGGGCACAAAGCCTGGCGGTGCATGCCACATGCGGTTTTTTCAGCCCAGAATTCCAGACTAACGATGATTCCTCCCAGGGAAAAGGTGCCAGGACAGAAATCGATTGTTCCTTTTCTAGGGTTAATGCAGCCCCATCATTGACAACTGAGAGCCCAAGGCTGCCACCTTTTCTCTGGGCGCACACCCCAAAGGTCCATGTCACATGTGGGTTTTTCAGCCCAGAATTTTAGATGGATGAAGATTCCTCCCAGGTAAAAGTTGTCAGGACAGAAAGCGATTGTTCCTTTTCTAGGGTTAATGGGGCTCCATCATTGACACCTGAGAGCCCAAACCTGCCACCTTTTCCCTGGCCTCAAAGCTCGACAGTGCCGGCGAGGTGGGGGTCTGGGAAAATGCCGGTTTTCAGCCCAGAATTTTAGACGGCCCAAGATTCCTCCCAGGGAAAATGTGCCAGGACAAAAAGCGTTTGTTCCTTTTCTAGTTTAATGGGGCCCCATCATTGGCACCTGAGAGCCCAAGGTAGCTACCTTTCCCCTGGGCTCAAACCTCGACGGAACGTGGCACGTGCGTCTCTGGGAAAATGCCGTTTTTCACCCCAGAATTCCAAACGGCCCAAGATTCCTCCCAGGGATAAGGTGCTGGGACAGACAGCGAATGTTCCTTTTCTAAAAGTAGTGGTGCCCCATCACTGGCACCTGAGAGTCCAAGGCTGCCACCTTTTGCCTGGGCTCAAAGCTCGATGGAGCGTACCAAGTGCGGGTTCGGGAAAGTGCCATTTTTCAGCCCAGAATTCCAGACAGACGAAGATTCCTCCCAGGGAAAATGTGCCAAGACAGAAAGTGATTGTGCCTTTCCTAGGGGTAATTGGGCCCCATCACTGGCACCTGAGAGCCCAAGGCTGCCACCTTTTCCCTGGGCTCAAAGTCCGACGGCGCGTGCCTCTTGCGGGTTATTCAGCCCAGAATTCCAGACGGATGACGATTCCTCCCAGGGAAAACGTGCCTGGACAGAATGCGATTGTTCTTTTTCTAGTGTTAATGCGAGCCCACTTTTGACACCTGAGAGCCCAAGGGTGCCACCTTTTCTCTGGGCTCAAAACACGACGGAGTGTGCCACTTGCGGTTTAGGGAAAATGACGTTTATCAGCCCGGAATACCAGGCGGTTTAAGATTCTATCCTGGGATAAAGCGCCAGGGGAGAAAGCGATTGTTCAATTTCTAGGGTTAATGCGGACCCATCATTGACACCTGAGAGCCCAAGACTGCCACCTTTTCCCGGGGCTCAAACCTCGATGGAGTGTGCCACATTCGTGCCAGGGAAAGTGTAGTTTTTCAGCCCAGATTTCCGGACAGACGAAGATTCCACCCTGGGAAAAGCTGCCAGGACAGAAAGCGATTTTTACATTTCCTGGGTTAATGGGGCCCCATCACTGGAACCTGAGAGTCCAAGGCTGACACCTTTTCCCTGGGCGGAAAGCCTGACGGTGCCTACCACATGCAGTTTTTAAAGCCCAGAATTCCAGAGGGACGATGATTCCTCCCTGGGAAAAGGTACCAGGACAGAAAGGGATTGTTCCTTTTCTTGGGGTAACGGGGCACCATCATTGGCACCTGAGAGTCCAAGGCTGCCACCTTTTCCCTGGGCTCAAATCTCGACGGAGTGTGCCAGGTGCGGTTCTGGGAAAGCATAACTTTTCAGCCCAGATTTCCAGACGGATGAAGATTCCTGCCAAGGAAAAAGTGCCCGGACAGAAAGGGATTGTTCCTTTTCTAGGGGTAATGGGGCCCCATCATTGACAACTGACAGCCCAAGGCTGCCACCTTTTCCCTGGGGGCACACCCCAAAGGTCCATGTCACATGCGGGTTTTTCAGCCCAGAATTCTAGACGGATGAAGATTTCTCCCAGGAAAAAGGTGTCAGGACAGAAAGCGATTGTTTCTTTTCTAGGGTTAATGGGGCTCCATCATTGACACCTGAGAGCCCAAACCTGCCACCTTTTCCCTGGCCTCAAAGCTCGACAGTGCCGGCGAGGTGGGGGTCTGGGAAAATGCCGGTTTTCAGCCCAGAATTTTAGACGGCCCAAGATTCCTCCCAGGGAAAATGTGCCAGGACAAAAAGCGTTTGTTCCTTTTCTAGGTTATTGGGGCCCAATCATTGGCACCTGAGAGCCCAAGGTAGCTACCTTTCCCCTGGGCTCAAACCTCGACGGAACGTGGCACGTGCGTCTCCAGGAAAATGCCGTTTTTCAGCCCAGAATTCCAGACGGCCCAAGATTCCTCCCAGGGATAAGGTGCTGGGACAGACAGCGATTGTGCCTTTTCTAAGAGTAATGGTGCCCCATCATTGGCACCTGAGAGTCCAAGGCTGCCACCTTTTGCCTGGGCTCAAAGCTCGATGGAGCGTACCAAGTGCGGGTTCGGGAAAGTGCCATTTTTCAGCCCAGAATTCCAGACAGACGAAGATTCCTGCCAGGGAAAAGGTGCCAAGACAGAAAGTGATTGTGCCTTTCCTAGGGGTAATTGGGCCCCATCACTGGCACCTGAGAGCCCAAGACTGCCACCTTTTCCCTTGGCTCAAAACTCGATGGAGTGTGCCGGTTGCGGGTCAGGGTACGTGCCGTTTTTTAGCCCAGAATTCCAGACGGAAGGAGATTCCGCCCAGGGACAAAGTGCCAGGACAGGAAGCGATTGTTCAAGTTCTCGGGTAAATGCGGCCCCCTCAATGGCACCTGACAGCCCAAGGCTGTCACCTTTTCCCTGGGCTCAAAGCCCGACGAAGGGTGCCACTTGCGGGTTATTCAACCCAGAATTCCAGACGGATGAAGATTCCTGCCAGGGAAAATGTGCCTGGACAGAATGCGATTGTTCTTTTTCTAGTGTTAATGCGAGCCCACTTTTGACACCTGAGAGCCCAAGGCTGTCACCTTTTCCCTGGGCTCAAAGCCTGACGGTGCGTGCCACATGCCCTTTATTCAGCCCAGAATTCCAGACAGACGATGATTTCTCCCTGGGAGAAACTCGCCAGGACAGAAAGCGATTGTTCCTTTTCTAAGGTTAATGCGGCCCCATCTTTGGCAGCTGAGAGCCCATGGCTGCCACCTTTATCATGGGCTCAAAGCTCGACGGTGCATGCCAGGTGCGGATCCGGGAAATGCCTTTTTTCATCCCAGAATTCCAGACTGTTGAAGATTCCTCCCAGGGAAAAGGTGTCAGGACAGAAAGGGATTGTTCCTTTTCTAGGGTTAATCAGGCCCCATCATTGACACCTGAAAGCCCAAGACTGCCACCTTTTCCCTGGGGGCAAACCTCGATGGAGTGTGCCACATTCGTGCCAGGGAAAGTGTAGTTTTTCAGCCCAGATTTCCGGACAGACGAAGATTCCACCCTGGGAAAAGCTGCCAGGACAGAAAGCGATTTTTACATTTCCTGGGTTAATGGGGCCTCATCATTGGCACCTGAGAGTCCAAGGCTGCCACCTTTTCCCTGGGTAGAAAGCCCGACGGTGCGTACCACATGCAGTTTTTTAAGTCCAGAATTCCAGAGGGACGATGATTCCTCCCTGGGAAAAGGTGCCAGGACAGAAAGGGATTGTTCCATTTCTAGGTTTAAGGGGCCACATCATTGGCACCTGAGAGCCCAAGGCTGCCACCTTTTCCCTGGGCGCAAAGCTCGACGGAACGTGCCAAGTGCAGGTTTTTTAGCCCAGAATTCCAGACGGATGAAGATTCCTCCCTGGGAAAATGTGCCAGGACAGAAAGCGATTGTTACTTTTCTAGTGTTAATGCTGCCACACTTTTGGCACCTGAGAGCCCAAGGCTGCCACCTTTTCCCTGGGCTCAAAGCTCGATGCAGTGTGCCAAGTGCGGGTCTGGGAAAGTGCCGTTTTTGAGCCCAGAACTCCAGACTGACAGAGATTCCTCCCAGGGAATATGTGCTAGCACAGAAAGCGATTGTGCCTTTTTTAGGGGTAATGGGGCCCCATCATTGGCACCTGAGAGCCCAAGGCTGCCACCTTTTCCCTGGCCTCAAAGCACGACGGAGCGTGCCAGGTGCGGGTCAGGGAAAGAGCCGTTTATGAACCCGGAATTCCAGGCGGTTTAAGATTCTACCCTGGGATAAAGTGCCAAGACAGAAAGTGATTGTTCCATTTCTAGGTTTAAGGGGCCACATCATTGGCACATGGCAGCCCAAGGCTGCCACCTTTCCCCTGGCCTCAAAGCTCGACGGAGTGTGCCAGATTGATGAGGAATTCACCAAATGGCAGATATATTGCAAGCGCTGGGCGGACGAAGATGCGGAGGCCCGGTACTCCGGAGAGTGCGTGCAGCGGCTGGATCGGGACCGTGGGGGCTTTCGGATTGACACTTCCCCAGCTTGAATTTTATACACCCCAATGTGTCTACCCTGGTTGTTTTTCCCTTGGTAGTTCCTTGTCCGGGTTCCCTCTTCCCACAAAACCCTCCGGGTCGCAGCCCCCTGTCCTGGCCCCACCCGGTCATGGAGGCAGTTGCCGGCGGGGCTGCCCACGGGGCGCCACTGGAGCCCGCGTGGGGGCTGTGCTAGCCTCGAAGTGCCGGAAGCCCTACGGTAGAATTTCCCTGCCCATCTCATTCTCCCATTGGTCCTTTTGCCGCTCCTCCCCTCCCTCCTTCCCTTCGTTTGCATGTACCCAATGAACTGTGTTACTCCACCCCATCTCCACCCCTCTTCCCCGCCTACATCCGGGGAATTCCCATGCTCTCCTCAAAAGCTAGCGCGCGGCAATAAACTTGGCTTTTCCTCGTGGACTCCTGGCAAGTGTGGGCTTGTTCCGTTCGGGACGGTCGCCGGGCCGGGGGCGGGAGGAGCCGTCCCTCGCTTCTAAGGGGCCTGATCCTAGGGAGCCCTGCTTGTCGCTTTCCTAGCCTGGCTCCTGGAAGCGGAAACCTCTCCACCGTATCGGTGGGCTATTTACAATCCGCTGAAAATTGGCGCCCAACGTGGGGCATGAACCCACGACCCTGGGATTAAGAGTCCCATGCTCTACCGACTGAGCTAGCCAGGCTCCTGGAAGCGGAAACCTCTCCACCGTATCGGTGGGATATTTTTAATCCGCTGATAATTGACGCCCAACGCGGTGGTGGTACCCACTACGCCGAAGGCAGCATAAGCCACGGGACGGGTGAGTCCCTCGGTCATCAGTGGACCTCGGAGGAAGCGATCAGGCAGAGCACCTCGGCATTTCTTCAGCTATCGGCTGCCAATCCCTCGTTGTTTCGACGTGGGACCGAAGGACTGACCCTCAGCCTACCTTTACCCTGGGTAGGTAGCCCTCCGAGCAGACCCTGCTCCCTATCACCTTTATTTCATTTATTACAAATGGGGAAACTTCTCTCTAAGAGAGAAAAAGAGACTTACCGCCGCCTGAAGTCCCTTCTAACTCACGCTAACCGTAAAGTGGACAAGGCAGCAGTAAAATCGTTAATGAAATACATGGCTAAAGAGAACTACTCCCTGCCTTTTCATCTTACTACAACGGAGTGGAACTGTTTTGGACGAAAATTGTGGGCGGCGGCTAACAGAAACGGCAAACACGCCTCGCATACATTAGTACCATGGACACTGATGAACTCAATCCTAGAAGCAGACCAGGCCGCAGGGATCCAGGACAGAGTAGCGCAGGGAGTTGCGGTCGAAGCGCGGTACCTGCGTCGCGTTTTCAGGGGCCCCCCTCCACCGATCCACCGGCGAACCCTGGATTTATTGCTAGCACAGTGCCGGCCGCCGCTGGGGCCTCTCCACGTGCACGTGTTGGGTGCCCACAAGATGGCGGCAGAGAGCGTGGTGAAGGGCCGCCAAAAAATGGAGGTTGGGGGAAGGGGGAGGAGGCAGCCGATGCCCACCCCCTGGGCCTGGTGTCAAAAGGGGAGGGGCCGATCTCTGTGGTAGGCGGTCCCTGTGAGCCCTTACGCCACACCCAACTTCCTCTTTCCCACGGTGGCCCCGCCCCCTCCCTTTGTCAACATCCAGCCCAAGATGGCTGCGCCCATGGACCAGAAGTACTGGGATTACCAGAGATGTTGTTACCAACGTAGATTGTCTCCATCACAACACCAAAAAAGCCATCATGCCAAGTGAGAAGGATGAAGCAAGGTCTTCCTTCAGCTTTGATTATTTTTAAAGGGCAACGACAACCTTACGCAGTTGTAGGACAGATTGATGCCGCTAAGAAGGACTTTGTGTTGTGGGAATGGGTCTTTCTCAGTTTTCAATTTCAAAAGACAATAACTACCTTTCCAGAGATGCTCGCAAAAATCTGCCATAAGGGGCGAGTGAGATTTTGGGAGCTCTCAGGACAAGATCCTAATTTTCTTTACTTGCCCTTGTCTAAGTCTCAGTTGCATTATTTCGATGTTCACATATTTGATTTCCAAACAGTTATGGCTGATTTCACAGGAAAAATTCTGTATCATTTACCGTCTATTCCTTTTTTACAGTTTCTCTCTACTCAGCAGCCCAAACTTAAGGTAATGCTTTCTCATACACCCATTCCTAGAGCACAAACTGTGTTCACAGATGGCTCAGGCAGAACAGGAAGAGCTGTTGTGGCTTGGTCTGAAGGTGGAGTGTGGAAGACAGATGTCCACCAGGTGTCTGGATCCTCTCAACTAGTAGAGCTGTCAGCAGTACTGAGAGCATTTTGTTTGTTCCCACAACCTCTTAATGTCATTTCAGATTCTGCATATGTCGTGGGAGTTGTATCCCGTATAGAGAATGGTTACCTCAAGGATCTGTCTAACAAATCTCTTTTTCAAATGTTTAGTCAGCTCTTAAATGTTCTTCAAAGGAGAGAATGTCCATATTTCATCCAACATATCAGGTCACACACTGACTTGCCTGGGCCTATTGTGGAAGGTAATAGAGTAGCAGACAAAGCGACAAATTCGGATGTAATGATTAGTTTGGCTCCAGTTCCTAATGTGTTTGAGCAAGCACAAATTTCCCACAAATTTTTCCATCAAAGCGCTGAGTCGCTTCGAAAGACTTTTAGTTTGTCTGTTACTCAAGCTAGAGCCATAGTGTCCACTTGTCCAGACTGCCAGAAAGTCACTCCTGTATCACAAGAAGGGGTCAACCCCAGGGGGTTAAGCCCCTTAGAACTGTGGCAGACAGATGTGACACATGTGCAACAATTTGGCTGCCTAAGATTTGTACACGTCTCTGTGGACACCTGCTCAGGACTTATGGTTGCCACAGCCCATACCGGGGAGAAAGCAAAAGATGTTAAGCGGCATTTCTCCTCAGCCTTTTCCATTATGGGAGTCCCAAAGCAAATCAAAACAGATAATGGTCCTGCCTATGTCTCTTCCACGATGAGAGACTTTTTGTCTCTCTGGGGCATTAAACACATTACAGGTATACCACATTCGCCCCAAGGCCAGGCAATCATAGAGAGAGCCCACCTCACATTAAAAAACATGCTCATTAAACAATGCAATTCGGCTGCTGGGCTCTCCCCACAAGAACGGTTAAATAAAGCATTGTATGTTCTAAATTTTTTAAATAGACTACATGAAGACAATTCTCCCATTGAGCGACATTTTAAAGTTGAAAGACTAAAAAAGGGTGAGGCCAAGGTATGGTTCCGTGACATTGCCACAGGAGAGTGGGTTGGCCCTGTGCCATTGCTCACATGGGGCAGAGGCCATGCGTGTGTCTCCACAGGGTCCGGCCCTCGGTGGATCCCGTCCAGGTGCATCAGGTTCCACCAGAAAGACACTCTAGCAGGATGGGCAGCAGCAGAGGAAGAAGACGACTGGGGCCTCACCTTGCTTTTTGGATGACGGTGTTAATCAGTAGTGTGATGGTTGTGGTATTAGGACAGGAGGTACTACCATTATGGCAGAAGACTACAAGAAGTCCATTACTGTCATTTTCAGTGAAAGGACAAATAACAACGGTAAAGGGTGTCAGTAATCCAGTAATGCCTACGTGGGCAATAGCGTCATCAAAGAATATATGGATTGGCTTAGTGCAGTCCTTGAACACAGATTCCATCTGTTTGTCGACCATGGATCCATCAAACCCTTTTAAAACTTGTTTAGTGGGCATTCCGTGGTCAGCAGAACAATGGAGTCAGATCATTTCCCGTTATAAGGCTGTTTATAACAAGCCCGTAAGCTGTACTGGAAGCCCCTTTGTAGAATGTAAAGTTACACCCAAGGGTGAACCTGAGAATGGAATTAAGAACGAAGTGCACTGGGAGAGACCAGAAGAACTGGAAATTTTGGGTACCCTGCGATCTCCCATGTGCTTTTATTTTGAGCCAGAACTACGAGATGAGAGAACGGTCTATTTTAATGTGACATCTAAAGAGGCTTACTCCAATTTTAGTTTTTGGTGCAAGGAGGAGGTTCCCTTTTCAATACCACCCACACATGTTTCAATTATGCTACCGAAAGGGCTCTTTCTCCTCTGTGGAAAGAGAGCCTGGAAAGCCATCCCTCCAATGGCAATCGGGGGGCCTTGCACTGTGGGTAGACTGACCTTATATAACCCGGCTATATTCATTAATAAAAATAATTTGCAACTTGAAGACACTATAAATGCTGCTAACTTGCCAACACATGTCCATCGGCAATCCTTAAGACACCGAAGGGCTGTAGCTATGAAGGATGGAGGCAAGCCTGTTCGACAGCATGTAGGTTTCAGTGGGGGGAGACGCCCAGTAATGACAAGAAAGGAGGAAATAGCACCAAAAGGACAAGCAGCCTTAAGGCAACCACTACAAAATAGTGTAACCCCCGAGCTGCCACCTCCACAGATTTGGGAAGACCATCATCCCCTGCAAAAAATGGGTAACTTAAATGAGTTCACTGAAAGCTGTGATTCCACCATGACATTCTGGTCTCCGGGGAAAAACCTAGCAGGGAGTCTATCTTTATTCCTGCTATAGGGACTAAACACGCATTAGACTTGTTAACAAAAATGGGGTGCTGGTTAGCTAAAGAAGCCAATGCTACCAGCCAAGCCCTAGAAGAACTTTTAATGGATACTGAAAATAACAAAAAAGCGCTACTCCAAAATAGAGCTGCAGTTGATTTTCTGCTTTTAGTTAATGGGCATGGGTGCCAGGAATTTGAAGGGTTGTGTTGTATGAATTTCTCTGATCATTCACGCTCAATCCACTCCCATATTTCACAATTAAAAGACATGGTGCACCAAATAAAGAACGAAAAGGGTTTCAGCTTTAATGACCTGTTCAGCTGGCTTCCCTTTAAAGGGTGGTCAGAGACCATTAAGAAAATAGTAGTTAGTGCCTTTATAGTGTTAATTGTTGTTGTCATGTTTCTATGTGTCATCCCTTGTGTCCTTCAATGTTCTCGAACATGCAAAGCTGCATCCTCTCCTCAAGCTTTTTCAGCTCAACAACAAAATAAAAAAGGGGCAGATGTCGGAGGAGACCAGACTGATGAGGAATTCACCAAATGGCAGATATATTGCAAGCGCTGGGCAGACGAAGATGCGGAGGCCTGGGACCCCGGAGAGCGCGTGCAGCGGCTGGATCGGGACCGTGGGGGCTTTCGGATGGACACTTCCCCAGCTTGAATGTTATACACCCCAATGTGTCTACCCTGGTTGTTTTTCCCTTGGTAGTTCCTTGTCCGGGTTCCCTCTTCCCACAAAACCCTCCGGGTCGCAGCCCCCTGTCCTGGCCCGACCCGGTCATGGAGGCAGTTGCCCGCGGGGCCACCCACGGGGCGCCGCTGGAGCCCCCGTGGGGGCTGTGCTTGCCTCGAAGTGCCGGAAGCCCTGCGGTAGACTTTCCCCGCCCATCTCATTCTCCCATTGGTCCTTTTGCCGCTCCTCCCCTCCCTCCTTCCCTTCGTTTGCATGTACCCAATGAACTGTGTTACTCCACCCCATCTCCACCCCTCTTCCCCGCCTACATCCGGGGAATTCCCATGCTCTCCTCAAAAGCTAGCGTGCGGCAATAAACTTGGCTTTTCCTCGTGGACTCCTGGCAAGTGCGGGCTTGTTCCGTTCGGGACGGTTGCCGGGCCGGGGGCGGGAGGAGCCGTCCCTCGCTTCTAAGGGGCCTGATCCTAGGGAGCCCTGCTTGTCGCTTTCCTAGCCTGGCTCCTGGAAGCGGAAACCTCTCCACCGTATCGGTGGGCTATTTACAATCCGCTGAAAGCGATTGTTTCTTTTTTAGGGTTAAGGGGGCCCCATCATTGGCACCTGAGAGCCGAAGGCTGCCACCTTTTCCCTGGGCTCAAAGCCCGACGGTGCATGCCACATGCGGTTTTTTCAGCCCAGAATTCCAGACGGAGGATGATTCCTCCCTGGGAAAAGGTGCCAGGGCAGAAAGCCATTGTGCCTTTTTTAAGAATAATGGGGCCCCATCACTGGCAGCTGAGACCCCAAGGCTGCCACCTTTTCCCTGGGCTCAAGCCTCGACGATGCATGCCTTGCGCGGGTCCGGCAAATGCAGTTTTTCATCCCCGAATTCCAGATGGATGAAGATTCCTCCCAGGAAAAAGGTGCCAAGAGAGAAAGCGATTGCTCCAAGTCTAGGGTTAATGGGGCCCCCTCATTGGCACCTGAGAGGCCAAGGCTGTCACCTTTTCCTGGACGCAAAGCCCGACGGTGCGTGCCATTTGCGGGTTTTTCAGACCAGATTTCCAGACGGATGAAGATTCCTCGCAGGGAAAATGTGCTAGGACAGAAAGCGATTGTTCCTTTTCTAATGTTAATGGAGCCCCACTTTTGGAACCTGAGAGCCCAAGGCTGCCACCTTTTCCCTGGGCTCAAAGCACAACGGAGCGTGCCAGGTGCGGGTCAGGGAAAGCGTAATATTTCAGCCCAGATTTCCAGACAAACCAAGATTCCTCCCTGGGAAAAGGCGCCAGGACAGAAAGCGTTTGTTCCTTTTCTAGGGTTAATGGGGCCCCATCATTAGCACCTGAGAGCCCAAGGCTGCCACCTTTGGGCGCAAAAGCCCGACGGTGCGTGCCACATGCAGTTTTTTTTAGCCCAGAATTCCAGACGGACGATTATTCCTCCCTGGAAAAAACGTGCCAGGATAGAAAGCGATTGTGCCTTTTCTAAGGCTATTGGGGCCCCATCATTGACAGCTGAGAGCCCAAGGCTGCCACCTTTTCCCTAGCCTCAAAGCTCGACGGAGCGTGCCAAGTGCGGGTCCGGGACAGTGCCGTTTTTCAGCCCAGAATTCCAGACAGACGAAGATTCCTCCCAGCGAAAAGGTGCCAGGACAGAAACCGATTGTTCCTTTTCTAGGGTTAATGGGGCCCAGTCATTCGCACCTAAGAGCCCAAGACTGCCACCTTTTCACTGGGCGCAAAGCTCGACGGAGCGTGGCAAGTGCGAGTCAGGGAAAGTGCGGTTTTTCAGCCCAGATTTCCAGACGGACGAAGATTCCTCCCTGGGGAAAAGTGCCAGGACAGAAAGCAATTTTTATATTTCTTGGGTGAATGGGGCCCCATCATTGGCACTTGAGAGTCCAAGGCCTCAACATTTTCCCTGGGCGCAAAGCCCGACGGAGCGTGCCAGGTGCAGGTTTTTCAGCCCAGAATTCCAGATGAACCAAGATTCCACCAAGGGAAAATGTGCCAGGACAGAAAGCGATTGTTCCTTTTCAAGGATTAATGGGACCCCTTCATTGGCACCTGACAGCCCAAGCCTGCCACCTTTTCACTGGGAACAAAGCTCGATGGAGCCTGCCATGTGTGGGTCTGGGAAAGTGCTTTCTGTCCTGGCACCTTTTCCCTGGGAGGAATCATCGTCCATCTGGAATTCTGGGCTGAAAAAACCGCATGTGACACCCACCGTCGGGCTATGCGCCCAGGGAAAAGGTGGCAGCCTTTGGCTGTCAGGTGTCTGATGCCGAAAGGGTTTTTGTTCTGATTTTCACATTTTGTAGATTTTAGGAACACAGTAGTTGTAGATTTTTAGAGGGTTAATATTTCTAACAGTTTAATGCCTTTCTATCACTACCCCTGTCCCAGAACAGGGAGCTCAAATTCCTTTAGTTAATTAATCTTGTTTAGACTCCTTTCCAAGGTAAAGAGCTGAAGGATATCAGAAGGCCTACAGAATGAAACATAAACATAGGTCAGAGTGACCCAAAAGCCAGAATTGGATGAACTCCAAGAGACCTTTGTGTGCCTGAGGAAGAAGAGCTGATGAAGACAGAGGGTCCTGATGACCCCAGACCCAATTCCAGGGGGTTGGACCAGGGGTGGGACTGGGGCTGGACTGAGTAATGTGTAAAGCAATGATTGGAGGGATCTTATTATAAAAGCCATGGAAAGAAGAACTAAGACATGCATGTCATCCTGTATTCCTGTGGGCTGTAGGCCCTGTGTTATTAAAGGACCTTTACTTTTTATCTTACCCTACACTAACGTGGCTCGAAGTCCTGTTTTTGGGGGGAAGGGTCATTCACGGCATCATGTCAATGATGAGGCCCCAATAGCCCTAGAAAAGGAACAAACGCTTTCTGTCCTGGCACCTTTTCCTAGGGAGGAATCTTGGTTTGTCTGGAAATCTGGGCTGAAAAATTACGCTTTCTCAGAACCGCACCTGGCACACTCCGTCGAGCTTTGAGGCCAGGGAAAAGGTGGCAGCCTTGGGCTCTCAGGCGCCAATGATTGGGCGCCTTAAACCCAGAAATGGAAAAATCGCTTGCTGTCTTGGAACTTTATCCCAGAGTACAATTTTAAACCTCCTGGAATTCTGCGCTGATAAACGGCACTTTCCCTGACCCGCAACTGACACGCTCCATCGAGCTTTGAGCCCATGGAAGAGGTGGCAGCCTGGGGCTATCTGGTGCCAAATGTGGGGCCGCATTAACATTAGAAAAAGCACGATCGCTTTGTGTCCTGGCACCTTTTCCCTGGGAGGAATCTTCATCCGTAAGGAATTCTGGGCTCAAAAACGGCACTTTCCCTGACCAGCACTTGGAACTATCCATTGTGCTTTGAGCCCAGGGAAAAGGTGGCAGCCTTGGGCTCTCAGCTGCCAATGATGGGGCCCTATTACCCTTAGAAAAGGCACAATCGCTTTGTGTCCTGGAACATTTTCCCTGGGATGAATCTTGGTGCGTCTGGAATTCGGGGATGAAAAAGGGCACTTTCACGGACCCACACGTGGCACGCGCCGTCGAGCTTTGAGCCCACGGTAAAGGTGGCAGCCTTGGACTCTCAGGTGCCAATGATGGGGCCCCATTAACCCTAGAAAAGTCACAATCGCTTTCTGTCCTGGCACCTTTTCCCTGGGAGGAATCTTCATCCGTCTGGTATTCAGGGCTGAAAAACCCACAAGTGGCACGCACCGTCGGGCTTTGCGCCCAGGGAAAAGGTGACACTCTTGGGCTGTCAGGTGCCAATGAGGGGGCCGCATTAACCCTAGAATTGGAACAATCGCTTTCTGTCCTGGCACCTTTTCCCTGGCGGAAATCTTCGTTCGTCTGGAAATCTGGGATGAAAAATTGCACTTTCCCCGACCCACACATGGCACGCTCTCTCTAGCTTTGTGCCCAGTGAAAAGGTGGCAGTCTTGGGCTCTCAGGTGCCAATGATGGGGACCCATTAACCCTAGAAAAAGCACAATTGCTTTCTGTCCTGGCACGTTTTTCCTGGGGGGGAATCATTGTCCGTCTGGAATTTGGGGCTGAAAAAACCGCATGTGGTGCGCACCGTCTGGCTTTGCACCCAGGGAAAAGCTGGCAGCCTTGGGCTCTCAGGTGCCAATGATGGGGCCCCTTAAACCTAGAAATGGAAAAATCGCTTTCTGTCTTGGCACTTTATCCCAGGGTAGAATCTTCACCCGTCTGGAATTCTGGGATGATAAAAGGCAATTTCCTTGACCCGCACCTGACACGCTCCGTCGAGCTTTGAGCCCAGGGAAAAGGTGGCAGCCTTGGGCTCACAGGTGCCAATGATGGGGCCCCATTAACCCTAGAAATGGAAAAATCGCTTTCTGTCTTGGCACTTTATCCCAGGGTAGAATCTTCATCCGTCTGGAATTCTGGGATGATAAACGGCACTTTCCTTGACCCGCACGTGACACGCTCCGTCGAGCTTTGAGCCCATGGAAAAGGTGGCAGCCCTGGGCGCTCAGGTGCCAATGATGTGGCCCCATTACCCCAAGAAAAGGAACAATCCCTTTCTGTCCTAGCACCTTTTCACTTTGAGGAATCTTGGTCCATCTGGAATTCTGGGCTGAAAAAAGGCACTTTACCTGACCCGCAGGTGGCACTCACCGTCGATCTTTCAGCCCAGGGAAAAGGTGACAGTCTTGGGCTCTCAGCTGCCAATGATGGGGCCCCATTAACCCAAGATATGGAATAATACCTTTCTGTCCTAGCAGATTTTCTCAGGGAGGAATCATCGTCCGTCTGGAATTCTGGGTTTAAAAACAGCATGTTTCATGCACGGTCCGGCTTTGCACCCATGGGAAAAGATGGCGGCCTTGGACTCTCAGGTGCTATTGATGGGGCCCCATTAAACCAAGAAATGTAAAAATCGCTTTCTGTCCTTGCACCTTTTCCCAGGGAGGAATCTTCGTCCATCTGGAAATCTGGGCTGAAAAACCGCAATTTCCCTGACTCGCACTTGCCACGCTCCATTGAGGTTTGAGTCCAGGGAAAAGGTGGCAGCCTTGGGCTCTCAGATCCCAAAGATGGGGCCGCATTAACCTTAGAAAAGGAACAATCGCTTTCTGTCCTGGCACCTTTTCCCTGGGAGGAATCATTGTCCGTCTGGAATTCTGGGCTGAAAAAACTGCATGTGGCATGCAGCTTTGGGCTTTGAGCCCAGGGAAAAGGTGACAGCCTTGGGCTGTGACGTGCCAATGAGGGGGCCGCGTTTACTCTAGAACTGGAACAATCGCTTTCTATCCTGGCACATTTTCCCTGGGAGGAATCTTCGTCATTCTGGAAATCTGGGCTGAAAAAAGGCACGTACCCTGACCAGCACCTGGCACACTCTGTGGAGCTTTGAGCCCAGGGAAAAGGTGGCAGGCTTGGGCTCTCAGCTGCCAATGATGGGGCCCCATTACACCTAAGAAAGGCACAATCGCTTTCTGTCCTGGCACCTTTTCGCTGGGAGGAATCATGGTCTGCCTGGAATTCTGGGCTGAAAAACGGCACTTTTCCTTACCCGCACTTGGCACGCTCCGTCGAGCTTTGAGCCCAGGGAAAAGGTGGCACCCTTGGGCTCTCAGCTGCTAATGATGGGGCCCCATTACTCTTAGAAAAGGCACAATCACTTTCTGTCCCAGCACCTTTTCATTGGGAGGAATCTTGGGCCGCCTGGAATTCTGGGTTGAAAAACGGCACTTTCCCGGACCCGCACGTGGCACGCTCCGTCGAGGTTTGAGCCCAGGGAAAAGGTGGCAGCCTTGGGCTCTCAGGTGCCAATGACGGGGTCCCATTAAACTTAGAAATGGAACAATCGCTTTCTGTCCAGGCACTTTATCCCAGGGTAGAATCGTAAAACCCCTGGAATTCCGGGCTCATAAACGGCACTTTCCCTGACCCGCACCTGGTACCCTCCGTCGTGCTTTGAGGCCAGGGAAAAGGTGGCAGCCTTGGACTCACAGGTGCCAATGATGGGACCCCATTACCCCAAGAAAAGGAAAAATCCCTTTCTGTCTAAACACCTTTTCTCTGGGAGAAATCTTGTTCCATCTGGAATTCTGGGCTGAAAAAAGGCACTTTACCTGACGCGCAGGTGGCACGCACCGTCGATCTTTGAGCCCAGGGAAAAGGTGGCAGTCTTGGGCTCTCAGCTGCCAAAGATGGGGCCGCATTAACCCTAGAAAAGGAGCAATCGCTTTCTGTCCTGTCACATTTTCCCTGGGAGGAATGATCGTCCGTCTCAATTTCTGGGCCGAAAAAAGAGCATGTGACATGCACCGTCGAGCTTTGCGCCCAGGGAATAGGTGGCAACCTTCAGCTCTCAAGTGCCAATGATGGGGCCCCATTAAGCCTAGAAAAGGAAGAAATGCTTTATGTCAAGGCACCTTTTCCCTGGGAGGAATCTTCATCCTTCTGGAAATCTGGACTGAAAAATAGCGCTTGCCCAGAAGCGCTCCTGGCACAATCCGTCGAGCTTTGAGGCCAGGGAAAAGGTGGCAGCTTTTGGCTCACAAGTGCCAGTGATGGGGCCCCTTAAACCTAGAAATGGAACAATCGCTTTCTGTCTTGGAACTTTATCCCAGGGTAGAATTTTAAACCGCTTGGAATTCTGGGCTGATAAATGGCACTTTCCCTCACTCGCACCTTGTATGCTCCGTGAAGCTTTCAGCCCAGGGAAAAGGAGGCAACCTTGGGCTCTCAGTTGCCAAAAGTGGGGCCGCATTAACACTAGAAAAGGAAGAATCGCTTTCTGTCCTGGCACATTTTCCCTGGCAGGAATGTTCATCCGTCTGGAAATCTGGGCTGAAAAACACGCAAATGCCACTCACCGTCGGGCTTTGCGACCAGGGAAAAGGTGACAGCCTTGGGCTGTCAGGTGCTAATGAGGGGGTCGCATTAACCCTAGAATTGGAACAATCGCTTTCTGTCCTGGCACCTTTTCCCTGGGAGGAATCTTGGGCCCTCTGCAATTCTGGGCTGAAAACCGGCACTTTCCCAGACCCGCACCTCGACCGAACTGTCGAGCTTTGAGCCCAGGGAAAAGGTGGCAGCCTTGGACTGTCAGGTGCCTAAGATGGGTCCGCATTAACCCTGGAAAAATAACAATCTCTTTCTGTCCTGGCACGATTTCCCAGGAAGGAATCTTCATCCGTCTAGAATTCTGGGCTGAAAAAACCGCATGCGACATGGACCTTTGGGGTGTGCGCCCAGGGAAAAGGTGGCAGCCTTGGGCTCTCAGTTGTCAATGATGGGGCCACATTAACCCTAGAAAAGGAACAATCGCTTTCTGTCCTGGCAACTTTCCCAGGGAGGAATCTTCATCCGTCTGGAATTCTGGGCTGAAAAACCGGACTTTCCAGGGCCCGCACTTGGCACCCTCCGTCATGCTTTGAGGCCAGGAAAGAGGTGGCAGCCTTGCGCTCTCAGGTGCCAATGATGGGGCCGCATTAGCCCTAGAAAAGGCACAATCGTATTCTCTGCTAGCACCTATTCCCTGGGAGGAATCTTCGTCCATCTGGAATTCTGGACTGAAAAACGGCACTTGCCCAGACCCGCAAGTGGAACGCACCATCGAGCTTTGCGCCCAGGCAAAAGGTGGCAGCCCTGGGCTCTCAGCTGCCAATTTTGGGGCCCCATTAACCCTAGAAAAGGCACAATCGCTTTCTGTCCTGGCACTTTTTCCCAGGGAGAAATCTTCGCTGGCCTGGAATTCTGGGATGAGAAACGGCACATTCCCGGACTTGCATGTCGCACGCGCCGTCGACATTTGCGCCCACGGAAAAGGTGGCAGCCTTGGGCTCTCAGGTGCCAAAGATGGGGCCCCATTACCCCTAGAAAAGGCACAATGGCTTTCTGTCCTGGCACCTTTTCCCATGGAGGAATCTTCATCGGTCTGGAATTCTGGAATGAGAAAGGGCAATTTCCCGGACCCTCACGTAGCACGCATGGTCGAGCTATGTGCCCAGGGTATAGGAGGCAACCTTGGGCTCTCAGGTGCCAATGATGGGGCCCGATTAACCCTAGAAATGGAACAATCGCTTTCTGTCCTGGGAGCCTCTTCCCTGTGAGGAGTCTTCATCCGTCTGGAATTCAGGGCTGAAAAACGGCACTTTCCCGGACAAGAAAGTGGTACGCGCCGTTGATGTTTGCGCCCACGGAAAAGGTGGCAGCCTTGAACTCTCAGGTGCCAATGATGGGGCACCATTAAGCCTAGAAAAGGACAATTCGATTTCTGACCTGGCACCTTTTCCTTGGGAAGTATCTTCGTCCGTCTGGAATTCTGGGCTGAAAAATGGCACTTCCCCGGACCCGCAAGTGGCACGCGCCGTCGACATTTGCGCCCAGGGAAAAGCTGGCAGCCTTGGGCTCTCAGGTGCCAAGGATGGGGCCCCGTTAACACTAAAAAAATAACACTTGCTTTCTGTCCTGGCACTTTTCCCTGGGAGGAATCTTCGTCCGTCTGGAAATCTGGGTTCAAAAATGACACTGCCCCAAACTCGCACAAGGTACACACCGTTGAGCTTTGCGCCCAGGGAAAAGGGGGCAGCCTTGGGCTCTCAGCTGCCAATGATGGTGCCCCATTACCCCTACAAAAGGCACAATGGCTTTCTGTCCTGGCACCTTTTCCCAGGGAGGAATCTTCATCGGTTTGGAATTCTGGTCTGAGAATCGGCACTTACCTGGACCCGCAAGTGGAACGCACCATCGAGCTTTGCGTCCAGGGAAAAGGTGGCAGTCTTGGGCTCTCAGGTGCCAATGATGGGGCCCCATTACCTTTACAAAAAGCACAATGGCTTTCTGTCCTGGCACCTTTTCCCTGGGAGGAGTCTTCATTGGTCTGGAATTCTGGGCTGTAAAGTGGCACTTTCTGGGACCAGCACATGGCACGCACTGTCGAGCTTTGCGCCCAGGGAAAAGGAGGCAACCTCTGGCTCTCAGATGCCAATGACGGGCCCCCATTAACACTAAAAATGGAACAATCGCTTTCTGTCCTGGGACCCTTTCCCTGGGAGGAATCTTCATCGGTCTGGAATTCTGGAATGAGAAACGGCAATTTCTCGGACCCTCACGTAGCACGCATGGTCGAGCTTTGCACCCAGGGTATAGGAGGCAACCTTGGGCTCTCAGGTGCCAATGATGGGGCCCGATTAACCCTAGAAATGGAACAATCGCTTTCTGTCCTGGGAGCCTTTTCCCTGTGAGGAGTCTTCATCCGTCTGGAATTCAGGGCTGAAAGACGGCACTTTCCCGGACCCGCACAGGGTACGCACCGTCGAGCTTTGCACCCAGGGAAAAGGTGGCAGCCTTGGGTATTCAGGTGGCAGTGATGGGGCGCCATTATCATTACAAAATACACTATGGCTTTGTCTCCTGGTACCTTTTCCCACTGAGGAATCTTCATAGGTCTGGTATTCTGGGCTGAAAAATGGCACTTTCCCAGACCCGCACATGGAACGCTCCGTCAAGCTTTGCGCCCAGGGAAAAGGTGGCAGCCTTGGGCTCTCAGGTGTCAATTTTGGGGCCCCATTATCCCTAGAAAAGGCACAATCGCTTTCTGTCCTGGCACCTTTTCCCTGGGAGAAATCTTCATCGGCCCCGAAGCCTGGGATGAGAATCAGCACATTCCTGGACCCGCAAGTGGCACGCACCGTCGAGCTTTGCGCTCAGGGAAAAGGTTGCAGCCTTGGGCTCTCAGGTGCCAATGATGGGTCCCCATTACTCCTAGAAAAGGAGAAATCCATTCCTGTCCTGGCACCTTTTCCCAGGGAGGAATCTTCATCGGTCTGGAATTCTGGAATGAGAAACGGCAATTTCCCGGACCCTCACGTAGCACGCATGGTCGAGCTATGTGCCCAGGGTATAGGATGCAACCTTGGGCTCTCAGGTGCCAATGATGGGGCCTGATTAACCCTAGAAATGGAAAAATCGCTTTCTTTCCTGGGAGCCTCTTCCCTGTGAGGAGTCTTCATCCGTCTGGAATTCAGGGCTGAAAAACGGCACTTTCCCGGACAAGAAAGTGCTACGCGCCGTTGATGTTTGCGCCCACGGAAAAGGTGGCAGCCTTGAACTCTCAGGTGCCAATGATGGGGCACCATTGACCCTAGAAAAGGACAATTCGATTTCTGACCTGGCACCTTTTCCCTGGGAGGTGTCTTCGTCCGTCTGGAATTCTGGGCTGAAAAATGGCACTTCCCCGAACCCGCAAGTGGCACGCGCCGTCGACATTTGCTCCCAGGGAAAAGGTGGCAGCCTTGGGCTCTCAGGTGCCAATGATGTGGCCCCATTATCCCTAGAAAAGGAGAAATCGATTCCTGTCCTGGCACCTTTTCCCAGGGAGGAATCTTCGTCGGTCTGGAATTCTGGAATGAGAAACGGAATTTTCCCGGACCCTCACGTAGCACGCACCGTCAATCCTTGCACCCAGGATAAAGGAGGCAAACTTGGGCTCTCAGGTGCCAATGATGGGGCCCGATTTTGCCTAGAAATCGAACAATCGCTTTCTGTCACCGTTTCCCAGGGAGGAATCTTCATCCGTCTAGAATTCTGGGCTAAAAACGGCACTTTCCCAGACAAGAAAGTGGCACGCACCCTCGACATTTGCGCCCAGGGAAAAGGTGGCAGCCTTGGACTCTCAGGTGCCAATGATGGGGCACCATTAAGCCTAGAAAAGGACAATTCGATTTCTGACCTGGCACCTTTTCCCTGGGAGGTATCTTCGTCTGTCTGGAATTCTGGGCTGAAAAATGGCACTTCCCCGAACCCGCAAGTGGCACGCGCCGTCGACATTTGCGCCCAGGCAAAAGCTGGCAGCCTTGGGCTCTCAGGTGCCAACGATGGGGCCCCGTTAACACTAAAAAAATAACACTTGCTTTCTGTCCTGGCACTTTTCCCTGGGAGGAATCTTCATTGGTCTGGAATTCTGGGTTCAAAAATGGCACTGCCCCAAACCTGCACAAGGTACACACCGTCGAGCTTTGTGCCCAGGGAAAAGGAGGCAACCTCTGGCTCTCAGATGCCAATGACGGGCCCCCATTAACACTAGAAATGGAACAATCGCTTTCTGTCCTGGGAGCCCTTTCCCTGGGAGGAGTCATCATCCGTCTGGAATCCTGGGCTGAACAAAGCACTTTCTCTGACCTGCACGTGGCAGGCACCATCTAGCTTTGTGCCCAGGCAAAAGGTGACAGCCTTGGGCTCTCAGGTGCCAATGATGGGTCCCCGTTAACACTAGATAAATAACAATCGCTTTCTGTCCTGGCACCTTTTCCCTGGGAGGAATTTTCATCCGCCTGGAATTCTGGGCTGAAAACCGCTCTTTCCCTTACCCGCATGTGGCACGCACTGTCGAGCTTTGCGCCCAGGCAAAAGGTGGCAGCCCTGGGCTCTCAGCTGCCAATGTTGGGGCCCCATTAACCCTAGAAAAGGCACAATGGCTTTCTTTCCTGGCACCTTTTCCCAGGGAGAAATCTTCGCTGGCCTGGAATTCCTGGATGAGAAACGGCACATTCCCGGACTTGAAAGTGGCACGCGCCGTCGACATTTGCGCCCAGGGAAAAGGTGGCAGCCTTGGGCTCTCAGGTGCCAATTTTGGGGCCTCATTACTCCTAGAAAAGGCACAATGCCTTCCTGTCCTGACACCTTTTCCGAGGGAGGAATCGACTTCCGTCTGGAATTCTGGGCTTAAGAACGGCCCTTTCCCGGACCCGCACAGGGTATGCACCGTCGAGCTTTGAACCCAGGGAAAAGGTTGAAGCCTTGGGCTCTCAGGTGCCAATGATGGGGCCCAATTAGCATTACAAAATACACAATGGCTTTGTCTCCTGGTACCTTTTCCCTCTGAGGAATCTTCATAGGTCTGGAATTCTGTGCTGAACAAAGCACTTTCTCTGACCTGCACGTGGCAGGCACCATCTAGCTTTGCGTCCAGGGAAAAGGTGGCAACCTTGGGCTCTCAGGTGCCAATGATGGGTCCCCGTTAACACTAGATAGATAACAATCGCTTTCTGTCCTGGCACCTTTTCCCTGGGAGGAATTTTCGTCCGTCTGGAATTCTGGGCTGAAAAACGGCACTTTCCCTTACCCGCATGTGGCACGCACCGTCGAGCTTTGCACCCAGGGAAAAGGTGGCAGCCCTGAGCTCTCAGCTGCCAAATTTGGGGCCCCATTACCCCTACAAAAGGCACAATGGCTTTCTGTCCTGGCACCTTTTCCCAGGGAGAAATCTTCGCTGGCCTGGAAATCTGGGATGAGAAACGGCACATTCCCGGACTTGCAAGTGGCACGCGCCGTCGACATGTGCGCCCAGGGAAAAGGTGGCAGCCTTGGGCTCTCAGGTGCCAATGATGGTGCCCCATTACCCCTACAAAAGGCACAATGGTTTTCTGTCCTGGCACCTTTTCCCAGGGAGGAATCTTCATCGGTTTGGAATTCTGGTCTGAGAATCGTCACTTTCCTGGACCCGCAAGTGGACCGCACCATCCAGCTTTGCGTCCAGGGAAAAGGTGGCAGTCTTGGGCTCTCAGGTGCCAATGATGGGGCCCCATTACCTTTACAAAAAGCACAATGGCTTTCTGTCCTGGCACCTTTTCCCTGGGAGGAGTCTTCATTGGTCTGGAATTCTGGGCTGTAAAATGGCACTTTCTGGGACCAGCACGTGGCACGCACTGTCGTGCTTTGTGTCCAGGGAAAAGGTGGCAGCCTTGGGCTCTCAGGTGCCAATGACAAGCTCCCATTAACACTAGAAATGGAACAATCGCTTTCTGTCCTGGGAGCCTTTTCCGAGGCAGGAGTCGTCATCCGTCTGGCATCCTAGGCTGAACAAAGCACTTTCTCTGACCTGCACGTGGCAGGCACCATCTAGCTTTGCGTCCAGGGAAAAGGTGGCAGCCTTGGGCTCTCAGGTGCCAATGATGGGGCCCCGTTAACACTAGATAAAAAACAATCGCTTTCTGTCCTGGCACCTTTTCCCAGGGAGGAATTTTCGTCCGTCTGGAATTCTGGGCTGAAAACCGCTCTTTCCCTTACCCGCATGTGGCACGCACCGTCGAGCTTTGCACCCAGGGAAAAGGTGGCAGCCCTGGGCTCTCAGCTGCCAAATTTGGGGCCCCATTACCCCTACAAAAGGCACAGTGGCTTTCTGTCCTGGCACCTTTTCCCAGGGAGAAATCTTCGCTGGCCTGGAATTCTGGGATGAGAAACGGCACATTCCCGGACTTGCAAGTGGCACGCGCCGTCGACATGTGCGCCCAGGGAAAAGGTGGCAGCCTTGGGCTCTCAGGTGCCAATGATGGGGCCCAATTAGCCTTACAAAATACAGAATGGCTTTGTCTCCTGGTACCTTTTCCCTCTGAGGAATCTTCATAGGTCTGGAATATTGGGCTGAAAAATGGCACTTTCCCGGACCCGCACGTGGAACGCTCCGTAGAGCTTTGCGCCCAGGGAAAAGGTGGCAGCCTTGGGCTCTCAGGTGTCAATTTTGGGGCCCCATTAAGCCTAGAAAAGGCACAATCGCTTTCTGTCCTGGCACCTTTTCCCTGGGAGAAATCTTCATCGGCCTCCAATTCTGGGATGAGAAACAGCACATTCCTGGACCCGCAAGTGGCACGCACCGTCGAGCTTTGCGCTCAGGGAAAAGGTTTCAGCCTTCGGCTCTCAGGTGCCAATGATGGGTCCCCATTACTCCTAGAAAAGGAGAAATCGATTCCTGTCCTGGCACCTTTTCCCATGGAGGAATCTTCATCGGTCTGGAATTCTGGAATGAGAAAGGGCAATTTCCCGGACCCTCACGTAGCACGCATGGTCGAGCTATGTGCCCAGGGTATAGGAGGCAACCTTGGGCTCTCAGGTGCCAATGATGGAGCCCGATTAACCCTAGAAATGGAACAATTGCTTTCTGTCCTGGGAGCCTCTTCCCTGTGAGGAGTCTTCATCCGTCTGGAATTGAGGGCTGAAAAACGGCACTTTCCCGGACAAGAAAGTGGTATGTGCCGTTGATGTTTGCGCCCACGGAAAAGGTGGCAGCCTTGAACTCTCAGGTGCCAGTGATGGGGCAACATTGACCCTAGAAAAGGAAAATTTGATTTCTGACCTGGCACCTTTTCCCTGGGAGGTGTCTTCGTCCGTCTGGAATTCTGGGCTGAAAAATGGCACGTCCCCGGACCTGCAAGTGGAACGCACCGTTGAGCTTTGTGCCCAGGCAAAAGGTGGCAGCCATGGGGTCTCAGGTGCCAATGATGGGGCACCATTACCCCTACAAAAGGCACAATGGCTCTCTGTCCTGGCACCTTTTCCCAGGGAGGAATCTTCATCGGTTTGGAATTCCGGTCTGAGAATCGGCACTTTCCTGGACCCGCAAGTGGAACGCACCATCCAGCTTTGCGTCCAGGGAAAAGGTGGCAGTCTTGGACTCTCATGTGCCAATTATGGGGCCCCATTACCTTTACGAAACGCACAATGGCTTTCTGTCCTGGCACCTTTTCCCTGGGAGGAGTCTTCATTGGTCTGGAATTCTGGGCTGTAAAATGGCACTTTCTGGGACCACCACGTGGCACGCACTGTCGAGCTTTGCGCCCAGGGAAAAGGAGGCAACCTCTGGCTCTCAGATGCCAATGACGGGCCCCCATTAACACTAGAAATGGAACAATCGCTTTCTGTCCTGGGAGCCTTTTCCCTGGGAGGAGTCGTCAGCCGTCTGGAATCCTGGGCTGAACAAAGGACTTTCTCTGACCTGCACGTGGCAGGCACCATCTAGCTTTGCGCCCAGGGAAAAGGTGGCAGCCTTGGGCTCTCAGGTGCCAATGATGGGTCCCCGTTAACACTAGATAAATAACACTTGCTTTCTGTCCTGGCACCTTTTCCCTGGGAGGAATTTTCGTCCGTCTGGAATTCTGGGCTGAAAAACGACACTTCCCCGGACCTGCAAGTGGAACGCACCGTCGAGCTTTGTGCCCAGGCAAAAGGTGGCAGCCTTGGGCTCTCAGGTGGCAATGATGGGGCCCCATTACCTTTACAAAAAGCACAATGGCTTTCTGTCCTGGCACCTTTTCCCAGGGAGGAATCTTCATTGGTCTGGAATTCTGGGCTGAAAACGGCTCTTTCCCTTACCCGCATGTGGGACGCACCGTCGAGCTTTGCACCCAGGGAAAAGGTGGCAGCCCTGGGCTCTCAGGTGCCAATTTGGGGCCCCATTAACCCTAGAAAAGTCACAATGGCTTTCTGTCCTGGCACCTTTTCCAAGGGAGAAATCTTCGCTGGCCTGGAATTCTGGGATGAGAAACGGCACATTCCCGGACTAGCAAGTGGCACGCGCCGTCGAGCTTTGCACCCAGGGAAAAGGTGGCAGCCTTGGGCTCTCAGGTGCCAAAGATGGGGCCCAATTAGCATTACAAAATACACAATGGCTTGGTCTCCTGGTACCTTTTCCCTCTGAGGAATCTTCATAGGTCTGGAATATTGGGCTGAAAAATGGCACTTTCCCGGACCGGCACGTGGAACGCTCCGTCGAGCTTTGCGCCCAGGGAAAAGGTGGCAGCCCTGGGCTCTCAGGTGTCAATTTTGGGGCCCCATTAAGCCTAGAAAAGGCACAATTGCTTTCTGTCCTGGCACCTTTTCCCTGGGAGAAATCTTCATCGGCCTCAAATTCTGGGATGAGAAACAGCACATTCCCGGACCTGCAAGTGGCACGCACCGTCGAGCTTTGCGCTCAGGGAAAAGGTTTCAGCCTTCGGCTCTAAGGTGCCAATGATGGGTCCCCATTAACCCTAGAAAAGGAACAATCGCTTTCTGTCCTGACACCTTTTCCCAGGGAGGAATCTTCATCGGTCTGGAAATCTGGAATGAGAAACGGCAATTTCCCGGACCCTCATGTAGCGCGCATGGTCGAGCTTTGCGCCCAGGGTATAGGAGGCAACCTTGGGCTCTCAGGTGCCAATGATGGGGCACCATTAACCCTAGAAAAGGCACAATCACTTTCTGTCCTGGCACCTTTTCCCAGGGAGGAATCTTCATCGGTTTGGAATTCTGATCTGAGAATCGGCACTTTCCTGGACCCGCACAGGGTATGCACCGTCGAGCTTTGCACCCAGGGAAAGGTTGCAGCCTTGGGCTCTCAGGTGCCAATGATGGGTCCCCGTTAACACTAGATAAATAACAATCGCTTTCTATCCTGGCACCTTTTCCCTGGGAGGAATTTTCGTCCATCTGGAATTCTGGGCTGAAAAACGGCACTTCCCCGGACCTCCAAGTGGAACGCACCGTCGAGCTTTGTGCCGAGGCAAAAGGTGGCAGCCTTGGGCTCTCAGGTGCCAATGATGGGGCCCCATTACCCCTAGAAAAAGAACAATCGCCTTCTGTCCTGGCACCTTTTCCCTGGGAGGAATCTTCATTGGTCTGGAATTCTGGGCTGAAAACGGCTCTTTCCCTTACCCGCATGTGGCACGCACCGTCGAGCTTTGCGCCCAGGGAAAAGGTGGCAGCCCTGGGCTCTCAGCTGCCAATTTTGGGGCCCCATTAATCCTAGAAAAGGCACAACGGCTTTCTGTCCTGGCACCTTTTCCCAGGGAGAAATCTTCCCTGGCCTGGAATTCTGGGATGAGAAACGGCACAATCCCGGACTTGCAAGTGGCACGCACCGTCGACATTTGCGCCCAGGGAAAAGATGGCAGCCTTGGGCTCTCAGGTGCCAAAGATGGGGCCCCATTACCACTAGATAACGCACAATGGCTTTCTGTCCTGACACCTTTTCCCAGGGAGGAATCGACTTCCGTCTGGAATTCTGGGCTGAAAAACGGCCCTTTCCCGGATCCGCACAGGGTATGCACCGTCGAGCTTTGCACCCAGGGAAAAGGTGGAAGCCTTGGGCTCTCAGCTGCCAATGATGGGTCCCCGTTAACACTAGTTAAACAACAACGGATTTCTGTCCTGGCACCTTTTCCCTGGGAGGAATTTTTATCCGTCTGGAATTCTGGGCTGAAAAACGGCACTTCCCCGGACCTGCAAGTGGAACGCACCGTCGAGCTTTGTGCCCAGCAAAAGGTGGCAGCCTTGGGCTCTCAGGTGGCAATGATGGGGCCCCATTACCTTTACAAAAAGCACAATGGCTTTCTGTCCTGGCACCTTTTCCCAGGGAGGAATCTTCATTGGTCTGGAATTCTGGGCTGAAAACGGCTCTTTCCCTTACCCGCAAGTGGCACGCACCGTCGAGTTTTGCGCCCAGGGAAAAGGGGGCAGCCTTGGGCTCTCAGGTGCCAATGATGGTGCCCCATTACCCCTACAAAAGGCACAATGGCTTTCTGTCCTGACACCTTTTCCCAGGGAGGAATTTTCGTCCGTCTGGAATCTGGGATGAAAAATGGCCCTTTCCCGGACCCGCACAGGGTATGCACCGTCGAGCTTTGCACCCAGGGAAAAGGTGGCAGCCTTGGGCTCTCAGGTGCCAATGATGGGGCCCAATTAGCATTACAAAATATACAATGGCTTTCTGTCCTGGCACCTTTTCCCTCTGAGGAATCTTCATAGGTCTGGAATTCTGGGCTGAAAAATGGCACTTTCCTGGACCCGCACGTGGAACGCTCCATCGAGCTTTGCGCCAGGGAAAAGGTGGCAGCCTTGGGCTCTCAGGTGTCAATTTTGGGGCCCCATTAACCCTAGAAAAGGCACAATTGCTTTCTGTCCTGGCACCTTTTCCCTGGGAGAAATCTTCATTGGCCTCGAATTCTGGGATGAGAAACCGCACATTCCTGGACCCGCAAGTGGCACGCACTGTCGAGCTTCGCGCTCATGGAAAAGGTTGCAGCCTTCGGCTCTCAGGTGTCAGTGATGGAGCCCAATTAACCTTAGAAAAGGAACAATTGCTTTCTGTCCTGACACCTTTTCCCAGGGAGGAATCTTCATCGGTCTGGAATTCTGGAATGAGAAACGGCAATTTCCTGGACCCTCACGTAGCACGCATGGTCGAGCTTTGCGCCCAGGGTATAGGAGGCAACCTTGGGCTCTCAGGTGCCAATGATGGGGCATGATTGACCCTAGAAATGGAACAAGGGCTTTCTGTTGTGGAAGCCTCTTCCCTGTGAGGATTCTTCATCAGTCTGGAATTCAGTGCTGAAAAACGGCACTTTCCTTGACAAGAAAGTGGTACGTGCCGTTGATGTTTGCGCCCACGGAAAAGGTGGCAGCCTTGAACTCTCAGGTGCCAATGATGGGGCACCATTTACCCTAGAAAAGGACAATTCGATTTCTGACCTGGCACCTTTTCCCTGGGAGGTGTCTTCATCCGTCTGGAATTCTGGGCTGAAATATGGCACTTCTCCGGACCTGCAAGTGGAACGCGCCGTCGACATTTGCTCCCAGGGACAAGGTGGCAGCCTTGGGCTCTCAGCTGCCAATGATGGGGCCCCGTTAACACTAGAAAAATAACACTTGCTTTCTGTCCTGGCACCTTTTCCCAGGGAGGAATCTTCGTCCGTCTGGAAATCTGGGTTCAAAAATGGCACTGCCCCAAACTCGCACAAGGTACACACCGTTGAGCTTTGCGCCCAGGGAAAAGGGGGCAGCCTTGGGCTCTCAGCTGCCAATGATGGTGCCCCATTAACACTTCAAAATTAACACTTGCTTTCTGTCCTGGCACCTTTTCCCAGGGAGGAATCTTCATCGGTTTGGAATTCTGGTCTGAGAATCGGCACTTTCCTGGACCCGCAAGTGGAACGCACCATCGAGCTTTGTGTCCAGGGAAAAGGTGGCAGTCTTGGGCTCTCAGGTGCCAATGATGGGGCCCCATTACCTTTACAAAAAGCACAATGGCTTTCTGTCCTGGCACCTTTTCCCTGGAGGAGTCTTCATTGGTCTGGAATTCTGGGCTGTAAAATGGCACTTTCTGGGACCACCACGTGGCACGCACTGTCGTGCTTTGCGCCCAGGGAAAAGGAGGCAACCTCTGGCTTTCAGATGCCAATGACGGGCCCCCATTAACACTAGAAATGGAACAATCGCTTTCTGTCCTGGGAGCCTTTTCCCTGGGAGGAGTCGTCAGCCGTCTGGAATCCTGGGCTGAAAAAAGCACTTTCTCTGACCTGCACGTGGCAGGCACCATTGAGCTTTGCGCCCGAGGAAAAGGGGGCAGCCTTGGGCTCTCAGGTGTCAATGATGGGGCCCCGTTAACACTAGATAAAAAACAATCGCCTTCTGTCCTGGCACCTTTTCCCAGGGAGGAATTTTCGTCCGTCTGGAATTCTGGGCTGAAAACGGCTTTTCCCTTACCCGCATGTGGCACGCACCGTCGAGCTTTGCGGCCAGGCAAAAGGTGGCAGCCCTGGGCTCTCAGCTGCCAATTTTGGGGCCGCATTAACCCTACAAAAGGCACAATCGCTTTCTGTCCTGGCACCTTTTCCCAGGGAGACATCATCGCTGGCCTGGAATTCTGGGATGAGAAACGGCACATTCCCGGACTTGCATGTCGCACGCGCCGTCGACATTTGCGCCCACGGAAAAGGTGGCAGCCTTGGGCTCTCAGGTGCCAATGATGGGGCCCCATTACCTTTACAAAAAGCACAATGGCTTTCTGTCTTGGCACCTTTTCCCTGGGAGGAGTCTTCATTGGTCTGCAATTCTGGGCTGTAAAATGGCACTTTCTGGGACCAGCACGTGGCACGCACTGTCGTGCTTTGCGCCCAGGGAAAAGGAGGCAACCTCTGGCTCTCAGATGCCAATGACGGGCCCCCATTAACACTAGAAATGGAACAATCGCTTTCTGTCCTGGGAGCCCTTTCCCTGGAGGAGTCGTCAGCTGTCTGGAATCCTGGGCTGAAGAAAGCACTTTCTCTGACCTGCACGTGGCAGGCACCATCTAGCTTTGCGCCCAGGGAAAAGGTGGCAGCCTTGGGCTCTCAGGTGCCAATGATGGGTCCCCATTAACACGAGAAAAATAACACTTGCTTTCTGTCCTGGCACCTTTTCCCAGGGAGGAATTTTCGTCCATCTGGAATTCTGGGCTGAAAACGGCTCTTTCCCTTACCTGCATGTGGCACGCACCGTCGAGCTTTGCGCCCAGGGAAAAGGGGGCAGCCTTGGGCTCTCAGCTGCCAATGATGGTGCCCCATTACCCCTACAAAAGGCACAATGGCTTTCTGTCCTGGCACCTTTTCCCAGAGAGGAATCTTCATCGGTTTGGAATTCTGGTCTGAGGATCCGCACTTTCCTGGACCCGCAAGTGGACCCGCACCATCGAGCTCTGCACCCAGGGAAAAGGTGGCAGCCTTGGGCTCTCAGGTGCCAATGATGGGGCCCAATTAGCATTACAAAATACACAAAGGCTTTCTGTCCTGGTACCTTTTCCCTTTGAGGAATCTTCATAGGTCTGGAATTCTGTGCTGAATAAAGGTCTTTCTCTGACGTGCACGTGGCAGGCACCGTCGAGCTTTCTGCCCAGGGAAATGGTGGCAGCCTTGTGCTCTCAGCTGCCAATGATGGGTCCCCGTTAACACTAGATAAATAACTATCGCTTTCTGTCCTGGCACCTTTTCCCTGGGAGGAATTTTCGTCCGTCTGGAATTCTGGGCTGAAAAACGGCACTTTCCCTTACCCGCATGTGGCACGCACAGTCGACATTTGCGCCCAGGGTAAAGGTGGCAGCCTTGGGCTCTCAGGTGCCAAAGATGGCGCCCCATTACCCCTACAAAAGGCACAATGGCTTTCTGTCCTGACACCTTTTCCCAGAGAGGAATCGACTTCCGTCTGGAATTCTGGGCTGAAAAACGGCCCTTTCCCGGACCTGCACAGGGTATGCACCGTCGAGCTTTGCACCCAGGGAAAAGGTGGCAGCCTTGGGCTCTCAGGTGCCAGTGATGGGGCCCAATTAGCATTACAAAATACACAATGGCTTTGTCTCCTGGTACCTTTTCCCTCTGAGGAATCTTCATAGGTCTAGAATTCTGGGCTGTAAAATGGCACTTTCTGGGACCAGCACGTGGCACGCACTGTCGTGCTTTGCGCCCAGGGAAAGGAGGCAACCTCTGGCTCTCAGATGCCAATGACGGGCCCCCATTAACACTAGAAATGGAACAATCGCTTTCTGTCCTGGGAGCCCTTTCCCTGGGAGGAGTCGTCAGCCGTCTGGAATCCTGGGCTGAACAAAGGTCTTTCTCTGACCTGCACGTGGCAGGTATCATCTAGCTTTGCGCCCAGGGATAAGGTGGCAGCCTTGGGCTCTCAGGTGCCAATGATGGGTCCCCATTAACACTAGAAAAATAACACTTGCTTTCTGTCCTGGCACCTTTTCCCTGGGAGGAATTTTCGTCCGTCTGGAATTCTGGGCTGAAAACGGCTCTTTCCTTTACCCGCATGTGGCACGCACCGTCGAGCTTTGCGCCCAGGGAAAAGGTGGCAGCCCTGGGCTCTCAGCTGCCACATTTGGGGTCCCATTACCCCTACATAAGGCACAATGGATTTCTGTCCTGGCACCTTTTCCCAGGGAGAAATCTTCGCTGGCCTGGAATTCTGGGATGAGAAACGGCACATTCCCGGACTTGCAAGTGGCACGCGCCGTCGAGCTTAGCGCCCAGGGAAAAGGTGGCAGCCTTGGGCTCTCAGGTGTCAATTTTGGGGCCCCATTAACCCTAGAAAAGGCACAATTGCTTTGTGTCCTGGCACCTTCTCCCTGGGAGAAATCTTCATCGGCCTCGAATTCTGGGATGAGAATCAGCACATTCCTGGACCCGCAAGTGGCACGCACCGTCGAGCTTTGCGCTCAGGAAAAAGGTTGCAGCCTTCGGCTCTCAGGTGCCAATGATGGGTCCCCATTACTCCTGGAAAAGGAGATATCCATTCCTGTCCTGGCACCTTTTCCCAGGGAGGAATCTTCATCGGTCTGGAATTCTGGAATGAGAAAGGGCAATTTCCCGGACCCTCACGTAGCTCGCATGGTCAAGCTTTGCGCCCAGGGTATAGGAGGCAACCTTGGGCTCTCAGGTGCCAATGATGGGGCCCGATTAACCCTAGAAATGGAACAATCGCTTTCTGTCCTGGGAGCCTCTTCCCTGTGAGGAGTCTTCATCCGTCTGGAATTCTGGGCTGAAAAATGGCACTTCCCCGGACCCGCAAGTGGCACGCGCCGTCGACATTTGCGCCCAGGCAAAAGGTGCCATCCTTGGGCTCTCAGGTGCCAACGATGGGGCCTCGTTAACACTAGAAAAATAACACTTGCTTTCTGTCCTGGCACCTTTTCCCAGGGAGGAATCTTCGTCCGTCTGGAAATCTGGGTTCAAAAATGGCACTGCCCCAAACCCACACAAGGTACGCACCGTCGAGCTTTGCGCCCAGGGAAAAGGGGGCAGCCTTGGGCTCTCAGCTGCCAATGATGGTGCCCCATTACCCCTAGAAAAGGCACAATGGCTTTCCGTCCTGGCACCTTTTCTCAGGGAGGAATCTTCATCGGTTTGGAATTCTGGTCTGAGAATCGGCACTTACCTGGACCCGCAAGTGGAACGCACCTTCGAGCTTTGCGCCCACGGAAAAGGTGGCAGTCTTGGGCTCTCAGGTGCCAATGATGGGGCCCCATTACCTTTACAAAAAACACAATGGCTTTCTGTCCTGGCACCTTTTCCCTGGGAGGAGTCTTCATTGGTCTGCAATTCTGGGCTGTAAATGGCACTTTCTGGGACCTGCACGTGGCACGCACTGTCGTGCTTTGCGCCCAGGGAAAAGGTGGC
The DNA here is from genome assembly GCF_047495875.1 of Pithys albifrons albifrons. Classification (NCBI taxonomy): domain Eukaryota; kingdom Metazoa; phylum Chordata; class Aves; order Passeriformes; family Thamnophilidae; genus Pithys; species Pithys albifrons. The sequence goes on along the minus strand of NC_092465.1, from coordinate 39,699,292 downwards.
AACCTCTGGCTCTCAGATGCCAATGACGGGCCCCCATTAACACTAGAAATGGAACAATCGCTTTCTGTCCTGGGAGCCCTTTCCCTGGGAGGAGTCGTCAGCCGTCTGGAATCCTGGGCTGAACAAAGCACTTTCTCTGACCTGCACGTGGCAGGCACCATCTAGCTTTGCGCCCAGGGAAAAGGTGGCAGCCTTGGGCTCTCAGGTGCCAACGATGGGGCCCCGTTAACACTAGAGAAATAACAATCGCTTTCTGTCCTGGCACCTTTTCCCTGGGAGGAATTTTCGTCCGTCTGGAATTCTGGGCTGAAAAACGGCACTTCCCCGGACCTGCAAGTGGAACGCACCGTCGAGCTTTGTGCCCAGGCAAAAGGTGGCAGCCTTGGGCTCACAGGTGCCAATGACGGGGCCCCATTACCCCTAGAAAACGAACAATCGCTTTCTGTCCTGGCACCTTTTCCCTGGGTGGAATCTTCATCGGTGTGGAATTCTGGGCTGAAAATGGCTCTTTCCCATACCCGCATGTGGCACGCACCGTCAAGTTTTGAGCCCAGGGAAAAGGTGGCAGCCCTGGGCTCTCAGCTGTCAATTTTGGGGCCCCTTTAACCCTTGGAAAGGAACAATTGCTTTCTGTCCTGGCACCTTTTCCCTGGGAGAAATCTTCATCGGCCTCGAATTCTGGGATGAGAAACAACACATTCCTGGACTCGCAAGTGGCACGCACCGTCGAGCTTTGCGCTCAGGGAAAAGGTTTCAGCCTTCGGCTCTCAGGTGCCAATGATGGGTCCCCATTACTCCTGGAAAAGGAGAAATCCATTCCTGGCCTGGCACATTTTCCCAGGGAGGAATCTTCATCGGTCTGGAATTCTGGAATGAGAAACGGCAATTTCCGGGACCCTCACGTGGCACGCGTGGTCGAGCTTTGCCCCCAGGGTATAGGAAGCAACCTTGGGCTCTCAGGTGCCAATGATGGGGCCCGATTAACCTTAGATATGGAACAATCGCTTTCTGTCCTGGGAGCCTCTTCCCTGTGAGGAGTCTTCAACCGTCTGGAATTCAGGGCTGAAAAACGGCACTTTCCCAGACAAGGAAGTGGTACGCGCCGTTGATGTTTGCGCCCACGGAAAAGGTGGCAGCCTTGAACTCTGAGGTGCCAATGATGGGTCCCCATTTTTCCTAAAAAAGGAGAAATCGATTCCTGTCCTGGCACCTTTTCCCAGGGAGGAATCTTCATCGGTCTGGAATTCTGGAATGAGAAACGGCAATTTCCCGGACCCTCACATAGCACGCACCATCGAGCTTTGCACCCAGGTTAAAGGAGGCAAACTTGGGCTCTTAGGTGCCTGTGACGGGGCCCGATATCGCCTAGAAATGGAACAATCACTTTCTGTCCTGCCACATTTTCCCTGGGAGGAATCTTCATCTGTCTAGAATTCTGGGCTAAAAAATGGCACTTTCCCAGACAAGAAAGTGGCACGCACCCTTGACATTTGCGCCCGGGGAAAAGGTGGCAGCCTTGGGCTCACAGGTGCCAATGATGGGGCCCCGTTAACACTAGAAAAATAACACTTGCTTTCTGTCCTGGCACCTTTTCCCAGGGAGGAATCTTCGTCCGTCTGGAATTCTGGGTTCAAAAATGGCACTGCCCCAAACCCGCACAAGGTACGCACCGTCGAGCTTTGCGCCCAGGCAAAAGGGGGCAGCCTTGGGCTCTCAGGTGCCAATGATGGGGCCCCATTACCCTTAGAAAAAGAACAATAGCTTTCTGTCCTGACACCTTTTCCCTGGTAGGAATCTTTATCGGTCTGGAATTCTGGGCTGAAAACGGCTCTTTCCCTTACCCGCATGTGGCACGCACAAGTCGAGCTTTGAGCCCAGGGAAAAGGTGGCAGCCTTGGGCTCTCAGCTGTCAATTTTGGGGCCCCTTTAACCCTTGGAAAGGAACAATTGCTTTCTGTCCTGGCACCTTTTCCCTGGGAGAAATCTTCATCGGCCTCGAATTCTGGGATGAGAAACAACACATTCCTGGACTCGCAAGTGGCACGCACCGTCGAGCTTTGCGCTCAGGGAAAAGGTTGCAGCCTTGGGCTCTCAGGTGCCAATGATGGGTCCCCATTACTCCTAGAAAAGGAGAAATCCATTCCTGGCCTGGCACATTTTCCCAGGGAGGAATCTTCATCGGTCTGGAATTCTGGAATGAGAAACGGCAATTTCCGGGACCCTCACGTGGCACGTGTGGTCGAGCTTTGCCCCCAGGGTATAGGAGGCAACTTGGGCTCTCAGGTGCCAATGATGGGGCCCGATTAACCTTAGATATGGAACAATCGCTTTCTGTCCTGGGAGCCTTTTCCCTGTGAGGAGTGTTCATCCGTCTGGAATTCAGGGCTGAAAAACGGCACTTTCCCAGACAAGGAAGTGGTACGCGCCGTTGATGTTTGCGCCCACGGAAAAGGTGGCAGCCTTGAACTCTGAGGTGCCAATGATGGGTCCCCATTTTTCCTAAAAAAGGAGAAATCGATTCCTGTCCTGGCACCTTTTCCCAGGGAGGAATCTTCATCGGTCTGGAATTCTGGAATGAGAAACGGCAATTTCCCGGACCCTCACGTAGCACGCACAGTCGAGCTTTGCGCCCAGGGTATAGGAGGCAACCTTGGGCTCTCAGGTGCCAATGATGGGGCCTGATTAACCCTAGAAATGGAACAATCGCTTTCTGTCCTGGGAGCCTCTTCCCTGAGAGGAGTCTTCATCCGTCTAGATTTCAGGGCTGAAAAACGGCACTTTCCCGGAAAAGAAAGTTGTACGCGCCGTTGATGTTTGCGCCCACGGAAAAGGTGGCAGCCTTGAACTCTCAGGTGCCAATGATGGGGCACCATTGCCCTTAGAAAAGGACAATTCGATTTCTGTCCTGGCACCTTTTCCCTGGGAGGATTCTTCATCCGTCTGGAATTCTAGGCTCAAAAAATGGCACTTTCCCAGACAAGAAAGTGGCATGCACACTTGACATTTGCGCCCAGGGAAAAGGGGGCAGCCTTGGGCTCTCAGGTGCCAATGATGGGACCCCATTAACACTAGAAAAATAACGCTTGCTTTCTGTCCTGGCACGTTTTCCCAGGGAGGAATCTTCATCGGTCTGGAATTCTGGAATGAGAAACGGCAATTTCCCGGACCCTCACGTAGCACGCATGGTCGAGCTTTGCGCCCACGGTATAGGAGGCAACCTTGGGCTCTCAGGTGCCAATGATGGAGCCCGATTAACCCTAGAAATGGAACAATCGCTTTGTGTCCTGGGAGCCTCTTCCATGTGAGGAGACTTCATTCGTCTGGAATTCAGGGCTCAAAAACGGCACTTTCCCCAACAAGAAAGTGGTACGCGCCGTTGATGTTTGCGCCATCGGAAAAAGGTGTCAGACTTGAACTCTCAGGTGCCAATGATGGGGCACCCTTGACCCTAGAAACGGACAATTCGATTTCTGACCTGGCACCTTTTCCCTGGGAGGTGTCTTCATCCGTCTGGAATTCTGGGCTGAAAAATGGCACTTCCCCGGACCCGCAAGTGGCACGCGCCGTCGACATTTGCGCCCAGGCAAAAGGTGGCAGCCTTGGGCTCTCAGGTGCTAATGATGGGGCCCCGTTAACACTAGAAAAATAACACTTGCTTTCTGTCCTGGCACCTTTTCCCAGGGAGGAATCTTCGTCCATCTGGAAATCTGGGTTCAAAAATGGCACTGCCCCAAACTCGCAAAAGGTACACACCGTCGAGCTTTGCGCCCAGGCAAAAGGGGGCAGCCTTGGGCTCTCAGCTGCCAATGATGGTGCCCCATTACCCCTACAAAAGGCACAATGGCTTTCTGTCCTGGCACCTTTTGCCAGGGAGGAATCTTCATGGGTTTGGAATTCTGGTCTGAGAATCCGCACTTTCCTGGACCCGCAAGTGGAACGCACCATCGAGCTTTGCGTCCAGGGAAAAGGTGGCAGTCTTGGGCTCTCAGGTGCCAATGATGGGGCCCCATTACCTTTACAAAAAGCACAATGGCTTTCTGTCCTGGCACCTTTTCCCTGGGAGGAGTCTTCATTGGTCTGGAATTCTGGGCTGTAAAATGGCACTTTCTGGGACCAGCACGTGGCACGCACTGTCGTGCTTTGCGCCCAGGGAAAGGGAGGCAACCTCTGGCTCTCAGATGCCAATGACGGGCCCCCATTAACACTAGAAATGGAACAATCGCTTTCTGTCCTGGGAGCCTTTTCCCTGGGAGGAGTCGTCATCCGTCTGGAATCCTGGGCTGAACAAAGCACTTTCTCTGACCTGCACGTGACAGGCACTATCTAGCTTTGCACCCAGGGAAAAGGTGGCAGCCTTGGGCTCTCAGGTGCCAACGATGGGTCCCTGTTAACACTAGATAAATAACACTTGCTTTCTGTCCTGGCACCTTTTCCCTGGGAGGAATTTTCGTCCATCTGGAATTCTGGGCTGAAAAACGGCACTTCCCCGGACCTCCAAGTGGAACGCACCGTCGAGCTTTGTGCCGAGGCAAAAGGTGGCAGCCTTGGACTCTCAGGTGCCAATGATGGGGCCCCATTACCCCTAGAAAAAGAACAATCGCCTTCTGTCCTGGCACCTTTTCCCTGGGAGGAATCTTCATTGGTCTGGAATTCTGGGCTGAAAACGGCTCTTTCCCTTACCCGCATGTGGCACGCACCGTCGAGCTTTGCGCCCAGGGAAAACGTGGCAGCCCTGGACTCTCAGCTGCCAATTTTGGGGCCCCATTAACCCTAGAAAAGGCACAATCGCTTTCTGTCCTGGCACCTTTTCCCTGGGAGAAATCTTCGCTGGCCTGAAATTCTGGGATGAGAAACGACACATTCCCGGACTTGAAAGTGGCACGCGCCGTCGACATTTGCGCCCAGGGAAAAGGGGGCAGCCTTGGGCTCTCAGGTGCCAATGATGGGGCCCCATTAACACTAGAAAAATAACACTTGCTTTCTGTCCTGGCACCTTTTCCCAGGGAGGAATCTTCATCGGTCTGGAATCCTGGAATGAGAAACGGCAATTTCCCGGACCTTCACGTAGCACGCATGGTCAAGCTTTGCGCCCACGGTATAGGAGGCAACAATGGGCTCTCAGGTTTTCCCAGAGAGGAATCGACTTCCGTCTGGAATTCTGGGCTGTAAAACGGCCCTTTCCCGGACCCGCACAGGGTATGCACCGTCGAGCTTTGCACCCAGGGAAAAGGTGGCAGCCTTGGGCTCTCAGGTGCCAATGATGGGGCCCAATTAGCATTACAAAATATACAATGGCTTTGTCTCCTGATACCTTTTCCATCTGAGGAATCTTCATAGGTCTGGAATTCTGGGCTGAAAAATGGCACTTTCCCGGACCCGCAGGTGGAACGCTCTGTCGAGCTTTGCGCCCAGGGAGAAGGTGGCAGCCTTGGGCTCTCAGGTGTCAATTTTGGGGCCCCATTAACCCTAGAAAAGGCACAATTGCTTTCTGTCCTGGCACCTTTTCCCTGGGTGAAATCTTCATCGGCCTCGAATTCTGGGATGAGAATCAGCACATTCCTGGACCCGCAAGTGGCACGCACCGTCGAGCTTTGCGCTCAGGGAAAAGGTTGCAGCCTTCGGCTCTCAGGTGCCAATGATGGGTCCCCATTACTCCTGGAAAAGGAGAAATCCATTCCTGGCCTGGCACATTTTCCCAGGGAGGAATCTTCATCGGTCTGGAATTCTGGAAAGAGAAACGGCAATTTCCCAGACCCTCACGTAGCACGCATGGTCGAGCTTTGCGCCCAGGGTATGGGAGGCAACCTTGGGCTCTCAGGTGCCAATGATGGAGCCCGATTAACCCTAGAAATGGAACAATCGCTTTCTGTCCTGGGAGCCTCTTCCCTGTAAGGAGTCTTCATCCGTCTGGAATTCTGGGCTGAAAAACGGCACTTTCCCCGACAAGAAAGTGCTACACGCCGTTGATGTTTGCGCCATCGGAAAAAGGTGGCAGACTTGAACTCTCAGGTGCCAAGGATGGGGCACCCTTGACCCTAGAAAAGGACAATTCGATTTCTGACCTGGCACCTTTTCCCTGGGAGGTGTCTTCGTCCGTCTGGAATTCTGGGCTGAAAAATGGCACTTCCCCGGACCCGCAAGTGGCACGCGCCGTCGAGCTTTGCGCCCAGGGAAAAGGGGGCAGCCTTGGGCTCTCAGGTGCCAATGATGGTGCCCCATTACCCCTACAAAAGGCACAATGGCTTTCTGTCCTGGCACCTTTTCCCAGGGAGGAATCTTCATCGGTTTGGAATTCTGGTCTGAGAATCGGCACTTTCCTGGACCCGCAAGTGGAACGCACCATCGAGCCTTGCGTCCAGGGAAAAGGTGGCAGTCTTGGGCTCTCAGGTGCCAATGATGGGGCCCCATTACCTTTACAAAAAGCACAATGGCTTTCTGTCCTGGCACCTTTTCCCTGGGAGGAGTCTTCATTGGTCTGGAATTCTGGGCTGTAAAATGGCACTTTCTGGGACCAGCACGTGGCACGCACTGTCGTGCTTTGCGCCCAGGGAAAAGGAGGCTACCTCTGGCTCTCAGATGCCAATGACGGGCCCCCATTAACACCAGAAATGGAACAATCGCTTTCTGTCCTGGGAGCCCATTCCCTGGGAGGAGTCGTCATCCGTCTGGAATCCTGGGCTGAACAAAGCACTTTCTCTGACCTGCACGTGGCAGGCACCATCTAGCTTTGCGCCCAGGGAAAAGGTGGCAGCCTTGGGCTTTCAGGTGCCAATGATGGGTCCCCGTTAACACTAGATAAATAACAATCGCTTTCTGTCCTGGCACCTTTTCCCTGGGAGGAATTTTTGTCCGTCTGGAATTCTGGGCTGAAAAACGGCACTTTCCCGGACCTGCAAGTGGAACGCACCGTCGAGCTTTGTGCCCACGCAAAAGGTGGCAGCCTTGGGCTCTCAGGTGCCAATGATGGCGCCCCATTACCCCTAGAAAAAGAACAATTGCTTTCTGTCCTGGCACCTTTTCCCTGGGTGGAATCTTCATTGGTCTGGAATTCTGGGCTGAAAACGGCTCTTTCCCTTACCCGCATGTGGCACGCACCGTCGAGCTTTGCGCCCACGCAAAAGGTGGCAGCCCTGGGCTCTCAGCTGCCAATTTTGGGGCCCCATTAACCCTAGAAAAGGCACAATCGCTTTCTGTCCTGGCACCTTTTCCCAGGGAGAAATCTTCGCTGGCCTGAAATTCTGGGATGAGAAACAGCACATTCCCGGACTTGAAAGTGGCACGCGCCGTCGACATTTGCACCCAGGGAAAAGGTGGCAGCCTTGGGCTCTCAGGTGCCATAGATGGGGCCCCATTACCCCTACAAAAGGCACAATGGCTTTCTGTCCTGACACCTTTTCCCAGAGAGGAATCGACTTCCGTCTGGAATTCTGGGCTGAAAAACGGCCCTTTCCCGGACCCGCACAGGGTATGCACTGTCGAGCTTTGCACCCAGGGAAAAGGTGGCAGCCTTGGGCTCTCAGGTGCCAATGATGGGGCCCAATTAGCGTTACAAAATACACAATGGCTTTTTCTCCTGGTACCTTTTCCCTCTGAGGAATCTTCATAGGTCTGGAATTCTGGGCTGAAAAATGGCACTTTCCCGGACCCGCATGTGGAACGCTCTGTCGAGCTTTGCGCCCAGGGAAAAGGTGGCAGCCTTGGGCTCTCAGGTGTCAATTTTGGGGCCCCATTAACCCTAGAAAAGGCACAATTGCTTTCTGTCCTGGCACCTTTTCCCTGGGAGAAATCTTCATCGGCCTCGAATTCTGGGATGAGAATCAGCACATTCCTGGACCCGCAAGTGGCACGCACCGTCGAGCTTTGCGCTCAGGGAAAAGGTTGCAGCCTTCGGGTCTCAGATGTCAATGATGGAGCCCCATTAACCCTAGAAAAGGAACAATCGCTTTCTGTCCTGACACCTTTTCCCAGGGAGGAATCTTTATCGGTCTGGAATTCTGGAATGAGAAACGGCAATTTCCCAGACCCTCACGTAGCACGCATGGTCGAGCTTTGCGCCCAGGGTATAGGAGGCAACCTTGGGCTCTCAGGTGCCAATGATGGATCCCGATTAACCCTAGAAATGGAACAATCGCTTTCTGTTTTGGGAGCCTCTTCCCTGTGAGGAGTCTTAATCCGTCTGGAATTCTGGGCTGAAAAACGGCACTTTCCCCAACAAGAAAGTGGTACGCGCCGTTGATGTTTGCGCCATCGGAGAAAGGTGTCAGACTTGAACTCTCAGGTGCCAATGATGGGGCACCCTTGACCCTAGAAAAGGACAATTCGATTTCTGACCTGGCACCTTTTCCCTGGGAGGTGTCTTCATCCGTCTGGAATTCTGGGCTGAAAAATGGCACTTCCCCGGACCCGCAAGTGGCACGCGCCATCGACATTTGCGCCCAGGCAAAAGGTGGCAGCCTTGGGCTCTCAGGTGCCAATGATGGGGCCCCGTTAACACTAGAAAAATAACACTTGCTTTCTGTCCTGGCACCTTTTCCCAGGGAGGAATCTTCGTCCGTCTGGAAATCTGGGTTCAAAAATGGCACTGCCCCAAACTCGCAAAAGGTACACTCCATCGAGCTTTGCGCCCAGGCAAAAGGGGGCAGCCTTGGGCTCTCAGGTGCCAATGATGGTGCCCCATTACCCCTAGAAAAGGCACAATGGCTTTCTGTCCTGGCACCTTTTCCCAGGGAGGAATCTTCATCGGTTTGGAATTTTGGTCTGAGAATCGGCACTTTCCTGGACCTGCAAGTGGAACGCACCATCGAGCTTTGCGTCCAGGGAAAAGGTGGCAGTCTTGGGCTCTCAGGTGCCAATGATGGGGCCCCATTACCTTTACAAAAAGCACAATGGCTTTCTGTCCTGGCACCTTTTCCCTGGGAGGAGTCTTCATTGGTCTGGAATTCTGGGCTGTAAAATGGCACTTTCTGGGACCAGCACATGGCACGCACTGTCGTGCTTTGCGCCCAGGGAAAAGGAGGCAACCTCTGGCTCTCAGATGCCAATGACGGGCCCCCATTAACACTAGAAATGGAACAATCACTTTCTGTCCTGGAAGCCTTTTCCCTGGGAGGAGTCGTCATCCGTCTGGAATCCTGGGCTGAACAAAGCACTTTCTCTGACCTGCACGTGACAGGCACTATCTAGCTTTGCGCCCAGGGAAAAGGTGGCAGCCTTGGGCTCTCAGGTGCCAAAGATGAGGTCCCATTACCTCTAGAAAAGGCACAATGGCTTTCTGTCCTGGCACCTTTTCCCAGAGAGGAATCGACTTCCGTCTGGAATTCTGGGCTGAAAAACGGCCCTTTCCCGGACCCGCACAGGGTATGCACCGTCGAGCTTTGCACCCAGGCAAAAGGTGGCAGCCTTGGGCTCTCAGGTGCCAATGATGGGGCCCAATTAGCATTACAAAATATACAATGGCTTTGTCTCCTGATACCTTTTCCCTCTGAGGAATCTTCATAGGTCTGGAATTCTGGGCTGAAAAATGGCACTTTCCCAGACAAGCATGTGGAACGCTCTGTCGAGCTTTGCGCCCAGGGAGAAGGTGGCAGCCTTGGGCTCTCAGGTGTCAATTTTGGGGCCCCATTAACCCTAGAAAAGGCACAATTGCTTTCTGTCCTGGCACCTTCTCCCTGGGAGAAATCTTCATCGGCCTCAAATTCTTGGATGAGAATCAGCACATTCCTGGACCCGCAAGTGGCACGCACCGTCGAGCTTTGCGCTCAGGGAAAAGGTTGCAGCCTTCGGCTCTCAGGTGCCAATGATGGGTCCCCATTACTCCTGGAAAAGGAGAAATCGATTCCTGGCCTGGCACCTTTTCCCAGGGAGGAATCTTCATCGGTCTGGAATTCTGGAATGAGAAACGGCAATTTCCCAGACCCTCACATAGCACGCATGGTCGAGCTTTGCGCCCAGGGTATAGGAGGCAACCTTGGGCTCTCAGGTGCCAATGATGGAGCCCGATTAACCCTAGAAATGGAACAATCGCTTTCTGTTTTGGGAGCCTCTTCCCTGTGAGGAGTCTTCATCCGTCTGGAATTCTGGGCTGAAAAACGGCACTTTCCCCGACAAGAAAGTGGTACGCGCCGTTGATGTTTGCGCCATCGGAAAAAGGTGGCAGACTTGAACTCTCAGGTGCCAAGGATGGGGCACCCTTGACCCTAGAAAAGGACAATTCGATTTCTGACCTGGCACCTTTTCCCTGGGAGGTGTCTTCGTCCGTCTGGAATTCTGGGCTGAAAAATGGCACTTTCCCGGACCCGCAAGTGGCACGCGCCATCGACATTTGCGCCCAGGCAAAAGGTGGCAGCCTTGGGCTCTCAGATGCCAATGATGGGGCCCCGTTAACACTAGAAAAATAACACTGGCTTTCTGTCCTGGCACCTTTTCCCAGGGAGGAATCTTCGTCCGTCTGGAAATCTGGGTTCAAAAATGGCACTGCCCCAAACCCGCACAAGGTACACACCGTCGAGCTTTGCGCCCAGGGAAAAGGGGGCAGCCTTGGGCTCTCAGGTGCCAATGATGGTGCCCCATTACCCCTAGAAAAGGCACAATGGCTTTCTGTCCTGGCACCTTTTCCCAGGGAGGAATCTTCATGGGTTTGGAATTCTGGTCTGAGAATCGGCACTTTCCTGGACCCGCAAGTGGAACGCACCATCGAGCGTTGCGTCCAGGGAAAAGGTGGCAGTCTTGGGCTCTCAGGTGCCAATGATGGGGCCCCATTACCTTTACAAAAAGCACAATGGCTTTCTGTCCTGGCACCTTTTCCCTGGGAGGAGTCTTCATTGGTCTGGAATTCTGGGCTGTAAAATGGCACTTTCTGGGACCAGCACGTGGCACGCACTGTCGTGCTTTGCGCCCAGGGAAAAGGAGGCAACCTCTGGCTCTCAGATGCCAATGACGGGCCCCCATTAACACTAGAAATGGAACAATCGCTTTCTGTCCTGGGAGCCCTTTCCCTGGGAGGAGTCGTCATCCATCTGGAATCCTGGGCTGAACAAAGCACTTTCTCTGACCTGCACGTGGCAGGCACCATCTAGCTTTGCGCCCAGGGAAAAGGTGGCAGCCTTGGGCTTTCAGGTGCCAATGATGGGTCCCCGTTAACACTAGATAAATAACAATCGCTTTCTGTCCTGGCACCTTTTCCCTGGGAGGAATTTTCGTCCGTCTGGAATTCTGGGCTGAAAAACGGCTCTTTCCCTTACCCGCATGTGGCACGCACCGTCGAGCTTTGCGCCCAGGGAAAAGCTGGCAGCCCTGGACTCTCAGCTGCCAATTTTGGGGCCCCATTAACCCTAGAAAAGGCACAATCGCTTTCTGTCCTGGCACCTTTTCCCAGGGAGAAATCTTCGCTGGCCTGGAATTCTGGGATGAGAAACGGCACATTCCCGGACTTGCAAGTGGCACGCGCCGTCGACATTTGCACCCAGGGAAAAGGTGGCAGCCTTGGGCTCTCAGGTGCCAAAGATGAGGCCCCATTACCCCTAGAAAAGGCACAATGGCTTTCTGTCCTGACACCTTTTCCCAGAGAGGAATCGACTTCCGTCTGGAATTCTGGGCTGAAAAACGGCCCTTTCCCGGACCCGCACAGGGTATGCACCGTCGAGCTTTGCACCCAGGGAAAAGGTGGCAGCCTTGGGCTCTCAGGTGCCAATGATGGGGCCCAATTAGCATTACAAAATACACAATGGCTTTGTCTCCTGGTACCTTTTCCCTCTGAGGAATCTTCATAGGTCTGGAATTCTGGGCTGAAAAATGGCACTTTCCCGGACCCGCACGTGGAACGCTCTGTCGAGCTTTGCACCCAGGGAAAAGGTGGCAGCCTTGGGCCCTCAGGTGTCAATTTTGGGGCCCCATTAACCCTAGAAAAGGCACAATTGCTTTCTGTCCTGGCACCTTTTCCCTGGGAGAAATCTTCATCGGCCTCGAATTCTGGGATGAGAATCAGCACATTCCTGGACCCGCAAGTGGCACGCACCGTCGAGCTTTGCGCTCAGGGAAAAGGTTGCAGCCTTCGGCTCTCAGGTGCCAATGATGGGTCCCCATTACTCCTGGAAAAGGAGAAATCCATTCCTGGCCTGGCACCTTTTCCCAGGGAGGAATTTTCATCGGTCTGAAATTCTGGAATGAGAAACGGCAATTTCCCGGACCCTCACGTAGCACGCATGGTCGAGCTTTGCGCCCAGGGTATAGGAGGCAACCTTGGGCTCTCAGGTGCCAATGATGGGGCCCGATTAACCCTAGAAATGGAACAATCGCTTTCTGTCCTGGAAGCCTCTTCCCTGTGAGGAGTCTTCATCCGTCTGGATGTCAGGGCTGAAAAACGGCACTTTCCCGGACAAGAAAGTGGTACGCGCCGTTGATGTTTGCGCCCACGGAAAAGGTGGCAGCCTTGAACTCTCAGGTGCCAATGATGGGGCACCCTTGACCCTAGAAAAGGATAATTCGATTTCTGTCCTGGGAGCCGCTTCCCTGTGAGGAGTCTTCATCCCTCTGGAATTCTGGGCTGAAAAATGGCACTTCCCCGGACCCGCAAGGGGCACGCGCCGTCGACATTTGCGCCCAAGCAAAAGGTGGCAGCCTTGGGCTCTCAGGTGCCAACGATGGGTCCCCGTTAACACTAGATGAATAACAATCGCTTTCTGTCCTGGCACCTTTTCCCTGGGAGGAATTTTTGTCCGTCTGGTATTCTGGGCTGAAAAACGGCACTTCCCCGGACCTGCAAGTGGAACGCACCGTCGAGCTTTGTGCCCACGCAAAAGGTGGCAGCCTTGGGCTCTCAGGTGCCAATGATGGCGCCCCATTACCCCTAGAAAAAGAACAATTGCTTTCTGTCCTGGCACCTTTTCCCTGGGTGGAATCTTCATTGGTCTGGAATTCTGGGCTGAAAACGGCTCTTTCCCTTACCCGCATGTGGCACGCACCGTCGAGCTTTGCGCCCACGCAAAAGGTGGCAGCCCTGGGCTCTCAGCTGCCAATTTTGGGGCCCCATTAACCCTAGAAAAGGCACAATCGCTTTCTGTCCTGGCACCTTTTCCCAGGGAGAAATCTTCGCTGGCCTGAAATTCTGGGATGAGAAACAGCACATTCCCGGACTTGCAAGTGGCACGCGCCGTCGACATTTGCACCCAGGGAAAAGGTGGCAGCCTTGGGCTCTCAGGTGCCATAGATGGGGCCCCATTACCCCTAGAAAAGGCACAAGGGCTTTCTAAACTGACACCTTTTCCCAGAGAGGAATCGACTTCCGTCTGGAATTCTGGGCTGAAAAACGGCCCTTTCCCGGACCCGCACAGGGTATGCACCGTCGAGCTTTGCACCCAGGGAAAAGGTGGCAGCCTTGGGCTCTCACGTGCCAATGATGGGGCCCAATTAGCATTACAAAATACACTATGGCTTTGTCTCCTGGTACCTTTTCCTTCTGAGGAATCTTCATCGGCCTCGAATTCTGGGATGAGAATCAGCACATTCCTGGACCCGCAAGTGGCACGCACCGTCGAGCTTTGCGCTCAGGGAAAAGGTTGCAGCCTTCGGGTCTCAGATGTCAATGATGGAGCCCCATTAACCCTAGAAAAGGAACAATCGCTTTCTGTCCTGACACCTTTTCCCAGGGAGGAATCTTTATCGGTCTGGAATTCTGGAATGAGAAACGGCAATTTCCCAGACCCTCACGTAGCACGCATGGTCGAGCTTTGCGCCCAGGGTATAGGAGGCAACCTTGGGCTCTCAGATGCCAATGATGGAGCCCGATTAACCCTAGAAATGGAACAATCACTTTCTGTTTTGGGAGCCTCTTCCCTGTGAGGAGTCTTCATCCGTCTGGAATTCAGGGCTGAAAAACGGCACTTTCCCGGACAAGAAAGTGCTACGCGCCGTTGATGTTTGCGCCATCGGAAAAAGGTGGCAGACTTGAACTCTCAGGTGCCAATGATGCGGCACCCTTGACCCTAGAAAAGGACAATTCGATTTCTGACCTGGCACTTTTTCCCTGGGAGGTGTCTTCGTCCGTCTGGAATTCTGGGCTGAAAAATATCACTTCCCCGGACCCGCAAGTGGCACGCGCCGTCGACATTTGCGCCCAGGCAAAAGGTGGCAGCCTTGGGCTCTCAGGTGCCAATGATGGTGCCCCATTACCCCTACAAAAGGCACAATGGCTTTCTGTCCTGGCACCTTTTCCCAGGGAGGAATCTTCATCGGTTTGGAATTCTGGTCTGAGAATCGGCACTTTCCTGGACCCGCAAGTGGAACGCACCATCGAGCTTTGTGTCCAGGGAAAAGGAGGCAGTCTTGGGCTCTCAGGTGCCAATGATGGTGCCCCATTACCCCTACAAAAGGCACAATGGCTTTCTGTCCTGGCACCTTTTCCCAGGGAGGAATCTTCATCGGTTTGGAATTCTGGTCTGAGAATCGGCACTTTCCTGGACCCGCAAGTGGAACGCACCATCGAGCCTTGCGTCCAGGGAAAAGGTGGCAGTCTTGGGCTCTCAGGTGCCAATGATGGGGCCCCATTACCTTTACAAAAAGCACAATGGCTTTCTGTCCTGGCACCTTTTCCCTGGGAGGAGTCTTCATTGGTCTGGAATTCTGGGCTGTAAAATGGCACTTTCTGGGACCAGCACGTGGCACGCACTGTCGTGCTTTGCGCCCAGGGAAAAGGAGGCTACCTCTGGCTCTCAGATGCCAATGACGGGCCCCCATTAACACTAGAAATGGAACAATCGCTTTCTGTCCTGGGAGCCCTTTCCCTGGGAGGAGTCGTCAGCCGTCTGGAATCCTGGGCTGAACAAAGCACTTTCTCTGACCTGCACGTGGCAGGCACCATCTAGCTTTGCGCCCAGGCAAAAGGTGACAGCCTTGGGCTCTCAGGTGCCAATGATGGGTCCCCGTTAACACTAGATAAATAACAATCGCTTTCTGTCCTGGCACCTTTTCCCTGGGAGGAATTTTCGTCCGTCTGGAATTCTGGGCTGAATAACGGCACTTCCCCGGACCTGCAAGTGGAACGCATCGTCGAACTTTGTGCCCAGGCAAAAGGTGGCAGCCTTGGGCTCTCAGGTGCCAATGATGGGGCCCCACTACCCCTAGAAAAAGAACAATCGCTTTCTGTCCTGGAACCTTTTCCCTGGGAGGAATCTTCATTGGTCTGGAATTCTGGGCTGAAAATGGCTCATTCCTTTACCCGCATGTGGCACGCACCGTCGAGCTTTGCGCCCAGGGAAAAGGTGGCAGCCCTGGGCTCTCAGCTGCCAATTTTGGGGCCCCATTAACCCTAGAAAAGGAACAATCGCTTTCTGTCCTGGAAGCCTTTTCCCAGGGAGAAATCTTCGCTGGCCTGGAATTCTGGGATGAGAAACGGCACATTCCCGGACTTGCAAGTGGCATGCGCTGTCGACATTTGCGCCCAGGGAAAAGGTGGCAGCCTTGGGCTCTCAGGTGCCATAGATGGGGCCCCATTACCCCTAGAAAAGGCACAATGGCTTTCTGTCCTGACACCTTTTCCCAGAGAGGAATCGACTTCCGTCTGGAATTCTGGGCTGAAAAGCGGACCTTTCCCGGACCCGCACAGGGTATGCACCGTCGAGCTTTGCACCCAGGGAAAAGGTGGCAGCCTTGGGCTCTCAGGTGCCAATGATGGGGCCCAATTAGCATTACAAAATACACAATGGCTTTGTCTCCTGGTACCTTTTCCCTCTGAGGAATCTTCATAGGTCTGGAATTCTGGGCTGAAAAATGGCACTTTCCCGGACCCGCACGTGGAACGCTCTGTCGAGCTTTGCGCCCTGGGAGAAGGTGGCAGCCTTGGGCTCTCAGGTGTCAATTTTGGGGCCCCATTAACCCTAGAAAAGGCACAATTGCTTTCTGTCCTGGCACCTTTTCCCTGGGAGAAATCTTCATCGGCCTCGAATTCTGGGATGAGAATCAGCACATTCCTGGACCCGCAAGTGGCACGCACCGTCGAGCTTTGCGCTCAGGGAAAAGGTTGCAGCCTTCGGCTCTCAGGTGCCAATGATGGGTCCCCATTACTCCTGGAAAAGGAGAAATCCATTCCTGGCCTGGCACCTTTTCCCAGGGAGGAATCTTCATCGGTCTGGAATTCTGGAATGAGAAACGGCAATTTCCCGGACCCTCATGTAGCACGCATGGTCAAGCTTTGCGCCCAGGGTATAGGAGGCAACCTTGGGCTCTCAGGTGCCAATGATGGGGCCCGATTAACCCTAGAAATGGAACAATCGCTTTCTGTCCTGGGAACCTCTTCCCTGTGAGGAGTCTTCATCCGTCTGGAATTCAGGGCTGAAAAACGGCACTTTCCCGGACAAGAAACTGGTACGCGCCGTTGATGTTTGCGCCCACGGAAAAGGTGGCAGCCTTGAACTCTCAGGTGCCAATGATGGGGCACCGTTGACCCGAGAAAAGGACAATTCGATTTCTGTCCTGGCAGATTTTCCCAGGGAGGTGTCTTCGTCCGTCTGGAATTCTGTTCTGAAAAATGGCACTTCCTCGGACCCGCAAGTGGCACGCGCCGTCGACATTTGCCCCCAGGGAAAAGGTGACAGCCTTGGGCTCTCAGGTGCCAATGATGGGGCCCCGTTAACACTAGAAAAATAACACTTGCTTTCTGTCCTGGCACCTTTTCCCAGGGAGGAATCTTCGTCCGTCTGGAAATCTGGGTTTAAAAATGACACTGCCCCAAACCCGCACAAGGTACACACCGTCAAGCTTTGCGCCCAGGCAAAAGGGGGCAGCCTTGGGCTCTCAGGTGCCAATGATGGTGCCCCATTACCCCTAGAAAAGGCACAATGGCTTTCTGTCCTGGCACCTTTTCCCAGGGAGGAATCTTCATGGATTTGGAATTCTGGTCTGAGAATCGGCACTTTCCTGGACCCGCAAGTGGAACGCACCATCGAGCTTTGCGTCCAGGGAAAAGGTGGCAGTCTTGGGCTCTCAGGTGCCAATGATGGGGCCCCATTACCTTTACAAAAAGCACAATGGCTTTCTGTCCTGGCACCTTTTCCCTGGGAGGAGTCTTCATTGGTCTGGAATTCTGGGCTGTAAAATGGCACTTTCTGGGACCAGCACGTGGCACGCACTGTCGTGCTTTGCGCCCAGGGAAAAGGAGGCAACCTCTGGCTCTCAGATGCCAATGACCGGTCCCCATTAACACTAGAAATGGAACAATCGCTTTCTGTCCTGGGAGCCCTTTCCCTGGGAGGAGTCGTCAGCCGTCTGGAATCCTGGGCTGAACAAAGCACTTTCTCTGACCTGCACGTGGCAGGCACCATCTAGCTTTGCGCCCAGGGAAAAGGTGGCAGCCTTGGGCTCTCAGGTGCCAACGATGGGTCCCCGTTAACACTAGATAAATAACAATCGCTTTCTGTCCTGGCACCTTTCCCTGGGAGGAATTTTCGTCCGTCTGGAATTCTGGGCTGAAAAACGGCACTTCCCTGGACCTGCAAGTGGAATGCACCGTCGAGCTTTGTGCCCAGGCAAAAGGTGACACCCTTGGGCTCTCAGGTGCCAATGATGGGGCCCCATTACCCCTAGAAAAAGAACAATCGCTTTCTGTCCTGGCACCTTTTCCCTGGGAGGAATCTTCATTGGTCTGGAATTCTGGGCTGAAAACGGCTCTTTCCCTTACCCGCATGTGGCACGCAGAAGTCGAGCTTTGAGCCCAGGGAAAAGGTGGCAGCCTTGGGCTCTCAGGTGCCAATGATGGGGCCCAATTAGCATTACAAAATACACAATGGCTTTGTCTCCTGGTACCTTTTCCCTCTGAGGAATCTTCATAGGTCTGGAATTCTGGGCTGAAAAATGGCACTTTCCCGGACCCGCATGTGTAACGCTCTGTCGTGCTTTGCGCCCAGGGAGAAGGTGGCAGCCTTGGGCTCTCAGGTGTCAATTTTGGGGCCCCATTAACCCTAGAAAAGGCACAATTGCTTTCTGTCCTGGCACCTTTTCCCTGGGAGAAATCTTCATCGGCCTCGAATTCTGGGATGAGAATCAGCACATTCCTGGACCCGCAAGTGGCACGCACCGTCGAGCTTTGCGCTCAGGGAAAAGGTTGCAGCCTTCTGCTCTCAGGTGCCAATGATGGGTCCCCATTACTCCTGGAAAAGGAGAAATCCATTCCTGGCCTGGCACCTTTTCCCAGGGAGGAATCTTCATCGGTCTGGAATTCTGGAATGAGAAACGGCAATTTCCCGGACCCTCACGTAGCACGCATGGTCGAGCTTTGCGCCCAGGGTATAGGAGGCAACCTTGGGCTCTCAGGTGCCAATGATGGGGCCCGATTAACCCTAGAAATGGAACAATCGCTTTCTGTCCTGGGACCCTCTTCCCTGTGAGGAGTCTTCATCCGTCTGGATGTCAGGGCTGAAAAACGGCACTTTCCCGGACAAGAAAGTGGTACGCGCCGTTGATGTTTGCGCCCACGGAAAAGGTGGCAGCCTTGAACTCTCAGGTGCCAATGATGGGGCACCCTTGACCTGAGAAAAGGACAATTCGATTTCTGTCCTGGGAGCCTCTTCCCTGTGAGAAGTCTTCATCCTTCTGGAATTCTGGGCTGAAAAATGGCACTTCCCCGGACCCGCAAGTGGCACGCGCCGTCGAGCTTTGCGCAAAGGCAAAAGGTGCCATCCTTGGGCTCTCAGGTGCCAACGATGGGGCCCCGTTAACACTAGAAAAATAACACTTGCTTTCTGTCCTGGCACCTTTTCCCAGGGAGGAATCTTCGTATGTCTGGAAATCTGGGTTTAAAAATGGCACTGCCCCAAACCCGCAAAAGGTACACACCGTTGAGGCAAAAGGGGGCAGCCTTGGGCTCTCAGGTGCCAATGATGGTGCCCCATTACCTTTACAAAAAGCACAATGGCTTTCTGTCCTGGCACCTTTTCCCTGGGAGGAGTCTTCATTGGTCTGGAATTCTGGGCTGTAAAATGGCACTTTCTGGGACCAGCACGTGGCACGCACTGTCGTGCTTTGCGCCCAGGGAAAGGGAGGCAACCTCTGGCTCTCAGATGCCAATGACGGGCCCCCATTAACACTAGAAATGGAACAATCGCTTTCTGTCCTGGGAGCCTTTTCCCTGGGAGGAGTCGTCATCCGTCTGGAATCCTGGGCTTAACAAAGCACTTTCTCTGACCTGCACGTGACAGGCACTATCTAGCTTTGCGCCCAGGGAAAAGGTGGCAGCCTTGGGCTCTCAGGTGCCAATGATGGGTCCCCGTTAACACTAGATAAATAACACTTGCTTTCTGTCCTGGCACCTTTTCCCTGGGAGGAATTTTCGTCCATCTGGAATTCTGGGCTGAAAAACGGCACTTCCCCGGACCTCCAAGTGGAACGCACCGTCGAGCTTTGTGCCCAGGCAAAAGGTGGCAGCCTTGGGCTCTCAGGTGCCAATGATGGGGCCCCATTACCCCTAGAAAAAGAACAATCGCCTTCTGTCCTGGCACCTTTTCCCTGGGAGGAATCTTCATTGGTCTGGAATTCTGGGCTGAAAACGGCTCTTTCCCTTACCCGCATGTGGCACGCACCGTCGAGCTTTGCGCCCAGGGAAAACGTGGCAGCCCTGGACTCTCAGCTGCCAATTTTGGGGCCCCATTAACCCTAGAAAAGGCACAATCGCTTTCTGTCCTGGCACCTTTTCCCAGGGAGAAATCTTCGCTGGCCTGAAATTCTGGGATGAGAAACGACACATTCCCGGACTTGCAAGTGGCACGCTCTGTCGACATTTGCGCCCAGGGAAAAGGGGGCAGCCTTGGGCTCTCAGGTGCCAATGATGGGGCCCCATTAACACTAGAAAAATAACACTTGCTTTCTGTCCTGGCACCTTTTCCCAGGGAGGAATCTTCATCGGTCTGGAATCCTGGAATGAGAAACGGCAATTTCCCGGACCTTCACGTAGCACGCATGGTCAAGCTTTGCGCCCACGGTATAGGAGGCAACAATGGGCTCTCAGGTTTTCCCAGAGAGGAATCGACTTCCGTCTGGAATTCTGGGCTGAAAAACGGCCCTTTCCCGGACCCGCACAGGGTATGCACCGTCGAGCTTTGCACCCAGGGAAAAGGTGGCAGCCTTGGGCTCTCAGGTGCCAATGATGGGGCCCAATTAGCATTACAAAATATACAATGGCTTTGTCTCCTGATACCTTTTCCATCTGAGGAATCTTCATAGGTCTGGAAT
The DNA here is from genome assembly GCF_047495875.1 of Pithys albifrons albifrons. Classification (NCBI taxonomy): domain Eukaryota; kingdom Metazoa; phylum Chordata; class Aves; order Passeriformes; family Thamnophilidae; genus Pithys; species Pithys albifrons. Next base: position 39,679,078 of record NC_092465.1, on the reverse strand, counting down.
TCTGGGCTGAAAAATGGCACTTTCCCGGACAAGCATGTGGAACGCTCTGTCGAGCTTTGCGCCCAGGGAGAAGGTGGCAGCCTTGGGCTCTCAGGTGTCAATTTTGGGGCCCCATTAACCCTAGAAAAGGCACAATTGCTTTCTGTCCTGGCACCTTTTCCCTGGGAGAAATCTTCATCGGTCTGGAATTCTGGAATGAGAAACGGCAATTTCCCAGACCCTCACGTAGCACGCATGGTCGAGCTTTGCGCCCAGGGTATGGGAGGCAACCTTGGGCTCTCAGGTGCCAATGATGGAGCCCGATTAACCCTAGAAATGGAACAATCGCTTTCTGTCCTGGGAGCCTCTTCCCTGTAAGGAGTCTTCATCCGTCTGGAATTCTGGGCTGAAAAACGGCACTTTCCCCGACAAGAAAGTGCTACACGCCGTTGATGTTTGCGCCATCGGAAAAAGGTGGCAGACTTGAACTCTCAGGTGCCAATGATGGGGCACCCTTGACCCTAGAAAAGGACAATTCGATTTCTGACCTGGCACCTTTTCCCTGGGAGGTGTCTTCGTCCGTCTGGAATTCTGGGCTGAAAAATGGCACTTCCCCGGACCCGCAAGTGGCACGCGCCGTCGACATTTGCGCCCAGGCAAAAGGTGGCAGCCTTGGGCTCTCAGGTGCCAATGATGGGGCCCCGTTAACACTAGAAAAATAACACTTGCTTTCTGTCCTGGCACCTTTTCCTAGGGAGGAATCTTCGTCCGTCTGGAAATCTGGGTTCAAAAATGGCACTGCCCCAAACCCGCACAAGGTACACACCGTTGAGCTTTGCGCCCAGGGAAAAGGGGGCAGCCTTGGGCTCTCAGGTGCCAATGATGGTGCCCCATTACCCCTACAAAAGGAACAATGGCTTTCTGTCCTGGCACCTTTTCCCAGGGAGGAATCTTCATCGGTTTGGAATTCTGGTCTGAGAATCGGCACTTTCCTGGACCCGCAAGTGGAACGCACCATCGAGCCTTGCGTCCAGGGAAAAGGTGGCAGTCTTGGGCTCTCAGGTGCCAATGATGGGGCCCCATTACCTTTACAAAAAGCACAATGGCTTTCTGTCCTGGCACCTTTTCCCTGGGAGGAGTCTTCATTGGTCTGGAATTCTGGGCTGTAAAATGGCACTTTCTGGGACCAGCACGTGGCACGCACTGTCGTGCTTTGCGCCCAGGGAAAAGGAGGCTACCTCTGGCTCTCAGATGCCAATGACGGGCCCCCATTAACTCCAGAAATGGAACAATCGCTTTCTGTCCTGGGAGCCCATTCCCTGGGAGGAGTCGTCATCCGTCTGGAATCCTGGGCTGAACAAAGCACTTTCTCTGACCTGCACGTGGCAGGCACCATCTAGCTTTGCGCCCAGGGAAAAGGTGGCAGCCTTGGGCTTTCAGGTGCCAATGATGGGTCCCAGTTAACACTAGATAAATAACAATCGCTTTCTGTCCTGGCACCTTTTCCCTGGGAGGAATTTTCGTCCGTCTGGAATTCTGGGCTGAAAAACGGCACTTTCTCTGACCTGCAAGTGGAACGCACCGTCGAGCTTTGTGCCCACGCAAAAGGTGGCAGCCTTGGGCTCTCAGGTGCCAATGATGGCGCCCCATTACCCCTAGAAAAAGAACAATTGCTTTCTGTCCTGGCACCTTTTCCCTGGGTGGAATCTTCATTGGTCTGGAATTCTGGGCTGAAAACGGCTCTTTCCCTTACCCGCATGTGGCACGCACCGTCGAGCTTTGCGCCCACGCAAAAGGTGGCAGCCCTGGGCTCTCAGCTGCCAATTTTGGGGCCCCATTAACCCTAGAAAAGGCACAATCGCTTTCTGTCCTGGCACCTTTTCCCAGGGAGAAATCTTCGCTGGCCCGAAATTCTGGGATGAGAAACAGCACATTCCCGGACTTGCAAGTGGCACGCGCCGTCGACATATGCACCCAGGGAAAAGGTGGCAGCCTTGGGCTCTCAGGTGCCATAGATGGGGCCCCATTACCCCTAGAAAAGGCACAAGGGCTTTCTGAACTGACACCTTTTCCCAGAGAGGAATCGACTTCCGTCTGGAATTCTGGGCTGAAAAACGGCCCTTTCCCGGACCCGCACAGGGTATGCACTGTCGAGCTTTGCACCCAGGGAAAAGGTGGCAGCCTTGGGCTCTCAGGTGCCAATGATGGGGCCCAATTAGCATTACAAAATACACAATGGCTTTTTCTCCTGGTACCTTTTCCCTCTGAGGAATCTTCATAGGTCTGGAATTCTGGGCTGAAAAATGGCACTTTCCCGGACCCGCATGTGGAACGCTCTGTCGAGCTTTGCACCCAGGGAAAAGGTGGCAGCCTTGGGCTCTCAGGTGTCAATTTTGGGGCCCCATTAACCCTAGAAAAGGCACAATTGCTTTCTGTCCTGGCACCTTTTCCCTGGGAGAAATCTTCATCGGCCTCGAATTCTGGGATGAGAATCAGCACATTCCTGGACCCGCAAGTGGCACGCACCGTCGAGCTTTGCGCTCAGGGAAAAGGTTGCAGCCTTCGGGTCTCAGATGTCAATGATGGAGCCCCATTAACCCTAGAAAAGGAACAATCGCTTTCTGTCCTGACACCTTTTCCCAGGGCGGAATCTTTATCGGTCTGGAATTCTGGAATGAGAAACGGCAATTTCCCAGACCCTCACGTAGCACGCATGGTCGAGCTTTGCGCCCAGGGTATAGGAGGCAACCTTGGGCTCTCAGGTGCCAATGATGGAGCCCGATTAACCCTAGAAATGGAACAATCGCTTTCTGTTTTGGGAGCCTCTTCCCTGTGAGGAGTCTTCATCCGTCTGGAATTCTGGGCTGAAAAACGGCACTTTCCCCGACAAGAAAGTGGTACGCGCCGTTGATGTTTGCGCCATCGGAGAAAGGTGGCAGACTTGAACTCTCAGGTGCCAATGATGGGGCACCCTTGACCCTAGAAAAGGACAATTCGATTTCTGACCTGGCACCTTTTCCCTGGGAGGTGTCTTCATCCGTCTGGAATTCTGGGCTGAAAAATGGCACTTCCCCGGACCCGCAAGTGGCACGCGCCGTCGACATTTGCGCCCAGGCAAAAGGTGGCAGCCTTGGGCTCTCAGATGCCAATGATGGGGCCCCGTTAACACTAGAAAAATAACACTTGCTTTCTGTCCTGGCACCTTTTCCCAGGGAGGAATCTTCGTCCGTCTGGAAATCTGGGTTCAAAAATGGCACTGCCCCAAACTCGCAAAAGGTACACTCCATCGAGCTTTGCGCCCAGGCAAAAGGGGGCAGCCTTGGGCTCTCAGGTGCCAATGATGGTGCCCCATTACCCCTACAAAAGGAACAATGGCTTTCTGTCCTGGCACCTTTTCCCAGGGAGGAATCTTCATGGGTTTGGAATTTTGGTCTGAGAATCGGCACTTTCCTGGACCTGCAAGTGGAACGCACCATCGAGCTTTGCGTCCAGGGAAAAGGTGGCAGTCTTGGGCTCTCAGGTGCCAATGATGGGGCCCCATTACCTTTACAAAAAGCACAATGGCTTTCTGTCCTGGCACCTTTTCCCTGGGAGGAGTCTTCATTGGTCTGGAATTCTGGGCTGTAAAATGGCACTTTCTGGGACCAGCACATGGCACGCACTGTCGTGCTTTGCGCCCAGGGAAAAGGAGGCAACCTCTGGCTCTCAGATGCCAATGACGGGCCCCCATTAACACTAGAAATGGAACAATCACTTTCTGTCCTGGGAGCCTTTTCCCTGGGAGGAGTCGTCATCCGTCTGGAATCCTGGGCTGAACAAAGCACTTTCTCTGACCTGCACGTGACAGGCACTATCTAGCTTTGCGCCCAGGGAAAAGGTGGCAGCCTTGGGCTCTCAGGTGCCAACGATGGGGCCCCGTTAACACTAGATAAATAACAATCGCTTTCTGTCCTGGCACCTTTTCCCTGGGAGGAATTTTCGTCCGTCTGGAATTCTGGGCTGAAAAACGGCACTTCCCCGGACCTGCAAGTGGAACGCACCGTCGAGCTTTGTGCCCAGGCAAAAGGTGGCAGCCTTGGGCTCTCAGGTGCCAATGATGGGGCCCCATTACCCCTAGAAAAAGAACAATCGCTTTCTGTCCTGGCACCTTTTCCCTGGGAGGAATCTTCATTGGTCTGGAATTCTGGGCTGAAAACGGCTCTTTCCCTTACCCGCATGTGGCACGCACCGTCGAGCTTTGCGCCCACGCAAAAGGTGGCAGCCCTGGGCTCTCAGCTGCCAATTTTGGGGCCCCATTAACCCTAGAAAAGGCACAATCGCTTTCTGTCCTGGCACCTTTTCCCAGGGAGAAATCTTCGCTGGCCTGGAATTCTGGGATGAGAAACGGCACATTCCCGGACTTGCAAGTGGCACGCGCTGTCGACATTTGCGCCCAGGGAAAAGGTGGCAGCCTTGGGCTCTCAGGTGCCAAAGATGAGGTCCCATTACCTCTAGAAAAGGCACAATGGCTTTCTGTCCTGGCACCTTTTCCCAGAGAGGAATCGACTTCCGTCTGGAATTCTGGGCTGAAAAACGGCCCTTTCCCGGACCCGCACAGGGTATGCACCGTCGAGCTTTGCACCCAGGCAAAAGGTGGCAGCCTTGGGCTCTCAGGTGCCAATGATGGGGCCCAATTAGCATTACAAAATATACAATGGCTTTGTCTCCTGATACCTTTTCCCTCTGAGGAATCTTCATAGGTCTGGAATTCTGGGCTGAAAAATGGCACTTTCCCAGACAAGCATGTGGAACGCTCTGTCGAGCTTTGCGCCCAGGGAGAAGGTGGCAGCCTTGGGCTCTCAGGTGTCAATTTTGGGGCCCCATTAACCCTAGAAAAGGCACAATTGCTTTCTGTCCTGGCACCTTCTCCCTGGGAGAAATCTTCATCGGCCTCAAATTCTGGGATGAGAATCAGCACATTCCTGGACCCGCAAGTGGCACGCACCGTCGAGCTTTGCGCTCAGGGAAAAGGTTGCAGCCTTCGGCTCTCAGGTGCCAATGATGGGTCCCCATTACTCCTGGAAAAGGAGAAATCGATTCCTGGCCTGGCACCTTTTCCCAGGGAGGAATCTTCATCGGTCTGGAATTCTGGAATGAGAAACGGCAATTTCCCAGACCCTCACATAGCACGCATGGTCGAGCTTTGCGCCCAGGGTATAGGAGGCAACCTTGGGCTCTCAGGTGCCAATGATGGAGCCCGATTAACCCTAGAAATGGAACAATCGCTTTCTGTTTTGGGAGCCTCTTCCCTGTGAGGAGTCTTCATCCGTCTGGAATTCTGGGCTGAAAAACGGCACTTTCCCCGACAAGAAAGTGGTACGCGCCGTTGATGTTTGCGCCATCGGAAAAAGGTGGCAGACTTGAACTCTCAGGTGCCAAGGATGGGGCACCCTTGACCCTAGAAAAGGACAATTCGATTTCTGACCTGGCACCTTTTCCCTGGGAGGTGTCTTCGTCCGTCTGGAATTCTGGGCTGAAAAATGGCACTTTCCCGGACCCGCAAGTGGCACGCGCCATCGACATTTGCGCCCAGGCAAAAGGTGGCAGCCTTGGGCTCTCAGATGCCAATGATGGGGCCCCGTTAACACTAGAAAAATAACACTGGCTTTCTGTCCTGGCACCTTTTCCCAGGGAGGAATCTTCGTCCGTCTGGAAATCTGGGTTCAAAAATGGCACTGCCCCAAACCCGCACAAGGTACACACCGTCGAGCTTTGCGCCCAGGGAAAAGGGGGCAGCCTTGGGCTCTCAGGTGCCAATGATGGTGCCCCATTACCCCTAGAAAAGGCACAATGGCTTTCTGTCCTGGCACCTTTTCCCAGGGAGGAATCTTCATGGGTTTGGAATTCTGGTCTGAGAATCGGCACTTTCCTGGACCCGCAAGTGGAACGCACCATCGAGCGTTGCGTCCAGGGAAAAGGTGGCAGTCTTGGGCTCTCAGGTGCCAATGATGGGGCCCCATTACCTTTACAAAAAGCACAATGGCTTTCTGTCCTGGCACCTTTTCCCTGGGAGGAGTCTTCATTGGTCTGGAATTCTGGGCTGTAAAATGGCACTTTCTGGGACCAGCACGTGGCACGCACTGTCGTGCTTTGCGCCCAGGGAAAAGGAGGCAACCTCTGGCTCTCAGATGCCAATGACGGGCCTCCATTAACACTAGAAATGGAACAATCGCTTTCTGTCCTGGGAGCCCTTTCCCTGGGAGGAGTCGTCATCCATCTGGAATCCTGGGCTGAACAAAGCACTTTCTCTGACCTGCACGTGGCAGGCACCATCTAGCTTTGCGCCCAGGGAAAAGGTGGCAGCCTTGGGCTTTCAGGTGCCAATGATGGGTCCCCGTTAACACTAGATAAATAACAATCGCTTTCTGTCCTGGCACCTTTTCCCTGGGAGGAATTTTCGTCCGTCTGGAATTCTGGGCTGAAAAACGGCTCTTTCCCTTACCCGCATGTGGCACGCACCGTCGAGCTTTGCGCCCAGGGAAAAGCTGGCAGCCCTGGACTCTCAGCTGCCAATTTTGGGGCCCCATTAACCCTAGAAAAGGCACAATCGCTTTCTGTCCTGGCACCTTTTCCCAGGGAGAAATCTTCGCTGGCCTGGAATTCTGGGATGAGAAACGGCACATTCCCGGACTTGCAAGTGGCACGCGCCGTCGACATTTGCACCCAGGGAAAAGGTGGCAGCCTTGGGCTCTCAGGTGCCAAAGATGAGGCCCCATTACCCCTAGAAAAGGCACAATGGCTTTCTGTCCTGACACCTTTTCCCAGAGAGGAATCGACTTCCGTCTGGAATTCTGGGCTGAAAAACGGCCCTTTCCCGGACCCGCACAGGGTATGCACCGTCGAGCTTTGCACCCAGGGAAAAGGTGGCAGCCTTGGGCTCTCAGGTGCCAATGATGGGGCCCAATTAGCATTACAAAATACACAATGGCTTTGTCTCCTGGTACCTTTTCCCTCTGAGGAATCTTCATAGGTCTGGAATTCTGGGCTGAAAAATGGCACTTTCCCGGACCCGCACGTGGAACGCTCTGTCGAGCTTTGCACCCAGGGAAAAGGTGGCAGCCTTGGGCCCTCAGGTGTCAATTTTGGGGCCCCATTAACCCTAGAAAAGGCACAATTGCTTTCTGTCCTGGCACCTTTTCCCTGGGAGAAATCTTCATCGGCCTCGAATTCTGGGATGAGAATCAGCACATTCCTGGACCCGCAAGTGGCACGCACCGTCGAGCTTTGCGCTCAGGGAAAAGGTTGCAGCCTTCGGCTCTCAGGTGCCAATGATGGGTCCCCATTACTCCTGGAAAAGGAGAAATCCATTCCTGGCCTGGCACCTTTTCCCAGGGAGGAATTTTCATCGGTCTGAAATTCTGGAATGAGAAACGGCAATTTCCCGGACCCTCACGTAGCACGCATGGTCGAGCTTTGCGCCCAGGGTATAGGAGGCAACCTTGGGCTCTCAGGTGCCAATGATGGGGCCCGATTAACCCTAGAAATGGAACAATCGCTTTCTGTCCTGGAAGCCTCTTCCCTGTGAGGAGTCTTCATCCGTCTGGATGTCAGGGCTGAAAAACGGCACTTTCCCGGACAAGAAAGTGGTACGCGCCGTTGATGTTTGCGCCCACGGAAAAGGTGGCAGCCTTGAACTCTCAGGTGCCAATGATGGGGCACCCTTGACCCTAGAAAAGGATAATTCGATTTCTGTCCTGGGAGCCGCTTCCCTGTGAGGAGTCTTCATCCCTCTGGAATTCTGGGCTGAAAAATGGCACTTCCCCGGACCCGCAAGGGGCACGCGCCGTCGACATTTGCGCCCAAGCAAAAGGTGGCAGCCTTGGGCTCTCAGGTGCCAACGATGGGTCCCCGTTAACACTAGATGAATAACAATCGCTTTCTGTCCTGGCACCTTTTCCCTGGGAGGAATTTTCGTCCGTCTGGTATTCTGGGCTGAAAAACGGCACTTCCCCGGACCTGCAAGTGGAACGCACCGTCGAGCTTTGTGCCCACGCAAAAGGTGGCAGCCTTGGGCTCTCAGGTGCCAATGATGGCGCCCCATTACCCCTAGAAAAAGAACAATTGCTTTCTGTCCTGGCACCTTTTCCCTGGGTGGAATCTTCATTGGTCTGGAATTCTGGGCTGAAAACGGCTCTTTCCCTTACCCGCATGTGGCACGCACCGTCGAGCTTTGCGCCCAGGGAAAAGGTGGCAGCCCTGGGCTCTCAGCTGCCAATTTTGGGGCCCCATTAACCCTAGAAAAGGCACAATCGCTTTCTGTCCTGGCACCTTTTCCCAGGGAGAAATCTTCGCTGGCCTGAAATTCTGGGATGAGAAACAGCACATTCCCGGACTTGCAAGTGGCACGCGCCGTCGACATTTGCACCCAGGGAAAAGGTGGCAGCCTTGGGCTCTCAGGTGCCATAGATGGGGCCCCATTACCCCTAGAAAAGGCACAAGGGCTTTCTAAACTGACACCTTTTCCCAGAGAGGAATCGACTTCCGTCTGGAATTCTGGGCTGAAAAACGGCCCTTTCCCGGACCCGCACAGGGTATGCACCGTCGAGCTTTGCACCCAGGGAAAAGGTGGCAGCCTTGGGCTCTCACGTGCCAATGATGGGGCCCAATTAGCATTACAAAATACACTATGGCTTTGTCTCCTGGTACCTTTTCCTTCTGAGGAATCTTCATCGGCCTCGAATTCTGGGATGAGAATCAGCACATTCCTGGACCCGCAAGTGGCACGCACCGTCGAGCTTTGCGCTCAGGGAAAAGGTTGCAGCCTTCGGGTCTCAGATGTCAATGATGGAGCCCCATTAACCCTAGAAAAGGAACAATCGCTTTCTGTCCTGACACCTTTTCCCAGGGAGGAATCTTTATCGGTCTGGAATTCTGGAATGAGAAACGGCAATTTCCCAGACCCTCACGTAGCACGCATGGTCGAGCTTTGCGCCCAGGGTATAGGAGGCAACCTTGGGCTCTCAGATGCCAATGATGGAGCCCGATTAACCCTAGAAATGGAACAATCGCTTTCTGTTTTGGGAGCCTCTTCCCTGTGAGGAGTCTTCATCCGTCTGGAATTCAGGGCTGAAAAACGGCACTTTCCCGGACAAGAAAGTGGTACGCGCCGTTGATGTTTGTGCCATCGGAAAAAGGTGGCAGACTTGAACTCTCAGGTGCCAATGATGGGGCACCCTTGACCCTAGAAAAGGACAATTCGATTTCTGACCTGGCACTTTTTCCCTGGGAGGTGTCTTCGTCCGTCTGGAATTCTGGGCTGAAAAATATCACTTCCCCGGACCCGCAAGTGGCACGCGCCGTCGACATTTGCGCCCAGGCAAAAGGTGGCAGCCTTGGGCTCTCAGGTGCCAATGATGGTGCCCCATTACCCCTACAAAAGGCACAATGGCTTTCTGTCCTGGCACCTTTTCCCAGGGAGGAATCTTCATCGGTTTGGAATTCTGGTCTGAGAATCGGCACTTTCCTGGACCCGCAAGTGGAACGCACCATCGAGCTTTGTGTCCAGGGAAAAGGAGGCAGTCTTGGGCTCTCAGGTGCCAATGATGGTGCCCCATTACCCCTACAAAAGGCACAATGGCTTTCTGTCCTGGCACCTTTTCCCAGGGAGGAATCTTCATCGGTTTGGAATTCTGGTCTGAGAATCGGCACTTTCCTGGACCCGCAAGTGGAAAGCACCATCGAGCGTTGCGTCCAGGGAAAAGGTGGCAGTCTTGGGCTCTCAGGTGCCAATGATGGGGCCCCATTACCTTTACAAAAAGCACAATGGCTTTCTGTCCTGGCACCTTTTCCCTGGGAGGAGTCTTCATTGGTCTGGAATTCTGGGCTGTAAAATGGCACTTTCTGGGACCAGCACGTGGCACGCACTGTCGTGCTTTGCGCCCAGGGAAAAGGAGGCAACCTCTGGCTCTCAGATGCCAATGACGGGCCCCCATTAACACTAGAAATGGAACAATCGCTTTCTGTCCTGGGAGCCCTTTCCCTGGGAGGAGTCGTCATCCATCTGGAATCCTGGGCTGAACAAAGCACTTTCTCTGACCTGCACGTGGCAGGCACCATCTAGCTTTGCGCCCAGGGAAAAGGTGGCAGCCTTGGGCTTTCAGGTGCCAATGATGGGTCCCCGTTAACACTAGATAAATAACAATCGCTTTCTGTCCTGGCACCTTTTCCCTGGGAGGAATTTTCGTCCGTCTGGAATTCTGGGCTGAAAAACGGCTCTTTCCCTTACCCGCATGTGGCACGCACCGTCGAGCTTTGCGCCCAGGGAAAAGCTGGCAGCCCTGGACTCTCAGCTGCCAATTTTGGGGCCCCATTAACCCTAGAAAAGGCACAATCGCTTTCTGTCCTGGCACCTTTTCCCAGGGAGAAATCTTCGCTGGCCTGGAATTCTGGGATGAGAAACGGCACATTCCCGGACTTGCAAGTGGCACGCGCCGTCGACATTTGCACCCAGGGAAAAGGTGGCAGCCTTGGGCTCTCAGGTGCCAAAGATGAGGCCCCATTACCCCTAGAAAAGGCACAATGGCTTTCTGTCCTGACACCTTTTCCCAGAGAGGAATCGACTTCCGTCTGGAATTCTGGGCTGAAAAACGGCCCTTTCCCGGACCCGCACAGGGTATGCACCGTCGAGCTTTGCACCCAGGGAAAAGGTGGCAGCCTTGGGCTCTCAGGTGCCAATGATGGGGCCCAATTAGCATTACAAAATACACAATGGCTTTGTCTCCTGGTACCTTTTCCCTCTGAGGAATCTTCATAGGTCTGGAATTCTGGGCTGAAAAATGGCACTTTCCCGGACCCGCACGTGGAACGCTCTGTCGAGCTTTGCACCCAGGGAAAAGGTGGCAGCCTTGGGCCCTCAGGTGTCAATTTTGGGGCCCCATTAACCCTAGAAAAGGCACAATTGCTTTCTGTCCTGGCACCTTTTCCCTGGGAGAAATCTTCATCGGCCTCGAATTCTGGGATGAGAATCAGCACATTCCTGGACCCGCAAGTGGCACGCACCGTCGAGCTTTGCGCTCAGGGAAAAGGTTGCAGCCTTCGGCTCTCAGGTGCCAATGATGGGTCCCCATTACTCCTGGAAAAGGAGAAATCCATTCCTGGCCTGGCACCTTTTCCCAGGGAGGAATTTTCATCGGTCTGAAATTCTGGAATGAGAAACGGCAATTTCCCGGACCCTCACGTAGCACGCATGGTCGAGCTTTGCGCCCAGGGTATAGGAGGCAACCTTGGGCTCTCAGGTGCCAATGATGGGGCCCGATTAACCCTAGAAATGGAACAATCGCTTTCTGTCCTGGAAGCCTCTTCCCTGTGAGGAGTCTTCATCCGTCTGGATGTCAGGGCTGAAAAACGGCACTTTCCCGGACAAGAAAGTGGTACGCGCCGTTGATGTTTGCGCCCACGGAAAAGGTGGCAGCCTTGAACTCTCAGGTGCCAATGATGGGGCACCCTTGACCCTAGAAAAGGATAATTCGATTTCTGTCCTGGGAGCCGCTTCCCTGTGAGGAGTCTTCATCCCTCTGGAATTCTGGGCTGAAAAATGGCACTTCCCCGGACCCGCAAGGGGCACGCGCCGTCGACATTTGCGCCCAAGCAAAAGGTGGCAGCCTTGGGCTCTCAGGTGCCAACGATGGGTCCCCGTTAACACTAGATGAATAACAATCGCTTTCTGTCCTGGCACCTTTTCCCTGGGAGGAATTTTCGTCCGTCTGGTATTCTGGGCTGAAAAACGGCACTTCCCCGGACCTGCAAGTGGAACGCACCGTCGAGCTTTGTGCCCACGCAAAAGGTGGCAGCCTTGGGCTCTCAGGTGCCAATGATGGCGCCCCATTACCCCTAGAAAAAGAACAATTGCTTTCTGTCCTGGCACCTTTTCCCTGGGTGGAATCTTCATTGGTCTGGAATTCTGGGCTGAAAACGGCTCTTTCCCTTACCCGCATGTGGCACGCACCGTCGAGCTTTGCGCCCAGGGAAAAGGTGGCAGCCCTGGGCTCTCAGCTGCCAATTTTGGGGCCCCATTAACCCTAGAAAAGGCACAATCGCTTTCTGTCCTGGCACCTTTTCCCAGGGAGAAATCTTCGCTGGCCTGAAATTCTGGGATGAGAAACAGCACATTCCCGGACTTGCAAGTGGCACGCGCCGTCGACATTTGCACCCAGGGAAAAGGTGGCAGCCTTGGGCTCTCAGGTGCCATAGATGGGGCCCCATTACCCCTAGAAAAGGCACAAGGGCTTTCTAAACTGACACCTTTTCCCAGAGAGGAATCGACTTCCGTCTGGAATTCTGGGCTGAAAAACGGCCCTTTCCCGGACCCGCACAGGGTATGCACCGTCGAGCTTTGCACCCAGGGAAAAGGTGGCAGCCTTGGGCTCTCAGGTGCCAATGATGGGGCCCAATTAGCATTACAAAATACACTATGGCTTTGTCTCCTGGTACCTTTTCCTTCTGAGGAATCTTCATCGGCCTCGAATTCTGGGATGAGAATCAGCACATTCCTGGACCCGCAAGTGGCACGCACCGTCGAGCTTTGCGCTCAGGGAAAAGGTTGCAGCCTTCGGGTCTCAGATGTCAATGATGGAGCCCCATTAACCCTAGAAAAGGAACAATCGCTTTCTGTCCTGACACCTTTTCCCAGGGAGGAATCTTTATCGGTCTGGAATTCTGGAATGAGAAACGGCAATTTCCCAGACCCTCACGTAGCACGCATGGTCGAGCTTTGCGCCCAGGGTATAGGAGGCAACCTTGGGCTCTCAGATGCCAATGATGGAGCCCGATTAACCCTAGAAATGGAACAATCGCTTTCTGTTTTGGGAGCCTCTTCCCTGTGAGGAGTCTTCATCCGTCTGGAATTCAGGGCTGAAAAACGGCACTTTCCCGGACAAGAAAGTGGTACGCGCCGTTGATGTTTGTGCCATCGGAAAAAGGTGGCAGACTTGAACTCTCAGGTGCCAATGATGGGGCACCCTTGACCCTAGAAAAGGACAATTCGATTTCTGACCTGGCACTTTTTCCCTGGGAGGTGTCTTCGTCCGTCTGGAATTCTGGGCTGAAAAATATCACTTCCCCGGACCCGCAAGTGGCACGCGCCGTCGACATTTGCGCCCAGGCAAAAGGTGGCAGCCTTGGGCTCTCAGGTGCCAATGATGGTGCCCCATTACCCCTACAAAAGGCACAATGGCTTTCTGTCCTGGCACCTTTTCCCAGGGAGGAATCTTCATCGGTTTGGAATTCTGGTCTGAGAATCGGCACTTTCCTGGACCCGCAAGTGGAACGCACCATCGAGCTTTGTGTCCAGGGAAAAGGAGGCAGTCTTGGGCTCTCAGGTGCCAATGATGGTGCCCCATTACCCCTACAAAAGGCACAATGGCTTTCTGTCCTGGCACCTTTTCCCAGGGAGGAATCTTCATCGGTTTGGAATTCTGGTCTGAGAATCGGCACTTTCCTGGACCCGCAAGTGGAAAGCACCATCGAGCGTTGCGTCCAGGGAAAAGGTGGCAGTCTTGGGCTCTCAGGTGCCAATGATGGGGCCCCATTACCTTTACAAAAAGCACAATGGCTTTCTGTCCTGGCACCTTTTCCCTGGGAGGAGTCTTCATTGGTCTGGAATTCTGGGCTGTAAAATGGCACTTTCTGGGACCAGCACGTGGCACGCACTGTCGTGCTTTGCGCCCAGGGAAAAGGAGGCAACCTCTGGCTCTCAGATGCCAATGACGGGCCCCCATTAACACTAGAAATGGAACAATCGCTTTCTGTCCTGGGAGCCCTTTCCCTGGGAGGAGTCGTCATCCATCTGGAATCCTGGGCTGAACAAAGCACTTTCTCTGACCTGCACGTGGCAGGCACCATCTAGCTTTGCGCCCAGGGAAAAGGTGGCAGCCTTGGGCTTTCAGGTGCCAATGATGGGTCCCCGTTAACACTAGATAAATAACAATCGCTTTCTGTCCTGGCACCTTTTCCCTGGGAGGAATTTTCGTCCGTCTGGAATTCTGGGCTGAAAAACGGCTCTTTCCCTTACCCGCATGTGGCACGCACCGTCGAGCTTTGCGCCCAGGGAAAAGGTGGCAGCCCTGGACTCTCAGCTGCCAATTTTGGGGCCCCATTAACCCTAGAAAAGGCACAATCGCTTTCTGTCCTGGCACCTTTTCCCAGGGAGAAATCTTCGCTGGCCTGGAATTCTGGGATGAGAAACGGCACATTCCCGGACTTGCAAGTGGCACGCGCCGTCGACATTTGCACCCAGGGAAAAGGTGGCAGCCTTGGGCTCTCAGGTGCCAAAGATGAGGCCCCATTACCCCTAGAAAAGGCACAATGGCTTTCTGTCCTGACACCTTTTCCCAGAGAGGAATCGACTTCCGTCTGGAATTCTGGGCTGAAAAACGGCCCTTTCCCGGACCCGCACAGGGTATGCACCGTCGAGCTTTGCACCCAGGGAAAAGGTGGCAGCCTTGGGCTCTCAGGTGCCAATGATGGGGCCCAATTAGCATTACAAAATACACAATGGCTTTGTCTCCTGGTACCTTTTCCCTCTGAGGAATCTTCATAGGTCTGGAATTCTGGGCTGAAAAATGGCACTTTCCCGGACCCGCACGTGGAACGCTCTGTCGAGCTTTGCACCCAGGGAAAAGGTGGCAGCCTTGGGCCCTCAGGTGTCAATTTTGGGGCCCCATTAACCCTAGAAAAGGCACAATTGCTTTCTGTCCTGGCACCTTTTCCCTGGGAGAAATCTTCATCGGCCTCGAATTCTGGGATGAGAATCAGCACATTCCTGGACCCGCAAGTGGCACGCACCGTCGAGCTTTGCGCTCAGGGAAAAGGTTGCAGCCTTCGGCTCTCAGGTGCCAATGATGGGTCCCCATTACTCCTGGAAAAGGAGAAATCCATTCCTGGCCTGGCACCTTTTCCCAGGGAGGAATTTTCATCGGTCTGAAATTCTGGAATGAGAAACGGCAATTTCCCGGACCCTCACGTAGCACGCATGGTCGAGCTTTGCGCCCAGGGTATAGGAGGCAACCTTGGGCTCTCAGGTGCCAATGATGGAGCCCGATTAACCCTAGAAATGGAACAATCGCTTTCTGTCCTGGAAGCCTCTTCCCTGTGAGGAGTCTTCATCCGTCTGGATGTCAGGGCTGAAAAACGGCACTTTCCCGGACAAGAAAGTGGTACGCGCCGTTGATGTTTGCGCCCACGGAAAAGGTGGCAGCCTTGAACTCTCAGGTGCCAATGATGGGGCACCCTTGACCCAAGAAAAGGATAATTCGATTTCTGTCCTGGGAGCCGCTTCCCTGTGAGGAGTCTTCATCCCTCTGGAATTCTGGGCTGAAAAATGGCACTTCCCCGGACCCGCAAGGGGCACGCGCCGTCGACATTTGCGCCCAAGCAAAAGGTGGCAGCCTTGGGCTCTCAGGTGCCAACGATGGGTCCCCGTTAACACTAGATGAATAACAATCGCTTTCTGTCCTGGCACCTTTTCCCTGGGAGGAATTTTCGTCCGTCTGGTATTCTGGGCTGAAAAACGGCACTTCCCCGGACCTGCAAGTGGAACGCACCGTCGAGCTTTGTGCCCACGCAAAAGGTGGCAGCCTTGGGCTCTCAGGTGCCAATGATGGCGCCCCATTACCCCTAGAAAAAGAACAATTGCTTTCTGTCCTGGCACCTTTTCCCTGGGTGGAATCTTCATTGGTCTGGAATTCTGGGCTGAAAACGGCTCTTTCCCTTACCCGCATGTGGCACGCACCGTCGAGCTTTGCGCCCACGCAAAAGGTGGCAGCCCTGGGCTCTCAGCTGCCAATTTTGGGGCCCCATTAACCCTAGAAAAGGCACAATCGCTTTCTGTCCTGGCACCTTTTCCCAGGGAGAAATCTTCGCTGGCCTGGAATTCTGGGATGAGAAACAGCACATTCCCGGACTTGCAAGTGGCACGCGCCGTCGACATTTGCACCCAGGCAAAAGGTGGCAGCCTTGGGCTCTCAGGTGCCATAGATGGGGCCCCATTACCCCTAGAAAAGGCACAAGGGCTTTCTGAACTGACACCTTTTCCCAGAGAGGAATCGACTTCCGTCTGGAATTCTGGGCTGAAAAACGGCCCTTTCCCGGACCCGTACAGGGTATGCACTGTCGAGCTTTGCACCCAGGGAAAAGGTGGCAGCCTTGGGCTCTCAGGTGCCAATGATGGGGCCCAATTAGCATTACAAAATACACAATGGCTTTTTCTCCTGGTACCTTTTCCCTCTGAGGAATCTTCATAGGTCTGGAATTCTGGGCTGAAAAATGGCACTTTCCCGGACCCGCATGTGGAACGCTCTGTTGAGCTTTGCGCCCAGGGAAAAGGTGGCAGCCTTGGGCTCTCAGGTGTCAATTTTGGGGCCCCATTAACCCTAGAAAAGGCACAATTGCTTTCTGTCCTGGCACCTTTTCCCTGGGAGAAATCTTCATCGGCCTCGAATTCTGGGATGAGAATCAGCACATTCCTGGACCCGCAAGTGGCACGCACCGTCGAGCTTTGCGCTCAGGGAAAAGGTTGCAGCCTTCGGGTCTCAGATGTCAATGATGGAGCCCCATTAACCCTAGAAAAGGAACAATCGCTTTCTGTCCTGACACCTTTTCCCAGGGAGGAATCTTTATCGGTCTGGAATTCTGGAATGAGAAACGGCAATTTCCCAGACCCTCACGTAGCACGCATGGTCGAGCTTTGCGCCCAGGGTATAGGAGGCAACCTTGGGCTCTCAGGTGCCAATGATGGAGCCCGATTAACCCTAGAAATGGAACAATCGCTTTCTGTCCTGGGAGCCTCTTCCCTGTGAGGAGTCTTCATCCGTCTGGAATTCTGGGCACTGCACTTTCCCCGACAAGAAAGTGCTACGCGCCGTTGATGTTTGCGCCATCGGAGAAAGGTGTCAGACTTGAACTCTCAGGTGCCAATGATGGGGCACCATTGACCCTAGAAAAGGACAATTCGATTTCTGACCTGGCACCTTTTCCCTGGGAGGTGTCTTCATCCGTCTGGAATTCTGGGCTGAAAAATGGCACTTCCCCGGACCCGCAAGTGGCACGCGCCGTCGACATTTGCGCCCAGGCAAAAGGTGGCAGCCTTGGGCTCTCAGGTGCCAATGATGGGGCCCCGTTAACACTAGAAAAATAACACTTGCTTTCTGTCCTGGCACCTTTTCCCAGGGAGGAATCTTCGTCCGTCTGGAAATCTGGGTTCAAAAATGGCACTGCCCCAAACTCGCAAAAGGTACACTCCATCGAGCTTTGCGCCCAGGCAAAAGGGGGCAGCCTTGGGCTCTCAGGTGCCAATGATGGTGCCCCATTACCCCTACAAAAGGCACAATGGCTTTCTGTCCTGGCACCTTTTCCCAGGGAGGAATCTTCATGGGTTTGGAATTTTGGTCTGAGAATCGGCACTTTCCTGGACCTGCAAGTGGAACGCACCATCGAGCTTTGCGTCCAGGGAAAAGGTGGCAGTCTTGGGCTCTCAGGTGCCAATGATGGGGCCCCATTACCTTTACAAAAAGCACAATGGCTTTCTGTCCTGGCACCTTTTCCCTGGGAGGAGTCTTCATTGGTCTGGAATTCTGGGCTGTAAAATGGCACTTTCTGGGACCAGCACATGGCACGCACTGTCGTGCTTTGCGCCCAGGGAAAAGGAGGCAACCTCTGGCTCTCAGATGCCAATGACGGGCCCCCATTAACACTAGAAATGGAACAATCACTTTCTGTCCTGGGAGCCTTTTCCCTGGGAGGAGTCGTCATCCGTCTGGAATCCTGGGCTGAACAAAGCACTTTCTCTGACCTGCACGTGACAGGCACTATCTAGCTTTGCGCCCAGGGAAAAGGTGGCAGCCTTGGGCTCTCAGGTGCCAACGATGGGGCCCCGTTAACACTAGATAAATAACAATCGCTTTCTGTCCTGGCACCTTTTCCCTGGGAGGAATTTTCGTCCGTCTGGAATTCTGGGCTGAAAAACGGCACTTCCCCGGACCTGCAAGTGGAACGCACCGTCGAGCTTTGTGCCCAGGCAAAAGGTGGCAGCCTTGGGCTCTCAGGTGCCAATGATGGGGCCCCATTACCCCTAGAAAAAGAACAATCGCTTTCTGTCCTGGCACCTTTTCCCTGGGAGGAATCTTCATTGGTCTGGAATTCTGGGCTGAAAACGGCTCTTTCCCTTACCCGCATGTGGCACGCACCGTCGAGCTTTGCGCCCACGCAAAAGGTGGCAGCCCTGGGCTCTCAGCTGCCAATTTTGGGGCCCCATTAACCCTAGAAAAGGCACAATTGCTTTCTGTCCTGCACCTTTTCCCAGGGAGAAATCTTCGCTGGCCTGGAATTCTGGGATGAGAAACGGCACATTCCCGGACTTGCAAGTGGCACGCGCTGTCGACATTTGCGCCCAGGGAAAAGGTGGCAGCCTTGGGCTCTCAGGTGCCAAAGATGAGGTCCCATTACCTCTAGAAAAGGCACAATGGCTTTCTGTCCTGACACCTTTTCCCAGAGAGGAATCGACTTCCGTCTGGAATTCTGGGCTGAAAAACGGCCCTTTCCCGGACCCGCACAGGGTATGCACCGTCGAGCTTTGCACCCAGGCAAAAGGTGGCAGCCTTGGGCTCTCAGGTGCCAATGATGGGGCCCAATTAACATTACAAAATATACAATGGCTTTGTCTCCTGATACCTTTTCCCTCTGAGGAATCTTCATAGGTCTGGAATTCTGGGCTGAAAAATGGCACTTTCCCAGACAAGCATGTGGAACGCTCTGTCGAGCTTTGCGCCCAGGGAGAAGGTGGCAGCCTTGGGCTCTCAGGTGTCAATTTTGGGGCCCCATTAACCCTAGAAAAGGCACAATTGCTTTCTGTCCTGGCACCTTTTCCCTGGGAGAAATCTTCATCGGCCTCGAATTCTGGGATGAGAATCAGCACATTCCTGGACCCGCAAGTGGCACGCACCGTCGAGCTTTGCGCTCAGGGAAAAGGTTGCAGCCTTCGGCTCTCAGGTGCCAATGATGGGTCCCCATTACTCCTGGAAAAGGAGAAATCGATTCCTGGCCTGGCACCTTTTCCCAGGGAGGAATTTTCATCGGTCTGGAATTCTGGAATGAGAAACGGCAATTTCCCAGACCCTCACGTAGCACGCATGGTCGAGCTTTGCGCCCAGGGTATAGGAGGCAACCTTGGGCTCTCAGGTGCCAATGATGGAGCCCGATTAACCCTAGAAATGGAACAATCGCTTTCTGTCCTGGGAGCCTCTTCCCTGTGAGGAGTCTTCATCCGTCTGGATGTCAGGGCTGAAAAACGGCACTTTCCCGGACAAGAAAGTGGTACGCGCCGTTGATGTTTGCGCCCACGGAAAAGGTGGCAGCCTTGAACTCTCAGGTGCCAATGATGGGGCACCCTTGACCCTAGAAAAGGATAATTCGATTTCTGTCCTGGGAGCCGCTTCCCTGTGAGGAGTCTTCATCCCTCTGGAATTCTGGGCTGAAAAATGGCACTTCCCCGGACCCGCAAGGGGCACGCGCCGTCGACATTTGCGCCCAAGCAAAAGGTGGCAGCCTTGGGCTCTCAGGTGCCAACGATGGGTCCCCGTTAACACTAGATGAATAACAATCGCTTTCTGTCCTGGCACCTTTTCCCTGGGAGGAATTTTCGTCCGTCTGGTATTCTGGGCTGAAAAACGGCACTTCCCCGGACCTGCAAGTGGAACGCACCGTCGAGCTTTGTGCCCACGCAAAAGGTGGCAGCCTTGGGCTCTCAGGTGCCAATGATGGCGCCCCATTACCCCTAGAAAAAGAACAATTGCTTTCTGTCCTGGCACCTTTTCCCTGGGTGGAATCTTCATTGGTCTGGAATTCTGGGCTGAAAACGGCTCTTTCCCTTACCCGCATGTGGCACGCACCGTCGAGCTTTGCGCCCACGCAAAAGGTGGCAGCCCTGGACTCTCAGCTGCCAATTTTGGGGCCCCATTAACCCTAGAAAAGGCACAATCGCTTTCTGTCCTGGCACCTTTTCCCAGGGAGAAATCTTCGCTGGCCTGAAATTCTGGGATGAGAAACAGCACATTCCCGGACTTGCAAGTGGCACGCGCCGTCGACATTTGCGCCCAGGGAAAAGGTGGCAGCCTTGGGCTCTCAGGTGCCATAGATGGGGCCCCATTACCCCTAGAAAAGGCACAATGGCTTTCTGTCCTGACACCTTTTCCCAGAGAGGAATCGACTTCCGTCTGGAATTCTGGGCTGAAAAACGGCCCTTTCCCGGACCCGCACAGGGTATGCACCGTCGAGCTTTGCACCCAGGCAAAAGGTGGCAGCCTTGGGCTCTCAGGTGCCAATGATGGGGCCCAATTAGCATTACAAAATACACAATGGCTTTGTCTCCTGGTACCTTTTCCCTCTGAGGAATCTTCATAGGTCTGGAATTCTGGGCTGAAAAATGGCACTTTCCCGGACCCGCACGTGGAACGCTCTGTCGAGCTTTGCACCCAGGGAAAAGGTGGCAGCCTTGGGCCCTCAGGTGTCAATTTTGGGGCCCCATTAACCCTAGAAAAGGCACAATTGCTTTCTGTCCTGGCACCTTTTCCCTGGGAGAAATCTTCATCGGCCTCGAATTCTGGGATGAGAATCAGCACATTCCTGGACCCGCAAGTGGCACGCACCGTCGAGCTTTGCGCTCAGGGAAAAGGTTGCAGCCTTCGGCTCTCAGGTGCCAATGATGGGTCCCCATTACTCCTGGAAAAGGAGAAATCCATTCCTGGCCTGGCACCTTTTCCCAGGGAGGAATTTTCATCGGTCTGAAATTCTGGAATGAGAAACGGCAATTTCCCGGACCCTCACGTAGCACGCATGGTCGAGCTTTGCGCCCAGGGTATAGGAGGCAACCTTGGGCTCTCAGGTGCCAATGATGGAGCCCGATTAACCCTAGAAATGGAACAATCGCTTTCTGTCCTGGAAGCCTCTTCCCTGTGAGGAGTCTTCATCCGTCTGGATGTCAGGGCTGAAAAACGGCACTTTCCCGGATAAGAAAGTGGTACGCGCCGTTGATGTTTGCGCCCACGGAAAAGGTGGCAGCCTTGAACTCTCAGGTGCCAATGATGGGGCACCCTTGACCCAAGAAAAGGATAATTCGATTTCTGTCCTGGGAGCCGCTTCCCTGTGAGGAGTCTTCATCCCTCTGGAATTCTGGGCTGAAAAATGGCACTTCCCCGGACCCGCAAGGGGCACGCGCCGTCGACATTTGCGCCCAAGCAAAAGGTGGCAGCCTTGGGCTCTCAGGTGCCAACGATGGGTCCCCGTTAACACTAGATGAATAACAATCGCTTTCTGTCCTGGCACCTTTTCCCTGGGAGGAATTTTCGTCCGTCTGGTATTCTGGGCTGAAAAACGGCACTTCCCCGGACCTGCAAGTGGAACGCACCGTCGAGCTTTGTGCCCACGCAAAAGGTGGCAGCCTTGGGCTCTCAGGTGCCAATGATGGCGCCCCATTACCCCTAGAAAAAGAACAATTGCTTTCTGTCCTGGCACCTTTTCCCTGGGTGGAATCTTCATTGGTCTGGAATTCTGGGCTGAAAACGGCTCTTTCCCTTACCCGCATGTGGCACGCACCGTCGAGCTTTGCGCCCACGCAAAAGGTGCCAGCCCTGGGCTCTCAGCTGCCAATTTTGGGGCCCCATTAACCCTAGAAAAGGCACAATCGCTTTCTGTCCTGGCACCTTTTCCCAGGGAGAAATCTTCGCTGGCCTGAAATTCTGGGATGAGAAACAGCACATTCCCGGACTTGCAAGTGGCACGCGCCGTCGACATTTGCACCCAGGCAAAAGGTGGCAGCCTTGGGCTCTCAGGTGCCATAGATGGGGCCCCATTACCCCTAGAAAAGGCACAAGGGCTTTCTGAACTGACACCTTTTCCCAGAGAGGAATCGACTTCCGTCTGGAATTCTGGGCTGAAAAACGGCCCTTTCCCGGACCCGTACAGGGTATGCACCGTCGAGCTTTGCACCCAGGGAAAAGGTGGCAGCCTTGGGCTCTCAGGTGCCAATGATGGGGCCCAATTAGCATTACAAAATACACAATGGCTTTTTCTCCTGGTACCTTTTCCCTCTGAGGAATCTTCATAGGTCTGGAATTCTGGGCTGAAAAATGGCACTTTCCCGGACCCGCATGTGGAACGCTCTGTTGAGCTTTGCGCCCAGGGAAAAGGTGGCAGCCTTGGGCTCTCAGGTGTCAATTTTGGGGCCCCATTAACCCTAGAAAAGGCACAATTGCTTTCTGTCCTGGCACCTTTTCCCTGGGAGAAATCTTCATCGGCCTCGAATTCTGGGATGAGAATCAGCACATTCCTGGACCCGCAAGTGGCACGCACCGTCGAGCTTTGCGCTCAGGGAAAAGGTTGCAGCCTTCGGGTCTCAGATGTCAATGATGGAGCCCCATTAACCCTAGAAAAGGAACAATCGCTTTCTGTCCTGACACCTTTTCCCAGGGAGGAATCTTTATCGGTCTGGAATTCTGGAATGAGAAACGGCAATTTCCCAGACCCTCACGTAGCACGCATGGTCGAGCTTTGCGCCCAGGGTATAGGAGGCAACCTTGGGCTCTCAGGTGCCAATGATGGAGCCCGATTAACCCTAGAAATGGAACAATCGCTTTCTGTCCTGGGAGCCTCTTCCCTGTGAGGAGTCTTCATCCGTCTGGAATTCTGGGCTGAAAAACGGCACTTTCCCCGACAAGAAAGTGCTACGCGCCGTTGATGTTTGCGCCATCGGAGAAAGGTGTCAGACTTGAACTCTCAGGTGCCAATGATGGGGCACCATTGACCCTAGAAAAGGACAATTCGATTTCTGACCTGGCACCTTTTCCCTGGGAGGTGTCTTCATCCGTCTGGAATTCTGGGCTGAAAAATGGCACTTCCCCGGACCCGCAAGTGGCACGCGCCGTCGACATTTGCGCCCAGGCAAAAGGTGGCAGCCTTGGGCTCTCAGGTGCCAATGATGGGGCCCCGTTAACACTAGAAAAATAACACTTGCTTTCTGTCCTGGCACCTTTTCCCAGGGAGGAATCTTCGTCCGTCTGGAAATCTGGGTTCAAAAATGGCACTGCCCCAAACTCGCAAAAGGTACACTCCATCGAGCTTTGCGCCCAGGCAAAAGGGGGCAGCCTTGGGCTCTCAGGTGCCAATGATGGTGCCCCATTACCCCTACAAAAGGCACAATGGCTTTCTGTCCTGGCACCTTTTCCCAGGGAGGAATCTTCATGGGTTTGGAATTTTGGTCTGAGAATCGGCACTTTCCTGGACCTGCAAGTGGAACGCACCATCGAGCTTTGCGTCCAGGGAAAAGGTGGCAGTCTTGGGCTCTCAGGTGCCAATGATGGGGCCCCATTACCTTTACAAAAAGCACAATGGCTTTCTGTCCTGGCACCTTTTCCCTGGGAGGAGTCTTCATTGGTCTGGAATTCTGGGCTGTAAAATGGCACTTTCTGGGACCAGCACATGGCACGCACTGTCGTGCTTTGCGCCCAGGGAAAAGGAGGCAACCTCTGGCTCTCAGATGCCAATGACGGGCCCCCATTAACACTAGAAATGGAACAATCACTTTCTGTCCTGGGAGCCTTTTCCCTGGGAGGAGTCGTCATCCGTCTGGAATCCTGGGCTGAACAAAGCACTTTCTCTGACCTGCACGTGACAGGCACTATCTAGCTTTGCGCCCAGGGAAAAGGTGGCAGCCTTGGGCTCTCAGGTGCCAACGATGGGGCCCCGTTAACACTAGATAAATAACAATCGCTTTCTGTCCTGGCACCTTTTCCCTGGGAGGAATTTTCGTCCGTCTGGAATTCTGGGCTGAAAAACGGCACTTCCCCGGACCTGCAAGTGGAACGCACCGTCGAGCTTTGTGCCCAGGCAAAAGGTGGCAGCCTTGGGCTCTCAGGTGCCAATGATGGGGCCCCATTACCCCTAGAAAAAGAACAATCGCTTTCTGTCCTGGCACCTTTTCCCTGGGAGGAATCTTCATTGGTCTGGAATTCTGGGCTGAAAACGGCTCTTTCCCTTACCCGCATGTGGCACGCACCGTCGAGCTTTGCGCCCACGCAAAAGGTGGCAGCCCTGGGCTCTCAGCTGCCAATTTTGGGGCCCCATTAACCCTAGAAAAGGCACAATTGCTTTCTGTCCTGGCACCTTTTCCCAGGGAGAAATCTTCGCTGGCCTGGAATTCTGGGATGAGAAACGGCACATTCCCGGACTTGCAAGTGGCACGCGCTGTCGACATTTGCGCCCAAGGAAAAAGGTGGCAGCCTTGGGCTCTCAGGTGCCAAAGATGAGGTCCCATTACCTCTAGAAAAGGCACAATGGCTTTCTGTCCTGACACCTTTTCCCAGAGAGGAATCGACTTCCGTCTGGAATTCTGGGCTGAAAAACGGCCCTTTCCCGGACCCGCACAGGGTATGCACCGTCGAGCTTTGCACCCAGGCAAAAGGTGGCAGCCTTGGGCTCTCAGGTGCCAATGATGGGGCCCAATTAACATTACAAAATATACAATGGCTTTGTCTCCTGATACCTTTTCCCTCTGAGGAATCTTCATAGGTCTGGAATTCTGGGCTGAAAAATGGCACTTTCCCAGACAAGCATGTGGAACGCTCTGTCGAGCTTTGCGCCCAGGGAGAAGGTGGCAGCCTTGGGCTCTCAGGTGTCAATTTTGGGGCCCCATTAACCCTAGAAAAGGCACAATTGCTTTCTGTCCTGGCACCTTTTCCCTGGGAGAAATCTTCATCGGCCTCGAATTCTGGGATGAGAATCAGCACATTCCTGGACCCGCAAGTGGCACGCACCGTCGAGCTTTGCGCTCAGGGAAAAGGTTGCAGCCTTCGGCTCTCAGGTGCCAATGATGGGTCCCCATTACTCCTGGAAAAGGAGAAATCGATTCCTGGCCTGGCACCTTTTCCCAGGGAGGAATTTTCATCGGTCTGGAATTCTGGAATGAGAAACGGCAATTTCCCAGACCCTCACGTAGCACGCATGGTCGAGCTTTGCGCCCAGGGTATAGGAGGCAACCTTGGGCTCTCAGGTGCCAATGATGGAGCCCGATTAACCCTAGAAATGGAACAATCGCTTTCTGTCCTGGGAGCCTCTTCCCTGTGAGGAGTCTTCATCCGTCTGGATGTCAGGGCTGAAAAACGGCACTTTCCCGGACAAGAAAGTGGTACGCGCCGTTGATGTTTGCGCCCACGGAAAAGGTGGCAGCCTTGAACTCTCAGGTGCCAATGATGGGGCACCCTTGACCCTAGAAAAGGATAATTCGATTTCTGTCCTGGGAGCCGCTTCCCTGTGAGGAGTCTTCATCCCTCTGGAATTCTGTTCTGAAAAATGGCACTTCCCCGGACCCGCAAGGGGCACGCGCCGTCGACATTTGCGCCCAAGCAAAAGGTGGCAGCCTTGGGCTCTCAGGTGCCAACGATGGGTCCCCGTTAACACTAGATGAATAACAATCGCTTTCTGTCCTGGCACCTTTTCCCTGGGAGGAATTTTCGTCCGTCTGGTATTCTGGGCTGAAAAACGGCACTTCCCCGGACCTGCAAGTGGAACGCACCGTCGAGCTTTGTGCCCACGCAAAAGGTGGCAGCCTTGGGCTCTCAGGTGCCAATGATGGCGCCCCATTACCCCTAGAAAAAGAACAATTGCTTTCTGTCCTGGCACCTTTTCCCTGGGTGGAATCTTCATTGGTCTGGAATTCTGGGCTGAAAACGGCTCTTTCCCTTACCCGCATGTGGCACGCACCGTCGAGCTTTGCGCCCACGCAAAAGGTGGCAGCCCTGGACTCTCAGCTGCCAATTTTGGGGCCCCATTAACCCTAGAAAAGGCACAATCGCTTTCTGTCCTGGCACCTTTTCCCAGGGAGAAATCTTCGCTGGCCTGAAATTCTGGGATGAGAAACAGCACATTCCCGGACTTGCAAGTGGCACGCGCCGTCGACATTTGCGCCCAGGGAAAAGGTGGCAGCCTTGGGCTCTCAGGTGCCATAGATGGGGCCCCATTACCCCTAGAAAAGGCACAAGGGCTTTCTGTCCTGACACCTTTTCCCAGAGAGGAATCGACTTCCGTCTGGAATTCTGGGCTGAAAAACGGCCCTTTCCCGGACCCGCACAGGGTATGCACCGTCGAGCTTTGCACCCAGGGAAAAGGTGGCAGCCTTGGGCTCTCAGGTGCCAATGATGGGGCCCAATTAGCATTACAAAATACACAATGGCTTTGTCTCCTGGTACCTTTTCCCTCTGAGGAATCTTCATAGGTCTGGAATTCTGGGCTGAAAAATGGCACTTTCCCGGACCCGCACGTGGAACGCTCTGTCGAGCTTTGCACCCAGGGAAAAGGTGGCAGCCTTGGGCCCTCAGGTGTCAATTTTGGGGCCCCATTAACCCTAGAAAAGGCACAATTGCTTTCTGTCCTGGCACCTTTTCCCTGGGAGAAATCTTCATCGGCCTCGAATTCTGGGATGAGAAACCGCACATTCCTGGACCCGCAAGTGGCACGCACCGTCGAGCTTTGCACTCAGGGAAAAGGTTGCAGCCTTCGGCTCTCAGGTGCCAATGATGGGTCCCCATTACTCCTGGAAAAGGAGAAATCGATTCCTGGCCTGGCACCTTTTCCCAGGGAGGAATTTTCATCGGTCTGAAATTCTGGAATGAGAAACGGCAATTTCCCGGACCCTCACGTAGCACGCATGGTCGAGCTTTGCGCCCAGGGTATAGGAGGCAACCTTGGGCTCTCAGGTGCCAATGATGGAGCCCGATTAACCCTAGAAATGGAACAATCGCTTTCTGTCCTGGAAGCCTCTTCCCTGTGAGGAGTCTTCATCCGTCTGGATGTCAGGGCTGAAAAACGGCACTTTCCCGGACAAGAAAGTGGTACGCGCCGTTGATGTTTGCGCCCACGGAAAAGGTGGCAGCCTTGAACTCTCAGGTGCCAATGATGGGGCACCCTTGACCCTAGAAAAGGATAATTCGATTTCTGTCCTGGGAGCCGCTTCCCTGTGAGGAGTCTTCATCCCTCTGGAATTCTGGGCTGAAAAATGGCACTTCCCCGGACCCGCAAGGGGCACGCGCCGTCGACATTTGCGCCCAGGGAAAAGGTGGCAGCCTTGGGCTCTCAGGTGCCAACGATGGGTCCCCGTTAACACTAGATGAATAACAATCGCTTTCTGTCCTGGCACCTTTTCCCTGGGAGGAATTTTCGTCCGTCTGGTATTCTGGGCTGAAAAACGGCACTTCCCCGGACCTGCAAGTGGAACGCACCGTCGAGCTTTGTGCCCACGCAAAAGGTGGCAGCCTTGGGCTCTCAGGTGCCAATGATGGCGCCCCATTACCCCTAGAAAAAGAACAATTGCTTTCTGTCCTGGCACCTTTTCCCTGGGTGGAATCTTCATTGGTCTGGAATTCTGGGCTGAAAACGGCTCTTTCCCTTACCCGCATGTGGCACGCACCGTCGAGCTTTGCGCCCACGCAAAAGGTGGCAGCCCTGGGCTCTCAGCTGCCAATTTTGGGGCCCCATTAACCCTAGAAAAGGCACAATCGCTTTCTGTCCTGGCACCTTTTCCCAGGGAGAAATCTTCGCTGGCCTGAAATTCTGGGATGAGAAACAGCACATTCCCGGACTTGCAAGTGGCACGCGCCGTCGACATTTGCACCCAGGGAAAAGGTGGCAGCCTTGGGCTCTCAGGTGCCATAGATGGGGCCCCATTACCCCTAGAAAAGGCACAAGGGCTTTCTAAACTGACACTTTTTCCCAGAGAGGAATCGAATTCCGTCTGGAATTCTGGGCTGAAAAACGGCCCTTTCCCGGACCCGCACAGGGTATGCACCGTCGAGCTTTGCACCCAGGGAAAAGGTGGCAGCCTTGGGCTCTCAGGTGCCAATGATGGGGCCCAATTAGCATTACAAAATACACAATGGCTTTGTCTCCTGGTACCTTTTCCTTCTGAGGAATCTTCATAGGTCTGGAATTCTGGGCTGAAAAATGGCACTTTCCCGGACCCGCATGTGTAACGCTCTGTCGAGCTTTGCGCCCAGGGAAAAGGTGGCAGCCTTGGGCTCTCAGGTGTCAATTTTGGGGCCCCATTAACCCTAGAAAAGGCACAATTGCTTTCTGTCCTGGCACCTTTTCCCTGGGAGAAATCTTCATCGGCCTCGAATTCTGGGATGAGAAACCGCACATTCCTGGACCCGCAAGTGGCACGCACCGTCGAGCTTTGCGCTCAGGGAAAAGGTTGCAGCCTTCGGGTCTCAGATGTCAATGATGGAGCCCCATTAACCCTAGAAAAGGAACAATCGCTTTCTGTCCTGACACCTTTTCCCAGGGAGGAATCTTTATCAGTCTGGAATTCTGGAATGAGAAACGGCAATTTCCCAGACCCTCACGTAGCACGCATGGTCGAGCTTTGCGCCCAGGGTATAGGAGGCAACCTTGGGCTCTCAGGTGCCAATGATGGAGCCCGATTAACCCTAGAAATGGAACAATCGCTTTCTGTTTTGGGAGCCTCTTCCCTGTGAGGAGTCTTCATCCGTCTGGAATTCAGGGCTGAAAAACGGCACTTTCCCGGACAAGAAAGTGGTACGCGCCGTTGATGTTTGTGCCATCGGAAAAAGGTGGCAGACTTGAACTCTCAGGTGCCAATGATGGGGCACCCTTGACCCTAGAAAAGGACAATTCGATTTCTGACCTGGCACTTTTTCCCTGGGAGGTGTCTTCGTCCGTCTGGAATTCTGGGCTGAAAAATATCACTTCCCCGGACCCGCAAGTGGCACGCGCCGTCGACATTTGCGCCCAGGCAAAAGGTGGCAGCCTTGGGCTCTCAGGTGCCAATGATGGTGCCCCATTACCCCTACAAAAGGCACAATGGCTTTCTGTCCTGGCACCTTTTCCCAGGGAGGAATCTTCATCGGTTTGGAATTCTGGTCTGAGAATCGGCACTTTCCTGGACCCGCAAGTGGAACGCACCATCGAGCCTTGCGTCCAGGGAAAAGGTGGCAGTCTTGGGCTCTCAGGTGCCAATGATGGGGCCCCATTACCTTTACAAAAAGCACAATGGCTTTCTGTCCTGGCACCTTTTCCCTGGGAGGAGTCTTCATTGGTCTGGAATTCTGGGCTGTAAAATGGCACTTTCTGGGACCAGCACGTGGCACGCACTGTCGTGCTTTGCGCCCAGGGAAAAGGAGGCTACCTCTGGCTCTCAGATGCCAATGACGGGTCCCCATTAACACTAGAAATGGAACAATCGCTTTCTGTCCTGGGAGCCCTTTCCCTGGGAGGAGTCGTCAGCCGTCTGGAATCCTGGGCTGAACAAAGCACTTTCTCTGACCTGCACGTGGCAGGCACCATCTAGCTTTGCGCCCAGGCAAAAGGTGGCAGCCTTGGGCTTTCAGGTGCCAATGATGGGTCCCCGTTAACACTAGATAAATAACAATCGCTTTCTGTCCTGGCACCTTTTCCCTGGGAGGAATTTTCGTCCGTCTGGAATTCTGGGCTGAATAACGGCACTTCCCCGGACCTGCAAGTGGAACGCATCGTCGAACTTTGTGCCCAGGCAAAAGGTGGCAGCCTTGGGCTCTCAGGTGCCAATGATGGGGCCCCACTACCCCTAGAAAAAGAACAATCGCTTTCTGTCCTGGAACCTTTTCCCTGGGAGGAAACTTCATTGGTCTGGAATTCTGGGCTGAAAATGGCTCATTCCTTTACCCGCATGTGGCACGCACCGTCGAGCTTTGCGCCCAGGGAAAAGGTGGCAGCCCTGGGCTCTCAGCTGCCAATTTTGGGGCCCCATTAACCCTAGAAAAGGAACAATCGCTTTCTGTCCTGGCACCTTTTCCCAGGGAGAAATCTTCGCTGGCCTGGAATTCTGGGATGAGAAACGGCACATTCCCGGACTTGCAAGTGGCATGCGCTGTCGACATTTGCGCCCAGGGAAAAGGTGGCAGCCTTGGGCTCTCAGGTGCCATAGATGGGGCCCCATTACCCCTAGAAAAGGCACAATGGCTTTCTGTCCTGACACCTTTTCCCAGAGAGGAATCGACTTCCGTCTGGAATTCTGGGCTGAAAAGCGGCCCTTTCCCGGACCCGCACAGGGTATGCACCGTCGAGCTTTGCACCCAGGGAAAAGGTGGCAGCCTTGGGCTCTCAGGTGCCAATGATGGGGCCCAATTAGCATTACAAAATACACAATGGCTTTGTCTCCTGGTACCTTTTCCCTCTGAGGAATCTTCATAGGTCTGGAATTCTGGGCTGAAAAATGGCACTTTCCCGGACCCGCACATGGAACGCTCTGTCGAGCTTTGCGCCCTGGGAGAAGGTGGCAGCCTTGGGCTCTCAGGTGTCAATTTTGGGGCCCCATTAACCCTAGAAAAGGCACAATTGCTTTCTGTCCTGGCACCTTTTCCCTGGGAGAAATCTTCATCGGCCTCGAATTCTGGGATGAGAATCAGCACATTCCTGGACCCGCAAGTGGCACGCACCGTCGAGCTTTGCGCTCAGGGAAAAGGTTGCAGCCTTCGGCTCTCAGGTGCCAATGATGGGTCCCCATTACTCCTGGAAAAGGAGAAATCCATTCCTGGCCTGGCACCTTTTCCCAGGGAGGAATCTTCATCGGTCTGGAATTCTGGAATGAGAAACGGCAATTTCCCGGACCCTCACGTAGCACGCATGGTCAAGCTTTGCGCCCAGGGTATAGGAGGCAACCTTGGGCTCTCAGGTGCCAATGATGGGGCCCGATTAACCCTAGAAATGGAACAATCGCTTTCTGTCCTGGGAACCTCTTCCCTGTGAGGAGTCTTCATCCGTCTGGAATTCAGGGCTGAAAAACGGCACTTTCCCGGACAAGAAAGTGGTACGCGCCGTTGATGTTTGCGCCCACGGAAAAGGTGGCAGCCTTGAACTCTCAGGTGCCAATGATGGGGCACCCTTGACCCGAGAAAAGGACAATTCGATTTCTGTCCTGGCACCTTTTCCCAGGGAGGTGTCTTCGTCCGTCTGGAATTCTGTTCTGAAAAATGGCACTTCCTCGGACCCGCAAGTGGCACGCGCCGTCGACATTTGCCCCCAGGGAAAAGGTGGCAGCCTTGGGCTCTCAGGTGCCAATGATGGGGCCCCGTTAACACTAGAAAAATAACACTTGCTTTCTGTCCTGGCACCTTTTCCCAGGGAGGAATCTTCGTCCGTCTGGAAATCTGGGTTTAAAAATGACACTGCCCCAAACCCGCACAAGGTACACACCGTCAAGCTTTGCGCCCAGGCAAAAGGGGGCAGCCTTGGGCTCTCAGGTGCCAATGATGGTGCCCCATTACCCCTAGAAAAGGCACAATGGCTTTCTGTCCTGGCACCTTTTCCCAGGGAGGAATCTTCATGGGTTTGGAATTCTGGTCTGAGAATCGGCACTTTCCTGGACCCGCAAGTGGAACGCACCATCGAGCTTTGCGTCCAGGGAAAAGGTGGCAGTCTTGGGCTCTCAGGTGCCAATGATGGGGCCCCATTACCTTTACAAAAAGCACAATGGCTTTCTGTCCTGGCACCTTTTCCCTGGGAGGAGTCTTCATTGGTCTGGAATTCTGGGCTGTAAAATGGCACTTTCTGGGACCAGCACGTGGCACGCACTGTCGTGCTTTGCGCCCAGGGAAAAGGAGGCAACCTCTGGCTCTCAGATGCCAATGACGGGTCCCCATTAACACTAGAAATGGAACAATCGCTTTCTGTCCTGGGAGCCCTTTCCCTGGGAGGAGTCGTCAGCCGTCTGGAATCCTGGGCTGAACAAAGCACTTTCTCTGACCTGCACGTGGCAGGCACCATCTAGCTTTGCGCCCAGGGAAAAGGTGGCAGCCTTGGGCTCTCAGGTGCCAACGATGGGTCCCCGTTAACACTAGATAAATAACAATCGCTTTCTGTCCTGGCACCTTTTCCCTGGGAGGAATTTTCGTCCGTCTGGAATTCTGGGCTGAAAAACGGCACTTCCCTGGACCTGCAAGTGGAATGCACCGTCGAGCTTTGTGCCCAGGCAAAAGGTGACACCCTTGGGCTCTCAGGTGCCAATGATGGGGCCCCATTAC
Organism: Pithys albifrons albifrons; assembly: GCF_047495875.1. Classification (NCBI taxonomy): domain Eukaryota; kingdom Metazoa; phylum Chordata; class Aves; order Passeriformes; family Thamnophilidae; genus Pithys; species Pithys albifrons. Next base: position 39,647,006 of record NC_092465.1, on the reverse strand, counting down.
CCCTAGAAAAAGAACAATCGCTTTCTGTCCTGGCACCTTTTCCCTGGGAGGAATCTTCATTGGTCTGGAATTCTGGGCTGAAAACGGCTCTTTCCCTTACCCGCATGTGGCACGCACAAGTCGAGCTTTGAGCCCAGGGAAAAGGTGGCAGCCTTGGGCTCTCAGGTGCCAATGATGGGGCCCAATTAGCATTACAAAATACACAATGGCTTTGTCTCCTGGTACCTTTTCCCTCTGAGGAATCTTCATAGGTCTGGAATTCTGGGCTGAAAAATGGCACTTTCCCGGACCCGCATGTGTAACGCTCTGTCGTGCTTTGCGCCCAGGAAGAAGGTGGCAGCCTTGGGCTCTCAGGTGTCAATTTTGGGGCCCCATTAACCCTAGAAAAGGCACAATTGCTTTCTGTCCTGGCACCTTTTCCCTGGGAGAAATCTTCATCGGCCTCGAATTCTGGGATGAGAATCAGCACATTCCTGGACCCGCAAGTGGCACGCACCGTCGAGCTTTGCGCTCAGGGAAAAGGTTGCAGCCTTCTGCTCTCAGGTGCCAATGATGGGTCCCCATTACTCCTGGAAAAGGAGAAATCCATTCCTGGCCTGGCACCTTTTCCCAGGGAGGAATCTTCATCGGTCTGGAATTCTGGAATGAGAAACGGCAATTTCCCGGACCCTCACGTAGCACGCATGGTCGAGCTTTGCGCCCAGGGTATAGGAGGCAACCTTGGGCTCTCAGGTGCCAATGATGGGGCCCGATTAAACCTAGAAATGGAACAATCGCTTTCTGTCCTGGGACCCTCTTCCCTGTGAGGAGTCTTCATCCGTCTGGATGTCAGGGCTGAAAAACGGCACTTTCCCGGACAAGAAAGTGGTACGCGCCGTTGATGTTTGCGCCATCGGAGAAAGGTGGCAGCCTTGAACTCTCAGGTGCCAATGATGGGGCACCCTTGACCCGAGAAAAGGACAATTCGATTTCTGTCCTGGGAGCCTCTTCCCTGTGAGAAGTCTTCATCCTTCTGGAATTCTGGGCTGAAAAATGGCACTTCCCCGGACCCGCAAGTGGCACGCGCCGTCGAGCTTTGCGCAAAGGTAAAAGGTGCCATCCTTGGGCTCTCAGGTGCCAACGATGGGGCCCCGTTAACACTAGAAAAATAACACTTGCTTTCTGTCCTGGCACCTTTTCCCAGGGAGGAATCTTCGTATGTCTGGAAATCTGGGTTTAAAAATGGCACTGCCCCAAACCCGCAAAAGGTACACACCGTCGAGCTTTGCGCCCAGGCAAAAGGGGGCAGCCTTGGGCTCTCAGGTGCCAATGATGGTGCCCCATTACCCCTACAAAAGGCACAATGGCTTTCTGTCCTGGCACCTTTTCCTAGGGAGGAATCTTCATGGGTTTGGAATTCTGGTCTGAGAATCGGCACTTTCCTGGACCCGCAAGTGGAACGCACCATCGAGCTTTGTGTCCAGGGAAAAGGAGGCAGTCTTGGGCTCTCAGGTGCCAATGATGGTGCCCCATTACCCCTACAAAAGGCACAATGGCTTTCTGTCCTGGCACCTTTTCCCAGGGAGGAATCTTCATGGGTTTGGAATTCTGGTCTGAGAATCGGCACTTTCCTGGACCCGCAAGTGGAACGCACCATCGAGCCTTGCGTCCAGGGAAAAGGTGGCAGTCTTGGGCTCTCAGGTGCCAATGATGGGGCCCCATTACCTTTACAAAAAGCACAATGGCTTTCTGTCCTGGCACCTTTTCCCTGGGAGGAGTCTTCATTGGTCTGCAATTCTGGGCTGTAAAATGGCACTTTCTGGGACCAGCACGTGACACGCACTGTCGTGCTTTGCGCCCAGGGAAAAGGAGGCAACCTCTGGCTCTCAGATGCCAATGACGGGCCCCCATTAACACTAGAAATGGAACAATCGCTTTCTGTCCTGGGAGCCCTTTCCCTGGGAGGAGTCATCAGCCATCTGGAATCCTGGGCTGAACAAAGCACTTTCTCTGACCTGCACGTGGCAGGCACCATCTAGCTTTGCGCCCAGGGAAAAGGTGGCAGCCTTGGGCTCTCAGGTGCCAACGATGGGTCCCCGTTAACACTAGATAAATAACAATCGCTTTCTGTCCTGGCACCTTTCCCTGGGATGAATTTTCGTCCGTCTGGAATTCTGGGCTGAAAAACGGCACTTCCCCGGACCTGCAAGTGGAACGCACCGTCGAGCTTTGTCTCCAGGCAAAAGGTGGCAGCCCTGGGCTCTCAGGTGCCAATGATGGGGCCCCATTACCCCTAGAAAAAGAACAATCGCTTTCTGTCCTGGCACCTTTTCCCTGGGAGGAATCTTCATTGGTCTGGAATTCTGGGCTGAAAACGGCTCTTACCCTTACCCGCATGTGGCACGCACCGTCGAGCTTTGTGCCCAGGGAAAAGGTGGCAGCCCTGGGCTCTCAGCTGCCAATTTTGGGGCCCCATTAACCCTAGAAAAGGCACAATCACTTTCTGTCCTGGCACTTTTCCCAGGGAGAAATCTTCGCTGGCCTGGAATTCTGGAATGAGAAACAGCACATTCCCGGACTTGCAAGTGGCACGCGCCGTCGACATTTGCACCCAGGGAAAAGGTGGCAGCCTTGGGCTCTCAGGTGCCAAAGATGGCGCCCCATTACACCTAGAAAAGGCACAATGGCTTTCTGAACTGACACCTTTTCCCAGAGAGGAATCGACTTCCGTCTGGAATTCTGGGCTGAAAAACGGCCCTGTCCCGGACCCGCACAGGGTATGCACCGTCGAGCTTTGCACCCAGGGAAAAGGTGGCAGCCTTGGGCTCTCAGGTGCCAATGATGGGGCCCAATTAGCATTACAAAATACACAATGGCTTTGTCTCCTGGTACCTTTTCCCTCTGAGGAATCTTCATAGGTCTGGATTTCTGGGCTGAAAAATGGCACTTTCCCGGACCCGCACGTGGAACGCTCCGTCGAGCTTTGCGCCCAGGGAAAAGGTGGCAGCCTTGGGCTCTCAGGTGTCAATTTTGGGGCCCCATTAACCCTAGAAAAGGCACAATTGCTTTCTGTCCTGGCACCTTTTCCCTGGGAGAAATCTTCATCGGCCTCGAATTCTAGGATGAGAAACAGCACATTCCTGGACCCGCATGTGGCACGGACCGTCGAGCTTTACGCTCAGGGAAAAGGTTGCAGCCTTCGGCTCTCAGGTGCCAATGATGGGTCCCCATTACTCCTGGAAAAGGAGAAATCCATTCCTGGCCTGGCACCTTTTCCCAGGGAGGAATCTTCATCGGTCTGGAATTCTGGAATGAGAAACGGCAATTTCCCGGACCCTCACGTAGCACGCATGGTCGAGCTTTGTGCCCAGGGTATAGGAGGCAACCTTGGGCTCTCACGTGCCAATGATGGGGCCCCGTTAACTCTAGAAATGGAACAATCGTTTTCTGCCCTGGGAGCCTCTTCCCTGTGAGGAGTCTTCATCCGTCTGGAATTCAGTGCTGAAAAACGGCACTTTCCCGGACAAGAAAGTGGTACGCGCCGTTGATGTTTGCGCCCACGGAAAAGGTGGCAGCCTTGAACTCTCAGGTGCCAATGATGGGGCACCATTGACCCTAGAAAAGGACAATTCAATTTCTGACCTGGCACCTTTTCCCTGGGAGGTGTCTTGGTCCGTCTGGAATTCTGGGCTGAAAAATGGCACTTCCCCGGACCCGCAAGTGGCACGCGCCGTCGACATTTGCGCCCAGGGAAAAGGGGGCAGCCTTGGGCTCTCAGATTCCAATGATGGTGCCCCATTACCCCTACAAAAGGCACAATGGCTTTCCGTCCTGGCACCTTTTCCCAGGGAGGAATCTTCATCGGTTTGGAATTCTGGTCTGAGAATCGGCACTTTCCTGGACCCGCAAGTGGAACGCACGGTCGACATTTGCGCCCAGGCAAATGATGGCAGCCTTGGGCTCTCAGGTGCCAATGATGGGGCCCCGTTAACACTAGAAAAATAACACTTGCTTTCTGTCCTGGCACCTTTTCCCAGGGAGGAATCTTCGTCCGTCTGGAAATCTGGGTTCAAAAATGGCACTTCCCCATACCCGCACAAGGTACACACCGTCGAGCTTTGCGCCCAGGCAAAAGGGGGCAGCCTTGGGCTCTCAGCTGCCAATGATGGTGCCCCATTACCCCTACAAAAGGCACAATGGCTTTCTGTCCTGGCACCTTTTCCCAGGGAGGAATCTTCATGGGTTTGGAATTCTGGTCTGAGAATCGGCACTTTCCTGGACCAGCACGTGGCACGCACTGTCGTGCTTTGCGCCCAGGGAAAAGGAGGCAACCTCTGGCTCTCAGGTGCCAATGACGGGCCCCCATTAACACTAGAAATGGAACAATCGCTTTCTTTCCTGGGAGCCTTTTTCCTGGGAGGAGTCGTCATCAGTCTGAAATCCTGGGCTGAACAAAGCACTTTCTCTGACCTGCACGTGGCAGGCACCATCTAGCTTTGCGCCCAGGGAAAAGGTGGCAGCCTTGGGCTCTCAGGTGCCAATGATGGGGCCCCAGTAACCCCAGAAAAGGAACACTGCCTTTCTGTCCTGGCACCTTTTCCCTGCCAAGAATCTTCATCCGTCTGGAATTCTGGGCTGAAAAATGGCACTTTCCTGGAACGGCATGTGGCGCGTATTATGGAGCTTTGCACCCAGAGGAAAGGTGGAAGTCTTGGGTTCTCAGGTTCCAATGATGGGGCCCCATTAGCACTAGGAAAGAAACAATCGGTTTCTCTACTGGCACCTTTTCCCTGCCAGGAATCTTCGCTCGTCTTGAATTCTGGGCTGAAAAACAGAAATCTCCTCGACCCGCCCGTGGCCCGTACCTTGGACTTTTGCACCTAGAGAAAAGGTGGCAGCCTGAGGGTGTCAGGTGCCAATGATGTGGCCCCATAAACCTTAGAGAAGGAACAATGGCTTTATCTCCTGCCACCTTTTCCCTGGGAGGAGTCTTCGTCCGTCTGGAATTCAAGGCTCAAATACGGCCATATCCCGGATTTGCAGATTGGACGCCCTGTCGAGCTTTGCGCCCATGTGAAAGGTGGCAGCCTTGGTCTTTCAGGTACCAATGATGGGGACCCATTAACACTAGAAAAGGAACAATGGCTTTCTGTCCTGGCACCTTTTCTCTGGCAGGAATCTTCGACTGTCTGGAGATCTGGGCTGAAAAACGGCACTTTCATGGACCCGAACGGGGCACGAACCGTGGAGCTTTGGGTCCACAGATAAGGTGGGAGCCTTGGGCTCTCAGGTGCCAATGATGGGGCCCCATTAACCCTAGAAAAGGAAAAATGGCTTTCTGTCCTGGCACCTTTCCCCTGCCAAGAATCTTCATCCATCTGGAATTCTGGGGTGAAAAAGGGCACTTTCCCGGAACGGCATGCGGCATGTACCATGGAGCTTTGCGCCCAGAGGAAAGGTGGAAGTCTTGGGCTCTCGGGTGCTAATGATGGGGCCCCGTTAACACTAGAAAATGAACAATGGCTTTCTCTCCTGGCACCTTTTCCCTGGGAAGAATCTTCGCTCATCTGGAATTCTGGGCTGAAAACCAGAAATTTCCTCGACCCGCCCGTGGCACGTCCCGTGGAGCTTTGTGCCTAGAGAAAAGGTGGCAGCCTAGGGGTGTCAGGTGCCAATGATGTGGCCCCATAAACCTTAGAAAAGGAATAATGGCTTTCTCTCCCGGCACCTTTTCCTTTGGAGGAATCTTCGTCCGTCTGGAATTCTGGGCTGAAAAATGGCACTTTTCACAAACATGCACTTCGTACGCACTGTCGAGCTTTGCGCCCAGGGAAAAGGTGGCAGCCTTGGGCTCTCCGGTGCCAATGATGGGGCCCCATTAACCCTAGAAAAGGAACAATGGCTTTCTGTCCTGCCACGTTTTCCCTGGCAGGAATCTTCGTCTGTCTGGAATTCAAGGCTGAAAAACAGCACTTTCATGGACCTGCACGTGGCACGCACCGTCGAGCTTTGCGCCCAGGAAAAAAGGTGGGAGCCTTAGGCTCTCATGTGCCAATGATGGGGCCCCATTACCTCTAGAAAAGGAATAATCGCTTTCTGCCCTGGCACCTTTTCCCTGGACGGAATCTTCGTCCGTCTGGAATTCTGGGTTGAAAAACGGCACTTTCCCGGACACGCACGTGGCACGAACCGTGGAGCTTTGCGACCAGAGATAAGGTGGTAGCCTTCGGGTGTCAAGTTCCAGTGATGGGGCAACATTAACCCTAGAAAATGAACAATGGCTTTCTGTCTTGGCACCTTTTCTCTGGCAGGAATCTTCGACTGTCTGGAATTCAGGGATGAAATACGGCACTTTCCCAGACCCGTGCGTAGCACGCACCGTTGAGCTTTGCGCCCAGAGAAAAGGTGGCAGCCTTGGGCTCTCAGGTGCCAATGATGGGGCCCCATTAACACTAGAAAAGGAACAATGGCTTTCTGTCCTGCCACCTTTTCCCTGCCAGGAATCTTCATCCATCTGGAATTCTGGGCTGAAAAACGGCACTTTCCCGGAACGGTATGTGGCGCGTACCGTGGAGCTTTCCGCCCAGAGGAAAGGTGGAAGTCTTGGGCTCTCAGGTGCCAATGATGGGGCCCCGTTAAAACTAGAAAAGGAAGAATGGCTTTCTCTGCTTGCACCTTTTCCCTTGCAGGAGTCCTCGTCCGTCTGGAATTCTGGGCTGAAAAACAGAAATTTTCAGTACACGCACAAGGCGCGCACCATCGAGCTTTGTGCTCAGAGAAAAGGTGGCAGCATTGCACTCTCAGGTGCCAATGATGGGGCCCCGTTAATCCTAGAAAAGGAACAATGGCTTTCTCTCCTGGCACCTTTTCCCTGGGAGGAATCTTTGTCCGTCTGGAATTCTGGGCTGAAAACCGGCACTTTTCACGCACCTGCACGTGGCACGCACCGTCAAGCTTTACGCCTAGAGAAAAGGTGGCAGGCTTGGGCTCTCCGGTGCCAATGATGGGGCCCCATTAACTCTAGAAAAGGAACAATGGCTTTCTGTCCTAGCATGTTTTCCCTGGGAGAAATCTTCGTCTGTCTGGAATTCTGGGCTGAAAAAGAGAAATTTCTCAGACCCGCACGTGGTACGCACTGTCGAGCTGTGCGCCCAGGGAAAAGGTGGGAGCCTTGGGCTCTCAGGTGCCAATGATGGGGCCCCATTAACCCTAGAAAAGGAACAATGACTTTCTGTCCTGACACCTTTTCCCTGCCAGGAATCTTCATCCATCTGGAATTCTGGGCTGAAAAACGGCACTTTCCCGGAACGGTATGTGGCGCGTACCGTGGAGCTTTGCGCCCAGAGGAAAGGTGGAAGTCTTGGGCTCTCAGGTGCCAATGATGGGGCCCTGTTAACACTAGAAAAGGAAGAATGGCTTTCTGTCCTGGCACCTTTTCCCTTGCAGGAGTCCTCGTCCGTCGGGAATTCTGGGCTGAAAAACAGAAATTTTCAGTAAACGCACGTGACACGAACCGTGGAGCTTTGCGCCTAGAGAAAAGGTGGCAGCCTTGGGGTGTCACGTTCCAATGATGGGCCCCTATTAGCACTAGAAAAGGAACAATGGCTTTCTCTCCTGGCATCTTTTCCCTGGGAAGAATTTTCTCTCGTCTTGAATTCTGGCCAGAAAAACAGAAATTACCTAGACCCGCCCGTGGCACATACCGTGGAGCTTTGCGCCTAGAGAAAAGGTGGCAGCCTTGGGTTTCAGGTGCCAATGATATGCCCCCATAAACCCTAGAAAAAAAACAATGGCTTTCTCTCCCGGCACCTTTTCCTTTGGAGGAACCTTCAAAGATCTGGAATTCTGGGCCGAAAAACGGCACTTTTCACGGACCTGCACATGGTACGCACTGTCGAGCTTTGCGCCCCGGGAAAAGGTGGGAGCCTTGGGCTCTCAGGTGGCAATGATGGGGCCCCATTAACACTAGAAAAGGAACAATGGCTTTCTGTCCTGCCACCTTTTCCCTGGCAGGAATCTTCTTCCATCTGGAATTCTGGGCTGAAAACTGCACTTTCCCGGAACGGAACGTGGCACACACCGCTGAGCTTTGCGCCCAGGGGAAAGGTGGGAGACTTGGGCTCTCTGGTGCCAATGATGGGGCCCCATAAACTGTAGAGAAGGAACAGTGGCTTTCTGCCCTGGCACCTATTCCCTGGGAGGAATCATCGTCCATCTGGAAATCTGGGCTGAAAAATGGCACTTTTAACGGGGCCGCACGTGACACGCACCGTCGAGCTTTGCGCCCAGGGAAAAGGTGGCAGCATTGCGCTCTCAGGTGCCAATGATGGGGCCCCATTAACACTAGAAAAGGAATAATAGCTTTCTGTCCTGGCACCTTTTCCCTGGGAGGAATCTTCTTCCGTCTGGAATTCTGGGCTTAAGGACGGCACTTTCCTGGACCCACACGTGGCACGCACATTTGAGATTTGTTCCCAGGGAAAAGGTGGCACCCTTGGGCTCTCAGGTGCGAATGATGGGGCTTCAATAACCCTAGAAAAGGAACAATGGCTTTCTATTCTGGCACCTTTTCCCTGGCAGGAATCTTCGTCTGTCTGAAATTCTAGGCTAAAAAACGTCATTTTCCCGGACCCCCAAGTGGCACGCACCATGGAGCTTTGCACCCAGGGAAAAGATGGCAGCCTTGGGCTCTCAGGTGCCAATGATGGGGCTTCATTAACCCTAGAAAAGGAACAATGGCTTTCTGACCTGGCGCCTTTTCCTTGGCAGGAATCTTCGTCCGTCTTGAATTCTGGGCTGAAAAATGGCACTTTCCCGGAATGGAACGTGGCACGTACCGTGGAGCTTTGCGCCCAGAAGAAAAGGTGACAGCCTTGGACTCTCAGCTGACAATGATGGGGGCCAAATAACACTAGAAAAGGAACAATCGCTTACTGTGCTGGCGCCTTTTCCCTGCCAGGAATCTTCGTCCGTCTGGAATTCTGGGCTGAAAAACAGAAATTTTCAGTACACGCACGTGGCACGAACTGTGGAGCTTTGCACCCAGGGAAAAGTTGGCAGCCTTGGGGTGTCAGGTTCCAATGATGGGGCCCCGTTAACCCTAGAATAGGAACAATCGCTTTCTGTCCTGGAACCTTTTCCCTATCAAGAACCTTCGTCCATCTTGAATTCTGGGCTCAAATACGGCCATATCCCTGACCTGCAGATTGCACGCCATGTCAAGCTTTGCGTCGAGGGAAAACGTGGCAGCCTTCGGCTTTCAGGTGCCAATGATGTGGTCCCATTAACCCTAGAAAAGGAACAATGGCTTTCTGTCCTGGCACCTTTTCCCTGGCAGGAATCTTCGACCGCCTGGAATTCTGGGCTGAAAAACGGCACTTTTCCGGACCCGCACGTGGCACGCACCGTCGAGCTCTGCGCCCAGGGAAAAGGTGGCAGCCTTGGGCTCTCAGGTGCCAATGACGGGGCCCCATTAACACTAGAAAAGGAACAATGGCTTTCTCTGCTGGCACCATTTCCTTGGGAGGAATCTTCGTCCGTCTCGAATTCTGGACTGTAAAACGGCACTTTCCCAGACCCGCACGAGGCACGAACCTTGGAGCTTTGCGTCCAGAGATAAGGTGGCAGCCTTGGGGTGTCAAGTTACAATGATGGGGCCCCATTAACCCTAGAAAAGGAACAATGGCTTTCTGTCCTGGCACCTTTTCTCTGCCAAGAATCTTCATCCGTCAAGAATTCTGGGCTGAAAAACGGCATTTTCCCGGAATGGCACGTGGCACGTACCGTGGAGCTTTGCAACCAGAGGAAAGGTGGCAGCCTTGGCCTCTCAAGTCCTAATGATGGGGCCCCATTAACACTAGAAAAGGAACAATGGCTTTCTGTCCTGGCACCTTTTCCCTGGCAGGAATCTTCGTCCGTCTGAAATTCTGGGCTGAAAAACGGCACTTTCCCGGAATGGAACGTGGCACGTACCGTGGAGCTTTGCGCCCAGTGGAAAAGGTCACAGCCTTGGACTCTCAGCTGACAATGATGGGGGCCGAATAACACTAGAAAAGGAACAATTGCTTCCTGTGCTGGCACCTTTTCCCTGCCAGGAATCTTGGTCCGTCTGGAATTCTGGGCTGAAAACCAGAAATTTTCAGTACACACATGTGGCACGATCTGTCGAGCTTTGCACCCATGGAAAAGCTGGCAGCCTTGGACTCTCAGGTGCCAATAATAGGGCCCCATTAACCCTAGAAAAGGAACAATGGCTTTCTGTCCTGGCACCTTTTCCCTGGGAGGAATCTTCGTCCGTCTGGAATTCTGGGCTGAAAAACAGCACTTTCTTGGACCTGCACGTGGCACGCACCGTTGAGCTTTGCGCCCAGGGAAAAGGTGGGAGCCTTGGGCTCTCAGGTGCCAATGATGGGGCCCCATTAACCCTAGAAAAGGAAAAATGGCTTTCTGTCCTGGCACCTTTCCCCTGCCAAGAATCTTCATCCATCTGGAATTCTGGGGTGAAATAGGGCACTTTCCCGGAACGGCATGCGGCATGTACCATGGAGCTTTGCGCCCAGAGGAAAGGTGGAAGTCTTGGGCTCTAGGGTGCTAATGATGGGGCCCCGTTAACACTAGAAAATGAACAATGGCTTTCTCTCCTGGCACCTTTTCCCTGGGAAGAATCTTCGCTCATCTGGAATTCTGGGCTGAAAACCAGAAATTTCCTCGACCCGCCCGTGGCACGTACCGTGGAGCTTTGCGCCTAGAGAAAAGGTGGCAGCTTAGGGGTGTCAGGTGCCAATGATGTGGCCCCATAAACCATAGAAAAGGAACAATAGCTTTCTCTCCCGGCACCTTTTCCTTTGGAGGAATCTTCGTCCGTCTGGAATTCTGGGCTGAAAAACGGCACTTTTCACAGACCTGCACATGGTACGCACTGTCGAGCTTTGCGCCCAGGGAAAAGGTGGCAGCCTTGGGCTCTCAGGTGGCAATGATGGGGCCCCATTAACCCTAGGAAAGGAACAATGGCTTTCTGTCCTGCCACGTTTTCCCTGGCAGGAATCTTCGTCCGTCTGGAATTCAAGGCTGAAAAACAGCACTTTCTTGGACCTGCACGTGGCACGGACCGTCGAGCTTTGCGCCCAGGAAAAAAGGTGGGAGCCTTGGGCTCTCACGTGCCAATGATGGGGCCCCATTACCTCTAGAAAAGGAATAATCGCTTTCTGCCCTGGCACCTTTTCCCTGGAAGGAATCTTCGTCCGTCTGGAATTCTGGGTTGAAAAACGGCACTTTCCCGGACGCGCACGTGGCACGAACCGTGGAGCTTTGCGACCAGAGATAAGGTGGTAGCCTTTGGGTGTCAAGGTCCAGTGATGGGTAAACATTATCCCGAGAAAATGACCAATAGCTTTCTGTCCTGGCACCTTTTCTCTGGCAGGAATCTTCGACTGTCTGGAATTCAGGGATGAAATACGGCACTTTCCCGGACCCGCACGTGGCACGCACCATCGAGATGTGCGCCCAGGGAAAAGGTGGCAGCCTTGGGCTCTCAGGTGCCAATGATGGGGCCCCATTAACACTAGAAAAGGAACAATGGCTTTCTGTCCTGCCACCTTTTCCCTGCCAGGAATCTTCATCCATCTGGAATTCTGAGCTGAAAAACGGCACTTTCCCGGAACGGTATGTGGGGCGTACCGTGGAGCTTTGCGCCCAGAGGAAAGGTGAAAGTCTTGGGCTCTCGGGTGCCAATGATGGGGCCCCGTTAACCCTAGAAAAGGAACAATGGCTTTCTGTCCTGGCACCTTTTCCCTTGGAGGAACCTTCGTCCGTCTGGAATTCTGGGCTGAAAAACAGCACTTTCTTGGACCTGCACGTGGCACGCACCGATGAGCTTTGCGCCCAGGGAAAAGGTGGGAGCCTTGGGCTCTCAGGTGCCAATGATGGGGCCCCATTAACCCTAGAAAAGGAAAAATGGCTTTCTGTCCTGGCACCTTTCCCCTGCCAAGAAACTTCATCCATCTGGAATTCTGGGGTGAAAAAGGGCACTTTCCCGGAACGGCATGCGGCATGTACCATGGAGCTTTGCGCCCCGAGGAAAGGTGGAAGTCTTGGGCTCTCGGGTGCTAATGATGGGGCCCCGTTAACACTAGAAAATGAACAATGGCTTTCTCTCCTGGCACCTTTTCCCTGGGAAGAATCTTCGCTCATCTGGAATTCTGGGCTGAAAACCAGAAATTTCCTCGACCCGCCCGTGGCACGTACCGTGGAGCTTTGCGCCTAGAGAAAAGGTGGCAGCTTAGGGATGTCAGGTGCCAATGATGTGGCCCCATAAACCATAGAAAAGGAGCAATAGCTTTCTCTCCCGGCACCTTTTCCTTTGGAGGAATCTTCGTCCGTCTGGAATTCTGGGCTGAAAAACGGCACTTTTCACGGACCTGCACATGGTACGCACTGTCGAGCTTTGCGCCCAGGGAAAAGGTGGCAGCCTTGGGCTCTCAGGTGGCAATGATGGGGCCCCCTTAACCCTAGGAAAGGAACAATGGCTTTCTGTCCTGCCACATTTTCCCTGGCAGGAATCTTCGTCCGTCTGGAATTCAAGGCTGAAAAACAGCACTTTCTTGGACCTGCACGTGGCACGCACCGTCGAGCTTTGCGCCCAGGGAAAAGGTGGGAGCCTTGGGCTCTCACGTGCCAATGATGGGGCCCCATTACCTCTAGAAAAGGAATAATCGCTTTCTGCCCTGGCACCTTTTCCCTGGAAGGAATCTTCGTCTGTCTGGAATTCTGGGTTGAAAAACGGCACTTTCCCGGACGCACACGTGGCACGAACCGTGGAGCTTTGCGACCAGAGATAAGGTGGTAGCCTTTGGGTGTCAAGGTCCAGTGATGGGTAAACATTATCCCGAGAAAATGACCAATAGCTTTCTGTCCTGGCACCTTTTCTCTGGCAGGAATCTTCGACTGTCTGGAATTCAGGGATGAAATACGGCACTTTCCCGGACCCGCACGTGGCACGCACCATCGAGATGTGCGCCCAGGGAAAAGGTGGCAGCCTTGGGCTCTCAGGTGCCAATGATGGGGCCCCATTAACACTAGAAAAGGAACAATGGCTTTCTGTCCTGCCACCTTTTCCCTGCCAGGAATCTTCATCCATCTGGAATTCTGAGCTGAAAAACGGCACTTTCCCGGAACGGCATGCGGCATGTACCATGGAGCTGTGCGCCCAGAGGAAAGGTGGAAGTCTTGGACTCTCAGGTGCCAATGATGGGGCCCCGTTAACCCTAGAAAAGGAACAATGGCTTTCTGTCCTGGCACCTTTTCCCTGGGAGGAATCTTCGTCCGTCTGGAATTCTGGGCTGAAAACCGGCACTTTTCAGGCACCTGCACGTGGCACGCACCGTCAAGCTTTACGCCTAGAGAAAAGGTGGCAGGCCTGGGCTCTCTGGTGCCAATGATGTGGCCCCATAAACCTTAGAGAAGGAACAATGGCTTTCTGTCCTAGCATGTTTTCCCTGGGAGGAATCTTTGTCTGTCTGGATTTCTAGGCTGAAAAAGAGAAATTTCTCGGACCCGCACGTGGTACGCACTGTCGAGCTGTTCGCCCAGGGAAAAGGTGGCAGCCTTGGGCTCTCAGGTGCCAATGATGGGGCCCCATTAACCCTAGAAAAGGAGCAATGGCTTTCTCTCCTGGCACCTTTTCCCTGGCAGGAATCTTCTTCAGTCAGGTATTCTGGGCTGAAAAACAGCACTTTCTTGGACCTGCATGTGGCACGCACCGTTGAGCTTTGCGCCCAGGAAAAAGGTGGGAGCCTTGGGCTCTCAGGTGCCAATGATGGTGCCCCATTAACCTTAGAAAAGGAACAATGACTTTCTGTCCTGGCAACTTTTCCCTGCCAGGAATCTTCATCCATCTGGAATTCTGGGCTGAAAAATGGCACTTTCCTGGAACGGTATCTGGCGCGTACCGTGGAGCTTTGCGCCCAGAGGAAAGGTGGAAGTCATGCGCTCTCAGGTGCCAATGATGGGGCCCCGTTAACACTAGAAAAGGAAGAATGGCTTTCTGTCCTGGCACCGTTTAACTTGCAGGAATCCTCGTCCGTCTGGAATTCTGGGCTGAAAAACAGAAATTTTCAGTAAACGCACGTGGCACGAACCGTGGAGCTTTCCGCCTAGAGAAAAGGTGGCAACCTTGGGGTGTCAGGTTCCAATGATGGGCCCCTATTAGCACTAGAAAAGGAACAATGGCTTTCTCTCCTGGCACCTTTTCCCTGGGAAGAATTTTCTCTCGTCTTGAATTCTGGCCAGAAAAACAGAAATTACCTAGACCCGCCCGTGGCACGTCCCATGGAGCTTTGCGCCTAGAGAAAAGGTGGCAGCCTTGGGGTGTCAGGTGCCAATGATGTGGCCCCATAAACCCTAGAAAAGGAACAATGGCTTTCTCTCCCGGCACCTTTTCCTTTGAAGGAACCTTCAAAGATCTGGAATTCTGGGCTGAAAAACGGCACTTTTCACGGACCTGCACATGGTACGCACTGTCGAGCTTTGCGCCCAGGGAAAAAGTTGCAGCCTTGGGCTCTCAGGTGCCAATGATGGCGCCCCATAAACTGTAGAGAGGGAACAGTGGCTTTCTGCCCTGGCACCTATTCCCTGGGAGGAATCTTCGTCCATCTGGAATTCTGGGCTGAAAAACAGCACTTTTAACGGGCCCGCACGTGACACGCACCGTCGACCTTTGCGCCCAGGGAAAAGGTGGCAGCATTGCGCTTTCAGGTTCCAATGATGGGGCCCCATTAACACTAGAAAAAGAACAATGGCTTTCTGTCCTGGCACCTTTTCCCTGGGAGGAATCTTCGTCCGTCTAGAATTCTGGGCTTAAGGACGGCACTTTCCTGGACCCACACGTGGCACGCACAGTTGAGATTTGTTCCCAGGGAAAACGTGGCAGCCTTGGGCTCTCAGGTGCCAATGATGGGGCTTCAATAACCCTAGAAAAGGAACAATGGCTTTCTGACCTGGCGCCTTTTCCTTGGCAGGAATCTTCGTCTGTCTTGAATTCTGGGCTGAAAAACGGCACTTTCCCGGAATGGAACGTGGCATGTACCGTGGAGCTTTGCGCCCAGAGGAAAGGTGGAAGTCTTGGGCTCTCAGATGCCAATGATGGGGCCCCGTTAACACTAGAAAAGGAAGAATGGCTTTCTGTCCTGGCACCTTTTAACTTACAGGAATCCTCATCCGTCTCGAATTCTGGGCTGAAAAACAGAAATTTTCAGTAATCGCACGTGGCACGAACCGTGAAGCTTTGCGCCTAGAGAAAAGGTGGCAACCTTGGCGTGTCAGGTTCCAATGATGGACCCCTATTAGCACTAGAAAAGGAACAATGGCTTTCTCTCCTGGCACATTTTCCCTGGGAAGAATTTTCTCTCGTCTTGAATTCTGGCCAGAAAAACAGAAATTACCTAGACCCGCCCGTGGCACGTCCCGTGGAGCTTTGCGCCTAGAGAAAAGGTGGCAGCCTTGGGGTGTCAGGTGCCAATGATGTGGCCCCATAAACCCTAGAAAAGGAACAATGGCTTTCTCTCCCGGCACCTTTACCTTTGAAGGAACCTTCAAAGATCTGGAATTCTGGGCTGAAAAACGGCACTTTTCATGGACCTGCACATGGTACGCACCGTCGAGCTTTGCGCCCAGGGAAAAGGTAGCAGCATTGCGTTCTCAGGTGCCAATGATGGGGCCCCATTAACACTAGAAAAAGAACAATGGCTTTCTGTCCTGGCACCTTTTCCCTGGGAGGAATCTTCGCCCGTCTAGAATTCTGGGCTTAAGGACGGCACTTTCCTGGACCCACACGTGGCACGCACAGTTGAGATTTGTTCCCAGGGAAAACGTGTCAGCCTTGGGCTCTCAGGTGCCAATGATGTGGCTTCAATAACCCCAGAAAAGGAACAATCGCTTTCTGACCTGGCGCCTTTTCCTTGGCAGGAATCTTCGTCCGTCTTCAATTCTGGGCTGAAAAACGGCACTTTCCCGGAATGGAACGTGGCATGTACCGTGGAGCTTTGCGCCCAGAGGAAAAGGTGACAGCCTTGGACTCTCAGCTGACAATGATGGGGGCCGAATAACACCAGAAAAGGAACAATTGCTTCCTGTGCTGGCGCCTTTTCCCTGCCAGGAATCTAGGTCCCTCTGGAATTCTGGGCTGAAAAACAGAAATTTTCAGTACACGCACATGGCACGAACTGTGGAGCTTTGCACCCAGGGAAAAGCTGGCAGCCTTGGGGTGTCAGGTTCCAATGATGGGGCCCCGTTAACCCTAGAAAAGGAAAAATCACTTTCTGTCCTGGAACCTTTTCCCTATCAAGAACCTTCGTCCATCTTGAATTCTGGGCTCAAATACGGCCATATCCCTGACCTGCAGATTGCACGCCATGTCAAGCTTTGCGTCCAGGGAAAACGTGGGAGCCTTCGGCTTTCAGGTGCCAATGATGTGGCCCCATAAACCCTCGAAAAGGAACAATGGCTTTCTGCCCTGGCACCTTTTCCCTGGCAGGAATCTTCGACTGTCTGGAATTCTGGGCTGAAAAATGGCACTTTTCCGGACCCGCACGTGGCACGCACCGTCGAGCTCTGCGCCCAGGGAAAAGGTGGCAGCCTTGGGCTCTCAGGTGCCAATGATGGGGCCCCATTAACCCTAGAAAAGGAAAAATGGCTTTCTGTCCTGGCACATTTTCCCGGGGAGGAATCTTCGTCCGTCTGGAATTTTGGGCTGAAAAATAGCACTTTCTTGGACCTGCACGTGGCACGCACCGTTGAGCTTTGCGCCCAGGGAAAAGGTGGGAGCCTTGGGCTCTCAGGTGCCAATGATGGGGCCCCATTAACCCTAGAAAAGGAAAAATGGCTTTCTGTCCTGGCACCTTTTCCCTGCCAGGAATCTTCATCCGTCTGGAATTCTGGGCTGAAAAACGGCACTTTCCTGGAACGGTATGTGGCGCGTACCGCGGAGCTTTCCGCCCAGAGGAAAGGTGGAAGTCTTGGGCTCTCAGGTTCCAATGATGGGGCCCCATTAGCACTAGGAAAGAAACAATCGGTTTCTCTACTGGCACCTTTTCCCTGCCAGGAATCTTCGCTCGTCTTGAATTCTGGGCTGAAAAACAGAAATCTCCTCGACCCGCCCGTGGCACGTACCTTGGACCTTTGCACCTAGAGAAAAGGTGGCAGCCTAAGGGTGTCAGGTGCCAATGATGTGGCCCCATAAACCTTAGAGAAGGAACAATGGCTTTATCTCCTGCCACCTTTTCCCTGGGAGGAGTCTTCGTCCGTCTGGAATTTAAGGCTCAAATACGGCCATATCCCGGATTTGCAGATTGGACGCCCTGTCGAGCTTTGCGCGCATGTGAAAGGTGGCAGCCTTGGTCTTTCAGGTACCAATGATGAGGACCCATTAACACTAGAAAAGGAACAATGGCTTTCTGTCCTGGCACCTTTTCCCTGACAGGAATCTTCGACTGTCTGGAGATCTGGGCTGAAAAACGGCACTTTCATGGACCCGAACGGGGCACGAACCGTGGAGCTTTGGGTCCACAGATAAGGTGGGAGCCTTGGGCTCTCAGGTGCCAATGATGGGGCCCCATTAACCCTAGAAAAGGAAAAATGGCTTTCTGTCCTGGCACCTTTCCCCTGCCAAGAATCTTCATCCATCTGGAATTCTGGGGTGAAAAAGGGCACTTTCCCGGAACGGCATGCGGCATGTACCATGGAGCTTTGCGCCCAGAGGAAAGGTGGAAGTCTTGGGCTCTCGGGTGTTAATGATGGGGCCCTGTTAACACTAGAAAATGAACAATGGCTTTCTCTCCTGGCACCTTTTCCCTGGGAAGAATCTTCGCTCATTTGGAATTCTGGGCTGAAAACCAGAAATTTCCTAGACCCGCTCGTGGCACGTACCGTGAAGCTTTGCGCCTAGAGAAAAGGTGGCAGCTTAGGGGTGTCAGGTGCCAATGATGTTGCCCCATAAACCTTAGAAAAGGAACAATGGCTTTCTCTCCCGGCACCTTTTCCTTGAGAGGAATCTTCGTCGGTCTGGAATTCTGGGCTGAAAAACGGCACTTTTCACGGACCTGCACATGGTACGCACTGTCGAGCTTTGCGCTCAGGGAAAAGGTGGGAGCCTTGGGCTCTCACGTGCCAATGATGGGGCCCCATTACCTCTAGAAAAGGAATAATCGCTTTCAGCCCTGGCACCTTTTCCCTGAAAGGAATCTTCGTCCGTCTGGAATTCTGGGTTGAAAAACGGCACTTTCCCGGACGCACACGTGGCACGAACCGTGGAGCTTTGCGCCCAGAGATAAGGTGGTAGCCTTTGGGCGTCAAGTTCCAGTGATGGGGAAACATTAACCCTAGAAAATGAACAATGGCTTTCTGTCCTGGCACCTTTTCTCTGGCAGGAATCTTCGACTGTCTGGAATTCAGGGATGAAATACGGCACTTTCCCGGACCTGCACGTGGCACGCACCGTCGAGATGTGCGCCCAGGGAAAAGGTGGCAGCCTTGGGCTCTTGGGTGCCAATGATGGGGCCCCGTTAACACTAGAATAGGAAGAATGGCTTTCTGTCCTGGCACCTTTTCCCTTGCAGGAATCCTCGTCCGTCTGGAATTCTGGGCATAAAAAAAGAAATTTTCAGTACACACACGAGGCGCGCACCGTCGAGCTTTGCGCTCAGAGAAAAGGTGGCAGCATTGCACTCTCAGGTGCCAATGATGGGGCCCCGTTAACCCTAGAAAAGGAAGAATGGCTTTCTGTCCTGGCACCTTTTCCCTGGGAGGAATCTTCGTCCGTCTGGAATTCTGGGCTGAAAACCGGCACTTTTCACGCACCTGCACGTGGCACGCACCGTCAAGCTTTACGCCTAGAGAAAAGGTGGCAGGCTTGGGCTCTCCGGTGCCAATGATGGGGCCCCATTAACTCTAGAAAAGGAAGAATGGCTTTCTGTTCTAGCATGTTTTCCCTGGGAGGAATCTTCGTCTGTCTGGAATTCTAGGCTGAAAAAGAGAAATTTCTCGGACCCGCACGTGGTACGCACTGTCGAGCTGTGCGCTCAGGGAAAAGGTGGCAGCCTTGGGATCTCAGGTGCCAAAGATGGGGCCCCATTAACCCTAGAAAAGGAGCAATGGCTTTCTGTCCTGGCACCTTTTCCCTGGGAGGAATCTTCTTCAGTCTGGAATTCTGGGCTGAAAAACAGCACTTTCTTGGACCTGCACGTGGCACGCATTGTTGAGCTTTGCGTCCAGGGAAAAGGTGGGAGCCTTGGGCGCTCAGGTGCCAATGATGGGGCCCCATTAACCCTAGAAAAGGAACAATGACTTTCTGTCCTGGCACCTTTTCCCTGCCAGGAATCTTCATCCATCTGGAATTCTGGGCTGAAAAATGGCATTTTCCTGGAACGGTATCTGGCGCGTACCGTGGAGCTTTGCGCCCAGAGGAAAGGTGGAAGTCATGCGCTCTCAGGTGCCAATGATGGGGCCCCGTTAACACTAGAAAAGGAAGAATGGCTTTCTGTCCTGGCACCTTTTCCCTTGCAGGAGTCCTCATCCGTCTGGAATTCTGGGCTGAAAAACAGAAATTTTCAGTAAATGCACATGGCACGAACCGTGGAGCTTTGCGCCTAGAGAAAAGGTGGCAGCCTTGGGGTGTCAGGTTCCAATGATGGGCCCCTATTAGCACTAGAAAAGCAACAATGGCTTTCTCTCCTGGCACCTTTTCCCTGGGAAGAATTTTCTCCTGTCTTGAATTCTGGCCAGAAAAACAGAAATTACCTAGACCCAACCCTGGCACGTCTTGTGGAGCTTTGCGCCTAGAGAAAAGGTGGCAGCCTTGGGGTGTCAGGTGCCAATGATGTGGCCCCATAAACCCTAGAAAAGGAACAATGGCTTTCTCTCCCGGCACCTTTTCCTTTGGAGGAACCTTCAGCCATCTGGAATTCTGGGCTGAAAAACGGCACTTTTCACGAACCGTGGAGCTTTACAGCGAGATAAAAGGAGGCAGCCCTGCGGTGTCAGCTGCCAACGATGGGGCCCAATTAATACTAGAAAAGGAACAATCGCTTTCTGTCCTGGCACCTTTTCCCTGGGAGGAATCTTCATCCGTCTTGAATTCTGGGCTGAAAAACGGCAATATCCCAGACCCTCATGTGGCAGGAACAGTAGAGTCCTGCGCCCAGAGAAAAGGTTTCAGCCTTGGGCTCTCAGGTGCCAATGATAGGGCCCCATGAACACTAGAAAAGGAACAATCGCTTTGTGTCTTGTCACCTTTTATTTGGGAGGAATCTTCGTCCGTCTTGAATTCTGGGCTGAAAAACGGCAATTTTCCAGACCCTCAGGTGGCATGAACCGTGGCGCTTTGCACCCAGAGAAAAGATGGCAGCCTTAAACTCATATATGCCAATGCTGGGGCCCCATTAACACTAGAAAAGGAGTGATCACTTTCTGTCCTGACACCTTTTATTTGGGAGGAATCTTCGTCCGTCTTGAATTCTCGGCTGAAAAATATCGATTTCCCGGACCCACGCGTGGCAGCAACCGTGGAGATTTGCACCCAGAGAAAAGGTGGCAGCCTTGGGCTCTCACGTGTCAATGATGGGGGCCCATTAACACTAGAAAAGTAACAATTGCTTTCTGTCCTGGCACCTTTTCCCCTGGGAGGAATCTTCATCCGTCTTGAATTCTGGGCTGAAAAAGGGCAATGTCCCAAACCCTCATGTGGCAGGAACCGTGGAGCTCTGCGCCCAGAGAAAAGGTTTCAGCCTTGGGCTCTCAGGTGCCAATGATGGGGCCCCATTAACACTAGAAAAGGAACAATCGCTTTCTGTCCTGGCACCTTTTCCCTGGGAGGAATCTTCATCCGTCTTGAATTCTGGGCAAAAAACCGGCAATTTTCCAGACCCTCACGTGGCATGAACCATGGAGCTTTGCGCCCAGAGAAAAGGTGGCACCCTTGGGCTCTCAGGTGCCAATGATGGGGCCCCATTAACACTAGAAAAGGAACAATCGCTTTCTGTCCTGGCACCTTTTCCCTGGGAGGAATCTTCATCCGTCTTGAATTCTGGGCTGAAAAAAACGGCAATTTTCCAGACCCTCATGTGGCATCAACCATGGAGCTTTGCACCCAGAGAAAAGGTGGCAGTCTTGGGCTCTCACGTGTCAATGATGGGGCCCCATTAACACTAAAAAAGGAACAATCACTTTTTGTCCTGACACCTTTTATTTTTGCAGGAATCTTCGTCCGTCTTGAATTCTCGGCTGAAAAATGTCGATTTCCCGGACCCACACGTGGCAGCAACCGTGGAGATTTGCACCCAGAGAAAAGGTGGGAGTCATGGACTATCAGGTGCCAATGATGGGGTCCCATTAGCACTAGAAAAGGAACAATTGCTTTCTCTCCTGGCACATTTTCCCTGAAACGAATATTCATCCGTCTTGAATTCTGGGCTGAAAAACGTTAATTTCCTGGAGCTGCACATGGCACAATCCTTGGAGCTTTGCACCCAGAGAAAAGGTGGCAGCATTGGGCTCTCACGTGTCAATGATGGCGCCCCATTAACACTAGAAAAGGAACAATCGCTTTCTGTCCTGGCACTTTTTCCCCTGGGAGGAATCTTCGTCCGTCTTTAATTCTGGGCTGAAAAACGGCAATTTTCCAGACACGCACGAGGACAGAACCGTGGACCTTTGCACCCAGAGAAAAGGTGGCAGCCTTAAACTCTCCAGAGCCAATGATGGGGCACCATTAACACTAGAAAAGGAAGAATGACTTTCTCTCTTGCCACCTTTACCCTGGGAGGAATCTTCGTCCGTCTTGAATTCTAGGCTGAAAAATTTCAATTTCCCGGTGCCGCACGTGGCAGCAACCGTGGAGCTTTGCACTCAGAGAAAAGATGGCAGCCCTAAACTCTCAGGTGCCAGTGCTGGGGCCTCATTAAAACTAGAAAAGGAACAATCGCTTTCTGTCATGTCACCTTTTATTTGGGAGGAATCTAAGTCCATCTTGAATTCTGGGCTGAAAAATGTCAATTTCCCGGAGCCGCACGTGGCAGCAACCGTGGAGCTTTGCACCGAGAGAAAAGGTGGCAGCCTTGGGCTCCCAGGTGCCAATGATGGGGTCCCATTAACACTAGAAAAGCAACAATTGCTTTCTGTCCTGGCACCTTTTCCCTGGGAGGAATCTTCGTCCGTCTTGAATTCTGGGCTGAAAAAGGGTAAGTTCCCGGAGCCGCACGTTGCATGAACTGTGGAGCTTTGCACCCAGAGAAAAGGTGGCAGTCTTGGGCTCTCACGTGTCAATGATGGGGCCCCATTAACACTAAAAAAGGAACAATCACTTTTTGTCCTGACACCTTTTATTTTTGGAGGAATCTTCATCCGTCTTGAATTCTCGGCTGAAAAATGTCGATTTCCCGGACCCACACGTGGCAGCAACCGTGGAGCTTTGCACCCAGAGAAAAGGTGGCAGCCTTGGGCTCTCACATGTCAATGATGGGGCCCCATTAACACTAAAACAGGAACAACTGCTTTCTGTCTTGGCACCTTTTTCCTGGGCGGAATCTTCATCCGTCTTGAATTCTGGCCTGAAAAATGGCAATTTCCCGGAGCCACACATGGTACAAACCGTGGAGCTTTTTACCCAGAAAAAGGTGGGAGCCATGGACTATCAGGTGCCAATGATGGGGTCCCATTAACACTAGAAAAGTAAAAATTGCTTTCTGTCCTGGCACCTTTTCCCCTGGGAGGAATCTTCATCCGTCTTGAATTCTGGGCTGAAAAAGGGCAATTTCCCAAACCCTCATGTGGCAGGAACCGTGGAGCTCTGCGCCCAGAGAAAAGGTTTCAGCCTTGGGCTCTCAGGTGCCAATGATGGGGCCCCATTAACACTAGAAAAGGAACAATCGCTTTGTGTTTTGACACCTTTTATTTGGAAGGAATCTTCGTCCGTCTTGAAGTCTCGGATGAAAAATGTTGATTTCCCGGAGCCGCACATGGCATGAACCGTGGAGCTTTGCACCCAGAGAAAAGATGGCAGCCCTAAACTCTCAGGTGCCAGTGCTGGGGCCTCAGTAAAACTAGAAAAGGAACAATCGCTTTCTGTCATGTCACCTTTTATTTGGGAGGAATCTTAGTCCGTCTTGAATTCTGGGCTGAAAAATGTCAATTTCCCGGAGCCGCACGTGGCAGCAACCGTGGAGCTTTGCACCGAGAGAAAAGGTGGCAGCCTTGGGCTCCCAGGTGCCAATGATGGGGTCCCATTAACACTAGAAAAGCAACAATTGCTTTCTGTCCTGGCACCTTTTCCCTGGGAGGAATCTTCGTCCGTCTTGAATTCTGGGCTGAAAAAGGGTAAGTTCCCGGAGCCGCACGTTGCATGAACTGTGGAGCTTTGCACCCAGAGAAAAGGTGGCAGTCTTGGGCTCTCACGTGTCAATGATGGGGCCCCATTAACACTAAAAAAGGAACAATCACTTTTTGTCCTGACACCTTTTATTTTTGGAGGAATCTTCATCCGTCTTGAATTCTCGGCTGAAAAATGTCGATTTCCCGGACCCACACGTGGCAGCAACCGTGGAGCTTTGCACCCAGAGAAAAGGTGGCAGCCTTGGGCTCCCACATGTCAATGATGGGGCCCCATTAACACTAGAAAAGGAACAACTGCTTTCTGTCTTGGCACCTTTTTCCTGGGCGGAATCTTCATCCGTCTTGAATTCTGGCCTGAAAAATGGCAATTTCCCGGAGCCACACATGGCATGAACCGTGGAGCTTTTTACCCAGAAAAAGGTGGGAGCCATGGACTATCAGGTGCCAATGATGGGGTCCCATTAACACTAGAAAAGGAGCAATCGCTTTCTGTCCTGGCACCTTTTCCCTGAAAGGAATCTTCATCTGTCTTGAATTCTGGGCTGAAAACCGATAATTTCCCGGACCTGCACGTGGCATGATCCGTGGAGCTCTGTGCCCAGATAAAAGGTTTCAGCCTTGGGCTCTCAGTTGCCAATGATAGGGCCCCATTAACACTAAAAAAGGAACAATCGCTTTCTGTCCAGGCACCTTTACCCTGGGAGAAATCTTCATCCGTCTGGAATTCTGGGCTGAAAAATGGCAATTTCCTGGAGCCGCAAGTGGCATGAACCCTGGAGCTTTGCACTCAGAGGAAAAGGTGGCAGCCTTGGGGTGTCAGGTGCCAATGATGGGGCCCCATTAACACTAGAAAAGGAACAATCGCTTTCTGTCCTGGCACCTTTTCCCTGGGAGGAATCTTCATCCGTCTTGAATTCTGGGCTGAAAAACGGCAATTTCCCGGACCCACACTTGGCATGAACCGTCGAGCTTTGCGCCCAGAGAAAAGGCGCAGCCTTGGGCTCTCAGGTGCCAATGATGGGGCCCCATTAACACTAGAAAAGGAGCAATCGCTTTCTGTCCTGGCACCTTTACCCAGATCCTCAGGAGTCACTATAGAAGACCTGACATCTGGCAGGCTGTTGTGCTCCATGACAAAAAGCCCTGGATGGGAGGACAGGGAGGTGCCAGGTAAGGCAGAGCATGGAGAGACCCCATGCCATGCACCTCAGCACATAGGGCCTCCTGGTGGGAAGAGGGAGTCATCATGCTGCCTGTGTTTGCACTGACTTCACTGCTTCCTGCCTCTGCCAGGGTCACTGCTCTCATCTCTGAACTTGGCCTGTGTCTTAACTCGAGGACCAGGCGGCCGCCACCACTTATGTAGATCCGGATGATCTGCATCCGGGCCTAGGGCGTGCTGTTCGTCTGGGGCACAGGCACTGGGGAGCACACACAGCACACCCTTCCCTGGGTGGGCCCTGCCAACCCCTTGAGCACTGGGGTGAGCTCCAGAAGGTGTGGTTTGATTGGGATCATCCTCCCGTGAGCCACATAGACATTTCCTCCATTATCCATATGCTCTACTCTGAGGACCCCCAGTGCTTGGAGGGATGTGGTTTCACACACATGTGGTCCTCATAATCCCAGGGGGCTGGTGAAGAGCTGCACTCCCCACTTCTCCAGGCTCATACCTGTTGGGATGCTCCTTGTGATTGACATCCAGGTACTTGAGTGTGGCAATGAAAGACTGTGCCTGGAATCCTCTGGCTGTCCCTGCAACCACAGGAGTGTGACAAATGGCACTGTCTGTGCCTATGGTCACCTCTTTGCTCCTCAGGGGAGTCCCCACATGGCCAGCCTTGTCCACAGCCTTGGCCACACAGCGCACAGGGAACTGCCGGCTGAAGGAAATGCTGTCCAGCACCTGGGGGAGCGAGGAGGGAGAAACAAGTGCTGCTTTCAGCAGGCTCAGAGAAGAAGAGTGCTAAAAAAAAAACCACCCAAAAAATCCCCGAGGAAGCACCAGGCCAAGCCCCTCGTCCAAGGAAAGTTTAGCCTTTGATGCCTGTGCTCCTGCAGCTCCACTGTGTTGGTACCTTATGGTTGATGCTTGTCAAAGGGGTGTTGCCGGTGACGGTCTCGAAAGGCGACCTGGCTCTGTTCCCATCCATGGGAGCTGCCACTTCCTAGCTGAGTTGGACCAAGGGTTGGACTTGATGATCTTGGAGGTCTTTTCCAACCCAATCCATTCTAAGATTGTATGATATGTGCACATGGACAGGGACAAAGACTGTAAAGAGTTAAGGTTTCAGTTCAGGGGGAATGAAGACATTTAAATGCTTAAATCACTGTAAAGATTATCAGCATTATAATGTGTAGGTCTTGGTATTAAACCATCTTATACAACAGAATTTGAAGAATATGTTGGGTGGGTGTTTTCCACACGGAGAACACTTTCACTCACTTGTCTGAGGATCTCTCCTGTCACTTGAATCACAAGCTCCTCCACAGTGGCCTCTGAGGTGCTGTGCAGAAACAGCAAATCTCTTTTCAAAGCCAGGAAGTTTCCATTCAAGGTCTCAGTCTGTGCTTTTCTTCTCACACCTTTCTCTTTGTGGTGGGCTGACTCCAGCCACTATCCAAGCACCCACACTGCCACTGGATCACTCCCCTCCCCACACTGGGACGGGGAAGAAAGTAGGAACACAAAATCCCAGAAATGACTGGAGGAAAAGACATACATGTAATACAGAAAAAGACAGAACTCTGAATGGCACCAGCATAAACAAACTGAAAATAAAACCTGGTGTGCCCAGTTCCTCGCAAACAACATGAAAATAACACAAAATTTAAGCATAAACATAAAACCTAAATACTAGCAAAAATTCACATTAGAATTGGCCATGACAAGAAGTTCTGGCTTGGAAACATCTCATTTGAAATACCTGACCACATAAATATTTAAAGCATGTTAACCAGCTGAATATAAACATCAGTAAAGAAATAAACATTGTGTCTTAGTATACCAAGCACCAAATAAACCCCAAAGTGCAAAAAGTTAAAGAATTATTTCATGCAGTTTTGCAATCTGTAAAATTAGACTTTAGATATGATCCAGCTCTATCACCTACTAAGGAATTTTCTAGCCTGATAATCTGCAATATTGGAAATATGCAAAATTTCCCTTTTTGCCCTTAAAATAGAGTTGTGGATGTTCCATAGAAACCAAACCCAGAGCCTATCCAAAAATATCATAATAGTGCACAATATCTATTTATTTTCACGCAATGTCAGGAAAACGGCATCAAAATATTCAGGGGCTTGGCACAGAACTCTTAGAATTTGCACTTAAAATGAACACTGCTTCCTTTTCCCACTGTAATAAATTCCTCAGTAACAATTAGAAATAAAAAATGGCATCAAAGCAACCTCATAGTACTGCTGCTAAAATAACAGAAAGCTCACACAGAACACTCCTGCAATGAAAGCAGCTTTATTAATGTTAATTAAAGTCATTTGGTACTCACTGAATCCAGTTTCTAACCCCAGAATAAATCAACAGCATCCCTCCTGCCCCATTCCCTCAGCAGCACATTCCTTCAGAAGGAGACAGGACTTAGAATTCCCTTGTTAGTACATTTTACATTCCCATAAATCAGGTAAAAAAACCCCAACCCAACACCACAACAAGAATCATCCTTGTACCTGTACTGCGAGCTGGGATTTCAAACGTCACACCCATTTCAGATGAATTGCAGGTTTTTGAGTCCCATCTTCAGTAGCTTTGAGAAAGATGAGTTGTTTTGGCACTCAAGCCCACCCTGTATGCAGCACTGTTTGGATGCCTCGCTGGAATTAGCAGGGAGAAAAGCAGCAAAGGCTCCAAGATGCCCTCACCTTGTTATGTGCAGTGCTTTGGAACACAAAGCATGTTGTGCAGGACCTCCTGTCAGTGCAAATGGGTTCTGTAGGTGCCTCACCCCTCTTGCTTCTTCAAAAAAATCCTTCTGCCTTCCTTTTTAAGAGACTGTAGCTTAATTTATTTCCATGAACAAGCATCCTTCTTTAAATCTGAGTAAGAGCTGGTGGCTTTGGTCAGGAACACCAGAAAGTCTGATGCCTAAGGATTTTAAGGTGTATTTTGTGGATTTTTATAGGGCTATGTAAGTTGAATGAGCTTTGTTGTATTTCTCACTTTTTAGGTGGTGTTTAGAAGCCACTAAGCCCTTTCACACAAGTTTACCAAACACATGTTTTGAAGAACATCTGCAAGGACTCCAACTGGGACGAGATGGCTGATAGTCCAAACAGCAGCTCAGAGCCCTTGGAGGGGCTGCAAGGGGCAGTTCTGAGGAGCCCTGAGGGTGGGCACAGGGACATTGGTACCACGGGTCAGCTGTGGGTATCACATATATTGAGAGTTACAAGGCTGTAAGGTTTGGCTGCTGCTCTGGCTGAGGGTCTGGCACACGCTTTTGGTGTGCACCTTGGCACCTTCTAATAAAGAACTCCTTTACCCATCTATCCTGCTGATGTTGCCTTGAAAGTCTTTGCAGGGTATTTATTGAGGCATCGCTTGGATAACAATTAAGGCGGACTCTGTGCCTACAGGTCTGGCCCCATGTGCGCTATTGGTGGTGATGTCATACAGGTCTCTCCCCACTTGCACCACAGTGGTGACATCATACAGGTGTGTCCTCACTTGCACTACAGTGGTGACATCATACAGGTCTGGCCCCACTTGCACCACGGTGGTGACATCATACAGGTGTCTCCTCACCTGCACCACAGTGGTGACATCATACAGGTGTCTCCTCACTTGCACCACAGTGGTGACATCATAAAGGTTTCTCCTCACTTGCACAATGGTGGTGATGTCACACAGGTGTCCTCTCACTTACACCACAGTGGTGACATCATACAGGTCTGGCCCCACGTGCACTATTGGTGGTGATATCATACAGGTCTCTCCCCACTTGCACCACAGTGGTGACATCATACAGGTCTCTCCCCACTTGCACCACAGTGGTGACATCATACAGGTCTGGCCCCACGTGCACTATTGGTGGTGATATCATACAGGTCTATCCCCACTTGCACCACAGTGGTGACATCATACAGGTCTGGCCCCACTTGCACCACAGTGGTGACTCATACAGGTCTCTCCTCACTTGCACCACAGTGGTGATGTCATGCAGTTCTGGCCCCACAAGCATCACGGTGGTGACATCATGCAGGTCTCTACTCACCTGCACAATGGTGGTGATGTCATACAGGTGTCTCCCCACATGCACCACAGTGGTGACATCATGCAGGTTTCTCCTCACTTGCACAATGGTCGTGATGTCATACAGGTGTCTCCCCACATGCACCACAGTGGTGACATCATGCAGGTTTCTCCTCACTTGCACAATGGTCGTGATGTCATACAGGTGTCTTCTCACTTACACCACGGTGGTGATGTCATACAGGTCTGGCCCCACGTGCACTATTGGTGGTGATATCATACAGGTCTCTCCCCACTTGCACCACAGTGGTGACATCATACAGGTCTCTCCCCACTTGCACCACAGTGGTGACATCATACAGGTCTGGTCCTGCTTTCACCATACTGGTGATATCATACAGGTCTGGCCCCACTTGCACCACAGTGGTGATGTCATACAGGTGTCTCCCCACTTTCACCACAGTGGTGACATCATACAGGTCTCTCCCCACTTGCACCACAGTGGTGACATCATACAGGTCTGGTCCTGCTTTCACCATACTGGTGATATCATACAGGTCTGGCCCCACTTGCACCACAGTGGTGATGTCATACAGGTGTCTCCCCACTTTCACCACAGTGGTGACATCATACAGGTCTCTCCCCACTTGCACCACAGTGGTGACATCATACAGGTCTTTCCTCATTTGCACCACAGTAGTGACGTCATACAGGTCTGGTGTGGTGATGTCACACAGACCCAGCCCAGCTCTGCTGCTGCCACCCCTGCCCTGAAGTTTCACAGAAAAAGCCCTTTAAGACACCAAACTGCCCAAACCATGTTACTGCAAACTCCACCAAGTCAGGGTTTGATCAAACAGCCTGAATTTCACCATCCATCAAGTCAGATTGTCACGAGCTGTTTTGAAATGTTTAATGAGCTTCTTTTGTTTTGAGATTTAACTTTACAAGGCAACTCCTCTCACTATCGTCAGCATCTCTCAATACAAAAGTCTTACAATGCTTTATTTGCTACAAAACTACGCCATGGAGATGGGGCTGGGGAGTTCCCTCCCTCTGCCAGCTGGTTTTTTTTTTTTCCAGGAGGGTTGTCCCTCAGCCTGCTGCACTCAAAGAATAAGTTACACAAGTTCTGTACATAATTACAGTCAGGAGTGTGCAGCTCTTTAATACACCACAGGTAAAGACCAGCAGGACAGAGAACTGCTACATAGGAAAGCTTTTTCTTGCAGATTTCAGAGGTTTATTTAACCATGAGTAAATCTGATATATCAGGGCACTGACATCCATCTTTCTTAGGCACTGACCCAGCAAGAATCACCCTGCAGAAAAAGCTGGCTCTTCTGCCAAACTGGTGCATCACTAAAAAAATGTTATGTAGCTCTCAAAGTCTTTAACAAATGTATAAAAATAATTATTTGCTCTTCTCGTGCTTACCTTCAAACACAGTTAAGTGTTTGACTAACTTCCTATTCTCTTTCTGCATTAGGTTCACTGCAGTATCACATCAGGCAGAAACTTCAAAACCTTAATTAGTCAAGTGGTACTCAACCAACTGGATATTTTAGCCTGAAACAAAAGAGTCTGAATACAACTCTAAAGAAAATAAAGACAGTTTGTACCACAGCAGCTCAAGCCAACTAACACCGAAGAGCTTTTCCATGGTGGGGGAAAAAAAGGTCACTATTTTAAGTTTTAGCAGAGGATATTCAGGGGAAACATCCTGTAAGCCCATGCTTTGTAAACACCTGTACAAATCCAGTGGCTTTGGAATGAATTTTCAAATCCTTGCTGTTCTGCAGGGCAGGGATTACCAGCTAAGACTATGAAAACAGGTGACTTTGACACGATGAGAGCAAGAGCACTGAAGGCTCCTGCATCAAGGACTTAAAACTGGGCATTATTTTGCATTTTATTACAAAGTTTATAGCATTACAGAGTCTAGCATGGCACAGTAAGTGACCTCGTTACAGTTGCAGTGTTTGTTTTTGCTTGGTACAAAAAAGCTGAAGAGCAGCATAACTGTTACACTGGATTGCAATGGGTTGGTTTCCTCTCAATAGGGATGAGGCAGAGACTTAAAATAAAAAGGCTGCATTTTTAAAATCTCTAAATATGTGCAAAACTCCTTTCAGTAGAGCATGTGTGTGCAATCTCCAAGGGTAAGTCCCAACCCCCAAACTGCTGATATTGCAACAGTCACAGGGAGGGTGAACTCTGGATGGCTACTCACGACTTTGGGGGTTCTTCCAGGAGTCCTCCCCACAGCTGCTGTTCTCTCCCCACTCTGCTTTGCATCCTTTTCAGCAGTGCATCAAGTACTGACATTCATAATTATTCCTCCTCCACCCCTGCCTCCAAAAAAATACTGGTCCATGATAGTTCCAATGAGCTTCCTTGAGGAATTCCAGTAAAGTCTCCATGAACAGATGAAACTGTTACAATGGATTTATGAGAGCAAATGCAATCTTGGGAGATGAAGGTCTGTGAAGAGCAGTATCTCTGTTGTCCTTAAGGACTTCAAAAGCTTTTACAAACACAGAACAAGGATTCTGATGTCGTTATGAGGCAAATCCCTTGGATTTTGATGCTTTAGCCTCAATGTGGGTTTGCTGCTCTCACATGTTGTAGGCAACATAAATAGGATCCAACTGATCAGCTAAAAATCCGTCTCTCAAGTGCATCCTTTGTTTCTCTCCACGGGAGTTGATGGGAATGACACCAGGGTCCACGATGACCACGACTCCCACAATGAGATAATGCTCCTCCAGGACCACGTTGGTCACCAGGGCCACCAGATCCAGCGCCTCCTGCTCCGAGCCCTCCAGCTCCACCACCACCACTAGCAAGTTTGTCCATGTAAACACAGCACTGTGGGCATGACACAGGTGTTAACAGGGAGAAAAAAATAGCTTCTAGTTATTAAAAGAGATTATTAAAAGAAAGACAAGACCACCTACAGCTTACAAGCAAACATGACTGGTATGTGTTGGTTTGATAATCATCCCTGCATTAAAACATACCAAGTGGTTAAGCAGAATAGTTTTGGGAAGGAAAAGTCTTGCTTCTCTGTGCTTTATGCTTTACAGTTTCTCTGGGCCATATTATTATTAGATCATATTAATTAGGTCTGAACATGAAGGGAAGTTCTGGCCAGGTGGGGGTTGGTCTCTTCTCCCAGGCACTCAGCAATAGGACAAGGGGGCACGATAGGCTCAAGCTCTGCCAGGGGAAATTGAAGTTGGAGATCAGAAAAAACTTGTTTGCAGAGAGAGTGCTCAGGCATTGGAATGGGCTGCCCAGAGAGGGGGTGGATTCCCCAGGCCTGGAGGTTTTTCAGCTGAGATTGGCTGTGGCACTGAGTGCCATGATCTGGTAAAGGGACTGGAGTTGGCCCAAGGGTTGGACTTGATGATCTCGGAGGTCTTTTCCAACCCAATCCATTCTATGATTCTATGATCACAGAATCAGCTGGGTTGGAAGAGACCTCTGAGATCATCAAGTCCAACCCTTAATCCAACCCCACTCTGATTACCAGATCATGGCACTCAGTGCTGCATCCAGTCTCATCTTAAAAACCTCCAGGGTTTTTTGGATACTTTGTGGATATTTTGTGGATAGTGTCTCCACTGAACGTGTAGATAGAAAAAACTCAAGGATTCTCCAGGACTGGCATTCACTAGGACCCAATGGGAATAATCCATGTTAGAACACCCCAGTCATGAATTCCTTGAGAGGTGTTTAGCCCACCCATGTGTGTCACATTCTGGCACAGCCAGGGACTGCTTTAGAAGAAAAAAAGGATACAGAAAAGGAATGCTGAGGTTCTTACCATTCTGCAATGCTCTTATGTGCCCTTATGACAGAGGTTTCTATGTCAATGGGATGGTACCTCATTCCTCTGAGCTCCAGGGTTTCATCCAAAGAGCCCACCACGTACAGGGCATCGTGTCTCTCTGCAACACAGAACACACATTTAAACACCATCGCACCTACATGGCCACGGGTATTGCTCATTCCTGACAGTCTAAAATGATCCAGCGCTTCCTATGGAAACGAGTCCATAACACACATCAAGCATTTGGAGAGAATGAAGAGCTCATGTAGCCCTTCTGCCTGTTGACTCCAAGCAACTGAAAACAGACTGAAAAGAATTTCTGGGTCATCCAGTTCTGTCCCTTCTCTCATATAATGTAATCTCAGTTCATAAATCCAACTGAAATCCACCATTAAAGCATCTTTTTGTCCCACTACTAAAATCCACTATTAAAGCATTTTTTAACCCACTATTCTTACCAGAGAACCTTTCTCCTCTGATTGACAGGAACACTTTTTGAATTCCCAAATTTAACTTTTTTTTTTCTTTTTAACACCAGCCTATACCCACTTGTCCTCATGGCAGCAAAATTCTACTCAGCTTCTCAAGCTCCCACAGTTTATAGGCAGTGAGAACAACTCTGTCCTCTCCCCAGGCTCAGCTTAGTCAGGTTAAATAAGCAAAGCTCTCCTAGACCCGTTTTGAAGGACACACTCTCCTGTTCACCCTGTAACTCTCTTTAGTTCAACTTTGGTTTTTAGTTTGCTAACTCTTTTATAATTCTGCTCAATCTTGTCACTGGCCATCAAAGCCTGCTGGGAAGGTGTATGTCATGCATATTGCTACATTAATTCACTGTATATATCCTCCAAATGCTGACAGACTAAAGGACGACTGACATTGTTCCACAGAGATAAAAATCTCTACGATATGTAATTTTTCAGAAAGTTACAAGCTACAAAAACTTGCTGTCATTATCCAGTGGCAGCAGTTGGGACACTGACACTACCCATGTAGGCACCATCATTTATTTAAGACCAACCACAGAAAACTGGCAATATACGTTTGCTAGTAAGTTAGAAGCATTCAAACTATCTTCCTTAGAATGTTCAGAGATTTATATATATATATATATATATACACATTATATATATAACAACCAAGAGTTAGATCTACTTAGTATTCTGTCTCAGCAGAAAATGTAAGCAGATGGAAGACAAACTGTGCCATTTTCCAAACTGAAACATCTTGGCTTAGACTGAAAAAAACCCCAAGATTAACAATTTACTGGAAAAATTATGGAGAAGTTTCTCCTTTAGATCTTTAACTTCTCAAAGGCTGGGAAAACACTGAGAAGTTTCTCCTCTAGACCTTTAACTTCTGAAAGGCTGGGATATCTCTGGTATCTGTGCATGTCGAACCTGCTGAATGAGGGAACAATTCCTGCTCAGTTCAGCACTCTCCTGTGATAGAAGTCAGGATAAACCTGAAGGACAGGCCACTCTTTGCTGGCCCAGCTGCCCCAAGGAGTTTCAGGCAGGTGTATTTGGAATTAAAAGTGTTGACATTTTGGTCTGTGTTTTTGTCATTGCCACCTGTGAAAAGATTTATCCTTTTCCTCCCAAGTTCTAGGGAACAAAAGCTGAGAGAGTGAAGGCTTTGTCCTTGAAGACAGAGTTTGCATAAACTAAAGTCACTTGGGTCTCTCCTATTGGTTGACAGCCTTTGGAGGAGAGCTGAGGGGGGGAGAGCAAGGAGGAAGAAAGAGAACAGAGCCTGGGACCTCTGTCTGGGCAGTGCTGGCCACACCTCCCTAGGTAGATGTCATCAGCAGGCTCAAAAAAAGGTGAGAGAGCTTGTGCTCTTGGTGTTGGTGGTTTTTTTCCCCAAAAAGACAGCAGGGACACCTGCTGTGTGCCAATGCCTAGAGGATGTAGCCCCTGCCTTGGGGGAGTGTCCTGAGTTGGTAGGACAAGTGGGGTGCTTACACATTTGGGCTTATTGCTTTAGTGTCTCTCCTTCTTTCTCTCCTCCTTCTCTTTGGCTTCCTGCTATTCAGTCACTCCTGTTAATAAAGATCCTGTGTTTTCTGAACGCTCAGCTGTGCCTGGGGTCACCATTTGTAGGGGTGAATGGGAGGTGCATTAATGACAGTCAGAAGAGGGTCCAGAACAGCAACATCAGAAGGCTTGAATTTAGAACTTGGCTTTATTTTCAGTTACAACTTCACCTTTTATCTACTCTTGTATATAACATGCCATCACACTATTGGTTAGTCAGTTCACCAGGCATACATGGAAAGAGCTTACTAGTTACAAGGTATCCCACATTCCACAGGTGGCTCTCTGCTCCTTAAGGGTGCACAGAATCATAGACAGAATCACATTCTGAGCTGGAAGGGACCCACAAGGATCATCGAGTCCAACTCTTAAGTCAATGGCCCATAGAGGGGATTGAACCCATGACCTTGGCATGATTACAACCAAGTTTTAACCAACTGAGCCAATCTCTCCAAACTGCTTTCCTTCAAGGACACACTCTGAACTTCTCCACATCAATCTCTTCATCAATTACCTCAGACATCAGGAGATCCACAAACACACTGTCACCCCAACCCTCTGTTGCAGCCCGATTCAGGTGGGTCTGGAGGACCACCTTACAGGTTTCGTTTTCACCTTAAAAGGACATGTTTCCAGCCTCAACCAATTGGAGTCAGACCACCGCACCTGGGGCGGGGTCACTTGAGGTCATATATACCTGTGTTTTTGAATAAACTTGGGATTTGCTTTACATCACATTGGTGTGTGCAGTCTCCACAGAGCAGGTCGGCAACAAATGGTGGACCCTGACGTGTCTCAGAACATGAAACCCACCTGCAGGTCTGCCTAGAACCTTAAGAAGTGACCTCCAAGAGCTGCTGAGCCCCAGTTTTTTTGGGTGCCTTCTGGAGAAGCCTGCGAGAGCTCCTGTCTCCCTTAAACTTGGGAGTTTTGTGTAGTGGCCCTGAGAGCTGCTGGAAGAACGTGGACTGAAGGAACCACGACCTTTGAACCGGTGAGTTAAAGAAACATGGGAAATTCCAACTCGACTAAAATGGACTTATTGCTTGATAAATTTGAAAAACTAGCTCGTGTTACATAAACAAACATTGAAAGACAAGCGTTACAGGAATTTTTGGATTGGTGTTTCACTCGAAGGCACCTAACAGATGCCAATTCCACGTTTTCCATAGAAGTGTGTGATAAAATTGGGGCAGATTTGTGGAATTTAGTGCAAACTGCACCCGAAGAATTTTTGCCGCACATTTCGTCATATGCAGCTATAAGGAAAATGCTGTTAGAGGTAGAATGAGCCCGTAAAAACCTCGATCTACCGGAGAGAAGGGAAAAAAGTCAGCTTCTACATAGCAGTTTTTCCCCTGAACATCCTTCTGCACCGCCGCTCGCAGAAACGCTGCCGCGGTACCCCTCTGCCACACCGCTGCCGCCTGCGGGACCCCCGCCGCGGTACCCACACGCGGCACCGCCCGCTCCCGCTCTGGAAAACCCGGCAAGACCACAGCAACCATGGAATCAAAGCTTTTCCACGTCGTTCGTCGCCGCAAAAAGCCAAGAAGTCGTCTTTGCACCACCTTACAACTACCAAGAAACAGCCTATGCACAGGAAATGGGACCACCGGCTGCCGCTGTAGAAGCGGCTGGACCTCAGCAGCAACCTTGGAACCCCACGAGACACGCCACAGAAAACCAAACCGTGAGTGAGTTTTATTTAAATCCTAACTCAGAGAAGGCGCGATGGGGAATGCCCTCAGCCGAGAGAGACATGTGGAGGGGGGGACAAACCCCGTGGAGTTTCTCTCCCCCTGTCCATCCACCTTCGGCGCCAGCTCCGCCGCCGCTGCCGCCAATGCCCTGCGGGTACCTCGGGGCTGGGGTCGCCCCGCCGCCGCGCTCCCCGCCGCCCCGCGAGTACGCCGGAGTCGCTCCGTTGTGGCAGGAGACTGTTGAAGCAGACATTCCAGCAGGGCTACAGCCGCCCGCCATAACCGTGTGGCCAGGAAAACAGAGAGACCACGTGATGCAAAGTCCGTGAAATCAAACAAAGGAACGGCGCGCCCTTACCACGAGGCGCCAGGACCGCCCAACCCCGCTCCCTACTGCCTGCCAATCACAGCGCATGCGCCAGGCGCGGGTCTGCCGCAGCCCGCAGGGGCCGGGGGCGGATCAGTTCCCGTGCCACCCCCACCACCTCCTGCGTGGATCGACTACGTCATGGAGAGGGGAGAGACTCCTCCCCAGTGGAGCGGAGCCCGCGGAGCTCCCCCTGAGCGTTCCCTTCACTGCGTGCCACCCACAGAGCAAGTGCCCCGAGAGCGAGTTCCCACAGCGCCAGTCGTGCAGGACACAAGCTCTGCAGCACCAGTGGGGACTCTCTCCCCGATAGCCGTGCGCTGCCCGCAGCTGCCAGCACCGGCACGGGAATCCCCCGTGCCGGTAGAGACTGCCCCTGCCCCGGCAACCTGGTACCTGCAGCCTCCGTCACCGACAGCCACACCCACCAGCTGTATCCCAGAATGGAGAGCAACAGACAAAGAAGCCTCTGTTTGGGACATGCTGGGGGGAGCTGGGAATCACGATGTAGTAAAAAAGGGATTTGAAAGATCCAAAAATGCTGCTTTAGCTGTCTTTTCTAACCTTCCTAGAACAGGGAAGCCTCTGGTAACTCAAAAGGCCATTTCAGAAGCCTTCACAGCTATTGTCAAGCCAGATGAAAAGCATCTAGCCACCATAATTCAAAGGGTAGTTAAATCCAGAGAGTATCTAAGTGTATCTCTTGCATTTGTAACTTGTCTTGTTGCTGTTACTAATCAAAATGTATGGATAATGCTTTCTCAACAGGAAAATCTAAAAACTTTCTGCTCAGATAACATAGTTAAAGCAGGAGAACCAAACAAAGTGTGCCTTATAGGAATACCTTATCATAACATCAAAGATTTCATTCCTTTTGGTATTGAGGAAGCAAAAGTGTCCTGCAGTAGTACTGGAGAAACCATAGCAGACATCATATGGCAATTGAATACTTCCTTAGAGAGAGATCCACAAGAGCTAAGGTTAGTAGAAGCTCTCCCTGGAAATGAGTCATGTGTTGAATTTCATCCTGTGCATTCCAGTGTATCTGAATAGTCAAACAAACACTGGTCACAGCAATATTTTCCTGTGGGAAACACAGATGTCACTCCTCATAATAAGAGTTACACCAATAGCAGTTGGTGTTGGAATGTTGTTGGTTCACAAAATACAAGTTACCCCAAAACAAGATTGGTTCACACAAAAGGTAACCAGAGAAGAGCGCTGTCTCCTGGGTATTTCTTAATTTGTGGTAATAGAGCATGGCCTGGAATACCTGCCCAGGTAAAAAGTGGACCTTGTTACTTAGGCCAGCTGATCAAATTTACACAATCAATACAAGAGCATGTTAAGTGGTCTAGTCCTCAAGCTGAGGAAAACACCATAGAACATTGGAGTGATACAAGAAATTTGCTAGCAGCAGTTTTCTCCCCAGTTGGTGTAGACAGAGCATTACGTTTAGTGCAAATGCTTAACTACTGGGTGCAGGAGCAACTAAACATAATTGCCAAAATGCTTAATGATTTCTCAACA
This sequence comes from Pithys albifrons albifrons, assembly GCF_047495875.1. NCBI lineage: Eukaryota > Metazoa > Chordata > Aves > Passeriformes > Thamnophilidae > Pithys > Pithys albifrons. Next base: position 39,608,965 of record NC_092465.1, on the reverse strand, counting down.
GATGCTGATAGGATAGAACAAGCAGTATTACAAAACAGAGAAGCCCTAAGATTCCAGTTGAAGATTAATGGTTACCAATGTGATGAGTTTAAAGGAGTATGTTCCACAGAACTAAGCAAACACTCCAAAGAAGTACAAGCAGTGAAAAATAATCCTGACAAGCTAACAGTTAACATTTCTCCTTTAAAGAAATGGGTTCATTCCCTGAGCCTAATAACCTGGCAAGAAGCAGCACTGATTCAAGGAGTATTGATCCTAGTTGTTATTATGATTTGTTTGATTGTTCTTATTTGCAGGACTAGTCATTAACTGTCCAATCAAACAAGAACAGTCCAGTTCAAGTTAGCATGTTGTTTAGCCTATATTTTAAACAGAATGTAAGTAATTATGTTTAGCCTTTGTGAATTTCCTCTGTGAATTCACACTTGTTTATTGCTTCAACAAGAGTGTATAAGGACTAAAAATCAAAGCTTCATTCTCAAACCTCTGTGATGGCCACACAGAGGTTCTGAGAATGGACCTTGAACATAAGGAGATTTAGTTCAGCTGGACTGAACTTGCTTCTTTGCTAAGTGAAGTCACTCTGCACTCTTGAACGCTTTGCACAAAATTTAATAAAATTTGTAGTTTGTTTACAGTGGTCTGTGCGGTGACGACTGCACAAAAAGACCACAATTTCACGCGTGAAAGAAAAGTTTCTTGTTTTGCACTAGTTGTAAGTTTGCAAATTCCAAACATACATGTCTTAGTCATGTATTGGTTTGTGTTAGTTTACAAAGGTTACTGTACCTCCTTCCAAAAGTCTATTTTGAAAAGAGAGGGGGAGGTAGGGATGTGTAACCTGCAAATACCCTGTTAAGTCTTGAATTAGCAAAATTTAAGACTTTCAAAATGTTATTTCTCAATTTTCAAAATTTTCAGCCTTTCTGCTCAAGTTGCAATATGCATGATGTGTATTATGTTGTTTGCATTTTTGCTTTGTTCTTTGAAACAAAAGGGGGAGATGTTGCAGCCCGATTCAGGTGGGTCTGGAGGACCACCTTACAGGTTTCGTTTTCACCTTAAAAGGACATGTTTCCAGCCTCAACCAATTGGAGTCAGACCACCGCACCTGGGGCGGGGTCACTTGAGGTCATATATACCTGTGTTTTTGAATAAACTTGGGATTTGCTTTACATCACATTGGTGTGTGCAGTCTCCACTAGCGCAGGTCGGCAACACCCTCAGCCTCACTTTTCCAGCAGCTGTAGAACCCACCCTGTAACACAGGCAGAAGGTTTGCCCTGAGAAGGAGCAAGGCTCATTTCCCAAACCACCTCTCCAAGTTTTAGGCTTGTTTGCTCAATCTTTATCACTAAGCATGTTCTGTTCTCTTTACCAGGACTTAAGTCATCACTGAGTTCGTTGTACCATAAACCAGAGGCAATAAATCAGGTGGTGGTAGACATATGAACAGAGCAAAATGGTAGCTAGCCAAGAATTTTTCTACTAGATTTGGCTGGGTCACCTATGAAAAGAAAGAAGCAAGCTGGGTTAAAATGAGGAAGACCTACTGAGACCCTTTTTGGGGGGATGAAGAACAGAAAGACCCCTCTCCCCAAAACTGATGCCAGAAGAAAACACCACCCCAACTCCACCTGGAATCAATATGTAATGAGATGTTGTAATCATTTGCATAATTGGCTGGATTTGATCCAGGCTTCCTTAGTAACCAGTTGTAACTAGGGAAATGGGCACTACATGAGTATGCCACACGTGTTTTCCACGTAACAAGGGAGGATGGACTAAAAGGGAGATAGGAAGTTTTTTTTTTTCCCCTTCCTTCTTCCGGCGAGGCTTGGGAGCAGAATGAACCCAGATGTTGGTCCCTTGTTCAGTTGGTTTTCCTCTTGGAGTTGGTGAGATTGTCTTTGCCAGTTTCCCTCCTTTTTAAAGTTTTTCATTGTATTTGTCTGTTTTGGTTTTGTTTTTGTCCCTCCTTATTCCTTGTTTCCCATTTCCTTTTTCCCTTTTCCCTGAGGGTCCCTAACAGTGTGTACAAATCGCATATGTAGTTGTAGATATTAGAAAATACATGTATATTTTGATTTGGTTCAGTTTCTTTTGAGTTCTTGCTTTCCTTTCAGTTTTTTTCCTTTGCTGGGAAAAGTTTTGGGAAGGAGGGGGGAAAGCAGTTCAGGCTTGGCAAAAGAGCTGGGCTAAACTGAGACAATAATGAGTGAGAAATGTTGTAATCACTCCTGTTCAAATGTATAAATTAGCCTGCTTTGACACCTGTTGGGCAAGAAGATTTTGCAGCATGAGCTGTCTCGCTTCCCTGCTCAGAAATAAATAACTTTGCTGCTCATGGAATACAAAACTTTCTCTTGGCAGTTCTTTTCTTGTGGCATTTTTTGCTATCAGCCTGTTATGGTTTGAGTTGGCAAAATGCCAACTGCCTGATACAGAGAGTCAAAGGGTCCACTCCCAGAGAAGAGGAGTGAGGGGAAAAAAAACAGAAATGAAGCTTTGAAATGGTGTGATTTTTATATTTACACAGAAAAGAATTTAAAGCAGAATATGATATAACACATATTGGAAAAAAATAACACCACCTTCACCCAAATCACCCAGCTAATAACCCAGATTCCAAACCACCCAAATCCCAGAAAACTTCCCAAAAACTCTTCCCGAGAAATCTCCCAGCAAGAGGGAGAGAAATTAACAGGAAAGTGTTCACCTCCCTAGATAAACAACAGCGCAGAACGGCCTAATCTCAGGAGTCAGGGCAGCAGGATCCTCTCCTGATGTAGTGGTTTGTCCTAGTTCAGCAGGAGGGACCAGCTAACCCTGTGTGGGGGTGATCAAAGCTGTGTATTCTACCCCCTCTATTCATTCCCCAAGGTCAATGGGCCATTAGCAGCAGCTGCCCAGGGAGCCATTATCACCTTCACACCCAGCCTGAGGGGGGCGGAGCTGCTAAGGGGCCATCAACAGCTCAACACCCCCTGGCTCCCAGAGTTAATCACCCATTGTGTGAGTCCCCACCCAGGGGGAGGGACTGAGTGCTCCCTGAGGGTACATAAGTGGTGGGTAAGAAGACCTCGGGAACCTCTCGTCGGATCCAGAGCAGCAGCAGGACCTCGACAGGAGGAGATCCCTGCTCTCGCCCAGACCACAGCCCTCGCCTGCACCAATAGGTTTTTCTTTTCCTTTTGCTCTGGATTTGGGGGAACCACAGGGGTCTCAGCACAAGGGCAAACAAACCCCCTTGGGTTTGTGCCCCAGGACACTGGGTTATACTGCTGGGGTTTTGTGAGTTGAAAGCAATTTCCCTTGTGTGTCAGTGTTGTTATTGTAATATTATTATTAAATTTTAGCTCTGACTTATAATCTCTCTCGTGGTGAGTTCCTTTCCCCTGCTGGTTCACCTTTAAACCAGCACATGGTTTTAGCTAGGCCTCAAATTGTCAGGCTCAGAGAATCTATGTGGATTGGGAGACAACTATCACCTGACTGGGTAACCAAAGAAGTATTTCATACCAGATGACACAAAATTAAGATATGGGGCAGCAGTGGGAGGTGTTAGTTCAGTTTCATCATGGCTGTACTAAGAGGAGGACGTCTTGCAGCTCCTCTATTGTGTTAGGCCCTGCTCCGGCTGCTGCTGCTTGCATTTTGTTTGAATTCAGGGAAGTAGAAATATTTTGTTGTTACACTTTGTTTTTCTTGCAGGGTGTCTTTTAGAGTGCTTATGGATCTAGAGTAATGGGTTTTGTACTAACTGGGGAGTGGGAGGTTATTTCTTGTTATACATAACTTGTGTAAGTGTGTGTTATATTGTAGTTTTCTCTTAATTTTCTCTTGTCAGTATAAATACATGTAGTTAGTTTCAGCATAAACCTGGTTTGAAGGTTTTTTTTTCCTCTCCCTCTTCTTTTTCCCTTGGCTGGTTGGGGGGAGGAGGAACCCTTTTCGCTCTGTGTAGACAGTTGGCGTTTTGCCAGCTCAACCCAAGACACCTGGTCAGAAGCCGGGATCGAAAGAGAGAGAAACTCCTCCTCCCTCTCTTATTATACCCCTTGACACTTCTTGATGATGTCAGATGATATGAAATACCTCTCTTTGGTTGCTTAAGTCAGGTGATGCCTGTCCCCTGCAATCTGTATCACATCCTTTGAGGTCTGCTAAAAACTGAGGCCTAAATGGGACATTACTGACTAAAGGCAAAAGTACCACACAGCTCTCACTCACCTCCACTGGCATCGGTGAGCTCCGTCCTGCGCAGGAAGCCCAGGTAGCCCGTGCGAGCCCACACGGTGTGGGTGTCCCCAAAGCTCAGGCGGGCGGTGAAGTGGTCGGTGTGCAGAGCCTCCTCCCCGTACACCGTGTAGTACCCGGCGGCGTTGTGGGGGCTGCTCACCCAGATCTGGGGCAGCAAACAGACACAAAGCTCAGTCAGTCCCACAGAAGCTTGGTTGGCCATATTGACTTGAAACATCTGTTTCACTGACAATTCTGACTGCTCCAAAAGGCCAGTTTTATTAAAATCATTAACTTCTGCCACAGAAAAAATGATCAGGGAGGAGGAGTAAAAAAGGAGGTTTATATACCTGTTGTTGGGGGACAGTAAAGTGAAAAAATGAACCAGGCATTTGGCTTACAGGAAGGGTGTCCTAGCTCAGCAGGTGGGACCAGTTTATCACTGTGTGGGTGTGACCAAAGCTGTGGATTCTCCACCCTCCATTCATTGCCCACCAACTGTTCCCAATGGCCCATTGGCAGCAGCTGCCCAGGACACACCTGACCACTCAGGCTGGGAGCTGGCTGGGAAAGAAGCCTGGCAGAGGAGATGGGAGAACTGCCCTGCAGGGAGTCCTTGGCACCTCCACACCCACCTGAGGGCTCAGCTCTGCTGATGGGCCAACAACGAGTCCAAAATCCCCCCTGTCTCCCAGAGTCAGATCCCCCAGTGTGGAACTCCCTGCCCTGGGGGAGGCACTGGGGGCTCCCACCTGCACCTGAGGGGATGGAATCTTGGGGGTTGAGACTTCTGGGACCACTCTTTGGATCCAGAGGAGGAGCAGAACCTCGATAGGAGGAGCCCACCACTCTCCACCAGACTGTGCTATCATCTGCACCAACAGGTTTGTCCCTTCCTTTTCCTTTGGACTTGGGGGAACCACATGGGGCTCAGCACAGGGGCCACCAAACCCCACTGTGTTTGTGCCCCAGGGGGCTGGATTAGACTGCTGGGTTTGTGGGTTAAACCCAATTTCTCTTTGTGCCATTGCATTTATTGCAATATTTTTATTATGTTGTAACTCTGGCATAATCTCTTTTGTGTTGGGTTCATTTCTCCTGCCAGTTTACCTTTAAACCAGCACATCCAGCTGCCAGGCAGACACAGACCAGTCACCTGGTGTCACCTGGTACTGGCAGGCTGTGGTTTGGCACAGGAGGGGCAAGCTAAGCCACAAAACACAGGTGTGTCAGCAGTGCCAGCTCTCTGTGGGGCTCATTCACGTGCCACACCAAGGCTGTCCCACTCAGGGGCAGGCACTTCTCTAACAGGAGATATTGATCTATCAAATCACTGCTGACAAACACAGTACACCAAAACTTTACCTCTCCTAAGTGCGAGTCTCCCAGAGGTCCCTTGGTTTCTGTGTGTGCTATGATGACCTTTACTCCTGGAAGAATCTTGGGTAAGAAGCACATAGAAGAAAAATTCATCAAAAGAAAAGTGAATAATGCAGAGCCACACAAGTCAAGAGTCTGTGCTTCCCTTGCTACTCCTCTCTGCACCACATATATCACCCACCTCCTACCAAGTTGTTTAATTTATTTAACCATTTTAACTCTCAGAGTTGGTTTCACATCTAGAAAATGACTTCCACATGAAGGCCTCTGATTTTTTCGATGATAGCCAGGTATCCTATTGCTTCACATCCTGTCCCTGGCTGCACTTTAACTTCACCTGATCATCTCATGCTCCCTCTGGTACCTCTCCTGGATTCACTGTGATCAGCAAAGTTTGTCCCAGGTATTCTGTCCTGGGATCCAGGTGGAGCAGCTCACTGCCCAGGTAAGGGCCATGAGCCCATAAGGAGGGTCATAACAATTTTAAACTGAAAGAGCAGGTGTAGGTGAGATGTTAGGAAGAAATTCTTCCCTGTCAGGGTGGAGTGGCCCTGGCACAGGTTGCCCAGAGATGTCTCATGCCTGGAAGTGTCCCAGGCCAGGCTGGACAGGGCTTGGATCAACCTGGGATAGTGGAAGGTGTCCCTGCCCATGGCAGAGGGGCGGGATGAGATCTCTAAAGTCCCTTCCAACCCAAACCCCTGTAGGATTCTGTGATTCCATGAGGAGGAGGGATCACTCTCACCTTCCCAGACTCCATGAGGGGCAGACTGTGTGGAGAGCCTCTCTCCACCAAACGCACCCTGAGAAAAGCAGAGGATACGTTTGTACAACACTTCAAGAACTCACACAGAAGTTAAAAAAGCATGTTCTACCATACCCACTGTTACCCCACCCTCAGCTGCACCGAGCAAGCTGTCAACCAAGCAATTATCCCCAGTTATTCCCAACACAGTAAGACAGTGTTGGGAGTTTCTAGATATCTTCAAGACTTCCCTATTGGCATCTCCACAGATCACATTTCTTTTAAGAACCTGTAACTGCTCTCTGAGAGATAAGTAACTTTCTCCAACAGAGCCCTAGGGTTGCAGTTTCAGCAGCATTTTAAATTCACCTTCTAAAAAAGGTTCTCCTGGACCTCTGCTTGTCACACTGAAGAGCATCAGGAGGAATTACAAGAAATAAAACAAGCAGCTCAACTGGAATGAAGTGACACAAAGAAGCCCAACTGGAAAAAAGTGACACAACACAGCCCAGGAAGGTGCAGGAATGGAGCTGGTTTGGCTTGAAGGAAAAAAACCACAAAGACTAAGGGAGACTCTAACTGTATTTTTTCCACATTCTGAGGGACAGTTAGAGAGCAGATGGAAGAGAAGAGGCCAGGGATATAATATGGCAGGGTTTCAGTTGGCTGCTGCCAAGAACATTTCACCCAACCAATGGCAAGAATATTCACCCAACCAATGCCAAGGATATTCACCCAACCAATGCCAAGAATATTTATCCAACCAATGCCAAGAATATTTATCCAACCAATGCCAAGAATATTCACCCAACAAATGCCAAGAATATTCACCCAACCAATGCCGAGAATATTCAACCAACCAATGCCAAGAATATTCAACCAACCAATGCCAAGGATATTCAACCAATGCCAAGGATATTCACCCAACCAATGCCAAGAATATTCACCCAACCAATGCCAAGAATATTCACCCAACCAATGCCAAGGATATTCACCCAACCAATGCCAAGAATATTCACCCAACCAATGCCAAGAATATTCACCCAACCAATGCCAAGAATATTCACCCAACCAATGCCAAGAATATTCAACCAACCAATGCCAAGAATATTCAACCAACAAATGCCAAGGATATTCACCCAACCAATGCCATGAGGATAAGGTTTCTCCTCTACTGCCATTAAAAAGTTAATAACTCAACCCAGTCTGTACCTGTCGTGTCGAAGTGCTCTCATATCCACATAGACTGTTGTTGGATCTGGTCCTGCTGTTCCCTAAGAATAAGGAGGAAGAAACAAATTCAGCAGAAGCCACAAGATCCTGCTTTCCTTCTCACAGCCACATAAATTCACAAATTTTGCTCCCATTTTTACTGACACTTATAAAGCACTTCCCTAATCTCCAGGAAACACAGTAAAACAGCCCCCCTTTGCTGTCATAAAGCTTTACTTTTTATGCAATCAATGAATGCACACAAGTGAAGTAGGTGGCACAGGGAAGTCTAAGGGTCTAATTTTTAATTTTAAAATTAATTTTTTAAGATCCTATTTTGGCAAAGCACCCAAAAAGCAAGCACAGAGGATGTTAAGCACAGAGCAGTGTGGGTTTAATGCCCAGCACTGCAGCAGCAGAGGGTTGGAGGACAGGAGGAGCACACATACCTGCTCAGCCAGCTTGCCCAGCCTGTTGGGCTGACAGCAGCACCACAGACAGAAGTGACAGAGGCCATCAAAGTGGGTGACACAAAGAGAAAGGGGGGAAAAAAAGAAAATACAAACAAAGAGGCACTGGAAACACAGGATACACACAGTAAGACAGAAAACAAAACTCATACTGTTTCAGAGTGAAAAGAAAATTTGCATTTCAGGTTATTTCGGAGACTCACACCTTTAGGGGGTTCTCTGGGACACATGCAAGTTGGGGTTAATGAACAGTAAGAGGACTAAGGCAGTTCATACATTGTTTTATATTAATCCCTCCTCCCTTTATAAGGCTGCTTGCAGCTTCAGAAATACCTGGAACATGGTGTATTTATTTGCATGCTGATTTGTACCAAAAGTTTGGCCATTTTCTACAATCATTTAAATCCAATGAACTATAACAAGTCTAATACAGGTATTACTTTGGAAGAATGGGGAAGAGGGGTCAGAAACCCCCACACACTTAAAAATGGCTCAAGAATGGAAAACAGAGATGAAAAAGGCAGAAAATGAAGGGGAAGCTTAACTGCCCAGTAAAAAACTCCTCATGTTTTTGTTTGTTTTTTTAAAGTACTTTTCATGTTGCCATTAAACATTCTGCAGAAAAACTGGTTTGGTTTCCCCTCCCTTATCCCCAACTGTTTTTTAAAATTCTTATTTACACAGACAGGCACCTTGCAAAGCTGTTCTTTCATACCTGGCAGCTGACATGTTTTATTCAAAGGATTTAAAATCTTGATTTCTTGTGTATCCCTCCTATTATTTTCCATTTACTGATTCATAAAGTCACTCTGGACATATTTCTTGGTAACCATTTAGCTAAGCCTTGTTAAAAACCTTTTCTCCTTTCATTGTAAAAGAAACTATAGAACCTAAACTGGGAATGGAAACATATTTAAAAAACTCATGTCCCAAAACATTTCTCCTGCAGGAAAACTCAGAACATTGTAATATATTCTGAGATGAAAAAAGGCTTTTCTTCATCTAGTGGGCACCAGGAAGTAAAAATAAGGACAATAAAGTTTTGCAGAATTACAGCAGCAATCTTCATAAAACTCTATTTTATTAAGTGTAATTCATACCAGTAAAACTGGAAATTAAATTTATGATTACACACACTTAATTCATGTGTCATTTAAGACATCCCCATATACAAAGCTACATTCTGCCTCATCTGCAACCTGAGCACTCTCTGTTATAAACTCAAACATCACCCAAATCCCCAAGGTGCTTTCCCATTTTCTAGTCCATATTTAGTACCCGATTTTTCAGGTAGGTTTTGGAATACTTCTTTTATCTCCTGACTAGAAAGGAAGCATCTCAGTAAGAAAAGTTAGATTTCATCTCCTTAAATTACACACAAGAGATTATTATCAGCTCAACACTAAACTGTCAAGGGTGGTTCTGGCATGTCACTGTATTTAGGGCTGTGCACTTTATGGGCATGTCCTCCCCCTCAAAGCTTCCAATTTTACACCTTTTATTAAAAAAAAAAGTCCAGCTCTCACATGAGGTGAGACAAAAGTATTTACATGTTGGTAATACTCATTTGAGATCTTTAAAAGTCTTCCCTGGGAACTCTGTCTTCCATTTAATTCTACATTATACACAGAGGTATTTTTCAAACAGACAAAACCTGAATAAAACAAAAGCTGAAAGAGCCCTGCCTGTAACACTTAATATTTATGGAGAGGAAGTTGTTTATTTTATTTTATACTGCTCCTGCATAGTAGGAAGGAAACAAGTTTTTTCACACAATCTCTGGATTAGAAAAGCAAATCAACTGGACCCTGAGATGAGCTCAGTTGGTTAAAACTTGGTTGTAACAATGCCAAGGTCATGGGTTCAATCCCCTGTGTGGGCCATTGACTTAAGAGTTGGACTCGATGATCCTTGTGGGTCCCTTCCAACTCAGAATAGTCTGTGATTCTGTGATTAGTACAGAAAAGTGAAATTATAATAATGAAATAACTCATTAAAAAGCTTATTTAAGCTGGTGATGAAGCAACGGAGCTCTGGGTCATTAGAAAAAGAAATCCCTATGGCTGAACATGATCTCCTACCAAGTTCCCAGGGATTCCCTGGAAGGAATAAGCAGTTCAGTCTCACCTGCAGGCAGATGGCCACATTGACCCTGCAGCCAAAGGTGGTGCTCACTGCCCGGGCAGAGAGGCCCAGGTCCTTGAACAGCTTGGAGAAGGACTGGGTGAGGCTGATCCTGGGTCTCTCCTCTGCCACCACCATGCAGGTGCGCACACAGGACAGGTTCACTCCCTTCAGCTGAGATGGGGGAAAAAACAACCTTTCAACTTCACAGGCAGCAATTCTAGACATAAACCCTTTAATCTGTGCAACAGAAGGACTTTAAAAGCATCAGAATAGGACATGAATAACTTTGGTGTTGTGTTCAGTTCTGGGCCCCTCAGTTGAGGAAAGAGATTGAGGAGCTGGAGCGGGGCCAGAGAAGAGCAACGAGGTTGGAGAAGGGACTGGAGCACAAGTGCTGTGGGGAGAGGCTGAGGGAGCTGGGGGTGTTTAGCCTGGAGAAGAGGAGGCTCAGAGGTGACCTCAGCACTGTCTGGAACTGCCTGAACGGAAGTTCTGGCCAGGTGGGGGTTGGTCTCTTCTCCCAGGCACTCAGCAATAGGACAAGGGGGCACGATGGGCTCAAGCTCTGCCAGGGGAAATTGAAGTTGGAGAGCAGAAAAAACTTGTTTGCAGAGAGAGTGCTCAGGCATTGGAATGGGCTGCCCAGAGAGGGGGTGGATTCCCCATCCCTGGAGGTTTTTCAGCTGAGATTGGCTGTGGCACTGAGTGCCATGATCTGGTAAAGGGACTGGAGTTGGGCCAAGGGTTGGACTTGATGATTTCGGAGGTCTTTTCCAACCCAATCCATTCTATGATTCTATGAACTAAACACTGAAGACATGGACATCATGGAGCTGCAGCACAGTCATTCAGAATTTGGAGCTGAAAGCTCAAAGCTGGCAGAGTTCCAGCCAGCAGGAGCTCCTGCCAGTTGGAACTGAACGTGGGGGCCAGGATTCCCTTTGGGGAGGGTCAGGGGAACACAGGGAGAGGAGGTTTTGTCTCTATTGAGGACAAGCACAATGCAGACACTTTTCTGGGAATGAGCTGCCATGTGTTCCCAGTGGAAGTCCAGGACAGCCAAGATACTGCTGTGGGAACACTCCTTCCTCTTTAAGTTTGAGCTAAGAGACTTCCCTCAAAAATAAATGGATGTGTTAGGCTGTTAATTTGGAATTTAGGAATCATATCATTGTATAATCATGTAGAATGGTTTGGGTGGGAAGGAACCTTAAAGCTCATCTCATTCCATCCCCTGCCAGGACAGGGACACCTTCCACTAGACCAAGCCCTGTCCAACTTGGTCTGGAACACTTCCAAAGCTGGGAAAGATTACATCCATTTTAGAACTCACTATTTTTGGCATTAAGTGATCTGAAAGCAAGTGAGACTTGCTGGGTTTTGGGGGCCATTTGTTTTTATTGTTTGGGGGAGACATTTCTTCTGTTTGGTGAGGCTTTGGGCTCTTTTCTTTCTTCTGTTGGTTTGTGTTTTGTCAGGGTTTTTGTGGTGTTTTTTTTTTTTTCTCTCAGACACAAAAAAGTTGATAGGCTTGCTATGTATTTTGCCCAGAATCTCAGAAATACCCAGCAGACCAGAGGTGGCAAAAATCAGAAAAGCTGAAAATATGAAAATTTAAGTCTTATTTTTTTTCTTTGTTCCTCCACCAGAAACACGAGAGCTGAATCTTCCATAACCTCAACATTCCCCAAAAATCAAGCCATAAGGCTCTCCCAGAAACACAAACTCATCTTCTGCGGGCCAAAATCAAGCATTTTCAGAGAGATCCAAGTCTGTAGCTCATAGTGTGTTGGAAAATGCAGCCCACTCACCCTGAGAGCCTCAGTCTGTGTCCCGAGCCCTTTGGTGCACATCTCCATCACAGAGTAGGAGCAGAAGGTGACACGCACTTTGTACTGGCTGACAGCAGAGAGCCACAGGGACACATTGCTCTCCAGCTCCAGAGGAGGGACCAGGATGGACTGGTGACCTGAATACACACTGGGGAGAGGAAGCAACAGGCATAGGAAAACTTCAAGCCAGTGAAGGAAAACTTCAAGTGAGTGAGGTCACCATGGAGCTGAGTGGGGTCACTCTGGGGTGAAGTGAAGTCACTGTGGCGTTGAGGGGAGTCACTGTGGGGCTGAGTGGGGTCTCCATGGGGCTGAGTGGGGTCACTCTGGGGCTGAATAAAGACACTATAGCGCTGAGTGAAGTCACTGTGGGGCTGAGTGGGGTCACAGTGGGGCTGAGTGGAGTCACTGTGGGGCTGAGTGGGGTCACTGTGGGGCTGAGTGGGGTCACAGTGGGGCTGAGTGGAGTCACTGTGGGGCTGAGTGGGGTCACTGTGGGGCTGAGTGGGGTCACTGTGGGGCTGAATAAAGTCACTGTGGGGTTGAGTGGAGTCACTGTGGGGCTGAGGGGAGTCACTCTGGGGCTGAGGGGAGTCACTCTGGGGCTGAGGGGAGTCACAAACTTTAAGGTGGGTGTATTTGTTCTGTGCAGTAAATTGTGAAACACTCAATGCGTTCAACAGACAGAACTTCTGACACAAAGGCATGAATGTTTGAGACATCACAGAACCACAGAGTGACCTGGGCTGGAGGGGACCTTAAAGTCCACCTTGTTCCAACCCCTGCCATGGGCAGGGACACCTTCCACTATCCCAGGGTGCTCCAACCTGGCCTTGGACACTCCTAGGGATGGGGCAGCCACAGCTACTCTGCCCAACCTGTGCCAGGGTCTCACCACCCAATTCCAGTTCCAATTCTTAACTTTCATCATTCCTGTTCCAGATTACAGTTCGTAATTGAGCTTGTTTTCCTCAGTCATTCATGAGAAAATGCACCTTTTGCTTTGAGATAAATGAGTGTTTAACACTTGTATTGTACCATTTGAGTTTTTAGTGCAATTTTCTAGGCTGTGCCTTGGATGCCTCAGTTTTTAAACACATTTATGTGAATATTTAATCTGGATACTGGTTAACATGAGTGGACAGAAAGCGAAATTCAGCATCAGAATCACACCACTTTTTTTTTGTTTGTTTTTTATTTGAGTTTACATTTTAATTCTTCCATCATTGAGGGTTCTTCTCCCTCCCCCCTGCCTCACTTTATTGTTGACACAAACCCTCAGATGCTACCAAAGCTGAATTTTTGTTTTCCTTCAGTGGAGAAGTTAGAGAGAGAAGAGATGAGTGTAAATACAGTCAATTTAGCTGTTTACTAAACAACCTTTCATTCAAAACCTTTAGTTTCTGAATTTTTTAGCAAAACATCTAAAACACTATTAAATGGTTTAGTTAAAGCATATGGCATGTTTTGAAAGGGAAAAAAACCCAGGAAAATTTAGCAGCTTTGCAGGATGTGCTGCATTAGAGTAGTTATCTGGTTGAATCAATTCAGGACTCTTTGATTATAATATTTCACTGCTTCCTTTAGCAGTATCTCTTAGTACATAGTAATCTTGCAGTGAACACCTTAAGGGTCTTAACAAAACATACAGTTTAATCTCAAAAGACTTTAAAAGGATTTATTTGCCAAGGTCATGGGTTCAATCCCCTCTGTGGGTCACTGACTTACGAGTTGGACTTGATGATCCTTGTGGGTCCCTTCCCACTCAGAACAGTCTGTGATTCTGTGATTTAATCAATGTCCTTTCTGTCTTGAATTTTGTATCTAATAATTCCACTTACAAACCCAGAGTTACTCAAACAACTTTCTGACTGAAATGGATTTTCACAGCATGAAAGGCAATTTCTCACCTATCGATAACCAGGTTAATTTGGGTTTCTTGGACAGTTTTACCCAGCCCTGTTCCCTGGCACTGTGGAAAAGGCTGGGCACACCTGAGGAGCCCCAGGGCTGCCACGACATACCTGCACAGGCACCACAGAGCAAAGCCCAGGCCACAGTAGGGGTCAAGGCAGATGGCAATCTGGCGGGACGGGTACAGCTCACACTGCAGCTTTATGGAGCGGCACAAGGCACTGGCAGCGGCGTGGGACATCTGCAGGGGGCAAATAGGGGCTCTCAGGGACTTCTCTTTAAAAAAGGTATCACATATTCCTTCCTAAATATAAGGTGTCCCAGTTCAGCAGGTGGGACCAGTTGATCCCTGTGTGGGTGTGACCAAAGCTGTGGATTCTCTACCCTCCATTCATTGCCCACCAACTGTTCCCAATGGCCCATTGGCAGCAGCTGCCCAGGACACACCTGACCACTCAGGCTGGGAGCTGGCTGGGAAAGAAGCCTGGCAGAGGAGATGGGAGAACTGCCCTGCAGGGAGTCCTTGGCACCTCCACACCCACCTGAGGGCTCAGCTCTGCTGATGGGCCAACAACGAGTCCAAAATCCTCCCTGACTCCCAGAGTCAGTTCCCCCCAGTGTGGAACTCCCTGCCCTGGGGGAGGCACTGGGGGCTCCCACCTGCACCTGAGGGGATGGAATCTTGGGGTTTGGGACTTCTGGGACCACTCATGGGATCCAGAGGAGGAGCAGAACTTGGACAGGAGGAGCCCACCACTCTCCACCAGACTGTGCCATCATCTGCACCAACAGGTTTGTCATCTCCTTTTACTTTGGACTTGGAGGAACCACGTGGGGCTCAGCACAGGGGCCACCAAACCCCACTGTGTTTGTGCCCCAGGGGGCTGGGTTACACTGCTGGGTTTTGTGGGTTAAATCCAATTTCTCCTTATGTCATTGTACTTATTGTAATATTTTTATTAAATTGTAACTCTGACTTATAATCTCTGCTGAGCTGCGTTCATTTCTCATGCCAGTTTACCTTTAAACCAGCACATAAGGAAACAAAGTGTAGTTATCTCTCTTATTACTCTACCTTTACTCCTGCTAATATGCCAGTGGTAGACACACTGAAGTCCAAGTATGCCAACATATCTGGAGATGTAGGTCTGAAAACACTAGCCAGCTTCTTTTTAGGCATATCATCTATTGAAAAGAAATAAAAAGAGAAAAGCATCATGTTATTTTTGCAGGAAAAAAAATTATCTTTACAGCATTATCAAGAGATGCTTCCTGTAGTTTCTGGACAGCTACTTTAATCCAATGCACAACAACTGAGAACTTTGTAGAGATCAGGTGATGTAGCACAACACAACCTCTCAATTAGGCAGTTAAGGTGTAACAAGATAAATACATCACTCTTCAAACTATTTCCATTTTGGCTTGAGTACCTGTATCCAAAATAGTGGGCCATGTTTTAGTATCTACAGCTGCTGCAGCCTCCTTGGACTTGAGCAGTTTCATTATGGCTTGGGTGGTCAGAATGCACGCAGACTTACTGACCTGCAAAAGGCACAGCATTAAAACCAGTTATAAACCAGGGAATGCATGTCAAAGTGATGGCACATCCATCCAGAGGAGGTAAGCAATAAGATGAACAGATAAAGACAATCATTGGAAACAAAGCAAAGTGAATCCCAACAATAAAAGACCATTTTAAATGAGTTTTGGAAAAAAATGTTATTACTGGCTCAGTCACAGCATAGTGATTATTTTATTTCCTAGCTTATTTTGCATTGACCAAAGAAACTCATAGAATCATAGAATCAGTAGGGTTGGAAGAGACCTCCGAGATCATCAAGTCCAACCCTGGGTCCAACACCACTGTGATTACCAGATCATGGCACTCAGTGCCACAGCCAGTCTCTCCTTAAAAACCTCCAGGGATGGGGAATCCACCCCCTCTCTGGGCAGCCCATTCCAATGCCTGAGCACTCTCTCTGCAAACAAGTTTTTTCTGCTCTCCAACTTCAATTTCCCCTGGCAGAGCTTGAGCCCATCGTGCCCCCTTGTCCTATTGCTGAGTGCCTGGGAGAAGAGACCAACCCCCACCTGGCCAGAACTTCCGTTCAGGCAGTTCCAGACAGTGCTGAGGTCACCTCTGAGCCTCCTCTTCTCCAGGCTAAACACCCCCAGCTCCCTCAGCCTCTCCCCACAGCACTTGTCCTCCAGTCCCTTCACCAGCCTAACTCATCAGACTCCACCAACCATCCCACACTCCCAAAAGAAGGAGGGAGGAGTGTGCCAGCCTTACCTCTACAATCATTTTGACAGTGGGCAGGGTGGTGGCAAGGTTCTGGGGGTGAGGAGGGCGCACGGTGATGGGCACACACCCGGCGTACAGGCAGCCGTAGAACGTCGCTATCAAGTCCACTCCTGCAAAGGAGATTTGGGAATAGAAAAATTCTAAAATCAGAATACACAGTGGTCTGGTTTTTTGAAAGAGAAAGGGGAGCAAAATCCTAGTTTGGTGTAACTTCTAATTCTGCTTTGCAAAGTGTTTTTTTCCACAGTTAAGACCACTTAAACAGTGATGGAGTCACTTTGTTCTGGTACAGACTGTTCAGCAATTACAGAGACCAGTTGGATTAGAAGTCATAAATTAAGGTAAGTTAGACACTTCAATAAGATAAAATGCTAAAGATCCAAGATTTTGTAGAGTTAAAGCCATGTTTTTACAAGTTTGACACGTCATGGCATTGAACAAAGGAAAGGCAGAAGTCCAACAGTGATGAAGATGCTTCAAGACCACCCAAGGGATGAAGTCAGGAAACCACCACCCAAATTCCAAGCCAAAAGGAAAGCTCCACCCAAGATTTCACCCAGTCATTAATATGGAAATTAGAAGATGTAACTATGAACCCAAGACTATAAATGGCTTATTTTACACAAAAAAGTCAAGCAAGATTTTGCCCAGTATGAACCGGCTGTGCCTCCAACATTGTCAATAAAAAAGATAAAAAGCTTCTCAGCAGTTATTTATTTCAAGGTGCTTTTTGCCATCAATTTTATTAAGATGCAAGGACTTGTCACAAGGGCCCCTCCAGGCTGCTCCTGGCCATGCCCAGTTCCACAGGGTTCAAAAGCTTTCCATTTGAGAGTTAGCAAAAATTATTCCAATCCTGCAAACTTTAAACATGTAGGGATATATTTTCATGGGCAGGACTTTCCTTTCTTGTGCTGACTGTGGCTTTTGGTGCCTGTATTGCCTTACCTGGAGGATAAACCAGGGCCACGTGGTCACCAACGTTCAGCCTGCCCTTCTCCAGCAGTGCCACTGCCACCCTCTCTGCCCTCTTGTGCAGCTGGATGCAGGAGGCAGTGCTGGCCACAGTGCCCTGCACAGGAGGGAAGTGGCAGCAGAAACCTTTATTCAAACTGTTCTACACAAAGCACCTGCTGCAGGGGCAGGATTTCATCTATCCTTACTGAAACTTAACTGTGAAAGCCCCTGGTTCCATGTTTCAGAAATGCTGCTGGTACCATGAGCTTTCACAGTGCAACAGGATTTTATGCATCACACAAAATCAGAACAGTAAATACAGTGTATTGTTGAAACAGGAACAGCAGCAGCTCAATCACTTTGATATCGACATGAAAAGGTGTAAAACAAAAGGGTTTCTCATGAAGAGCTGTGAACACATTAACATGTAGCACTGTAGAGGATCATTGCTGCTATTTAAGGTAATTTCTTGGTGCCCAAGTTTTGTGTTTCCTTTAGCAGAGTCTCCTTGTCAACTTGCCTGAACAAAGTGACCCAGGAAGGTGCTTCTTCATAGTAGAAAACATCCCCCCAAATCCTCTTTATTCTGAGAGAATAAACCAATTCCTGCAACTTCTAACAATAACAATGTTGAAACAGTTCCTTTTGCTAAAGAACAGCCTAATAAGAAAAGTCTGAAGTTTGAACCATGTCCTAAACCATTTTGTCTCTCTGAATGGGACCCACAAAGGCAAATCCTTCCCTATCCAAGGCCTCCTGCTGAACGTTCTGGACACTCATTCTCTCTCCCACTGCCTGCAGCACAGCACAAGGTACATCCAACTTGTCACTGGGCTCTCCCTGTTGTTTGAAGTGACATCCTTTTGTGGGACAGAGCCTAGTCCAGGACAAGGCATCAGTGTTCCCTGAAGGATGTGGCAGTGCTCCTGGAAAATAGGACTCCAAAGGTGTCCCAAGGATTCTCTGCTTAGGCTTTAGATCTTCTAATTAGGAAATCCTCCAGCTCTGACTTCCAGTTACCCTGTGCTCAGAGATGAAGACAGAATTGTGGCTCCCAGTAATATCATAAAAATTGTGTTCCAGCAGGAACTGCAAAGTTTTAAGCTAGGGACACTGAAATTCCAGATGTGGAATAAAAGATATGGCATAAAATTCCAGAAGTGGAAAAACTCTGCTGCTTACTAATTGGCAATTTTGGTCTGCTTCATTAAAATAACCTGAAGCATTTCAGGAAGACTTCTGGCGAATTTTCTTAGAATCTAAAGAACCTTTTGTTTTGATTTCCATCTCTGAGCATGACTTAAGAGTGCATCTCACCTTGGAATTCAAGAGAAGGAATAGGGGATGATCTGGAGTTGTCTGAGCTCGCCACTGAAGAACATCTGCCAGATACAGGAACTGAGATGGAAAAAAAGAGACACTCAGGTTTCCTTTCAGCTGAATATCCCACTGGGTCTCCTCTCACTCTGAATAAGCAAATTCAAACACTCAGGAACAGAAGGACATCAGAGTCACCTTCCTTGCCTGGTCGTTGTCCTCCAGCTGGCTGACATCCCTCCCCGAGGCCTGGGCGATCCTCTTGCCAGCCACGAGGTTTCCCACGATCATGGACGCAGGACCCACATCTGCAGGGTAGGGAGGACAAGGGAAGCACCATCAGTTCAGCCTGCAGAGCCTGCCAGGGGCACACCTGGCACACCTAACACATGCTCTGGGGTCCTCACCTGCAGAGTAATGCCAGGGGCACACCTAACACACACCTGGTACATGCCCTGGTGGTTCCCTCACCTGCAGAGCACTGGGAGGGGCACACCTAAACCCCTGGCACACCTAACACACACCTGGCACATTCTCTGGTGGTTTCCTCACCTGCAGAGCCTGCCAGGGGCACACCTGGTACACCTAACACACACGTGGCACATGCTCTGGGGTCCTCACCTGCACAGCAGTGCCAGGGGCACACCTGACACACCTAACACATACCTGGCACATGCCCCAGTGGTTCCCTCACCTGCAGCGCACTGGGAGGGGAACACCTAACACACACCTGGCACACCTAACATACACCTGACACATACTCTGGTTGTGTCCTCACCTGCAGAGCAGTGCCAGGGGCACACCTAACACACACCTGGCACACCTAGCACACACCTGGCACATGCCCTGGTGGTTCCCTCACCTGGCTGTTTCTGTCGAGGCTTGGGCAGGTTGGTGACACAGGTGTGGGGACACATCAGGACGTTACAGGGATGCAGAGCACCCTCCAAAAAGCGCTGCTTGGTTTCTGAAATATGGATTCCTCCCAGCGGAGCCTTTGGCAAAGTGTTGGCTGGCACCAAGGCAAGGCAGTAAACACCCACCTGGTGGATGCTGTCGATGGCCTTGATAGGAATAAAAAAAAATACATTCCACATTATCAACTGGGAAGTTGCCACAGCAGGAATTTGAATTCAAGTCATTTAGAACATTGAAATTTTTACTTGCACCACAGTTTGCAAATAAAGGGTCCAATTCTGCACTCACTGAACTCATAGAAGCTGTGCCATGACTTCAATGGGAGCAGGAGCAGACCCAGGACTTGGCTTGTGCCCTCTATCAAGGGGATGCCACCTGCACATCAGGGATTAGGAAAGTATCTTAAAAGTGGGCAAAAAGTGCAGAGATCTTTCAAGAGCCAAAATTATGTTACAGCAAATTTAGCATGTATGGCACAGTCACAAAAGCACAGTAGTACATAAAACCACAAAAATAAGGAGGGAAGCACCTTTGCTGCCTAAAACTTAAGTGTCTATTTTAGCTATGACACTTCCAAAAAGAGAAATAAAAATATTTTCCTCCATAGAAAAGCCTTTGTATTACCAGATATTCCCCCCAAAAAGACTAGAAAGCTGAAATTAGAAACCATTATTACCCAACTGCCTTACTCATAAGAGCAAACTTCCCTTAAGCTGTCCCTTCACCAAAGTCTTCCATAATTGCTCTCACAAATTTTACTTCCTTAGAACTGATTAATTCTGAAATCCACAAATGCAAATCTACCACACTTCCCCTTCCCCCTGAGGAAATACAAATAAAGGAATCAAGGGAGAAGAGTTTTTAATGCTTACAGTTGGAGATCCAGACTAAGGTTTTTAGTGGCACAAAAAGCTTTCAGGGGCTTTTTGGACACTTGGCACTAAGTAAACATTTTCAGGGTTAACTCTCAGCATGGAATTGGAAGAGATATTAGCATTAAACAAAAAAAACATCACCCTCAGGACCTGGAGAATCCTAGTAGGAAGTTAAAAAAACATTCTGAAAGGGAGTCTTTATGCAAAAGTTACAAAACACATTCTGCAAAAAAAATCAGCGTTCTGTGGTTACCCTGATAGTTTTGGCTCACGGGGAAAAAAAAAAAGGAAGATACTCTAATATTCTCATTTCATACATCAGCCTGGAAAGACAGAAAGGACAGACTGACTACCTGTAGGACCCTGCTCATCCACTGAAAACTATCCTCCTCTGAGGCATCAGGGCGCTGCTCTGCCACAAGCACAATCCGCTCATCATGCAACACGGGCACAGAAAACACGGCTATCCTAAAACATAAAGGACAGAAGAATGAGAGGGGGCAACAGAGGGGCAGCAGAGCGTGGGGCATCATCACATGGGGCTGGGGCAACCTCTCAGGGCAGTGGCACACACACAAGCATTGTTCATGCCAGGTCACCATGAAATCACAGAATACAACACAGGTGGGGTCACTGCTGGAAGTGATTTTTTCTGGAGAGGCTCCAGGTGGATTTGCATGTGTTTGACAGACAAGTTCCACACGTGCAGGGGCTGTGCCAATCTTGACCACAGAACTCCATCATGCACACCAGATTTGTGGCTCTACATCCCTTCTTAAGGATGCCTGTGCCAAATTACCAACCGGCACTGAAAAATACTGAACTCTCATTTAGGAATCACATTAATTTTAGGCTTGCATCTTCTAGGATAAAATATTAATAATGTCTCAGCCAGGAATGTGCCATTATTTTTATGCTTATTGTAGAGGTGATAGAAAAATGAATAAAACTCACAGAATAGTTTGTGTTGACCTTCAAAGGTCATCGAGTTCCAACCCCCCCGCAATAAGCAGGGACATCTTCAACTAGACCAGGCTGCTAAGAGCTTCCTCCAACTTGACTCTGAATGTTTCCAGGGATGGAGCAGTCACAGCATCTCTGGGCAACCTGTGCCAGTGCCTCACCACCCTCACAGTCGAGAATGTCTTCCCTGTATCTCGTCTGGTCTAACCTCTTTCAGTTCAAAACCTTCACCACTTTTCCCATCATGACAGACCTTATTGAAAACTCTGTCCCCATTTTTCTTGTAAAGCCCTTTTAGGTCTTCAAAAGCTGCAATAACATCTCTCTTCTCCAGGCTGAACCCCCCCAGCATTCCCAG
The DNA here is from genome assembly GCF_047495875.1 of Pithys albifrons albifrons. Classification (NCBI taxonomy): domain Eukaryota; kingdom Metazoa; phylum Chordata; class Aves; order Passeriformes; family Thamnophilidae; genus Pithys; species Pithys albifrons. The sequence goes on along the minus strand of NC_092465.1, from coordinate 39,587,350 downwards.
CCTGTCTCCAGAGCAGAGGGGCTGCAGCCTTTGGAGTATCTCCATGGCCTCCATTCCAACAGCTCCATGTCCTTCCTGTGCTGGGAGCCCAGGGCTGGAGGCAGCTCTGCAGGTGGGGACCAGCACAGGACACACAGCTGGTTTCTGAACTGCCAGTGCTCATGGCCAGGGCATCTCCAGCCTCCCATCCAGCAGCCCCCACAAGTCATAGAATCATAGAATGGATTGGGTTGGAAAAGACCTCCGAGATCATCAAGTCCAACCCTTGGGCCAACTCCAGTGCCTTTACCAGATCATGGCACTCAGTGCCACGGCCAAGCTCAGTTGAAAAACCTCCAGGGATGGGGAATTCACCCCCTCTCTGGGCAGCCCATTCCAATGACCTGACCACTCTCTCTGGAAAGAATTTCTTCCCTCCCAGCAGGGCTGTTCCTGGTCTGCTCATCCCCCAGCCTGGATGGGCCCAGTATGGACCCCTGAGGGACCCCACTTGTCACTGATTTCCTTCTGGACACTGAGCCATTGGCCACAGAAGAGCACTCAGGTTGGTGATACAACACACACTGTCTCTGAGAGGCCTTCAGCAGGTTGTTCTTTAGAAACATTCTTCAGAAAAAACATTCTTCAGAAAAAACTTCTTTGCAGAGAGAGTGCTCAGGCATTGGAATGGGCTGCCCAGAGAGGGGGTGGATTCCCCATCCCTGGAGGTTTTTCAACTGAGCTTGGCCGTGGCACTGAGTGCCATGATCTGGTAAAGGCACTGGAGTTGGACCAAGGGTTGGACTTGATGATCTCAGAGGTCTTTTCCTACCCAATCCATTCCAGGATTCTGTGATTCCCTCGGCCACTCTTCCCAAGAGGCTCAGGGGGGACAGAGGTGTCTTACATCTGGCACATGAGCTTCATTTGAGTGTCGTAAGAGAAACTTTGAAGGAAGTTTTAAACATACACCTAAAGATCTACCTTGATAGAATGTGAAAGCAACTTAAAATCTGGTGTGCATGAAGCAGGTGTCAATATTTGTCTTTCAGGTTAGCACCTTTCCCATAAAACACACGTGTTAATTCACATGCACTGCTCCTGTGTGTGCTGTGGGTGAAAAAAGGCACCACAAAGCCCAGTGAGCAGAGCTGAAGTTTTTAACACACTCACCTTCCTCGATAGACAAATTTCATGGGTTCCACTGCCAGGGCAGTGGCCACCATGTCATCTGCGTTGTGCCTGCGGCCACCAACTGTCATCAGTCCATCCAGCTTCCCCACCACAAACACCAGGTAGTCCTGGAAGGAAGGCAGGGTTAGGAACAGAGCAGAAAAGCCTCCTCACTCCTGCCAACACATGTCCCACTCATCCAACAATACTCTGGGAAGCTGTGAGAGGGCAGTGCCCCAGTGTTGAATTCTGCTGAATTCAGGGGCACCACTGAAGAGCTGAGAGTCAGGACAAAGTAGGGCTTGTTCACACTTACAGGACCCACAAAGCCAAGCAATCCTGTCCTTGTGAAGGGCTGGTCTGACACAGGCACACCTGCTGCTGTCACTGGGATGGCCTGCAACAATACAGAAAGATTCACACACTCACTGCACTGATGACCTTCCACTCCTTTACTGCCAGAAATTGGAGTATCAGTGGAAGGAAAAATAGAGGTGGAAGGACTGGAATGTTTGCACATAAGATTTCTGTGTTAATTCAGAGCTAAAATGAATTTAAATGCTCACACAGGCACTGCACTGTGGAATGCAGAAGCAGCTGATTGACTGCAGATGATACCTGGTATTTTTGATTCTAAGAGACAGAATTTCTTGTTATGATTGTAGGAATGAAGCAAAGTGTATCTGGCCAAGGATTTTTCTAATTAAAAAAACAAGACCAAAATCAAACCCCCAAACCAAACAAAAAAGGGACATTTAAGGAACAAGTAAGTCTATTTACAAGAAGGGAAGTTCTAGCCAGGTGGGGGTTGGTCTCTTCTCCCAGGCACTCAGCAATAGGACAAGGGGGCACGGGCTCAAGCTCTGCCAGGGGAAATTGAAGTTGAAGAGCAGAAAAAAATTCTTTGCAGAGAGAGTGCTCAGGCATTGGAATGGGCTGCCCAGAGAGGGGGTGGATTCCCCATCCCTGGAGGTTTTTCAACTGAGCTTGGCCGTGGCACTGAGTGCCATGATCTGGTAAAGGGACTGGAGTTGTCCCAAGGGTTGGACTTGATGATTTCGGAGGTCTTTTCCAACCCAATCCATTCTATGATTCTGTGACTCTAAGGAACACTAGAAATGTAACAATTACACTTTACATGATAAGGAAATTCGAACCTCAAAGACATTCTTGGTGATCCCGAGGAGGCCGAAATAGGCAATTCCAGTTGCTCCCGAATTCACACAGATCTCTCCAACCTCATCAGCTTTACACAGGTAAGGAGTCCCATCCACCTTCACTACACACACGCTGGCTGCAAGGAGAAGGACACAGGATCACAGTGTGCTCCAGCAGCTGACACACACCGAGAGAGGTTTTAATATCAATTATCTACAGCTACACCAAAACACAGCCTGTGAAAAGAGCTCTCTCCAGCTTCTGGACAGTCTGTGTTATGTGTCCTCCAAGGTTAAATTCATAAATGCAGTGGTTTCTTCTTAAGTGCTTCACAGCCCTCACAGCAGCTGCAGCTGAATCCAAGGCACAACAGAGCAAGGGAGTTTGATTGAGCACTTAAGATTAAGAAAGAAATCAGTAATACACAGGTCAATACAAAATAAACAGGATGAAGCAGCTCTGCTGCCAGCATGGACCAAGAGCTGCTGGGAACACAGAACTGGGGGAACACTTTCAAAGAGAAGTCTTCAGTTGTCAGCATCTAAGGTCTGAACTGGAGAGAGAATCAGTCACCCTAAAGACAGATCAACATCTAAATTACCTCAATTTCGTAAAAATTACCTATCTGAACAACCAGCATCTCTTACTAATAATTATTTGGAACGATGCAATGATAACCTTGGATGACCAAGTAAGGAAATGCTGCTCAAATTCTGGTACACCTCCAAGTCCAAATTAGAACAGCAGTTTCAGTTGCTGGATATATGCGTGAACTAGAAGGCTGGAACTAAATTCTGCAGTACGAACTATCAGTCAAGTCATGCAAAACCCCACATTTTGCCATTTAAGAGAAAGAAAGTGGAAAAAAAAGGTTGTTTAAAACTTAATGGTAAATTGAAACTGATTATATGGTTTATAACTACAGGACCCTGAGATGAGCTCAGTTGGTTAAAACTTCGTTGTAATAATCCCAAGGTCATGGGTTCAATCTCCTGTGGGGGCCACTGACTTAAGAGTTGGACTTTGTGATCCTTGTGGGTCCCTTCCAACTCAGAATAGTCTGGGATTCTGTGAAATAACTTGAGCTGGGATCAGACTCTGTATGTAACACTCAAGAAATGATGCAGAGAGGGGCTACGAACAGGAGAAAGCACAACAATTTGTGGCATACACAAATGTCCAACCCTCAGCACATCCACAAACATGGAAAAACCAATGGATTAACCTACGGTCCCAAAGTGCTGCTCCATCCATGAAGCCCAAGGACAATCCTAACACTCTGATCAGGTAAAAAAGAACAAACCACTTACCAGTAACCACTGTATGACACAGGTAGTCTACAGGTACATTCTAAGAGCAGGCCCAGCTCTGCCCTGCCAGGGGATACTGCAAGGCTGCCCTTCTGCAGTATCTGGAGCTGCTCCTCCTGCTCCTGCTTCATGTGTGACATACAAGAGAGTGCATCTACCACCATCTCAGTCTCTCTCAACAGCATTGCATCTGAAAAAGAATTAGAGAGAAGGGAAAAGCAGATGGGATGGGAATGTACATGTGGACTGCACATCACGAAGAGCACAGACTCCTGCTAAGAAAGCTTTCTGTCTTCAAATGAGTCCACATGTACATTCTTTCTGGCAGATGGTGTCCCTGAGCAAGCAGTGAAACCCACCAAGGAGCACCCTGGCAGAGGATGAGAATCCTGCTGTGCAAAGGACCATACTGATGCCCTACCAAAGGCTGGATACAGCTCTGGATGCTTCAGGACTGGCACAGCAGGACTGCAAGAAGAATGCCAGGGGCCTGCACAGCACAAGGCTGAGGACAAAGGTGCTGATGAGGGGCAGAAGGTGCTCTCTTGTTCCGGGGTTCCACAGGGGATCTACCAGCCACCCTTGCACTTCAGGCTTTAGTTAGAACTTCTCTTCTGGAAGCATGAAGCCTTAAGAAAAACACTCAAAGCCTGGAATAAAATGCCTCTGGAGTCATTGTGGAAAGTGTTTGCAGGGTTTCCTGAGAACTGTCTTTGAGAAAAACAGCACATGGGGATGGCAAAAGAAAGGACCTGAATCTTTTCCTGCTCCTCTGGAAAGGGCAACAGGCATAAAAAGCAAGCAAACTTCCTAGGGAAGGTTGAACATGTTCCCAGATCCTAAAGATGGTCACACAAGCAGCCAAAGTACATTTAAACTGGAAGAAAACATCTCAAGTGTACCACTGGTACAGGTCTCAAGAGAAGCTGTTCTGCAGAGGAAGGTTCTGTTGTACCATTGTGTGTCAGACTCAAGGCAAGTGGAACTGATTATAAATTCTAAGGACTGGGTGGAAAAAAGGTGTTGCTATCTAAAAACTCAGGAAAAAAGACTGAAAGATGCACCAAGTTCTTCTGTAACAACTCCTTGCACAAATAAGGCACTGAGATGAAGGGATCATGTTCCTCTGCAAGTGAAGATTCAGTGTGGGAACTATCAGAACCAGGGCAAATGTTGGCTGAGACAAACAGAGAAAACAATGACATCCAAGGGCTGGAGACAACGTGAGCATCAGAACACTCAGGAAATTGGAATTATCCTTCCTGAACTTCCAGGAAAGCTACTGAATACCGTCACAATGCAGAATGTGACACTGCATAGGCAGAAGTTCTTGCAGAAGCCCAAGATCTGGTGCAAACCCAGTTTTCTGCTCAAGTGTAAGAAAGCAGCTGCTGCTGGGAAGGAGGATTAGTATGATTTGGAGCTTTGGGGATATAGAATTTTGGATTTGAGAGTGTCACTCTCCTGTCAAAGAAAGAACATGAGAAGGATCCCTGTAAAAGAATGGAAATTATTAGTTGGGAAGTGGCAGGGAGACAAACTCAACTGAAGCCCCTGAGCAAGCGCATCCAGGTTCAAGCATAAGGTACAATGTGCTGCCAAGATGATAACATGGCAATCACATCCCAGTTGATGTGAAAACTGAAGGCACAGAAAAGGCAGAAGAAGGCAGGTTTGGCACTCTCCCTACCATCTTCACCAGTCCAAGTTGAAAAAATGAACTGAAGATTGTTATAAGCCAAATTTAGCCATGTCAGTGCCTGAGAGAGACAAAATAACCAAAGGTGGTCACAGGTGGGGCAAAATGTCATCCCTCCAGAAGATTCCAGGGGAATGCACAGTAGGGTTTCCCCTAAGAATTCCCATGCTCTTTTGGATGGGAAGATTTCCCTGTGGATGTCTGCACTTCCCTTGAGGGTCCTGTGATGGGCACTCATGGTAGGTAATGAAAGTGAAGGAGATGTGGCATCAAGAGTGACCTGTGGGTTAAACAGGACATGACCCTGGTGCTGATGAGGCTGTTGAATAAGATCCCCAGAGCAGGTGGGCTCAGTGTCTCAGAACACACAGACCTGAAGAAAATGAGGGTGAAAGTGGACACTTTATCCATGAACTTCTAACCAGGTGGTTCCCAAATAAAGCAGGCCTGGGATCTTCACAGGAAATGAGATCAAAACCATGTGGCTTGACCATTTCCAAATGAAATCCAGGAATGTGAGCTCCTCCATCACAAAGGATGTGAAAGACCAGGGCATGTGAGCATTTCCAAGTTCAGTGGGGATCAGAAGATGGAACAAAGCCTTCAGGGATGGGATCTGACTCAAATTAAGCCCTTGGTGAAAGCACAGCAATCTAAGGGAAAAAATACAAAACCAAAAGCAGATCAAGGGAAAAAATACAAAACCAAAAGCAGCTCAAGAGCATGACTTGTCAGTCACCAGAGGGGCAGTGACCAGGTGGTGGTATGTCCTCTCCTGTATGCCAAACACCAAGCCAGGGTGCACAGGGCACACCCTCCATGGATACCACACAGGAAAAGCATCGATCTTACCAGGCACAAGTATATCCACTGTTAGAATGTACATGCAGACTCATTTGAAAATATGTCATTCATTTCCTTAAGTCATTAATTCCCTTTCATTTGGCACACACCTGTAAGGAACCACTAACCTTGAGTTCCTCTGCACTCTGGAAAATTGCTTTAACAGGAAACAGAGACATCCATTATACTCCAGATGAACTCTATCATGTATATTCTGACTTAGAAAACACACAGAGAAATTTTTGCTGGATTTTTTACCACATGGACAAACTGGGAGCAAATCTGACCCAGGTTCTGACAGCCCAATGCTAATCAGAGTCTTCAAGAAGTTAATTCATTAAGCTGTCCAAATTCTGCTTAACCTACAAGCAGTTTTGCCACTGTATTTTGTAATAACAAGAGCCATCACTTCCAAGCTGTATCACCCTGAGGCACTCAGTGATACACAAATTACTGTTCTCTCAGTCAGACAAGTCCCTCAACATTTCTTGCTCACCTGGAAAGTTCTAGTAGTGTTGTTGCTGCCTGTCAGGGCACCCTAATCCCCTGAGATTTGCCAGACAATGATCCAAGGAACTGGACAAAGGGGTTGTCACAGATTCCCCCTCACTGCCCATCAGGCATTTCACAAGGACAGGGGGGTGTTTTTCATTAACAACTCATGGTGAGGTGAAATTCCTTACCCACAGGCACACAGGGAACTCTTCCAGCATCCCAAGGCAGAGTTTACCCTGGCACTGAGCAGATGCTTTACGGAAGATTAACCAAGGGCACTGAGATCTCCAACAGCTGAATATGAAGAGCAGCTGCAGGTTGTTTTATGCTTTAGTGCAGTCAAGCACACCTGCCCACACAGCAAAGCCAGGAGCATCTCCAAGGCATAAACTGATCCAAAGAAAGATTTCAATCAATTCTGCATCAAGTACCACCTTCCTGAACAAAAACTGGCCCAACAATGTATTTAAGCTCAGCCAGTATACCAGAGGATTCATGGCTGCCTGAAGGGCACAAAGACTCATTCCCTCCATGGCCCTGTGACTAAGTTATAATCTAAGCAGAAGCCTGGGAGAAAAGCTGAATTTCAGTGGGTCTCAAGGGCACAGCAGCAGTGAGGACACTCAAACCAGGCAGCAGGAGCAGTCCATACAGAAAAATCACTGCTCTGTCCAGACACAGACGACAGTCAGAGAACCAGAGAAATGATCAGGCTGGAAAAAACCCTGAGAGAAGCCACACAACAACCAAGTGACTTCTCTGCTGGCACCTTATTCCTCTGTGTGTGTAGTCACCACAGCTCAATGTCTGCAGGCAAGTTTTGACATTGAATGTTCAGGTGAAGCAATTCAAAAGCCACTTAAGCCAGACTGGGTCACCCTACTTTTTTTCTCCCTTGCACTTACAGTGTCTCATTGAGGCCACCCAAAAATCCCCAATCATTCTCGATGGCTGTGCTCCCATTCCAACCTGACTGCAAAGGGGCTTCCTTCCCTTCCTGTTGGTATGAAATGCAGAGCTTCTGCTCAGTCTTTTATTGGTAGCAGGAGGAAGCTCTAAATGTGAATTTAAGTTCAGTAAAAATAACAGAACCCTCATTCTTGGGGGTTGCAAAGTGTTACTGGGAATAATGAGGAAAATTAAACAAGATCAGTGAAATTTGCTACATCATGGCTGAGATGTCATCAGCAGAGTGGGAAGGTGCCTCCTCCTCCTTGTGTCAAAGCCCTGGTATAGAGAAGAGGTTGTTGCTGAAAAGGCACAAGTTGGTTTCCACTTCATCTTCCCCCTGAGTAAATGCCCTGCAGAGAGGAGGGCTATGGAACCATAGCAAGGCATGAGGTTCATATGGAGACCAAGAACAGCAAAGCCAAAGGTGTCAAAGGCATGACCAGAACCAATGAGGTTCTTTGGTAACTACACAGAACTCTAAAAAACCTGCATTTCATCCTCTCCATGTACACCAGGGCAGGTGAGGACAAGGCCTGAAGTGAGTGGAACCTTGAGACAAACAGTGCCATGGAACTGGCAGCCTAAAGGCTGGAGCAGACAGCACTACATGTCCACTCCTTCACCCCACTGCCCACAGCCTTAGGTCTGGTTTGGCACCCCCTACCTTCATTAACCTTCTGCAGAGCGCTCTCCTCTCCACATGAAGCATTACCCAACAGCAGAGTCTCAAAGAGAACAGCAGTGAAGAGACAAAGGTCTCTCCTTCAATCCACTTAACAGGTTCAGGAACAAAATCCAGCTCTGCCTAATTCGGGACGTTACAAACAGATGTCACCAGGAAACAGGTTAACCCAGGACTGAGCAGCCTGCTGGAACATCCAGTCTGGCACTCTCAGGATAGCTGATTTTGGAATGGATCTCCAGAGATCACCTGGTCCAACCCCTCAGCTGAAGCAGGGACATCCACAGCCACCACCTGCCAGGGCCACATCCAGGTGGCTCTTCAGCATCACCAAGGTCACTCTATGACCAACCTGGGAAACCAACTTTGGTGCTCAGTCACCCTCACAGTGGAAAAGGTTCTTCCTTCTGCTCAGAGGGAAGTTCACGTGATTCAGTTTGTGTCAAATGGCTCTTGTTCTGTCGCAGGACACTGAAAAGAGCCTGACTGGTTCTTCTCCAGAACTTCTAATGGAAGACAATATCCACTGCTCTCCCCTCACCTACCAAACCAGTCACTTCACCAGGCTGGTCAGGCATGACTTGCCCTTGGTGAATCCATGCTGATCTCCTGCACTTTCACTGATTTACTTCCTTGTCCTCCACATTCATGAGAAAATGGTTTCCAGAATTAGTTGTTCCTTCACCTCCATGAGGTGACTTTCAACTGAAATATTCTATTTTATTCAAGTCCCTTCTAGTCCCCTCTATTCCATGGACTATCAGGGCACGATGAAAGCTGTTATTTGTTATTATGCTTTATGTTCTTCTATATGTTTCTACACAGGTGTAGGTCTGTCAGAACCAATGCTACCAAGTAAGGAGCAAAAGAGCTCTGCAGACCAGCCCAAAGCACGTGCCCAACCCAATATTTAGGGTCAATCTCTACTGAAAAGGTTGAAAAATCCAGCTGAGACAGCACTTGGTCATCACACTCAGGTGATGTGTCAAAACATAAATCATAATACCTTAAAGGTGTTTAATATTTTTATTTATTCTATCAGCACAAACATAATAGTAAAGATAACTGATGTGGAATATGCTTAAACCTACAAGAAATGCTTTCCTACCTCCAGGCATGATCTGCCCAACATCCTGCACAGTTAACACCGACAGCTTCTCCTCTGTATCCACTCTGATGACACCAAAGCTCAGACAGTTCATGGACAGCACTGCTTTTCCTGGGGGGGGCCCACCCAGCTCAGGAGGTCTGGAAAACACAAAGCCCAGTCATAGAAGGATCACCAGAGCAATGGTGTTATGGTCACCAAAACCATTGTTTCTCAGGCTGAGTAAGGTAAAGAGAAATAATAATTTCTCACTTTAAACAAATGAAGGTTCAAGATTGGTAATATATTGTAACTAGGTGAAAAAAACCTAGAATAACACTCTTCAAAATCTCAAATCTTTTGTTTCAACTTTTCTTGAAATTGATTTTCTGAAAAAGCACATTTTGATCAGAACCACTACAAAAAAAATTCAGCATATTCCATCCATAGGCTTATTAATAAAGTATTTTTTTTCAGAGCATTCCTTGCTATCTCCAGAAATCCAACTGTACTTCTCAGACCAGTTACAAATAGTATTTTTATTGTTTAGCCCCCTGTTTACAAGACATTGTAAATAATCAATTAATTGAAGATTCAGCATCTTCTCCCTCCTAAATAATGAGGGTTGTTTCGGGAGCATTTTAAAAGGTCCTTCAGCAACATCAGTGAGGATCAGATGTAGATTTTCCAAACCATGAAAATAACACCTTGTGTCTGACTAATCCTAGAAAACAACGAACTTTTCAAAGAAAACAAAACCAATCCATCCTTCAGTGAAGGAGATAACTGAGGGCTTCATATTCCCTCTGCTTAGGTCTTTGGGGCACCTTCATGTGGGTCATGGTCTTTCCTGACCACCATCCCAACACCACACTCCCCATCCCTGGAAGTGCGCAAGGAAAGGTTGGATGGGGCTTGGAGTAACCTGGGCTAGAGGAAGGCGCCCCTGACCATGGCAGGGAGGGTCAAACTCCTTCCCACCCAAACCATTCTGTGATTTTATGATACATTTTGATAGCCGAGAAAAGTTTTGGTTCACTTCTCCAAAAGGGAATTAATTACCTGCGAATGGCAACTGTTAAAGCCTCTGAGGAGCTGGCACAGGGACAAATCACTTCTGGCCTCAGCCCCCTGGACTGAAACACATTCAGGAAGGCATCACAGGAAGATATGGACCCTAAAAACAACAATCACACCATTGGAAACATTTTGCCAAGGGCAGCAAAGCTTGAGCTGCAGGAATTCAGAGTCTGTGCTGAGCTATAGGAATATTGTGGCTTTTGTGCACAAAACCAACACACTTTCAAACTGTTGAAAGATATTCCACACTATTATTAAAGAGTAGATTTGGAAAAAGAACTCCCAGTGACTAACAACTAATTCACTGAATGAAATTCCCAACTCATACTCCTCCTTTGGCAGCACTCACTGGCACTTCCCATCATGGAAAGTCCTTCAGGGATCAGAATACTTTGTCCCTAAGGGTCACTGTATGTCAACTTCTTACACAGTTCCTTTCTGATTGTTTCTTACAGAGGTCACAGCATTTAAAATCGAACACCAAATGCTTCTGACATCCCTTCACTTCTCTACCTGGCCTTCAGCACTTGGCCCAGAATGGATTAAATCTGTTCCTACAGATCTCCAGGGATCAGTTCATGTCAATTCAAGTGAGAGTGTAACACTCAGGAAAACATGATATTGAAAAAATTAATTTCCAGAGCTAAAGAGAGCCAAGAAGTGCAAACAGTGGCACACAAACAGTGTTTTACTGCAGAACAAACTGCTGACCTTGCCAAGCATCAGCTCTGACACAGGGCTGGCTTAAAATTCAAAGCCAGTTGCTCCTTGTGAACTTTGCCAAAACATGCTGCAGCAAAATGCTTTCCCTTCTGTGTAAGGATTGTGCCACATCCAGTCACACAGGCAGGAATAGTCTCATCCAAAATATTGAGTAATTGTAATTGAAATGAAACCAATTTTGGAAAGTCACCTGGAGAGAAATGCAAGTGGGTACTTCTGGAAAACACTAAGTTCTTACCTACATCTGTGTACAGTATGGTAATCTGCCTTGGGACACAAACCCATGGACACTGGAATTTTCTGAACATTAAAAATGCTTATTGTCAAAACACTAAGAAAAATTGTTGGAGGATAAAGAGACTCAGGAACAATTTTTGTCAATAGATTTCAGTGATCAGGGACAGGCAAGGACATGTATAAATTCTTCACAGCCTCTGATATCCCAGTGCTTTTGAAGCCTAAGTAATATATATATTAAAAGTGAAATTTCTTGGACTATTGAAATGTAAGTACTCACATGCCAATCTCCATTTCTATTCTGGAAACTTAGAATAAAAAATTACCCAAATCATCAGTTAAACTCTGTGGGGAACTGCTGTTGGACATCTGTGGCCCAGATCTACCTCCATGCAATCCTCAGAACCACAGGCACTTGCTTCCTAAAGCCTCTTGCAATTCTTTTAGGCTGACATGGCTTAATTTTATGTGCATTCCTCATTCCCATTCAAGCTTTTGATTTTCACCTCCAAAGTTACACCTTGGAAGAGCTTTACAAAATCTTGGCCTTGGAAACTTCTGATCCATGGCACACTTTCTCTCTACTTATTAAACGCTCTTTCATTTTTTACATGTAAAACTCATCAAGACCTTCATTTGAAAAGAACCTGACACTCTGAACTATAGGTTCAGGAAAATGAGCTGTCCTGAGATGCCAGGAACACATCCTACACACATGAGGTATGTAAACCACCAGAGCCTTGGCAGGGCTGGCACTCAGGACAAAGCTCCATACTCACAGGGATTGGCTCCATCTGCCACGATCAGCATCCGTAGGGAGCTCAGGCTGACATCCCTCTGATCCCTCTGGGCCAACAGTGACCAGTGCATATCCCGGGATTTCACCACTGCTACACGGGCTGGAAACCAAAAAAAAATTATGCTGCTTGTGCAGAACAAAACACAGATCAATTATAAAATTATTTAGGCCTTCTTGTGTATTTAAAAGAATTTATGAAACAAATTATACATGTAGAAAACAAATACAAACCCAAATATTCAACTACTGCGACAGGTGTACACTCAATGTCTCCAGATGGGACTTAAATATAGAATTTAAATGTTATGAATCCAAATACTGAGAAAGGCAGTTTCTTTAAGGTCTCTCAAAAGAAACCTCCATCAGTGAAACTGTCAGCACACAGATTAGAGAAATGGAGTACACAGGCATTTTATATAGACAATTTAGTTTGCTTTTCAATAAATCTAAAAAATGGGTGAAGTGAAAATTACCTTTGTATGAGCAGACTTTCTGTATCCAGGAAAGTGGATTAACCTTCATTAATGCATAGGGAATACTGATGACATGCATCCTGTTCATAACACTCTGTGAGAAAAGGATTAAAAAATAAACTTCCAAATGGCTCAAAAATACCCAGCATGTCCCAGATGCTTTAAAAAAACTACAGCAAAACTCTCACAGTTAAATATCAGTGAAAACTGTGTGTCTCCTGCATGAAATGTTAGTGAAAACTCTGTGTGTCCTGCATGAAAACATACACTACATAAGTTACTGAAAAAGGCATTTTTCTGAAAAATAAAAATATAAAAATAGGAACTGTTTGAGAGTTGAGGAGCTCATGGCCTCATTCTGACACCAGTGCCCTCCCCCAGAGAGAAGCACTTGCTGCAGTTTTTTAATTCCTTCCAATACTCACTGTCAACACTCCATGCCAAAGGCCAGCATCTCTCTTGAAATCCAAGACATTTGTTAGTGTTTCAGCTGAAAGGGAAGGAAAAAAATACCAGATTTAACAAGGGTATTTGTAAGAATACTTAAGAATTCAAAATATTTGCTAAAGCAACTCTGAAACTTTCAACACTGCTAAGAACCAAAGCTCTGCTCCATACCTGTAACAAACACGCTGGTTGAGCTCCAAGGGGCTTGGTTTATTGACAGCAATCATCTCTGAATTATGATTACAAACCAGACTATTACACAGCATTTAAGACCTTGATTAACTGTAATACCCCTCCCATGTGTTTGTAGTATCTGCCAATGAACTATGCAGACCAAAAGTTTAGTTTGGAAGCAGACTTCTTCAGCTGAGCTGCAAAAGTTCATTTACATTTGAAAGAATTAAATCCAGTGAGCAATGTTGCCATGGCTGTACTAAATTTTCTTCAGTATCTTCTCTGAAAAATTTAAGTATCTTAGGTGATTAAGAATCAAAGATTTTAAACCAAAGATTCACCCTGATTTTCAAGGGATATTCTGTATTCATTAAGTGAAACTTGCTTATCAGTGGTACAGGATGGAGGAATGCAGGAAGTTTTTGTTTAATGCTGGTGTAGATTAACTGCAGCCAGATGGTCAAAGACAAGAGCAGTTTTGGCTTTTCATTGGGAGAAGGACTGAAAACAAGCAGCTCTCATAGTACATTCACATTCCTATGGAGATCACAGAACCATAGAATGGATTGGGTTGGAAAAGACCTCCGAGATCATCAATCCAACCCTTGGTCCAACTCCAGGCCCTTTACCAGATCATGGCACTCAGTGCCATGGCCAAGCTCAGTTGAAAAACCTCCAGCAGTGGGGAATCCACCCCCTCTCTGGGCAGCCCATTCCAATGCCTGAGCACTCTCTCTGCAAACAAGTTTTTTCTGCTCTCCAACTTCAATTTCCCCTGGCAGAGCTTGAGCCCATCGTGCCCCCTTGTCCTATTGCTGAGTGCCTGGGAGAAGAGACCAACCCCCACCTGGCCAGAACTTCCCTTCAGGCAGTTCTAGACAGTGCTGAGGTCACCTCTGAGCCTCCTCTTCTCCTGGCTAAACACCCCCAGCTCCCTCAGCCTCTCCCCACTGCACTTGTGCTCCAGTCCCTTCTCCAGCCTTGTTGCTCTTCTCTGGCCCTGCTCCAGCCCCTCAAGCGCTTTCCTCAACTGAGGGACCCAGAACTGAACATAACACTCAAGGTGTGGCCTCCCCAAGGCAGAGTCCAGGGGAAGGGTCACTGCCCTGGGCCTGCTGGCCATGCTATGTTCTTTTGTGGGACATGATCAGCTAAGAGAAGATCCCCTCCTTGACTATGACTTCACAAGTGGTTTCCTCCCTCTCACAAATCACGCCATTATGAATAAGGGATCTTGGCTTTCCCTCTGCAGTTAAAGCTCCTGCAGTGTATCCACAGACAGTGAACATGATTCTGCACCATAAATTTCCTGAAGCCTCAAAGCTGTTGGTACCACATTGAAGTTACACCCATCTGACTCACCTTCTGAGTACCCACATGCCTGGGTCAGAGCGTGGCAGTGTGCCAGCATGGAAGCATGAGAGATAGTGATGCCCACGGTGCTGCCCTCCTTGCTGGTTTTGTACTGGGAATACAAAGTGCACACAAGCATTAGGTTAACAACAGAATCAAAGGAATACTGAGATGAGCTCAGTTGGTTAAAACTTGGTTGTAATAATGCCAAGGTCATGGGTTCAATCCCCTGTGTGGGCCACTGACTTAAGAGTTGGACTCGATGATCCTTGTGGGTCCCTTCCCACTCAGAATAGTCTGTGAAAGTCATTATAATGATGCTTAAGGATTTTAGTGTGTTTTTGTAGATTTTTAGAGCCACATAAGATGCAGAGATTCTTCCAGGTTGCTCACATCCTAAAGTGAGTTCCTAAAGTTCTTTCTCACAAATTGTGAGCTTTCTCCTGCCCTGCCAAGGCCATGGTGTTTGTGAGGAGCCACCTGTAGAGAGCAAGAAGATAAAACACAAGAAGGCCTGGAGGTGCTGGAAGATCTCCAAGGGGCAGTGCTGAGGACCCCCATGGGTGGGGCACAGAGGGAAATGAAAATCGTGGTTGGTTATCAATATCTCACATGTAAATTACTAGAAAAGTTGTAAAATTTTAACATTTCTGGTCATGTGTGTGCAGACCTTCTGGTGTGCACCTTGGAAGCTTCTAATAAAGGTAACTTGTATATACTTCTGCATTAAAATTGGTTTTTGAGTGTCTGTTTTCACAGGAATTAGGCAACAATAAAAGCAAAGCAAGCTTTTTTAAAAAGTCAAAAAGCTAGCATAAAAATACATTTATGTGCAGAGAATACACCAGTATCATTTGCATTTCATTTCTCTACTCTAATTAAACAAATTGTCCCAAGGATCCTAAAATGCTGATTAACCCAAGTCTTCAGCCTGATTCCACACAGCCACTCAAGTGACAGCTTGGAAACATCTTGTTTCACAGATAAAACTATAATAGCCATCTCTTTAATTTATTAAGAGATTAAAGGAAGAAAATGTCATGTAAACTATGATAGAGCAACCACAGAAGTTACACCAAGTCACCTCAATATAAGCAATCTCAGTGCTGGCATCTCGCATTTGGGGGTGCCAGTCCTTGGTTGGCTTTGCCAGGTGCTTCCCATCAATCACAAACCACATGAGCCGAGGCCAACCTGCAAAGAAAAAGAAGTGTTACTGTCCTCCTGTGGTAGTTTTGGCTTTAGTTCCAGCCAGACCTCAATCCAGCAGGCCCAGAGGATGGGACAGAGATCAGAAGGGACAAGAATCACCTGACTTAAGCAACCAAAGAGATATTTCATACCATCTGACATCATCAAGAAGTTCAAAAAGAGAGGGAGGTGGAGCTTCTGTCCCTTTTGCTCTTTGCCTCAGCCCCTGAGGCCATCCTGCCCTGCCCTGCCCAGATCAGGCCTTGTCACCATCCCTGCTGGGTTATCCAGGGAGGGAACATTTGCTTGGTCATTTTTCTCCTCTCTTGCTGGGATTTTTCTCTGGAATAGTTTTTGGGAGGGTTTGTGGGGTTTGGATGGTTGGAATCTGTATTATTTAGTTGGGTGACTTGGTAGTTACTGTTGTTACTTTGTTTTTCCTCACCTTTATACATATATATATGTATGTATGGTATCATATTCCGATTTTAATTGCCTTTCTTTTCTATAATATAAGAAACTTGCTATTTTGGGTTCTGGGTTTTTTTTCCCCTCCCTCCTTTTCCCTTAGTTGTGGGTGGGACCCTTTCTCTCTGTGTTGGGCAGTTGGCATTTTGCCACTGAACCCAACACACCTCACAGTTCCAAAAAAAAGGGCTTTTCCACCCCAGAATTCAGGGATGGCAACAGCAAGCAAAGGCTGGAACCACCCCTGCCCTCCTAGAGAAAAAGGAGGAAGCAGTACTGTGGTGACAACGAAGGCAGTTTTTATGTGTAAGCTACAACCACACAGGCAAACCCAAACACTGCTGTTTTGACAGCAACAATGAGCAGAACAGCTTTTTATGGCATAAAAAAGTAACCCCCCACCTTTGAATGTGACCACTTCGCCAGTCTGAGCTTTGGGGAGGCCTTTCTGACAGGCGTCAGTCGTCAGAGCCAGGGTCACTCCACAGCTGCGCAGGAGAAACCCGATCTGCTGACTCCCAGCATCCTGCGGGGAACCACAACATTACAAACACCAAAGCTTTGGGGCACTTTCCTGCACTTTCCCCATGTTTACAAAACATTGTATCACAAGAAAAAAATAAACATGTATCACATAGGACCTTTTATGGAAGATAAACGACGGAGAAGTTTTGTTTTGTTTATTGGCAGCCAAGATTTGGTAGCAGATCTGGCAAGGAAGGCAATGCCAGAAGTGATGCTTGTGCATCCCTCTTCAACCCAACAGGGATGTTCACATGTTCTGGTGAAACAGGAACCCGGTTTGATGTTGTTCCTGAGTCTTGACACACTGAGGAGCAGAGCCTGTAGCTTTAGCTCTTTCCCAATAATCTCAATGTGTGTGGGATTCCACCTGTATTTCCAGTAACTATGGTATCAAAATTTTAATTCTTTAAATAATTTCTATGATTGCCTATCCTAAAATACTTAATACTATGGTTAGTAATAGCACATTAATACTTTCCCCCTCTTTCCCTAATGAAATATAAATATATAGAATACAATAATATATAATTGTAATATATATAATTACATTTCAGTATTATTATATCATTATTATTATATAATTATATAATGTATCACTATATCATTAATTATATAACTATAAATACATATTATTAAATAAATATTTATAATGTAATATTAAATATATATCACATAATTATATAAAGTTATCATATAATTTTAATTTGTAATATATATTATATATTATAATGATATAAAATTATTTTAAATAAACAAACAACCAAATACACGCACATATAGATATATATACACATATATATACACACACATATACACACACACATATATATATCTATATATATAAAAAATTGTAAAATATATATAATTCCATACACACACATATATACACACACATATCTATATATCTATATATATAGATACATAAAAATTGTAGTATATATATAATTCCAAGCAGTTCAGTTGATGCTTTCAAAGTGCAGGCTCTGAGGGGTCCCTTGTAAGGTCTGTAGGATTTAGACACTCTCCCAACACAAACACTGCATTTATTTACCCAAACCATAGAAATTCTGAATGTGTTTTCCCACCTTTCTTGTGAGTGGAACTTCTATTGGGACAGGAATAAGTTCTGCCAGGAGACACCCATAAAATGCCACCATGAACATCACTGGATCACTATTGGGAAATACCAGAGCTACCTACAAAATACATTAAAAGAAGAAGATATGTGGGGTTTTCATCATTTGGGAGAGAGGAGTGGCTGCTTTTAACTTTGTGGGACAAAATTTTCACAATCATGTGCAGGTTCATAAGAACAGAAATACCAAATATTGGGACAATGTATTATTACCAGTCACAGAAATGACTGTTTCACATTATGTTATTACAATATATTATTACAAGGCTTTTTGAAGCTTTTCATCACCATTTCATCCCCAGGGACAACTTCCAAGAGCAGCCTACCCTGTCTCCAGACTTCAGCAGGGGCTCATTCTTAGTGCTCAGCTTGTTCAGCAGGGTATAGGCAAGTTTCAAGCTTCGACTCCATAGCTTGCCTAAAGAAAAAAAAAAGAGAAATTAAGAAACAGAAACTGAAACTCTAACATGTAATTGACTAATCTCAGTGCCTTGTATATCCTCTAACCATGACAGCTGTATCAGAACAGCTGGTAGAGTCTAAGTACAGTTTAGAGGTTTTCATCTTTTTATTTTTTTTTTTAGTGTAAAACTAAACATGATATTCTAAACAACTCTCAAAGCTCCATTGTAGAGTAATTAAAATAATGTATTTCCTGCGTCCTTCATCTGTGAGAATGCAAACAACAAAGTTTAACATCCTAACAAACTTGACAATGAAATGCTGCAGGAAGCTGTTCTGAAGGACAGAGATGTCTTTAAAAAAAATGGAATTTACTGTAATATTTCTAGTTCATTGATTACAAGAAAGTTCCACTTCCCAGCATAATATCCTGAATATGCTCCTGGAGTATGAGGCTTATCTGTGGGAATCTGTCCTAGTTCAGCAGGTGGGACCAGTTGATCCCTGTGTGGGTGTGACCAAAGCTGTGGATTCTCCACCCTCCATTCATTGCCCACCAACTGTTCCCAATGGCCCATTGGCAGCAGCTGCCCCGGACACACCTGACCACTCAGGCTGGGAGCTGGCTGGGAAAGAAGCCTGGCAGAGGAGATGGGAGAACTGCCCTGCAGGGAGTCCTTGGCACCTCCACACCCACCTGAGGGCTCAGCTCTGCTCATGGGCCAGCAACGATTCCAAAATCCTCCCTGACTCCCAGAGTCAGATCCCCCAGTGTGGAACTCCCTGCCCTGGGGGAGGCACTGGGGGCTCCCACCTGCACCTGAGGGGATGGAATCCTGGGGGTTGGGGACTTCTGGGACCACTCATGGGATCCAGAGGAGGAGCAGACCCTCGACAGGAGGAGCCCACCACTCTCCACCAGACTGTGCCATCATCTGCACCAACAGGTTTGTCACCTCCTTTTCCTTTAGACTCGGGGGAACCACGTGGGGCTCAGCACAGGGGCCACCAAACCCCCCTGTGTTTGTGCCCCAGGGGGCTGGGTTACACTGCTGGGTTTGTGGGTTAAAATCAATTTCTCTTTGTGTCATTGCATTTATTGTAATATTGTTATTAAATTGTAACTCTGACTTAGAATCTTTCTTGAGCTGGGTTCATTTCTCCTGCCGGTTTGCCTTTAAACCACCAGAGAATCTCAGACCTCATGTGGTGTGAGCAGTTTCTCCCAATCTACCCCCAACTCCTCCTGGAAGTGGCACCAGCACGTACCGTAGGTGAGGGTGGAAATGGCCTTCCCAGTGGTGTCCAGTGCAGTCAGACAGGGGGCCTTGGGCTGGGTGGTGCCCCAGTGCTGCAGGGCAGCCAGCAGAGAGGGGGGCCAGTTGGTCACAACGCCTAAGGGCTCCCCTTGAAGTACATTCATCTGGTGTCCCTCAGGTTTTGGTTGATTTGGGTCAGGCTGTTGCACTAAAACCAGAGTACAGTAAATGACAAACATCAATCCTGACAGAAAGGGAAAGTTACACTTCACAGACTATTCCATGAGCCTTTTCTCCTCCTCCTCACAGCTATCATTACTCCTCTGCTTTATGATGATGCTGTGCTAATTATCTACTGTCTTCCCCAAAAGTAATCACAGAATCCTAGAATGGATTGGATTGGAAAAGACCTCCGAGATCATCAAGTCCAACCCTTGGGACAACTCCAGTCCCTTTACCAGATCATGGCACTCAGTGCCATGGCCAAGCTCAGTTGAAAAACCTCCAGGCCTGGGGAATCCACCCCCTCTCTGGGCAGCCCATTCCAATGCCTGAGCACTCTCTCTGCAAACAAGTTTTTTCTGCTCTCCAACTTCAATTTCCCCTGGCAGAGCTTGAGCCCATTGTGCCCCCTTCTCCTATTGCTGAGTGCCTGGGAGAAGAGACCAACCCCCACCTGGCCAGAACTTCCCTTCAGGCAGTTCCAGACAGTGCTGGGGTCACCTCTGAGCCTCCTCTTCTCCAGGCTAAACACCCCCAGCTCCCTCAGCCTCTCCCCACACCACTTGTGCTCCAGACCCTTCTCCAGCCTTGTTGCTCTTCTCTGGCCCCGCTCCAGCCCCTCAAGCTCTTGCCTCAACTGAGGGGCCCAGAACTGAACACAACACTCAAGGTGTGGCCTCCCCAAGGCAGAGTCCAGGGGAAGGATCACTGCCCTGGGCCTGCTGGCCACGCTAGTTTGGATCCAGGCCAGGATCCCATTGGCCTTCTTGGCCACCTGGGTACACTGACCATCCCTTTAGAGTTCTGATTCCACATTATCAAAGGACCAGAATGTGAATCTCCACTTCACTCCTCCCTGATCTGGAAAGCTGCTGCTTTCTGCTCTTTGCTCTCCATATCTGTTTCAATGAAAGACTCCACTAAATCAAGAAGGGTTATCAGAGATAAATGGCCTCAGTGACATCTGGACATTGATTTTTGCTGCACTGAATGCTCAACAGGTAGTGGCACTATTCTATCTTTAAAGAAAGGTATTTTGTCAAAGTCCTCCTTCAAGCTGCTCCAGAAAGTGGAGAGAGATCTTGCTCAGCAACCCTGGTTGGAGTAACACCCAATCCAGGCAATAAGGAAAATTAATGCTTCCAAGAGATGCTCTTCACAATCACATGCACCTCAGTTGAAGTCCACCTATCTCTGCTTGAAGAAACTTCCCAGGAAGACCAGAATCACAATAATGTCATATCTTAAAACATCAAACCAACAGTAGAGGGAATCCAGTAGCTCAGAAATGTCACACTGAGGAGGAGGGTGTTATGGGTTCACCTAGGTGGGCCTAGATTTGGGCTCTGAAGTTTGGATTAGGCCAAAGCTGTCAGCTGACTTGAGCTGGGCTGAGCTAACAGCTGACCTCTTCATGCCAGTAACTTTGTATTCCATACCACATTATGACATCATCTCCAGGGAAGTAGGAACCAGTGTGGGAGTGGTTAAGGCAGTCGCTTCTCAGCCCTCCTCTTGGGAGGACGCACGATGCTGTCCCAGGGGGGATGGAGAGGACCAGGCCCACCACTGGCTCACAGGGTATCTCAGGAGTAAACTGTGTTGTTCTGGGTCTCTCCTTTCTGCTTGGGTTTGTCTCCCTGGGGAATAAGTATTTTCTTAAGTAATGTGTAGTTAGGACAGTAGAATTTGTGTGTTCGTTAAGAAGTTGAGGTGGGGAACTTTTTGTTGCAGACTTGTGTAAGTGTATATTTGTACTCTCTTCTAATTGTCTCTTTGTGTGAAAAATATATGTAGTTTTAGTATAAATGCCATTTGAAGTGGGTTTTTTCTTTCCCCTCTCTTTTCCTCCCTTTCCCTGGTGTTAGGAGGGAGGTTTTTCTCTCTATGCTTGGGGAGGGTTGGCAGTTGCTTATCTCAAACCAAGACAGAGGGTTGAGTTGAAGGTTATCTTTCACTTGTAATAATATAGGACCTTTCTCTATTCCCTGTGACAGTTCTACCACCATTTGTTTTCTACTGGGAAGAGAAAAAAACCTCAACACTTGCTAAGAAGTATCAGTTGTGTCTTGCACAGAGAGTGAACTGTATTGGAAAGAAAATTAACCTTCCAGCAGTTCTTCAAAATCATCCACAAAAAACTCTTTCAGGGGTGGGCGCTTTGGTCTTTTCAAGGTATTCAGCAGCTGCTGGATTTTGGAGGACACTCTGCTGTTCACTGGGACACCTGCCAAATGGAAAATATTTATTATTTGTCACATTATTAAGAAACACACTAAAACACACAGATTTCATGTGGAAAAGTCACTCAGGATGAGTATCTTGCTTGGAAGAAAACAGCTTTTTTTGTTTTCAAGCAATGCTGTTCTCTGGCTACCTGCTGATGCAGACACCTCATCACACTTCATTTTTGCTTTTCAAACCACCAACTCCTTAATGAGATTCCAACTGAAACATGAAGAATGCTCTTTTCTCCACAAGTCTAAGTATTTGCTTCATCTTACCTTTCACTCCACTCTGAAAGCACCAGAATGCTTAGAAAAAATGCTTGGAAAAAATCAGTGCCTCTTGGAGTATTTTAAAATTTATGTAGAAATAGTCACAACACCAAACCTTGTTGAATGCTGATTCAAAGTTTGCATATTTGACAGAGTTAATTAAAGTAAGTGGTATAAAAGTAGTATAAATTGTATAAATACTATATAAGTAGTATAAATAGTAGTTATCCAAATTTAAAGCTCTGAGGCAATGAGATGAAATACATATATATATAGATACAGATATAGATATTTAGATAGATAATTATATAGAGATATATATAGATATAGATGATATAGACAATATAGATTATATAGATATAGGTATAGATATATATAGATAGTTCTATAGATATATAGATACATACATAGATATAGAAAGATATAGAGGTATAGAGATGATAGGTAGATAGATAGATAGATAGATAGATAGATAGATAGATAGATAGATAGATAGACAGACAGACAGATAGATAAGGGAGGTTTCCAAGGCACTCACCATCTGCAGTTTCCAGGATGCTGCTGCTGTAGCCCCTGGGCACTCCTCGCACCGATGCCACCTGCGGGTGCTCATGGTGCAGATGTCCCACCAGGCCAGTGGTCACGTCCGGGGGGGCACAGTGGTTCTCTGCAGATATGCAAGACACACATGGGAGCTCATTAGGCTTTCTGAAGGATTAATACAGGCAAAGTTGCTTCTCACAGCAGGGCATTTCCCAACCCTTCATGCACTCAAACTGCCTTGTCACAACTGGATTTGCTTGGTGCTGTGCCCTGTTTCCTGCCTGTAGAGAAACGCTTGGGGAATGTCACAGAATCACTGACTGGTTTGGGTTGGAAGGGATCTCAAAGCCCATCCCACCCCCTGCCATGGGCAGGGACACCTTCCACTGTCCCAGGTTGTTCCAACCTGGCCTTGGACACTCCCAGGGATGGGGCAGCCACAGCTTCTCTGCCCAACCTGTGCCAGGGCCTGCCCACCCTCACAGCCAACAATTCCTTCCCAATATCTAACCTAAATCTCTCTCCTCTTTTAGTTTAAAAACCATGCCTGCTTACCCTATCACCAACTGCCCATGTAAAATGTTGCTACCATCACTCCAAAATTGTAACCCAGATTACAGAATAGCTTTGAAGGGAACAGGTTAGGAAACGGCAGCACTTGTGGGAAGTGTTGGAACAAAAGACAACACGAATCAGAGGCCTGGAAAATACAGAATCCTGATGAATAAAACCAGGAATGCAGCAGGGAAGAGCTGGAGAACATCAGGGGTTGGAGGAGCTGCCTGGGAGTACCTCAGCATGTCACAACTCCTGCAGGAAGAGCTCCAGGCACAGGGAGATCAGGCAGTGTTGTGACACACACACAGGAGCACTAAAACAGCAAGGGCCACAGCCCCAGTCCCAGATCTGCACAGCTGACACAGACACCTCCAGTACAGCTCTCAAAGGGTTTCCAGGCATCACCAGGAAAAAATGTAACTCCATTCCCACCTCTTGCAATGGCCCTCACTGCAATGCCAATGTTTGTGCTACAGAGAGCACTAAGCAATTTACCTGTAATCCTAATTAACAGGAAGCTCAAGAGGAGCCAACAGTGTGCCCAGGTGGCCAAGGGGATCCTGGCCTGGATCCAAACTAGCATGGCCAGCAGGCCCAGGGCAGTGACCCTTCCCCTGGACTCTGCCTTGGGGAGGCCACACCTTGAGTGTTGTGTTCAGTTCTGGGCCCCTCAGTTGAGGAAAGAGATTGAGGGGCTGGAGTGGGGCCAGAGAAGAGCAACGAGGCTGGAGAAGGGACTGGAGCACAAGTGCTGTGGGGAGAGGCTGAGGGAGCTGGGGGTGTTTAGCCTGGAGAAGAGGAGGCTCAGAGGTGACCTCAGCACTGTCTGGAACTGCCTGAAGGGAAGTTCTGGCCAGGTGGGGGTTGGTCTCTTCTCCCAGGCACTCAGCAATAGGACAAGGGGGCACGATGGGCTCAAGCTCTGCCAGGGGAAATTGAAGTTGAAGAGCAGAAAAAAATTCATTCCAGAGAAGAGTGCTCAGGCATTGAAATGGGCTGCCCAGAGAGGGGGTGGATTCCCCATCCCTGGAGGTTTTTAACCTGAGCTTGGCCGTGGCACTGAGTGCCATGATCTGGTAAAGGGACTGGAGTTGGACCAAGGGTTGGACTTGATGATCTCAGAGGTCTTTTACAATCCAGTCAATCCTATGATTCTATTCCCACCCCTTGTAATGGCCCTCAGTGCAATGCCAATGTTGGCACTGCAAAGAGCACTAATCAAGAACTATGAATTCCTTCCAGGAGAGTAAGGCACACCAAGGACAAAGTGTCACTCATAACCACCAGGGTGACAATGTGTGTAAGCCTGACCCACACAACCACTGTGCAGGACCTACAGAGAGCCCCAACACACACCTGAAACTCTCTCATAGAATCACGGAATGGATTGGGTTGGAAAAGACCTCCGAGATCATCAAGTCCAACCCTTGGTCCAACTCCAGTCCCTTTACCAGATCATGGCACTCAGTGCCACAGCCAATCTCAGCTGAAAAACCTCCAGGGATGGGGAATCCACTCCCTCTCCGGGCAGCCCATTCCAATGCCTGAGCACTCCCTCTGCAAACAAGTTTTTTCTGATCTCCAACTTCAGTTTCCCCTGGCAGAGCTTGAGCCTGTGCCCCCTTGTCCTATTGCTGAGTGCCTCACTCTGTTGTCTGTATTTTTGGAGTCACTTTTGGATGTTATTTTTTCCCCTGAACTTTCCCTGAGTCCCAATTCATGGACTTCCCTCAGGATGTAACTTAACCAGGGGAACAGAGCCAAGTGCTGGTGGTTTCCAAGCTGCAGGATCAGCCCAAAGGTCCCCACTCCTCACCTGCCAAACCCTGCAGGGATTGGTAATGTCTGTCCATGCACAGACAATGCCTTCTGTCAATGCCTTCTATACGGAGGAGGAATAAGTTCAATTTACAGGGATTTATGCTTGGATAAAAATCACATTAACCTAGTTAATTATTTGGGCATTTTATTAATAAATGCCCATGACGGCCCATGCAATTAGTCTGTATCAGCCAGAGATCCTGTGGCACAGCAGGGAAACAGGGGTGGGGAGGAGTTAAAAAAAAAAAGCGTGAGCAGACTGTGACTTCAGGAAAAACATTTAATCAGATTCAGAACTTTTCATTAGTGATGAGAAGATAGAGAGAAATGTAAGAGAGCAGAGTCCCAGGAAAGAACACATGGGATAGGACAGAGAATTAAAAGCCACAGTATTTCCAGCTACTCTAAGAGTTAAGGGAGGAAATACTCCATAGTTGAGATGGTGACCTTGGGAAAAAACAAGACATACTGCCAGCCTTATTAATTAAAAAAAAATACACTAATTACACTAAAAGGAAAAAAAACCCCACAACATCCAATCCACATGGAGATGATATTCTTGCTGTTATAAGTGAAAGACAAAAGAGCTGAGAAACAATGCACATTCCTCTCTGACTCCATTGAATCCTGTAACTTTGCACTTCCAGCACTGCATTTTACTGCCTGGGACTTGGTCTGAGTTCACCATTTAAAATTCAAGCTGGAGAGGATGAGCTGCAAGGGAACAAACTGCTAAATTTAAACTCTCCAGCATCCCAAAACTGTGAATAGCTATTCAGCACACAACCAAAACACAGAATATTTCAGTAGGGCATGGTAATTAAAATATGTAGGATGCCTCTTCGATTGCTGAGGTCTGAAAAAAATAAATCAACTCCACTGCCCTAGGGCAAATCAAAGCCCTTTGGGAAAGCATGTGAGTACTTATTGAGAATCAAAAAAGTCTGCAGTGTAAGAACTGACTGAGTTTTGATGGTCTTGTGAGCAAGGAAGGCTACAAAGAGACAGGAAAATGTCCCAACTGAACTGGGACTGCATTAATATGTCACCACAGCAGGAATGAAAACTGATGGAACACGGCAAGCATTCCAGAAATGAGGAAGACTATTCTTATGCAAAACAGCATCTATTTTTTGTCAAAGGCACTGGAAATGTTACCTTTATGAACATTTTCAGTAGATCAGCTCTTAATGATTCCTGAGCTCCTTCCTGATAGACACTATTTATGTCCTGCTAATAAAATTCCA
Source organism: Pithys albifrons albifrons (assembly GCF_047495875.1). Taxonomy (NCBI): domain Eukaryota; kingdom Metazoa; phylum Chordata; class Aves; order Passeriformes; family Thamnophilidae; genus Pithys; species Pithys albifrons. Next base: position 39,560,818 of record NC_092465.1, on the reverse strand, counting down.
AACCTGACTCTGGACTCTGCTGGACTCTGAATTCTTAATGAGGCACTAATTTTGCTTACAGTGTTGTTGATTAAACAGTCCTGATGGAGAGGTCTTAGGAAGCTGGTTGTGAAATTTGAGGTGTATTTATCTGGTCTGACGCATCAGACATAACAGGATGCCACGTTACACCTTCTGTATCTTGCAAGTTTTTACAGGTATATTAAGAATTCCATCCATCCAGTTAAGCTTGGAAGGTTTGGTGATTTTAAGGAGTTAAACATGATTCCTATTAATCCATAATGTGAGATCCAGAATGGCTCAAAGAGAAGTGTTGATGAATTCCACCTTACTTACATCCACCAATGTCAAACACTTCAAATTTCTATTCCATCTTACTTATACCCACCAATGTCAAACACTGCAAATTTCTCACAAACAAGCTTGGAAATAGGAATATAAAAATTAAAGTTTGTTTAAAGGGTGTTTTGTACAAGCAGGAAAAATTCCCTAGCAATCAGTACCTCTGATTTCAGAACTTCCCCAAAATTCTGGGTGTTGTTCTCATCTTTTGGGTATTTATCAAATGAATCATATCTGAAATATATAACCTGACATTCTTTAGGGTGAATACAGAGTGGAAAGCATGCACCAAACCCAGCATTCCTTTGAAATTCTGCTTTGGAATCTGGTAAATCTGAACCTCAGTTTCCTGGTGAATCTGAACCAGTTTCCTGGTAAATCTGAACCAGTTTCCTGGTAAATCTGAACCTCAGTTTCCTGGTAAATCAAGTGTTTTACCAAGAATGTATGTTCAGATCTCATGACCGACTGGTTTGGGTAAAATGAAACACACAAATGTCATACATACCTGGGCTGTGAATTGGCCATTTTAAGGCTATTTCCTGGTTTAGCCCTTTGTGTTTAGCCCTGCTTTGGGCCGTGTACTCTGCTTTTACTCCAAGCACATGGGCAGGTTTACTGACCTATCTGGGTGTGTGCCATGAGATCTGCAAGCACAGCAGTGGCAGGAGCGGCATTGGAAGCAGCAGCAGGATTCCCTCCGGGATGGGATGAGGTGGAGGATGCAGAGGATGAGGTGGAGGAGCCCTGCATGACCCGGCCAAGCCAGGGCTCCACGCTGGAGTGGCTCTCGAACGGAGTGCAGCTGATCCGCCCGTGCCGCCGCAACGAGCCCTCATCTTCTGATGCTGACGAGGTGTCTGTGAGCAAAATAATAACCATGACAGGCATGAAATGGTGGAGTGACCCAGCACAGGAAACATGGAGCTCTGCCATGTTCCGTGCTCTCCATGCAGCGTCCTCATGTGCCGCACATGAGGTGCAAGGGATCAAAGCAAATGGGTTATATCACAAATCCACCCTTATCGTTCTTGCTCCATTCACCCAAAGGCTTGAAAATTAATGGCACCCAATTTCCGAAAGCATCATCCCCTCCTAAAAATAATGAACAGCTCCTTAGTTGATCTACCAACTCCATCCAACCCTGTCCACTGTCATTTCTTAGGTTAACACAAAAAATTGTACAAATGAGAGCTGGAACACACCTAAAGCAAAGGTTCCATTACCTCCAGTATTTGGAATGACACAGGCGTCAAAAAAGGCTTCTACCTACAGAACCTACTGCACTCACCAACCATGTTCAGTGAGCATCCCATCCCATCCTGTATTCCATCCTGTATCCCGTCCCGTCCTGTATGCCATCCTGTATCCCGTCCCATCCTGTATCCCGTCCCGTCCTGTATGCCATCCTGTATCCCATCCCATCCTGTATCCCGTCCCGTCCTGTATCCCATCCCGTCCTGTATGCCATCCTGTATCCCGTCCCGTCCCGTATCCTGTCCTGTCCTGTATGCCATCCTGTATCCCGTCCCGTCCTGTATCCCATCCTGTCCTGTATGCCATCCTGTATCCCATCCCATTCTGTATCCCATCCCATATCCCATATCCCATCCTGTACCCCATCCCATATCCCATCCCATCCCGTACCCCATATCCCATCCTGTATCCTATCCCATATCCCATCCTGTACCCCATCCCATCCCTATTCCACTGACTGAAAAAATACTTCTGCTTTGAACAGGCAATTTTTATCTCGTCCCATCTGAATAAATCCATTTTTTCTTGAGTATTTCCCTTTTTATTTCTTTGACGGGAGGAAATCTGCACTTTTCTGACAAATTATTTGGAGAATTACTACAAAAAGCAAAGTACTCTAAAGTTCAATGAAAGAGTAATTACCAAGCATGTATTTTAACCACATAAACTGGTAATAATGAGTACTAGAAATGCTCAGTAAAGCATCTTTTCATTCTAGATGCATATTTGTCACTGTTAGAAGTCTGACAAAAGGCTCCTAATTTAATTACCACTCAGTCATTTACAACTTTCCAGAAGTTTCCCTTTCCCATACAAACTTTCCGTATTTATTATCCATCCAAGAAAAAGCAAAAAGTTTATTCTAATTACCAAGCAAACACATTCCTGTTTTTAAGTGAAATATAAAATCTCTTCTACAGACAAAACCTCGCCCTCCCAAAGAGATTGCTGCATTTAAGAACTCAATCCTTTATATGTCTTATATAAGACAGGGTGTCTGTTACACACTCCAACAGTCCCTTCCATACATGGAAATCTGGAGTGGGTCACAGCAGGAATTTTGCAGCCTTAATTTTGGCTCAATCCTCTGAACATGTAACCATTCAGGCAGCTCCAATTCCATAGAAATCTGCTGAAGCCACGTTGAAAAGCTACTCCTCATCCTGGGCAATGCATTTCACTCATCAGCTATTTCACTTTCTGCTTTTCAAGAATATGTGCATTTCCAACAGCTCCACAACAATTGCTCTTAACAGTCTAAACCCACAGAAATCATTTCATAAGAAGCCCATTTAACTCGATGGTGTTTCACAGTTAAAACCAGTAGATCTTTCACCTGGCCTCCCTCATCCAGGCTGACAATTTTGGTTGAAAATACCCAAACAATTGGTCCGTGAGCAGATCCAGCTGTGTTGCATCCCCATCCCTGGGTCCATGCCTGGTGTGACATTCCTGGTCTCCTGCCATGCTTGGAGCTTTGGCAGCTGAGTCCATGTGCTCCTGGAGAGCAGCCAAACCTGTCCCCAAATGCTTCCGACCTTCCCTGGCTTTTCAGCAGAAAGCAAAAATAAGCAATTACAGGAACATGGAACAAGATAGCATTACAAAGAGCCAGGGATTGAAAAAAAAAACAACCAACAAACCAAACCACCACGTTTGCAATCTATAATCACTGCCATGGGCAAGGACACCTCCCACTGTCCCAGGTTGCTCCAAGCCCTGTCCAACCTGGCCTGGGACAATTCCAGGGATCCAGGGGCAGTCACAGCTTCTCTGTCCAACCTGTGCCAGGGCCTGATCACCATCAGCATAAAGAATATGAACCAAATGATTCCTTCCTGGCACCTGATGGCAGCTGTTTGTAACAACATTTCAGTTATTAATTAATACCAAAGCATGGCTTTAATTGCATTAACTCCAGCCCATACAAGGACTTAAGACAGAGGGTTAATGGCTCAAGACAATGCTCAGCACTGCTTGGGCTCTTTGAAACTTCAGATCATTCTTGCTGAGCTAACTTTGCAAATAAAGGCAGGTCCATAAAAAGACAATTATTTTTATGGTTTGAATGTTCTGACTGCCCATGATACAGAACTTATCCAGTGGCCCATTCTCTTACAGGGATAATGGGATGGCATAAAAAGTCACCTTGTCTTAGAAAGAGCTCTGGACACTTAATTCTTCCTAAAATATCCTGAGTTGGAACACTTGAGTCCAATTCCAGGCCCTGCACAGGAGCACCACAAGAATGACACCATTGAATGAAACCCCCAGATCCCATGGACTCATCCTGCTCTGGCTGAAGGTCAAACAGCCACATTGGTTTGGTTTAGCTTGGCAAAATGCCAACTGCCTGTTAGAGCCCTCCCCAAGGGAAAGGGAGGGAAAAAAACCAAACCTGTAAGTGGAACTTTGAAATGGAAAGGGTTTTACATTTACACAGAAGAAAATTAAAACCAGAATATAACACACATATATATATATATACAAAAGTGAAAAGAAATAATAACAACTTTACCAAGTCATCCAACCAAACAATACAGATTCCAACCACCCAAACCCCACAAAACCCTCCCAAAAACTATTCCAGAGCAAACTCCCAGCAAGAGAGGAGAAAAATGACCAAGCAAACGTTCCCTCCCTGGATAACCCAGCAGGGATGGTGACAAGGCCTGATCTGGGCAGGGCAGGGCAGCGCGGCCTCAGGGGCTGAGACAAAGAGCAAAAGGAACAGAAGCTTCACCTCCCTCTCTTTTTGAACTTCTTGATGATGTCAGATGGTATGAAATATCTCTTTGGTTGTCTAAGTCAGGTGATGCTTGTCCCTTCTGATCTCTGTCCCATCCTCTGGGCCTGCTGGATTGAGGTCTGGCTGGAACTAAAGCCAAAACTACCACAGACACCCCTGGACTGCAGGGACAGGGTCAGGCACTGCCAGGGCAGGTGCACCATTTACACCCCACCAGCCCCTCTGATACCCTTTCCCTGCCTCTTTCCCCACATTTACTCCTTCCCACATCTACTCCTTTCCCCATCTGTGCTTCCTCACCTAAACAGACCATAACAAGCCTCAGGCAGTTCCAAAATTCTTTCCCCCCACATGCCCTTAAGTCCAGAAGGTTGTCCAGTGCTGACCTGTCTTGATGGGTTTCACACCTGGCCAGGAGGGCTGAGGTTCTCCAGGAACAGCCCCAAGAGAAGTCTGGACAGGATGGCCCTTCAAAGAGTCCTGAGCTTGGGTTCCTCCCTGCTGCAATTCCAGGTGCTCCTCTGGGCTTGTGGCTCCCAGGACAGGGATTTGTTTATTTGGGATTTATTATTTGGGATGCCCCACAGCTTTTATCACCCAACAAACACTGTCCCACAGCATCTCAGTGGTTTTTAACAGTCATCCTTAAAAGATATTTTAATTACAGATACTTAACATATCTTCTAGGCAAAATAATAAAGAGTCAAGAAAGACCATATATAATAAAGAACATTATTAGGTATTAACTTGTGAAATAATTGCAGAACCCACAAAACCAATACACTGAGTTGTGTGACTAGGGGGAAAAAAAGAGGGATTTCCTTGAAATGGGAAGAACGGAAAGAAGAAATCCAGCTGAGGAAGCAGAAGGGCAGCACACCAGACCTTTTAGAGAAAAGTAAGAACCAGAAGTAATAGAAAGGGGCAGCAGAGTGTGCTCCTGTCCCCAGGCCACATGACAAAAGACAAGAGCACATCCTCAGAATCAAAGAGCTTAGGAAATTCCTCCTCTTTGCATGCAGGACTCTGGCCCCAAACCACGTGGCTCACTTTAAAAATTAAAGAAGGTGCTCTGCCCTCAACAATCTGAACAATCACAGTGTATGATTTTGTGACTGTTTCAAACTGCTCCCAGTTGAAACCACCTGATGAGTGCCCTGTAATTAATGCAGCACGTTAATACTCTGGTATTGCGTTCAACTTTTAAAAAATGCTCTGGTGTCTTCTACAACTTTTACAAAAAGAAGCTTGTGCAATGTGAAAGGAGGTATTTCCATCTCTGACAGGCTTGCTAAGATTATCTCCTCCAAGTGAGATATGATGTAAGAGAACATATTTCACAGATATTTCACAGACTATTCTGAGCTGGGAGGGACCCACAAGGATCAACTCTTAAGTCAGTGGCCCACACAGGGGATTGAACCCATGACCTTGGCATTGTTACAGCCAAGTTTTAACCAACTGAGCTCATCTCAGGGATTTAATGCCTAAAGGGCACCTGCACACTCTGCTTTCATGTGAACCTTCAGCAGCTACATCTCCAGATGAGACACTAAAAACTGTAAGACCACACACAAATCCAATGGAAACCTGGGTTCAGGTGGACCATCTCCAAATGGTTTGGGTCAGAAAGGACCTTAAAGCTCATGTTTTTCCAGACACCTTCCACTAGACCAGATTGCTCCAACCTTCCTTGTACACCTCCAGGGATGGAGCAGCTCTGTTAACCCTCTGTGCTCAGCCAGCAGGTACCTGGAGGGGTGTAGGTCTCTACTGAGGAGTGCACCAGCACGGAGCGTCTCTTGGAGGGCATGGGCATCTTCCTCTCCTTGTACTTTGCCAGTGCTGCCTGGACAGCTTCAGTGTGGACATCTGTTAGAAAGCAAACAAAGAAAAAAGTTAAGAAATTCAGTTTATCAGCAGAATCAGCCCCTCTGTCTCCTGCTCCAGTTCAGAGCAACGGCTCCCAAAATAAGCAGGGTCAAGTTGAGACATTTTCCTCACCAAAATGAGCATTTCTGAGAAACACTCTGAAATAAACACTGAAATGACAGAATATTTAGTACATTATTTCTGAACCACAAGTCATTTTTCATTTGGGCAAGGTGAAAATTTCAATGCAGATTCTGTTGATTGGTTTATTAGTTCTGAACCACAAGTTATTTTTCATTTGGGCAGTGGGGAAATTTTAATTCAGATTCTGTAGACTGGCAGCAGTGCTTTAACTCTTCACCCTCAAAATCCAGGATGGGCAAAGAAGTACAAGATCTGAACTTGAAGGTCTCACAAAGAATGTAATAAAAGACAGAACAAGGAGATTAATAGACTTGTCAGATCAGAACTGTTGTGGTTATTGCTATTTTTCTGCCAATTATGATTCCAAATTATAATCTCTCCATTTTCAGAAGGGGCAGAGGGAGAAGGTAACAGATTGAGTGGGATTAATGTTCCCTCTGGGTTTTAAACCAGCACAGGTGTCAAAAGCCAAAACTTACACAGAAAGAAAAGTCCTGACAAGCAAACAGATGCTGAGGAGAAACGAGGCAGACCAAAAATATTCTATAACTCACCACTTATGATTCAAATTAATAAAAACACGTGCAACATGTGACACTGCACTGGGCAGAACCAGCACAGACCCCACAGGGAGTGTGGGGTGTGCCTTGGTCTGGCCACACTTCTGTTACTGAAGTTGCTGGACAAGAATCACAGAATGGATTGGGTTGGAAAAGACCTCCGAGATCATCAAGTCCAACTCCAGTCCCTTTACCAGATCATGGCACTCAGTGCCACGGCCAATCTCATCTTAAAAACCTCCAGGGATGGGGAATCCACCCCCTCTCTGGGCAGCCCATTTCAATGCCTGAGCACTCTCTCTGGAATGAATTTTTTTCTGATCTCCAAGTTCAATTTCCCCTGGCAGAGCTTGAGCCCATCGTGCCCCCTTGTCCTATTGCTGAGTGCCTGGAATTTCAGAATATAACTATTCAGTTGGAAAGAGAATACGTATTCTTTCACTAAAGTATCCATCCATTCTTTTGTTAAGAGGCAAATATGAAACAGGTTGATGGATTTGAAGGTATGGAACTATCAGTAGGTATGGAACTACCTGTAGGTATGGAACTACCTGTAGATATGTCGGTCTATGTGACAGACACACCAAACTCACAATATAACAGAATTCCCCTGTTCCTGCACCTGCAGGGATTGACCTTGTGGATGATACAGATAAAATATTGTATTTTACAGCACCTTCGGGGTGTTTGTTTGTTTTAAAGCACCATTTCTGGTCCTGGCCCTGAACCCCCCTTGGTCATGCTGAGCACAAGGCTCTGTTAGAACAAACTGTTTCCTTCAGTCTGGCCAAAGGGATCCCCAAAATCTCCCAGGCACCAACCAGCTCTTGGTGGCAGAAATGTCACTTTTCAGTCTCCAACTCCCCACAGATAATCTGTTCAGAGTCAGATTTAATATATTAAATAAATATCTTACAAGGCTTAGGAATTTTACTGATTTTAGTTATTTACCAAATAAGAACTTTTTATGCAACTAACATGAGAGGTTCAAAGATGATGCTGTTATGAGAGAAAAATATTAAGAGGAATATAAATATTTTTTTAAAAATTAACATATTAAACTAAAATTAAATAAAAATTAATTAAAAGAAAAATTAAAAATTAAATGAATTAATAAATTAAAAATTAAAAACTATTAAAAATAAAATCGAAAAATTAAAAAATAAATAAAATAAATTTAAAAAAAAATCGTTAAAAATAAAATTTAAAAAATCAGGAAAACACCTATCTTTAAAATTAAATAAAAATTAATTAAAATTAAATAATTAAATAAAAACTTTTATTACAATTATTTTAAAAATTTAAGAAATTAAATAAAATTTTAAAAATTTAAAACTTTCATTAAAAACTAAAAATAAAATTTAAAAATCAAGAAAACATCTAACTTAAAAATTAAAAAAAATTAATTTTTAAAAAATTTATTAATTTTTTTTAAATTTTAAAATGAAATAAAATAAATTAAAAGTAATTTTTATTAAAAATTTAAAATAAAAATAAAAAATCAAGAAAGAAAACATCAAATTAAATAATTAAATAAAATAAAATAGAAATAAAAACAAAAATTTATTAAACATAAAATTAAAAAAAATAAAAGAAATTTAAAAACGTAAATTTTTTATTAAAAATTTAAAAATAAAATTTAAAAAATCAAGAAAACATCTAACTTTAAAATTAAATAAAAATTAATTAAAATAAAAATAAAAATTTATCAAATTTTTTTAAATTTAAAATGAAATAAAAAAATTAAAAATATTTTTAATTAAAATTTTAAAATCAAGAAAATAATATTTAAAAATAAGTAAAAATTAACTAAAATAAGACTTAAATAATTAAACAAATAAGTTTTAAAAATTATTTAAAATAGAATTAAAAAATAAAATAAATTTTAAAAATTTAAAAATTTTATTAAAAATTAAAAAAAAATTAAAAACTTAAGAAAACACCCATCTTTTGATACAAGATTTTTAATTATTTTTTTCCTGAGACTTCTTAGATTTTTGTTGCTGTGCTTTACACAAAGGACTTGTTACTACAAGTTTTAGGAATTAAATCTAATTCCCCTCTCCCTGTGTCTCTGCCTCCCTTTCCCTTCCCCACATCTGGGCTTTTTGCCATGTCTTGGTTCCTCCTGATTTTCAATATTAATTGTAATTACCCACCTTTGAAATTTATTCCCATGGATAACCAGAAGGGAAGCTTTTATGTCCCAAAATTCCAGAAAGTTTAAGAGGGATTCAACTTCAATTAAAGGTTCTATTAAAGGTTGTTTTAAGGGCAAAATGCCCATTTCTGCAGGACACTTTTCCATGGCAGAAATTCCATCTAAAATCAAACTGTTTCTAGAAAGAGACTTAACTCTGAGCTGCACCTTCACCATTTATATATAATTTAAAACACCTTTTTCTTACATCAACATCCTGTAGGGAGAAGGGGAGAGAGTGTCGACCTGCTAGAAGGCAGGAGGTCTCTGCAGAGGAATCTGGAGAGACTGGAGAGATGGGCTGATTGCAATGGGATGGAGTTCAACAAGGCCACGTGCAGGTCCTGCCCTTTGGCCAACCCAACCCCCTGCAGCACTCCAGGCTGGGCACAGAGTGCCTGGAGAGCAGCCAGGCAGAGGGACCTGGGGGAACTGAGGGACAGGAAGCTCAACAGGAGTCACCAGTGTGCCCAGGTGGCCAAGAAGACCAATGGGATCCTGGCCTGGATCCAAACTAGCGTGGCCAGCAGGCCCAGGGCAGTGACCCTTCCCCTGGACTCTGCCTTGGGGAGGCCACACCTTGAGTGTTGTGTTCAGTTCTGGGCCCCTCAGTTGAGGCAAGAGATTGAGGGGCTGGAGCGGGGCCAGAGAAGAGCAACGAGGCTGGAGAAGGGACTGGAGCACAAGTGCTGTGGGGAGAGGCTGAGGGAGCTGGGGGTGTTTAGCCTGGAGAAGAGGAGGCTCAGAGGTGACCTCAGCACTGTCTGGAACTGCCTGAAGGGAAGTTCTGGCCAGGTGGGGGTTGGTCTCTTCTCCCAGGCACTCAGCAACAGGACAAGGGGGCACGATGGGCTCAAGCTCTGCCAGGGGAAACTGAAGTTGGAGAGCAGAAAAAACTTCTTTGCAGAGAGAGTGCTCAGGCGTTGCAATGGGCTGCCCAGAGAGGGGGTGGATTCCCCACTGCTGGAGGTTTTTCAACTGAGCTTGGCCGTGGCACTGAGTGCCATGATCTGGTAAAGGGACTGGAGTTGTCCCAAGGGTTGGACTTGATGATCTCGGAGGTCCTTTCCAACCCCATCCATTTTATGATTCTGTGATTCTAATAAATTGTTTTTCTCCAGAGTGTAAAATAACACACAGGATTTATATAGTCTATATATAAATACCTTAAAAAGACCATTGCAGAATAAAAACCTAAAGCATTCTCAGGCATTTTGGGAAGAAAAATCCTTGTTTGAGGCCAAGGTGTGCTGATGGTTTTTAACAAGCAGAGCAGGGCAGGTCACAACATCCCACATATTTCTGGGAGCAAACTTGGGAACTGCTTTTTATTCCATTTCCAGAGGGCAAAAGCAGCAGCACCTCCCACCCCAACACCTGGAACAAACTGGATTAAAGGATAAAAACGCACTCAGCAGACAAGCCGGGATGGATTTTTATGCTGTTCCATGTTTTATTTTTACACCATCAATTTATCTCATCATTCCTTCTCTACTCATTAACATCTATTTCTGTCTGGAAATTCTCCTTCAGTCTCTTGCCCTGAGCAGGAACATCCTCTCTCAGCCAAATCAATGCAATAATTGCTTTTCACTTCCCTGGAACATTTTGTTCCTATTCCACATTTCCTTTCAAAGCTTTTCTACATTATGAAACAGATTTCAATTAAAAATAAAAAGTCAAAGGAATGAAACAATAAAAAAAGTCAAAGGAATGAAACAATAAAAAAAAGTCAAAGGAATTAATTTTTTTTTAAAAAGCAGTATACTCAGGGTACAAAAATTTCATTATTAGTATAAATTATAGTATAGTATTAGTATAAATTAAAGATTTGGAAATTTGGAATTGCAATACCACTGCCTGTTACTTAAATTCTTTACAATTTACTGTGAAATTGGTTCATTGTGTAAGGACTGGGGAGTTCAGTTTTCTTAAGGGAATTAAAAACTCGCTAAAGTCAGACCACATTTCTGAGAATATAGAACAGAAATGCTCAACAAGGATCACTAAAGTCATGACCAGCAAGCCCAGAATTTCATTAAAACACAGAGGATGTGAACCACAGTGAGAAAAAATATATATATGGTGTCACCCCAAAGCAGAAATGGTGGTCTTGGAGAAATATATTTAAGCTTTTGTGCTTTATAAAGCTGTAAACAACCAATTAACAATTGATTCCAAACACTGTTGTAGTAACCACATCATCTTTTCTTCCTTTTTATGTGCCTGTTCTCATTTTCTTTCTTTCCTTAAAAAAGGAGGGGGGAGGAACACTGAAATAGTTTGGGGACTGTAAATCACCTAAACCTTTACAGCTGTTTTCATTCCCATTTGTAGCCTCTGCTCATTTGTCAGCCTTCAATTCCTGGCCCTGCCTTGGGCACAGGAAGAAGAATTTCTACAGCTGGTTGAAGAAAAAACATTATATTTATGGGCTGCCCAATGTCCCTGATCTCACAGAGCCCCAAAAATCAGAGCACTGGGAAGGGGATCCAGAAAAATGGAACATTTCTGGGTTGAGAAGAGGAACAGAAATAATCCAAAGTAAAATGTGATGATGGTGGTGATGATGATGGTGATAGAATGAGATGATGATGGAGATGATGATGGTGGTGATGATGATGGTGGTGATGATGATGGTGATAGAGTGAGATGATGATGGTGATGATGATGGTGGTGATGATGGTGGTGATGATGGTGGTGATAGAGTGAGAACCACAATGATAAAATATCAACATTATTCTCATTCTAAAGCCAAAACACAGCACTGTCCCAGCTAAAATAAGAAAATAAACCTTATTTCAGCTGAAGCCAGGCTTGGATTTATTGATTTTTGGGGTAATATTTACTGTTTGAAGACAAGAATCTGGGGATGATAAAAAAATTAGTTTGTTAAAATGGACAACCCTCCTGGGAAACTATAAAAAAGTGCTCACAGATTAATTGCATAACAAGGCAAAATTCTTCACTTGTTTGCTTGTTTTAAATAATTTCTGTTGATGGTTGTAAAGTACCTGTAATTGCAGCAGAAAGAGATTGTGTTCAATGAAAAGCTGCATTTCACCCTCTGCAGCTTCTACTGGAAGAGACAAAACTGAAAGGAAAACAAGAAAAAAAGACTGAAAGAAAAAAAGGAAGAAATAGCCCAGTGTCCTCTCCTCCCAATAGTGTAAATAATAATAAGGCATGAGATGGAGAAAAGGAGCCTCAAAATTGGTTATTCCTCACAACAGGCACTTGTGGCAGCACAAAAGGGGGTTAAAAAAGGTAAAAATATCTGTATTTTCACTGAGATAAAGAAGCCAATCACTAATGCAATAGATCTGAAGAATAATTGCCTAAAAATTAGAGAGGAAAAAGGGGGAAATTACTGGCTGCTGAAAGTCATATCTTTGACATAAATTTAACCTAAATCAAGTCAAGCAAAACCAGCACTGTGGTTCTGGGATCACCTGAGAATATTAAGCCTTGTCATGGAAAAAGGAATCAAATTATATGGAACAAAGCACTTTTTAAATTCGCAAATGAAGAAGTTGTTCTGGGCAGGAATATTTAGTGAAATGGGAGTTCAAGGCATTTAATTACCCTGGAAAACAAAGACAAAAATATCCAGCTACAATTCCAAAGGTATTGAGGAGAGAAAAGCTTCCCAACACCTGCTTTTCCTCAGCATTGTGGCAGGAATTTCACAGGGAAACTGGACTTGAACCACCTGAAAAGTAACAATGGGGACAGGATGCAACGAGGATATTGGTTTTTTCACACTGTGCTGTCCATTTAAAAAGAAGTAGAATATCCATTGTGACATTTCCCTTTTTTGTGCACTTGCTTTAAACCAGGAAACATGGGAAAGTGAGCTACAATAAATATAACAACCTTCCTTTAACAAAATAACCAAGCAAGGAAAAAAAAATCCTCCAAACCCACACTCTGGAGTCTTCAAAACTTTGTTTTCTTTGACAGACTGGGAATCCAGGCTTGTTTTCTCCTGAAAAAGCTGTTAATAATGGTAAAATTCACACTGAGGACACATCAGTGGGGATCTCTACAACCTCTTTCCCTTGGAGCATCAAATCCAGTCTGGATTTGTTGTGATTTACACATTTTCAGGCTGGCAAACCAAAGACAAATTTGCAGGTGCTGCCAAGATGAGAATGGAATTTGGCCAAAAACCTTGAGCTGGTGCAGAGCAAGAAAAGCAGAAACTCCACAGAGTAACATCAATAGAGCTCTTTTATAAAGGTAAAATAAGTTGAACTAAGACTGTTTAGATCTAGGAATTTTTAGGAAATATCTATTACTTAATAATTAGCTATAACTGTGTGATGTTGGATGGTTTGCATGGTGTGTGTAGGTTTAAGATTGTGTGCAACTGTGTCAAAAAGTAGCTCTGAATATAATCCCTCCTGAAACTTAAATATTCTTGCACAAGTTTAATTGAAATATTGTTAAATACAGTTGCACCTTTTCCTCTTTTTCCTTCCCTGCTCCTCTTCCCTTCTCTCCACAACTACTGCAACCCATGATGAAGAGGACCAAAAAATAAACTACCAGAAAAACCCATAAAATTGGATGCAGCCAAGTGATTTACTTAATTTGATGGTGCTTGAAGTCCCTGAAAAGCCCAAAAGGCTGAGCTGAGAACTCTCTGTGGGTTCAGGCGTCGTGACATGGATTCAAACAAACCCACTCATGTACCCAAAACAAAGACATTCTCTTGAGCTTTCCTATTCTCCCAAAGCACTTCCAGCGTTCTGGGGACTGCCAAAGCACTTCCAGCTTTCTGGGGAGGTGCACATGCTGCTTTCCAGGCACTTTTCCTCTCGGACAGGTGATGGCTCAGCCACACCTCTCCTTACCGGATCGGAATCGCTCATCCCTGGAGTTGGTGGAACGGGATTTGGGCTGTTTGGATCCAGCAGCAGCTGCCTGGGAAGAGCCTGGGACTCTGTTCTCTGCTTGCAGGGATGGATCCACACCTGGAATAAGAGTTTTATGTCAGCACAAATTCAGCTTTACAAATAAAACCTCTTTTGCCACACTCAGCACCTGCTCACACCTCCTCTCATGGCTCAAGTGGAGCCCTGAGATTATTCCTTTAAAAAAAGCTCATCTTCCAACTGCATTTTAATCCAATTTAATCAGCACCCATTTCACAGAGCAATACTCAAAAAAGTCGCATTTTACAAAGATGCTGCAGTTTCCCAACAGAACCTTTGCAGGTATTAAAGGCAGAATTCCTGTCAGCTCCAGATGTCCAAAAGCTGCTGCTGTGATCCAGATTGGCCAAGTGCATCCTGTATCCATAGAATCATAGAATGGATTGGGCTGGAAAAGACCTCCGAGATCATCAAGTCCAACCCTTGGTCCAACTTCAGTCCCTTTACCAGATCATGGCACTCAGTGCCACGGCCAAGGGGAATCCACCCCCTCTCTGGGCAGCCCATTCCAATGCCTGAGCACTCTCTCTGCAAACAAGGTTTTTCTGCTCTCCAACTTCAATTTCCCCTGGCAGAACTTGAGCCCATCGTGCCCCCTTGTCCTATTGCTGAGTGCCTGGGAGAAGAGACCAACCCCCACCTGGCCAGAACTTCCCTTCACGCAGTTCCAGACAGTGCTGAGGTCACCTCTGAGCCTCCTCTTCTCCAGGCTAAACACCCCCAGCTCCCTCAGCCTCTCCCCACAGCACTTGTGCTCCAGTCCCTTCTCCAGCCTCGTTGCTCTTCTCTGGCCCCGCTCCAGCCCCTCAAGCTCTTTCCTCAACTGAGGGGCCCGGAACTGAACACAACACTCAAGGTGTGGCCTCCCCAAGGCAGAGTCCAGGGGAAGGGTCACTGCCCTGGGCCTGCTGGCCATGCTAGTTTGGATCCAGGCCAGGATCCCATTGGTCTTCTTGGCCACCTGGGCACACTGGTGGCTCCTCTTGAGCTTCCTGTCCCTCAGTCCCCCCAGGTCCCTCTGCCTGGCTGCTCTCCAACCACTCTGTGCCCAGCCTGGAGCGCTGCAGGGGGTTGGGTTGGCCAAAGGGCAGGACCTGCACGTGGCCTTGTTGAACTCCATCCCATTGCAATCAGCCCATCTCTCCAGTCTCTCCAGATCCCTCTGCAGAGCCCTCCTGCCTTCCAGCAGGTCGACACTCCCTCCCAACTTGGTGTCATCAGCAAATTTGCTGAGGATGGACTCAATCCCCTCATCTAAATCATCACTAAAGGTGTTAAACAGGACTGGACCCAACACAGACCCCTGGGGACACCACTGGTGACCAGCTGGACACAGTTGCATTCACCAGCACCTTCTGGGCCCTCCAGCCAGCTCCTGACCCAGCAGAGGGTACACTTGTGCAAGCCATGGGCTACCAGCTTTTCCAGGAGTATATTATGGGAGACAGTGCCAAAGGCCTTGCCGAAGTCTAGATAGACACATCCACAGCCTGCCCCTCATCCACCAGCTGGGTCACCTGATCGTAAAAGATCAGGTTGGTCAGACAGGACCTGCCCCTCCTAAACCCATCATGGCAGACCTTTCCATCCCCACTCAGGGGGACAAAAATAAGAGCAACCAAACCACTCTCTGCTTGTTTCCTCTGCACCTGACTAGAATAGAGATAACCCACAGCAGTTGCTCACCTTTAGGCTGCCTCATCTTCAGGAAGATGAATCTCACCTTTATATTCCAGCACATCAAAAATAAGACATCAATGAGGTGGACAGTAATTATCAAATATTCCCTATTATTTCTCAATCTCCCAAACAAGGAGACTCCCTGCTGGCTCTTGGTACATCAAGGACTATAAAAACGTGAAGTAGGAAATTAGATTTGTAATTTTTGTTATACATCTACACTTAAAAATGTAACATAAAACTCCAGTGGAGTTGGAAGGGGTTTTGGATGATCCCAACATAAACTTGGCTCAGTTCAACACTAAATTTCCCTTGTCCTTTTAAGACCTGCTGCTCCAAGTTCACTGTGATAACACAGAGCTGAGTGTATCTTTCATTTTACTCCTTTCTTCCCTTGAAAAGCTTCTGCTTTCCTACCTGCCCTCAAGTCTTTGGAAAACAATGCATTTTAAAAACAAAAATACATTTTCAAAATTTGAAACCAACATTTTCAAAACGCATACATTTACCAAAAGCTCTCGCTGAGCTTCAGACACCCCTGCAGAGGAATCTGGGCCAGTTCCTGTGCAAAGAAAGCTCTAAATTAAAAGGTGAGAAAGGTTCCTCTTTCTCTCACTGGGTTCCTGTTCCCTCCCCTTTGTCTCAAAGTGTGTACCAGGAAAAAAATTGGACTTGATGATCTCAGAGGTCTTTTTCAACCCAATCCATTCTATGATTCCAATTATTAATTAACAAATTATCAATTCTAAACCCTTTCACTGGGCTATAGTTTTTACATCTGAAGTGTAATCTTTCAAACAGCACTTGAATCATCCCAGTTCTGCCTCAACTGATCAAAATGAACTTACAAATACTCTATTCAAATTCAGGATTTTATCACCTTCCTGACAGGACCAATTGTTATAAATCAGCTTTCTTAGGAACCTGCTGAGGCCTCTGGATGAATCATAGAATCATAGAATCATAGAATCGATTGGGTTGGAAAAGACCTCCAAGATCATCGAGTCCAACCCTTGGTCCAACTCTAGCTCATTTACTAGATCATGGCACCCAGCGCCACGTCCAATCTGCATTTAAAGATCTCTAGGGATGGTGAATCCACCACCTCTCCGGGCAGCCCATTCCAATGCCTGATTACTCTCTCTGTAAAAAATTTTTTTCTGATATCCAACTTAAATTTCCCCTGGCAGAGCTTAAGCCCATGCCCCCTTGTTCTATTGCTGAGTGCCTGGGAGAAGAGACCAGCCCCCACCTGGCTATAACTTCCCTTCAGGTAGTTATAGACAGTGATGAGGTCACCTCTGAGCCTCCTTTTCTCCAGGCTAAACAACCCCAGCTCCCTCAGCCTCTCCCCATAGGACTTGTGCTCCAGTCCCTTCACCAGCCTTGTTGCTCTTCTCTGGACCCGCTCCAGCATCTCAATATCCTTTCTGAACTGAGGGGCCCAGAACTGAACACAGTACTCAAGGTGTGGCCTCACCAATGCAGAGTACAGGGGAAGGATCACTTCCCTGGTCCTGCTGGCCACGCTATTTTTGATACAGGACAGGATCCCATTGGCCTTCTTGGCCACCTGGGCACACTGTTGACTCATGTTGAGCTTCCTGTCAATTAGTACTCCAAGGTCCTTTTCTGCCTGGCTGCTCTCCAGCCACTCTGTGCCCAGCCTGTAGCGCTGCAGGGGGTTGTTGTGGCCAAAGTGCAGGACCCGGCACTTGGCCTTGTTGAACTTCATCCCATTGGAATCAGCCCATCTCTCAAGTCTATCCAGATCCCTCTGCAGAGCCCTCCTGCCTTCCAGCAGGTCGACACTCCCTCCCAACTTGGTGTCATCAGCAAATTTGCTGATGATGGACTCAATCCCCTCATCTAAATCATCAATAAAGATGTTAAACAGGACTGGACCCAATACAGACCCCTGGGGAACACCACTGGTGACTGGCCGCCAGCTGGATGCAGCTCCGTTCACCAGCACTCTCTGGGCCCGACCCTCCAGCCAGCTCTTAATCCAGGAGAGGCTACACTTGTCTAAGCCATGGGCTACCAGCTTTTTCAGGAGTATATTATGGGAGACAGTATCAAAGGCCTTGCTGAAGTCCAGATAGACCACATCCACAGCCTTCCCCTCATCCACCAGGTGGGTCACCTGATCGTAGAAAGAGATCAGGTTGGTCAGACAGGACCTGCCCCTCCTAAACCCATGCTGGCTGGGTCTAATCCCTTGTCCACCCTGAAGGTGCTGTGTGATTGCACTCAGGATGAACTGCTCCATAACCCTGCCAGGCACAGAGGTCAGGCTGACAGGCCTGTAGTTGCCAGGGTCCTGCTTGCAGCCCTTTTTGTGGATTGGGGTGACATTCGCCAACCTCCAATCATCTGGGACCTCCCCAGAGAGCCAGGACTGTTGGAAGATGATGGAGAGCGGTTTGGCAAGCTCTTCTGCCAGCTCCTTCATCACCCTGGGATGGATCCCATCTGGTCCCATAGACTTGTTAGGATCCAGCTGGCTCAGTAAGTCGGTCACTATTTCCTCCTGGAATACAGGAGGGGTATTCAGCTCCCTCTCCCTGTCTACCAGCTCCAGAGGCCAGTTGTCTTGAGGGCCACCTGTCTTACTGGTGAAAACTGAGGCAAAGTAGGTGTTAAGTACCTCAGCCTTCTCCTCATCTTCCTTAACTATATTTCCCTCCAAGTCCAACAGAGAATGGAGGTTTTCCTTGCCCCTCTTTTTGTTATTAATGTATTTATAAAAGGACTTTTTGTTATCCCTAACTGAAATAGCCAAATTTACTTCAAATTCCACTTTTCTTTCCCTAATTTTTTTCCTGCATGACCTAGCTCTATCTGTAAATTCTTCATAAGTAGCCAGCCCTTTTTTCCATAGTCTGTAAACTTTCTTTTTATCCCTGATTTCTTGCAGAATCTCCCTATTTAACCAAGCTGGCTGTCTTCCCCTCCGGCTGGCCTTTCGGCACACTGGGACAGCCTGTTGCTGTGCATTCAAAATCTCCCTCTTAAAACATGTCCATCCCTCCTGGACCCCCTTACCTTTAAGGGTTGTTTCCCAGGGTATGCTCTGAATCAGTTCTTTGAATAGGCCAAAATCTGCTCTCCGAAAGTCCAAGGTAGAGGTTTTAATGGTGACTCTCCTTACATCCCTGAGGACTGAAAATTCTATTATTTCATGGTCACTATGCCCCAGGCGGCCTCCAACCACTACATCATCTACCAGCCCCTCTCTGTTTGTAAATAGTAGGTCTAGCAGGGCCTTCCCCCTGGTAGGCTCATTTACCAGTTGATGAAGGAAATTGTCCTCTATACACTCCAGGAACCTCCTTGACTGCCTCTTCTCTGCAGTATGAAGGCACTAAATAATCCCTTTTTTTGCAGCTGATAGTTAAGAAGCAACTCTGAGTTAGCCACGGGCTCAGGGAAGGGCTGTGTGTGCCAAAAATGAGCCTAAATAATAGAAAAGGGAAGAAACATTGACTAAATCACACAGATCTCAGTTTTCAGGAGTTAGTCCAACTCCAGAGATGTGCTCCTGTCTTCTACAATTTGTGACAGAGAAAGATCAAATTCATTCACACCTAAGAGTTTTCCTACTCTCCAAGTAAAGCTTTTTAAGTATTTGTAACATCAAATGCATTTCCCAACTGGAGAAACTGAGGCCAGAAAAGAACCCAAAGTGTTCTCAATGGACAGCAAGGAAACATCATGAGTTTCCCCAAGATACAGATGGAACATCCCTGAAACACCTAAGGAGAATTCTGTGCCTGAAAGAAAGGCAAATGTAGTGCCAAGTGAATGGATTCAACAGATGGGACAGTCGGAGTGGTGAATAATCTGCACAATTCACTTTTCATTCAGATCTTCCATAACCACAAGCCAACAGTCCAGAGAGATTTGTTGATCTGGATTTAATACACAACAACTTCAGATTTTATTAAAAAGATTGAGGCAAATCACCTCCTCAAGGCTAATCATCTCCTCAGAGCCAACCACCTCCTCGCGGCCAACCACCTCCTCAAGGTCAACCATCTCCTCATGGCCAATCAACTCCTCAAACCCAATCACCTCCTCACGGCCAACCATCTCCTCACGGCCAACCATCTCCTCACGGCCAACCACCTCCTCACGGCCAACCACCTCCTCACGGCCAACCACCTCCTCACGGCCAACCACCTCCTCACGGGCAATCACCTCCTCACGGCCAACCACCTCCTCACGGCCAACCACCTCCTCACGGCCAACCACCTCCTCACGGCCAACCACCTCCTCACGGGCAATCACCTCCTCACGGCCAACCATCTCCTCACGGCCAACCATCTCCTCACGGCCAACCATCTCCTCACGGCCAACCATCTCCTCACAGGCAATCACCTCCTCACGGCCAATCATCTCCTCACGGCCAATCACCTCCTCACGGCCAATCACCTCCTCACGGCCAACCATCTCCTCATGGCCAATCACCTCCTCACGGCCAACCATCTCCTCATGGCCAATCACCTCCTCACAGCCTTAGCCAAAAAAAAAGAGATTAGCACAATAACTATGGTGGTGCAAAAGAGACCAGAACAGGCAGCTGAGCTGGGAATCTCCCTCAAATTTTTTGGAAAACAGCATGTCTACATCTTTTTTTTTGTGTGATCTCATCAAAAGAGACCTTGCGTGAAGAAGATAACAAAATATTTTTCCTCCATTTTTTTCCTCCAGGAGGGGGTTGTTGAATCCAAGGAGAAAAACAGATTCATGTCCTACTCAATTCCTTACTCCAATCTTGTATCAATACAGAGTCCCACAACTCAGTTTCTTCAGTTTAAACCTCCCTTTTCACTCTCTCAAAGGAGGTGGTTTCGTGTCATGGTGAAAAAATACCAAGGATGAAACTGAGAAACATCAATTTTTGGTAAAAATAGTAAGACAGTGGATCTAACTCTGAGGCTACACAATTAGTGCCAAACCAATCCCTGTTCCACAGGCTTGGTGAGTTTGTTCATTTATTCATTTATTCTGCTCTATGCAAATCACTCCCTTGACCTCCAGCAAAAGCAGCTGCATAATTAGAATAAACTCACTCCATTCATAATGAAGCCTCCACAAAAATAGCATTTAAGAGGTGGAAACCAAAGGCACTTGATCCATGTGCATGTTGTCCATTTTTAACTTACTCCATTTTTTTAACTTACAAGAATAAAGTCATCTTAAAAGTCTTGAAATTCAAGTCAGTATTTCAATTAGGACTGTAATTTTCCACTCAAAATTTTTTCCATCGAAAATTTTTTCCATTCAAATTTTTTTCCATTCCAAACACTGGAGAATCAAGACTAATATAAATATTTCTAGTCATTTTCATTTCAACAAGCCAAAAAAAAAAAGATTTTACTCTGAGAGCAGTGAACAGTTACCAGGACAAGGACAAATTCTGCTGGCACTGCTGGGGAGGATGAGCAGCTAAAATAACAATAACATCATACAATAGGCATTATATTTCACAATATTCCATGTTTTTACATCATTTCCCTCTTGCAAAGGAAGTAAAACTCCAGCTCACAAGTTTCCACTTGGTGCACATAAAACAATTTTAAGGGCATTGTTATTTGCCATTCAAAGAAGCACAAAACAACACCAAAAATTACAAAAGCACAGAAGATACTTGGTATAAATTCAGGATTTGGATTCAATTCAGTGAATCCAAATATGAACTGATGATTATTTTTTTAAATTCAGAATGAAATCACCAATGTTTTGTTTCTTTCCTTG
This sequence comes from Pithys albifrons albifrons, assembly GCF_047495875.1. NCBI lineage: Eukaryota > Metazoa > Chordata > Aves > Passeriformes > Thamnophilidae > Pithys > Pithys albifrons. The sequence goes on along the minus strand of NC_092465.1, from coordinate 39,539,311 downwards.
GCAGCAAGCTCAGAAGTATTTGTTGTATCTACACAGATGTAGTCAGACTTCCTATGAAAAAGTAATTTATCACTAAAAAACTGAACAAAAAAGTCAATTTATGAGCCCAACCTCCATATTCAAGGTCTCAAAAAATGTGCTGAGATTGGGTCATAAAGGCACAATATTAAAAAACACACTGAGCTGAAAAGGCACATGAAGAGCAACCCCTGGATATTTCAAGAAGCTGCAGCAGCGAAGCCACAAACAGCTTTTTCAACATTCCATTTTCACACACCTCATTTAAACCAATCACACCAAGATCCAAACAAATTAGCTAATTAAAATTTGGCCATACTTTGATCACAGTTATTATATCATAGAAGGAGTAGCATCAAGAAAGGCACTTACACTTCTTGCCTGTAAATTATAAATACAAGAAATTATAAAAGTTGTTGTAGACTCCAAGACACAAGAGCAAGCTGCACATCTCCGAAAAAAAAGGAGATTTGCACACTAAGTGCTATTACAGGGTATGTAAAACTCATCCCTTTCTGATTAAATGTGAGGCTGAAGCACCCACAGAAAGATAAAATAAAAATCACAGTTATACAGAATCAGCAACCCAGGCTGGAAGTGACCCTGAAAATCCAGCCTTTTATTTGGAATAAAAAGGATAAATATCCCTGGGAGCAGCAGAAACACTTCACAGACATAAGGCAATGAAAATACAGGAAAAAGGGACAGGACATGCCAGCCTTAACTCAGACTAGAGGAGGTTTCAGCTGCCTCCTGCTCAGTATAACATGGCCAATGGAAAATAACTGGGATTTTGGGGTTGCTTCCCCTGCTCAGGAGCACCCAAGGAATTGGCCAGGCTGGAGTTATTAACACGAGGTTTAAGCAAAGGGGAAAACTCCAAATGAGCTGGAAAAGTTGGCTGGTTCTGCTAATAGATAAGCAGCACTGGAAGGGTTAAAAAACTGCAAATATTATGAATATTATATGCATTTAACAGTGCAGCTATTTTATTTATACTTTTATAGATAAAGATATATAAAATCTATTTTTATATATTAGAGAGAGAGGCATAGATAGATGGACAGAGATGAACAGACAGATGATAATAGACAGATATAGACAAATATAGAAAGATAGATATAGATATATAGATATAGATAGATCTAGATAGATATATAGATCTAGATAGATATGTAGCGATAGATATAGATATATAGATATAGATAGATCTAGATAGATAGATCTAGATAGATATATAGATCTAGATAGATATGTAGCGATAGATATAGATATATAGATATAGATAGATCTAGATAGATAGATCTAGATAGATATGTAGAGATAGATATAGATATATAGATATAGATAGATCTAGATAGATCTAGATGATATAAATAGATAGATATAGATATATAAATATAGATAGACAGATATAGATATATAAATATAGACAGATATAGATATATAAATATAGACAGATATAGATATATATAGACAGATATAGATATATAAATATAGATAGATATAGATATATAAATATAGATGGATATAGATATAGATAGATATATAGTTATATAGATAGATATATAGATATAGATAGATACGGAGGGAGGAAAGTAGGGAGGGAGGAAGGGAGGGAGGGAGGGAGGGATATAGATAGAGATATAGACAGATAGATTTTGAGAGGATAAAGAAAAGGTTTTTGAGATGAGGAAGAGGTTCTGGAGCTGCTGGCAGATTCTGAGGCCTACTAGCAGGCACCTAACTAGTTGTGTGAGAAAAACCAGCCAGCTAGCAAAACCAAAATGAGATAAGAAGGTTTTGGGACAAGCTGCCATGAGAAAGGATGCTGAAGAGAGAAAATCCTCACGGCAAAGAGAACATCTGTCCAGAAAGTTTCATCCAATTGAAAGCTGTAATAAGGTTTATAGACAGTGTGATATAACCTATAGAACCTGGCTATAGGTGGGCTTTGAGAATATATATTGTATAATGTGAAGTTAGAGAGAGCTTTCACCTTTACCTACTTTTTCCTTTTTTCCTTTCTTCATGGAGGGATTCAATAAACTGTGTGTAACACCTGTGAACTGTGCCCTCACTAATTTTGTTGGCTGCCACGACCTACTGCGAACTGTCACAGATTTAGATATATAGATAGATACAGATGGATACAGATATAGATAGATACAGGCATAGATAGATACAGAGAGATAGATACATACATAGATAGATACAGAGAGATAGATACAGATATAGAGACAGATACAGAGAGAGATATAGACAGATATAGACAGTTAGAGATACAAATATAGATAGATACAGGCAGACAGACACGGATAGATAGATACAGATAGATGCAGATAGATACAGGCAGACAGACACGGATAGATAGATACAGATAGATGCAGATAGATACAGGCAGACGGACACGGATAGATAGATACAGATAGATGCAGATAGATACAGGCAGACGGACACGGATAGATAGATACAGATAGATGCAGATAGATACAGGCAGACGGACACGGATAGATAGATACAGATAGATGCAGATAGATACAGGCAGACGGACACGGATAGATAGATACAGATAGATGCAGATAGATACAGGCAGACGGACACGGATAGATAGATACAGATAGATGCAGATAGATACAGGCAGACGGACACGGATAGATAGATACAGATAGATGCAGATAGATACAGGCAGACGGACACGGATAGATAGATACAGATAGATGCAGATAGATACAGGCAGACGGACACGGATAGATAGATACAGATAGATGCAGATAGATACAGGCAGACGGACACGGATAGATAGATACAGATAGATGCAGATAGATACAGGCAGACGGACACGGATAGATAGATACAGATAGTTGCAGATAGATACAGGCAGACGGACACGGATAGATAGATACAGATAGATGCAGATAGATACAGGCAGACAGACACGGATAGATAGATACAGATAGATGCAGATAGATACAGGCAGACAGACACGGATAGATAGATACAGATAGATGCAGATAGATACAGGCAGACAGACACGGATAGATAGATACAGATAGATGCAGATAGATACAGGCAGACAGACACGGATAGATAGATACAGATAGATGCAGATAGATACAGGCAGACAGACACGGATAGATAGATACAGATAGATGCAGATAGATACAGGCAGACAGACACGGATAGATAGATAGATAGATACAGATAGATGCAGATAGATACAGGCAGACAGACACGGATAGATAGATAGATACAGATAGATGCAGATAGATACAGGCAGACAGACACGGATAGATAGATAGATACAGATAGATGCAGATAGATACAGGCAGACAGACACGGATAGATAGATAGATACAGATAGATGCAGATAGATACAGGCAGACAGACACGGATAGATAGATAGATACAGACAGATGCAGATAGATACAGGCAGACAGACACGGATAGATAGATAGATACAGACAGATGCAGATAGATACAGGCAGACAGACACGGATAGATAGATAGATACAGACAGATGCAGAGAGATACAGGCAGACAGACACGGATAGATAGATAGATACAGACAGATGCAGAGAGATACAGGCAGACAGACACGGATAGATAGATAGATACAGACAGATGCAGAGAGATACAGGCAGACAGACACGGATAGATAGATACAGACAGATGCAGAGAGATACAGGCAGACAGACACGGATAGATAGATACAGACAGATGCAGAGAGATACAGGCAGACAGACACGGATAGATAGATACAGACAGATGCAGAGAGATACAGGCAGACAGACACAGATAGATAGATAGATACAGATAGATGCAGAGAGATACAGGCAGACAGACACGGATAGATAGATACAGATAGATGCAGAGAGATACAGGCAGACAGACACGGATAGATAGATACAGATAGATGCAGATAGATACAGGCAGACAGACACGGATAGATAGATACAGATAGATGCAGATAGATACAGGCAGACAGACACGGATAGATAGATACAGATAGATGCAGATAGATACAGGCAGACAGACACGGATAGATAGATACAGATAGATGCAGATAGATACAGGCAGACAGACACAGATAGATAGATAGATACAGATAGATGCAGATAGATACAGATAGACAGACACAGATAGATAGATACAGATAGATGCAGATAGATACAGATAGACAGACACAGATAGATACAGATAGATACAGATAGACAGACACAGATAGATAGACACAGATAGATGCAGATAGATAGACACAGATAGATGCAGATAGATAGACACAGATAGATAGACACAGATAGACGCAGATAGATAGACACAGATAGATGCAGATAGATAGACACAGATAGATGCAGATAGATAGACACAGATAGATGCAGATAGATAGACACAGATAGATAGACACAGATAGACGCAGATAGATAGACACAGATAGACGCAGATAGATAGACACAGATAGATGCAGATAGATAGACACAGATAGATGCAGATAGATAGACACAGATAGATGCAGATAGATAGACACAGATAGATGCAGATAGATAGACACAGATAGATGCAGATAGATAGACACAGATAGATGCAGATAGATAGACACAGATAGATGCAGATAGATACAGGCAGACAGACACGGATAGATAGATAGATACAGATAGATGCAGATAGATACAGGCAGACAGACACGGATAGATAGATACAGATAGATGCAGATAGATACAGGCAGACAGACACGGATAGATAGATAGATAGATACAGATAGATGCAGATAGATACAGGCAGACAGACACGGATAGATAGATAGATAGATACAGATAGATGCAGATAGATACAGGCAGACAGACACGGATAGATAGATAGATAGATACAGATAGATGCAGATAGATACAGGCAGACAGACACGGATAGATAGATAGATACAGACAGATGCAGATAGATACAGGCAGACAGACACGGATAGATAGATAGATACAGACAGATGCAGAGAGATACAGGCAGACAGACACGGATAGATAGATAGATACAGACAGATGCAGAGAGATACAGGCAGACAGACACGGATAGATAGATAGATACAGACAGATGCAGAGAGATACAGGCAGACAGACACGGATAGATAGATACAGACAGATGCAGAGAGATACAGGCAGACAGACACGGATAGATAGATACAGACAGATGCAGAGAGATACAGGCAGACAGACACGGATAGATAGATAGATACAGACAGATGCAGAGAGATACAGGCAGACAGACACAGATAGATAGATAGATACAGATAGATGCAGAGAGATACAGGCAGACAGACACGGATAGATAGATACAGATAGATGCAGAGAGATACAGGCAGACAGACACGGATAGATAGATACAGATAGATGCAGAGAGATACAGGCAGACAGACACGGATAGATAGATACAGATAGATGCAGATAGATACAGGCAGACAGACACGGATAGATAGATACAGATAGATGCAGATAGATACAGGCAGACAGACACGGATAGATAGATACAGATAGATGCAGATAGATACAGGCAGACAGACACAGATAGATAGATAGATACAGATAGATGCAGATAGATACAGATAGACAGACACAGATAGATAGATACAGATAGATGCAGATAGATACAGATAGACAGACACAGATAGATACAGATAGATACAGATAGACAGACACAGATAGATAGACACAGATAGATGCAGATAGATAGACACAGATAGATGCAGATAGATAGACACAGATAGATAGACACAGATAGATGCAGATAGATAGACACAGATAGATGCAGATAGATAGACACAGATAGATGCAGATAGATAGACGCAGATAGATAGACACAGATAGACGCAGATAGATAGACACAGATAGATGCAGATAGATAGATGCAGATAGATAGACACAGATAGATGCAGATAGATAGACACAGATAGATGCAGATAGATAGACACAGATAGATGCAGATAGATAGACGCAGATAGATAGACACAGATAGACGCAGATAGATAGACACAGATAGATGCAGATAGATAGACACAGATAGATGCAGATAGATAGACACAGATAGATGCAGATAGATAGACACAGATAGATGCAGATAGATAGACACAGATAGATGCAGATAGATAGACACAGATAGATGCAGATAGATAGACACAGATAGATGCAGATAGATAGACACAGATAGATGCAGATAGATAGACACAGATAGATGCAGATAGATAGACACAGATAGATGCAGATAGATAGACACAGATAGATGCAGATAGATAGACACAGATAGATGCAGATAGATAGACACAGATAGATGCAGATAGATAGACACAGATAGATGCAGATAGATAGACACAGATAGATGCAGATAGATAGATACAGATATAGATAGATACAGAGAGATATAAAGAAAGAGATATAGATGGATAGAGATAGAGATGGATAGATAGGGATGGATAGATACAGAGAGAGATAGCTAGAAAGATAGAGATATAGAGATAGATATAGATATATAGAGAGACAAGAGATAGAGAGATCCAGATGGATATAGACAGATATAGAAAGATAGATATAGATATAGACAGACAAATAGACAGAGATACAGACGTAGACAGATATACATATAGATATAGATATTGATAGACAGATAGATATAGACAGATATACATATAAATATAGATAGATATTGATAGACAGATATACATATAGATAAATATAGATAGATATTGAAAGACAGCTATACATATAGATAAATATAGATAGATAGATATTGATAGATATAGATAGACAGACAGATAGATATAGACACATATAGACAGATATTAATATAGATAGACAGACAGACAGATAGACAGAGATACATACATAAGCAAGAGCACCACTGGCCAAGTTATAAGAACCCCAGAAAACACTAGAGGTTTTTCTTAAGAAACAGTTGGTAGGTGAGCAGGAAATGACCACAGTGGCAGAGGATTGTCCCTGGGTGATTCCTATTTAACAAAAGGAACTGGAGACTGCCTTCATATGAAGCACTGGTTGCTGTCTGAATATCTGAAGTTCCTATTTCATCTTCCCCTTTGGTTAAGATGTATTTGAAATAGTTTCAGGTGTCTGGAGTATGAGCAGAGTTCAGGTAAATGGCAGCAAGCACCAAGAAGTATCAGTTACCAGCAGTTCCAATTGGAGCACAGTTTTCTTACATCCAACATGACATTTCACTCTCCAAAATGAATATTTTAATGCTCCAATGTCCTGGTTCTGTTCAAGATAGGGCTAATTTTTGCAGTAGCCAAAAGGGGGCATGGCCAGAACCCTGAGGTTATTCTAAAGCACCTCCTGTCATTGCCAGGAACCATCAAAAGTTCCTGAAATTCAACAGAGTGATGACAACAAAGGGCATTTAGTATATTGTAGGTAGTATATATAATATATTCATATCAGTACATATCCTATATACTTATACATCCTATATCCTATGTGTGTTTGTATATGTAGTATATACACATATTATTAAGTTTTACTTCATTAAAACAATTAATTACTGTTTGAGGCCTGTTATTACTCAGCACTTTGTTTTAATTCTGCACATTGCATTTGGTTGAAACAGGGAAAAATAACTCATTTTGGTCAGTATTTCCACATAACTACAGAGTTTTATGGTTTCTAACTGCAATCTTAACATTTGCTCTAAGTCTTCATCACTGCAGGTTTGGAGTTGTAGCATATAAATCTGCAACTCATGAACTGTGATGTGTTCTGCTTCAATTTCCCCTTAACTGGAAAAATCTGCTTTTTTGCAGCCATTTCTGCCTTTTTCTGTTCCCCAAATTCATCAGTCTGCAAAAACTTAATGCACAATGAATTTTATGAATCCTATCAGAAATGTTGCAATCAAATTGTTAATGATAAAATAATTTCAAAGCCTTTGGGACTCCCACACTCATCTGAGCTCCACTGAAGCTGTGCCAATTAACCAAACTCCCAACTAGAACTGGGTTAATGGAACATGTGTCAGGAAATTACTGAAATAAGCGGTTTGCTTCATGTTTTAAGCAAACTTGGACTTTTCGCCACATTCTTTGTGCTGAAAGGTAGACAATCCATTCATTTTTTAGCATATTATAGCTACATTCCTGTCAGCTTAATGCTAAACTATCACAGAAACCCAGACTATTCTGATTGGAAGGGACCCACAAGGATCATCGAGTCCAACTCTCAAGTCAATGGTCCACAGAGGGGATTGAACCCATGACCTTGGCATTATTACAGCCAAGTTTTAACCAACTATGCAGAAGTGGTAAAAAAATCAGGTAATCTGGTATTGTTTAGAAAATATGGTATCAAGCAAGTAGGATTTTGCTGCCTCATTAAATCATTCCTTAAGGTGATTAGGACAAACCTGGCTGAACAAAGGAAAACTTTTAGAGCTATAGGGACTCAGGATTGTTGGTTCAGCCTAATATGAGATCCCAGACAAACCAGGAGAGCTTGGAATGCCACCTCCTTAGGACATACTTTCTTCCAAACACTGCCCAAGGTGTTAAGGTGTTAAATCAGACTGTGAGGAGTCACTTCTCCTGAATCATAGAATGGATTGGGTTGGAAAAGCCCTCCGAGATCAACAGGTCCAACCCTTGGGCCAACTCCAGTCCCTTTACCAGATCATGGCACTCAGTGCCACGGCCAAGCTCAGCTGAAAAACCTCCAGCAGTGGGGAATCCACCCCCTCTCTGGGCAGCCCATTCCAATGCCTGAGCACTCTCTCTGCAAAGATGTTTTTTCTGCTCTCCAACTTCAATTTCCCCTGGCAGAGCTTGAGCCCATCGTGCCCCCTTGTCCTATTGCTGAGTGCCTGGGAGAAGAGACCAACCCCCACCTGGCCAGAACTTCCCTTCAGGCAGTTCCAGACAGTGCTGAGGTCACCTCTGAGCCTCCTCTTCTTCAGGCTGAACACCCCCAGCTCCCTCAGCCTCTCCCCACAGCACTTGTGCTCCAGTCCCTTCTCCAGCCTCATTGCTCTACTCTGGCCCCACTCCAGCCCCTCAATCTCTTTCCTGAATGAGGACACTGGCATTGCTTGTTGGAGTTGTAAAACCTCACACAAAATCCATTCTTCACCTGCTCTCAGAGTCTTTAACTGGGCTGGAGCACAGAACAGAAAACAGAAAACTGAGACAGTTCTGACAGTTTTCTGACCAGAAAATGAGCCAGTTCTTTGCCCCAAACTGGTGCAAGGAGGAGCAGCTGTGCCAGGTGAGGCTCCAGCTCAGTCTGCCAAAGTCACCCAAAAAGCCTAAACAAGGAATGAGCCATTTTATAGAGTTGGGTTTGGTTGTTCAGGGTCTACAGAGATTATAAATTTGCTATTGGAAAAGCTACACCTGCTCTTAAAAAAAATCCCAAACCAAATAAAAAACAACCACAAAAAAACCCTTTGCTAAGAACCCCCATGTGAAACAGCAGATTATGTTCTGACTGCTCAACAGGACATTTATATATTTACAGTGTCATTTGTGCTTCAGTTCAGTGACCCACTATAAAAAGAAATAAAAAAAAGTTGGGTGTTTATGTTTTGGCCCTAGAAGACAAAGTCTGACAATAGAAGTGATAGTTCCTAATAAAAAGTCAGGATTTTGAAGGAAAAGAGGGGGTGGAGGGAGAGGTGGGGAAATGGGGTGAGGAAATGCAGAAAAAAAAGCACATTAAAGCACGACAGCGGTGACTATTGAGCATTTCCAGCCAATTTGCTTTTAGCAATAACTTTATTAATTTCTCAAGTTGACTTAAAGTCTCAGGTGCAGCATCAAACTAAAGTTTGCTCATCCTTTAATGTTACACAGAAAATTTAGGAAAAAATAAATAAATTTCAGGCTTTTCCCTTGCTGTGCATTTCTGTGTCCCAGCCATGTGGTTGGAGGGCACGTGAAATATTAGGAATAATTCACCCAGTCTGTTTAGTGAGAGCTTTTCCATGACACATTTTACAGATTTAACCCAAGGTGTGACTCCCACACAGTTTCTCACCTTGAATCAGTGGGATGTACCGAGCCAACAGCTTTGCCCTCTTCTTTTCATATCCTTTCTGAGTGATGTCTCCTAAAGAAAAGAAGAAATAAATCCAAGTTGTTTGGAAATTCTCCATTTAGATCTTTGCTTCAAGTACATTCTCCCACTGGTGAAAGAGTTTAAAACAAAGCAAACCATGTAGGGGTGTCCTAGTTCAGCAGGAGGGACCAGCTAACCCTGTGTGGGGGTGATCAAAGCTGTGTATTCTACCCCCCTCTATTCATTCCCCAAGGACAATGGGCCATTAGCAGCAGCTGCCCAGGGAGCCATTATCACTTCACACCCAGCCTGAGGGGGGCGGAGCTGCCAATGGGCCATCAACAGTTCAACACCCCCTGGCTCCCAGAGTTAATCACCCATTGTGTGAGTCCCCGCCCAGGGGGAGGGACTGAGAGCTCCCTGAGGGTACATAAGGGGTGGGTAAGAAGACCTCGGGAACTTCTCGTTGGATCCAGAGCAGCAGCAGGACCTCGACAGCAGGAGATCACCGCTCTCGCCCAGACCACAGCCCTCGCCTGCACCAAAAGGTTTTTCTTTTCCTTTTGCTCTGGACTTGGGGGAGCCACAGGGGTCTCAGCACAAGGGCAAACAAACCCCCTTGGGTTTGTGCCCCAGGACACTGGGTTATACTGCTGGGGTATTGTGAGTTGAAAGCAATTTCCCTTGTGTGTCAGTGTTGTTATAATAATATTATTATTAAATTTTAGCTCTGACTTATAATCTCTCTCGTGGTGAGTTCATTTTCCCTTGCTGGTTCACCTTCAAACCAGCACATCTTTTGGCGCCCAACGTGGGGCCACGAGAGAGAAGTCAGAACTACAATTTCATTTTGTGTATTTGGGTACAGAAACTCCCTGACTACCATGTTGCTTGATGTATTCATGTGGATGGTGTATCTGGGCCTGTTCATATTTCGACACATGGGGAACCATGTGCCTGTTTTGATGCTCTCTTTAATACCAGGGAGAAGGATCAAAATTGCTTTATTAATATACTATGTTTATGTTGTCATAACATCAGAAGCAATGAATTTCATTGTGAATGTATATTCAGTCTGGTGTGCCTGTCCTGGTTTGGGTTGTTACCTCTGGGGTCTCATTAAAAATAGCACCCAGACTGTGGGGAAAACAGGCGGAGATTCTTACTTCCACCTTTTCACCTCTGCTACAACAATCATTGAAAATATTGAGCTTCCTTTTGATGTTAGGGACAGCATAATCTTGCTGTTAGTGTTGCTTTGTCTCCTCTGTACTGTATACACCATGTTTAGGGTCAGAACTGGGCTCTCTAAGGAGACTTGCTGGAGGCCTGCCCTGGGAGCGGATGATGTGGAGTGGCACGGGAAGTGGGAAGATATGGGCCAGTATTTGGAGACCTTCTCTCCTCAAATGATCTGGAAATTCACCCCGGAACAACTGCAGGACCCTGCCAAAATGCTAAGCTATGTGAAAGGAAGATGCTCTGGTAGTCCCAGAGATGTGCAGCTCACAGCAACCTGCTGGGCCCTGGCCACTGCCTACCGCACACTGCTTGGGGTGGTACAGCATCATCAGGAGGAGGAGAAAAGGAGCAAATCCACAGGTACCATGTCCACCCAAACCACGGCTGAGCCAGAGAGGAAGAGAGATACATCAACTAGCGCCATGTCCACCCAGACCATGACTGAGCCAGAGAGGAAGAGAGATACATCAACTAGCGCCATGTCCACCCAGACCATGACTGAGCCAGAGAGGAAGAGAGATACATCAACTAGCGCCATGTCCACCCAGACCATGACTGAGCCAGAGAGGAAGAGAGATACATCAACCAGCACCATGTCCACACAAACCATGGAGGAGCCAGAAGGACAACAGAAACCGATAGCAGTTGCCCCTGTCCAGAAAAGAAAATCAAAGACCAAATCAGTTCGTATAGTGCATGACGAGGAAGAGTCAGGACCTTCATCTCAAGCAGAAGAAATGGAGCCAGAAATAATCACCCGGTCCCTATCCCTGGGAGAGCTGCGTGAGCTCCGGAGAGAGTTCACACGACAGGCAAATGAGTCCATCTTGACCTGGCTACTTCGAATCTGGGATGCTGCAGCCAATGATACAATTCTAGATGGGAGTGAGGCAAGGCAGCTGGGATCCCTTTCTCGAGATGTTGTCATTGATCAGGGCATTGGAAAGAGACAGGAAACTCTCAGCCTCTGGCGGCGACTGTTGTCAAGCGTGAGGGAGAGATATCTTTGTAAGGAGGACCTCCACGTACAGCAAGGACAGTGGAACACGATGGAACAAGGTATCCGGTGCTTAAGGGAATTAGCCGTACTGGAGATAATCTTTTCAGAGGATGAGAGATTCCCTAAAAGTCCAGATGGTGTCCAGTGCACATCCCAGATGTGCTTAAAATTTGCACGACTTGGGCCAGAAATGTATTCTCGCTACCTTGAAACATTGCAGTGGAGAGAGGGAGAAGACAAGGTGGGTGCACTGGTCAGCAAACTCAGGATTTATGAAGACACTGTCACTGCTCCATTACGAGCCCACGTCTCAGCTGTGGAAACAAAACTGGCTGAACTGGAAGAGAAGATTAAGGAAGGACTCTTCCATATCTCTCCAGAACAAACGAGAGTCTCTGCCATCAGAAGCAGGCGTCTTCTGGCTAAGGAGAAAGGGTACACTCCACGCGGCAATCTGTGGTTTTACCTTCATGAGCATGGAGAAGATATGAGGAAGTGGGATGGGAAACCCACCTCTTCCTTAGCAGCTCGGGTACGTGAATTGCAAAGAGGCACAACTAACACAGGGAATTCTTCAAGGTTGAAGGCTGCTCCGGTCTCTCGTGGGCAAGGCTCCAGACAGTATAGGAATGATGATGTTATGCCCGATCCTCTTGAAGGAACCTCCCGGTCATATTCACAGGGAGGGCGCAGTGAATACCACGACCAGAACTAGGGGGGCCCTGCCTCTAGCCAGGTAGAGGAGAGGGACAATCGGGTTTATTGGACTGTGTGGATTCGGTGGCCTGGCTCATCAGACCCACAGAAATACAAAGCTTTAGTGGACACTGGCGCACAATGCACGTTGATGCCATCAGGATACGTTGGGGCAGAATCCATCTCTATTTCTGGGGTGACAGGGGGATCCCAACAGCTGACTGTACTGGAAGCTGAAGTCAGCTTGACTGGGAAGGAATGGCATAGACACCCCATTGTGACTGGTCCAGAAGCCCCGTGTATCCTTGGCATAGACTACCTGAGGAATGGATATTTCAAAGACCCAAAGGGACTGCGTTGGGCCTTTGGCATAGCTGCTGTGGAGACAGAGGAAATCAGACAGCTGAGCACCTTGCCTGGCCTCTCAGAGGACCCTTCTGCTGTGGGACTGCTGAAAGTTGAAGAACAATTGGTACCTCTGGCCACAGCCACGGTGCACCGTCGGCAATACCGCACTGACCGAGACTCTGTGACCCCCATACACAAGATGATTCGTGAGCTGGAGAGCCAAGGGGTGGTCAGCAAGACTCACTCACCCTTTAATAGCCCCATATGGCCAGTACGAAAGTCCAGTGGAGAGTGGAGGCTGACGGTGGATTACCGTGGTCTCAATGAGGTCACACCCCCCCTGAGTGCCGCTGTGCCAGACATGCTGGAGCTTCAGTATGAGCTGGAGTCCAAGGCAGCCAAGTGGTATGCCACCATTGACATTGCCAATGCCTTTTTCTCCATTCCGTTGGCAGCAGAGTGCAGGCCGCAGTTCGCTTTCACCTGGAAGGGGGTGCAGTACACCTGGAATCGACTGCCCCAGGGGTGGAAACACAGTCCCACCATTTGCCATGGACTGATCCAGACTGCATTGGAAAAGGGTGAGGCTCCAGAACATCTACAGTACATCGATGACATCATTGTATGGGGGAACACAGCAGGGGAGGTTTATGAGAAAGGAAAGAAGATAATCCAGATTCTCCTAAGAGCTGGTTTTGCCATTAAACGAAGTAAGGTCAAGGGACCTGCTCAGGAAATTCAGTTCCTAGGAGTGAAGTGGCAAGACGGGCGTCGTCAGATTCCAACAGAGGTGATCAACAAAATAGCAGCTATGTCCCCACCGACCAGCAAGAAGGAAACTCAGGCTTTCCTAGGCGCCGTGGGCTTTTGGAGGATGCATATCCCTGAGTACAGTCAGATTGTAAGCCCTCTCTACCTTGTGACACGGAAGAAAAATGATTTCCAGTGGGGCCCTGAACAACAACAAGCCTTTGAGCAGATTAAACAGGAGATTACCCATGCAGTAGCCCTTGGGCCAGTCAGGACAGGACAGGATGTGAAGAATGTGCTCTACACTGCAGCCGGGGAGAATGGCCCATCCTGGAGCCTCTGGCAGAAAGTACCTGAGGAGACTCGAGGACGACCGCTGGGATTCTGGAGTCGGGGATACAAAGGATCTGAGGCCAGCTACACCCCAACTGAGAAAGAGATCCTGGCAGCTTATGAAGGAGTTCGAGCTGCCTCAGAAGTGATTGGCACTGAGGCACAGCTCATCCTGGCACCCCGACTACCAGTGTTGGGCTGGATGTTCAAAGGAAAAGCTCCTTCTACCCATCACGCCACTGATGCCACATGGAGTAAGTGGATCGCTCTGATCACGCAGCGAACACGGATAGGGAATCCTAATCGCCCTGGGATTTTGGAAATCATCACTAACTGGCCGGAAGGTGAGAGTTTCGGATTGTCCTCTGAAGAAGAAGAGGAGCAGGTGACACGAGCTGAGGAGGCCCCACCATATAACCAGCTACCAGAAGAGGAGAAGCGATATGCTCTCTTCACAGATGGCTCTTGCCGCATTGTAGGGGCAAGCCGGAAATGGAAAGCAGCTGTATGGAGTCCTACACGTCGAGTTGCAGAAGCGACTGAAGGACAAGGTGGATCAAGTCAGGTTGCAGAGCTGAAAGCTGTTCAGCTGGCTTTGGATATCGCTGAACGAGAGAAGTGGCCAAGACTCTACCTTTATACTGACTCGTGGATGGTGGCCAATGCTCTGTGGGGATGGCTGGAGCGTTGGAGAAAGGCCGTCTGGCAGCGCAAAGGGAAACCCATCTGGGCGGCTGAGATGTGGCAGGACATCGCTGCCCGGGTAGAGAAGCTGAGTGTGAAGGTCCGTCACGTAGATGCTCATGTACCCAAGAGCCGGGCTAATGAGGAGCATCGTAACAACGAGCAGGTGGATCGAGCTGCCAAGATTGAAGTCTCTCAGGTAGATCTGGATTGGCAGCATAAAGGTGAATTGTTTCTAGCCCGATGGGCCCATGATGCCTCTGGTCATCAAGGCAGAGATGCAACATACAGATGGGCTCGTGACCGAGGGGTGGATCTAACCATGGACAGTGTCTCACAGGTTATCCATGACTGTGACACATGTGCTGCCATCAAGCAGGCCAAGCGGGTGAAGCCTCTATGGTATGGTGGACGGTGGTCGAAATACAGGTATGGGGAAGCCTGGCAAGTTGACTACATCACACTTCCCCAAACACGCCAAGGCAAGCGCTACGTGCTGACCATGGTAGAGGCAACCACTGGATGGCTGGAGACATACCCCGTATCTCACGCCACTGCCCGGAATACCATCCTGGGTCTTGAGAAACAAGTCCTGTGGAGACATGGCACCCCAGAGAGAATAGAGTCTGACAACGGCACCCACTTCAAGAACAGCCTCATAGACACCTGGGCCAGAGAGCACGGCATTGAGTGGGTGTATCATATCCCCTACCATGCTCCAGCTGCCGGGAAAGTTGAGCGATGTAATGGACTGCTGAAAACAACCTTGAAGGCGTTGGGTGGGGGAACTTTCAAACACTGGGAGCTGCATTTGGCAAAGGCCACCTGGTTGGTCAACACCCGGGGCTCCATCAATCGAGCTGGCCCTGCCCAATCAGAACTCTTGAATACTGTAGATGGAGATAAAGTCCCTGTGGTCCATATGAGAGGTATGTTAGGAAAGACTGTTTGGGTGAGTCCCACCTCAAACAAAGGCAAACCCATCCGAGGGATTGTCTTTGCTCAAGGACCTGGTTGCACTTGGTGGGTAATGCAAAAAGATGGAGAAACACGTTGTGTACCACAAGGGGACCTAATTTTGAGCGAGAAGAGTTTGTAATGTTTCATTGTATATATGTGTATATGTATGTATAAGTAAAAGGGGATTAATTTGGGAATGACTAGATGGAGTAGAATAAGGGGTGGATAATGTCCTAGTTCAGCAGGAGGGACCAGCTAACCCTGTGTGGGGGTGATCAAAGCTGTGTATTCTACCCCCCTCTATTCATTCCCCAAGGACAATGGGCCATTAGCAGCAGCTGCCCAGGGAGCCATTATCACTTCACACCCAGCCTGAGGGGGGCGGAGCTGCCAATGGGCCATCAACAGTTCAACACCCCCTGGCTCCCAGAGTTAATCACCCATTGTGTGAGTCCCCGCCCAGGGGGAGGGACTGAGAGCTCCCTGAGGGTACATAAGGGGTGGGTAAGAAGACCTCGGGAACTTCTCGTTGGATCCAGAGCAGCAGCAGGACCTCGACAGCAGGAGATCACCGCTCTCGCCCAGACCACAGCCCTCGCCTGCACCAACAGGTTTTTCTTTTCCTTTTGCTCTGGACTTGGGGGAGCCACAGGGGTCTCAGCACAAGGGCAAACAAACCCCCTTGGGTTTGTGCCCCAGGACACTGGGTTATACTGCTGGGGTATTGTGAGTTGAAAGCAATTTCCCTTGTGTGTCAGTGTTGTTATAATAATATTATTATTAAATTTTAGCTCTGACTTATAATCTCTCTCGTGGTGAGTTCATTTTCCCTTGCTGGTTCACCTTCAAACCAGCACAAGGGGAAAAAAAAAAACAAACAAAAAAGGCATTAATTACATATATATGGATTCAGTAAAACAACTCAGATTTTACACCATCAGCCAGTTTTTACCCATAAATGTGGGTGAATAGTCACATAAAATTTGGACACAAGGCAGAAATTACCATTTATTCCTGAGAAGAAAAATTTTTGCAGAAGGAAAACATGGATATAATTGTATCAGAATGAGAATGGGATGAAAAGAAAACAAAACACCACAAACACCCCAGTAAATTTGTCCTGTCAAAATGACAAATTAGACCTTTTAAGAGGAAAAGAAAAGGGTATTATCAGAAGAGATGCAACATTTTCACTCATGGAGGGAAAAAACCCCAATCCAACAGAGAAGAAGCAGAAGAAATTAAGTAATTAAGAAGTTATCTTAAACCAGATTAATCTGGAAGTCTAAAGCTCAGCAAACTCTTTAAGGATCCAACTTCACTGAAAACGTCTGAAGTGTTATATAAAATATATTGTAAAATAAATCAGAGGCTCCACGAAAATTAATCTGGGCAGAAAATTAATCTGGGCAGAAAATTAATCTGGGCAGAGATGAAATGTTGGCCTTTCTTAAAATGATCTGCAGAAAGAATATTTTAAATTAGAGCACACAAGAATCTCCCCTGTAGTTTCCCTGAATCCCCAGCATGGTTCTATTCCAATGTTAGCACTGAATCTTAATGTCAAGTTCCCTCTCTCAGAGTCTGGAACCTGATAAAAGAAAAGAAAATTATAAGATAATGATAAGAAAATTTGCAGAGATGAAGAGCAGAGACATTTCCAAATGGGCTGACTGGGCAGTAAATGTGGATGAACAGAAACTGCATTAATTCAACCACAGGAAACCTGGAATTCTGCCACAAGAAACCTGGAATTCTGCCACGGGAAACCAGGAATTCTGCCACGGGAAACCCGGAATCCTGCCACGGGAAACCCGGAATCCTGCCACGGGAAACCCGGAATCCTGCCACGGGAAACCCGGAATCCTGCCACGGGAAACCCGGAATCCTGCCACGGGAAACCAGGAATTCTGACACGGAAAACCCGGAATTCTGCCACGGGAAACCCGGGATTCTGCCACGGGAAACCCGGGATTCTGCCAGGGGAAACCCGGGATTCTGCCAGGGGAAACCCGGGATTCTGCCACGGGAAACCCGGGATTCTGCCACGGGAAACCCGGGATTCTGCCACAAGAAACCCGGGATTCTGCCACGGGAAACCCGGGATTCTGCCACGGGAAACCCGGGATTCTGCCACGGGAAACCCGGGATTCTGCCACGGGAAACCCGGGATTCTGCCACGGGAAACCCGGGATTCTGCCACGGGAAACCCGGGATTCTGCCACGGGAAACCCGGGATTCTGCCACAGGAAACCCGGGATTCTGCCACAGGAAACCCGGGATTCTGCCACAGGAAACCTTTAAGAAGTGCTCAGTTTGGTCACTGGTGAGCACAGTCCTGGTGGCAGAGTTGGAACAATTAATTCAGCAGGAATCTTTGCTAATTCCACCTCTTAATCTTGGTAAATATTTTTGGGATACCAAGAAATTGGCTCATCTGACCTGTAATAAGGACAACAAAACCACCCAATCTCTGTTACAAAAACCTCAGGGATGCAGTTCCCTAAAACATAACTGTGAGACCTGCAGTAAAGAGAGACTGAAAACAAATCCACACTCCCAGAAACACATTTATCTTTTCAGGAAGATGCATTTACAGTTCACAAGGCTTCAGAAAGCCCTTGCTAATTGTTATCAACATTTAAAGGTTGTTCCAAGATGCAAAGACTGAAAGGGGACAAAGCAAGGCAGTAAAATAAAGTTGTCCATAAAGGGGCTTTTTAAAATAAAATGTTAACATGTTTTACAAAAAAATCTTTATCAGTATTTATGCTAAAGCTACAAAATGACATAATAAAATATAATTTTACTAAGAAGTCAGACCTTGCTGACATACTGGACATGATCACAACCAGATAAAGTGATTCAGAGATCCCAGCTGACCACAGAATGATACTAAAAAAAAAACCAAACAAAATAAAGGAGCTGAATTATTAAGAGGAGAAGGAGGCAAAGCAAACCAGCTGGTACACAGCAGCAATAAATTCCTGCAATGAATACTCAGTTTTCTCTAAGTCAGATCCCAATTCTCACTCAGCCCCCACTGGGATTGGAGGGCAGAGCTGACAGAGTTAACTGAGCTATTATTGGTTTGAAAAAACAACCACCACCAAAACTTTATTAGCAATAGGAAGCTTTGTGGACTTGTTACAGAATCATCCTGGAATCACAGAATGGTTTGGGTTTGAAGTGACCTCAAAGCTCATTCTGTGCCACCCCATCATGGGCAGGGACACTTGTCACTTGTCCAGGTTGCTCCAAGCCTTGTCACAGAATCATAGAATGGATTGGGTTGGAAAAGACCTCCGAGAGCATCAAGTCCAACCCCTGGTCCAACTCCAGTCCCTTTACCAGATCATGGCACTCAGTGCCACGGCCAAGCTCAGTTGAAAAACCTCCAGGGATGGGGAATCCACCCCCTCTCTGGGCAGCCCATTCCAATGCCTGAGCACTCTCTCTGCAAACAAGTTCTTTCTGATCTCCAGCTTCAATTTCCCCTGGCAGAGCTTGAGCCCATCGTGCCCCCTTGTCCTATTGCTGAGTGCCTGGGAGAAGAGACCAACCCCCACCTGGCCAGAACTTCCCTTCACGCAGTTCTAGACAGTGCTGAGGTCACCTCTGAGCCTTCTCTTCTCCAGGCTGAACACCCCCAGCTCCCTCAGCCTCTCCCCACAGCACTTGTGCTCCAGTCCCTTCTCCAGCCTCGTTGCTCTTCTCTGGCCCCGCTCCAGCCCCTCAATCTCTTGCCTCAACTGAAGGGCCCGGAACTGAACACCACACTCAAGGTGTGGCCTCCCCAAGGCAGAGTCCAGGGGAAGGGTCACTGCCCTGGGCCTGCTGGCCACGCTAGTTTGGATCCAGGCCAGGATCCCCTTGGCCTTCTTGGCCTTCGACATTTCCAGGGATGGGACAGAGAAATTCCCTTGTTCCCTTTCCCAGAAGATCCTCATGCTGCCTACAATGACTGGTTAAATATTCTTGAAGCCTTGACCCAGCAAACATTTGGACAGACACTTTCAATCCCAAGGCTGAGGACACGTCTGAGAACACAGAACGAGACAGGGGTCAAATGTGACTCTGAGAAAAGTCCCTGAAGATGAAAAAAAATCAAATACCAAAACACAAATCCTTAAGAGGAACAGGGGAAAAGGAAAGGGAAAGGAAAGGGAAAGGGGGGGGGGGGAAGGAAAGGGAAAGGGGGGGGGGGGAAGGAAAGGGAAAGGGGGGGGGGAAGGGAAGGGAAAGGGGGGGGGGGAAGGGAAGGGAAAGGGGGGGGGGAAGGGAAGGGAAAGGGGGGGGGAAGGGAAGGGAAAGGGGGGGGGAAGGGAAGGGAAAGGGGGGGGGGAAGGGAAAGGAAAGGGGGGGGGAAGGGAAAGGAAAGGGGGGGGAAGGGAAAGGAAAGGGGGGGGGAAGGGAAAGGAAGGGGGGGGGAAGGGAAAGGAAAGGGGGGGGGAAGGGAAAGGAAAGGGGGGGGAAGGGAAAGGAAAGGGGGGGGGAAGGGAAAGGAAAGGGGGGGGGAAGGGAAAGGAAAGGGGGGGGAAGGGAAAGGAAAGGGGGGGGAAGGGAAAGGAAAGGGGGGGGAAGGGAAAGGAAAGGGGGGGGGGAAGGGAAAGGAAGGGGGGGGGAAGGGAAAGGAAAGGGGGGGGAAGGGAAAGGAAAGGGGGGGGAAGGGAAAGGAAAGGGGGGGGAAGGGAAAGGAAAGGGGGGGGAAGGGAAAGGAAAGGGGGGGGAAGGGAAAGGAAAGGGGGGGGGAAGGGAAAGGAAAGGGGGGGGGAAGGGAAAGGAAAGGGGGGGGAAGGGAAAGGAAAGGGGGGGGAAGGGAAAGGAAGGGGGGGGAAGGGAAAGGAAAGGGGGGGGAAGGGAAAGGAAAGGGGGGGAAGGGAAAGGAAAGGGGGGGGAAGGGAAAGGAAAGGGGGGGGAAGGAAAGGAAAGGGGGGGGAAGGAAAGGAAAGGGGGGGGAAGGAAAGGAAAGGGGGGGGAAGGAAAGGAAAGGGGGGGGAAGGAAAGGAAAGGGGGGGGAAGGAAAGGAAAGGGGGGGGAAGGAAAGGAAAGGGGGGGGAAGGAAAGGAAAGGGGGGGGAAGGAAAGGAAAGGGGGGGGAAGGAAAGGAAAGGGGGGAGGAAGGAAAGGAAAGGGGGGAGGAAGGAAAGGAAGGGGGGGGAAGGAATGGAAAGGGGGGGGAAGGAAAGGAAAGGGGGGGGAAGGAAAGGAAAGGGGGGGGAAGGAAAGGAAAGGGGGGGGAAGGAAAGGAAAGGGGGGGAAGGAAAGGAAAGGGGGGGGAAGGGAAGGAGGAGAGGGGGGGAAGGAAAGGAGAGGGGGGGAAGGAAAGGGGCGGGGGGGGGAAAAGGGGCGGGGGGGGAAAAAGTGGCGGGGGGGGAAAAAGTGGCGGGGGGGGAAAAAGTGGCGGGGGGGGGAAAAGGGGCGGGGGGGGGAAAAGGGGCGGGGGGGGGAAAAGGGGGCGGGGGGGGAAAAGGGGCGGGGGGGGGAAAAGGGGCGGGGGGGGGAAAAGGGGCGGGGGGGAAAAAGGGGCGGGGGGGAAAAAGGGGCGGGGGGGAAAAGGGGCGGGGGGGAAAAGGGGCGGGGGGGAAAAGGGGCGGGGGGGAAAAGGGGCGGGGGGGGGAAAGGGGCGGGGGGGGAAAAGGGGCGGGGGGGAAAAAGGGGCGGGGGGGGAAAAAGGGGCGGGGGGGAAAAAGGGGCGGGGGGGGAAAAAGGGGCGGGGGGGGAAAAAGGGGCGGGGGGGGGAAAAGGGGCGGGGGGGGGAAAAGGGGCGGGGGGGGGGAAAGGGGCGGGGGGGGGGAAAAGGGGCGGGGGGGGGGAAAAGGGGCGGGGGGGGGAAAAGGGGCGGGGGGGGGAAAAGGGGCGGGGGGGGGAAAAGGGGCGGGGGGGGGAAAAGGGGCGGGGGGGGGAAAAGGGGCGGGGGGGGGAAAAGGGGCGGGGGGGGGAAAAGGGGCGGGGGGGGAAAAGGGGCGGGGGGGGAAAAGGGGCGGGGGGGGAAAAGGGGCGGGGGGGGGAAAAGGGGCGGGGGGGGAAAAGGGGCGGGGGGGGAAAAGGGGCGGGGGGGGGAAAAGGGGCGGGGGGGGGGAAAAGGGGCGGGGGGGGAAAAGGGGCGGGGGGGGAAAAGGGGCGGGGGGGGAAAAGGGGCGGGGGGGGGAAAAGGGGCGGGGGGGGGAAAAGGGGCGGGGGGGGGAAAGGGGCGGGGGGGGGAAAAGGGGCGGGGGGGGGAAAAGGGGCGGGGGGGGGGAAAAGGGGCGGGGGGGGGAAAAGGGGCGGGGGGGGGGAAAAGGGGCGGGGGGGGGTAAAGGGGCGGGGGGGGGAAAAGGGGCGGGGGGGGGGAAAAGGGGAAGGAAAGAAAGCAGCTGAATTATTTCCAGGAGCAGGAGGCAAAGCAAACCAGATGGTGCACACAGCAAAAAACCTCATCAATCTCCATTAGGAGCAGAACAGTTCAGTGTCTGCATCCTTGGGAAGCCCCAGCACTTGCAAATAAAGTTATTTACAATTCATTTCTAGCTGCAACACTAATATTAAGTGCATTTTCTTGTGAGCTGGAGCTCCCCCTGAACAGCAGGGACCAAATTTTGGGCAGGGAAGTGGGACCAGATGAACCCCCTGTGGTCCTTTCCCACCTGAGCCATTCCAGGATTTCTGCCCACTGCAGCTTGTCCTCATTTATCTGCTCAGAGCCAAAGGAAAGGCAGGTTTGGGGCTGCATCTCATGTGCTCAGCCAGCAGCTGGTTGAGGCTCAATGGAACACACAGCTCCCAAGGAGGGGCTAATTAGCAGTAATTTCCATAAAGTCAGGTTCGTCAAAACATTATTTGTGAAATGCATCTTTACTGCATCAAGTCTGGAATGCAGGAATAATTTTTAAATGCTGGTCAGGGAGAAAAAGTGACCCAACTCCAGCACAAAACACAACAAAGGTGTTTCCAGAACATCCCATGCAGTGATAAATAATCAAAGCTCTGAGAAACAAATACCCTTTGGCAGCAAAACACCCTCAGTTACCAACATCACAATAAACTGGAAGGGACAGTTTGGCAGCACCAAAACTCATCCATTTTTCCTGAAACTTTTTCCCAAACTTTGCAATGGCTGCTTCCCAAAACATGCACATTAAGGTGGATTCTGCCCTGCATCCCTTGATCCTTATCCACATTTGATGGTGAATGCAGAAAATAACTTTTTAAAATAAAGTGTTATCATATTGTTACAAAACTCTTTACCAGCATTTATGCTCAAGCTACAAAAGTGCCTCTAAATGTCCTTACCAGGCCACTTGGTTATTTACCTTTCCTTCTCCTACTGCAAAGTAAAAATTGCATTAAATTCTCAATTACATGAGACATACAAAGTGTCTACAACTGAGCCAAACCTGGGAAAGCTATTAAAAATATTGCCAGTTTGGGGGTGGTCACATTTATGGAATCACAGAATGGTTTGGGTTGAAAGGGACCTTAAAGCTCTAATTCTAATTTCAACCTCCTCCTATTGACAGAAACATCTTCCACTACACCAGGCAATTCATTGTATTATTATAATGAGCATTACAGTGCAAATAATACTAAAATATTATAAATTTTAATTATTACATTAATATAATTTGTAATTCCACTGTTACTGCCATACCATTAAGTTGCTCTGTGATTGGGTTATTCTGTTTCAATATTTTTTAGAATTCATTTGCCCTTGATAAAGTTGTTGCTCTTTCAGCCTCAGCAGGTCATACTGTGATGATTTTTTATGTCCTGTGATAATTTTTTTTTATCTCCCTTGCTTCCAGTTATGTAAAATAAAACTACTCTGGGTATTACAACCTGCCAAACAAACCTTAATTTCAAGTTAAAAATTGGTGAAACAACAAAGGTGTTGACACCAAACAGTTCATTTCCCATCAGGCTCTTCCACAGCTCCTTAACACTGAGCACCATTAAGTAATTACTAATCACTTAATCACTTGGAATCAGTCTATTAAAATAAAAAGATTACAAGCAATTCCCTTAAAACTGTATTCACCTGGGAACTTGGGAGAGTTCACATATTTGGGAAATTCACATATTTGATGCTTTAACAGTAAAGACCAGCACAAAAATGCCACCAGTGCAATTGGTACCACTCTGAGTGCCCAAAATGCCACCTCAGACAAACAATTACAGCTACAGAGACAAACACAGGCCAACAAAAATTAAAATATCAGCCTCAAGCTCGTCCATTCAGCCCAACACAGTCCCCTGTGTGCAAGAGCTGGGAAAATCTACATGACTACATTTATTTGGCAGCAAAGCTCTGACTCATCCAGTGCACTGAGGACACATTGTTCAGTGAACAGAACATTGAAGAGGTTTGGATTTTGGGGCTTAATGTTTTTCCCAAGTCTTCAGGATGTAGGAGCATGTACCAGTTCAGCAGGTGGGACCAGTTTATCACAGTGTGGGTGTGACCAAAGCTGTGGATTCTCCACCCTCCATTCATTGCCCACCAACTGTTCCCAATGGCCCATTGGCAGCAGCTGCCCAGGACACACCTGACCACTCAGGCTGGGAGCTGGCTGGGAAAGAAGCCTGGCAGAGGAGATGGGAGAACTGCCCTGCAGGGAGTCCTTGGCACCTCCACACCCACCTGAGGGCTCAGCTCTGCTCATGGGCCAGCAACGATTCCAAAATCCTCCCTGACTCCCAGAGTCAGATCCCCCAGTGTGGAACTCCCTGCCCTGGGGGAGGCACTGGGGGCTCCCACCTGCACCTGAGGGGATGGAATCCTGGGGGTTGGGGACTTCTGGGACCACTCATGGGATCCAGAGGAGGAGCAGACCCTCGACAGGAGGAGCCCACCACTCGCCACCAGACTGCGCCATCATCTGTACCAACAGGTTTGTCCCTTCCTTTTCCTTTGGACTTGGGGGAACCACGTGGGGCTCAGCACAGGGGCCACCAAACCCCACTGTGTTTGTGCCCTAGGGGGCTGGATTAGACTGCTGGGTTTGGGGGTTAAAACCAATTTCTCTTTGTGCCATTGCATTTATTGTAATATTGTTATTAAATTGTAACTCTGCCTTATAATCTCTTTTGTGTTGGGTTTGTTTCTCCTGCAGGTTCACCCTTAAACCAGCACAGAGAACACAAACAGAAGGTCACGGATGGAGGTGTTGTGGACGAGTCACCACCTGTAGCAACCTTTTAACCCTGAAACAGATAATCTGTTTATAGACAAGACAGTCTCGTGTCTCACTCAGACATGTCATGGTATGAAAATTCACCTGATCCTGAATCCAGATTTACTCAGAATGTGGAGTGTGGATAACTCCCTGAAGGGAAGTTCTGGCCAGGTGGGGGTTGGTCTCTTCTCCCAGGCACTCAGCAATACGACAAGGGGGCACGATGGGCTCAAGCTCTGCCAGGGGAAATTGAAGTTGGAGAGCAGAAAAAACTTCTTTGCATAGAGAGTGCTCAGGCATTGGAATGGGCTGCCCAGAGAGGGGGTGGATTCCCCATCCCTGGAGGTTTTTCAACTGAGTCTGGCCATGGCACTGAGTGCCAGGATCTGGTAAAGGGACTGGAGTTGGCCCAAGGGTTGGACTTGATGATCTCGGAGGTCTTTTCCAACCCAATCCATTCTATGCTATATGCTTGAAACCAAATAGGTCACTCATATGGATGAAGAAGTCCAAAAACCCAAAGATGAGTCTCAAAGGAGTAACACCAATTCCTATAAAATTTCTTTTATAAGTTTCCTTAGTCCTAAAATCCAACCATGAACATCAGTGTAATAATTTGCTGTAATTTGCATTTACCACGAACATCAATGCTATTGTGTCATTCCATTAAACACGTATTTCTTCACTGCTATTAAAAATATCTACAAATCCACGAACCTGCAAGAGTTGCTGTTTTATCACCCGGTTTATGGGCTGAAGGTGGCAATGTCAGTATAATTTTTTTTTGGGGGGGGTGGTGTGTGGAGTGGGGCAGTTCAGTCCCTCTGGTCTTGTGCTTATGGAAATATCCCTATTTAAATTAATCCCAACTACATTCTCCCAAATAGGATACCCAGTGATGACTGTAAAATAATTTAAGTTTAGAAATTCACAGTCTCCCTTATAAAGGTCATTGAGAACCTCCTTCATGTGATGAACCCAATTTTGATGCCATCAGTACCCCCTGAGTCATTCACCCACCCCTGGGAATCATCTCATTTTCAGAATGTCTCTTTATTTTGCTTGTTGGACACTCCGGCCACGAGTCAGGTCACTGAGCTGCTCAAACTGTGCCAACACATCCTGGGGCACAGCTCAAAATTAGGCATCAAGTGGCTATTAATTCACCTCACTATTTACAAATACTCACTAAGGAAAGGTAAAGCCTCCAAAAAAATCTTGTGGGTTTTCACCAGCACTGTACACAGAATCCCAGACTATTCTGAGCTGGGAGGGACCCACAAGGATCATCAAGTCCAACTCTTAAGTCAATGGCCCACAGGGGGGATTGAACCCATGACCTTGGCATTGTTACAGTCAAGTTTTAACCAACTGAGCTCATCTCAGGGTCTTCAAATCCCTTTTCTGAAAGCAAAACATAAGGAAAAACCTTTACTGAGCTCCCATCCCAGAAAACAGCCAATGTTCTTTGCAAAATGAAGTAATTGCCACCAAATTCTACAAAATGAAAAATCCACCAAATGGAAATGCCACCCAATCAACCGAGACGCCACCCAATCCAAACCCCACCCAATCCAAACCCCACCCAATTCTCAAATGAAACTTCAGTAGTTTTGTCAGACAACATGTAACTGCAACCAAACATTTTCCCTCTTCCTGACCCTGTGCTGTCCCATCACCTGTCTGAGGCTCCCTTGGCAACCACCTTCCAGCATTTTAACACTTCCTATTCCTTAAATGTATGGTGGGAATCTCACAGTGTGGGACTTCGACAGATTATTAAATTCTGTTATTAAATTCTGGTTGGACAACAGGAGCTGATGTGGATGGAACTGAAGCACCCCAGAGACACACAAAGCACCTCCCAGAACAAGCTTCCATTTCTCCAGAAACAAATTCCTTCCCAAACCCCACTGGATCAAACACTGAGTTGATTGGGATTTTCACTGCATGGGGTGAATCCCAGACCTGAGGGACATGAAGATATCCTGATCTATGGGAGCTTTTATATTTCAGGTTCTAAGAAGACAAAGCACTGCTACAAGCAGGAAGGTCTCTGGATGATTCCAGGCTGGATCCAGGACAGAGTGAAGGAAGAGCCATATGGATGGATTCAGGCAGATGCCATAAAATGTATTTTGGGGATGGATTCATCTTGCAG
Source organism: Pithys albifrons albifrons (assembly GCF_047495875.1). NCBI lineage: Eukaryota > Metazoa > Chordata > Aves > Passeriformes > Thamnophilidae > Pithys > Pithys albifrons. The sequence continues at coordinate 39,511,922 of NC_092465.1, read as the reverse complement.
CAAAGTTGAAATATTGGCACCCTCCTTCATCCTTCTGCCCTCAACCCAATCCAGCTCTGAAGCCATCTGGCTGTACTAGGGAAAAGGAAGAAAAATAAAATTTTAGCCACAGGGAATTAAATAAAAACCAGAAAAAGAGATGATTTACATGATGAGTAATCAGGCATTGGAATGGGCTGCCCAGAGAGGGGGTGGATTCCCCATTCCTGGAGGTTTTTCAGCTGAGCTTGGCCGTGGCACTGAGTGCCATGATCTGGTAAAGGGACTGGAGTTGGACCAAGGGTTGAACTTGATGATCTCGGAGGGCTTTTCCAACCCAATCAATTCTATGATTCTACATCTACCTTCATAATATCACAGTATCATTTAAAAGTTTCTTTTCAGTGTCCAAAAATAACAAATTCTAGACAGGGCAGACTTTTGTCAGACACCAGTGGAACACTGAACAAGAAATCCCTGCTGGTGAAGGGCTGAGGCCCAACCAGATTCAAGGGCTCTCCAAGTTCTTCAAGGGATAGACACAGAGATAATCAAAATAAGGTAATGTTTGACCCAGAAGATGAAGAGCTGCTTCCTTCTTCACTGAACTGGAAATTGCACAACCTTCAACACAGGAGAACAACCACAAAAATCCCTGGATTTGTCAAAGTGGTAGAAGGAGACAATTAAGTTTCGGAAGCTTTAATGACACAACCACACATTTCAACTTGGTCTCCTGAGTTTGGCATTGCAGAATTGATTTTTCTTCAACCAAACACTCAATTTTCCTACTGGACTCCATCACCTCAGAGGTCTTTTCCAGCCTAAATAATTCTAATTTCTGTCTGCAATTAAAAAACTCAGGTGATCACACCAGGTTTTGTTTCCTTGTGCCAAGAAACTGCCAAATATTTTGATCCTTATTCCAAGGTAAATACCCAGGTTCTTAATAATCAAATGCCTGCCACGTAATCAGAGAGACTGACATGTTTTGTCTCTTTGCATAATTAAAAAAAGCTTTTTTTCCAGTAACAGAAGATGCCACAGCCCTTCCTCAATGAAATGACATTTCAGAAGAACAGTTTATTCCTTAAAAAAAAACAAAAAAAAAAAAAACAAAAAAACCCCACCCCAACAGCATTTTAAGTAGCAAATGGCAAAAAAAGAGTCATTTTGTGTTCTCAAGACTAAGAGAGCTTGATTTAGGTATGGGGGAAAGACAGGGAGGTGGGACACAGGACAGTGGGGAATTTTATAAAGGTTTATTCACTCCATAAGTGCATTAAGGGTTTTAAGGAAAACTTTTGCACAAGAACACCTTGAAAAAAAAGTATTTCATTTAGTTTTCTTGAAGTACAGGTTGCCATCACACTCTTGTTCTTGTTCCTTGACAAAGCAGCATATAAAATAACCCCAAGATTTCTACTCAAACACAGGGAAGAGATTAAATCAAAACACTGGTGAACTGCATCAGAAATCCAAAACACAACCAAAAAAGCCCCAACTGGAGGAGTCTGAAATTCTGCTTTGATTGGAAAGCAAGTTGATGACCCAGTTCTCCTGGTTGGGCATTTTCTGGTTCCTCACAGTGATAAAAAGGCAGTGGATTTAGTCCCTTAGTCCTTTTATTCTCTAAATATATCAGCATCACTCTTAAGTTGGAAGCCACAGACAAGAGAGTAAGCCTGGATGTCCTTCTGCAGGTCCTTACCACTCATGTTGTTTCATTAGAAATAATTGGGGGTAAAAAGTGTAAAGATGCTCCCAGCTAAGCCTGGACACACCTTGTTCATCCTCCCAATATTCCAGAAGGTGGGAAAGAAAATGGGGGAGGGAAAGAGAACACAGTAACAGTGATGGAAAATGAATCTGATGGGGGAGTGGGGATGGGAGGGAAAGGGAAGGAGTGTCACAGATGGAAACCAAAACCAAGCCATTATTCCACCCCTACAACAGTTGCTTTCCAACATGGTTGCTGATATTTTAGGTGACCTTAAGAAGAGGCCCTAAACCGCTTCTCTCTACTTTCCAAAATGCAGGGGAGAATAAAAAACAAAATCTGCTCTGATCGTTCAGCCCATCAAGACAAAAGAAAACGGGTCAATTTGTTTTACTCTCCCAATGCAGAAGGTTAAGGGGACTTTGAACTCTTCCTGCCACCACCTCTTAAAGCTCTAGTTTATGAATTAATTCTACTGCAGACAAGGGGAGGTTTGGATAAAACCTCTGCTGCACAACATCCCCACAGGTGAATGAGCAGGGACCACCTGCTCCTTTTTTGAGGAAAAAAAATTCCTTGAAAATAAAGAATCCCTTCGGTAGGGGAACCATGAATGGCTTGCAATGGTCACTACTCCAGTGGGATGGAGTTCAACAAGGCCAAGTGCAGGTCCTGCCCTTTGGCCACCCCAACCCCCTGCAGCGCTCCAGGCTGGGCACAGAGTGGCTGGAGAGCAGCCAGGCAGAGGGACCTAGGGGGACTGAGGGACAGGAAGCTCAACAGGAGCCAACAGTGTGCCCAGGTGGCCAAGAAGGCCAAGGGGATCCTGGCCTGGATCCAAACTAGCGTGGCCAGAAGGCCCAGGTCAGTGACCCTTCCCCTGGACTCTGCCTTGGGGAGGCCACACCTTGAGTGCTGTGTTCAGTTCTGGGCCCCTCAGTTGAGGCAAGAGATCGGGGGGCTGGAGCAGGGCCAGAGAAGAGCAACAAGGCTGGAGAGGGGACTGGATGTGGCACTGAGCGTCCTCTTAAACACCTCCAGGGGCAGAGATTCCACCATGTCTTGATCCAACCCTACTGTGATCACCAGCCCAGGGCACTCTGTGATCACTCTGTGCCCTGGGCTGGTGATCACAGTAGGGTTGGATCAAGGGTTGGACTTGATAATCTCAGAGGTCTCCTCCAACCCAACTGAGAAGAGAAGAGCAACGAGGCTGGAGAAGGGACTGGAGCACAAGTGCTGTGGGGAGAGGCTGAGGGAGCTGGGGGTGTTTAGCCTGGAGAAGAGGAGGCTCAGAGGTGACCTCAGCACTGTCTGGAACTGCCTGAAGGGAAGTTCTGGCCAGGTGGGGGTTGGTCTCTTCTCCCAGACACTCAGCAATAGGACAAGGGGGCACGATGGGCTCAAGCTCTGCCAGGGGAAATTGAAGCTGGAGATCAGAAAAAACTTGTTTGCAGAGAGAGTGCTCAGGCATTGGAATGGGCTGCATTCCCCATGCCTGGAGGTTTTTCAACTGAGCTTGGCCGTGGCACTGAGTGCCATGATCTGGTAAAGGGACTGGAGTTGGCCCAAGGGTTGGACTTGATGATCTCGGAGGTCTTTTCCAACCCAATCCATTCTATGATACTCTAGCCACAGGACTGTCCTATAACAAATAAATAACTAAATAAATCAAACCCTGCCTCCCTCTGAACTGTTTCAGTGACAGACACACCAAAGGACACGAGGGAGGCTGAAGGACACCAGGCAGGTGTCAAGAGCTGTGAGAGCAAAGCTCTGTGGGCTCCCTCAGTCCCCCCTGGGCATTTGGCAGTCCCAGGGACCAGCACACAATTAACAGTTTCTGCTGCAGAGCCCAGAAATGGAGCAGGGAAGACTCTGCAGGTCAAGTTCCACAGACTGCCATCTGTGCCCAGCAGTTCTTCTCACTGACAGTCTTCATTTCCAAGGATTAAAATGAGAGTAGGAGACTTCCAGAACAGAAAATTACCACTTTAAGACCAGAGAAAACTCCCAAATACTATCCCTCTATCACCAAAGTAATAAGACGTGGAAGTGTGTGCCTGTCTCTCTCCCTCAACTGATTTCACACACAGAAATTTAGTACCACATCAACACTGTCAGTGTAAGAAAAGCACTGAAACTTTTCAGCTCTACCTTTAGGTTTTGTAAGGGTGTTCTGACAAAAAAAAGTATTATTTTATGAATTTATTTAAAAAATCCCAATATATTATTATCACAAAACATATTTGCTGGAATATTTGCAGTAGCCAAAAATGTCAAATATTAAATACCTTTAATTGTTTTCAGGAAATACTTCATAGCTGATACTTGATTCTACTCAGGAATTACCTGCAATACCTCAAAACATGCCAAAAAAAACCCCCAAAAACCACAAAGGAGGGGGGGAAAACTCAAAACAGAAAACAAAAAAACAAACAAACGAAAAAAAAAAAACCAACAAAAAAACCAGGGAAAACTTCCTTGTCTCACTCACAAATTCTTCATTTCTTAAATGGGAAATAAAAGCTGGAATTAAACCATGTGAGAGGCAGCTTTCAGTCCAGATGTGAACATCTGGAACCAGAGCAACCTGCACATTGAGCTCTCCATCTCAACTGGATTGTTTGAAAGTCAACATTAAAATTCAACCAGCAGCAATGTGGTGGGAGCTGGGAAATGAACACCCCAAATAAACCCAGAAATCAGGTTATAATTGAGCTGGGAAGGCACAGGACAGGACATTTCTATCTCAGGACTAATCCTGAAGCCTGTTTGATAAAACCACTCACAGCAGCATTGCCCATCTGGTGGAACAATGAGAGAGATATGAACTAACAGCAGGAAATATCTGTTTAGAGTTTCACAGAATCACAGAATGGACTGCGTTGGAAGAGACCTTCGAGATCATCAAGTCCAACCCTTGGTCCCACTCCAGTCCCTTTACCAGATCATGGCACTCAGTGCCATGGCCAAGCTCAGTTGAAAAACCTCCAGGGATGGGGAGTCCACCCCCTCTCTGGGCAGCCCATTCCAATGCCTGAGCACTCTCTCTGCAAACAAGTTTTTTCTGCTCTCCAACTTCAATTTCCCCTGGCAGAGCTTGAGCCCATCGTGCCCCCTTGTCCTATTGCTGAGTGTCTGGGAGAAGAGACCAACCCCCACCTGGCCAGAACTTCCCTTCAGCTCAGTTCTTATAAAGCATTAAGGTTGGAAAAGACCTCCAAGATCAGCAAGTCCAAAATAAGACCTGCCCATAAAGTCCTTGCCAACAGAAGAAAACCCAAATGCACATTTTTAACGTTTAAAGCTGAATAGAAATTCAGACAAAAGAAGTTTTGCACCATTCCCACACTGGTCAGACACAACCTCAGAGTCTGTACACACACATTTTTCTGTCCTCAGCATTTAATGAACACAAACCCTACAATGTAGATCCAAATGGGCTGAGTCTGAGCAGACCCAGACAGCAACAAGCATCAAAAATTCCCAAGAAAAGAAATATATGTTGTTCTAAGTCCCTGAGGGCACTGCCACGACCAACAGTTCTAGAAAAAAAAGCCACCACAAGTTGACACCAGGTCCTTTTTGCTACATGGACACACAGCACAGACTGATCTTTGACTATTTCTATGTATCTTGCCCTTAGACAAGCAAGGAACAAGCAAAGCATCTCCCAGCACAAATAACCAGCAAAAAATTCCCCAATTCCACACCCCAAGGCTTAGAGGAATAAAAGTGAAGCTGCTCAAATGTTGCCCTACTCTCTTCAGAAAGAGCTCTTTGAACCTCAGGCGTTATTTGGGCCCAGAAAGGGCTTCATGATCTCTCAAGGTTTTCTCTGTTACCCAAAATATGCATTTCATTCCATAAGCCAGCAAATTATAGCGAAGTGCCATGGAAAAAAACTGCAGCAGAAAAACTGGGAAAGCTCTGAAAAGAATAAAAATAAGAAGCTTTTTGCACAACAGAACAGTCCAAAACTGTTTCAAGGCATGGCTTTCAACTGATTGTCCATGTTTCTCAAAAAGGTTGTGGCAGATCTCTTAAGTTTTCTTAATAAGATGCACTGATATTTTTTCCAACCAGAAAGAAATGACAGCGTTGATGCAACAAAGCATCACAGCAGCATCATTCTAAGGGAATGTTTTGACCCCCAACTAGTAATTTTCTAGAAGGACACAATCAATGCCAATGAAGAGCAAGATCTTGGGAAAGTGAGGGATCTATAACAGTGCAATTGGAATTTCAAGATGAGCTGGCATTCCATCCCCATCCAAAACTCTTCTCAGCCAAATGCTTTATTTAGGATTTTGATTGCCTTTAGAAAGTCCTGATGTGTTTGTGCCTCCATTTATTCCTCTCCACATCTACACAGAAATGCTGTTCCCAACTTTTGCTACAACAACCTGGGGCAAAGTCAAAGGAAAAGATTAATCATCTTGCTGATTTATTTATTTATAGGTGAAAATAAGATAATCAAAGAGAACAGATGTTGCTCCTCCCTCAGCACAGCACATACAACACTTCAACTAACAAAGCACACAGATAAATTAGAAAGCAACTTGCTCTCACATTTCTTCTTTTCTTTTTCTGCCTTCACACTTCCTCTCAGATGATGGGAACATCCTCCCAAGTACTGACCTTCTCTAACTGATGGTATAAGAAATCTTAGATTGCTGTTCCTTCCTCTCCACATGAGCAAGTTCTGAGCGTTAACGATGGAGGGGGCCATTAAAAGCTGCACATACAAACCTCAAGCAATGGCAGGACATGAGCACACAATGTACTTACAGGTGTTGAAGAACTACTTGCAAATGCTTTCAAGTCTTTGAGGAAAGGCAGAAAAGGAGTCTCATAAACTAAATCTGGTCAAGAAATTTGAGCTCCCATTACCACTTTATCCAAGCACTTCATTAATCCAGCAGCTCCACAGGAATACACTTTCCACCTCAGACCCAGCACACCAGGGCAGTTTGCACAGGTGTTTTTCACAGGTGTTTCACAGGTTTAACACACTGGTAAAAAATACTCCATCAGCTGAACAAACAAACAGTCAGGAATGCCAGAGCAGAGGAAAATCCTGTCCAACCAGGACATGCCAGCAGGAACACAGGGAAGAATCACAGAATCCCAGACTATTCTGAGTTGGAAGGGACCCACAAGGATCATCAAGCCCAACTCTTAAATCAGTGGCCCACACAGGGGATTGAACCCATGACCTTGGCATTGTTACAACCAAGTTTTAACCAACTGAGAGCCACCATGCCCAGAGTCGCTGGGAAGGGAAAGCACACAGTGCCAGCAGAGCACAGCCCAAGGAATTCCTCTTGCACAAGCACCAGGGCATGCCAGGCACTGCTTCCCACATGCAGCGACAAGTTCCACCTGGACAACTCAGTCACCCATCCCACACCTTCCCCACCTCTGCTCCAGAGGTTCCAGGCTGGAGGCAAGGACAGCACACCCGGGAACGGTTCCCCAGGCTGGAGGCAAGGACAGCACACCCGGGAACGGTTCCCCAGGCTGGAGGCAAGGACAGCACACCTGGGAATCATTTCCCAAACCATGACCCGAGTCAGACAGTGTGAAATAACCCCAGCTGTGCCCACCTCAACATGCTAATTTAAATCCTGCAACACCTGAGGAGAGGAAGAAATGCTCCCAGGACCATAGATGGCATTAACAGCTTTTTAGTTCTTCTGGTTTTAGCTCTTCTACTCCCATGTGCAGCCTGACAAGGAGGAAAATCAGTATCTGCTCCCAGAAAATGCTGCCTCAGTTACCTCTGACTGCAGGACAGGCCATGCCAAGGAACCAACACCCAAAAACATTTTCCCCAGCCCTTCACTACGATACCAAGTGTAACTCCCACTGCAGTCACGGGAGGGCTGTTACCACCAAACACCAGCCTGGGGGTGGAAGGGAAGGGACAGCTCCTTTTGGGGGCTGAAAACACATGGAATGGTCACAGTGATCCTTTGCCTGGCATTAAATTTTTCCACCTCTGACCAAGCGGTCATTAATGCAGGGCTGGATCCCCCTGCTCTGGAGCCAGGCTGGGAGAGCTGGGGATGTTCACCTGGAGAAGGGAAGGCTCCAAGGAGATCTGAGACCCCCTTTCAGGGCCTAAAGGGGCTCCAGGAGAGCTGGAGAGGGTTCTGGGACAAGAGATGGAAGGACAGGACACTGGGAATGGCTTCCCACTGTCAGAGGGAATGGTTAGGTGGAATATTGGGAAGGAATTCCTCCCTGTGAGGCTGCTGAGGTGCTGGAATGGATTTTTCCAGAGAAGCTGTGGCTGTCCCATTCCTGGAAGTGTCCAAGGCCAGGCTGGAGCAACCTGGGCTAGTGGTAGGTGTCCCTGCCCATGGCAGGGGGTGGAACAAGACGAGCTTTAAGGTTCCAAGCCAAACCATCCTGCAATCCTGTGGTCCTACAGAAACGGAGCGAACACATCCCCACATTGCTGCCTGTGCACACACGGACAAACAAAATCCTTGGACATTCACGAGCGATGCAGAGCAAGAGGTTTAAGATGTCAGCCACAGCCAGGAAGGGCTATGAAAACTAAACAAGATTTGTCTTTCGCGAGTATCCAGCTGCCTGGCCCTTGGGAAGCGCTCCCGTCCCGAGCCCGCAGGGATGGTGGAGCCGCTCCGGGATCCCATTCCCAGTTTCCCAGCACCAGTTTCCCGGTCCCCGGTTCTCGTTCCCCGGTCCCCGTTCCTCTGCCCCGGGCCGGCCCAGCCCCGCACCGTGCCCCGGGCCGGCCCAGCTCCGCACCGTGCCCCGGGCCGGCCCAGCCCCGCACACAACCCCGGGTCCAGCCCCGCACACAGTCCCAGGCCCAGTCCCGCACGGTGCCCCGGGCCCAGCCCCGCACGGTGCCCCGGGCCCAGCCCCGCACGGTGCCCCGGGCCCAGCCCCGCACGGTGCCCCGGGCCCAGCCCCGCACACAGCCCCGCTCACCCTCTGACAGCTCCAGCTCCAGCTCGGCCAGGCTCTCCCGCACCTCGGGCGGCAGCGGCACCGGCGCGGCCTCCAGCGCGCACCCCCCGCGCTCCGCAGCCATGGCCGGAGCCGCCGCCCAGCCAGGCCGAGGCCGCTGCCGCAGGGGGGCCGGGAGGGACCGAGGGAAGGGAGCGATGAACGAGGGAAGGAGGAGCCGCCAGCCCCACCGCCCCGCGCAGCCGCTGCCGCAGCCGGGCCGGGCCGCGGGGAGGGGCCGCGGCAGGGCCCGCCCCATCCCATCGGATCCTGCCGCCGCCCCGCCCCATCCCGTCTCGTCCCGTCCCATCCCATCACATCCCATCCCATCGCATCCCGTCCCATCAGATCCTGCCGCCGCCCCGCCCCAGCCCAGCCCAGCCCAGCCCAGCCCGCCGCTCCAGCCCGCGGCCGCCGGTCTCCTTCGCTCTTCCCTTTCCCCTTCCTCTCGTTTCCCCTTCTTTCCCTTCCCTTTCCCCCACCCGTCCCCTTCCTTCCCTTTCCCTTTTCGTTTCTCCTTCCTCTTTCCCTTTTCCCTTCTCCTTCCTCTTTTCCCTTCTCCTTCCTCTTTTCCCTTCTCCTTCCTCTTTTCCCTTCTCCCCTCTCCATCCTCTTTTCCCTTCTCCTTCCTCTTTCCCTTCTCCCCTCTCCTTCCTCTTTTCCCTTCTCCTTCCTCTTTCCCTTCTCCCCTCTCCTTCCTCTTTTCCCTTCTCCTCCCTCTTTTCCCTTCTCCTTCCTCTTTCCCTTCTCCTTCCTCTTTCCCTTCTCCTTCCTCTTTTCCCTTCTCCTTCCTCTTTTCCCTTCTCCTTCCTCTTTTCCCTTCTCCTTCCTCTTTCCCTTCTCCTTCCTCTTTTCCTTCTCCCCTCTCCATCCTCTTTCCCTTCTCCTTCCTCTTTTCCCTTCTCCTTCCTCTTTCCCTTCTCCTTCCTCTTTTCCCTTCTCCTTCCTCTTTCCCTTCTCCCTTCTCCTTCCTCTTTTCCCTTCTCCTTCCTCTTTCCCTTTTCCCTTCTCCTTCCTCTTTCCCTTCTCCCCTCTCCTTCCTCTTTCCCTTCTCCCCTCTCCTTCCTCTTTTCCCTTCTCCTTCCTCTTTCCCTTCTCCTTCCTCTTTCCCTTCTCCTTCCTCTTTTCCCTTCTCCTTCCTCTTTTCCCTTCTCCTTCCTCTTTCCCTTCTCCTTCCTCTTTTCCCTTCTCCTTCCTCTTTCCCTTCTCCCCTCTCCTTCCTCTTTCCCTTCTCCTTCCTCTTTCCCTTCTCCTTCCTCTTTCCCTTCTCCTTCCTCTTTTCCCTTCTCCTCCCTCTTTTCCCTTCTCCTTCCTCTTTCCCTTCTCCTTCCTCTTTTCCCTTCTCCTTCCTCTTTTCCCTTCTCCTTCCTCTTTTCCTTCTCCCCTCTCCATCCTCTTTTCCCTTCTCCTTCCTCTTTCCCTTCTCCTTCCTCTTTCCCTTCTCCCTTCTCCTTCCTCTTTTCCCTTCTCCTTCCTCTTTTCCCTTCTCCTTCCTCTTCTCCTTCCTCTTCTCCCTTCTCCTTCCTCTTCTCCCTTCTCCTTCCTCTTCTCCCTTCTCCTTCCACTTTTCCCTTTTCCCTTCTCCTTCCTCTTTTCCCTTCTCCTTCCTCTTTTCCTTCTCCCCTCTCCATCCTCTTTTCCCTTCTCCTTCCTCTTTCCCTTCTCCTTCCTCTTTCCCTTCTCCCTTCTCCTTCCTCTTTTCCCTTCTCCTTCCTCTTTTCCCTTCTCCTTCCTCTTCTCCTTCCTCTTCTCCCTTCTCCTTCCTCTTCTCCCTTCTCCTTCCTCTTCTCCCTTCTCCTTCCACTTTTCCCTTTTCCCTTCTCCTTCCTCTTCTCCCTTCTCCTTCCTCTTCTCCCTTCTCCTTCCTCTTCTCCTTCCTCTTCTCCTTCCTCTTCTTCCTCTTCTCCCTTCTCCTTCCTCTGCCCCTTCTCCTTCCTCTTTCCTTCCCCCCTGCTCTGCTGAAATCACTTCCTAAAATTACCAAAACTACCTTTTCCCTTCCCGTTTCTTCCTCCCAACACCAAACAGGAGCTGTGACCGAGCCTGAGCCACCCCAGCCCACGGCATGTCCCAGGGCAGGGCATGCAGCCTGTCCATGGCACAGAATTCCACGCTGGGAGCCTGGATGGAAAGTGGTGCCTGGGACTGAAGGAAAGAGGGAAAGGAAAAGGAAGGGAAGGGAAGGTGCGGGAAGGGAAGGTGCGGGAAGGGAAGGTGCGGGAAGGGAAGGTGCGGGAAGGTGCGGGAAGGTGCGGGAAGGTGCGGGAAGGTGCGGGAAGGGAAGGTGCGGGAAGGGAAGGTGCGGGAAGGGAAGGTGCGGGAAGGGAAGGGAAGGTGCGGGAAGGTGCGGGAAGGTGCGGGTAGGTGCGGGAAGGGAAGGTGCGGGAAGGTGCGGGAAGGTGCGGGAAGGTGCGGGAAGGTGCGGGAAGGGAAGGTGCGGGAAGGTGCGGGAAGGGAAGGGAAGGGAAGGGAAGGGAAGGGAAGGTGCGGGAAGGGAAGGGAAGGGAAGGGAAGGGAAGGGAAGGGAAGGGAAGGGAAGGGAAGGGAAGGGAAGGGAAGGGAAGGGAAGGGAAGGGAAGGGAAGGGAAGGGAAGGTGCGGGAAGGGAAGGGAAAGGAAGGGAAGGGAAGGGAAGGTGCGGGAAGGGAAGGGAAGGTGCGGGAAGGGAAGGGAAGGGAAGGGAAGGGAAGGTGCGGGAAGGGAAGGGAAGGGAAGGGAAGGGAAGGTGCGGGAAGGTGCGGGAAGGGAAGGTGCGGGAAGGTGCGGGAAGGGAAGGTGCGGGAAGGTGCGGGAAGGGAAGGTGCGGGAAGGTGCGGGAAGGGAAGGTGCGGGAAGGGAAGGTGCGGGAAGGTGCGGGAAGGGAAGGTGCGGGAAGGGAAGGGAAGGTGCGGGAAGGGAAGGGAAGGGAAGGGAAGGTGCGGGAAGGGAAGGGAAGGGAAGGGAAGGGAAGGGAAGGGAAGGGAAGGGAAGGGAAGGGAAGGGAAGGGAAGGGAAGGGAAGGGAAGGGAAGGGAAGGTGCGGGAAGGGAAGGGAAGGGAAGGGAAGGGAAGGGAAGGGAAGGGAAGGGAAGGGAAGGGAAGGGAAGGGAAGGGAAGGGAAGGGAAGGTGTGGGAAGGGAAGGGAAGGTGCGGGAAGGGAAGGGAAGGTGCGGGAAGGGAAGGGAAGGGAAGGGAAGGGAAGGGAAGGGAAGGGAAGGGAAGGGAAGGGAAGGGAAGGTGCGGGAAGGGAAGGTGCGGGAAGGTGCGGGAAGGGAAGGGAAGGGAAGGTGCGGGAAGGGAAGGGAAGGGAAGGGAAGGGAAGGGGCGGGAAGGGAAGGTGCGGGAAGGGAAGGTGCGGGAAGGGAAGGGAAGGTGCGGGAAGGGAAGGGAAGGTGCGGGAAGGTGCGGGAAGGTGCGGGAAGGTGCGGGAAGGTGCGGGAAGGTGCGGGAAGGGAAGGTGCGGGAAGGTGCGGGAAGGGAAGGTGCGGGAAGGTGCGGGAAGGTGCGGGAAGGTGCGGGAAGGTGCGGGAAGGGAAGGGAAGGTGCGGGAAGGTGCGGGAAGGTGCGGGAAGGTGCGGGAAGGGAAGGTGCGGGAAGGGAAGGGAAGGTGCGGGAAGGTGCGGGAAGGGAAGGGAAGGTGCGGGAAGGTGCGGGAAGGTGCGGGAAGGGAAAGGAAGGGAAGGGAAGGGAAGGGAAGGGAAGGGAAGGGAAGGGAAGGGAAGGGAAGGGAAGGGAAGGGAAGGGAAGGGAAGGGAAGGGAAGGGAAGGGAAGGGAAGGGAAGGGAAGGGAAGGGAAGGGAAGGTGCGGGAAGGGAAGGGAAGGGAAGGGAAGGGAAGGGAAGGGAAGGGAAGGGAAGGGAAGGGAAGGGAAGGGAAGGGAAGGGAAGGTGCGGGAAGGGAAGGGAAGGTGCGGGAAGGTGCGGGAAGGGAAGGTGCGGGAAGGGAAGGTGCGGGAAGGGAAGGGAAGGTGCGGGAAGGTGCGGGAAGGGAAGGGAAGGTGCGGGAAGGTGCGGGAAGGGAAGGGAAGGTGCGGGAAGGGAAGGGAAGGGAAGGGAAGGGAAGGGAAGGGAAGGGAAGGGAAGGGAAGGGAAGGGAAGGGAAGGGAAGGGAAGGTGCGGGAAGGGAAGGGAAGGGAAGGGAAGGTGCGGGAAGGGAAGGGAAGGTGCGGGAAGGGAAGGGAAGGGAAGGGAAGGTGCGGGAAGGGAAGGGAAGGGAAGGGAAGGGAAGGGAAGGGAAGGGAAGGGAAGGGAAGGGAAGGGAAGGGAAGGGAAGGGAAGGTGCGGGAAGGGAAGGTGCGGGAAGGGAAGGTGCGGGAAGGGAAGGGGCGGGAAGGGAAGGTGCGGGAAGGTGCGGGAAGGGAAGGTGCGGGAAGGTGCGGGAAGGTGCGGGAAGGGAAGGTGCGGGAAGGGAAGGTGCGGGAAGGGAAGGTGCGGGAAGGGAAGGGAAGGGAAGGTGCGGGAAGGGAAGGGAAGGGAAGGGAAGGGAAGGGAAGGGAAGGGAAGGGAAGGTGCGGGAAGGGAAGGGAAGGTGCGGGAAGGTGCGGGAAGGGAAGGGAAGGTGCGGGAAGGGAAGGGAAGGGAAGGGAAGGGAAGGGAAGGGAAGGGAAGGGAAGGGAAGGGAAGGGAAGGCGCGGGAAGGGAAGGCGCGGGAAGGCGCGGGAAGGCGCGGGAAGGGAAGGGAAGGGAAGGGAAGGGAAGGGAAGGGAAGGGAAGGGAAGGGAAGGGAAGGGAAGGGAAGGGAAGGGAAGGGAAGGGAAGGGAAGGGAAGGGAAGGGAAGGGATGGTGCGGGAAGGGAAGGTGCGGGAAGGTGCGGGAAGGTGCGGGAAGGGAAGGTGTGGGAAGGGAAGGTGCGGGAAGGGAAGGGAAGGTGCGGGAAGGGAAGGGAAGGTGCGGGAAGGGAAGGGAAGGTGCGGGAAGGGAAGGGAAGGGAAGGGAAGGGAAGGGAAGGGAAGGGAAGGGAAGGGAAGGGAAGGGAAGGGAAGGGAAGGGAAGGGAAGGTGCGGGAAGGGAAGGTGCGGGAAGGTGCGGGAAGGGAAGGTGCGGGAAGGGAAGGTGCGGGAAGGGAAGGGAAGGGAAGGGAAGGGAAGGGAAGGGAAGGTGCGGGAAGGGAAGGGAAGGGAAGGGAAAGGAAGGGAAGGGAAGGGAAGGGAAGGGAAGGGAAGGGAAGGGAAGGGAAGGGAAGGGAAGGGAAGGGAAGGGAAGGGAAGGGAAGGGAAGGGAAGGGAAGGGAAGGGAAGGGAAGGGAAGGGAAGGGAAAGGAAGGGAAGGTGCGGGAAGGGAAGGTGCGGGAAGGGAAGGTGCGGGAAGGGAAGGTGCGGGAAGGGAAGGTGCGGGAAGGGAAGGGAAGGGAAGGGAAGGGAAGGGAAGGGAAGGGAAGGGAAGGGAAGGGAAGGGAAGGGAAGGGAAGGGAAGGGAAGGGAAGGGAAGGTGCGGGAAGGGAAGGGAAGGGAAGGTAAGGGAAGGGAAGGGAAGGGAAGGGAAGGGAAGGGAATGGAAGGGAAGGGAAGGGAAGGGAAGGGAAGGTGCGGGAAGGGAAGGGAAGGGAAGGGAAGGTGTGGGAAGGGAAGGGAAGGTGCGGGAAGGTGCGGGAAGGGAAGGTGCGGGAAGGTGCGGGAAGGGAAGGTGCGGGAAGGTGCGGGAAGGTGCGGGAAGGTGCGGGAAGGGAAGGTGCGGGAAGGGAAGGTGCGGGAAGGGAAGGTGCGGAAAGGGAAGGGAAGGTGCGGAAAGGGAAGGGAAGGGAAGGGAAGGGAAGGGAAGGGAAGGGAAGGGAAGGGAAGGGAAGGGAAGGGAAGGGAAGGGAAGGGAAGGGAAGGGAAGGGAAGGGAAGGGAAGGGAAGGGAAGGGAAGGGAAGGGAAGGGAAGGTGCGGGAAGGGAAGGTGCGGGAAGGGAAGGGAAGGTGCGGGAAGGGAAGGTGCGGGAAGGGAAGGGAAGGGAAGGGAAGGGAAGGGAAGGGAAGGGAAGGGAAGGGAAGGGAAGGTGCGGGAAGGGAAGGTGCGGGAAGGGAAGGTGCGGGAAGGGAAGTGGAGGGAAGGGAAGGGAAGGTGCGGGAAGGGAAGGGAAGGTGCGGGAAGGGAAGGTGCGGGAAGGGAAGGGAAGGTGCGGGAAGGTGCGGGAAGGTGCGGGAAGGGAAGGGAAGGGAAGGGAAGGGAAGGGAAGGGAAGGGAAGGGAAGGGAAGGGAAGGGAAGGGAAGGGAAGGGAAGGGAAGGGAAGGGAAGGGAAGGTGCGGGAAGGGAAGGGAAGGGAAGGGAAGGGAAGGGAAGGGAAGGGGGAAGGGAAGGGAAGGGAAGGGAAGGGAAGGGAAGGGAAGGTGCGGGAAAGGAAGGTGCGGGAAGGGAAGGGAAGGGAATGTGCGGGAAGGGAAGGGAAGGGAAGGGAAGGTGCGGGAAGGGAAGGTGCGGGAAGGGAAGGGAAGGTGCGGGAAGGTGCACGAAGGGAAGGGAAGGGAAGGTGCGGGAAGGGAAGGGAAGGGAAGGGAAGGGAAGGGAAGGTGCGGGAAGGTGCGGGAAGGGAAGGTGCGGGAAGGGAAGGTGCGGGAAGGGAAGGGAAGGGAAGGTGCGGGAAGGGAAGGGAAGGGAAGGGAAGGGAAGGGAAGGGAAGGGAAGGGAAGGGAAGGGAAGGAAGGGAAGGGAAGGGAAGGGAAGGGAAGGGAAGGGAAGGGAAGGGAAGGGAAGGGAAGGGAAGGGAAGGGAAGGGAAGGTGCGGGAAGGTGCGGGAAGGGAAGGTGCGGGAAGGTGCGGGAAGGGAAGGGAAGGTGCGGGAAGGGAAGGGAAGGGAAGGGAAGGGAAGGGAAGGGAAGGGAAGGGAAGGGAAGGGAAGGGAAGGGAAGGGAAGGGAAGGTGCGGGAAGGGAAGGGAAGGGAAGGTGCGGGAAGGGAAGGTGCGGGAAAGGAAGGTGCGGGAAGGGAAGGGAAGGGAAGGGAAGGGAAGGGAAGGTGCGGGAAGGGAAGGGAAGGTGCGGGAAGGGAAGGTGCGGGAAAGGAAGGTGCGGGAAGGGAAGGGAAGGGAAGGTGCGGGAAGGGAAGGTGCGGGAAGGGAAGGTGCGGGAAGGGAAGGTGCGGGAAGGGAAGGGAAGGTGCGGGAAGGGAAGGGAAGGTGCGGGAAGGGAAGGGAAGGGAAGGGAAGGGAAGGGAAGGGAAGGGAAGGGAAGGGAAGGGAAGGGAAGGGAAGGGAAGGTGCGGGAAGGGAAGGTGCGGGAAGGGAAGGGAAGGGAAGGGAAGGTGCGGGAAGGGAAGGTGCGGGAAGGGAAGGGAAGGTGCGGGAAGGGAAGGTGCGGGAAGGGAAGGGAAGGTGCGGGAAGGGAAGGGAAGGGAAGGTGCGGGAAGGGAAGGGAAGGGAAGGGAAGGGAAGGGAAGGGAAGGGAAGGGAAGGGAAGGGAAGGGAAGGGAAGGGAAGGGAAGGGAAGGGAAGGGAAGGGAAGGGAAGGGAAGGGAAGGGAAGGGAAGGGAAGGTGCGGGAAGGGAAGGTGCGGGAAAGGAAGGTGCGGGAAAGGAAGGTGCGGGAAGGGAAGGGAAGGTGCGGGAAGGGAAGGGAAGGTGCGGGAAGGGAAGGTGCGGGAAGGGAAGGGAAGGTGCGGGAAGGGAAGGTGCGGGAAGGGAAGGTGCGGGAAGGGAAGGGAAGGGAAGGGAAGGGAAGGGAAGGGAAGGGAAGGGAAGGGAAGGGAAGGGAAGGTGCAGGAAGGGAAGGTGCGGGAAGGGAAGGGAAGGTGCGGGAAGGTGCGGGAAGGGAAGGTGCGGGAAGGTGCGGGAAGGTGTGGGAAGGTGCGGGAAGGGAAGGGAAGGGAAGGGAAGGGAAGGGAAGGGAAGGGAAGGTGCAGGAAGGGAAGGGAAGGTGCGGGAAGGGAAGGGAAGGTGCGGGAAGGTGCGGGAAGGTGCGGGAAGGTGCGGGAAGGGAAGGGAAGGTGCGGGAAGGGAAGGTGCGGGAAGGTGCGGGAAGGGAAGGTGCGGGAAGGGAAGGTGCGGGAAGGGAAGGTGCGGGAAGGGAAGGGAAGGGAAGGGAAGGGAAGGGAAGGGAAGGGAAGGGAAGGGAAGGGAAGGGAAGGGAAGGGAAGGGAAGGGAAGGGAAGGGAAGGGAAGGGAAGGGAAGGGAAGGGAAGGGAAGGGAAGGGAAGGGAAGGGAAGGGAAGGGAAGGGAAGGTGCGGGAAGGTGCTGGAAGGGAAGGGAAGGGAAGGTGCGGGAAGGGAAGGTGCGGGAAGGTGCGGGAAGGGAAGGTGCGGGAAGGTGCGGGAAGGGAAGGTGCGGGAAGGGAAGGGAAGGTGCGGGAAGGGAAGGTGCGGGAAGGGAAGGTGCGGGAAGGGAAGGTGCGGGAAGGGAAGGGAAGGGAAGGGAAGGGAAGGGAAGGGAAGGGAAGGGAAGGGAAGGGAAGGGAAGGGAAGGGAAGGGAAGGGAAGGGAAGGGAAGGGAAGGGAAGGGAAGGGAAGGGAAGGGAAGGGAAGGTGCGGGAAGGGAAGGTGCGGGAAGGGAAGGGAAGGTGCGGGAAGGGAAGGTGCGGGAAGGGAAGGTGCGGGAAGGGAAGGGAAGGTGCGGGAAGGGAAGGGAAGGTGCGGGAAGGTGCGGGAAGGGAAGGGAAGGGAAGGGAAGGGAAGGGAAGGGAAGGGAAGGGAAGGGAAGGGAAGGGAAGGTGCGGGAAGGGAAGGTGCGGGAAGGGAAGGTGCGGGAAGGGAAGGGAAGGGAAGGTGCGGGAAGGGAAGGTGCGGGAAGGGAAGGGAAGGGAAGGGAAGGGAAGGGAAGGGAAGGGAAGGTGCGGGAAGGGAAGGTGCGGGAAGGGAAGGTGCGGGAAGGGAAGGTGCGGGAAGGGAAGGGAAGGGAAGGGAAGGGAAGGGAAGGGAAGGGAAGGGAAGGGAAGGGAAGGGAAGGGAAGGGAAGGGAAGGGAAGGGAAGGGAAGGGAAGGGAAGGGAAGGAAAGGGAAGGAAAGGGAAGGTGCGGGAAGGGAAGGTGCGGGAAGGGAAGGTGAGGGAAGGGAAGGGAAGGGAAGGGAAGGGAAGGGAAGGGAAGGGAAGGGAAGGGAAGGGAAGGGAAGGGAAGGGAAGGGAAGGGAAGGGAAGGGAAGGGAAGGGAAGGGAAGGGAAGGGAAGGTGCGGGAAGGGAAGGGAAGGGAAGGTGCGGGAAGGTGCGGGAAGGGAAGGTGCGGGAAGGGAAGGTGCGGGAAGGGAAGGTGCGGGAAGGGAAGGTGCGGGAAGGGAAGGTGCGGGAAGGGAAGGGAAGGGAAGGGAAGGGAAGGGAAGGGAAGGGAAGGGAAGGGAAGGGAAGGGAAGGGAAGGGAAGGGAAGGGAAGGGAAGGGAAGGGAAGGTGCGGGAAGGGAAGGTGAGGGAAGGGAAGGGAAGGGAAGGGAAGGGAAGGGAAGGGAAGGGAAGGGAAGGGAAGGGAAGGGAAGGGAAGGGAAGGGAAGGGAAGGGAAGGGAAGGGAAGGGAAGGGAAGGGAAGGGAAGGGAAGGGAAGGGAAGGGAAGGGAAGGTGCGGGAAGGGAAGGTGCGGGAAAGGAAGGTGCGGGAAGGGAAGGTGCGGGAAGGGAAGGGAAGGTGCGGGAAGGGAAGGTGCGGGAAGGGAAGGTGCGGGAAGGGAAGGGAAGGTGCGGGAAGGGAAGGGAAGGTGCGGGAAGGGAAGGGAAGGGAAGGGAAGGGAAGGGAAGGGAAGGGAAGGGAAGGGAAGGGAAGGGAAGGGAAGGGAAGGGAAGGTGCAGGAAGGGAAGGTGCGGGAAGGGAAGGGAAGGTGCGGGAAGGTGCGGGAAGGGAAGGGAAGGTGCGGGAAGGTGCGGGAAGGGAAGGGAAGGGAAGGGAAGGGAAGGGAAGGGAAGGGAAGGGAAGGGAAGGGAAGGGAAGGTGCAGGAAGGGAAGGGAAGGTGCGGGAAGGTGCGGGAAGGGAAGGGAAGGGAAGGTGCGGGAAGGTGCGGGAAGGTGCGGGAAGGGAAGGGAAGGTGCGGGAAGGGAAGGTGCGGGAAGGGAAGGGAAGGGAAGGTGCGGGAAGGGAAGGGAAGGTGCGGGAAGGGAAGGGAAGGTGCGGGAAGGTGCGGGAAGGGAAGGGAAGGGAAGGGAAGGGAAGGGAAGGGAAGGGAAGGGAAGGGAAGGGAAGGGAAGGGAAGGGAAGGGAAGGGAAGGTAAGGTGCGGGAAGGGAAGGGAAGGTGCGGGAAGGTGCGGGAAGGTGCGGGAAGGGAAGGGAAGGGAAGGGAAGGGAAGGGAAGGGAAGGGAAGGGAAGGGAAGGGAAGGGAAGGGAAGGGAAGGGAAGGGAAGGGAAGGGAAGGTAAGGTGCGGGAAGGGAAGGTGCGGGAAGGTGCTGGAAGGGAAGGGAAGGGAAGGTGCGGGAAGGGAAGGTGCGGGAAGGGAAGGGAAGGGAAGGTGCGGGAAGGTGCGGGAAGGGAAGGTGCGGGAAGGGAAGGGAAGGTGCGGGAAGGGAAGGTGCGGGAAGGGAAGGTGCGGGAAGGGAAGGGAAGGGAAGGTGCGGGAAGGGAAGGTGCGGGAAGGGAAGGGAAGGGAAGGTGCGGGAAGGGAAGGTGCGGGAACGGAAGGTGCGGGAAGGGAAGGGAAGGGAAGGGAAGGGAAGGGAAGGGAAGGGAAGGGAAGGGAAGGGAAGGGAAGGGAAGGGAAGGGAAGGGAAGGGAAGGGAAGGGAAGGGAAGGGAAGGGAAGGGAAGGGAAGGGAAGGTGCGGGAAGGGAAGGGAAGGTGCGGGAAGGGAAGGTGCGGGAAGGGAAGGTGCGGGAAGGGAAGGTGCCGGAAGGGAAGGGAAGGGAAGGTGCGGGAAGGGAAGGGAAGGTGCGGGAAGGTGCGGGAAGGGAAGGGAAGGGAAGGGAAGGGAAGGGAAGGGAAGGGAAGGGAAGGGAAGGGAAGGGAAGGGAAGGGAAGGGAAGGGAAGGGAAGGGAAGGGAAGGGAAGGGAAGGTGCGGGAAGGGAAGGTGCGGGAAGGGAAGGTGCGGGAAGGGAAGGTGCGGGAAGGTGCGGGAAGGGAAGGGAAGGGAAGGGAAGGGAAGGGAAGGGAAGGGAAGGGAAGGGAAGGGAAGGGAAGGGAAGGGAAGGGAAGGGAAGGGAAGGGAAGGGAAGGGAAGGGAAGGTGCGGGAAGGGAAGGTGCGGGAAGGGAAGGTGCGGGAAGGGAAGGGAAGGGAAGGGAAGGGAAGGGAAGGGAAGGGAAGGGAAGGGAAGGGAAGGGAAGGGAAGGGAAGGGAAGGGAAGGGAAGGGAAGGGAAGGGAAGGGAAGGGAAGGGAAGGTGCGGGAAGGGAAGGTGCGGGAAGGGAAGGTGAGGGAAGGGAAGGGAAGGGAAGGGAAGGGAAGGGAAGGGAAGGGAAGGGAAGGTGCGGGAAGGGAAGGGAAGGGAAGGGAAGGGAAGGGAAGGGAAGGGAAGGGAAGGGAAGGGAAGGGAAGGTGCGGGAAGGGAAGGGAAGGTGCGGGAAGGTGCGGGAAGGTGCGGGAAGGGAAGGGAAGGGAAGGGAAGGGAAGGGAAGGGAAGGGAAGGGAAGGGAAGGGAAGGGAAGGGAAGGGAAGGGAAGGGAAGGGAAGGGAAGGGAAGGGAAGGGAAGGTGCGGGAAGGGAAGGTGCAGGAAGGGAAGTGAAGGGAAGGGAAGGGAAGGAAAGGGAAGGGAAGGGAAGGGAAGGAAAGGGAAGGTGCGGGAAGGGAAGGGAAGGTGCGGGAAGGGAAGGTGCGGGAAGGGAAGGTGCGGGAAGGGAAGGGAAGGTGCGGGAAGGGAAGGGAAGGGAAGGGAAGGGAAGGGAAGGGAAGGGAAGGGAAGGGAAGGGAAGGGAAGGGAAGGGAAGGGAAGGGAAGGGAAGGGAAGGGAAGGGAAGGGAAGGGAAGGGAAGTTGCGGGAAGGTGCGGGAAGGGAAGGGAAGGTGCGGGAAGGTGCGGGAAGGGAAGGGAAGGTGCGGGAAGGGAAGGTAAGGGAAGGTGCGGGAAGGTGCGGGAAGGGAAGGGAAGGGAAGGGAAGGGAAGGGAAGGGAAGGGAAGGGAAGGGAAGGGAAGGGAAGGGAAGGGAAGGGAAGGGAAGGGAAGGGAAGGGAAGGGAAGGGAAGGGAAGGGAAGGTGCGGGAAGGGAAGGGAAGGTGCGGGAAGGTGCGGGAAGGGAAGGTGCGGGAAGGGAAGGGAAGGTGCGGGAAGGGAAGGGAAGGTGCGGGAAGGGAAGGTGCGGGAAGGTGCGGGAAGGGAAGGTGCGGGAAGGGAAGGTGCGGGAAGGGAAGGGAAGGTGCGGGAAGGGAAGGGAAGGGAAGGGAAGGGAAGGGAAGGGAAGGGAAGGGAAGGGAAGGGAAGGGAAGGGAAGGGAAGGGAAGGGAAGGGAAGGGAAGGGAAGGGAAGGGAAGGGAAGGGAAGGGAAGGTGCGGGAAGGGAAGGTGCGGGAAGGGAAGGGAAGGGAAGGGAAGGGAAGGGAAGGGAAGGGAAGGGAAGGGAAGGGAAGGGAAGGGAAGGGAAGGGAAGGGAAGGGAAGGGAAGGGAAGGGAAGGGAAGGGAAGGGAAGGGAAGGTGCGGGAAGGTGCGGGAAGGGAAGGTGCGGGAAGGGAAGGTGCGGGAAGGGAAGGTGCGGGAAGGGAAGGGAAGGGAAGGCAAGGTGCGGGAAGGGAAGGGAAGGTGCGGGAAGGTGCGGGAAGGGAAGGTGCGGGAAGGTGCGGGAAGGGAAGGTGCGGGAAGGGAAGGGAAGGTGCGGGAAGGTGCGGGAAGGTGCGGGAAGGGAAGGGAAGGTGCGGGAAGGGAAGGTGCGGGAAGGGAAGGGAAGGGAAGGGAAGGGAAGGGAAGGGAAGGGAAGGGAAGGGAAGGGAAGGGAAGGGAAGGGAAGGGAAGGGAAGGGAAGGGAAGGGAAGGGAAGGGAAGGGAAGGGAAGGGAAGGGAAGGGAAGGGAAGGTGCGGGAAGGGAAGGTGCGGGAAGGGAAGGGAAGGTGCGGGAAGGGAAGGGAAGGTGCGGGAAGGGAAGGTGCGGGAAGGTGCGGGAAGGGAAGGTGCGGGAAGGGAAGGTGCGGGAAGGGAAGGGAAGGGAAGGGAAGGGAAGGGAAGGGAAGGGAAGGGAAGGGAAGGGAAGGGAAGGGAAGGGAAGGGAAGGGAAGGGAAGGGAAGGGAAGGGAAGGGAAGGTGCGGGAAGGGAAGGGAAGGGAAGGTGCGGGAAGGGAAGGTGCGGGAAAGGAAGGTGCGGGAAGGGAAGGTGCGGGAAGGGAAGGGAAGGTGCGGGAAGGGAAGGTGCGGGAAGGGAAGGTGCGGGAAGGGAAGGGAAGGTGCGGGAAGGGAAGGGAAGGGAAGGGAAGGGAAGGGAAGGGAAGGGAAGGGAAGGGAAGGGAAGGGAAGGGAAGGGAAGGGAAGGGAAGGGAAGGGAAGGTGCAGGAAGGGAAGGTGCGGGAAGGGAAGGGAAGGTGCGGGAAGGTGCGGGAAGGGAAGGGAAGGTGCGGGAAGGTGCGGGAAGGGAAGGGAAGGGAAGGGAAGGGAAGGGAAGGGAAGGGAAGGGAAGGGAAGGGAAGGGAAGGTGCAGGAAGGGAAGGGAAGGTGCGGGAAGGTGCGGGAAGGGAAGGGAAGGGAAGGTGCGGGAAGGTGCGGGAAGGTGCGGGAAGGGAAGGTGCGGGAAGGGAAGGGAAGGGAAGGTGCGGGAAGGGAAGGGAAGGTGCGGGAAGGGAAGGGAAGGTGCGGGAAGGGAAGGGAAGGTGCGGGAAGGGAAGGGAAGGTGCGGGAAGGGAAGGGAAGGGAAGGGAAGGGAAGGGAAGGGAAGGGAAGGGAAGGGAAGGGAAGGGAAGGGAAGGGAAGGGAAGGGAAGGTGCGGGAAGGGAAGGGAAGGTGCGGGAAGGTGCGGGAAGGGAAGGGAAGGGAAGGGAAGGGAAGGGAAGGGAAGGGAAGGGAAGGGAAGGGAAGGGAAGGGAAGGGAAGGGAAGGGAAGGGAAGGGAAGGGAAGGGAAGGGAAGGGAAGGGAAGGTGCTGGAAGGGAAGGGAAGGGAAGGTGCGGGAAGGGAAGGTGCGGGAAGGGAAGGGAAGGGAAGGTGCGGGAAGGTGCGGGAAGGGAAGGTGCGGGAAGGGAAGGGAAGGTGCGGGAAGGGAAGGTGCGGGAAGGGAAGGTGCGGGAAGGGAAGGGAAGGGAAGGTGCGGGAAGGGAAGGTGCGGGAAGGGAAGGGAAGGGAAGGTGCGGGAAGGGAAGGTGCGGGAAGGGAAGGGAAGGGAAGGGAAGGGAAGGGAAGGGAAGGGAAGGGAAGGGAAGGGAAGGGAAGGGAAGGGAAGGGAAGGGAAGGGAAGGGAAGGGAAGGGAAGGGAAGGGAAGGGAAGGGAAGGTGCGGGAAGGGAAGGTGCGGGAAGGGAAGGTGCGGGAAGGGAAGGTGCCGGAAGGGAAGGGAAGGGAAGGTGCGGGAAGGGAAGGGAAGGTGCGGGAAGGGAAGGGAAGGGAAGGGAAGGGAAGGGAAGGGAAGGGAAGGGAAGGGAAGGGAAGGGAAGGGAAGGGAAGGGAAGGGAAGGGAAGGGAAGGGAAGGGAAGGGAAGGGAAGGGAAGGTGCGGGAAGGGAAGGTGCGGGAAGGTGCGGGAAGGTGCGGGAAGGGAAGGGAAGGGAAGGGAAGGGAAGGGAAGGGAAGGGAAGGGAAGGGAAGGGAAGGGAAGGGAAGGGAAGGTGCGGGAAGGGAAGGTGCGGGAAGGGAAGGTGCGGGAAGGGAAGGGAAGGGAAGGGAAGGGAAGGGAAGGGAAGGGAAGGGAAGGGAAGGGAAGGGAAGGGAAGGGAAGGGAAGGGAAGGGAAGGGAAGGTGCGGGAAGGGAAGGTGAGGGAAGGGAAGGTGAGGGAAGGGAAGGGAAGGGAAGGGAAGGGAAGGGAAGGGAAGGGAAGGGAAGGGAAGGGAAGGTGCGGGAAGGGAAGGGAAGGGAAGGGAAGGGAAGGGAAGGGAAGGGAAGGGAAGGGAAGGGAAGGGAAGGGAAGGGAAGGTAAGGTGCGGGAAGGGAAGGGAAGGTGCGGGAAGGTGCGGGAAGGTGCGGGAAGGTGCGGGAAGGGAAGGGAAGGGAAGGGAAGGGAAGGGAAGGGAAGGGAAGGGAAGGGAAGGGAAGGGAAGGGAAGGGAAGGTGCAGGAAGGGAAGTGAAGGGAAGGGAAGGGAAGGAAAGGGAAGGGAAGGGAAGGGAAGGAAAGGGAAGGTGCGGGAAGGGAAGGGAAGGTGCGGGAAGGGAAGGTGCGGGAAGGGAAGGTGCGGGAAGGGAAGGGAAGGGAAGGGAAGGGAAGGGAAGGGAAGGGAAGGGAAGGGAAGGGAAGGGAAGGGAAGGGAAGGGAAGGGAAGGGAAGGGAAGGGAAGGGAAGTTGCGGGAAGGTGCGGGAAGGGAAGGGAAGGTGCGGGAAGGGAAGGGAAGGGAAGGGAAGGTGCGGGAAGGGAAGGTGCGGGAAGGTGCGGGAAGGTGCGGGAAGGTGCGGGAAGGTGCGGGAAGGTGCGGGAAGGGAAGGGAAGGGAAGGGAAGGGAAGGGAAGGGAAGGGAAGGGAAGGTGCGGGAAGGGAAGGGAAGGTGCGGGAAGGGAAGGGAAGGTGCGGGAAGGGAAGGGAAGGTGCGGGAAGGTGCGGGAAGGGAAGGTGCGGGAAGGGAAGGGAAGGTGCGGGAAGGGAAGGGAAGGTGCGGGAAGGGAAGGTGCGGGAAGGTGCGGGAAGGGAAGGTGCGGGAAGGGAAGGTGCGGGAAGGGAAGGTGCGGGAAGGGAAGGTGCGGGAAGGGAAGGGAAGGGAAGGGAAGGGAAGGGAAGGGAAGGGAAGGGAAGGGAAGGGAAGGGAAGGGAAGGGAAGGGAAGGGAAGGGAAGGGAAGGGAAGGGAAGGGAAGGGAAGGTGCGGGAAGGGAAGGTGCGGGAAGGGAAGGGAAGGTGCGGGAAGGGAAGGGAAGGTGCGGGAAGGGAAGGGAAGGGAAGGGAAGGGAAGGGAAGGGAAGGGAAGGGAAGGGAAGGGAAGGGAAGGGAAGGGAAGGGAAGGGAAGGGAAGGGAAGGGAAGGGAAGGGAAGGGAAGGTGCGGGAAGGGAAGGTGCGGGAAGGTGCGGGAAGGGAAGGTGCGGGAAGGGAAGGTGCGGGAAGGGAAGGTGCGGGAAGGGAAGGGAAGGGAAGGCAAGGTGCGGGAAGGGAAGGGAAGGTGCGGGAAGGTGCGGGAAGGGAAGGTGCGGGAAGGTGCGGGAAGGGAAGGTGCGGGAAGGGAAGGGAAGGTGCGGGAAGGGAAGGGAAGGGAAGGGAAGGGAAGGGAAGGGAAGGGAAGGGAAGGGAAGGGAAGGGAAGGTGCGGGAAGGGAAGGGAAGGGAAGGTGCGGGAAGGGAAGGGAAGGGAAGGGAAGGGAAGGGAAGGGAAGGTGCGGGAAGGGAAGGGAAGGTGCGGGAAGGGAAGGGAAGGGAAGGGAAGGGAAGGGAAGGGAAGGGAAGGGAAGGGAAGGGAAGGGAAGGGAAGGGAAGGGAAGGGAAGGGAAGGGAAGGGAAGGGAAGGGAAGGGAAGGGAAGGGAAGGGAAGGGAAGGGAAGGTGCGGGAAGGGAAGGTGCGGGAAGGGAAGGGAAGGTGCGGGAAGGGAAGGGAAGGTGCGGGAAGGGAAGGTGCGGGAAGGTGCGGGAAGGGAAGGTGCGGGAAGGGAAGGGAAGGGAAGGTGCGGGAAGGGAAGGTGCGGGAAGGTGCGGGAAGGGAAGGTGCGGGAAGGTGCGGGAAGGGAAGGTGCGGGAAGGGAAGGGAAGGGAAGGGAAGGGAAGGGAAGGGAAGGGAAGGGAAGGGAAGGGAAGGGAAGGGAAGGGAAGGGAAGGGAAGGGAAGGGAAGGGAAGGTGCGGGAAGGGAAGGGAAGGGAAGGGAAGGGAAGGGAAGGGAAGGGAAGGGAAGGGAAGGGAAGGGAAGGGAAGGGAAGGGAAGGTGCGGGAAGGGAAGGTGCGGGAAGGGAAGGTGCGGGAAGGTGCGGGAAGGGAAGGTGCGGGAAGGGAAGGTGCGGGAAGGGAAGGTGCGGGAAGGGAAGGGAAGGGAAGGCAAGGTGCGGGAAGGGAAGGGAAGGTGCGGGAAGGTGCGGGAAGGGAAGGTGCGGGAAGGTGCGGGAAGGGAAGGTGCGGGAAGGGAAGGGAAGGTGCGGGAAGGTGCGGGAAGGTGCGGGAAGGGAAGGGAAGGGAAGGGAAGGGAAGGGAAGGGAAGGGAAGGGAAGGGAAGGGAAGGGAAGGGAAGGGAAGGGAAGGGAAGGGAAGGGAAGGGAAGGGAAGGGAAGGGAAGGGAAGGGAAGGGAAGGGAAGGGAAGGTGCGGGAAGGGAAGGTGCGGGAAGGTGCGGGAAGGGAAGGGAAGGAAAGGGAAGGGAAGGGAAGGGAAGGAAAGGGAAGGGAAGGGAAGGGAAGGTGCGGGAAGGGAAGGTGCGGG
Organism: Pithys albifrons albifrons; assembly: GCF_047495875.1. NCBI lineage: Eukaryota > Metazoa > Chordata > Aves > Passeriformes > Thamnophilidae > Pithys > Pithys albifrons. The sequence continues at coordinate 39,485,996 of NC_092465.1, read as the reverse complement.
AAGGGAAGGGAAGGGAAGGGAAGGGAAGGGAAGGGAAGGGAAGGGAAGAAGGAAAAGGGAGGGAGGAAAGAAAAGGGAGAGAGGGAGGAAAGGAGGAAGGGGGAAAGAAGGAGGGAAGGAAGGAGGGAAGGAAGGAAAGGAGGAAGGGAGAAAGAAAGGAATGAGAAAGGAGGGAGGGAGAGAAGAAAGGGAAGGAAGGGAGAGAGGGAGGAGAAGGAAAGAAGAAAGAAGGAAAAAAAGGAATAAATGGATGAATGAATGTGTCTTTCCTAAAGCCAACCACCTCTCAAAAGGCACTAGAGACCAACAAGAAACATTCCTGCAGCTTCCCAAAGACTCAGGCAAAGGCAAATCCAGGACCTTGCCAGGCATCCTGACCGCTAGGACTGCTCTGCCAGGAAGAATAACTTCCCTGGAAACCAGAAAATAGGGGAGAAATCCGGGCAGAGGTTTTCTTCCAACTACTGCCTCTGTCCCAAACAGCTGCCCCGTTTGGGGGGATTGGGTTCATGCTCGTGTCACACACAGGGATTTGATTTCTCTGCTCATATTCCTGAGGGCAGCACATCCCAGGACTGCCCTTCCAAGGACACAGACACTGGGAAAGCCACACTGCTTCAAACCACCCCAAAGCTGGGCAGGAACTTGTAGACTGATTAAAAACTGTGCCCATGCAAAGCCAAATTCCCTTGAGACAGAACTGATCCCTACAATGTGCCAACTGCCCTTAAAAAAGTAGTTTTTCACATCCAGATTTTAAAACCAGTCCTTAATTTGGATTTGCAGGCCCCTCTACCTTCAATCCTCTATTTCTACCCTCTTTTTGTTCCAGAGAACTAATTTGGTGATCAACCTGACTGATAAATAAGGGCTTACCAAGCCCAATATTGGATAAAAGCAATTATATAAGTAATAAAAGCAGTTAAATAAGTAATAAAACAATCTTGAATGAATGCCAGTAGATAATTGTCAATACCCTTTAGAGGAAAATCTTTTAAGAGAGTGCAGCAGAATAATCTGCCTCCAGAAGAGATTTTTCTGATGCTTCAAAGTTAAACACCACATCTGCTTCAAAGGTAGAGATTTCACGTTTCCAGGGGTTTAAAATACTTTTGGTATTAAAATTCTGCCTATACTGTCTCTCAAAAAACATGGAAATATTACAGAAAGAAGTCTTACTCAGCATAGTGTTTGGAATCTCTCTCATTTTTGCAGTGAGAAATGGGTGTACCACCAGAATGCCTCTTTCCTCTTCTCTGACCACCAATTTCTTACAGATTGGGAACTGCCCCAGGAGTTTCACTTACCTTAGAGGGAAAGAGAGTTCAGAGGTTTTGTGTGGTATGTTTGCCAAAAATGCAGAGAGTTTAACAGAAGTTATGAGAGTTCTGAACTAGAAAAATGAAGCTAAAAGTGTCCAGGGAAAATAGGACAGACTGATAGAGGGAGAACTTATTTACTGTAAAAGCAGAAGAGCAAACCCAAAATTTACAGAAGGCTACAGGTGTCTTTGATATTTGTGATAGTACTTCAGCTGTTCCTTTAGTCAGAATGATCCTACAGAAATGTTAAAACCTGAACAATTTTAGGAGCAACAAAAGAAGTAAATAGGTAATGTGAAAATAACACCACAATGTAAGAATTCACTAATAAAATGCCATTTTAATAACTTTTTTTACAAGGAATCCACCTATACACTCTAGAAAAATAAACACTTTGTGCAGCTTACAATGCAGTGATGCAGTCACACTTCAGCCTTTAGAATAATTTCACATGAGAATGTAAAACATCCTTCTTGGAGAAAAGTAAGTCCCTCTTTAAGTACTAAATATAACAAAAATAGTCATATAAAAACATGCTGTAAAAGCACTGCCCTTTAATTCAGTTGCACAGGACAGTGATTGCAAGTGGCACTGTCAGGAAGGAGCAGCAGGAAGGAAGGAGTGACTTGCAGGACAGATTTTGTAGCATGCCCATCACTTTTTCATGTTTCTCTGACGAGGTGAGCCTGGAGCTTGTCCTAAATTTAGAAAAATCCAAAGGAATATTAGAGAACTGCTGGTGTTATAGAGCAACAGGGTGCAGTTACCAGCATGTCATTTCCTCAACACGTTTCATAGGAGCTACACTGAGACCAATTCCCATTTCCAAGAGTCACTCAGGAGCAATCCCAAACAGGATTTCAATTCCCATTTCCATGAGCCACTCAGGAACAACCTGAAACAGGATTTCAATTCCCAATCCCAAACAGGATTTCAATTCCCATTTCCATGAGCCACTCAGGAACAACCTGAAACAGGATTTCAATTCCCAATCCCAAACAGGATTTCAATTCCCATTTCCATGAGCCACTCAGGAGCAATCCCAAACAGGATTTCAATTCCCATTTCCAGGAGCCACTCAGGAGCAACCTGAAACAGGATTTCAATTCCCATTTCCAGGAGCCACTCAGGAGCAATCCCAAACAGGATTTCAATTCCCATTTCCATGAGTCACTCAGGAACAATCTGAAACAGGATTTCAATTCCCATTTCCAGGAGCCACTCAGGAACAACCTGAAACAGGATTTCAATTCCCAATCCCAAACAGGATTTCAATTCCCATTTCCAGGAGCCACTCAGGAGCAACCTGAAACAGGATTTCAATTCCCAATCCCAAACAGGATTTCAATTCCCATTTCCAGGAGCCACTCAGGAGCAATCCCAAACAGGATTTTAAAGCTTACACATCAGCCAAAGCAAATCTTTGTACACTGGTCCCAGTGCTCCATCACAGCCCTATTTTATCCAGTGACAGCCTGACTTTTTGCCACTCATGTGGTGATTCCACTGCCCCTGAATAATGTCCTAAAGTTCATTAGAAACTGGGCAATAATTTGGCTCATAGCACTGTTCTGAAGGTTGCAAAGTCACCCTGTAATGCCTGATATCACCATTCTGGTAACATGGAAATGACAGAAATTATGTGCACTTTCCACAGAATTTCCACTCGTGGTGTCTCAGTTGGGGAATAACTTACTCCACACTTAAAATGGAGCAAAATACCTTCTTCTATAAAGGTTTCAAGTGTAAAATTTATTTATCTCTCTGCCATACAGCTGCATTATTTGTGGAAAAAGAACCAACCCCCACAAAGTCATGGTAATGAAATTTCTAGGTAAAGTCCTGCTGAGAATAATGTCCAAGTTCCCAAATTGTTCCCATGGAATTGCCCAGAGAGTGTGTGGACTCCCCATCCCTGGAAGTGCCCCAGGCCAGGTTGGATGGGGCTTGGAGCAACCTGGGACAGTGGGAGGTGTCCCTGCCCATGGCAGGGGGTGAGATGGGATGAGTTTTAAGGTCTCCTCAGATTCCAACACCCTAAAGGGGCTCCAGGAGGGCTGGAGGAGGACGTGGGACAAGGATGGAATGACAGGACAAGGGAATGGCTTCCCAAGTACAGAGGGTTAGATGGGATATTGGGAAGGAATTCCTGGCTGGGGGGGTGGGGAAGGGCTGGGATGGAATTCCCAGAGAAGCTGTGGCTGCCCCATCCCTGGAAGTGTCCAAGGCCAGGCTGGACGGGACTTGGAACACCCTGGGCTGGTGAAAGGTGTCCCTGCCCATGGCAGGGGGTGGAACAAGATGAGCTTTAAGGTCCCTTCCCACCCACCCCATTCTATATGGATGTGTCACTGCACCTGTTGACTCTGGTGATATATTTGGGCAAAGGTAAAGGACACTTACCAGAGGCAGGTGAACCTGGGAAGCAGCAGGTGCTGAGGGTTGTGGGAAACAGCAGGTGCTGATGGTTGTGGGAAGCAGCAGGTGCTGATGGTTTTGCTCAGGCAAAGGAAAATGTAAGGTGTGTATGTGCAGTGTGGGAAGGAATTCAAACCCACCCCAGTCCCCTCAGTGCCACAGCCAAAGATCCACCTGGTCACCTTTCCAGCTTCTGCCTGCAGTCTAGAAATGAGGAGGAAGTGCTTTAAATAGCAAAGCTAAGGGCTGCTACAGTCCTTTGTGTGCTCTTTGATCAAGCTCAGAACTAGATGGCTGCATTTACCAGCCTCCAGATCTGGTTTTTTAATCTGTTATGGGACATAAGGAAGTGGTAAATGAGGGAAGCACTGCAGTTAGTGCTGCACAGAAAGCCCTGCTCAGCAATTACAATGGCTCTCTTTGAATTTAAAGCAAATTAACCCCATATTAAGCTCCATTTAAACAGCAACACTGGCTTATTTAGACTTGGAAAGAGGAGCAGGGAGTTAGCAGGCACTCAGCAATAGGACAAGGGGGCACAGGCTCAAGCTCTGCCAGGGGAAATTTAAGGTGGAGAGCAGAAAGAAATTCTTTGCAGAGAGAGTGCTCAGGCATTGGAATGGGCTGCCCAGAGAGGGGGTGGATTCCCCATCCCTGGAGGTTTTTCAACTGAGCTTGGCCGTGGCACTGAGTGCCATGATCTGGTAAAGGGACTGGAGTTGGACCAAGGGTTGGACTTGATGATCTCGGAGGTCTTTTCCAACCCAATTGATTCGATGATTCTCAATCACATCTGAAGAACGTATTTTGAGAAATGCCACACGACTAGTTTTAGATATGATTCACTAAAAGGTTTCCTTTCAGAGACTTCTTTAGTTGTGTTCCCCCCGATAATTGTAATTCTTCCCTAAAATGATGCTCTTTAAGGGCAGTATGTACAAAGAACCTTCAAGAAGCAATTCTGGGAGCTGTGAGGGGTGAGCACGTGGTTCTCACCTGGTTGCATCCCCCACAGTCTCTGCTGGATGAGCTCCAAGCGATGGATGTACTCTGTGAGGGACCGTTCAGGATCGGGAGGGGGCAGAGGTGACTTCTCTGGTGCTGAACTTGGGGACTGATGCAATCTGAAAAGGAAAACAAATTATTTTCTTCTGCTCATGCTTTACTTTCAAATACATACAGTGGAGTTACATTTGTACAGGCAGGAATTCTGGGCAAAGAAAACTGGAATAACACCAAACACCACAACCAAAATGTTATGTATACAACAAATGTTACATACAACAATAGAGACTGGGCAGCTCTGTATACAGGGGAGGCAAAAAAAAGGATGTTTGGGTAAAAGCTGCAGTTTCTCTGAATCTTTCTCTTCTGATCTACAACACAAAGGCCCTTGGGTAAGAGAGATGGAGCCAGAGGTGAGTTCCAATGGCCAAGTGAGACAAGACCTTGTGAACAGAAGGGCTGAGGAGCTGCATATCCAGGTGTGCACACTCCTGTTGAGCAGGGAAAATACAGTCTTGAAGGCCAAGGCTGAAAAAGGGGCCCCTTCAAATAGGTCTTCCTTCTGGGCATTAACAACAAATTCTAAGTATTAGCAGAGATAAGGGACACTCTATGGAAACGCACTGCTATTTGTGGTTTGGATTTATTCCTTTTCCTTGCACCCTTACATGAGCAGCAGGTTGTTCCCAGCCATCCCTTCCTTAGAATCACAGAATGGATTGGGTTGGAAAAGACCTCCGAGATCATCAAGTCCAACCCTTGGGCCAACTCCAGTCCCTTTACCAGATCATGGCACTCAGTGCCACGGCCAAGCTCAGTTGAAAAACATCCAGGGATGGGGAATCCACCTCCTCTCTGGGCAGCCCATTCCAATGCCTGAGCACTCTCTCTGCAAATAAGTTTTTTCTGATCTCCAACGTCAATTTCCCCTGGCAGAGCTTGAGCCCATCGTGTCCCCTTGTCTTATTGCTGAGTGCTTGGGAGAAGAGACCAACTCTCACCTGGTCAGAACTTCCCTTCAGGCAGTTCTAGACAGTGCTGAGGTCACCTCTGAGCCTCCTCTTCTCCAGGCTGAACACCCCCAGCTCCCTCAGCCTCTCCCCACAGCACTTGTGCTCCAGTCCCTTCTCCAGCCTCGTTGCTCTTCTCTGGCCCCACTCCAGCCCCTCAAGCTCTTGCCTCAACTGAGGGGCCCAGAACTGAACACAACACTCAAGGTGTGGCCTCCCCAAGGCAGAGTCCAGGGGAAGGGTCACTGCCCTGGGCCTGCTGGCCACGCTAGTTTGGATCCAGGCCAGGATCCCCTTGGCCTTCTTGGCCACCTGGGCACACTGGTGGCTCCTGTTGAGCTTCCTGTCCCTCAGTCCCCCCAGGTCCCTTTCTGCCTGGCTGCTCTCCAGCCACTCTGTGCCCAGCCTGGAGCGCTGCAGGGGGTTGGGGTGGCCAAAGGGCAGGACCTGCACTTGGCCTTGTTGAACTCCATCCCATTGCAATCAGCCCATCTCTCCAGTCTCTCCAGATCCCTCTGCAGAGCCCTCCTGCCTTCCAGCAGGTCAACACTCTCCCCGAACTTGGTGTGATACAGCTTTGCCAGGACACAGGAGCAGCAACAGTCATTGTTTAGCCTACCTTGAATCCACATCACCCCAAACCAGCACTAACCCAGTCATAGAGCATCAGTCAGGGCTGCTCTTATTAATATCCTGTTACATACCACACTGATGACTTGTCTTGTCAGGGCTGTCAGACCCAGACACGTGTCATGACAGAGGAACAGGGTGGAGTAGAATTTAAGTCTTTTGGGAAATGCCTGCAGGTCTAGAACTCTCCAACATGTTTTGCTAAAATTCCATGCAAACCAGAACATCACCTGGCTGTCAGGACAGGCACTGTCTGTCCCCCAAAACAACACCTACATTAATCTGGAGCACCTCCATCTTTGCATATCCCTAGATCTCCACAGCTACTTCCTTGCTGCTTTTTTTTTTTTTAATTTTGAAGAAAATTCTTGCCTGCTTGTAGAAGATTCTCATTTAGTCAGGAGGTTAAGAACCAAAGAACACATCCCAAGCTGATGGGACTGAGACCAGCTACCTTCCTGCAAAGGCAACAAGAATTACCCATTAAAGCAGACTGTGAATTCTGTACTCTCTCCAAATTTAATTAGGGAACACCACTAGGAATGTTCTCAGTCCAAGAACATCAGACATGATGCTTAAAGCAGACAAGAAGTCTTATTGTCCTGTACCATCTTGAAAGAAATAAAAACATTTACTAGATCTGGGAAAACAAATTCCTCTTTTGTTCATGCTCCTCCTCAACAAGTGGTTCCATATTTATGTGTCAAAGGTTCAAACAAAGAAAGGGGTGGGGAGGAGGATCCTTCAGGGAATTTTTCTCTCTCTACCAACACAAAGGTTTTGGGAGTTGGAGTGCCAGGACTGAGAAAAAAGGAGAGGTTGATGACTCCAGATTCCAACTCAATGGTGGGGCCAAAAAATGGACCCCCAGCACCTGGGAGGGGCAGAGGCTTTTCCTGGGTGCTGCTTTACTTCCTTTTGGGGAAAGGCCACTGTTTGCTAAGCTGGGGAGAGCTCCTTCTGGCTCTGCTCTTCACCTTCCCCCTCCATCTCTGGGCACCCTGAACTTCAGAGAGAGAGAGGAGAGGGAGGAGGGTCACAGCTGCTTTTCCTGGGGACACACTGCAGACCTTTTTCCTGGGGACTGACTTCAACTGCAAGGAGATTCCTGGGAATTACCGCCACTCCTCAACTCCCAGCGTTTCCTTCTTTGGAACAAAGGACCAGGAGAGAGAGAGAGAGAGAGTGAGTCTGCTCTTCCCCCACAGGAAAGGCTCCATCCTGCACCACGTGGGTCACACACCCCTCCTTGTCTCTGCCTTGCTGGGAAAAGACTGAGAATTCACCATGCAGCCAGCCCAGGTGTGACACTGACACTGCCCATAAATACAACTGCACCAGGAGGAACCTACGCTTTTCAGGGGTTGTTCTTTTGGTGCTGGGGCAGTAGTTTGAGCTGGTCTGTTTATAGTTCTGTCTGTCTGTCTATCTATCTATCTATCTACCTATCTATCTATCTATCTATCTATCTATCTATCTATCTATCTATCCATCCATCCACATATCCATCCATCCATCCATCCATCCATCCATCCATCCATCCATCCATCCATCCATCCATCCATCCATCCACATATCCATCCATCCATCCATCCATCCACATATCCATCCATCCATCCATCCACATATCCAGCCAGCCAGCCAGCCAGCCAGCCAGCCAGCCAGCCAGCCAGCCAGCCACATATCCATCCATCCATCCATCCATCCATCCATCCATCCATCCATCCATCCATCCATCCATCCATCCACATATCCATCCACTTATCCATCCACATATCCATCCATCCATCCATCCATCCATCCATCCATCCATCCATCCATCCATCCATCCATCCACATATCCATCCAGCCAGCCAGCCAGCCACATATCCATCTATCCATCCTTCCATCCCTCCCTCCATCTATCGTGGTTAAGAACCATTATCCTTCTTATCTACATTTTCTAATAAAGGGTTTTTTTTTTCAATTTAATAAGGAGTGATGTGATTATTGAGAAGGAATCCTCTCCTCTGGTCTTGGTAAACATTTTGGTTTCCCTCAACCTAAGACATTATGGCAGACTGTCAGTGTGGGGACTAAACCCAGGCAGGGGTTGCAGACTGACCTGTTGTGTGAGCGAGGGGAGGGTCGAGGGGAGAGGCTTCCAAATCTCGCAGTGCTGGCTCTGTGGCACAGCCCCATGGCCCTGTCCCGAGTGGGGGGAGAGCTGGTGGGAACAGCTGGAAGCTGCTGCTCCTTCAGAACTTCTGTTCTAGCACCAGGGGCTGTGGTGAATAGGAAAGGGTTAAGAAACATGCACTGGGAACTATTCAGAACAGAGTATCAGAAACACATCCATGAGAAACCCACGAGAATGACAGCAGGATACAGTTAAGTTTGGGGTTAAATGCAGGTAAATACACTTTCTACAGCAAATTGCTTGTTTGTTTAGTATGGGGATTTTTGTTTTGTTTGGTTTAACCAGATTTAACAGAGGATCAATGCTATTTTGTAGTGAGGTTTTAGAATCACAAAATCCCAGACTATTCTGAGTTGGAAGGGACCCACAAGGATCATCGAGTCCAACTCTTAAGTCAATGGCCCACAGAGGGTATTGAACCCATGACTTTGGCATTACAACCAAGTTTGAACCAACTGAGCTCATCTCAGTGATCCAAGTTCAGCCTCTGAGGATTCAAGTGTCATAAGAATCATAGAATAGAATCATAGAATCAATTGGGTTGGAAAAGACCTCTGAGATCATCAAGTCCAACCCTTGGGCCAACTCCAGTCCCTTTACCAGATCATGGCACTCAGTGCCACGGCCAAGCTCAGTTGAAAAACCTCCAGGGATGGGGAATCCACCCTCTCTCTGGGCAGCCCATTCCAATGCCTGAGCACTCTCTCTGCAAACAAGTTTTTTCTGATATCCAACTAGCACACACAGTGGAAGTTGGTGTTTATTTTAAAATATAAGTATTTCCAGCCACTTAAAAACAGTGAAAATTATATAGTATCAGGTAGTGCAAAATGCACTATTTCATCTGAATTTTGTTTCGTGTTGAAAAGGCCCAAGTAAGGGAATATTAATTAAGGGAGACAGTTCCACAGCACTGGGTGCTGCATTCAGGTATTTGTTGAAATTCTTACAAGGACATCTGTAAGTAACTCAAAGAAACAGCCAAGTGTTCCTCAAGTAACTCAGTCCTTCCTGACCTGCATCGGCCCATCTCTCTGTCTGCTCCACAGATGGACAGTGGCACAATTAACAGATTTTGCCACTTTTAAATGAATCACATCACTAAAGACAATAATGTGCTTGTTCAAACACGTACCTGTGTTACCTCCCACACTGTGAGAAATGGTTTCACCCTGCGTGCTCTTCCTGCCGACTTTGTTCCACTTTTTCACCAAAAACTTTAACCTTAGTAAGGAAACAAATTTGCACAAGCATTAAAAATAAAATAAAACACGTTGATTTTTAATATTAAGTTATTTGTTGGTATAGAACATGCTAAACAACATAAGTAACAACCACTGTGGGAATAAAGGGAATTCTTCAGCTTCAGTCTTTGGAATGCTGGCCTATCCCATTTAGACAAGGAACTTGCTTAGGACTAACCACCTATTAGATTTAAAACTCCTTTTTCTTCATTCAATTAAAAACCATTAGGAGATGGCATATTGTCCCACATACAGCTAACAAAACCCATCTGATAGTGTCAGAGCATGACAGAATCATGCCCAAGAAACCACAGGCTACTGAATTCCAGAGAGAACCATTCCTGATATAGACCACATTCTGATCCAAGACAAACTATCCAGGGAGAGCAAGGAGGTGAGCCATGGAAGGACTTCAGTTGGTCATCATGGCTGTCCACTGGTTCCAAAATCCATTGCAGCTGGGTATCTCTAAGGACAGAAGCAGCTTTTCCGTAGAATTATGGAATGGTTTGCTGGAAGGGACCTTAAAGTTCATCTCATTCCAGCCCCCTGCCATGGGCAGTGACACCTTCCACTATCCCAGGTTTCTCCAAGCCCTGTCCAACGTGGCCTGGGACACTTCCAGGGGTGGGACAACCACAGCTTCTCTGCCCAACCTGTACCAGGGCCTCAGCACCCTCACAAGGAAGGGTTTCTCCCCAGTATCCAATCTAAACCTACCCTCTTTCAGCTTAAAGACATTTTTTATACATCTTTAGTTTAGTACAGCTCAAACTCAGCTAACAAGTCACATTAGAACCAGCTCCGGGGATGCCTTTGTTTAACATTAACGCAGGATAAGCCACAAGAACTACCAACTTTAGAAATTTCCCAGGAAACAGCAGGTGTGGGAGGCAGGAAGGGGCTGGCTTTACCTGGAGATGGCAATGATGGCCCTGGCTGCACACCTGAACCTGGTGAAGGGCCGGGACCGAGCGCCCGAGAGCTGGAGGGCCGCGGGCGAGGGGAAGATGCCCATGCGAGCAATGAGAGAAAGGGTGGCCTGCTCACAGTCCTGAAAGCCACCCAGCAGCAGCAAGAGGTATTTCTTCTGATAAACCAGAGCCTTTCTAAAGCTCTCTGCTCGAATATACTTCCTGTATAGTCTCTGTAACTGCAGAAAAGGAAAAAAAATCCCGATTTAGTCACAGTTGCTGTTGCAAAAACCCAACCACAAACAGGTCAAACATCGAGGCAGGGGACTCAAGGGCAGCTGAAACAATTCTGTGCACAGCTGAAAGACACCCAAGTTCAGTGTCAGACTGCCTTAAATCTCCTGAATGTTGTCCTAGTTCAGCAGGTGGGACCAGTTTATCACTGTGTGGATGTGACCAAAGCTGTGGATTCTCCACCCCCCATTCATTGCCCACCAACTGTTCCCAATGGCCCATTGGCAGCAGCTGCCCAGGACACACATGACCACTCAGGCTGGGAGCTGGCTGGGAAAGCCTGGCAGAGGAGACGGGAGAACTCCCCTGCAGGGAGTCCTTGGCACCTCCACACCCACCTGAGGGCTCAGCTCTGCTCATGGGCCAACAACGAGTCCAAAATCCTCCCTGACTCTCAGAGTCAGATCCCCCAGTGTGGAACTCCCCGCCCTGGGGGAGGCACTAGGGGCTCCCACCTGTACCTGAGGGGAGAGAATCCTGGGGGTTTGGAACTTCTGAGACCACTCATTGGATCCAGAGGAGGAGCAGAACCTGGCCAGGAGGAGCCCACCGCTCTCCACCAGACTGCGCCATCATCTGCACCAACAGGTTTGTCCCTTCCTTTTCCTTTGGACTTGGGGGAACCACGTGGGGCTCAGCACAGGGGCCACCAAACCCCCCTGTGTTTGTGCCCCAGGGGGCTGGGTTAGACTGCTGGGTTTGGGGGTTAAACCCAATTTCTCTTTGTGCCATTGCATTTATTGCAATATTTTTATTATGTTGTAACTCTGCCTTATAATCTTTTTTGTGTTGGGTTTGTTTCTCCTGCTGGTTTACCTTTAAACCAACACAAAAGGTTTCAAGCAAAACTGACATACTTAAAACTTGACAACAGATTAACTCTTTAACAAAGAAAATAAAATCTGTTTAAGCAAAATATTAGCCAGAAAGCATGTGGGGAGAGATGCCTCTCAGACTTGATTACAATCAAATGTGTCAGAAGAATAAAAAATATTTAAGATTAGTGGGGCAGGGATTAAAAATAATGGGTGTTTTCTATTTTCATGCTTAGACTAGAAATCCAAGTTTCCCTCACATTTAAGAGTAGAAATTCCAAAAATCCAGGTTACTTTTGGTGCAAGTTCCTGTCTAACACCAAGAAAGTTCCAAAGGAACTTCTCTAATGAGGTACACAAGGCACTCAGCAATAGGACAAGGGGGCACGGGCTCAAGCTCTGCCTGGGGAAATTGAAGTTGGAGAGCAGAAAAAACTTCTTTGCAGAGAGAGTGCTCAGGCATTGGAATGGGCTGCCCAGAGAGGGGGTGGATTCCCCATCCCTGGAGGTTTTTCAGCTGAGCTTGGCCGTGGCACTGAGTGCCATGATCTGGTAAAGGGACTGGAGTTGGACCATTCTATGATTCCGTGATTATATATGTGGAAAATTTCTAATTTAAAATAATATGTAACCTCTTCATCTATAAAATAGCCTTTTAAAATAGCACTGAAGGCTACAGCAATGAGTGAAAGATAAATGCCATAATCTCACAGATCCTTTTATGCCCAGCGAGTCAGGCTGGAATGACAACCCCTGCCTTTGGCACTGCTCTCCAAGCTCTTTGGCTCTCTCCAGGCTCCAGACAGCCCCATTGCTGCCCATTCCCATCATTTTACCTTATGATTGGAAGTTTCTACCACAGGTTTGTTTTCAGCTTCAGCATTTGCTTTGGCCAGTTGGGATTCAGCCTGTTTGAGTGCACTCTGCAGCACGTGCCTCTCTCTCTGCCAAACCTCTTTCTCCAGCTCTGGAACAGTCTCACCATCACCTGCAGATCTGATCTGAAACAGGAAACAAAAGGAAGTGAGCCAGGATGGGTTTTGCACATTAATTCCACGGTGAAACATCTCAAACCAAGTAAAACCCAACTTTATGACAAATTAAAAATAACAAGATTAAAAATAGCAATGGATTCAGGTGCTGAACCAGGGACAGCATGGTGGGAAACTGAAATGCATGAGAAGCACCTTCTGAGGAAGTGAGGAATTTTTGGTCATCAAGCTATCCCTTCCCTGATCAGCCTGACAGGAATCCCATTCCCTTTAATAACAGCCTTTGGAAATGGAAACAGATCATCTGACTTCCTTCTACATCCACAGGCAGCACAGAAATTGTGTAGAAAGATGTCTGTGTACATGCAAAACCAAGTTGTACATACAACAAACCCAAGTTCTACACACAACAAAACCAAGTGGTGAAGCATCTACAGGAGTAAGTGCTAAAAAATCACATTTAATTCCAAGAAACTGCTGCCCAGAGAAGCTGTGGCTGCCCCATCCCTGAAGTGTCCCAGGCCAGGCTGGACAGAGCTTGGAGCAACCTGAATAGTGAAAGATGTCCCTGCCCATGGCAGGGGGTGGAATGGGATGAGCTTTAAGGTCCCTCCCAGCCCAAACCATGCTGTAATTCTGTGAAATTGAGTTTTGTGGTAAGTCCTAAGAATGAGACCCAGGACTCCAACTCTTTATGCAAGTTCTGCCTTCATAACCTTCTTGGTATCAACTACAAATCTACTGTTCAACAGTTGCATCAGTGTGTGGTGCAGCAGATCATTAAAGAAATGTGATTATTTAAGGCAGTTAACATTTTACCCCTTGCAATAAAACCTGTACATCAGAGGAGCCAGCACACACAACTGAGCCCAGTCTCTCCTAGTAATTATTTCAGTATAACCTTCTTGGGCTGTAATATCTGAGGGAGATCTACATAATTCATCTGGGCACTTGATTTCTGCTGCACTGTTTGGCATCCAATGGACCAGATGACGCCACATTCATTTTGGCACAGATTTTTTATGTTGGCATTTTGCCAGGTTTCTCTGCCCATTATTCCTGAATTTATCACAGCTCAAGGAGGGAAGAGCAGAGAATTCCTTTGGTCTCCAGAGCATGTGGGTCAGTACCTTAAAGGAAGGAGAAATTCAGGGAGGAGACTGAAGGAAAAGGTGCTTCTGGGAGGAAAAAAAAAACCCAAAACAAAGCCTGAAAAAAGGGCAGAGAGGTCTATGTGGCTGCAAAGGTGACAGAAGGAAAATATTAACTGTATTTTGTAAGCAGGTAGAGCTGAAAGGTCATTAAAGATCTCTGTTTATTATGAGGGAAGCTATCTGGGGAATCAGATGGATTCTAAAAGCTGTGTTTTCATGATGTATTTTGTATCAATAGACCTGAGCTCGCTCTTTGATAACCCCTGGGCATGTGTCAAATATTTGCAATACTACAAATGTCAGTCAGAACAGCCCCCCTGAGATGACAAACCACTCTTGTGCTTTTCGAAAAGTAGTTGAAATTTGAGTGGAAAACAACTGTCTCTGGATGCACAGAGACGCTGCAACACACAGGGAAAGCTCGGGGTCCTTGGATGTATTACATATCTAGGAAAAAATATTGCCACAAGCACACTCTTCCATACAACAGCAAGAGTCAGATATCAAAACATGTTAATAGAATGGCAGTGAGTGCAGGAATACACCTTCTTTACCATCATCAAGGCAAAAAAGAATTTTCCTCTGAACTTTTATCAAAAAAGGAATGAATCACTCACTCAATCAATCAATCAATCACTCAATCAATCAATGATCTGTGTGCTGCAATCCAAAGACTATAGAACAATTTAGTGATAATCAACAAATATATGCTATTTTCCTTACCTGAGATGCAGAAGACAATAAATCTGATTTGAGTTCCTTTAATGTCTGCAGCAGAGAGGCTACAGCTTCATCATTTGATGCAGACCAATCCTGAACCGTTCTGTGAAACAGAAATACCCTTTCAGTACCAGCCTAATTTGTAATAATGTTAAAGCATATTTGAGTCCTTCTCCCCACCTTCAGGTTCTGGGGCTTTACTTGTGCACTACTGATCACACAAATTACTATGAATACAGAGAAATTAGCAAGTTCTATTAATTTTTAAGAATTAAAAGAGCCCAGGGCTCTCAGCCATGACTTACACAAGTTAAGAAGCAGGATGGAAAGGAAACCAATATTTTAGGGACAACAACTCACTTATCTAGAGTTTTATATATGAACTCATTCAGGTGCACAGCTACAAAGAGCAACTGCTGCCTTATCTTCTCCAGCTGTTGTTGCTGCTGCTGCAAATGGGGTTTTTCAGTTTCTTTTGTCCCAGCCTGTCTGGCATTCCCATCTTTATTTGAGGTACACAACAGCTCCTGCTGATGGTTTGGAGTTGAAAGATTTCTTCCTCTTTCTTCTAATACTGCCAGTACTTCCTGCAGTTCTTTAATTCTTTGTTCATCCCTCTGCTGCTGCCACTCCAGGTTTTGCTGTTTGAACAGAGTAAGTACTAGTTAATTGCATCTTATGCACGCATGCATATATACACATACATTTATCTATACATATCCATACACACTAAGTGTCACCACACCTAATTAGCAAATCCATCTGGGAGTTCCTTCACTCACAAACCACTTTTGGGGAAAGGCTCAGAGCACTGAGATTAGCTCAGTTGGTTAAAATTTGGTTGTAATAATTTGGTCATGGGTTCAATCCCCTATGTGGGCCACTGATTTAAGAGTTGGACTCAATGATCCTTGTGGGTCTCTTCCAACTCAGAATAGTCTGGGATTCTGTGACAGGAATGTTTCACATTGACTAAACACTCTCTAGGGTATGTTTTCACTGCCCTCTGGGGCCACCATGAAGCCATTTAATGGCACTGGAGTGGGAATTATCCTTATTCACTTCCAGATGTGGTGGCTGACAAGTCTCCACAGAGCATTCAAACCTCCATCCTCTATTAAAAATGAAAAACAAGAAGCGTGGAACCAACGCTGTCAGAAGTCATGATTAGGAGCCCGGTTCAAAATAAGGGCAATGACATGAAAGCCAGCCTGGTTCCATCCTGTATTTAACCCACATTCTTCTCCACCTGTGACTAACCAGCAATTCCCAGCATAGGCAAAGATGTAAAGATCAACTTGTGTTAAAAATAAACCCAAACCCAACCCCCGGAAAACAGCTACACTGGAGAAATGCAGGAAAAGAGCTCATCTAATGTGTTTTTCAGAAGCCTTTGTTTAACAGAAGGAAACATTTCAATTAAAGAACACCATCCACAGGGTTAAATGGCAGTGAAGGGCTGTTTCAGTGTAAGACAAGACTCACAGAGACATTCTCACCATTCTCTCCTGATCTTTCTGCCAGCCCTGTTGTTTCTCTTGCTCTGACTGTTGCTGCTGTCTCTGCTCTCCTTCCCTCTCCTCTTTCTTGGTCTTATCTTGCTCTTTCAGCATCCTAAAGAGTGACTGCAGCTGTTCCCAGTCAGCTTTCAGCTTGGCCTCTCTTTCCTTCTGGGCCTCCAGGGAGTGGATCACCTCCTGCTTTTGGGCCTGGAGAGACTCCAGCGTGGCTCGCAGTTTGTCACTGACCTCCCTCTCCTTCTGGGTCTCCTCGCAGCACATCTGCACCTCAGCCTCCAGCTGCCTCTGGGACTGAATGGCCTTCTGGTGCATCTTCTCAATAACAGCAGCTAGCTCCCTAGTCCTGGACCTCTCTTCTTCCAGCTGGGCTTGGAGCTGCTGGACAAAGGCTTGTTCCAAAAGTGACTCCCTGTGCTGGCAGGAAGCACCTTCTTTCAATCTCATGCTCAACTGCTCTGTCAGAACACGCTCGTGGTTCAAAGACTGCAGGAGCTCCAAGGAACGATTCTTCTCAGCATCCAGATCCTTCTGCAGATCCCGGAGCTTGGTGTGTTCCTGGGACAGCAGAGCTTCACAGCGGGACTGCTCGATCTGCAGCTCCTTGCGGAGATTGGCAGCCACTGTCCTCTCGTGCTCCAGGGACACCACCAGCTGTCGGTTCTGCACCACCTGCACGTCCAGGGCAGCCTGCAGCTCCTGGGACAGGGGGACAACGTGAGAAGGAGCAAAGCCTGATTTCCACAAGACCCCCCTCCCACAATTCTAGGGCCTCTTTGCTCACTAGTGGTGTTCCCCAGGGGTCTGTGTTGGGTCCAGTCCTGTTTAACATCTTTAGTGATGATTTAGATGAGGGGATTGAGTCCAACATCAGCAAATTTGCTGATGACACCAAGTTGGGAGGGAGTGTCGACCTGCTGGAAGGCAGGAGGGCTCTGCAGAGGGATCTGGAGAGACTGGAGAGATGGGCTGATTGCAATGGGATGGAGTTCAACAAGGCCAAGTGCAGGTCCTGCCCTTTGGCCACCCCAACCCCCTGCAGCGCTCCAGGCTGGGCACAGAGTGGCTGGAGAGCAGACAGGCAGAAAGGGACCTGGGGGGACTGAGGGACAGGAAGCTCAACAGGAGCCACCAGTGTGCCCAGGTGGCCAAGAAGGCCAATGGGATCCTGGCCTGGATCCAAACTAGCGTGGCCAGCAGGCCCAGGGCAGTGACCCTTCCCCTGGACTCTGCCTTGGGGAGGCCACACCTTGAGTGTTGTGTTCAGTTCTGGGCCCCTCAGTTGAGGCAAGAGATTGAGGGGCTGGAGTGGGGCCAGAGAAGAGCAACAAGGCTGGAGAAGGGACTGGAGCACAAGTGCTGTGGGGAGAGGCTGAGGGAGCTGGGGGTGTTTAGCCTGGAGAAGAGGAGGCTCAGAGGTGACCTCAGCACTGTCTGGAACTGCCTGAAGGGAAGTTCTGGCCAGGTGGGGGTTGGTCTCTTCTCCCAGGCACTCAGCAACAGGACAAGGGGGCACGATGGGCTCAAGCTCTGCCAGGGGAAATTGAAGTTGGAGATGAGAAAAAACTTCTTTGCAGAGAGAGTGCTCAGGCATTGGAATGGGCTGCCCAGAGAGGGGGTGGATTCCCCATCCCTGGAGGTTTTTCAGCTGAGCTTGGCCGTGGCACTGAGTGCCATGATCTGGTAAAGGGACTGGAGTTGGACCAAGGGTTGGACTTAATGATCTTGGAGGTCTTTTCCCACCCCATCCATTCTATGATTCTATGATTCAAACCCTTATCACTAAGCATTCTCTGTTCTTTTTACCCCGATTCAGCCTTTCACTGTACCACGGACCAGGAGCTATAAATCAAGCAGCAGTAGACAAATGAATAGGGCAAAATGGTAACTTGTGATGGTTTGATCCAGGCTTTCCCTGGTAACCAGATGTAACTAGGGAGGGGCTTGTCTCCCAGGTATTTCTCATCCACTCTTTCCCCTCCCATGGGTCAAGAGAGGATATGAGAGGGAGATAGGAAGTGTTTTTTCTGCTTGGTTTTCCAGCGAGGGTGGAGGAGCAAGAAGGGTTTTTTTGCTGCTCTTGGTCCCTTTATGGGAGCCACACAGAGGATCGGGGAAAAGACGTGAGACCCCCACATGAGAGGAAGGGGCTGGATTCCTCCTAAGAGTGGTTGGTGGGATTGTGTTGTACTGGTTTACTCGGTGTCTGGGTGGGTGGAGGTTTTTTTGTACCCATTGCTTTTTGTTTTGTCTCTTTGTCGCCCCTGTTTTCCCCTTCCCTTTTCTTTTTACCTATTGTGGGTGCAGATTGTATACATATAATTGTGAACATTTAGAAATACACATATATATATATACCTATAGATAGATAGATTAGATAGATTAGATAGATAGATAGATAGATAGATAGATAGATAGATAGATAGATAGATAGATCGATCCTGACTTGGCTCTATTTCTTTCAAGTGTTTTTTTCCCTTTTTCCTTTTCCCTGTTTTGAGGAGCAGGGGGAGAAGGGGGGGGCAGCTCAGGGCTTGGAGACCAGAACGAAACCAAGACATAATTAAATTTGGCTGGCTCACTTATGAAAAGGAGTAAGCTTGGTCAGTCCAAGGAAGACTACTAAGACCCTTATTTTTGGGTTGAAGAGCAGAAAAACCCCTATCCAAAATTGATGCCAGAAGAAACATCGCCCCAGCTCCACCCAGACTCCACCTGCCATCAATATGTAATGAGATGTCACAATCACATGCATAATGTATGAAAATATTGCAATCACTCATGTTCAAATGTATAAATCACCCTGCTTTGACACCTGTGCTTGGAAGTGAGTCTGTCCAGTGTTAGCTGTCTCTTCCCTGCAGAAATAAATACCTGCTGCTAATGGAATACAACACTTTCTCTTAGCAGTTCTTTCTTGTCAGGTTCTGAAAATTGAGCTTCCAACAGCAAGAAAACTGACAAACTTAAACAGTAAACTGGTCAACAAAGGCTGAGACAAAATCCTGTCACTTAAGACAAGGCCTGTTAATGTTCAACCACGCTGATTGCCTGTCTTTGGTTCCAAGATAAAGATGAATATTATCAATTCATGTTGAACTCCTTTGTTTCTCCCTTCCCCTCATGTAAATCCCTGAGATAACAGATCAGTGACTGTTTCTGTAATTAGCAAAGTATTGTGTAACTCTCTAATTAAAATAAGCCCTCCCTGGATTACCATAACCCTTCCTCCCTGTTAGCATGTGCTGTTCAGAAACCTTAAATTGCATGTTCAATAAGGAATTCCAGTTTTCTTCCCCACGACTGGGATCGTGAGTTATTCTGGACCTTCACACTTTCTTGAGGCATTTTCCCTATCACAACACATCAATATTCCAGCACAAACAATCCTTTGGGGGGCTGGCTGGCATTCTGCAATTTTGGCTGGCACTCCACAATTTTCAACCTCCTGCTTTATACCCAGGAGGATATTCAAGACTTAACTAGAGGAGTTCTGTTATTATAAAGTTTAATTTAAAGTTAGGAATGACAGAAAAATGCTTGTTAGAAACCTGGCACCAAGTAAGAAGCCCAAAGACTGACATGTTAATATATTTGCTGGTACATTGTAGCTTCTTCAGTTAGTAAGACCCTCATTAGGAAATCATTATTCTTTACATAACTCAGTCCTGTTAATAAGTGACATCTGAAGCAGCTGATACAGGAACCTCTTAAGAAAAAGGATTTTATTCCTTCTCCATAAAATCATATGGTCTTTACTAATTTTTCATTAGAACTGTACTAATTTTATATTTTCTATTAATTTTTAATTTTAGCTTGTACCTTAGTCTGTCAGTGATCTTAATCATGCATGGCTTGAGACAAAGAGGAGTTTAACCCTGTAAGCTGAACTTTAAGAAATAAACCAAAAACTTGTTTAGATTAAAGGCTAAACTGTAGGAAATAAATCAGAAAACCTGTCTAGGTTGAGGCTTGAAGCTGTAACATTGTTTATTAAAAGGAAATATAGGACTGCAGAGATAAGAGCAGCCCACTAGATCTGTTAAAAGTCACCCAAAATAAACTGCTTAACTTTGGGGAGGGGTTTCAGTTGTAACTAAGAATATAAACCTGGAAACACAAAAGTCTTGTTGACGTGTCTTTGGTGGAATCATCCCCCATGTACCCAGTGCTGAATAAAAGGAAGGATTTTGCTCTATTCTATTGGATTTGATTGTTTCCTTAAATCACAGCAATAACCCATGTTGTTTTAAAAAGAAAAACCTCAGCAGTAAGAAGAGATGTAAAACCTCAGGATTTTGCAGACCCTCTTTTTAAAGCACGGTAGAGACTGATAAAAGAAATCACCAAATGGTCTGGGCTGGAAGGAACTTCCAAGACCATCTCATTCCTGGGAGAAGGAAGGCTACAAGGAAACAGTCAAAACTGTGTTGCCCCAAAACATTTAATTAGAATTGTTTGAAGTTAGATATGGGGGTTTAAATTTAAAAATTGGCTTGTTGAATCTTCTTCCTTTTCCAGACACTGTGGAGTTTTTACAAGCCCTGAGTCACTGCTTTCACAGTCTCAGAGAAAAAGCTGTTCTCTTGCTTTCTGTTCCATTTAGGAGGGAACAAGACTTTGGTTAACCTCCAAAAATACATGTTCTACTGGCAAGGCTCCCGTTGCTCCCTGCCAAGCCTGTGTATCAATGGGTGGTTTTCCTTATAATCTCAGTGATCACACACATCACACCCTCATGGCAGGTTTCCTCTGCAGACTCAGGGTGCAATTACAGAGTTGCAGGATCTGGCTGTCCCTGCTCAGCACGGGGCAGGACACAATGGGGGAAAATGGGAACAGGGGAAAAAACCCACTGAGAAGATGGGGGTGGGGGAAGGATGCAACTTTGCTTTATTTCTGGGCACAGAGTGGCTGGAGAGCAGCCAGGCAGAAAGGGACCTGGGGGGACTGAGGGACAGGAAGCTCAAAAGGAGCCAACAGTGTGCCCAGGTGGCCAAGAAGGCCAAGGGGATCCCGGCCTGGATCCAAACTAGCATGGCCAGCAGGCCCAGGGCAGTGACCCTTCCCCTGGACTCTGCCTTGGGGAGGCCACACTTTGAGTGTTGTGTTCAGTTCTGGGCCCCTCGGTTGAGGCAAGAGATTGAGGGGCTGGAGTGGGGCCAAAGAGCAACGAGGCTGGAGAAGGGACTGGAGCACAAGTGCTGTGGGGAGAGGCTGAGGGAGCTGGGGGTGTTTAGCCTGGAGAAGAGGAGGCTCAGAGGTGACCTCAGCACTGTCTGGAACTGCCTGAAGGGAAGTTCTGGCCAGGTGGGGGTTGGTCTCTTCTCCCAGGCACTCAGCAATAGGACAAGGGGGCACAATGGGCTCAAGCTCTGCCAGGGGAAATTGAAGTTGGAGAGCAGAAAAAACTTGTTTGCAGAGAGAGTGCTCAGGCATTGGAATGGGCTGCTCAGAGAGGGGGTGGATTCCCCATCCCTGGAGGTTTTTCAGCTGAGCTTGGCCATGGCACTGAGTGCCATGATCTGGTAAAGGGCCTGGAGTTGGACCAAGGGTTGGACTTGACGATCTCGGAGGTCTTTTCCAACCCAATCCATTCTATGATTCTGCATGTGCCATTAAGAAAGCGAATGAAAGCTTTAATTCTGAGAAGAAAACCCGCTGTGCACATTGGGAGGGGATTAACAGTTATTAAATAAACCCCAGTGTAGATGACACAGCTTGCACAAATAACCTGCTGGTTTACGTCATGCCCCAAGGGAATTGGGCGTTACCTCCACGGCCTTTGTCTTCTCATCCTCTGCTTTCTTGTGCTGATGCTGTTGTTCCTCAGCCCAACCTCGCAGCTCAGATTCCTTCAGCTGTTCAGCCTGCAACTCTTCAAGTGCAGCTGCCAGATCCTTTTCTTTTTTTTCCAATTCAAAACTGCAAAGTTGAGAACGACATTTCCATGGTCAGAACAAAACATCCTTTGCCAGCAACTGCCAGCAAGATATTCTGGGTTGCTTTCTCTGAGTTGCTCTATTCATTTGGTTTTTAAGGTGGCCTTTGCTCTTTCTAAAGAGGGTCCAAGTCACAGCTATTTAGCATCTGAAATAATTTCGCTCTTTGCAAGCCAAGCAAGAATTGCTCTATTTAGTAACAATTAAGAGATAGGGAGAAGTTATTTGTCCTGGCAGAGCAAAGCTGTCCTGTGAGAGGAAAGAAAAACCTTGGCATACACTAGGAAGGGAGTGGGGAGGGAAACATGCTCAGAACGACAGAAGTCAGTAAAGAAAACACATCTCAGAAGAGAGAGGTTAGTTTTCCTCCTCGTGTTTCCAAGTTCTAAGCCATTATGGGCCCAGTTAGCATAAACCTCTCTCAGATCTGCTGATAAAGCAAATAAATGAATAAATCTATTTCGCACCGTAACTGATTTATTTCCCTCTGAAGCTCTTCCAGGGATTTCTGCAACCTCTCATTCTCTTGCTCACTGTCATGAAGTGCTGATTTCAGGGTTGCTTTTTCTTGATTCAGAAGGTCACATGTTTCAGAGGATCTTTTCTGCTCCTCGGAGAGGCTGCTATGCAAATCACTTACAATAGATTTTTCCTGCTGAAGTTTATATTCCAATAATTCAACTGGAATAACAAAACATTAACAGTTATTTACATTACAGAGACAATGACAATATTCTGTCACTTATGCTAATTAAAACTGGGGGGGAAAAATCAGCTGCATTAAAGTGCTCTTGTCTGGAGAATTAATTTCTTTTCAAACATGAGAGGAAGCAGCAGAGATGCACCAACACACAGCAGCTCTCCTACTAATGGACTAGGCCAAGTGAGCAGAGCATGAAACTGGGTGAGAACGTGACTCTGGTTGTGATACATCAGTAAAAAACCTGTTACTAATGGACCTAAACCCCAGAAAACAAACCTATCCACTTGCATAACCATTTTATGGCAGACAGTACTCTCTGTTCTGTGCTAGAAACGTGTGGCCAGGGATTTAAGAAAAACAACTTTCCCCAAATTTGGAGGTTGTTATTTGATAACTATTTAAAAAGCAATTAACGTATCCTTGTCTACAGTGTTATGTAAACAAAAGTAGCAACAGACTTCTGATTTCCAGAGAACTTCCCTCTATTGGACAGTGAGTGTGTTGGTATCAGTAAGTTTTTAAAGGGCTGTCTTGATATTAGTAAGTTTTTAAAGGGCTGTGTTGGCATTATTAGTCAGCAATAGGACAAGGGGGCACGATGGGCTCAAGCTCTGCCAGGGGAAATTGAAGTTGGAGATGAGAAAAAACTTCTTTGCAGAGAGAGTGCTCAGGCATTGGAATGGGCTGCCCAGAGAGGGGGTGGATTCCCCATCCCTGGAGGTTTTTCAACTGAGCTTGGCCGTGGCACTGAGTGCCATGATCTGGTAAAGGGACTGGAGTTGGACCAAGGGTTGCAACTGATGATCTCGGAGGTCTTTTCCAACCCAATCCATTCTATGGTTCTATGATTAAATTTTTAAATGGCTGAATCCTGAATGATAGTAAAGGAAAACCAAAAGCAAGGAAAAAGCAGTGCTTTGCTTTGAAGAGAGATGTTTATTTGACCAAGGCCACTTGTATTTGTTTCTTTATTATCTGAAGTGAACCTGTTGTGAAAACCAAGCTGGCTGATTTACTCAGGGACATGGTTTAGCTGTGGGCTGGGCCATGATTGGACTCCATGGTCTTATCCAACCTAAATGATTCTGTGATTCTATATTAGCAAACAATTTCCTGAAAACAAACAGGGGTATTTCACTGTCCTTTCAGGATTTTCTCCTGTATGCATTCCTTCAGTTCTGTTCCTTTGGGTTACTGTAAAGTTTCTGTTTGCTTTTCACAGATTTGTGAAGTACTGATATTAGAAGGAAGATTCTCTCCCTATGCTCACATATCTCAGATTTGCTGTTTCTGCATCACCTTCACATTTCTGACTCACTCCATATTGCACAGATTGCATTTCACAGACTGTTCTGAGTTGGAAGGGACCCACAAGGATCACTCAGTCCAGCTCTTTATTCAATGGCCCACACAGGGGATTGAACCCATGATCTTGGCATTATTAAAACCAAGTTTTAACCAACTGAGCTGATCTCAGGGTCAACACCAAAAGCATCCTGAGTGCATTAATAAAACTGAAGGGTTGTACAGCATCTGCTTCTCTGTAAAACACCTTTTTGCCTTTTACCTTCATGGCAGAAAGAAACTGAATGGAAGTCAGAGAGAACTGGAGCAAAAGACAGATAATCACAGAATCACAGAATGGATTGGGTTGGAAAAGACCTCCAAGATCATCAAGGCCAACCCTTGGTCCAACTCCAGGCCCTTTACCAGATCATGGCACTCAGTGCCACGGCCAATCTAAGGTTAAAAACCTCCAGGGGTGGGGAATCCACCCCCTCTCTGGGCAGCCCATTCCAATGCCTGAGCACTCTCTCTGCAAACAAGTTTTTTCTCATCTCCAACTTCAATATCCCCTGGCAGAGCTTGAGCCCATCGTGCCCCCTTGTCCTATTGCTGAGTGCCTGGGAGAAGAGACCAACCCCCACCTGGCCAGAACTTCCCTTCAGCCAGTTCCAGACAGTGCTGAGGTCACCTCTGAGCCTCCTCTTCTCCAGGCTAAACACCCCCAGCTCCCTCAGCCTCTCCCCACAGCACTTGTGCTCCAGTCCCTTCTCCAGCCTCGTTGCTCTTCTCTGGCCCCGCTCCAGCCCCTCAAGCTCTTGCCTCAACTGAGGGGCCCAGAACTGAACACAACACTCAAGGTGTGGCCTCCCCAAGGCAGAGTCCAGGGGAAGGGTCACTGCCCTGGGCCTGCTGGCCACGCTAGTTTGGATCTAGGCCAGGATCCCATTGGCTAATAATAAGAGTTACCTTTCCTCCTGAGCTGGTGCTCCTGTTTGTTCCCATGATCTTCTGCCTTGGTCAGGGTCTCCTGCAGCTGCTGCAGCTTCTCTTGGTTCTGGAGGTGTGTCAGGCGGAGCTGAGCCCGGAGGTCCTGGATTTCCCACAGCAAACTGTTCCGGTCCGAGGAGAAAAGGTGCTCCACAACCATCTGCCTCTGCTCCTCCTGGAAACAAATCTATTCAATCTCCAAGGCTATTTCCATGTTTTCTACCAAGATAAAGCTTATCAAGTTTATGCTTCATATTAATGCAATGTTAATGTTATGTAACTTCCCTTGCCTGACATAGTTTATAACAGTTCCCATCTGGCCACAAAATAAAAACTAAATATTCTTGTTGTGATGCTTGATCTCCACAAAGAGTTCTCAACTGAGCTTTTTAGGGCCTTTTCAGGGTTTCAACCCCTGTTGTTAAATAAATTACATGACTGCATCTGATTTTATGAGGTTTTACTCTTTTTGGTGTTTTATTTCTTGCTCCTCTTCATCATGAGTTACAGGAGTTGTGGAGAGAAGTTGTGCAGAAGAAGGAGAGTGACTCCACTATGTTTACATTAACAATATTTAAACTATTCTTGCACAAGAATATTTAAGTTTCAGGAGGGATTATATTCAGAGGTACTTTTTCACACAGTTACACACAGTCTTAAAACCTACACACACCATGCAAACCATCCAACATCCCACAGCTATAGCTAATTATTAAGTAATAAATATTTCCCAAAAATTGTTAGATCTAAACAGTCTTAATGCGACTTATTTTAAGTTTATAAAAGAGCTCTATTGATGTTACTGTGGAGTTTCTGCAGCTTCTTTTCTTGCTTCTGCACCAGCTCAAGGTCTCTGGACAAACTCTATTCTTACCTCAGCAGCACCTGCAAATTTGTCTTTGGTTTGGTAGCTTGAAAAAGTATGAATTCTAACATATTATCAGCAAAAAAATACCAGATTCATAGTGCAATACACACCCTTTGCAAGAGAGGTCTGTGAAGCTCTGGAGAAATGGGAAGGAGGGAAAGAATTCTGTCAAATATTCCCTACTCACTATCACAGTGTTTCTGGATAAAATAATCAACAGGTTTGGTAATACAGTGTGAAAAGTTTGGGAAAGATAAAAGCCAACTGATCCCACCCCATCTGTATTAACACACAAGGTAAGATTTAACAACAGAAGCAATAAAACTGAAAAGAATACTTTAAAAAACCTGATTCAGGAGATTTTCTTACTTGTTGTTTCATTATATACTCCAGTTTTTCCACTAATGAACTTGCATCCCCAGATGCAGGATTGGAGAAGTGAGACTTCAAGTCAATTTGCAAGACATTTCTCTCCTTCTCAAACACATTCTGTACTGCTTGCAGAAGTTCTCCTCTCCAGTCAGCAGCAACACCTGAAGTTTCCTGTAAAAATATAATTTTTTTAAATGGCATCACTGATTTTCTAACCCAATGTCTTTCATATCATTACTATGTAAGAAAATAGCTGTTAATTTAAGCAGATTAAAAAGTGTTTAAAGAGTCTGTTTGGATCTCAGAAAGAGTCCCTTATTCTTTATACATACATATACACACCCAAACTCGTAACAATATACATTTCTATAGCTATAAAACTTGGTTACGTTGCTTTAAAGGGTATTTTCTTGCCATACCTTGTCCCCTCTCTCTGCCACCTTGCCCAGGTAATCCCTCAGGGACTGGATGGCATCCAGCAGGGCCAAGCCCTCCTTCTGCCAGCCCTCCATCACCACCTGGGTCTGAGGAACCTTCTTCAGCTCCCTGAAGCCAAAGGGATGCTCTGACAAAGCCAGGATTTTTTGGCTCTCCTCATACACCATCTTCAGCACAGTCTGGAAAGGTAATAAAAAACCCAGGAATGCAAACAGGCATCAGCATCCAGAGAGGGTAAGAATAGGAGGGGATAGCACCAGACAATAAAAATAAGGGGGATGTGTACATCAACACCCTAAATGCAATTAAGCATAAATTACTAATATGCAATTATGCCAAAGGGCTGTACTTTAACTTTGTTGGTTCAGAACTATTTAACTAAATTTCCTGGGAATAAATTAAATTCTTTCAAGTTTGAAGCCACGTAACTAAACTGAATGATGTATTTAGACAACCTTGGCTGAATTTAGCAGATTATGTACAAATAATATCTCCCAAAATAATCAGTTTTAATAATTTACTCAGTGGAAATTGTTTCCTCTGACAGTGTCAGACCCATGAATATATTTTAAATAAATTCCCTGTTCACAAACTATTACATCATGCACAGATGTTTCCTGGCCTCTTTTCAAGGAAGGTCACTAGAGATTTAAGTCCTTTTCTTACACACATCTCATCAGAAATATCCATGTGAAGCTGTCCCTCACTCCTACTCACTTTAACAACAACACAGAGTACTTCTCCTTAACTCTGATATTCTTCCCTTGCACTTTTTTGAATGACAACTTTTTAATCAACTCGAGTTGCTTTTCTGTCACTGGAATCAAAACAGTGATGACTTCAAGAGCCAATAGAACCTTTAGCAAACAGTAACATCAGAAGCACAGTAAAGTGTTCAAACTAAACACTCAGTACTGAGCTTGGCCATGGCACTGAGTGCCATGATCTGGTAAAGGGACTGGAGTTGAACCAAGGGTTGGTCTTGAGCCCATCATGCCCCCTTGTCCTATTGCTGAGTGCCTGGGAGAAGAGACCAACCCCCACCTGGCCAGAACTTCCCTTCAGGGAAGGTGTTCCCACAGCTCTCCATCACCTCAGGATGACAAGGACAGGCAGGGGAGCACAGTGTCAGCTATGGTTGCTTCTGAAACAGCTTTCTGTGAAGCCTCCAAGACAAACCCATCAAACAGATCAACCAGCCCTTGTCCCACCTCATTCTAAGACATCACCAGAGCTGTCCTGGCAAAACTAATTCAATTCCAGCAAGCACAGGCAAATGTCAGTAATTTCACCACAAGAGATGCAAAAATGACTCAAGAGCCATAACCAGCTGAAGTTTAAACCATTACAGAGCAGTTTTCAGTGTAAATGTCCCAGCTAACTCTATTCCTGTTAGTATTTAATTTTCTCTGTCCAGTTTTAATTTGCTGGTGTGCTTGTATTAATCACACCTTACCTTCAGCTGTGGGGAGAGTACTTCCCTCTCCTTCACTGACTCCATAATATCTGGGAACACTCCCTGGTAGTGCAGACAAGCCATGGCATTGGCACTGAGGTGGTCTGACCTCTGCAGCTCCTGCTTCAGCTGAGCTGCCAAACTTGAGCTGGTACCTGAAGGAAGACACAACCCCCCACACCCACAGGTGTTATAAACATGAAAAGAACCTGAAACCAGAACAACCACTTGCAAAATAACCATGATTTCTTCTCTCACTATGAATGCAGGGTCAGATCAAGTGGGTTGGTTGAGATCTTACAAGTTGTGTTTAGCACCAGAGACAGTGTCACAGTTCAAGTCAGGACTCAACCCCCCTGCTGCCTTTTTAATATGTAAAAATAACAGAAGGTAAAAGCAGGCACGAATATACAAGTGTTTCTAAACAAAGAGGCAACAGCTTTCCAATAAAAGACCTACAGCAAAAGAAAGTAGGAACAAGAGGAAACGTAATATTTTTGTAATGAAGTTAACCAAAGGTGAAACGAATCTACAAAGTTAAACTTACTGCTTATCACAGATGCTCTTGATCTTACATCATCTTGTAAATCAGAAGGGGTTAAAGGCAGATTATCAGCTTCTCTCATCTGCTTGGAAATAAATGTTTTTACATGGATTTAGTTCTCTGAGTCCAGCTGTCGTTTGCTGCACTTAGGACAAGTTTTTTACTAGTGCAGATTTTAGCAAATGCCTCGTTGATCATAATGATAGAGATGAAAAATACCACAATGAATGCTCTTTGGAAGCCATTCCATCTCATTTTTTATCTCTTTTAACAGTCTTAAAAAAGGGACATGTATTTATATTTAACTGCCCCTTAAAAGCAAGGCACAAAAATATACAACTAAAGAGAAATTTTCTGAAGTACAGACTTTTATCTTCCTGTGAGATTACAGGATACAGACTGTACATATAGAGAGAGATGGAGGGGATGGGATGGGGATGATGGGACGGGGATGACGGGACGGGAACAGGAATGGGGACGGGAACAGGAATGGGGACGGGAACAGGAATGGGGACGGGATGGGATGGGACGGGATGGGATGGGCAAACAAAACATAAATATATTTCCGTTAAAAATAAAAAAATTCTATTCTCCACTTTGGAAAGGGTTTCTTCTAACACTCAACAACAGATATTCCTAAGTGGGGAGTGGTTTCAGTTCACTGAGCACTGCAGGTTTGACAGGTTTTAGCTCAATTCCTAGCACAGGAAGTGTTAGCACAAATTTATCAGTGACCATCATAGTAAGAGATAACAATGGTGTGTCCAGAACATTCCTGGACCCCCAGCACTGTGTAGGTTTGGAGCCAATAACCCCTCAAGGATCCCAAGGGACAGGGCTGAGCAACTTGGGTAACAAGGATTAAACCAGACATGAAATATCACTTACCAACATCTTCTCCTGCATATCTTCATCTTCATCATCATCATCATCATCAACAGAATAGGTACTTTCAGAGAAAGCTGGAGATCTTCTCCCTCCTCCCACCACTGCATTCCCACTGCCAGTTTCATCCAGATGGGGATATCCCAGTGACACAGAATTATCTCCTTGCAGGGATGACCTTGTATGCAGCATTTCCAGGTCAGTGTTTTCAGGTTCTGAGAAGGGTGTCAGGTGGAGCACTGGTTGCAGTTCCAGGCTGTTGTCTTGTTTCCTCATGATCTCAGGCGAGCCCCACGAGGACATACTCACAACTAAATTCTGAAAGTCTTTGGAAGTGTCTTTGTCTATGTCCAAATTGTGTTTTGGAGAATTAGGTGTTTGATGAACTTCCAACATTTGCTGGCAGTGTTTCTTCAAACCTTGATCCTCTTCAGAGCTGTGGATCATGTCCAACTCCTTAAGTAAGATATTTTCTTGGGATTGCTTAATCTGAGTTTTTGGATTTGTATTCTGAGTTGTCAAGTCAAACATAACTTCATCTTTTTCCTACAATGGAATAACACACATTAATTGTTTAATGCAATTTGAATATGATTTTAGAAAGTGAGGAACATGTTTAAAAACGATCTTTCACAGTTGTTTCATTTTTCCTTCAGGTGCTTCATTCAAGTAATTTTAAGCTAAAATTACTCTTTTGGCTCTTCGATTCTGTGGCTAAGTCTTAATGATGCTCTGAAGATATTTTATTTTATTTTAAATCTGTCAACATGGAAATTTCATTCATCCTCCACACCTCTCATGCTGTCAGATACAGTGAATAATTGTTTTCTCTCTCATCTTAGACCACCACCTTAATTCTCTCATGTTAATCACCTCTCTCAGCTGATGAGACCCAGCCTATTTTAAGCCTAGTGCAGGTACCACCCCCTCTTCTAAATGCTCCTCCAGCTTTCACTTCAATACATTTCCTAATTTTCACATTGTTTCTAATTTTGAACCCAAGCACAACTGCAGGGGGATTCTTTGTTCCTCTAAGAATGCTGCAAATATTATGCTTTTTCTAATGCTGGGATGAGCAGATCCACAGGAAAAAGTCTGTTGTAATGAATACTGTGAATTGTAATGAATACTGTGAAGACACAGTAGTTCATTTACTTTGACTCCACAAATTCTCCAACTTTGATGATCATCCCTCCTCAGCCCATTCTTAGCACTCAAACATGGAAATACATAACACTGACTCACAGAGGTCAATTAAACATTTCAGCATCTGAGTTTCTACTTGAAAAATTATTTTTAATTATTTAACTGCTCCCATAATTCCAGCATACCTTTATGTCCTTCAAAGTTTTACCAGCTGAATTCCAAGTTCCTTGTATTGTTTAAACAGGGATCTAACTGGACTGGACTGGAAGTTTTGCTGCCTTGCACAGACACATTCAATGGTCAGAATTACACCAGTCTGCACAGGCCATCCAACACTTTTCCCACCTGTTTCCTTTTCCTGAGGGATTTCTAGGACAGCCCCTGGATGTGCAGCATCACCTATACTCCATAATATACTCCTGGAAAAGCTGGTAGCCCATGGCTTGGACAAGTGTACCCTCTCCTGGATTAGGAGCTGGCTGGAGGGCCCAGAGAGTGCTGGTGAATGGGGCTGCATCCAGCTGGTGGCCGGTCACCAGTGGTGTTCCCCAGGGGTCTGTGTTGGGTCCAGTCCTGTTTAACATCTTCAGTGATGATTTAGATGAGGGGATTGAGTCCATCCTCAGCAAATTTGCTGATGACACCAAGTTGGGAGGGAGTGTCGACCTGCTGGAAGGCAGGAGGGCTCTGCAGAGGGATCTGGAGAGACTGGAGAGATGGGCTGATTGCAATGGGATGGAGTTCAACAAGGCCAAGTGCAGGTCCTGCCCTTTGGCCACCCCAACCCCCTGTAGCGCTCCAGGCTGGGCACAGAGTGGCTGGAGAGCAGACAGGCAGAGGGACCTGGGGGGACTGAGGGACAGGAAGCTCAACAGGAGCCAACAGTGTGCCCAGGTGGCCAAGAAGGCCAAGGGGATCCTGGCCTGGATCCAAACCAGCGTGGCCAGCAGGCCCAGGGCAGTGACCCTTCCCCTGGACTCTGCCTTGGGGAGGCCACACCTTGAGTGTTGTGTTCAGTTCTGGGCCCCTCAGTTGAGGCAAGAGATTGAGGGGCTGGAGCGGGGCCAGAGAAGAGCAACGAGGCTGGAGAAGGGACTGGAGCACAAGTGCTGTGGGGAGAGGCTGAGGGAGCTGGGGGTGTTTAGCCTGGAGAAGAGGAGGCTCAGAGGTGACCTCAGCACTGTCTGGAACTGCCTGAAGGGAAGTTCTGGCCAGGTGGGGGTTGGTCTCTTCTCCCAGGCACTCAGCAACAGGACAAGGGGGCACGGTGGGTTCAAGCTCTGCCAGGGGAAATTGAAGTTGGAGATGAGAAAAAACTTCTTTGCAGAGAGAGTGCTCAGGCATTGGAATGGGCTGCCCAGAGAGGGGGTGGATTCCCCATCCCTGGAGGTCTTTCAACTGAGCTTGGCCGTGGCACTGAGTGCCATGATCTGGTAAAGGGACTGGAGTTGGACCAAGGGTTGGCCTTGATGATCTCGGAGGTCTTTTCCAACCCAATAAATTCTATGATTCTGTGATTCTATGCCAATGGCACTGATCCACACTAGAACTTTTAGGCAAATAAAATACAAGCACCAGGAATGATGATGTTTTGCATAGCTTCATTCCTGCTTTAAAAATAAACACATCATTTTACGCAGTAATTATCCTATAATTTCTTTAATTAAGTCAACTACCTTGGATGATTATATCCATATTATACTGCCAATCAGGGCTCCCAGATCCATATAAGCACTCAGAAATATTTCCATATGAGCCCTTTACTAACACTTGTCACCTCTGTAAACCAGTCTTAAAAGACAGTAATTTGAGGTATGACAGACTACTACAATTCTTGGAAAAAATGATCTCTTGGGTCCTACTGCTTTCTAAAATTGAGTAAAATTGAGTTTAATATCATCAGGTTATTTGGAGCAAATGGTTCTAGGAAAGGTTCAGAATAATTACAAGAAAGTGTCACAGTAAATAAAGATTTTTAAAGAAAAAAAAGGAGACATGATGAAATATTTTCAAGTGGTTCTCCAATACAGCCATAAAGGATGGCAAACAGTCTTGGGAGCTCAGGGTGGGTTGGCCTTGGTTGACCTGCAAATGTCCACCCAGCTGTGCCCTCACTCTGCCTTCTCAATGGGAAAAATAGGATGGAAGCAGCTCATGGGTGGGGAAAAAAGAAGGGGAATCATCTGCTACCCACCCTCACAGGCAAAACAGACTGGACTTGAGGAATCTGTATTTAATTGCCACTGAAAGACAGCTGGGTGGCAAGAAACAAAGGAAAATACTGACAGACCTCCCCACCACCTTTTCTCCTTACTCCTTGATCCCAAACTCCTCCCCTCCCACCCTGCAGATTGGATTTGTGCTCCAGCACAGTCTCTTTGGGGGCTGTTTTTCACACCTCTCCCCCCTCACTGCCTGTGCAGCATTTTGCTCTCTCTGCAGCATGATTTTTCAAGCAGTGACAGTGGCCTTGGCTGTGTCCTGTGGAGGACAATCTATAACCAAAACATACCAGAGGATCCAGGATCAAAACCACACCCAGCTCAGAAAGGCTGGATTAGGTTTCTGTGGGTGCCTGCCCTGTTCTGAGTCCTTCCAGGCATCCACCTGGAGCCATTGCTGGGGAAACCACAGAATCACAGACCCTTCCAGTGACTCCTTGTCACAGCATTCATCTTTTCCCTTTCTTACAGCACTCAAAAGGATCAGCTACAGGGCTTTATATAATACATTATTCTTAAACCCCAGAGCAATCAAATAATACTATTACAAAACAAATCAAATACCAGTTTAGCAGCAGGGGAAGCCAATACTGGGAATAACTGATCATTATTTGCTTCCAATTCTTCTAATTCCTTCATTCCCTTTTCAAGGGCTACACCTTTTCCTTCTCTCTGGCAGAATGGCTTGAGAAAACGAGTCCCCTCATGACCCAGCTGCTCCTTGAGCTGTGACAGAAATTCCTCTCTTTCTGACCGCAGGGCCTCGAGCTCCTCCATCTGAGCCTTGATTTGACCTTTCAGGTTTGCAGTGCTCCCTTGTAGTTCCTTGATTTCTCTCAGATAAGCTACTTCTTTCTGATTCAGTGCTTGCACCTGGAAATCAAGCCTAGAAACCTCCAATTGAAGGCTATAAACATCCTGTGCCTGGCTTGCATCCCTCTTTTCCAGCTCGGATTGGAGCTCTGCTGCCTTCTCTGTTAAGTACTGCAGCTCAGTGGTATCAGCTTCTCTTTGATCTGCCATGCTCTTCATTTGCATCTCTTTCTCCAGAATTTTGGCTTCCCTTTCTCTCACAGTATCCTCAAGTTCTTGAACCCGGGATTCAGTGAGCTTTGTTTCAACCTCCCTCTGGGACAAATGTGCCTGGGAAAGGCTGAATTCCTCCTGAAGTGCCTGGTGCTGGACCCTCAGAGACCTGAGCTCTGCATCGCACTGCTCTGATGATTCTCGCAGCTGTTGGCACTTTTTCTGCAGGATTTCCACTTCCATTTTGAACTGCAGTTCCTTCTCTTCCAGTTGCTGCTGCAGAGCCTGTCTAGAAGCTGAGACAAGCTCCAGTTCCCCCTGAAGTTCTCTCACTTTGGAGACTAGTGATGCATTTTTCCTGTTTGGATCAGGGTCACACTGACAATCTACCAGTCCTTTCTTCAGCTCGTTCTGCAGGTTTTCCACTGGTTTACCCAATGCATCTTGATAGAAGTCATCTTGGTAGTCACTATCTTCATAACATACTGGTCCAAACTGCACCAGCTCCTTTTGAAGCTTCTCAATCACCCCATGTAGTTGCTCCACCTCTTCATCCTTGTCCTTGCACAGCCTCTCCTGGTCAACACGAAGGTGCTCCACAAGTGATCTGAGTTCCTCAAGTTCAGATTTTTGCTCTTCCACAACCTAAACAAAAGGCTAATTAATGTAATTAATCACTGGCTATTACTGTATGCAGGCACAACTATAATTGCACACAGAGTTCATGTTTTTTTCCTAATCACACATGCATTGAATCACACATTTAACAGCAGGAAGAACCACACACACTTCAGCTGGTACCTACTCAAAATAATCTCTACTTTCCTAAGAGAATTATCAAACAAATTTCATTTACAGTAAGATCCTGCATGCCTTGCTTCCCCCAAAAGTCAAGCAATGAACAAAGTACTCTTACTTTGTTCTCCAGAGCATTCTCCAGCTCCTGCTGGAGTCTCTTCATCTGCTCATTCAAGTGATCAATCTCTTGATTCTTTTCTTCAAGTAGTGCTTGTGGGAATGACAAAGCTGAGGAATCATTAATACCCAGGTCCTGGCTCTGCTTCACATGAAGTTTTGTTAGATCCTCCTGACCAGGAAAAACAATAAATTCATTAGAAAGGACTGACTTCCTCTCTCAGCCTAATGGCAAAACAGAACAAGGGGTTTTATTGAAACATTCTCCTATTTAATGTTGAAGACCTCAAGCACACAACTACAGCTCCTTTATTTGAGTTTCTACCACCAGATTAGACTGCCACAACCCAGAAAATACCCTCAGCTTTTGATTTAAATCAAATGACTGTAGAAGATAATGCCACAAGGGTGAATTTAGAATATTGAGGGGCTTTGGTTCTACAATACCCACCATTAGCCTTGTAACAAAAATGCAACCAGCCCTTGGCAAGAGAAACAAATCAACATTATGAAATAAAGACTCCAACACTCAAGATAAGAGGTCTCTGCCACCTTGGCACACTAAGGTAAGGAAACCCACCTTCAGGTGTGCATTCTCTGCCTTGAGCTGGCTGATGCTGGATGTGCTAAGGCTTTTTTGTACCTCTAACTGCAAGTTCAGCTGCATTATCTCCTCATTTTTGCTGCTCAGGTTATCTTTGTATTGTTCTAGTTGGTCTAGCAAGCTTGCAATCTAAAAAAAGAAGAAAAAAGTTCACAGTTCTTTCAATTAAATTCTCTTAAATTTAAGTAGAGAAGATAAAAGTTCATTCATTGTCTTATTTAGTGACAGGAACTTCAGCAATTTCTCTAATCAACCTGCATTAATAGAACACCTGAGACATAAACAGAAGGTGAGAATCTCATGTTTCAGCTCATCTCCAAAACTAAAGTACTGCAAAGGTGGGATTGCATTTTCTTTTTTAAAAAATCTCACTGCCTACATGAAATATGTTAATCTGTATTGTGAATAATCAAGCCTTGACTGATCCAATTTACAGTAACAATAGAAGCCATATTTGCATTTCATGCCCAAACTAATTAAAGCAGTTGACATAAACACCATTACTGGAAGACAGAAATTATCAGCACTGCAGTGCCAATCCCAGCAACAGACATTAAATAAATGAATCAATGACCACACACTTCTGTGTTTGAAAGAGCAGTGTGATGTCACCCACTGGTTTTACCACGTCTTAAAGTACAGGGGCTTTGGGAATGTGAATAAATCAGGCTCCATAAGAGACATGGCAATTCCATCTGTAGGAAATTAATGTTTATTATCTTACTGCTCTTCAAAGACTGGTGTACAACTGCCTGGAGGACCATCCCTTTTTCTCCTTGGCACATCCTTAGTTGGACCAGATGTTTCTATATCACAGATATTAGAATAATTATGTAATAATAACATAAACATACAGCAGGATTGTGGATGAATCTGTGCATGTAAACCCAATAAAAGTTTCAAATAATGTGACAAGAATTATCCCCCTAAGTCAAACAAAAAGCTCTCTGCCTTCTGCTCCAGCTCAATTTTGGAAGAAAAGGGAAATCAATTTACAACTGATACTGATCAATCAGTTTACAGCTGACACTGATCAATCAGTTCACAACTGATACTGATCAATCAGTCTCAAAGCTGATGTGAATCAGCACAAGACAGTTTCCAGTGGGGAGGGAGATGGACACAGAACAAAGCAAGAAAAAAGACGGTTAATTAAGGCCAAAGCACAGAGAATTCTGAGTAAGAAGGAATATTTATTAACGTGTTAAATCACTGGGTTTTCTAATGCATTCAGTTCAATGTAAGTGTGTGCAAAATGTTTCTGTGCTGACAAGAGCAACTCTGGCCTGCCCAGAGAGGAAGTGGATTCCCCATCCCTGGAGGTTTTTCAACTGAGCTTGGCCGTGGCACTGAGTGCCATGATCTGGTAAAGGGACTGGAGCTGGACCAAGGGTTGAACGGGATGATCTCTGAGGTCTTTTCCAACCAAATCCATTCCATGATTCTGTGATTCAAAAGCCTGCAGGACTCTGCTAAAGCTCTCACCTCTCTCTCCTTGGCCTTAAGTGCCTCATGCTCTGCCTGGAGCTGCTCCTTGAGCTCAGGGGCAGCAGTGCCATCCACTGGCACTCGGTGCCTGGCTTCGTCCAGCTTGGACTGCAGGGCAGAGATCTGGAGCAGGTTATTGTACTGCTGCTGCTGCAAGGCCTCTTTATCCTGCAAAACAAACAAAAAAATTGTGTTAGAATTAATTGCTGTCAATTCACAAAAACCTGCCTAACCAGAGCATGGCTGCCAAAACAATTCATTGTCCCTGACAAACCCAGGACAAGAAGAAAAGTACATCATCTCATCATCTATTGAGGGGCTGGAGTGGGGCCAGAGAAGAGCAACAAGTCTGGAGAAGGGACTGGAGCACAAGTGCTGTGGGGAGAGGCTGAGGGAGCTGGGGGTGTTTAGCCTGGAGAAGAGGAGGCTCAGAGGTGACCTCAGCACTGTCTAGAACTGCCTGAAGGGAAGTTCTGGCCAGGTGGGTTGGTCTCTTCTCCCAGGCACTCAGCAATAGGACAAGGGGGCACAATGGGCTCAAGCTCTGCCAGGGGAAATTGAAGTTGGAGATCAGAAAAACTTCCTTGCAGAGAGAGTGCCCAGGCATTGGAATGGGCTGCCCAGAGAGGGGGTGGATTCCCCATCCCTGGAGGTTTTTCAAGTGAGATTGGCCGTGGCACCAAGTGCCATGATCTAAAGGGACTGGAGTTGGACCAAGGGTTGGACTTGATAATCTCAGAGGTCTTTTCCAAACCAATCCATTCTATGATTCTGTGATTCAACACCCCATAAAGAATCGCAAATTCAAAGCAATTGAATATCTTTTGCTTGCTTAAGTTTTTACCTCTGTTGTTTAAATTTAGCATTCAGTGATAAATTATACATTCTCAGTTTTTTCCTCTCTCCTTTCCTGTAGTGATGGAGGGGCTGGTTGAGCCACAAACACCACAGATATTCCCTGCCATTAATACAGAAGTGGGGCTCCTTCAGGGAGTCCGTTCTCCTGTGGGGTTTGGTGTTCATGGAAAGAAGACAACACTGCAGAAGGTCAGATTGCACATTGTTCCTGAAGAGTTTTGCTCAGTGATTAAGCTGGTGTGCTTGAAATCTAATTTTCAGTTGATAAAAACAAAAAAAGAGGGTCTGCTGTTGCCTGGGGTTTGGTTTCTTGTCTGTCCTTTCCTGTAGAGCTGGACGGGCTGGTCGATTTCAAAGATTTCATGTGAAAGCAAGAAAAGTTTTCCTTTTTCCCTTCCCTTTTGAAATACAGCATTAACTTTGCAGTTTATTTTCTGTTTTTTAAATCCTGCTACTTTCATTTGATAATCAGAAGATTTTAGGCATGTGCTCTGGGTCTTAGATCTCTTGAAAAGAAAACAAATGGTCCAATTCACATATTAATTCACCACTGGGTGGCAAACAGAACCATAAACACCACTGAGAACCCCAACAAAGCCACTGCCATGTAATCATAGAATGGATTGGGTTGGAAAAGACCTCCGAGATCATCAAGTCCAACCCTTGGTCCAACTCCAGTCCCTTTACCAGATCATGGCACTCAGTGCCACGGCCAAGCTCAGTTGCAAAACCTCCAGGGATGGGGAATCCACCCTCTCTCTGGGCAGCCCATTCCAATGCCTGAGCACTCGCTCTGCAAGGAAGTTTTTCTGATCTCCAACTTCAATTTCCCCTGGCAGAGCTTGAGCCCATCGTGCCCCCTTGTCCTATTGCTGAGTGCCTGGGAGAAGAGACCAACCCCCACCTGGCCAGAACTTCCCTTCAGGCAGTTCCAGACAGTGCTGAGGTCACCTCTGAGCCTCCTCTTCTCCAGGCTAAACACCCCCAGCTCCCTCAGCCTCTCCCCACTGCACTTGTGCTCCAGTCCCTTCTCCAGCCTCGTTGCTCTTCTCTGGCCCCGCTCCAGCCCCTCAATCTCTTGCCTCAACTGAGGGGCCCAGAACTGAACACAACACTCAAGGTGTGGCCTCCCCAAGGCAGAGTCCAGGGGAAGGGTCACTGCCCTGGGCCTGCTGGCCACGCTAGTTTGGATCCAGGCCAGGATCCCCTTGGCCTTCTTGGCCACCTGGGCACACTGTTGGCTCCTGTTGAGCTTCCTGTCCCTCAGTCCCCCCAGGTCCCTTTCTGCCTGGCTGCTCTCCAGCCACTCTGTGCCCAGCCTGGAGCGCTGCAGGGGGTTGGAGTGGCCAAAGGGCAGGACTTGCACTTGGCCTTGTTGAACTCCATCCCATTGCAATCAGCCCATCTCCAGCCTATTCA
This sequence comes from Pithys albifrons albifrons, assembly GCF_047495875.1. Lineage (NCBI taxonomy): Eukaryota > Metazoa > Chordata > Aves > Passeriformes > Thamnophilidae > Pithys > Pithys albifrons. Next base: position 39,446,622 of record NC_092465.1, on the reverse strand, counting down.
ACCCCACTTAAATAAGGACTTCAAAATTACCTGTTTGAGGTCAGTTTCCACTTTCTTCATCTTCTGCAGCTGCTGTTCCAGGCCGTGCACAGTTTTGGAGACCTCAGCACTGCTGCCCTTCAGATCCTGGATCTGGGCCAGCAGTTTCTCTATCTCTTTGTCACGAGCTGTAATTTCTTCGTGTTTTTGCTCCTTTTCTAATAACAGCTTATTGTAATCATCCATCTTCTCTCTCAGTTCTGCTTGCAAAGATTCCACCTATACAGAAACCACAGATATTCAGGCAATGTATCCAACTTGCTCCCAAGTGGAAGCAACAGTAATTTCGTGTCAAAGCAGGTGGAGTTTTACTACGAACTAAAGAAGTGCTGAAATCCCAGGTGAAAAGAAAACCACAGTGGACAGAAAGGATGAAAGAGTAACTTTCTGAAATCTTGTTTTCCAAATTCAGCAGCTCTTAAATGCACATTTGATTACTGTTTCTCAGTATTTGCAGCATTCTCAAAAATTACTTAGATGAAGGCAAAGGAGCTTTGTGGTGTGAGAGGTTTGTTAAAGATTAAAAAAAACCCCATGATTCCATGAATTATTATCAATAGCATTAGATTTGTATCTGTAACCTCAGAACCCTCTTCCAATATTCCAGGTAATTCCAATTTAAAGGAAGACACCAAGAACTGAAGGATAAATATGCAATGTAACATATCCAGTGCCTGAAAACCAGAGATTCCCAGGAGACAACACAGGACAGCTCTTCCTTTTCTAAAAATCATTTAAATATGGAGGATCCAAATTCTGAATTTGAGATCCTGAGATCCAATCACACACAGAGCTGTAGGAAAACAGTCATTCATTCATCCCAGTAATCAAGGCTGGGAGCTTTGGTGGGCACAGAAGCAGGAGAAGACCAGGTGAGACAGACCAACTATGTCAAGGAGTGATAAAAAAGCACATTAAAAGCAAGCTGAGGCAGAAAGCAGTTGGAAAGGAGAAATAATCTGGTCAATACCAACAAGCAAGGAAGTTTAGATTTTACAGAATAAATGCTTTGTTCCTCAGTAAGTGTCTGGATTGATGCAAATCCCACTTAAGCATCATAAAATAAAAATTCTCTGCATTAATAGAGAACTTGACATCTTCAAAGTATTGCACAGATATTACCAAAGCAGCAAAATACACTCTGGCAAAATAGAGAAAGAGAGTCAGATTAATAAGCACTGAGAGTGTCAGACTGGTTAAGAAAACCCAAAGTGATTCGTGTATTTTCAGCTGCTTACAGGCACATAAATATTTCCTTTATTCTGTAGGTGTGTTACTCCCTTCTCATCATATCAGCAACTAAACAACTGTTCAGCATCACACAGGCCTTACAGTAAAGCTTTTGGGTATAGAAAACTGTTCTACAAGTCTAACCTTTTTAATGCTATAAAATTTTGGCCTCAGAATCCCAAAACTATGACACTTGGGACATAAAAAGTGTGGTTTTAACCCCACCTTGCTGGAGCCAGGCCACAAACAGAAGCTGAAGGCACAGTGCACCATCATCATCATCACTGCAGTGTCTTTGTTTTATATTCTCCAAACCTCAACTTCTCCTTTTATGACTCTTTCAGTGAGTAACTGCTCTGAGCAAGAAGCAATTCCTCAATTCCTGCAGGAATTCTGCCACCCTAAAACCTGCATCCTTAGCTCCAAAGTCATGCCTGGACATACCAAGAAGAGGGGGAAAAAAAGCTAAAGCAGATCTAAAAGGGGCTAAAAGTTAAAAGGAAAGAAAAGTTAGAGAGATGTTCATGCTGTTTTTCATACCTGTAGAATCAACTCATAGTTCTGTGTAACGTTCATTTATGGGAAAAAACAAAACCAACAACAAAAAAAAAGGGCAAAAATTAATGTTTGAAACAAAGCATCAAACAAATGAACATGTGTAAACAAGGACATGAGTGTGAACAAGGACCGATTTATAGACTTAAACAAGACAAGGCATGCAGATAAAGAGCAGCTCCATTACAATTGTTCTAGCTGGAAAAAACCAAACCCATTCAGAACCCAGAATTCATCCCTCAGATGTGCCCTGTAGAGCAGTGTCTGCACTGTTGTCCTCCTTCATTTAAACCAGACTCTGGGGCTGTGAAATTTTACTGTAAAGCACAAACAACAGTTCTTTCCATCTCCATAACAAATAACTAAGTGCATTCAGTCAGCTGGGGCAAAATCTGCTCTCTAAGTGACAACAGAGGCAGAAAAAAGAGCTTCCCAAGAGCTGTACCCTTGAGAAAATACAGGGTTTGGTATTGAATTGTGATAAACAAACTCCTTTGGTCACCAGGTGTGATTTTACTCACCCTGCATTCTCTGGGCTGTCCTGAAGGCTGGGATTTTGATGACAGTTTTAGTTGCTCTTCCAGTTTCTGAATTTCCTGCTGGAAGTCATCACGTTCATGCTCCCTTTCTATAGCTTGTTCCTGCAAACACAGACAAAAAAGTATTTTTGAAGAAATCTGGTGTTTTACCACAATATTAAGCACAGGAATACTTTGGGGTTTGTTTTTGTGGTGAAGAAACTGTTAATTTAAAATTAAGTAACACCTTCTAGTATTCCTGAAAGCACAGGTACAACTACAGGGAAAGAAAAAAAAACAAAACAAAACACCTTTTTGACTTCAATATTCATACAAACTACAACTACCAGTTAATAAAAAGGAAAAATTCCCCTGCAATACTACACAAAGGGAACTGTAATATTTCATTTCTTTTATGAGGCTACAATACCAAAGTCTTAATTTCAAACAAAACTGAAAATGTCCTAGTTTAAGAATCATCTTCCAAGTCACAGACACCAACCAGAAGGAGAATTTGTCACCTCCACCCCCATGGGAATGTGTTCCCAGGATTCCTTACATCCATGAACTGCCGCTGGTTTCTGAGCTGCTTTTCAAGAACTTTGATTTGCTGTTTTAATTCAGCAACCTCCAGTAACTGTGTGGCCAGGTCTTGATTACTGTGCAGCTGCTCCTCCAGTTCCACCTCCAACACCTTCATCTGAGAGCGCAGGTTGGAATGGTCCTTTTCTGCCTGACACTGAAGGTCCAACTTCTCCTTTGATAAAAACTCTACCTCCTTGAGCAGACCTGAATAAAACGAAACAACCAACAAAAGTTTGTCAGTGCAGGGCACAAAAATCAAATGTTTCAGGTGATGTTAAAGTCAGGTATTTTTGGACAGCATCAAAACAAAGAAAAATATTCCCAAGATGGGGTATAAGGGACGCAACAGGAATTCTGATCCATGAGTCAGAAGCCACCTCTGATATGACTACTGAATGATTTAATAAAGGAGGCCATGGGAATGTGTTGTCAATCCATAACTGAATCCTGGTTGGAGACATCCTGGGCACTCAAAGCTTTCACCATCACCCCTGCAGACCTCCTGATTCCAGAAAGCCCCATCTTACCTGCCCAGGAATCCTTCAGGTTCCCTCCCTACTCCTTGCCCTCTCAACTCCAGCTCTGCACAACTCTTCCTCCTGAGGCTCTTTCTAAACCCCATCAGATCCCCAATCCCCCAATTCACTGCATTCCAGATGTGCTCCATCCCCACATTTAAGTCCTCAGCCACTTTATCTTTTGCACCTCCCCTTCCAAATCCCCCTCCTATACCAAATCCTTGCCCACCCTTGTGACCCAAATCTCTTTAGGAGCTGGCTGGAGGGCTGGCCCAGAGAGTGCTGCTGACTGGGGCTGTGTCCAGCTGGTCACCAGTGGTGTCCCCAGGGGTCAGTGTTGGGGCCACTCCTGTTTAACATCTTCAGTGATGATTTAGATGAGGGGATTGAGTCCATCCTCAGCAAATTTGCTGATGACACCAAGTTGGGAGGGAGTGTCGAGCTGCTGGAAGGCAGGAGGGCTCTGCAGAGGGATCTGGAGAGACTGGAGAGATGGGCTGATTGCAATGGGATGGAGTTCAACAAGGCCAAGTGCAGGTCCTGCCCTTTGGCCACTCCAACCCCCTGCAGCGCTCCAGGCTGGGCACAGAGTGGCTGGAGAGCAGCCAGGCAGAAAGGGACCTGGGGGGACTGAGGGACAGGAAGCTCAACAGGAGCCAACAGTGTGCCCAGGTGGCCAAGAAGGCCAAGGGGATCCTGGCCTGGATCCAAACTAGCGTGGCCAGCAGGCCCAGGGCAGTGACCCTTCCCCTGGACTCTGCCTTGGGGAGGCCACACCTTGAGTGTTGTGTTCAGTTCTGGGCCCCTCAGTTGAGGCAAGAGATTGAGGGGCTGGAGCGGGGCCAGAGAAGAGCAACGAGGCTGGAGAAGGGACTGGAGCACAAGTGCAGTGGGGAGAGGCTGAGGGAACTGGGGGTGTTTAGCCTGGAGAAGAGGAGGCTCAGAGGTGACCTCAGCACTGTCTGGAACTGCCTGAAGGGAAGTTCTGGCCAGGTGGGGGTCGGTCTCTTCTCCCAGGCACTCAGCAATAGGACAAGGGGGCACGATGGGCTCAAGCTCTGCCAGGGGAAATTGAAGTTGGAGATGAGAAAAAACTTGTTTGCAGAGAGAGTGCTCAGGCATTGGAATGGGCTGCCCAGAGAGGGGGTGGATTCCCCATGCCTGGAGGTTTTTCAACTGAGCTTGGCCGTGGCACTGAGTGCCATGATCTGGTAAAGGGACTGGAGTTGGACCAAGGGTTGGCCTTGATGATCTCGGAGGTCTTTTCCAACCCAATCCATTCTATGATTCTGTGATTCTTCTTAATCAAGCCATCCAATACAGAATTTTTGATTCCTCCAAACTCCCATGCCAAGATCCTCCCTGGACACCCAATATCCATTTCTCCCTTTCCTGTGCCATGCTGGATGCTGTTGTTGCCATCCATGCTGATAAATTAGCCCCCTGTGGTCCACTGGTGCTCAGCCCAACCCTGAGGCCACATTCCATGTCAAAGCAAAGTTCCTGTATTTCCCTGAACCAGAGTGGGGATTAAAACCTGGAGAAAAATCACATTTACAGAAAATCATTCCAGTTCTGAGGTTGCAAAGGGAAGAAACACCTCAAAAAACGATGCCACATTATCTCCCCTATGCAGACTGCAAAAGAAATGCCACAAGGAGGAAAATGTACATAGATTATTTGAATTATCAAGAGATAATTTATAGCTACAAACTGCATTTTCAATCAGTTGGATGCACTGAATATGCTGTTTAGGAGACCAAAACTGAGACTCTACTTGGAACTCTCTTGGAGCAAAGCTACTTTAATTTGACTACAGGTAAGTAACCTGAGCATGAAAACAGAAACCTATTTTGTATCAAGGCAAGGTCCTGCAAGAGCTCATCATTTCACTCATCAGATGTTCCATTATTCATCTTAAATGTTTTCAGTCATAGGTCAAAGGTAAGTCTATGACCCACAAGGACCTTAATGGTCATCCAGCCCATTTTCCAGAATGGACAATTCCCTTTTTGCAGTACGAACAACTCAATGCATGTGATTTCTGACCTAAAATCATTAAATATTGCTCTTACAAATCTTTGAAAACAAAAGTGATGCCACAGCCAACCTTCAGCATTTTTTCCTAGGGTTTCACTATCCACAGGTATTTAATTACATCTCTAAACACTTGAAAATATGCAAAAATCATTAAAATTTCCATGTTTATGTTTAAAAGGGTAAGTGGCACAGACTTGGAATGATGCAACAACATTTACATTAAACATTGGGAAAAATGTCACCACAGGGAGGGCAATGGAACAATGTGCAGGGTCTGGCAAGTCTCTGGCTCTGGAAATCCCAGAGGCTGGACAAAGAGAAACAAGGGAAGTAGATTCTGGTTTGGGACAAAAATATGGACTACATGAGCTCTAGATGTCCACAGAAATCCCATGTTTTAATCCCCCCTGGTCTCTTACTGCAGTAACTATTCTTTCTCTGCATTAGGACAATATTAAAATATGCAAATGAAAACTAAGAGGTTAATTGAGCAAATGTAAACAGCAGATACACAACTGTACCAGATTCTTGAACTGTTGGCCTGATTTGCTAAGCACCCATGAGAGCTTTGGAAAGCACCTGAACTGGACATAAAACTGCTCTTCAGCTTCTTCACACAGCCATGAGAACATGGCACAGGTAGCTGGAGGAAATAAATCCCTTTTTGTTCTGCATTTCCTCCAGACAACAGGGGAGACAAGCCCTGCCCTTCCTTTACACACACCAGGACTGGGCTCCTCCTGCCAGTTTAAATTTGCTTTTGGCTGATAAAAACAAATCCCAGAATTAAGAAAGGACTTTGAGGAACTGCTGGAGATACTCAGGGTACAAATCAAGGCTCTAATCCTGTTAAATACTCTGTGCCTTTGAGAGACTACACTGTGGCTGTGGGTTACAACCACATTCCAATAACAACAGTCCCTGCTTTTTCTATCCCTGTGCTAAACAATCACAATAAATAATCACAAGTTCATGGAGTTGTGGATGGAATTCAGGCTCTGGCAGAATGCAGGACATGAAGAGTTTCTCTCCCATGAGGCTGTACTGTAAGTCTCATGTATCATGAGATGCAACAGAGCAAACAGCTGAAACACACACACAAAAAAAAGCCAACAACAGCCTGAATTCCATTAGGAGACTCAATCCCAGCCACAGATGCTCAACAGGGAATATCATTTGCCAAGAGCTGGGTTTTGGCAGGCTGGAGATGGGAATTATGGAATAAAAGAGCACTCCAGTGTGTTTGGCCACACAAGGTGCAGAGAGGAGGGGAAGGTCCCCTGTGTACAGCGATTTGTGCACCCAGAGGAAGGTCATGGACACAGACAGACCCTGCAAGGAAAGAACTGGCATTTGGGAAAACAAACACAGGCATTTTTCCTTCTATATCCTAAGAAACATGGTTGATGGCTTCTTTATAAGCTTCCAAAGGAACAATTAGTGCTTTCTAAGGAACAAAATACTGATTAGGTGACACTGAGTTACAGTGTCCCAGTCACCTCTTCAGACACAAATGCAAGTTAATGGAAAAAAAATAATTAGGCAAAGAGATTTTACCTGGAATCAGCAGGATTTCATAGAGAGCAGGTATCAGATTTTGGCAATCTGTTTGACCAGTTTATTGAATTTTTTTTGTTGTTTCTTTTTTAAGCTCATGTTCCTCAGCTGTATAAATAGAATTTCAAGCAACACAAACACATCATCAGCTCCCAGATTTGTGTCTTTGTGGACAAACCTGCTACTTCATTAAAGCTTGTTGAAATCATGCAATTCCTCAGCACATCCTCCCCACTCCCAAAACCATCAGCACAAAGCCAAGTTCCACTCAGTGCATTTCATCAGCCATTCTACTCACATTAGTGCTCCACACCAAAAGCAGGAGGAGGCTCAGCTTCCCAAGGAATGAGCCATGTCAGCCAACTCCAAAAAACATGATTTATATTTATCCCTGTTTTCCACACACTACAAACAACTCCAAACCAGAGGAAGAGCACTATAGATGGCTGGTGTGAGGGAAAGGAGGTGAATTTTAGGACTCTGCACTTGCAGAAAAAGCAGCTGTTCAAGTTCTAATGAGCAGCTGGCAAGAGCTGGGAGAATGTCAGTCCCACTGAGCTGCTCCTGGGAGAATGTCAGTCCCAAAATACACCATAACCAGCTCAGTTATACATTCCCTCTCTTTCAGAGGGCAGCACAGATTTCAGGACACTGAGATGGTTTCCAAAAATAGGTTAAATAAATATAGTGTTTGAGGGAGATCTGAATGGACAGAAGGAGCAGAGATACAGCAATGGGCAAGACAGTTCAGCGCAGCTTTTTCACTCCAACAGGGATTTATTTCCCTTGGTAACTTTATATTCATTCGAGGGTTTTGGTTACCCAGCTCACAGTCTTTGGGGGAAAAGAAAAAGTCTAGAAACAAGAGATAGTGAATATACAAGACAGCACATCTATGAATATATATTTGTAAATAAAATTAATTTTAAAAATTATAGGAGAAAATATATTTTGAGTAGACCACAAAAGATAATCATAGTAACTATGAATTTAGAAACTAAGAAGGAGTGAAGGATTTATACTTTAGTTTAGGAGATAAAAAAAATTAAAAATGCCTCTTTCAATGTGGCATCTACAAATTTTATTTCAGACTTCCTTCAGTTCTTGCTGTACTTTTCTAGCTCACCATTTTACATCACTTCAAGTATTTTTATTTCTTCTTCTTCTTTTCTTCAACCTTTAACTTAATTTACTCATTCTGACAGCCCACTGTGCATCACTAGAAGCTCACAGTCAACTGCAACCCTCTCCATCCCCTGGAAAAAAATGGAGGTGGCAACACAAATACCATGGCACAATGCACTTCAAGCCTAATGGTAGCAAAACATTATTTTTCCTTCAAATATTGATCACTGAATTGAATATTCTTAATTTAATTGGTTTCTGTTACATCACAGAAGTCAAAACTTTTCTTTTGGCCATGACATTCATAACCCAAATAACCTGTGGGGCCTATTTATTAAGTACTATTCCTCATTGTTAAAATCAAAATATCAATTTATTCACTCAGTGTTACATCAACACAGCAAGAAAAAACCCCACACTTGTTAGTACAAACCTGAACCTTCTTTTTGTGCTACTTTACCAACAGGTGTTCCTGGAAATCAAAACACACAGACATGTACAAGACAAGAATAGGACCTTGTGATCCATTCCATCTTCTAAATCACTAAAAATTTGTATGGAATACAGATAGAGCTTAACTTCTTTTTTTCTGCATAAATGTATTTCATCTTCATTATGACACAAAGCTCCTGATGACCTACATTGATCCACTGACATTCTCACCATGCAAGCTTGTGGCAACATCCTTGGCCAGTCACTTCTGCATTTTCTGAGACAATCAGTATTATTTTTCTGCAATAGAGGGGAATAATCAATGCCTCAAATCCCCCTTTACCTCCTGTCAGGGGATCCAAAGCAGGATTTGGTCCAAGAGGCTTCCCTGGCCCAGGCTCTGCAACCTGTCCCACCTTTCCATGAGACACAGTCATGTTCAACAGCACCACAGAACAACTTTGCATTTCCTCTGGGATGTGTTACTCAATGCCACAATTATAAGCACAGCCCCTGGACCAGTTTCTGTCCTGCTGTCTTTCCCCTGAGGAAGAAAGGTCTTCCCCCACTCCCTGCTCTGCTTACTGGGCCAGGACAATCTGTGTGAGGCCAATATTCAGTTTTCTCTTAGAGCAATGCTAAGATATTAAGTTTGACAGGTCATGTCACTGAACAAAGAAAAGGCAAAGTCCAACAGTGATGAAGATGCTCCAAGACCACCCAAGGGATGAAGTCAGGAGACCAGCCCTCAAATTCCAAGCCAAAAGGAAAGCTCCGCCCAAGATTTCACCCAGTCATTAACATGGAAATTAGAAAGTGTAATTATGAAACCAAGACTGTATAAATGGCTTATTTTACACAAACAAGTCAGGCAAGTTTTTGCTCAGTATGAACTGGCTGTGCCTCCAACGTTGTCAATAAATACCTTTGCTGCCAAAAAGATAAAAAGCTTCTTATTATTTATTTCAAGGTGTTTTTTGCTATCTCCCTGGTATCCAGTGACAGGAATGTGGGAAGGGTTCAAAGCTGCAGCAGGGAAGGGTTCATTTCTTTACCAAGAGAGTGATGAAACCCTGAACAGCCTTTCTGCAGAGGTGGTAGATGCCCCAAGCCTGTCAGTGCTCAAGAGGCATTTGGTCAATGGTCTAAATAACAAGTTTTAACTTTGAGCTGACCAAAAAGTGTCAGGCAGATGGATTGTTGCAGGTCAGTTTTAAGTGGAAATATTCTAGTCTGGTCTGCCCTAATGGAAGATGTCCCTGTTATAACAGCAGGGTTGGACTATATGGCCTTTAAAGCATCCTTCCAACCCAAATCTTTCAGTTATTTTATGTACAATAGGAGTATTTTGATTGCACTGTTCTTAAAAGGTCAAATGTAGAACCAAAATGAAGAACACAAAAGGCTGGTGGCCCACACTGGCAGAGTTGAGACTCAGAAGAGAAGATGAGGTGAGGGAGAGGCAAGAGGTAGACAAGAGTTTTTCACTAGAAACTGTTACTGGCTGTCTTTATTACTGACCTAAGCACGTTGCCCTGTGTACAACCACCTGTGACACAGGTCTGCTCAGTCAGCAGAGATCTGTGCAACACAGCCAAGGGTGACATTGTGGTGACACAGCTCAGGGTACTGTCATGTTGGCATTAGCAGAAATGGAAAGGAAGTGATCACAAACAGTAAAATTTCTATTCTACTAGAATGGCATTAGGGCTGAAAATTCAAGAAGTAAAACTACATAATGCCATTTAAATAATTCCCAGAGTCATCATTAAGAACCAGCACAACCTACTCTTGAGCTGCTGCCCAGTACAAACCACATAACAACTTTGAATCTTCTGTTCATCAAAAATTATCTTACATGTAAACAATACTAAATTGAGATTCTTCAGGGTATTTATTAAATCACTGCAGGCACTGTTAAAATAGGATCATTACGATTTTTCCCATCACCCTTATGGATCACATGTGTGTGTTTTGCCAGGACAAGCCTGGGGACCAGAGCAGAAGCTCATGTGTAAAACTAAGAACACATCATCACCACAATTCAAATAATCTTCCAGGAGAAGTTTATTTTTTTCTGTCATTATTAAGCTATCTCCTTAGTCCTGAAAGCAGTGGAAAGCCTTCAAGCTCCAACTCCTTTGACTCCAGTATCAAAGAACAGGCATTTCAGTTACTAATTAGGTGCCAAATACCTGTTGCTAACTACCTGGAACTAACACATGCCTCTTTCTCAGACACTTCCCCCTCTCTAATTAAGCACAGAACTACAGCAGTACTCTTCACTGACAGCACTATCATCTTACAAGCAAAGAACCAGCAGCTTTCATTTGCTTTGTGCTTTCACAGGAACATCCTCTAACCTCTGTAGCTGCTCAGGGGGTCACAAAACTAAACACTGACTATCCTGGTTCAGCAACCAAGACCAGTGTGGATGTGACCAAAGCTGTGGATTCTCCACCCTCCATTCATTGCCCACCAACTGTTCCCAATGGCCTATTGGCAGCAGCTGCCCAGGGCACACCTGAGCCCTCAGGCTGGGAGCTGGCTGGGAAAGAAGCCTGGCAGAGGAGATGGGAGAACTCCCCTGCAGGGAGTCCTTGGCACCTCCACACCCACCTGAGGGCTCAGCTCTGCTCATGGGCCAGCAACAATTCCAAAATCCCCCCTGACTTCCAGAGTCAGATCCCCCAGTGTGGAACTCCCTGCCCTGGGGGAGGCACTGGGGGCTCCCACCTGCACCTGAGGGGATGGAATCTTGGGTTTTGGGACTTCTGGGACCACTCACTGGATCTAAAGGAGGAGCAAAACCTGGCCAGGAGGAGCCCACCACTCTCCACCAGACTGTGCCATCACAGGTTTGTCATCTCCTTTTACTTTGGACTCGGGGGAATCCCGTGGGGCTCAGCACAGAGGCCACCAAACCCCACTGGGTTTGTGCCCCAGGGGACTGGGTTACACTGCTGGGGTTTGTGGGTTAAACCCAATTTCTCTTTGTGCCATTGCATTTATTGTAATATTGTTATTAAATTGTAACTCTGCCTTACAATCTCTTTTGTGTTGGGTTTGTTTCTCCTGCAGGTTCACCCTTAAACCAGCACACTGACACTTTACTGACACACACTGCAGTGTGCCCTGACTGGACACAGCTTAGTTTCCCACTGAAAGCACCACAGCTCTGCTCACCAAGAATGGCCTGCTCCTGGGTCAGCTCCTGGAATCGTTCCCTCATGTTCTCCAGCTCCACAACGAGGCGACGCTCAGATTCCTCCTTCAGGCTCAAGGCCTCTTCTAACGCAGCTTTCTCGGCAACGTAGCCTTCAATAATGCCTAAAATCCAAGTTGGAATGCAAGTAAAGACAGGGACAAACTCATGTGTTGGGACAGAGCAGCTTGAAAACATGAGTGAACAGCCTTTGGCAAACCATGGGAAGGAAGAAGTAAAAGATGACTTAAGTTTACACTGTAGTTCAGCTTTTTGCAGTATCTCAGGGAATAAAATGAAGCAGTTAATGTAGTCTAAAAGATTTAATGAGGCTGTAGTGTTACAAACTGCCCCCAAACCTGTAGAATTCATTAAGCTTTCATGGCCTGGGGTCAGCTCACAACACAGGACAGCCTGACACATGACCCTGAGATGAGCTCAGCTGGTTAAAACTTGGCTGTAATAATGCCAAGGTCATGGGTTCAATCCCCTCTGTGGGCCATTGACTTAAGAGTTGGACTTGATGATCCTTGTGAGCCCCTTCCAACTCAGAATAGTCTGGGATTCTGTTTGTGATCCTCTGCTGGGGGCTGAGCCTTGAAGAAACAGGATCTCCAGAAAGGAAGATCAGTGTTAGACTCAGAGCCCAAGAAGTTCATTACTAGAAAGCACAGAATAAGAGGGCACAGGCTTGAGCTCTGCAGGGGGGTTTTAGGTTGGGTATCAGAAAGAAATTCTTTACAGAGAGGGTGGTCAGGCATTGGAATGGGCTGCCCAGAGAGGGGGTGGATTCCCCATCCCTGGAGGTTTTTAAGATGAGACTGGACGTGGCACTGAGTGCCATGATCTGGTAGTCACAGTGGGGTTGGATTAAGGGTTGGACTTGATGATCTCAGAGGTCTCTTCCAACCCAGCTGATTCTGAGTTGGAAGGGACCCACAAGGCTCATCAAGTCACACCACAGACAATGGGAGGAATGAGCTACAAGTAAACGACACTGAAATCTCATGAAATCATAATAATTTCATTTTCTCACCCTCTGCTTTATGCAGCTCCAGTGCCAGCTGGTTCTTGGCCTCGCTCTCCTCGCTCAGGCACTCCATCAGCTCCTGGTGCTGACTCACCACCTGCGCTGTCTCCTCATTCCGGCGGCTGAATTCCTTCTCAAACTGGGCGTGGTTTTCGTGCATTTTCTCCAGCTGCAAGTGAAGGATTTCCCCTGGCATCAGTTCTTGGATGCACATGCAATAATACTGCAGACATTTAAACAAAAACTTTCTGTATTTGTTAATCCATGCAATAAGGTCCAAGTTTGGAAGTTTCATTTTAGTACTGACTTTACCCCAAACCACTGGACACTCTGGTGAACCCCTGTAGCTGCACACCACTGTTTTTCCTCAGGAATGTAAGTTTCTTTCCTGTGCATAAAAAGAAACACCTCCCTGCTGGCTAAACTGTTCAGCTTGACACTTCCTGAGCTACTGGAAATTCAAAGCATCCTTACACTCAAATTTTTCAAGAGCTTCAGTCATGCCTAATACACAGTGAAGTCCATAAATCACCCTCAGGTTTCCGAGGTACACCATCAGTGAGCAAAACATGCTTGAACACAGCTGATGAAGGTCTCTAAGAACCCAGATCTGCCATGGCTTGGGCAAGTGCTGTAACCACAAGTTTGCTCTGTGCTAGTGGAACCAGCAACAGAACCTAAAAGTGACAATTTAATCACCTCATTCTAGGAGGGATTTTTTTTTTAGGTGGTGAATAAACATTTCACAGAGACACATAACTCTGGGTTTCACAAAATACTTGATAGTAGATTCATTTCAGACATATTCTTTCCCTTCACATTTTCTTTTAAATTAGGGGTTTCCTTACTCAAAAACTAATTACTGTAGCACTAAACTCAGTCCTCTAGATGTACTCAGTACTCGTGCATTTATCCCAAATTTGCAGTCTAGACACTGCAAAACTCAGTAAGAAAACACTCAAGTTCTTTTATGGTATTGAGTGCAGCTCCTTTTATCACAACTGAAGAGTATATAAATACAATGATGTTTGTTTGCTGCTATCTACATATTCCCAAAACATTTTAACATCAGGCTGAGTTTTCCTGAACCTGCTTATTGATGTTGGAGAACGTTGATATGAAGTGCAACAAAACCCCCTCAAAAACTTCTTGGACTCCTCAAATTTCCAAATGAATCTAAAATCCTAATTTAAATCTTAAGGCAACCAAGTTATTGCCTTCCCACAGGATCTGCCAGAAGGTTAAATACACAGCCTAAAAACTGAGGTCACACTTTCAGTGTTATAGGCACAAATTGGAATTGTTTTGGTTGAAAGGGACCTTAAAAACCATGGAATTGGAATTGTTTTAGTTCAAAGGGACCTTAAATCCATATAGTTCCAAGCCCCTGCCATTGCCAGGCCCCTTCCACTAGACCAGGCTGCTCCACACAGGTTAAAAAGGTTTACTTGTTTAGTTGACTCTGTAACCAGTTCCAGAAGTCTCTCCACTGCCGTGCGCAAACGGTGACAGATTTTCAGAATAATTTCTTCATTTTCACATGCCAGTTCTGGCTTTGCAAAAACACTTTCACACAAGTGCTGGCTCAACTCAGACACCTCCTCAGCCCCTGGAGACAACTGGTTGTGTTCTGTGAGGGTTTCATCAAGCAGCTCCTCTGCTGAAAACAAACAAGGTGTTTAAAAACACAGCAAAAAAGACAGGTAGCCCCAAAACTGGTCACTCAGGTCACAACTGACATCAACCAGTGACAGTGGTTGGGCCTGGAGATCTACAAGGGGAAAACTTGGACGCTACATGGGGAAAACTTGGGACGCTACATGGGGAAAACTTGGGACGCTACATGGGGAAAACTTGGGACGCTACATGGGGAAAACTTGGGACGCTACATGGGGAAAACTTGGGACGCTACATGGGGAAAACTTGGGACGCTACATGGGGAAAACTTGGGACGCTACATGGGGAAAACTTGGGACGCTACATGGGGAAAACTTGGGACGCTACATGGGGAAAACTTGGGATACTACAAACTGAAAAATTAGAGACCACAATGGGAAAACTTGGGACACTACGAGGGCAAAACTTGGGACACTACGAGGGGAAAACTGGGGACACTTCAAGGGGAAAACTGGGGACACTTCAAGGGGAAAACTTGGGACCCCACAAGGGGAAAACTTGGGACCCCATAAGGGGAAAACTTGGAACAATACAAGGGGAAAACTTGTGACACTACAAGGGGAAAACCTGACACTTTAACAACTCAACATTGAAAAATCACAAGGGCTTTTCACAACATCTGGGAATATTGTGCTCTATGTCAGGACCTGAAACTCTGCATTCACCAAATCCATCTTTCCTGCCCTATAATAATCCATTCTGACTTTTCCAGCAACATTTTAGTAATTGCATTAGGAAAAGAACTAAAGTCAGACAACACTGACAGATGCTGCCCCAAGGAAACTTTGAAAGACACAGAAACATTGCAACAAGAGACATCCTTTTTCTGAACTTCACCCACACAAAAGGAAATGAAAAGGCAGTTTTCAAGGACATGAACTGACTGCATATCCAGGTTTGCTGACTGAGGCTCACCTTGCTTTTAAGAACATGAACTGACTACATACCCAGGTTTGCTGACTTGGGCTCACCTTGTTTTTAAGAACATGAACTGACTACATACCCAGGTTTGCTGACTTGGGCTCACCTTGTTTTTTAAGAACATGAACTGACTATATACCCAGGTTTGGTGTCTTGGGCTCACCTTGTTTTTAAGAACATGAACTGACTACATATCCAATTTTCTGCCTTGGGCTCACCTTTTTCTAAGTGGCTGTTTTCTTTAGCTTTGAAACACTGCATGAATCCCATTTCCTCCATAATGCTGTGGGCTTCTTTGGAATCTCCAGAAACCAGGCTGTCATCAAGACAAAGCCCAATCCTGCTACAGACGAGATCCTCAATAGCTATTGTGGCCTTCACCAATTCCATGAGCAAATTCAAAACGTGCTCATAAGATTCACGCAGCTTTTCCCTGGAACAAAAGCAGAGCCAACACTTTAGAAATTGCATGCACTTGATTTGAAAGAGACTCTGAACCCACTGAAAAGCTGACAGTCCAAAATGGGTGTCTTGCCATGGTTTGGCAGTTGTCAGCAATGATGATTCAGATGACTAACAAAAAAACACGTAATTTTCAAAGAGCTGGTACAGAACAACACCTTTGTCTTCTCCACAGTTAGATCATACTGCAATCCCACATATCTCAGTGTTCCACATCTGTGGAAGCAACAGCAAGGAGGATTCTATAGTAGGAGATGGATCAGTGACATCAAAATAACTAAATATAACTCAAATAACTAAAAATAACTAAAATAAATAAAGTGGTCTATCTGGACTTCAGCAGGGCCTTTGACACTGTCTCCCATAATATACTCCTGGAAAAGCTGGTAGCCCATGGCTAGGACAGGTGTACCCTCTCCTGGGTCAGAAGCTGGCCGGAGGGCCCAGAGAGTGCTGGTGAATGCAACTGTGTCCAGCTGGTCACCAGTGGTGTCCCCAGGGGTCTGTGTTGGGTCCAGTCCTGTTTAACATCTTCAGTGATGATTTAGGTGAGGGGATTGAGTCCATCCTCAGCAAATTTGCTGATGACACCAAGTTGGGAGCGAGTGTCGACCTGCTGGAAGGCAGGAGGGCTCTGCAGAGGGATCTGGAGAGACTGGAGAGATGGGCTGATTGCAATGGGATGGAGTTCAACAAGGCCAAATGCAGGTCCTGCCCTTTGGCCACCCCAACCCCTGCAGTGCTCCAGGCTGGGCACAGAGTGGCTGAAGAGCAGCCAGGCAGAGGGACCTGGGGGGACTGAGGGACAGGAAGCTCAACAGGAGCCAACAGTGTGCCCAGGTGGCCAAGAAGGCCAATGGGATCCTGGCCTGGATCCAAACTAGCATGGCCAGCAGGCCCAGGGCAGTGACCCTTCCTCTGGACTCTGCCTTGGGGAGGCCACACCTTGAGTGTGGTGTTCAGTTCTGGGCCCCTCAGTTGAGGCAAGAGCTTGAGGGGCTGGAGCGGGGCCAGAGAAGAGCAACGAGGCTGGAGAAGGGACTGGAGCACAAGTGCAGTGGGGAGAGGCTGAGGGAGCTGGGGGTGTTTAGCCTGGAGAAGAGGAGGCTCAGAGGTGACCTCAGCACTGTCTAGAACTGCCTGAAGGGAAGTTCTGGCCAGGTGGGGGTTGGTCTCTTCTCCCAGGCACTCAGCAATAGGACAAGGGGGCACGATGGGCTCAAGCTCTGCCAGGGGAAATTGAAGTTGGAGAGCAGAAAAACTTCCTTGCAGAGAGAGTGCTCAGGCATTGGAATGGGCTGCCCAGAGAGGGGGTGGATTCCCCATCCCTGGAGGTTTTTCAGCTGAGCTTGGCCGTGGCACTGAGTGCCATGATCTGGTAAAGGGACTGGAGTTGGACCAAGGGTTGGACTTGATGATCTTGGAGGTCTTTTCCAACCCAATCCATTCTACGATTCTATGAAATAACTCAGGGTATGCTGGCAGAGCTGATAACAAAAATTGTACTTAGGGAAACAGTTTTAAGCAAAACACTAAGCCCATTTCTTCAAGATGAGAAAGAGGGAATTCTTCTGGAAGCTTATTCAGCATGAACAGCTTCTCTAACCCAGACAGTCCCATGACATGTTCAAACAATCCACATTGCACTGAAAGGTTCTGTGACCAAGAGGATTTCTCCATTTCTTAGATTTTTCCAAGACTGGAGACAATGGAAATCTCAAACCACCAAAACCTTCATCAGATTGCAAGAAAAAGAGCAAGAAAAAATAACAAACAGCCCCATCATGTCAAGATAGGTTGGTAATTTTTTTTTAAAAATTGCAAATAAACCAAACATACCATCATCCTACTTGAGCCAGCTTAATTTTGTCTTGCTATTATTTCTTCATGAGAAGTGACAAAACAAGCCAACAAAAAACCCCAAGCACTGAGCAGTCTGTAAGTAAAGATGAACAAACCTTTCCTCCTTGGATTGCTCAATGTCAGACCTCAACAAGGCCACCAAATTCCCTCCCTCTTGGTTCTCCCTGTCCCGCCGCTGCAGGAGGGTCTCCAGCTCAGAGTTGGTCTCCTCTATTTCCTGCTTTAAAGACTCCACTTCCTTTTCCAGCTGTGGAAATACAGTGACAACTCAATAAAGTCAATCATTTTGCATAAATCTGCTTTATGAACTCTACCTGAAAACAAGTTTCTGGAAAAATTATTTATTTCCTCATATTTTTATTTTTATTCAATTTCAGATGATACCTTTATCCAATTAAAATGTATGTATATAAAAATTAAAATAAATACATGTGTGTATATACCCCCCAAATCCAGATTTTGCTGCCAAACAAATTAGTGCCATTTTGTTAGAAAATCTGTCTCATAAGTAAGCAAAAAAAGAAAAGTAAAAATATTTATTTGGGAGGAAACTGCAAGGGAAGAAAAGCATTCTGCTCCCGTGCCAACCTTCTCACCCAACATCAAATCATCTGTTTGGGGGGAAACTGCAAGGGAAGAAAAGCATTCTGCTCCCATGCCAACCTTCTCACCCATCATCAAATCCCACAAGAAGAGCTGCATCAATAGGGACATTCCCAAGTGTTAATCCTGGTTTTTCCCCTAAACAGAAAGGCCCCAAAGAACATCTAACATAGCACAAGAATTACACATGCAGTCCCTCTGTATACACCTTGAGACAGAAGGGATCACTTTGCTAAAACACCAACCCCAAAAGAACATTTAAAATTTAGGTTTAAGATGTTTCCACACACCTGGATAATCATTGCTGTCTTTTCCTGCAGCTGGACTGATAAGATCTCTTGCTCCTTTTGGTGAGCAGCCTGTGCCTTCTCCCTCTCCTGAATCAACATCTGCTCCTTGTCATGGAGTGATGCCTTCTTTTCAGCTTCAAACTCATCCTGCATAAATCACATACACTTGAATTTACAGAGAGGAAAAAAAAAACCTAACAAAACACAAACAGCACCACCATCCTGCAAAAAAACTCAACCCAACAACACCCCTACTTTTATTGTATTCTTTAGAAGTACACACTTTACCTCTTGGATTAACCAGCAGTGACTTACACAGTCAACACTCCCAATCAACAAAATGATGCTCAGATTATGATCAAAATCCAAACCAATGTGGTCAGCAGAACCAGGGCAGTGACTGTCCCTTTGTACTCAGCACTGGGGAGAAGCACCTTGAGGACTCCTCTGTCCAGTTCTGGGTCCCTCACTTCAAAACACACACTGAGGTGCTGGAGCAAGTCCAGAGAAGGGCAATGGAGCTGTGGAAGGGTCTGGAGGAGAAGGGGAGGCTCAGGGGAGGCCTTGTCATTCTCTACATGAAGGGAGGTCACAGCAAGGTGAGGGTTGGACTCTGCTCTCCAGGAACAGGACAAGAGGAAAGAGCCTCAAACTGCACCAGGAGAGGTTCAGGTTGGATATTGGGAGGAAATTCTTCACAGAAAGAGCTTTAAGAAAAGGTACTGGAAGCGGCTGCCCAGGGAGGTTTGGAGTGCCCAGCCCTGGAGGTGCCCAAGGCAGGACTGGCCATGGCACTCAGTGCTCTGGGCTGGGGGACAAGGTGGGCATCAGGCACAGGGTGGGATCCAGGGGCTGGCAGGGCTTTGCCAAGGTGGACATGGGGCACAGAGTGGGCTCCAGGGACTGGGAGGGCTTTGCCAAGGTGGGCATTGGGCACAGAGTGGGTTCCAGGACCTGGCAGAGTTTTGCCAAGGTAGGCATCAGGCACAGGGTGGGCTCCAGGGGCTGAGAGGGCTTTGCCAAGGTGTGCATCGGGCACAGGGTGAGTTCCAGGGGCTGGGAGGGCTTTGCCAAGCTGGGCATCAGGCACAGGGTGGGCTCCATGGGCTGGGAGGGCTTTGCCAAGGTGGGCATTGGGCACAGAGTGGGTTCCACGACCTGGCAGAGCTTTGCCAAGGTCAGCATTGGGCACAGGGTGGGCTCCATGGGCTGTCGGGGCTTTGCCAAGGTGGGCATCAGGCACAGGGTGGGCTCCATGGGCTGGGAGGGCTTTGTCAAGGTGGGCAACAGGCACAGAGTGGGCTCCAGGGGCTGGTAGAGCTTTGCCAAGGTGGGCATCGGGCACAGAGTGGGCTCCATGGGCTGGCAGGGCTTTGCCAAGGTGGGAATCGGGCACAGGATGGGCTCCAGGGGCCGGGGGGGCTTTTCCAGCCTGTGAAAGCAACTCTGCAGGAAGGGATTATGAGCCAGTGCCCACTCCTGCAGCAGCAAATAAGGGAGGTAAACCAAGGTCCTGGAATCATTTCCTAAAGAGTATTACAGAATCATTGTGGTTGGAAAAGCCCTCTCAGACCATCCTGCACATTAACCCAGCACTCCCAAGCCCAGCACTAAACCATGTCCTAAGCACCACATCCACAGCTTTTTTGAACATTTGAAGGGATGGTGATTCCACCATTGCCCTGAGCAGCCTGTTCCAATTCCTGACCACCCCTTCAGTAAAGAAATTTTCCCTGATATCCAATGGAATTCTCCCCTGGTGCAAATTGAAGCCACTTCCTTTGGTCCTCTCCTTGTTATCTGGGACAAGAGGCTTCACCTTCACCTGTCTGTACCCTCCTGTCAGGAAGTTGTAGAGAGTTAGAAGGTCCCCCCAACCCTCCTTTTCTCCAGGCTGAACACCTTCAGCTCCATCAGCCAATCCTCAGAGGATTTGTGCTCCAGACCCTTTTCTGAACATGCCTAAGAGGCTGAGCTAAGAGGCCAAAAGGAACCAGATTAGTGGCTGTGTCTGCAACACCAGAATTGGGCAGGGATAAAAAATCTCAGGCAATCTGATCCAGGAACACCAACACACTCCAAGGTGAAAGCCAAATATCAATACACTGGCAAGCCAAGAAAAGAGTTTTTTTCCTGGGGCAAGAAATAAGACTTGAGAGCAGAGCATATGTAGTCACCTCAGGTGACCTGGATCCTGTCCTTCCACTGTGCTTGGCAGTAAGGAAGGTAAAGAGTGAACAGACACAAAGAGTGGGAGGGAGGACCTTCCTCGACCTAGAACACTGAATTTGCAGACAAAGTCTCTAAACCAGCCTGTCTGTTATTTCAGATCCACTTAAAAAGTATGTAAGACCATAGAGAGCAACTCTGAATAGCAGAAATCTGCTAGGGAAGAAAGCAAGGAAACTGCCTGGCATGAAGACAAGGGCATAAATGAGCACAGGGGAGTGGGCAGGGGAAGGTCTGTAAAATAAAAACCTGTATCAGCCCACAGTGCAGCCTGACACTGCAAACACATCCAGTCAGTCCCTTCTGAGACAAAACACCAGGCATTAAAATCATGGGGGGAAAAAAAATCCACAGACAGCTGGTTCTGTTCTGTGAGGGTTTCATCAAGCAGCTGCTCTGCTGAAAACAAGCAAGGTGTTTAAAAACACAGCAAAAAAGACAGGTAGTCCCAAAAGTGATCACTCAGATAACAACTGACATCAGTCAGTGACAGTGGTTGGGTCTGGAGATGTACGAGGTGAAAACTTGGACACGACGAGGGGAAAACTTGGACACGACGAGGGGAAAACTTGGGACCCCACGAGGGGAAAACTTGGGACCCCACGAGGGGAAAACTTGGACACTACAAGGGGAAAACTGGGGACACTTCAAGGGGAAAACTGGGGACACATCAAGGGGAAAACTGGGGACACATCAAGGGGAAAACTGGGGACACATCAAGGGGAAAACTTGACACATCAATAACTCAACGTTATAAAACCACATGGGCTTTTCACAACATTTGGGAATATTGTGCTCTATGTCAGGACCTGAAACTCTGCATTCACCAAATCCACCTTTCCTGCCCTATAATAATCCATTCTGACTTTTCCAGCAACATTTTAGTAATTGCATTAGGAAAAGAACTAAAGTCAGACAACACTGACAGATGCTGCCCCAAGGAAACTTTGAAAGACACAGAAACATTGCAACAAGAGACATCCTTTTTCTGAACTTCACCCACACAAAAGGAAATGAAAAGGCAGTTTTCAAGGACATGAACTGACTGCGTATCCAGGTTTGCTGACTGAGGCTCACCTTGCTTTTAAGAACATGAACTGACTACATACCCAGGTTTGCTGACTTGGGCTCACCTTGTTTTTAAGAACATGAACTGACTACATACCCAGGTTTGCTGACTTGGGCTCACCTTGTTTTTAAGAACATGAACTGACTACATACCCAGGTTTGCTGACTTGGGCTCACCTTGTTTTTAAGAACATGAACTGACTACATACCCAGGTTTGTATGTAGAAAAAACCACCTTTTTCTAAGTGGTTGTTTTCTTTGGGCAAAGAAGCCCTGGGAAAATTTCAGCAAAAAGTGAGGTTTCTGAAATCCCAACTGCTAATTAAGGCTGCATAAGAGAGAGCAAAGCAGGGACCACTCCTGGAGCATCTGCATAACATTCAGTCTGGTCTCAGCTTCTGTGAGTGAAGGTTGGGGTTCAGCTGAGGACAAAAATATGAGGCAAAATATACCTGCAGCAGCTTTTCAGGATATACTTGTGCCTCCTGAAAGGAGGGAGGTCAAACAATGATCAGGACCACACACAGAGCCAGAGGCAGGAAACACCTTGAAGCGGCTTATCATGAAGAAAGTTTGGAAATCCAACGATGAGTGTGAGAAAACAGAGAGATTAACAACAACAAAATCTCTCACACACAAAGAGCTCACTGTCATCACACACTTGGTGAAAGCTCAGATAACACTGAGCATGTTTTGCCAAACACACAAGAGTGAAACAGGCACAGGATGACAGGGCAAGGGCACAGGCTCTGCAGACACCAAGAAAAAGCCTCCAATTAAACATGTACACAAAGAATGCTGATTAGAGCAAATATTTCCCACTGATTCTTTTGGTTTTGTTTGAAGGACAGCACTTCATATCCAATTTGGTTAAAAAACTTGGTTGTAATAATGCCAAGGTCATGGGTTCAATCCCCTGTGTGGGTCACTGACTTAAGAGTTGGACTCGATGATCCTTGTGGTTCCCTTCCAACTCAGAATAGTCTGGGATTCTGTGATTCAATTCAGGACTTTAAGACAACCCTGTAGTAACCACAACTGCTCACATTGATTTCCAATGCTGTTTTTTTTCTAGTTCTAACACTGAGAAGTTTGGAAGAGATCTAACTCAGACTTTGGAGACTGAAGAACAAAAATCTCTACCAGTGGCTCCTTTTCAGCCAAACCCTGTCCCAGAGCACACTCAGAAGAGCCTTTTCCCCAGGGCCCACCTTCAGCTGTGTGATCTGCTGCTCCAGGAGCACCTCGGACTGGCACTTGAGCAGCTCAATCTCCTCCTGGAACTGAAGCTGCTGCTTCAATTTTACCTCCTCAAACTGGGCCAGGAGAGCTGTTCTCACAGAGTCCACCTCAGAAGCGGATGCAGAGGCATAGAGCTGCAGACAAGCAAGGAATCGAAAATATTTTAGCCACAGAGTTACAATGAAGTGAAAAATAAACCCAACACAAACCCATCAAGCTCAACCACAAAAAGGGCTGCAAGGTTGACCCTGGCAACTCCAGGCCTGCCAGCCTGACCTCGGTGCCTGGCAGGGTTATGGAGCAGTTCATCCTGAGTGCAATCACACGGCACCTTCAGGGTGGACAAGGGATTAGACCCAGCCAGCATGAGTTTAGGAGGGGCAAGTCCTGTCTGACCAGCCTGATCTCCTTTTATGATCAGGTGACCCACGTGGTGGATGAGGGGAAGGCTGTGGATGTGTCTGCCTGGACTTCAGCAAGGCCATTGACACTGTCTCCCATAATATACTCCTGGAAAAGCTGGTAGCCCATGGCTAGGACAGGTGTACCCTCTGCTGGGTCAGGAGCTGGCCGGAGGGCCCAGAGAGTGCTGGTGAATGCAACTGTGTCCAGCTGGTCACCAGTGGTGTCCCCAGGGGTCTGTGTTGGGTCCAGTCCTGTTTAACATCTTCAGTGATGATTTAGATGAGGGGATTGAGTCCATCCTCAGCAAATTTGCTGATGACACCAAGTTGGGAGCGAGTGTCGACCTGCTGGAAGGCAGGAGGGCTCTGCAGAGGGATCTGGAGAGACTGGAGAGATGGGCTGATTGCAATGGGATGGAGTTCAACAAGGCCAAGTGCAGGTCCTGCCCTTTGGCCACCCCAACCCCCTGCAGCGCTCCAGGCTGGGCACAGAGTGGCTGAAGAGCAGCCAGGCAGAGGGACCTGGGGGAACTGAGGGACAGGAAGCTCAACAGGAGCCACCAGTGTGCCCAGGTGGCCAAGAAGGCCAAGGGGATCCTGGCCTGGATCCAAACTAGCGTGGCCAGCAGGCCCAGGGCAGTGACCCTTCCCCTGGACTCTGCCCTGGGGAGGCCACACCTTGAGTGTTGTGTTCAGTTCTGGGCCCCTCAGTTGAGGCAAGAGATTGAGGGGCTGGAGCAGGGCCAGAGAAGAGCAACGAGGCTGGAGAAGGGACTGGAGCACAAGTGCAGTGGGGAAAGGCTGAGGGAGCTGGGGGTGTTTAGCCTGGAGAAGAGGAGGCTCAGAGGTGACCTCAGCACTGTCTGGAACTCCCTGAAGGGAAGTTCTGGCCAGGTGGGGGTTGGTCTCTTCTCCCAGGCACTCAGCAATAGGACAAGGGGGCACGATGGGCTCAAGCTCTGCCAGGGGAAACTGAAGTTGGAGAGTAGAAAAAACTTGTTTGCAGAGAGAGTGCTCAGGCATTGGAATGGGCTGCCCAGAGAGGGGGTGGATTCCCCATCCCTGGAGGTTTTTCAGCTGAGCTTGGCCTTGGCACTGAGTGCCATGATCTGGTAAAGGGACTGGAGTTGGACCAAGGGTTGGCCTTGATGATCTTGGAGGTCTTTTCCAACCCAATCCATTCTATGATTCTATGAACCAAATTCTCAAGACTATGTTCACAATCATCAAGGTCATACAGGGCTTCTATCACCCTGCTGATGGAAAAAGAAAGGTGATAAAAATAGATTAGAAGGAATCAGGCATTAGGTATCAAGTAGTCTCATGAATACAGGAGATATCAGGTCAGACTAATAAAGTATTCCTGACTTATTCTTTCCAAGATACTTTCGTAAGAGATATTTAAAAAAAATGAGGGAAGAGGGGGAGAGAAACAAAGGGAGAGCAGATTTTGTTAAAATTGATTTCTCCTGGTCAAGTGGGAACTAACATTACACAGCTCTATTTAATGCAATTATCCTGTGAGCTCCAACAGAGAAAACTTTGAGGATTTTTTTGTTCATTTGGGTTTTTTTTCCTGTTATTCTCTCTGAGAAGAGTCACTGCAGAATGGACATAAATCCTGTTTCTGTGATGAAGGGTTTAAAGATTGAGTAACCATTAGAACCTCCCAGAACACCAATAAAACTCCCTTCCCAAGCAATCTATTCTTCCAAAAGTGATTTGAGTGTTTTTTGGAACACTATTTTCAAATTAGTTAAGTGCCAAAGCCAAAGCTGGTTGTATTTTAACTAAACACACGTTGTGGTCGTTGTAGCTGGATAAAGCTCATTTTGTTTGTGACTTTTCCTACCATATGAATGTAAAATATAACACAGGGAAGTGAAAAGTTTTGATCACTTGTAGTTGCTTTGTTTGCACCCACAGAAGTCAAACTGCATGAAAGACTGAATAAATAGAAGGTCTAATTCCATTTGGATGCTGAAAAATAATAATCACTTTTTTTTTAGCCTTCAGTATCAAAGTAAATATCATCAAGTTCATACATAAACATTTTAAAAAGGAAGAAATGGCAAAGCTTGAAGGGCAAGAAGGAAGATTTCCAAACCTCACTGAGAAATCATATTTGGAAAAGTATTACCTACTATCATTTCTCTAAGAAAAGAAGAAATCTGTGTCAGAAGAATAAATGAATGGTTTTACTTCTAGTAAAGTTTTGCTTTACTTTTTACCCTTTACAATAAAGGTTTTACATAAAAACCTTTGAAGTGAACAGGTGCTTTGCAGAAAGGGTTGATGACCTCAATTATTTCCTACTGGTTTTAAATCAAAATGGCAGCTTTAATATTTTGAAATAAATACAACAGGATTTCAAAAGCAAGTCCAGCCTCTCCTCCTCCCCCACAAAGAGAGTGTTGCAAATATGGGTTTAATTTTCTTAAAATTTAGGCCAATACACATACACAAATTACTTCAAGTCCTTTGAGATAAAACAAAGCCTCCAAGTGTTAATTCTGCCTTTTCATATCTACTGGCACTATTAAAAACAAAACCAAAAGCATCTTACTTCTAAGGTTAATAAACGGATTTTCCCTTATGATGAACACAGACTAACTTGTGTTCAGGTATTCCCACCACTCTCACCTTTTGCTCATGTTCATGCTGTGCTTTCAGTTTCCCCAATTCTTCTTCCAGCTCCCTGGAATACTCCTCCTTATGCTTCCTAATTTCTGCCTGATGAAGGTCCTGAAGCTCTTGCAGTGCTTTCCTGTGCTTCTCCTCCATCTCCAACACCTCCCCACGTAGCAGATCCAGAGCCACACGTTTTTCCTCCTCCAGCAACTGCCTCTGATTCCGAAGAGCTGTGTTCAAATCATCCTGTGTGAGCATTAATTAAAAAAGGGGAGAAAGAATCACAGAATGGGTTGGGTTGGAAAAGACCTCCAAGATCAGCAAGTCCAACCCTTGGGCCAGCTCCAGTCCCTTTACCAGATCATGGCACTCAGTGCCACGGCCAAGCTCAGTTGAAAAACCTCCAGGGATGGGGAATTCACCCCCTCTCTGGGCAGCCCATTCCAATGCCTGAGCACTCTCTCTGCAAACAAGTTTTTTCTCATCTCCAACTTCAATTTCCCCTGGCAGAGCTTGAGCCTGTGCCCCCTTGTCCTAATAAAAAGTCATTGCAAATATCTTTGCAAAACACTTGTCCTGCTTCTCCTCTTGTCTCAAAGCTTTCTAAGCAAACAGCAACAATTCTGTCTCGTGAATGATGAGCACACACACAGTTACACACTCTCTACAGCACTTAAATGGGTTTATTTCATTTATGTAGCAAAATTTGTAAATCCCCTACTTATTAGGGAGGATCTTCAGATTCCCAGAGATGTGGCTGAACCTTGAGAATTACATCTACTTTTTTCTAATCACCTCCTGAAGAATTACACAGGATCTGCCAGGCAGAAAAGCTCTGAGCCACAAAATGAACAAGCTCCAGTCTGAATGGGGCTAAAAGATTTACCTCATTTGTACCTTTTCCACACAATGAGTCAGAAAACTCATTGTCTGGGGCAGGGGGCAACAGATGGACCTCATTTTCAGCTGAAGTTTCCTATTTCAGCTCCCAATGTGGCCCCACTCAGGTGTCAGTGTGGCACAAAGAGGTTGCAGAAACACCCCCAAGAACAAGGGAAAAGGTGGAATTTCACCTTCTATGACACATTTTCTTTCTGTCTCACCTTATGAGCTTCTTGTGCTTCAAGAGCCATGGCTTTAAGCTTTTCCATATGAACAGTAGCCAGCTCAATTTTCAAATTATTTTGGGAGAGCTGAAGTTCTTCAGCGTGCTTTAATTTCAGCTTCTCAACCTCCTGGGCCAGGCGTGTTTGGTGCATTTTATCCTGTTCTTGGAGCTGCTCCCTGTGCTGCAGCTGCAGCTTGTCCAGAGCCTGACTGTGCTCATCTCTTATATTCTGAATTTCAGAAAGGTAGGATGACTCCAAG
Organism: Pithys albifrons albifrons; assembly: GCF_047495875.1. Taxonomy (NCBI): domain Eukaryota; kingdom Metazoa; phylum Chordata; class Aves; order Passeriformes; family Thamnophilidae; genus Pithys; species Pithys albifrons. The sequence goes on along the minus strand of NC_092465.1, from coordinate 39,419,030 downwards.
GAATCCAGATTGGATAAGTGTTTTGCCTCCAGCTCATCCATTTGGGACTGATGCTTTGTCTGGAGTTCAGCAACAAAACCTTCCAGCTGGATCTGCTGTTTCCTCTCCAGTGTGGATTTAAGGGTCTCCATTTCAGCTTGGTGTTTTGTTTGCAAATCAGCTGTCAGAGACAAAATTTGCTGCTTATGCTTCTCCTGTAACTGCTGACTTTGGAGTTCCAGCTCATCCACATGTTTCTTTTTCAGCTCTTGGAGAAGAATCTCTTGCTCAGTTGTGAAGTCCTGAGTTAGAGCTTTGTGTTCCTCCATAAACCTGGATCATGTCCAAGAAAGTTAAGAGACTATTGTCAAAAAGGCACTGCTTGTTTTTTTTTTAATAATTGAACTAATAAATAAAAACCAAAGAAAAATAAATAGACCTTACTTCACCTCCATAAGTTTTCCTTTACATTTCACACACAGAACTAAATTCCAAAAAAGCCACAATAATTTTTTATAGCCCAGAATTAAAGATTTCTTGTCACTTGGTTATTACTAGAGACCCCTATTAACTCACTAAAACTCAAATACTGCCATATGAGAGCATTTAGGACCTGGTACATACCTTCCTACATCTCCAATGTGTTGTCTGCAAGTAACTGCACTGTCATAACAAACACCTTTAAAAATTTCTGTTTAAGACAGACCTAAAAGCTCCTCCAGACTCAGCTCTCTGAGGTCTGTTTAAATCTTGATGCAGAAGATTTAGTCCCTGAAGTGCTGCCATTTGCTGCAATCAGTAACTACAGTATTTTTGGATACAGACACCAATAACTACAAAGCAATCAGTTATCCAGAAGTTAAGTTTCTGCTTTCAGTGTTTTCTTACTGTCATTATTTCTCCAATCTTGTTCAGTGAGTGCATGTTTGGGGAGGAAAAAAGGGAGATATTTGATGCAAATGTGGTTGGTTGAATATTTTCTGTAATACACTTTAAAAAACTGGTGTAGAAAGGGGAGGAAAAACATAAATTGCAGCCTTTACTTCTCACCAGAACTGAATACCAAAGGGGGCCACATCAACCTCAGCATTCAGTGGTTTGCACAAGCTTCATTCACCAGGAAAAGCCTGCTCAAACTCATTTGAATTTTGAGATTTTCTCTATTTATATGTCTCATTCACCAGCAAAAGCCTGCTGAAAAAACTCCTCTGAATTTTGAGAATTTTTCTACTTATGAGTCCTCTCACACTTAATCTCTTCCAAAGCTGGTGTATGATTTTCAGCTCTGTGTTATTGTACTCTGAACAGGCAGAACTTCACTACATTTTATCTTCTAGACTGCATAAAATGCATTTACATGAAGCAAAATTCTACAGCAAACCACAAGAGACAGCATTAATGTCCCTTGGGACAGCAGCAAGCTTTATACAGAATCACAGAATGGACTGGGTTGGAAAAGACCTCCGAGATCATCCAGTCCCTTTACCAGATCATGGCACTCAGTGCCACGGCCAAGCTCAGTTGAAAAACATCCAGGGATGGGGAATCCACCCCCTCTCTGGGCAGCCCATTCCAATGCCTGAGCACTCTCTCTGCAAACAAGTTTTTTCTGCTCTCCAACTTCAATTTCCCCTGGCAGAGCTTGAGCCCATCGTGCCCCCTTGTCCTATTGCTGAGTGCCTGGGAGAAGAGACCAACCCCCACCTGGCCAGAACTTCCCTTCAGGCAGTTCCAGACAGTGCTGAGGTCACCTCTGAGCCTCCTCTTCTCCAGGCTGAACACCCCCAGCTCCCTCAGCCTCTCCCCACTGCACTTGTGCTCCAGTCCCTTCTCCAGCCTCGTTGCTCTTCTCTGGCCCCACTCCAGCCCCTCAAGCTCTTGCCTCAACTGAGGGGCCCAGAACTGAACACAACACTCAAGGTGTGGCCTCCCCAAGGCAGAGTCCAGGGGAAGGGTCACTGCCCTGGGCCTGCTGGCCACGCTAGTTTGGACCCAGGCCAGGATGTCAGTCAGTGCCATCAAGTGACAAACCTCCATCACTGCCACTCCCCAAGTTTAAAATAAAGAAAAGCAACCCCAACAATGAGTGGACTGGTGGGGAACTGCTCACACACTCAGCACTTACTTGTTTTGTGCTTCCCTAAGTTTCAGTGCACATTCCTCCTGCAGACAGAGCGTGGCTTTTTCCATCTCCTGTGCCATGAGGGCTTTGGCTGCCTGCAGGTCAGCCTGATCCTGCTGAGCTTCCTGCACAGCCTGGGCCAGGCTGTCCTCCAGCTGCTGCAGGCTGTTCTGCTGCTCCTTCACCAGCTTCTCCAGCTCCAGGATTTTGGCAGCTTGGTGATCTTGCAGTTGCTTCATTTGAGCTTCACGGAATTCAAACTCTTTTTGCAGGTTCTGCCTCTCAGACTCTGCTCTGCTTCGCAGCTCTGACAACTTCTCTTCTGCTTGGACTCTCTGGGCCTCCCTTTCACAGTGCCACTTCTCCTCTTTTTCCTTGTACACAGCCTCTATTTTCTGCACTTCTTCTCTTAATTGATTCTTGTGATCCTCAGCAACTTTGTATTTTTCCTGCAAAAACAGTTATTAAAAAAAAAGACAATAATCCACCAAAACCAAACTAAAGTGCATGAATTGAACATTCTCAGGCATTTAAGGTCCTGGAGAGATTCAGTTCTTGTAGAGAAGTAATCCTTCCTAATAAAAGCAAGGCTGAAATGTCAATTTCTAAATTGGCATACAAGAAATTTAAGGCATTAAATGCAAGTAAATTCAATGCAGTAAATTCAATGCAGTAAATTCAATGCAGTAAATTCAATGCAAGAAATGCAAGTAAATTCAATGTGATAAATTCAATGCATTATTAAGGATTCATTGGGGTAAGGAAGATGAGAAAAAACTAAGGAACAATTCTAGAATTATTATGGTACTCTATGTGGTTTTCACTTGAAGTCATTTATCTTCTTTTTAGGAGTTCAACTAACAGAGCTGTGGGCACCTTAGAGATCTACACTGGGGGTGACTAAAACTCTCTTTTAAACTTCTCTTCCTGCATTCCAGTGGTATTTTATATGTAGTGACAAAGGCAGTTCTTGGACACAGCATAAAAGCCACACAAAAAACATGTGGCATAAAAACAGAAGCTGAAGCAGCAAATGACTGTAGAAGGCAAAAAAACCCTCTTTCTCTGGCTTCCTCCAGCAGGTTCTTAGGCTGGAAAAGGATGCACATATCCATCTCTTTTTAAAAAGGGAGGAAAGGAAGACTTGAGAAATAAGAGCTTCACCCATCTCCTTCTCATTAGCATCCAAATACTGAAACAAATAAAACAATTAATTAACATCCAATGTAAGTTAATCCTCAGATGGGACAGCTGAGATGGGACAGCGGCTGGTCACCAGTGGTGTCCCCAGTGGCCTGTGTTGGGTCCAGTCCTATTTAACATCTTCAGTGATGACTTAGATGAGGGGATTGAGTCCACCATCAGCAAATTTGCTGATGACACCAAGTTGGGAGCGAGTGTCGAGCTGCTGGAAGGCAGGAGGGCTCTGCAGAGGGATCTGGAGAGACTGGAGAGATGGGCTGATTGCAATGGGATGGAGTTCAACAAGGCCAAGTGCAGGTCCTGCCCTTTGGCCACCCCAACCCCCTGCAGCGCTCCAGGCTGGGCACAGAGTGGCTGGAGAGCAGCCAGGCAGAGGGACCTGGGGGGACTGAGGGACAGGAAGCTCAACAGGAGCCACCAGTGTGCCCAGGTGGCCAAGAAGGCCAATGGGATCCTGGCCTGGATCCAAACTAGCGTGGCCAGCAGACCCAGGGCAGTGACCCTTCACCTGGACTCTGCCTTGGGGAGGGCACACCTTGAGTGTTGTGTTCAGTTCTGGGCCCCTCAGTTGAGGCAAGAGATTGAGGGGCTGGAGCGGGGCCAGAGAAGAGCAACGAGGCTGGAGAAGGGACTGGAGCACAAGTGCTGTGGGGAGAGGCTGAGGGAACTGGGGGTGTTTAGCCTGGAGAAGAGGAGGCTCAGAGGTGACCTCAGCACTGTCTAGAACTCACTGAAGGGAAGTTCTGGGCAGGTGGGGGTTGGTCTCTTCTCCCAGGCACTCAGCAATAGGACAAGGGGGCACGATGGGCTCAAGCTCTGCCAGGGGAAATTGAAGTTGGAAAGCAGAAAAAACTTCTTTGCAGTGAGAGTGCTCAGGCATTGGAATGGGCTGCCCAGAGAGGGGGTGGATCCCCCATCCCTGGAGGTTTTTCAGCTGAGCTTGGCCTTGGCACTTAGTGCCATGATCTGGTAAAGGGACTGGAGTTGGACCAAGGGTTGGACTTAATGATCTTGGAGGTCTTTTCCAACCCCATCAGTTCTGTGATTCTATGATTCTGATTTAACAGATAAGAGGGACAGTACCAGGTAAGATTGTCTCTACTGTAACACTTTGAATGAGAAGGTACAAGAGCTACACCAAAACAGACTTGTATTGTAATACTTGTGTGTATCCAGGCAAGTCCATTTAAATCTGAAGCTCCTGTTCCTAAATCAGGGACATTTAAAGGCCAGTGCTGCCTCTGCCTCCCTGGGCCTTCCCAGCAGATCTGAACTTGTCCAACTCTGCACAGAACAGTTCTGTAAAACAAACAAACCTTTTCCATTTCTTCCCTCAGGTGCTTCTCATTCTGCTCAGAAAACTCTTTTTGCTTCAGAATCTCTTCCTTTAAGTGCCTTATTTCCTCTGAAAGCTCTGCCATGTGCTGCTTCTCACATCTGAGGAGAGAGAGCCTGGCTTTGTGCTCTTCCTCCAGCACAGACACTCTCTCAGCCACCTCCACCTCGACCTGCTGTGCTGCATCATGAGCACTCTGGAGACGCAGCCTGGTGAGTTCTGCAAAGGGAAAAAAGGGAAAGAAAATTCAAACCAAATTAAAACTTCGTTGTAATAATGCCAAGGTCATGGGTTCAATCCCCTCTGTGGGCCCGTGACTCAAGAGTTGGACTCAATGATCCTTGTGGGTCCCTTCCAGCTCAGAATAGTCTGGGATTCTGTATAATACAACGACATTCTGGAATTTATTTTATTTTAACCAGTCCCATTCATGCACAGAAATAAGCTGAGTGTTGTCAACTGTGCAGCTTCTCAGCAGCCATGCCAACCACAGGACAAGAGCCCCTCACCAGGATGATTTTGTGCTCTGCTCCATTTCATCCCCACCTTTGGGATTTACCAGTGGCAACACACACAGAACAATCACCAAACCTGTGGCAGGACCTCCCTCCTTATCTGCAACAGCCACAGGAGCTGATTGTATTTTGGGCAACATAATGGCAGACTAATGGAAGTTTCATCTACTCTTTTGCACATATTATTTACGTAAGGCATTTCCCCAAAAATCAGATGGGACAGATCTGTAATATTCTGATTTAAGCAGTATCAATATACTGTCTAGTAATAAAACTAAATAATTAAAGATAAGAAATATAACTGCAAGTTAAAAACAGCTGCACTGATCCTTTTAACCAACATACATTTATAGTTATGACAATGAATGTTAATTAGCTAACCTAAGTTATGGATTTTAAGCCCAAACATTTGTGTGACAGTGCCCTTCTAAGAATCAAAAATGGAAATCTGATCCTTTTAGCAACTGGTCCACAGTTGTAAGAGTTTTTACTTCAGAACAAACAACTTCAGGTCACCACATCTTTGGAAGTGCAAGTCAACATGCCCACAAGTGATCAAGGACAGGTAATTGTTCCCTATACTTTAGAATAAACTAATAACAAATAGAAAATTCCTCCAGACATGGCTGTTTAAAGAAAAATCTCAGCCACACAAGCAGCTTCCCATTTTCCTTCCCACTCCATCAGCCCATCCTACCTTTAAAATGTTCTTCTGAAAGCTGAGCACGGAGATGCTCAAGTTCTAAACAATGTTTTCTCTTCATTGCCTCAATTTCTGTCACACATTTGTCTGACAGATCCATCTTCATTTTCATCAGCTCCTCTTTATATTGAAGTGCAAGGGAGGATTTCAAGGAATCCAATTCAAGCCTATGTTGTTCTTTAAGTTGTAGCTGCAAACAGGCAAGTTCTTCCTACACAAGGAAAGGGTTAGGAAGAGATCTTGAGCTTTCAAGAAACTGTGATGAGAATCTTTTAATGAGAGAAAGGAAAATGCCTTTATGGAACTCTTAGTCAACTTGAAACAAGTTGAGCAAAGATGTTGAGATCTTAAATTACAAGAAGGTGCATGAAAATAGCTGCATAAATGAAAGAGGGACCAAATTAGCACTACCAGAACTACAGAGAAGAGAAATAATTCTGCACTTGTGTAGAAGAGTTTTGGTAAGTTTCTTACTTTTCACTGGATAAGCCAAAAAGGAAGAAAAATTACAGAACACTATCCCATTTGTTCTGCTAGACTGAGAGCTATTTTAAGTCAATAAAAAAACTTGTCATAAATAATTAAGCCTTACTTAACGTCTGAAATTAATTAACTCTTTGTAAGAGCTACCAATCAGACATCAATTTTCATACAGGTCATATAGAAAAAAACAGAACTTTTAATATATTAAAATCCCACCTGATGTTCTTCTCGCAGTTGGTTCAGCTGATCAAGTCCGACCCTTCTCTCTTTCTCAGCAGCCTCTTCAGAAACTGTGATAGAAGAACTGAGAAAAGGATTTTAGAGTTTCAGATTGTAACATGTTGTGAATTGAGTTGAATGAACTTGATGACTGACAGTGTAGAACTGAAACCAGGCAAAGAGCAACTTTGACAACTGCTCAGGACTGGGACCTCCATCACCATGTCCATCAATAGGTTTCTAACTACAGATCACCAATCCTCAATCCCCCCATGTTTAGATGGTAATATCACCTTTTGTATTAAAATAAAATAAATTGGGAGCATGCTGTCACAGGAAAAAGAATAGATCACCTCATTTCCAGCTCTGACAGTGAACAGTCCTTCAGTTCTTGCAGTCTCTGATGCAACAAAGTCAACTCTTCTCTGTAGTTTTCTTCAGCAACTCTTAACTTCTCTTCAAAATAAAGCCTCAGTTGTTCCAGTTGAGCTTCATGCTCACTGTTCCTTTGCTGTCTCTGCTGCTCAAACTCTTGCTTTAAACACTCTATTTCTTCTACCTGTGATGCACGAGCTAGGAGCTGCTCTTTTAGCTCTGCAAGGGAGGCAAAACCAACACAAGCACTGAGGACACAGATCTTTAGGCTGAGGAATTCTGTGAGGATCAGATCTAGTTTCTGAGTGTTATGGCTTAGAAATGGTATTCTCCAATTTATCACTCCCACTAAACAGACCATAAGCTGCTCCCCTCCCTCTGCAGTGGGAGGCACAGAAGGTGGGGGTTGGTCTCTTCTCCCAGGCACTCAGCAATAGGACAAGGGGGCACGATGGGCTCAAGCTCTGCCAGGGGAAATTGGAGAGCAGAAAAAACTTGTTTGCAGAGAGAGTGCTCAGGCATTGGAATGGGCTGCCCAGAGAGGGGGTGGATTCCCCATCCCTGGAGGTTTTTCAGCTGAGCTTGGCTGTGGCACTGAGTGCCATGATCTGGTAAAGGGACTGGAGTTGGCCCAAGGGTTGGACTTGATGATCTCGGAGGTATTTTCCAACCCAAACCATTCTATGATTCTAAGCAGAAAAACAAAAATCACATGAAAAGAAACAAATAAGATAAATTCTGGATTACTTTGTCAATGGTTTGGCTGCCCATTGTGGGCTCAAACAGAGACTGAACTCACGGAATTACAAAGAACCATCCAACCAAACAGGAATGCAGTGGAAAGCAGCTACCAAAGGCTGGATCACAAGCTGTCCCCCCTTCCAGGGAGTGAGGACAGTGGCCAGCACTGCAGCCTGTTCATTTGCCCTCTGAGAGCCTTCTTCTGTATTAAAGCAGCAGAAACACAACAGGAGGTTAAAAGGTGGGGGCGGGGGGGAGAACAAAAACCCTGAGAGAGAGATAAGCTTTCCATATTACTCAAAATAACTGAAGTTGACTGAATCTCCACAGAATAAACTGAAGATGGAACTGCATTTCAGGAAGAAAGAACTTGGTGAAGTTCTATGAAAAGAAAGAACTTGCTTGGAGAAAAGCAGCTGCTTATGTGACACAAGAAGAGAAACTTGAGAAGCATTGATGGAAACACAATATGCCATCCAGAAACAATACAGCTGATTGGCATAGGGTTGTTTTTTTGTAGCAAACCATAAAATACACATTTGGCATGAAAAAATTGGGTCAGTGAACATTCAAATAGAAAGAAAAAGAGAAGAAAAAAGTGTTCAGGGCCAGGTTGCACCTGATCAACCTGGTCTAGTGGAATGTGTTGGGGGGTTGGAATGAGATGATCATGGAATCATAGAATGGGTTGGGTTGGAAAAGACCTCCGAGATCATCAAGTCCAACCCTTGGGCCAACTCCAGTCCCTTTACCAGATCATGGCACTCAGTGCCACGGCCAAGCTCAGTTGAAAAACCTCCAGGGATGGGGAATGCACCCCCTCTCTGGGCAGCCCATTCCAATGCCTGAGTACTCTCTCTGCAAAGAATTTCTTTCTGATCTCCAACTTCAATTTCCCCTGGCAGAGCTTGAGCCCATCGTGCCCCCTTGTCCTATTGCTGAGTGCCTGGGAGAAGAGACCAACCCCCACTTGCCCAGAACTTCCCTTCAGGCAGTTCTAGACAGTGCTGAGGTCACCTCTGAGCTTCCTCCAGGCTAAAAGTCCCTTCTTCAAAAAGGATCTTCAAGTCCCTTCCAACAAAACCCACTCCATGATTCCATCATTCTGTGAAGCCAGTCCATGGCTCAGGCTGCTTCCAGAGGGAGCAGCTGCCATGAACAGGGACCAGTGGAATCAAGTGAAAACAAGGGACTAGTAACACCATCAGTGGGATAGGTCAGGGAGGTCCAATCTGCCATGGGTGGGTTTTACTTAACCAGTGGCCTCAACAGTTTTCAACTGTCATTGTTAGAATGATCAGAGCAGCAATCCAGGATCCATCACCAGAGTCCCCCATCCATCCAAATGCTTTGTCAAGTGATTACTCAAGTGACGAACAGCAGAGTAAAAGAAAACACCTTTAAGATCTCACACACCAAGAGGGATCCTCACCTGGGCCACAGGCCTGCATTCTGGGCTCACCATCTTCAAGGAAGATGAAGAAAGAGAAAGCATCCAAAGAATGGGAATGTGAGTGATTAGAAACATGGAAAGATATTTGAAAGGTTAAAGATTAGGGCTACAGAGAGGAAATATTCCAGAAAATACTATAAAGTGCTATAATTCTGTAATATCAAAACAAAGTTATAAAATAGTCATGGTAAAGTTTGGCTACATAGAATTTTTTTTATTTAATGTATGACCTAAACAAACAAATATCCTCACAAAACTCTAATATACTTCAAAGAGTATTTACAGTCATATTTTTCAAAAAATCTGAAATGGTATTTGAAGCATATCACACATGCCTTGTTTTAACTACCCCAGAAGTCAAGAATCTCCCAGAACAGTCTCAACACCAGATGAACACAGGCAGAGTCAAGGTTAACTCATAGTCTTTAGGGGTTTTATTTATCCAGAAGTTCTTCTGTCATGTATTACCCATCTGCCTGTGCACACACATCTGAGACATGTTCAACTTAACTCCAGCCAAAAATGTGTGTCATCTCCAATCACTACACTGCAAAACTTTTATTTAATACACCTGGATCTTGAAACAGAAAGAGGAGCATGTCATTGCACTGACTGCAAAGCTGTTTTATTTAATACACCTGGATCTTGAAACAGAAATAGAGCATGTCATTGCACTGACCAGCAGCTTTTAACTACATTATACTTAACTTGACATTGCATGAAAAATGTTTGGTTTTCACTGAAGATTTTTATAGTTTGCAGGGAGGGAGTGGGGAGGAAAAGGAAAACCACAGCAGCTTTTCCCCTCAGTCATACCATGCTTTTTGGCACTGCAGAACCTGTCATGTGTCACCACTCACTGGGGTACAACCCACTGCCACTGTGGCCCGCCTGTGTGTTTCTGGGACACACTCACAAGTATTTTGTGTCAATAATATGTGATTCTGTATGAAGAAGAGGCAAAAAACCCAAACATTTTTAACATACCACTGAGCTCCTGTCGGTTTGCTCGGGTGTTCTCAAGCTGAGCCCAAAGCTGCCGGATTTCTTCTTGGGACTGAGCCTTGAGTTGTTCATGCTTGACCTGAAGTTGATCCAGCTACAGAAAATATGTTAAAAAAACCCAACAACAATAACAACAACAACAACAAACCAACCAAAACAAACAAAAAAAACAAACAAAACCCCAAACAAAAACAACAGAAAAACAAACCACAGCTTTTTAAATCATTTTTTTCTTACTGCTTTTTTTATATTCAACACAGTTCCATCAGAAATAGGTGGGAACACTTAGTGCCAAGCAGACTCTCAGCTCCTGACAGAACCACACTCTGAGTAACACTTCTCTGTTACACCCACCCCTCTGAGAGGGAGGAATGTGTTCCCCAGGACATATTTATCTTCACTGGCAAAAAAATAAAGCAGGAGCTACATAACAACCCAATGTGAGAACCAGAAAATGAAGCACAGAAATACAGAGGAAGAGGTGGCACCAAAGGACCCAAAGGCAATTGCACTTCAAAGGTTTGGAACTCCTACGGAAACTCCCAGAGGATTTACCTGCTTCAGGAGATGCATTTTGGTTTTTCAATAACATCCCTAAATACCAACAGGTCACTCAAATTATATATATACAGTCTAGTTTTTTGTTATCCAGAGAGTAACCAACCACTCTAAACAACTAAAGAAATGCAATTTACCTCCTTCTGAAGATTCTGTTCCTTTTCTTGGGTTTTCATCTTCATCTCTTCCAGGACACAGTAATGCTCAGCCTGCAGCTGTTCTTGTAACTTTGCAATGGCCAACTGGTGTTGCCTCTCCAATTCTACACATTTTACTAAAATTAAAAATTACTTCTGTTACCCCATCATCCTGGTTAGTGAATAACCTGCACAACTTTTGTGCAACAAAAATAGAAATATCTGCCTCATGTAGCTTACAGGGAGCCACAGAAATCCTTGAACAGCAAAGTGTTTGAAGGTCACACTTTCCATGCAGTTCTTTCCAGCTTCCCTGCATCCCACACTTTAGGAACTGTTGTTCCATTGAGCTTTAAACTGTTCACAATCCAAACATGATTTTTTGTTAAAAGCAGCTTCTATTAACATTAAACAGGATTTCCATTAATCCAGAAACTGTCAAAACTGCTTTTCAGCTGGAAGCAAAACAGCACCTCCCTTTTGTTTAAAAGAAAAGTTAGTCCACCACATATTCTGTGGAATTAAAAATGCAACACTTCTTCATTTATAACCTGTTTTCTAGACAGTCATGCCATCAGGTTTTAGTACATGGATCTCCCCTGCATTTGCTTTTGTACATGTTGTGAAACACTCAACTCTGTCACTGTTAATGAACTGTTAATAAATTCACACAACTGCTCCCCAGAGCACAGCACTTACTTTTAGACTGTTCATTCTCGACAGAAAGAAGCCCCAGCTCTGCTTTGACTTTTTCTAAATCCATTTCCAGAGATTTCTGCAGTTGCATCAAGTCAGTCTGATGCTTTTCACACAGCTCATCACACATGTTTTTCAAACGCGTGTCAGACTCTAATTCCCAGTCTCTTTTGAGGATCTAAGAGAGTAAAACATTGATTACTAAAGCAAATAGAGTTAGAAAATTTTTACTTTTTTTTCCTCTCCATTTATTTTTCTTTACAATAAATCTGTGGCAGACATGGGACTTGTACCAGCTCTTGTTTTTTGCAAGGAGCTTTACTGTTGTATGAAGAACAGAATTTGTACCTCTAATGCCTGGATATGTCTCTCTTCCATTTCCAATTCTATTTTCTTTCTCTGGTCAACTGCGAAATAAAACACTAATTAATAAATTTACACAAAATATTATGATCAAATGGTAAGCAGAAATATGGAGGAGATTACAATTTTCAACATCAAACTCAGGATTGAAACAGGCAGGCAAACAGCAGGGTAAGCTGCTGAGTTGTACCCAAACCTGCTGCTACTTTATATCACAGTAATTCACTTTCATTTTAGAAAACAAGCATCAAGCAGTTACAGCTGCAAAGACAACTCAGAAGGCAAAGGGCAGTTTAATTAGCAGAGCCTGCTTAGCTCTACAGAGAGCATGATACTAGGGGAAAAAAATAATCTAAAAAAAAATCCTAAAGCTGGAAATTCAGTGGTGCCATTTAACATTTCTGGTCACAGAGTCATCTGCAGAGACACAGCAGGAGCAGGCAGGAAACAACCAATTTCTTCTATGGATGGAAACAGACTGCAAGATAGATGCCATTATCGGCTCTGTTATCACTGACACCAATGGCTTCTTCCTTCCTTCCCAGATTCATTCCAGCTTCTTGTCTGGCCCCTTTTCTGGTTTGCAGGGACCCTGGAAGGGCCTGTCAGCCACCATCCCACAGCACCGAAGTGCTGCTGCCTTGGCTTATTCATAATACTCAATAATTTATAACCAGCAATTTTATTTCAAGTCTTTCCATGGGAAATGAGAATTTAGAGGCTAAGCTGGTGCCAGCTAATGGTCCAGGAGAGGAAGAAACACCATCTAAGCTACAAGACAACAACACAGCACTCATTCAAGAAAGGGTCATGTCTAACTTTTCATAGAATCATAGAATGGATTGGGTTGGAAAAGACCTCCGAGATCATCAAGTCCAACCCTTGGGCCAACTCCAGTCCCTTTACCAGATCATGGCACTCAGTGCCACGGCCAAGCTCAGTTGAAAAACATCCAGGCATGGGGAATCCACCCCCTCTCTGGGCAGCCCATTCCAATGCCTGAGCACTCTCTCTGCAAACAAGTTTTTTCTGCTCTCCAACTTCAATTTCCCCTGGCAGAGCTTGAGCCCATCGTGCCCCCTTGTCCTATTGCTGAGTGCCTGGGAGAAGAGAAATGAGGGGTAAGAATTCTACTGTTTGCACTGATTTTAAGTTCTTTATGAGAGCTTGATCTAAGGCCTCCTGGAAGCAACTAGTTCAATTTAACTGACAGATACAACAGCAAAACACCCAGACAGATGGAGAAGAACTGGAGTTGAGTCTGCACAGCTTTATTTTCACATCTAAAACATGGACCCTTGCACATGGCAGTCTAACCCTGGCTGTAGAGGCAACACCAGCTGTCACCCAAAGGCCAGATCTGCACCATGACAGGACCCTGTGCAGGAAGAGAACACTTTTAATACCTAATTCTTGCTGATGCTTCGACCTCAGGTCTTCTTTTTCCCTCAGACACAGCTCCCTGATGTTCTCCCGCTCCATCTGGTGGCGGCTCTGCAGAATGGCCACCTCCTGAGCGCGTTTGTCGTTGAGCATCTCCCGCAGCTCCACCAGGGCCGTCTCCTTCTCCTTTCTCAGGTTGGACAATGCCAGCTCCAGCTGGGAGGTGTGCATGTTGTTCAGGGTCAGACGCAACGCTTCCAGCTCAAGGCTATGCAGTGTCTGGATGGAGAACAGAAGGGGTTCTTTCTCCCATGCCCACTGTTTTCATGACCAGTTTCAACTGTTTAATACGCCTGAGTTTTGCCTTTCTTTACTTGGGGAGTGAGTTTTTTTGTGGCAGGGACCTGATGCCTAAGGATTTTAGTGTGTTTTTGTAGACTTTTAGAATCATAGAAGCTACATAGGTATTTCCAGGTTGCTCACATCCTGAAGTCAGTTCCTAAAGCTCTTTCTCACCAATTGTGAGCTTTCTCCTGCCCTGCCAAGGCCGTGGTGTTTGTGAGGAGCCACCTGTAGACAGCAAGAAGATAAAACACAAGAAGAAGGCCTGGAGGTGCTGGAAGATCTCCAAGGGGCAGTTCTGAGGACCCCCATGGGTGGGGCTTAGAGGGAAATGAAGATCATGGCTGGTTAGCAATATCTACCAAGAACTAATAGTTTTGCAGCAGAATGTACCATAGGAAATGACTGTACATCAGTTTAAATATCAGCCAAGGTGAGGAAAGAATAGAGGCAGGAGCTGAAGCAGCTGAGCAAACACCACCAGGCTGATGTATGACCAGGAGAACTGTCTTAAAAAAGCTCATAATACTGATGCCTAAGGATTCTAAGGATTTTGGTGTGGTTTTGTAGATTTTTAGAATCATTTAATTTCACAGAATCCCAGACTATTCTGAGTTGGGAGGGACCCACAAGGATCATCGAGTCCAACTCTTAAGTCAATGGTCCACACGGGATTGAACCCATGACCTTGGCATTATTACAGCCAAGTTTTAACCAACTGAGGTTGCTCACATCTAAAGTCAGTTCCTAAAGCTCTTTCTCACCAATTGTGAGCTTTCTCCTGCCCTGCCAAGGCCGTGGTGTTTGTGAGGAGTCACCTGTAGATAACAAGAAGATAAAACACAAGAAGGCCTGGAGGTGCTGGAAGATCTCCAAGGGGCAGTTCTGGGGACCCCCATGGGTGGAACAGAGGGAAATGAAGATCATGGTTGGTTATTGATATCTCACATGTAGAGAGGTTATAAAATTGTAACATTCCTGGTCATGGGGTGCAGACCTTCTGGTGTGCACCTTGGAAGCTTCTAATAAAGGTAACCTGTATATATTTCTCCATTAAAACTCTTTTTGAGTGTCTGTTTTCACAGGAATAGGCAACAGACCCTTGAAAGAACACTTAAAACAAGCTGACTTTTGTCACACAGAAGCTCAACCCAAACCTTCATTGCCTCTTAAAAAAAATCCTTGTATTTGCTATTGGTTAAAATTTGTTAAAAAAGTAAAAATTCTGAAGTGGTATTGGAAAAGTAGAAATAAAATTCAGCACACTTCATTAAAAAAAGTAGGGAATAGCCAACAGAAATGGCAGCTAAAGCAGACTAACCAAACTTCTCAATTCTTAAACTAACCAGTATCCCAAGGGCTTGTAATTAGACCTAACACTAGACATACTGTTCCCATTTCCACTTTGCATTGAGTGGAAATGGCCAAAAACCTAGTAAATATTTTGAGGAAAAAGTCAAGTTTTCATACTTCAGTTTAGAAGGAAAGCATTCCTGATCACACCAGTGGGATAATTAAAAGTGGGAGAGGTTTAGTACTTTTTATACATCTGCTTGTTAATGAGACATAAAAAATTACAACAGGTTTTTTCTTCCTTAGACTCAGCAATTTAATAATCACTTTGTTTCTTTGGTTCACCTGGGCCTGGAGCTGAGCTTGCTCCTGCTCTGCTTTGTGTGTGGCTTCCATTTGCTGCTGTAGTTCCTCCAAGAGGTGCCTCTGCTCCTCCCTGAGCTCAGCACGGAGTTTCTCCATCTCCTCCTGGTGTTTCGCAGCCAGTTCAGAGATTTCCCGATCGTGCTCTCGCTCGTGGACCTGCAGGGAACAGGCAGGTGAAAAGCCTTCTTTAAAATATGGTTGTTTAGCCCTAATTATTGAACCAGAACTCTCCTGTCCTCCAGACCCCAAATCAAAGACACCATGGAAAAAAAATTAATAGATTTTTGCATCTCAAAAATCTTTACACTGCTTAAATGACAACACAAAATGAGTTTATTTTTCCAAAATGAGTTTGTTTTTCCAATATGAGTTTGTTTTTCCACTTACCTTTTTTATTATAGCAATCTCCTCCTTTCTTTTTTCTTCCAACTTCTCCTGGTTCTCCACTTTATCTTTCATCTCAGCATTTAACTCTTCCATCTGAAAACAGGCACACAAACATTTGCAAAATTGCTACTTTAAGCACTCGGAAATCCCACGACTCCTGCAGTTCCCAGGGTTTCCTACCTCTCTCTTGTGTGTCAGACTCACTTCAGTTAATTCAGCAAGGTGCTGAGTGGCCATTTTATCCAGTTCCTCTCTCTGATGTTTCTCCATTGTGGCCTGAGCCTCCTGTGCAGCCTGGAGGGACTCCTGCAAACGAGCCTCGAGCTCCAAACGAGCCCTTTGCAAGCAGGCAATTTCCTCAGTCAGCTGGCTCTTTTCCTCACTGTATTCCAAGCTCTTTTCCTTTATTTCAGCTGTGAGTTTATGGATTTCTTGGTTGCTGAGGTTTAACCTGTCCTCATAGTCCAGTCTCTCACACTCCTGTGTTTCTCTGAGGTTTTTTATTTCAGCATTAAGCTCCTTTATGTTTTTCTCCAGGTCCTCAATGATGCCAGCATTCTCTGCCAGTGCTTTTTCTGCTTTTACCAGATCCTCCTCCACCTCAGACAATCTTTCTCCTAAGGCTGCTTTTTCCTCCAATAAAAGTGCTAAATTTTGTTCTTTATTACTGATTTCAGCTTTGAGCAACTCCTGTTCTTTCAGCAGCATCTCCTCAGCCACAGTTTTCTGACCAAGCAGCTCTGCTATTCTCTGGTTTTTCACCTTCTGAGCATCAAGCTGGCTTTGCACCTGATCCCTCTGGCTTTGCAAAGCAGCCAACTGGCGGCCAAAGAGAGACTGCACTTCGCTGGTCACAGAGTCAGATGCTGTTTTCTGCTCCTGAACGTCTCTCACCAGCTGCTCCTGAGCTCTCAGCTGCACCATCAACCTTTCTCTTTCCTCCTGGAGGTCTCTCACCATTTCTTGCCAAACTGAAGGGTTTGACTCTTGTGTCAGAGCCTCCACAGCACATTGAGGCTGGCCTCCAGCCTCACCCTGCTGCTTCACTAGGAACATGAGTTTATTTTCAAGTTCTTCCTCCTTCTCCATTCTCTGAAGAAGCCTTTGCTCACAACAGATCCGTGCTGCGCGTTCTTCCTCCAGTTTTGCCTGCACATGGGAGAGCTCAGACACTGCCTTTTCCCATTTTTGAAAAGCTTCTTGGTAAGGTATCTTCAAGGCTGACTCCTGATGGAGCTGCTCACTTAGCTTTGCACATCTCTCTGCTGAACACATTGTCTCACCACCCCTCAGGTCCCCACGGTCTCTCAGTTTGTTTTCCTGCAGGTAGTTCTCTGACACAAACGTAACAAACCCCTCTGCTCCCACCTCTTCAAAAGCCTCTTGAGCCAAACCACTGGGACATGTTCCCTCATCAAGGCTGGAGTTTAATGGAGGAGAAATAAAACCTCTGTTGGGTTCTAGCAGCTCACTGTTGTCCAACCCACAAGTGCTGCATCTTCCCTCCTCGATGGCACGAGCTTCCCAAGTGCTGGACACGTTGGACTCCTCTGGTGTTCCCATGGAGATGAGGTACTTGGCCAAAATGCCTTCATCCCCATTGAAAAGCCCCAGTTCTGACAAGTGTCCTTCAGACAGGTTGTATCCTTTGCTGCTTTCATTACTTTCTGTGATCTCTGAATCCTTAATTTCTTCTAAGTGATCCCTTGAGGAGTCAGGCTGGAACTCCAGTTCTTCTCCACCTTCTGACTGCTGTGGTTTGTGCCACATCTCCTCAAGCCCTGCCACCTGCAGCTGTGACACCCCTGAGGAAATCTGCTTTTCCCTCAGTTTCATTAGCTTTTTATTGAAGGCAATCTCTCCATCACACTTTTGCCTTACATTTATACCTTTCTCAGCCTCAGAAAGTCGCTTTTCATTTAATTCCCAGATCAAAGAATTCAGTTTCTGAATCTCTTCATTCAAGGACTCTTTTTCTTGTTTATATCTTTGGGCTTCTTTTGCCTGCCCCTCTGCATCAGAAAGTTGGCACTTAAGGCTACCAATTAAATCCTTGTATTTAGTCTCCATTTCAGATTTTTCTCTCTGAAAGTCTTCCTGTTGATTCTCAAGTCTCTTCCTCAAATTTTCTTTATTCATTTCAGACTCCTGAAGACGAACATTTAAGTCAATTATTATGCCATTCAAATTCTGAATGTGTTCTTCAGAATTCGAAGCAAAAAGTTCTTTTTTCAACTGTTCAAGTTCATTCTTGTATTTTAAAATAATTTCTTCTTCACAGACCAGTCTGGCTTCTGCAATCTCTCTCCGGTAGAACTTCTCCAGCTCATTCCTCAAGTTTCCCACCTGTCTGCAAAGATCCTTCTCATGGAAGGTTTTCAGTTCTTCAATATGTTGCTGTTCTTTCACTTTGGATAAAACTATTTCCTTTTTTAACTCTGCTATTTCTGAGTCCCTCAGACAAAGTGTTTGTTGCATCACAGATAAGCCAAACCTTTCTGATGTCAGCAGATCCTGAAGCCTTTGAATATGTTGTTCCTTTTCATTTATGCTTTTCTGCAGCTCTTGCACTGTACCTTTCATATCCTCTTCCATTTGGGCAAGCAGATTTTCTTTATCCTTGGTACTCTTAAAAATAAAACATTACATATGAAATATGCCACTGAAATACAACATGGTTTTAATTTCCTTAAGCCTCATGTTTTTAATTTACCCTTATGAATAATAATGAAGTGCAAGGTGTATCTGTGGGGCGATGACCCCTGATAAGGCCTGATGGGTTGAGGAAGACCCCTCAGCCCCTGGAGGGGTGTTAGAACAAAAAGCTTTCAAACTGATGAGATTAACAAAGGATAGAGTGATAAGAAATAGACCAGCCCCCCTTTGTGATATATTCTATGACTGCTCAAAGGAGCCACTTCCCCTTGGGCATCTGTATCACCCCACCAAAAGATTGACTTTTAGTCACACAAACCACATGAAAGGGAAAAAAAAGGTATAAAAAGTGTGTGGAGTTTAAACTCCAGCAGAGAGGGGAAAATGCCAGTGTGTCTGTGAAGGTAATTGCTGCAGCTTGTCCTGTCTCCTCCTCCTGCTGGAACAATGCAGGGGTGAGGAGACCATGTGCTTTCTATTTTTTCTAACTTTACTTTCTTAACTTTACTTTCTTCCTTTATACATTTTATCTTAGATCTTATGCCAACAACTACTTGGATACTTGCTTTATAAGCCTTTCCTTTCCTGACTCTGTTTTGCTGCCTTAATACCAAGAACAGTAACTTGCTGCACACTTTGCTACTTTATATTGGTTATTGTTTTTTGCTGTTCTTACTTTATAAGCCCAGCTCTGGTTTGCAACTCCAGTAACTTGCTTTGCTTTCAAGATGCAGTTTCCTTTCCAACATGTGTGTTGGTAAGAAGCAGTTCTGTTCTTTCCTTTTGCTTTGTGTTACAGAGAGAGTGGTGTGCAAGATATTTTATTGTCCTGTGTTATTGAGAGAGTGTCTGGGTAAGTGTTTTAGCTGGCTGTGTTTGTAGTTAGTAGTTCTTTGTTGCTGGTTTCTGTCTGTTGGGAAAATGGGATACATTGCTGTGTTGTAACTTGAGTTTGGTGTGTTTGTCTCTGTACAATGTGTTTGTGCTGGTTTCTTTTGGGGTCTTTTATTATCAATTCAATCCAATCTTGCAGCTGAACGTTCTCACCAGCAAAGCAGAACCCACAATAACTGTCACATATTTGTATTAATAAATGTTATTTTGGGAGCTGTTGTGGGGAAAGTTCTTTTCTGGCTTGAGTGTGGCTTCATATTAGAAGTCAGAATCCCTTCCAGCCTGTGGGCTGTCCCTTAAGTTGACAGAGAGTGTTGGGGACATCAGGCTCTGATTGTCTAGAAGCTCTTATTGCTATAATTTCTCCCTGGCTGAAGTGTTGGCTTCACATCAGAGGTCAGAACCCCTTCCAACATGTGGGCTGTCAGTCAAAAGACAGACAGTGCTGGGTACATAAGGATCTGATTGTCTAGAAGCACTTACAGCTAATAAATTTTAACTAATACACTTAAGATAGAAATCTTTGTATTTCTGTCTCCCTCCTCCCTTTCACGTGATATGCAACAGGATTTTTAAGCTCAGAAAGTGAAAAGTACCCCTGAAACTCTTCAAATGGGGTACCAAAAATATCAAACTGCCTAAATGCTATGCCACTGACTCCAGAGAGAAGGGAAACAGCAGCTGCCTCGAACTTCAGCCATTTTAATTAAAAATAAAATAAAATCACATCACCTACAGACACCTCTCCACCTCACATCAGTTGCACTGGCAAAACACCTCCATGTCTAATTCTGACTCATCTGACTCGAATGTTTAAGGTTTCTATCCGTGGCATTGCTGGTTACATTCCTAAAGGACATCAGAGCTTTGAAGCTGCTCCTTTAATGTATGTTAACAACCACAATCGCCATAGGTTTGTTTGTAAAGAAAAAGACTTTTTGCATGATTTTGTCACTACAGCAGGTCCAAGTCATACTGGAAATACATATTATAAAAACATGAGTGTCTGTTTTTACCTTTTGAGAAGACTCCAGCTGTGCCTGCAGGTCCTGTGCCACCTGGTGCAGCCTTTCCAGGTGTGCACTTTGCTCTCTGAGACGGTTCTGAAAGGAATTTATTTGTTGCTGGGCTTCCAATTCTTCCTTTTTCCTGAGACTTTTGTTCCTCACCATCTCATTGACCTGAACACACAAAGGCACTCACAGTTAAATAAAAGGTTATATCCAAACAATTCATACACAAGATTCACTGTGAATAAAATACATCATATTGACTTATGAGAGATCTACCTCTGTCTTTCATTTTCCATGAGTGAGAATCTCCCCAAGAAGTCAGAGAACACCTGTCATGTTTTAGATGCTATTTCTGACTGCAAAGACAAGTCAGATAATTCATCCCTATGATGGATTATCCAACATTACAAACCTATGAATCATTTTGAATTCCTCCAATATGAAGCAGAAACTGGACATACCAGTAAGAGGACAAGGAACAAAACCAGTCTGCCCTGCAAAGGATTTACAGCCCCTTACTAAATGGGGTTTTTTTCCCTCTCTCCACATCACTTCAAATGAAAGGAAAACGTTTCCACCACAGAGGTAACACAAAATGTGTTTTATTCATTTAAAAAATCATTTTTGTGGCTAAAAATCTTTTTTTTTGTTGCTAAAACCAAGAAATGATATTTAAGACAGTGTGTTTTCATCTGCTGTCAAAACTGACATGCTTCCACAAACAACATGCACCTTTATCACAAGAAGTATTTAGAACATGCCCAAGGTGCTATTTAGCGGCTTTATCCTTGTCTTCCAATGGCTTATAGAGCAAATCCCAACAAACATTTGTAGAGAAACTTGCCCTATTACCACCTGTTTTGCCAACAGCAAATAGAATTGCAAATAGAAAGCAGGATTTTTTTTTGTTATTTTACAAGATTTCATTTAGCAGACAACTTATTTTCCAGGGCATGAGCAACTCCTTCAAGATAATTCCTGGATTAAAAAGTCCCAGGTTTGTTTCTTCTAAATTTTTAAACACCCTCCTCTCCTATCCAGACATTCAAGACATGTAATCCCTCCCAGGGTAATTCTTATCCTGAAACCTGAAATAAATATACAGAAATAATTCTCTTTGGCTTATACAAGGCTCCAAAGACAACACAGATTCAGAGAGAACAGCCACTACAACACTGAGCATCACCAAAAAAGAATAAAGCATTTTGAAAAAAACTTTTTAAAGGAAATGAAAGGCTGCAGTATCTCTCATTATCCAGGGGTTACATCCAAGTTGTTGCAGGTTCCTGTGTGCCACAGGGGGTTGCTTCAACCCCCTTCATGTTATTTTAAATCTCTTTCTTTGAGCCAAGTCACATTCCTTCAGCACAGCAAGTTTCTGTTTAACAGCTGAGCTGTTCAGTTTGCCCAGGTAGAAACTCTGAGATTTCTTTGGTAAAGGAAAAATGATCACGTGCAAACCCCCAGAAAACTTCTTTGCAGAGAGAGTGCTCAGGCATTGGAATGGGCTGCCCAGAGAGGGGGTGGATTCCCCATCCCTGGAGGTTTTTAACCTGAGCTTGGCCGTGGCACTGAGTGCCATGATCTGGTAAAGGGACTGGAGTTGGCCCAAGGGTTGGACTTGATGATCTCGGAGGTCTTTTCCAACCCAATCCATTCTGTGATTCAAATTATTACAGCAATGGTTGTGTACAGACTCCAAACCACTGACAATACTGTGCAAAATTCCCTAACAATGGTGTAACTGATGGAAAAGGAAGTGCAATGACCTCTCAAAACAGTACACAAGTGGAAAATATGAGGATATTTCCAGGAATTCTCCGGAAACAAAACTCCACCTTGCCATGAAATCATTTTCCCTGCTGTGCTACAAACTATGAAGAGCTGTGCGATCAGCTCAGTTTGTTCCTCCATTCAGTCCAAACCTGTTCTCCTCTCTTTGTAAGGGAACAAACAGGAGCAGAGTCTCACCTGGTGCAACTGGAGCTGCAAATCCTGGATCTGAGCAGCCACACGCAAAGCCTCTTCCTGCAGCTCATCCCTGTCTCCCTTTGCCTGTTGGAGGCACCTGCTGAGCCTCAGGATGAGCTCATTCTGCTCCTGGACTGTGGTTTCCTACAGGGGCCACAAGAAATGCACCTCTGAAATGAAAATACTCCCAGGAGATTTGGAACCAAGCAAGTTTTCTTGAAGCAAAGCTGTTGTAGGGTCTGCAGTTTCAACAACTTTGCAATGGCAGATATGAAAGAGGAGTCTTACACTGACCTCAGGATGACAAACCTAAACAAAACTGACTTTTTAACCAAATTATAGGATGCCAGAAATGAAATGAACATTTTTACTTCAAAATTTATAGCTCTTACTAATGTGAAATGTATGGCTCTAATTAATGTAAAATGAGGTTTTCAAAAAGGATATAATGAATTTATTTAGTACCCCCTAAATTGTTTCCTACCTGTCAGCTCTTCCCTTCAGCCCTGTGAGAGGAAGTTAACGAGATGGGATACATTAATTACGTTAATCACATTAACCTTTTCAATTTATTTCTCGCCAACAGGAAATGTCTTTGTTTGCCCAGTCCCAGAAGGAGGAAAAAAAACACGTAAAGGGGCAAGTAACTACTCCTGGTAATAATTTACCTTTACACAGAACTGCTGCAGAAAAGGAATTCAAAATAACGTTTTTCAGGATTTTGTAGGATGCTGAATTTTGCAGTTCTCAAGGTGAAGCACTTCCCACTAAAAACAATACTTGTTTTGAGTTTTGCTGCCTAAGTACTTTTAGGATTAAAATAAAATAGTATTATCCCTTATCCAGTTTTATGGAACACACCTGAAGGTGCATGGAGTTGTTGTGCTGGGTGAGCTGGTCCTGCAGTTCATCCATCTGGGCAGTGAGTCTCTCCACTGCCTCCTGCTTCTCCACAAGCCTGTTCTCCAGCTCAGCTATCCTTGCTTGACACATCTCAGCATCACCCTCACTGTATCCTGCAGCAGAATTTCTCCTGCCTTTCTTCAGAAAAGAAACAAAAAGCTGTTTATTCACAGAAATAATATTTTATTTCTGGTTTGTCATTAGGCTGAAAATAAACTCAGCTTCAAATTTAAGCCCCAGGCAAATTTGACTTTAAAAGTAATTCAACATCTAGACTTTGCATTTAATAAAAACATTATACACATAAAGCCTTTAATTCTTAAAAATTCAAATAAAAAACATTCATAGATAATTAATTTTCACATGATACTTTAAGGCTCAAAAGCAAATTAAGAGTATTGTGATTCTACAGGACCAAAAATGGGGACAACATTCCATTTTGGCATGAATTGGGATTTAAATACCTTCCAACTGCCCATTTGAGGAGAGGGCAGGCAGAAAACCACCAAAGAAACCAAATTTTTACATCCATCTGTGCTGTCTGGAGAACAGCCCATCACAGGAAAAATACCAGTGGTTTCTTAGGAGCAATATTGTTGCCATTCTCACAGAGGATATACAGTATCTTGTCTTTTATTTTAAATACTTTTTGGTTGTGTTGTATGAAACAACTAAGAATGAATCTGCTGTTCAATTACAAACATTACTCAAATTTCCCTGGACAAAGTCTACAATTTCACTGAACTTCTTAGCAACCAATTTCACTGACAGAAAAGTGACTGTTTTACGCTGCAAAACAGTGAAATTGCAGCAGTTTTACATTGTTAACAATTCTAAATTAATAATTTTAGCAACCACATAATTCCAACAGGTTTCTTTCAGGCCTATACAGCTTTTTTGAACCAAAGAGACATTCTTTGACACTTACTTCAGTTCCATGATTGCTCAGTGCATCCCAGTTGGACAAATCAGCATCCCCCTGGTGAGCAAACAAAGAAACACTAAATCATGGCCATTTTAAAGGAAAACAAAAGAAAATAAGGGGACAAAATAAAGAAAATAAGGAAAATCAGAATTATTTTGCAAACACCATAAGCAAATGAGCCAGAAAGGTCCATGTTGTGAGAAAACATATCAGTGAGAGACTGACTTTAATGCTGGTCTTTCAGGGTAAAATGACCTAATTAACTGCAAAAAGAAACATATAAAAATTATTACAAATGTCTACCTAAATTTAGGGCTAAGCCTCACCACTGAGATTCAATGTTTGATCCTCAGCTGTTGTGCCTGGTCTGAGCAATCTTTAACCTATTACTAAAGAGGAGCAGGAGATTATTTAACAAACATGCTAAAACCACTCAGGTAATTACAAAAGAGGGAGTGTTTTCTGATACATGTCCTAAATGCAGCTCGATATTTTGAAAGGTATTTCCCTCTCACAAAATTCACGAGACCAAGTTGGTTAAATCTTGGTTGTAACAATGCCAAGGTCATGGGTTCAATCCCCTCTGTGGGCCATTGACTTGAGTTGGACTTGATGATCCCTGTGGGTCCCTTCCCACTCAGGATAGTCTGGGATTCTGTGACTATGGTACTATTTGGAAAAGCAGCCCACAACCCTTCCTGTATTTTAAATCTGCATGAAATAGTCTCCAGTATTTCCTGTCTCCCTGGAGGTGCCCTCTCCAGGTAACCCAGAATTCCAGCTGCTTTACAAACCAGCTATTTTGACAGAAGCTGTTTAGAAGCAGGAACTGATTTTAGTCTGGTTTTTAAGCTCACATTAATGTAGTGAGGACACTGCTATGGCTGAGGGGGAAAATACTGTATATTTATCTCACCCACTTTGGTGTGAAGCTTCATAAAACCCCTCTGCATTACACTGAAAGCATCAGGGATACCCTCAAAACAGAAAGCAGGATAATCCATGAAAATTGTACCCTCCATTACTGCAGGTTTCCAAATACACCAGTTTGATGCTCTTGTGGTGTTGTGAGGACACACCAACAGCTGGAGATATGCTTTTGATGCAGAAGGCACCACCTTCTTTGCACAGAAAACATGACCCCCTTTAGAGGGTCATCAGAACAAATATAATGAAACACATCAGGCACAAGCAGAGTCACATTTTAAACAAATCTTTTGGTGGAACTCACACCTCTGCTGGCTTTACCATGGCTACTGAGAGCTTGCTGTAAGAAATTGTAATTTTTCAGAAAACTTTAAGCATATTGAGGAAGCAAAGTGATACAAAACCAAACTAATGTGGTGCATTGTAAAGTCACACAGAATCACAGACTACTGTGAGTTACACAGAATCACAGATTCCCAGACTATTCTGAGTTGGAAGGGACCCACAAGGATCATTGAGTCCAACTCTTAAGTCAATGGCCCACACAGGGGATCGAACCCATGGCCTTGGCATTCTTATAGCCAAGTTTTAACCAACTGAGCTGATCTCAGGGTCCTGTCAGTTCTGCTCATCTGCTCCACCTCTCAATCCAGATGTGCCATTTCTTGAAGTCCCAGAAGCAAAGTCTGCCCAAAGAGAAGCCCACGGCAGCAAAAGGTGAAAGATCTCTATGGAGCAGCCCAACAGCTTCCTGACAACACCAGCTGTACACACCATATCATGGAGATGTTTTACTCAACAACTGACATCACGTTGTACCAGAGTGAATTATTAGAAGTGAAAACCCATCAGTTCCCTTCCTTCTCAATGGCAGCTCATTGACAGAGCCAGTGAGCTCATGCTCAACTACGTAAAACCACAGAATCATAGAATGGATTGGGTTGGAAAAGACCTTCCAGATCATCAAGTCCAACCCTTGGGCCAACTCCAGTCCCTTTACCAGACCATGGCACTCAGTGCCACGGCCAAGCTCAGTTGAAAAACCTCCAGGCATGGGGAATCCACCCCCTCTCTGGGCAGCCCATTCCAATGCCTGAGCACTCTCTCTGCAAAGAAGATTTTTCTCATCTCCAACTTCAATTTCCCCTGGCAGAGCTTGAGCCCATCGTGCCCCCTTGTCCTATTGCTGAGTGCCTGGGAGAAGAGACCAACCCCCACCTGGCCAGAACTTCCCTTCAGGCAGTTCTAGACAGCGCTGAGGTCACCTCTGAGCCTCCTCTTCTCCAGGCTAAACACCCCCAGCTCCCTCAGCCTCTCCCCAGTGCTCCATCACCTGGAACACTCACTATCCCAGACGAGGAAGGCAAGAAACACTAAGATTTACCTCAGTCTCTGCAGTCTCTGCCTCAAGTGGGTTGGTGTCTCCAGCCTTGCCCTGTGTGCCCCCACCAGCACCTGTGGGTGCTACTGGGAGCTCTTCCTGCGGAAGGTCATGCGCGTGGACAGCCGAGCCCGGCCCCGGCGCCGCCTCTTCCTGCGACTCCGCGACGTCGCCCGTTGCTTCTCGCCGTCTGAAGTCAGCAAACTGTCCAGAAAAGATTGGAAGAGGTAGAGGGAGAGGTAAGCAAGGAAAAGGTAGCAGGACCACAAGATTAACACAGTCATTGGTGACGAAGATCCTGTCTTGATAAAATCTATACAACTGCAGGACAACTGCTCTGTCTTCCTGCTTTCCATGGACTCACAACATACTGGCTGGCTGTGCCATTAAGCAACAAATCTCACAGCGGTACTGAAGGCTCATTTCAAAACAAGAATCAGATTTTACTCAGTGAAAGTTTGTGTGTTAACGACAATCCAGAATTACAGCAACGCAGATTAGTAAAGGAGCAAGTTGTCAATGTATTAGACAAAAATATATTAGGCAAAAATAACAATGGAGCTGCCTTTGTGCAAGACCAGCAAAAACAAGAAGCCCCTTGTCATGGTGCCAAAGCCAGCACACCCCTACAAACAGATCTAAACAGATCCTTGCCAGCGTGAGCTTTGAGATTAAAATCAACGGAAGTGAATCCTCATGCTCCCTCCCTGCCACTCTCTGAAGAGAATACAGCAAAACTTCCTCACCAGAAAGCAGCCCCCAGTACATAAATAGAAAATCAATTAAGCCAGGTCATTTTAATTTCTTCTGTTGAAGAATCAGATGCTCTACTTTATCAGGCTATCATAGCCCTAGGAAGCCCCAGGGACCTGTAAAGAATGTCACTGACAGAATTTATTACCCAACTCTCCCCAGCACCTTAAACAGCTTAAAAAGGATTATTGTTATTTTCAAGTCTAGTATTGTGTTTAGGCAGCAATTTCAAGTCACATCTCACAGCATAAATACAGACACCCTTCTTATAAGGAAAAAGCCTTCTCCAAGGTTAAAGCCATAGATTATCAAGTGCAGTGTTATGGTCTTGTGATAAAACAGGTAAGTAAAATGATTGGATCACAGAATCATAGAATGGATTGGGCTGGAAAAGACCTCCGAGATCATCAAGTCCAACCCTTGGGCCAACTCCAGTCCCTTTACCAGATCATGGCACTCAGTGCCACGGCCAATCTAAGGTTAAAAACCTCCAGGGGTGGGGAATCGACCCCCTCTCTGGGCAGCCCATTCCAATGCCTGAGCACTCTCTCTGCAAACAAGTTTTTTCTCATCTCCAATTTCCCCTGGCAGAGCTTGAGCCCATCGTGCCCCCTTGTCCTATTGCTGAGTGCCTGGGAGAAGAGACCAACCCCCACCTGGCCAGAACTTCCCTTCAGGCAGTTCCAGACAGTGCTGAGGTCACCTCTGAGCCTCCTCTTCTCCAGGCTA
This sequence comes from Pithys albifrons albifrons, assembly GCF_047495875.1. Taxonomy (NCBI): domain Eukaryota; kingdom Metazoa; phylum Chordata; class Aves; order Passeriformes; family Thamnophilidae; genus Pithys; species Pithys albifrons. The sequence goes on along the minus strand of NC_092465.1, from coordinate 39,391,220 downwards.
AACACCCCCAGCTCCCTCAGCCTCTCCCCACACCACTTGTGCTCCAGTCCCTTCTCGAGCCTTGTTGCTCTTCTCTGGCCCCGCTCCAGCCCCTCAATCTCTTGCCTCAACTGAGGGGCCCAGAACTGAACACAACACTCAAGGTGTGGCCTCCCCAAGGCAGAGTCCAGAGGAAGGGTCACTGCCCTGGGCCTGCTGGCCATGCTAGTTTGGATCCAGGCCAGGATCCCATTGGCCTTCTTGGCCACCTGGGCACACTGGTGGCTCCTGTTGAGCTTCCTGTCCCTCAGTCCCCCCAGGTCCCTCTGCCTGGCTGCTCTCCAGACACTCTGTGCCCAGCCTGGAGCGCTGCAGGGGGTTGGGGTGGCCAAAGGGCAGGACCTGCACTTGGCCTTGTTGAACTCCATCCCATTGCAATCAGCCCATCTCTCCAGTCTCTCCAGATCCCTCTGCAGAGCCCTCCTGCCTTCCAGCAGCTCGACACTCCCTCCCAACTTGGTGTCATCAGCAAATTTGGTGATGATGGACTCAATCCCCTCATCTAAATCACCACTAAAAGTGTTAAACAGAACTGGACCCAGCACAGACCCCTGGGGACATCACTGGTGACCAGCTGGACACAGCCCCATTCACCAGCACCCTCTGGGCCCTCCAGCCAGCTCCAAATTCTACCTGCAATACCTATGAAAATCCACTCCTTGACAGCTCTTTTCCTGTCCATCAGCCCCCTGGCACAAAAGTCTTGTCTGTGTATTCTCAGGGTGAGAAATGCATCTCGTTCAGTTCCCTTAAAGCAATTTCTACCTGACAGCTCAGCTACTCAACAGAAATCTGGTTACACATCTGGCTGTTTCTGACCAGCTGATAAAACACTGAGGGTACAAACAGCTTATTTTTAACATTACCCTTTGTAATTTCTACAGTTATTAATACTGAATAGAGATTGAATGAGCACCAGATGTTCTGTGTCTTTCATAATAAGCAAAATTAACAAAGCAAAATGAACAAATCTAATCCAAAGGCAGACACAAATATGGTTCTCTGAAATCAGGTGTTAACTCCAGCACTTACTGATGGTAATAAATGTCAAAAACAGCTATAACACTAATTAACCTGATAACATGGGGAAAAGGGGCAGGAGGAAACCTCCAGAAAAACAGAGGAAACTGCTGAAGCAGGGAAAAAGGGAAAACATAATTAAAACAACCAGAAAAGATGAGAAAGGAAAGGCAGAGTGGGCACTGCAGAGAGCAGTTAATGATTTCATGAAGGGACACCAGGTTTGTGCCAGTAAAATACCAAGATTTGGCATGACTGAACACACACCCATGAATTTTTACATGCAGAGCCAAAGAAAACAAAGCATATTTTGTCCCATTCACATCCATTAAACATATGAAATTATAACACACATCATGCAAAAATATCACACAGAATCCCAGACTATTCTGAGTTGGAAGGGACCCACAAGGATCATCGAGTCCAACTCTTAAGTCAATGGCCCACACAGGGGATTGAACCCATGACCTTGGCATTATTATAACCAAGTTTTAACCAACTGAGCTGATCTCAGAGTCAATATTGGGTTTCCAAAGCCTTCAATCAGCTACACAAATTCAAGCATCAGTGTAGGAGTGTATCAGGTTCACAGTAATTCAACACAAAATAGTGTGAATGTGAAGGAAGCCCCTCCCTCATCCCAGTGAGATTCCATCACATCCCTACTGAAGACCTGATTCTCCCTTTGCTTTTCAGAAATCTGCAAAGGCAAAAGCTTCTCTTTTAGCAAAGATGCAGCAGCCCACAGGGAACCCTCCAGAACACACAACCACCCTCCTGTGGGTGCCAACACACTGCAACTTCTTCACCAGGACCAGTCAGGTGAATATTGATGTGCTGCTTTAGGTGCTTCAGAAATCAGGACCAAAAGCAACACCCACAGAAAATGGAACTGAAAAAAAACCCACATCACAACCCAACAGAAAGAGGTTGTCCAAACAAACCCTGGAGGAGCTCCTGGATACAGCAAACACCAGCAACAAGTGCTCTCAGACAAAAGCGGCACAGGAATATTTTCTGGAGCTTTCTCAAAATGATGAAGCAGGAAAACTGCCTGGAAAAGCTGAACTCCTTTTTCTGCTCCTAACATGTAAAATTCAGGAAGAACAAAAACTTCTCACACCTGAGGGCTCTGTAAGTAGAGGCAGAGGTGGCCAACATGCAGATTAGCTAATGTGGGGTAGGAAAAAACAAGAAGGAAAAAGAAGCATTGAATACTTAGGGTTTGTTTTGTTTCTCAGTTACTACCTTGGCTATCAGTATTGTATTTATTAAAAACAAGACCCAAAGTACCTGATACAGTCAGTGCTTCTCTGTTCATTACCATTTCTAACTAATAAAACAGTTCAGTTTCTTCTTGGTTGTGGGGGTTTTTTTAACTTAAATGCATCTAATTATGGAATTTTTATTCCTACATGAAATAAAATAATGCAAGTAGTGGTCTGCAAATTAAAACATTTACATTGTATTTCTTTCACAGAATCATAGAATGGATTGGGCTGGAAAAGACCTCCGAGATCATCAAGTCCAACCCTTGGTCCAACTCCAGTCCCTTTACCAGATCATGGCACTCAGTGCCACGGCCAAGCTCAGTTGAAAAACCTCCAGGCATGGGGAATCCACCCCCTCTCTGGGCAGCCCATTCCAATGCCTGAGCACTCTCTCTGCAAACAAGTTTTTTCTGCTCTCCAACTTCAATTTCCCCTGGCAGAGCTTGAGCCCATCGTGCCCCCTTGTCCTATTGCTGAGTGCCTGGGAGAAGAGACCAACCCCCACCTGGCCAGAACTTCCATTTATTTATCTTGGTGTTTTTAGGAACCTTCTGGTGCCCACAGCCTGACAGCCACAGAACAGAGCTCTGTGACAATTTAATAAGCATTTCAATAATCTACCTCTGGCTTTCTAAACCCTCTCAGCATACCAGGTATGTGATCCCAGGCAGCAGCAACATTGATGGGGCTGCCACAACTTTTTTTTAAATGGAAAGATGAGATTTAGCACATAGGGCTAAAAAATCAGTAAATGCAACACTGGCTCTGCACACACAATATGAAATGTAATGCAAGTCTGTGCTTTTTTTTTCAATGGCAAACAACAGCTGTGCAACAGGTGGGAACTAATAACTTATTCAAGCCATGTCTATCACATTGTCTATTGACTATAAACAGATGCTGCACTGAGAGTTAACTGATGTTAACAGAAATGTTAACCCAAGTCTTGCCAAACCAACATAACTTTCCACAAACAAACTAACATAACAAACTAACATAACTGAGCCACAGACTGGCAAGAGACATCCAGAAGGGAAATATGACAAAAACAGTTCAAAACTCAGCAGAAATGCAGAATTAAAAGAAAAGTAACCAGGCATTTCCAACCAGATTCTTGAGCAGTGACCAAAACAAAGCAGAAGCTTCTTTTTTACCTAAGGGAGTTAATACATATCAAGTGTTAATCACATGGTTGCAGACAATAATTACTAAGAAAATGTTATCTTTCTACATGAGCCTGCACAGTCCCCAGGGAAGACACCTCACTGCTCACAGTGTATGAAATGTTTGCCACCAGCACGACTGGAAATCAGGAAACCCAACCCAGCCCTCCACTAACCCACACACAGGCAAGAGGATCAGCCTCTGAAATAATCACTGAACATGCAGAGTTGGAAGGGACCCACGAGAATCAGTGAGTCCAGCCCTGCACAGGAGCACCCCCAGAGGATTATCCAAACCCTCCTGGAGCTCTGGCAGCCTTGGGGCTGTGCCCACTGCCCTGGGGAGCCTGGTCAGTGCCCACCACCCTCTGGGGGAAGAGCCTTGTCCTGAGATCCACCCAAACCAGCCCTGACACAGCTCCAGGTCATTCCCTCGGGTCACATTCCCTCCCTTGTGTCCCTGATCCCCACCGAGCAGAGATCGGTGCCTGCCCCTCCTCTTTCCCTCAGGAGACACTTGTAGAACAGAACAATAAACAATAAAACACACAGCGTCTGTCCTTTGGGATTCTGACTAGAAACGCAGCTTTCCCCCACACAACCGAACCTTAGGTGAAAGTGGGAGAGCTGGGAGGAAGAAACCCAAACCCAAACCCAAACCCAAACCCAAGCAGGCCCCGAGGGACGGTGTATACACTGCTGTGGCTGTTCGGGGCTCTGCCGGGATGGACGGCAGCCCCGCGGGCAGCCCGCACTCGGGAGCGCCGCTGGGCACGGCTTTTCCCGCAGAGCCTCCCGGGGTTCCCAGCACAGCCCCGCGGCCCCGCCGCTGCCCGGGCCCCGCCACGCAGGGACAGCGCGGGCGGGCTGAGGCGATGCCGCCCCCGCGGCCGCAGCTTCGTCCCCGCAGGCTTCTCTCACCCTCTCCCTGGCCCTGCCGGCCTTCAGCCTGCGCTGCGGCGGCTCCTCCCGCGCCCCCTCCATGCGATGCGGGTCGGGCCGGGCCGGGCCGGGCCCCGCGCTCTCAGCGCGCCGTCATGGCCGCGCCGGGACCCTGCCCGCCCTCAGCAAAGCTCCCCGCGGATTGGCCGTAGCGCCGCGCCCGCCGGGGCCGCCCAGCCAATGGCGAGACCTCTGCTTGGCACGGCCACGCCCCCCGCCCTAAACTGCCACTGGGATAGGCCAGGCGGGACGGGGAGTGCACCTGGCCCCGCCCTCTCCCCGCCCACCGCGGGACGCAGCCAATGGGAGGTGCCCGAGACGTTTCAAACGGGCCGCCGGCCATGGCCCCGCCCACCGCGGGAGGTAGCCAATGGCGTGCGGGGGCGGTGCCCCTCGCTTTCCCGCCCCTTCTCACTCTTTCCCGCCCTTTCCCGCCCCTTCCCCGCCCCTTCCCCGCCCCTTCTCGCCTTTTCCCGGCCGTTCCCGCCCCTGTCTTTTTCCGCTCCCGGCCGGGAGCCGCCCTCGGCCTGTGGGAGGCGTGCCTTCCCGCCCCATTCCCCTTCCCACCCCGTTCCCCTTCCCACCCCGTTCCCCTTCCCACCCGTGTCCTTCCACCCACGTCATCTCAGTCACAGCTGATGGGTCTGCATGCCCTGGTTATTCACGTTCCTGTTACTTATTCCTAGTGCTTCCCGACGCTTATTAGCATATATATATATATGTGTATATATATGCGTGTATGTGTATATATGTGTCTGTGTGTGTGTATGTGTGTGTGTATATATGTGTATATATCATGACTGGGCTTCTTGAACGAAGATTTGAGAAGGGCACTACCCACGCTTGCTGCAAGCTGCTGGTGGCTAAAAAGGCCGATACGGGATAGGCAGGTCCGGTCACAAAAGGCACAGCGGAACGTCTCCCTGGGTGACATTGGCAAGGAACGGTTCTTTCTGCGGTGTCTTTTCTCCTCAAGACTGACTCTCTGAGCATTCTCAAAGGAAGCAGCAGCATCGTGAGTGGTGTGTCTCCATGAATCCCGAGGCCAGAGTGGACCATTGTTGGCAGTCAATATGGCCAAGGCTGAGGTGTTGTTTCAGGCAGTCCTTGTATCTCTTCTTCGGGGCTCCTCTCTTGCGGCAGCCAGTGGCGAGTTCACCATAGAGCACAATCTTTGGGAGGCAGTGGGTGATCCTCCATCCTGGAGACGTGCCCCGCCCAGCGCAGCTGCGTTCTCATCAGCATGGCCTCGATACTGCTGACCCCTGCCTGTTCAAGAACAGACACATTGGTCATGTAATCAGACCAGTGGATGTTTAGGATTGAACGGAGGCAGCGCTGATGGAAGTGTTCGAGAAGCCGCAGGTGGTGGCGGTAGATGACCCAGGATTCAGACCCATATAAAAGAGTAGACGGTACGATGGCTCTGTAGATACTAATCTTTGTACTTTTCTTCAGGTGTTTATTGGACCAGACTCTTTTATGGAGTTTTCCAAAGGCTCTGTGTGCCTTTGCTGGCCTGTTGTCTATCTCTTTGTCAATCTTACCGTCTGAGGAAATGATACTTCCCAAATAGGTGAACTGCTGGACTGACTTAAGCTCTGAATTGCCTATGGTGATGTGAGGATGATGGAAGACTTCTTGAGGTGCAGGTTGGTAGAGAACTTCCGTCTTCTTCAGGCTGACTTCCAGCCCAAAAAGCTCAGCAGCCTCTGCAAAGCAGGATGTGAAGTGCTGCAGAGCTGCTTCTGTGTGAGCAACGAGGACGGCATCATCAGCAAAAAGTAGCTCACGGACAAGGTGATTCAGGGTCTTGGTGTGGGCCTTCAGTCGCCTTAGGCTGAATGGGCTTCCATCGGTACGGTATCGGATGTAGATGCCGTTTTCTTCATCGAGGTCTGCTGTGGCTCTTTGGAGCATCATGCTGAAGAAGATTGTGAATAGAGTTGGTGCAAGAACACAACCTTGTTTCACACCATTGGTTATTGGAAAGGGCTCAGAGAGTGCATCACCATATCTGACTTGTCCACGCTGATCCTCATGTAGCAGGATGATCATTTTGAGGAACTTGGGGGGACATCCTAAACGTTCCAGGATCTGACACAGGCCTTTTCTGCTCACGGTGTCGAAAGCTTTGGTGAGGTCAATGAAGGTTATATAGAGACCTTTGTTCTGTTCCCTACACTTCTCTTGCAGTTGTCTGAGAACAAATACCATGTCTGTGGTGCTCCTATTGGCTCTGAAACCACACTGGCTTTCAGGTAGAAGATCTTCTGCAATAGTGGGTACTAATCTGTTCAGAAGTATTCTTGCAAGGATTTTACCAGCAATGGAGAGCAAAATAATACCTCGGTAATTTGAGCAGTCTGATTTTTCTCCTTTCTTCTTGTACAGGGTGATGATGACTGCATCGCGGAGATCTGGTGGTAGTTCTCCTTGTTCCCAGCAACGCACAACAAGCTCGTGGAATTTGACATGGAATGCTTGACCTCCATGCTTCCAGATTTCAGGTGGAATTCCATCAACCCCAGCCGCCTTGCCAGTTTTCACCTGTTCTATGGCCTTGAGTATCTCTCCCATAGTAGGGGCAGCATCCAATTCATGTTTCACCGGTTGTTGTGTAATGTGTTGAATTGCTGAGCCTTGGACTACACGGTTGGCACTGAAGAGAGTCTGAAAGTGCTCAGACCATCGGTTCAGGATGGAGGTTTTATCTGTTAGAAGCAGTTGACCATCTGCACTGAGTAGGGGGCTTTGAACCTGGTGTGTGGGTCCGTACACTGCTTTCAGGGCCTCATAGAATCCTCTTTGGTCACCCAAATCTGCGCATAGTTGTGTCTTTTCTGCTAGGTCGAGCCACCATTTGTTCTGGATGTCTCGAAGTTTCTGTTGGAGCTTGCTGCATGCAAGACAAAAGGCGACTTTTTTTATATGGCAAGATGTCTGAGCAAGGTGTGCTTGGTGAGCAGTTCTCTTCTTCTTCAGCAATTCCTGGATCTCTTGATTGTTCTCATCAAACCAGTTTTTCTTTGTTTTTCTTGGAGGAGAACCCTAGGGACTCTTCAGAGGACTGCAGGATGCAACTTTTAATATGTTGCCAAAGCGCTTCAGGAGAGGGATCTATGGGATTATCTTTAAGTCTAGTTTGAAGGTTTACCTGGAAGCTGTCTCTCACTGTGGCTGTTTGAAGATTGCTGACTTGGAGCCTCCTCCTTGGAATGCCGCCTCTCTTAGGTTTGGGCTTGAAGTGGAGGTTAAGTTTGCGGCACACAAGGCGGTGTCTGTTTGATATTCTGCACTCGGCATCACTCAAGTATGACGGACATCACTGACATTTCTCTGTTGTACTAAGATATAGTCAATGAGGTGCCAGTGCTTGGATCAAGGATGCATCCAGGTTGTCTTCAGGCTGTCTTTCTGTTGAAAGATAGTGTTGGTGATGGTAAGCTGCTGTTCTGCGCAAAACTCTAGCAGGAGGCGTCCGTTGTCGTTGCAGTTTCCAACGCCATGCTTGCCCAGGACTCCTTTCCAGGCTTCAGAATTCTTACCTACTCTGGCGTTGAAGTCACCAAGGATTATGATCTTATCATCTGCAGGAACATTTTGGGTGAGGCGGCGCAGGTCTGTGTAGAATTTGTCTTTTTCTGCTGGGTCAGCTTGGAGAGTTGGGGCATATATGCTAAAAAGAACAACATGTTGCTTGTTGTGTAGAGGGAGGTGTAAGGACATAATGCGATCGGAATGACCTGTCGGCAGATTTTCAAGGTGTGAGGCAATGGAGTTTTTAATCATGAAGCCAACTCCTGAAAGGTGTCTTTCGGTTTTGGGTTTGCCTGACCAGTAGAGTGTGTAGCCAGCACCATGTTCTTTAAGGCTGCCTTCCTCATGAAGACGAACTTCACTGAGAGCAGCAATGTCAATGTTGAGCCGTGACAGTTCGTGGGCAATTAGAGCAGAACGACGCTCAGGACGTCCACTATCCCCAGTATCAAACATGGTTCTGATGTTCCAACATGCGAGTGTTAGTTTGAGCACACCTTTGCAGGCAGGTGTATGCCTTTGAAATCTCTTTGTTTTTGTTTGACTGCATGGAAGATGCCGGTTGGCTGCGGTTATCCAACCGGGTGTGGAGATGAGCTTTGTTTAGGCCACCTCTGCTAGGCCCCTCTCCATGTGGAGCAAGCAGTGCTGTCCCTAGAAAAGGCTGCTTGGTCATTCAGGATGCTGCCGCAGGAGACTGTCATCTCTGGGGTCAAGTCTCTAATGACCCATATCCTGAACCGCCTGCATGCAGGGTTGGGTCTGCGGCTTCCAGCTGCTTCCTATCACCTGCCGTTTTTGACCCTCACCTGTCACTACAGGGCTTTGCAATGTGGGTAAACCCTTCAAGCCTGCGCAATGGATTTTTTAGGTGAGGCACAGCGTGCGCAGAACTGGCCCCACCCTTTACTCCTAAGGTTCATCTGCAACGGCCTAGCGAGCTTGGACGGTGACAGTGAATACCTCAGGACGTAGGTTTGGTTAGAGTATCCTTCTCTTAGATGGATGGCCTTACAGGGCTAAACAAGCTTCATCTGCCCGGGTTTGGGGTTGGAGTTGTCCTTCTCCTAGGATGGTTGCCAGACGGCTGGCGAGCCTATCCTGCCCGTGGACACACTTTGTCTGACCCTTCAGCTGAGACCTGTCTGGCATGGGAGACCCTACCAGCGGCACAAACCACCTCCAGCATAGCTCTCAACCTCATGAGAGCACGCAAGCTTCTCCCCCGCGACAAGGGGGTGTCCCCGGAGAAGTGTGTATATATGAGTGTGTGTGTATATATAGAGTGTGTGTATATATATAGTGTGTGTATATATAGAGTGTGTGTATATATATGTGTGTGTGTATATATGTGTGTGTACATATGTATTTGTGTGGGTGTGTGTATGTATATATGTATATATATATGAGTGTGTGTGTATATATATGTATACATGTGTGTGTATATATGTGTGTGTATATATATGTATGTGTATACATGTGTGTGTATGTGTGTGTATATATGTGTGTGTGTGCGTGTGTGTATATGTGTGTGTGTGTATATGTGTGTATATGTGTGTGTGCGTGTGTGTATATGTGTGTGCGTGTGTGTATATGTGTGTGTGTATATATATAGATGTGTGTGTATTATATATATGTGTGTGTGCATATATATGTATGTGCATATATGTGTGTGTATATATATATGTGTGTGTGTGTGTTGTGTATATATATGGGAGGTGTGTGTATATATATATACATATATAGACATACACACACACACACACACACAAATATGTGTATGTATATATATATATACATATACATATATATATACACCCTTATAAGGTCTCTGAGGGGCTTCCCTGCGGGTCTCTGGTGGTTGTCTCTGTCTGGAGCCCCCAAAGTTCTGAGTGACCACATTGTTACCTATTCCTGTGAAAACAGACAAGGTGCACACCAAAAGGTCTGCACCCCATGACCAGGAATGTTACAATTTTAAAACCTCTCTAGTAATTTACAGATGAAATATCAATAACCAACCAAGATCTTCATTTCCCTCTGTGCCCCACTCATGGGGGGTCCTCAGAACTGCCCCTTGGAGATCTTCCAGCACCTCCAGGCCTTCTTCTTGTCTTTTATCTTCTTGCTGTCTACAGGTGGCTCCTCACAAACACCATGACCTTGGCAGGGCAGGAGAAAGCTCACAATTGGTGAGAAAGAGCTTTAGGAACTCACTTTAGGACATGAGCAACCTGGAAGTATCTCTGCAACTTATATAATTCTAAAAATCTACAGAAACACACCAAAATCCTTAGGCATCAGCATTATGAACTTTTTTAAGACAGTCCTCCTGGTCATACATCAGCCTGGTGGTGTCTGCTCAGCTGCTTCAGCTCCTGCCTCTGATCTTTCCTCACCTTGGCTGATTTATTTAAATCCAGGCACAGTCATTTCCTATGGTATATTCTGCTGCAACACTATTAGTTCTTGGTACATCTCTAAATGCCACCATCCAGCTCAATGATAATTCCTCAATGATAAATCCTCTGTCAGGAAGTGTTGCCCTTTCCAGCAGACCTGGAAGACCTTTTCTATGTATATTTTGTGTCTCAGTTTGATGAGGTCTCACGGCTTTGTTTCCCTTGAGCCCTGAGAGTTTGACCTGCACAGTCCCTGAGATGCAGCCTCAAGTGACCTCTGGGAGATAAATGTGGGGTAACAAGGGAGAAATTATCTGCTTCCTTCTTAATGCTGAGTATTATTAACCTTAGCGTCACCAAAAAAAAAAAAGTGGCTTCTTTGTGTTTTGAAGACATTAAATCACACTAGAAAATAAACACTTCATTCAAATTTATCGCTCTGCTCTGCTCAGAGATAACCTGCAATACATATTGATTTTCCTCCTCCTTTTTGTCCCTTTCTCACTGGAGGGAAGGGAAGTGGCTGCTTGGAGCTTCATTTCCAGCTGATTTGAAACCACAGCACCGAGAAACGAAAAGAAACTTAAGCTTAGAAATAAGAGGTTTATTAAAAGAAAAAAAAAGATAAAATAGAAATATGTCACGTTTCATGGAATCATAGAATGGTTTGAGTTGGAGATGATTTGGAAGGAAGTTATATGTCTTCAGCTGATGATTTCTGGGGTTTTTTTTATTCTTTTAAATCTTTTAATACGTTAAAACAGTCTTCTCTGTAGGGAACCAGGGCATGGAAGTTTATTGTCTCTGGATATTTCCAGCTGTGTCAGCTTGGTTGGTTCTTTTAATATTGTCCTTTAGAACTCCTCGTAATTAAAATTAAGGGCATAAAGTATCAAAATAAAATTAAAAAAAGAAGTGTAATAGCAGTGTGGACCTCACCAGGTTGTCTAATCCATTCTATTGTCTGAGGAGTATCAAATAGTCCTACAATGTTCAACATATTTGTTTTTCTATATTACTCATAAACAACTTCTGTGATTTTTTTTTAGTAGGTGCTCCATCATTTATCTTGCTACTTAATTAAGGTTTTTCTCATGTTTTAACTCTTCCTTATTAAACCATGTCCAACCTTTTCATACAGACCCCCCCCACACACCTTGTTCTTGATTTTATCCTCTCATTTATTTAAAGATTTCTGGCTTGTCCTCACTATCTACTTACTAATTAAACAAAGCCAGTTCTTACAAGTCTTCCTCAGAACTTGTATTTTGTCAATGCACCATTTTTCAATCTTTCTTTCCCTCTTAAACCATCATGTCTAAAATTAGGCACAGTGTCCAAGCTCTGCCTTCAGCAGTGCTAAATAGAGCAGAATAATTCTCAGCTGGGAGGTGCACATGGCTCTGCTGTCCTTCCTTTGTAAAATTAAATTTTCTTTCTTTTGCACCCTCATGCTCGAGTGTGATCCCTGCTTTGGGATTCAGGGAAGTCCTTTCAGGGAAGGTTTTAAGCTGTCCCTGGAGTATGATCCATGACCAAGGCATCCATAAATGTGGGAAAAGATAAATCCTTTAGCAGGTTGGCTGGAAAGCATTTTTTTAACTTAATATTGGATTTCCCCTGGGATTCCTGGCACAACAAGGAGAAGTTTCTCTCTCTTTGTTTCCCCCTTATTTGACTCAGTGCTGAATTTTTAATGGAATATTTATACCTGGGTCTTTTTTTTCCAGTCTTGCTTTTAACCGTTTAAGCCCTTTTAAAGCACTGAAGGCTTTAAAAAATTAACTTTTAGGGGGCCTTGTGTTAAACCAGCTGAGGGTAAAACATCAGCTTGATATTGCTCAACAATCGAAAAAGGTTTTTTGCCTAATGGTGAAGTTGAACTTACCCAGGGCTGAGCTGCAGCTCCGCTCCCTCTTTGTTTGAGTCTGTAGTTACCGTGTGGTGATGAGAACTCCTGGAAAGCCAAAAGTCTGCAGATCCCTTGCAGTGGATAAACAGGAATCAATCAGTAAGATCATTATCTGATCCCTTGCATTGGACTTGTGTTAAAGAACCATTAGCTTTTATTTCTTTTTTTCTTTTATTTCTTTTTTCTTTTCTTTCTTTTTTCTTTTCTTTCTCTTTTCTTTTTTCTTTTCTTGCTTTTTTCCTTCTTTTTTCTTTTATTTTTTCTTTTCTTTCTTTTTTTCTTTTATTTCCTCTTTTATTTCTTTTTTTTCTATTTTTTTTATTGTTAAAGAACCACTGGCTTTTATTTCTTTTCTTCTTTCTTTTTTCTTTTCTTTCTTTTTCTTTTATTTCTTTTTATCTTTTTTCTTTTATTTCTTTTCTTTCTCTTTTCTTTTATTTCTTTTATTTATTTTTTTCTTGTTAAAGAACCAGTGGCTTTTATTTCTTTTATTTCTTTTTTCTTTTATTTCTTTTTTTTATTTCTTTTATTTCTTTTTTTTCCTTGTTAAAGAACCATTGGCTTTTATTTCTTTTCTTCTTTTCATTCTTTTTTCTTGTCTTTCTTCTTTTCTATTTTTCTTTTCTTTCTTTTTCTTTTCTTTCTTTTTTTCTTTATTTCTTTTTTCTTTTTTTTTCTTTAATTTCTTTTTTTCTTGTTAACGAACCACTGGCTTTTGTTTCTTTTTTTGTTTTATTTCTTTATTTCTTTTACTTATTTCTTTTTTTCTTGTCAAAGAACCATTGGCTTTTATTTCTTTTTTCCTCATTCCATTAATGCTGTGGGCATTTCCTTTGCTAAAGGCACACAACCTTCTACACCTGGAGATTAAATTGTTTGTGTATTGACACTACAAACTCAGCAACCAGGTGACAGGCACAAACTCTGGGCTGCTTGGAAGGCTCTGACAACACAGGCCGGGCTTGGTGGCACTGCCAGGACAAGGCTGGCAACCTGTAAGCACAGACAAATAAATATTCAGCCTCACTTGCCCTCCTGTGACCATCAGAACCTGCAGCATAAAAAAGCATCAAGAGAAATGGCAGGAAAATCTGGGTCTGTGACATTGTGGTGAACATCTCAATTCATTTTTACCTGGGAGGGAAACTGAAGCTTTTTATTCTTCTCTCAATTTCTCCCAGTCTTGTATTATTTTTTTAATAATGGAATTATTCTGCTATGAAGATCATGGAAGGGAAAAATGACCACTGAAACCTCCCTGCCTTTGTTTAGCCTTTTAACCTTGTTGGTTTTTAGCCCTTTAACCTGGTTGGATTTTTAGCCTTTTAACCTGGTTGGGTTTTAGCCTTTTAACCTGGTTGGGTTTTAGTCTTTTGACCTGGTTGGGTTTTTAGCCTTTTAACCTGGTTGGTTTTTGAGCCTTTTAACCTGGTTGGTTTTTTAGCCTCTTAACCTGGTTGGGTTTTTAGCCTTTTAACCTGGTTGGGTTTTTATCCTTTTAACCTGGTTGGGTTTTTAGCCTTTTAACCTGGTTTTGCCTGCCTGCCCTTCCAGGAGCCCCCTGTGATGGCAGATCCTTCAGTGGTGGATCACCTGACACAGCTGAAACTCAAACTCCTGGAAAAGGTAAGGGAATAATCCTGCAGGGAGCACTGGGTCAGGGTTTAGAGCCCTGTCATGTTTGATCTGTGGTTGTGCTCATCCATGTGGGGTGAGAAAATACTGCAGAGTTTCACTGTGGGGAACTTAACCTTGGAGGAGAAACATAAGACTGGTGGGAACTCGACCTTTGGCAAAGGGACAATAAAGGACAGAGCTGTTGCTGGCCCAGAGTCAGCACCTTGAGCTGCTGCAGCTGCCAAAGTTCCACTGCAGAGAGGGAGACACAAGAGATGGTTCTGGGCTGGGGGGTGAGAAGGACCTGATGCGCATGATTTGCCCCAGGGGATGCCCTGAAGGGGCACTGCCTGCCCCTCCTGCCCAGTGCCAGCCCCATCTCCTCCTGCTCAGTGCCTTGGCAAGAATCCAGTAACAGAATAATACATTTGCTTTGTTATTGTAACTCTGTTACAGGAAGAAATTTGCTTAGCATTAAATTTGCTTTACTACCTCAATTGTGTTTAACATTTTTATTTTGTGTGTGGGAATCCTCCTGAACCCAAAACAGTCACAGAATCCCAGACTATTCTGAGTGGGAAGGGACTCACAAGTCCAACTCTTAAGTCAATGGCCCACACAGGGGATTGAACCCATGACCTTGGCATTGTTACAACCAAGTTTTAACCAACTGAGCTTATCTCAAGGTTCACCTTTTCTCTGCTTTTTGCTCTTGCCTGTTTAACATTCTATTTTAAAATATTGTACCTCTGCTGAGGTCCAGTGGGGATCTGTAACCAAGTGAGAACCTCTTTCTTCATCCAAGCACAGGCAGAGCAATGTGGTGCAGCAGCCACTGCCACTTTCTTAAATAACATTGTACAAGTTTACATGGACCTACAGTGAATTAAATAGTTTGATCTTATGGGAGATGAGTTGGTTAAAACTTGGTTGTAATAATGCCAAGTGTCACGTGAAAGGGAGGAGGGAGACAGAAATACAAAGATTTCTAGTCTTAACTGTATTAATAAAAGTTATTAGTTATAAGTGTCCTTGGAACAATCAAAGCTTTATGAACCCACCACTACCTGTTTAACAATGGACAGAACACAGGCTGGGAAGATTTTTGACTTGGAGTTGGCCCAAGGATTGGACTTGAGGATCTCGGAGGTCTCTTCCAGCCCAACTGATTCTATGATTCTATGAAAGGTCTCTGATTTCTGAGCCTGGGGAACAACAAGGCTCAGCTGCTTCCAAAGAGCAGGAGCTGAGCATAAAACACATCAGCAGAGCAGGGGTCCAGCTGGCAGCTCCCACTTGGGGGCAGAGCCAGAGAGGGTGCCCAGGGTCAGTGCCAGGTTCAGCCTGTCAGACCTATCAGGCAAGCTCATGGTGGTAAGGCAGGTCCACTGCAGATCTGAGAAGTGACTGAAGGTTGGAATCACGGAATCATAGAATGGATTGGGTTGGAAAAGACCTCTGAGATCATCAAGTCCAACCCTTGGGCCAACTCCAGTCCCTTTACCAGATCATGGCACTCAGTGCCACGGCCAAGCTCAGTTGAAAAACCTCCAGGAATGGGGAATCCACCCCCTCTCTGGGCAGCCCATTCCAATGCCTGAGCACTCTCTCTGCAAACAAGTTTTTTCTCATCTCCAACTTCAATTTCCCCTGGCAGAGCTTGAGCCCATCGTGTCCCCTTGTCTTATTGCTGAGTGCCTGGGAGAAGAGACCAACCCCCACCTGGCCAGAACTTCCCTTCAGGCACTTCCAGACAGTGCTGAGGTCACCTCTGAGCCTCCTCTTCTCCAGGCTAAACACCCCCAGCTCCCTCAGCCTCTCCCCACAGCACTTGTGCTCCAGTCCCTTCTCCAGCCTTGTTGCTCTTCTCTGGCCCCGCTCCAGCCCCTCAAGCTCTTGCCTCAACTGAGGGGCCCAGAACTGAACACAACACTCAAGGTGTGGCCTCCCCAAGGCAGAGTCCAGGGGAAGGGTCCCTGCCCTGGGCCTGCTGGCCATGCTAGTTTGGAACCAGGCCAGGATCCCCTTGGCCTTCTTTCCTTTCACTGTAACTAGAGTTGTAGTGAAGCATTTCATGCTCCTTCAAGGACCACTTTTTGTCTCCACTTCTGCTTTATCTCCTCCATCCAAACCCTGTGCTGTAAAATAGGGCTGGAAATTCCTGTGGGCTGTTCTGCCTGACTCATAACCACTTCTTGTTATGGTTCTACCAACAGAGACTAGAAAATGAACAGGAGAACCTGGAAAAGATGGAGTCACATCTGCCAGCTGCAAGTAAGAGAAGAATTTGTTCTAATTATAGACATAATTTGGAAAGGGCTCAGTGATGTTCTCAGGCAGGAGTTCCTCAGTAGAGGATCCCACCCCAGTGCACATTCCCTGTTTATAATTATGTCACCTATAGATTAAAGACTGCCAGGAGAAGCTCAGTGATGTTTCTGGATTGTAACCTGGACTCCTGTTCACTGAGTTAGTTGGAACAATTCCAATGCTGTGGCCAAAAAGTAAAAATCCCTGTGACAACTTACAGTTTCAAAATACAAAGTGATGCTTCCCACAGCAGATGCCAGAGATGGCTCCAATGTATCTCAAAACATTCCTCCTTATTTTCATTCCAAGCAAGTTCAAAATCAACCACGTGTGGGAAGAACTGAGAAGGATGCTGATTCAGAACCAAAAAAAAAAGAAGAAAGAAAGAAAAATTGACATTCAAAGCTGAGTTTGTTTTGATGTGTCATGACAGTCAGTCATCCTCTATATGTGCAGAGAACATCTAGAAACTTTCAGGCTGAAATGAGGTCCTGAGTCAGAAGTTAAATAAAAGGGCTTTAGAGACCAATCTGAAGAGTTTTTGTAGAGCTGCTGAACAGCTGTGACTGCACATGGCATGAAGTCATCACCCATACCTGTATTTCACAAGAAAAGTAGCCAAAAGCCTTTTGTGGAAGGAGTCAAGAAATCCTATAACACCTTTTTTGGATTAATGTCATATTATAGGTGCTGTAATAGCTCTGTGTTTGTGCTCCTTTGAGAAGATAATGGACTTTTCCTCCCTCAGGGAACAGACCTGAGGACTTGCTCCAAAGTGCCCTGAGGAGAAGGAAGCATCTGCTGCAGGAGCTTCGGGTAAGAGCCCCTTCTGTGGCCAGAACAACAGAAAGGGCCCAGTTACCAGGCTGGGAGTTCTCTGGAGGCTGGGGCAGCTGATCAGGGACCTGGGGAGCAGTTTGACCTCCCTCACTGGAGCTAAGGAAGCTTCCACCTGCCTCAGGTAGCTGGTGCCTGGATTCTGTTTGCCCCAAACTGCTGTGCCATAAGTTTTTTGGGTAGTGCCAAAACACAAAGAAGGGATTTTTAATGCTGCCAAAGTAGGGACAATAGAATCATAGAATGGATTGAGTTGGAAAAGACCTCCGAGATCAGCAAGTCCAACCCTTGGGCCAACTCCAGTCCCTTTACCAGATCATGGCACTCAGTGCCACGGCCAAGCTCAGTTGAAAAACCTCCAGGCATGGGGAATCCACCCCCTCTCTGGGCAGCCCATTCCAATGCCTGAGCACTCTCTCTGCAAACAAGTTTTTTCTCATCTCCAACTTCAATTTCCCCTGGCAGAGCTTGAGCCCATCATGCCCCCTTGTCCTATTGCTGAGTGCCTGGGAGAAGAGACCAACCCCCACCTGGCCAGAACTTCCCTTCAGGCAGTTCCAGACAGTGCTGAGGTCACCTCTGAGCCTCCTCTTCTCCAGGCTAAACACCCCCAGCTCCCTGAGCCTCTCCCCACAGCACTTGTGCTCCAGTCCCTTCTCCAGCCTCGTTGCTCTTCTCTGGCCCCGCTCCAGCCCCTCAAGCTCTTGCCTCAACTGAGGGGCCCAGAACTGAACACCATACTCAAGGTGTGGCCTCCCCAAGGCAGAGTCCAGGGGAAGGGTCACTGCCCTGGGCCTGCTGGCCACGCTAGTTTGGATCCAGGCCAGGATCCCATTGGCCTTCTTGGCCACCTGGGCACACTGGTGACTCCTGTTGAGCTTCCTGTCCCTCAGTCCCCCCAGGTCCCTCTGCCTGGCTGCTCTCCAGCCACTCTGTGCCCAGCCTGGAGCGCTGCAGGGGGTTGAGGTGGTCAAAGGGCAGGACCTGCACTTGGCCTTGTTGAACTCCATCCCATTGCAATCAGCCCATCTCTCCAGTCTATCCAGATCCCTCTACAGAGCCCTCCTGCCTTCCAGCAGCTCGACACTCCCTCCTAACTTGGTGTCATCAGCAAATTTGCTGAGGATGGACTCAATCCCCTCATCTAAATCATCACTAAAGATGTTAAACAGGACTGGACCCAACACAGACCCCTGGGGAACACCACTAATGACCGGCCGCCAGCTGGATGCAGCTCCATTCACCAGCACTCTCTGGGCCCAAATAGTAAATGTTGTTATTCTTAGTTTGTGGGGATTTAATGAGAGGTTTTCCCAGACTTTTGGTGCTTGTTCTGCACCTTTTTTTCCCCTCCATTGCTTCAAGCTATGTTGATTAAAACTTGGTTGTAATAATGCCAAGGTCATGGTTTTAATCCCCTCTGTGGGCCATTGACTGAAGAGCTGGACTCGATGATCCTTGTGGGTCCCTCCCAACTCAGAATGGTCTGGAATTCTGTGAAGATAAGAGGGAATTAAAACCTTCTTGCATACGTATATGCAAGCACTGGTTGTGCCCTGCTGCAGGTGCCCAGAGGGCAATCCCTTTTAGCCCAAAGAGCTTAACAGCACACCCTGCCTTTCTGTCCCAGGGTTTCTCAAAAAGGTGCTTGATTTTGCAGGAGCGGCATCTTCTGGAAGAGCTTTCACAGCCACCTGCACCAGCTGGAGGACACTCTCAGAACCACAGAGCTGTCCCCCAGGTCTACCAGATCCCTTTTCCAGCTGCCCAAGTGGAGCCACCAAGGATTATCCAGCAGATGGTAAGGATTGTCTCCCAGGAAATGCCACTTGTGCTGTGCCAGTCAGAGACAACACCCAGTTGGGAGCTGAGTGGAGTTTTCCATCCCAAAAGGGAAGATATACCTCTTGCTCTTGTGTGGGACCCCCTCAGCAAAACCTAAGGGAAATTGTTGCAAACCATGCTCTAGAGGAGACTGCACACACCAATGTGATGTTCAAGCAAATCCCAAGTTTATTCAAAAACACAGGTATATATGACCTCAAGTGACCCCGCCCCAGGTGCAGTGGTCTGACTCCAATTGGTTGAGGCTGGAAACATGTCCTTTTAAGGTGAAAACGAAACTTGTGAGGTGGTCCTCCGGACCCACCTGAATCAGGGCTGCAACATCTCCCCCTTTTGTTTCAAATAACAAAGCAAAAATGCAAACAACATAATACACATCATGCGTATTGCAACTTGAACAGAAAGGCTGAAAATTTTGAAAATTGAGAAATAACATTTTGAAAATCTTAAATTTTGCTAATTCAAGACCTAACAGGGTATTTGCAGGTTACACATCCCTACCTCCCCCTCTCTTTTCAAAATAGAACTTTTGGAAGGAGGTACAGTAACCTTTGTAAACTAACACAAACTAATACATGACTAAGACATGTATGTTTGGAATTTGCAAACTTACAACTAGTGCAAAACAAGAAACTTTTCTTTCACGCGTGAAATTGTGGTCTTTTTGTGCAGTCGTCACCGCACAGACCACTGTAAACAAACTACAAATTTTACTAAATTTTGTGCATAGTGTTCAAGAGTGCAGAGTGACTTAGCAAAGAAGCAAGTTCAGTCCAGCTGAACTAAATTTCCTTATGTTTAAGGTCCATTCTCAGAACTTCTGTGTGGCCATCACAGAGGTGTGAGAATGAAGCTTTGAGTTTTAGTCCTTATACACTCTTGGTAAAGCAGCAAACAAGTGTGAATTTACAGAGAAAATTCACAAAGGCTAAACATAACCACGTACATTCTGCAGAAAATGGTCAGCAGCTGAGGGGACAGGTGTCCTTATCCCTACAGCCTGCTGGGCAACTTGGCAGTGCAATAAGCTCAAAACTGCACTTTAACTGAAAGTTAACAGAATTTTAAAATACAGGCTAAACAACATGCTCGTGAACTGGACTGTTCTTGCTTGATTGGACAGTTAACGACTAGTCCTAGGCTACCACTGCTTGTGGTAGTGGTTGCCATATGGGGAAGGCAGCGTGGCTCCAGTTTCCATGAGCTATTTGACTGGCTGCGCCCCATGGCTTGCAGCCCCTCTGGTTTTTTGGAGGCCCAGCTCCCCACCCCATGTTTGTTAGAGGAGTACCATCCTTTTTATATTTAGAATGACAATCCTGGGCTTTGTGACCAAGTCTGTGACAACGGTTACATTCTCCAGTGAACCTTTGAGTTCTGCTATATTTTGGTTGTGCTGGACAAGATTTTGTTGTTAAATTCCAGGGTCTTTTCCCCCTTTTTTGGGTGGATTGTTTGCTAAGAGCTGTGGCTGGAGCAGAGGCATGTAGCTTTGCTTTTTCCTCCTCTTCTACCCAGGGCAATCTGGCACAGGCTTCAATTAACTGTACCAAAGTAGCTGTAGCTGGTAGAGAGGCTATGAGCTGTTTGCATTGAGGATTGGCATCATTAATTACCAGATCTTTCAATAAGACTGGTTTAATGTCAGGGGTAATATTTGGAGCAGCATCCAAAGCTTCTGTTACTTTATCGACAAATTCCATGAATGTCTGTCCACGTTTCTGCATTACTTGCATATAAGGTAGAGAAGGTTTTCCCTTCTTAGGCAGATTAGAGAATGCGGTCAAAGCAGCATTCTTTGACTGTTGCAAAATATGAAAATGTAATGCAGCTTGTGTTTGTGGGTCTTCATAAGCTCCTGATCCCATTAGCTGGTCTAAAGATGCTAATTTTAAGGGATGTTCAGTTTCTAAATGTATATTTTTTGCCTGTTCCTCCGTTAACTGCTCTTTCCATTTCTGTAGAAATATCATATAAGCAGTAGAAGGGAGAATAAACTCCATTAAAACTTTAGTGTCTGCTGGGATTAGGTTGTTGTATTTTATGAAGGCTGTGATTTGGTTTTTTACCAAGGCATTGTCATAGCCGTATTGAAAGACTATACTGTGTATTTTTTGTGCAATTTTCCAATCAAGTGGCTCCCATTTTAAGCCTTGTGTAGTGTTAATCACAGGCGCAGAAACCAGGGGTTGCAGGGAAGGTGAAGGTGTACCTACTTCTGCAGCTATGGATACTAACTCTTTGTACCTTTGCTGGCTATTAAATGTGAGGTCGCGAGGTGGCTTTGTGACTCCATCTGCAGAATCTGGTACCTGGGTATCAGAAAGCTTTGAAATTAAGTTAGCAGCATTGTGATTCCCAGCTCCCCCCAGCATGTCCCAAACAGAGGCTTCTTGGTCTGTTGCTCTCCATTCTGGGATACAGCTGGTGGGTGTGGCTGTCGGTGACAGAGGCTGCAGGTACCAGATTGCTGGCGCGGGGCAAGTCTCTACCGGCGCGGGGGGTTCCCGTGCCGGTGCTGGCAGCTGCGGGCAGCGCGCGGCTATCGGGGAGGGAGTCCCCGCTGGTGCTGCAGAGCTTGTGTCCTGCGCGACTGGCGCTGTGGGAACTCGCTCTCGGGACACTTGCGCTGTGGAGGGCGCACAGTGAAGGGAACGACCAGGGGGAGCTCCGCTGGCTCCGCTCCACTGGGGAGGAGTCTCTCCCCTCTCCATGACGTAGTCGATCCACGCAGGAGGTGGTGGGGGTGGCGCGGGAACTGATCCGCCCCCGGCCCCTGTGGGCTGCGGCAGACCCACGCCTGGCGCATGCGCTGTGATTGGCGTGCAGTAGGGAGGGAGGTTGGGCGGTCCTGGCGCCTCGTGGTAAGGGCGCGCCGTTCCTTTGTTTGATTTCACGGACTTTGCATCACGTGGTCTCTCTGTTTTCCTGGCCACGCGGTTATGGCGGGCGGCTGTAGCCCTGTTGGAATGTCTGCCGCGGCAGCCTTCTGTCGCAACGGAGCAACTCCGGCGTACTCGCGGGGCGGCGGGGAGCGCGGCGGCGGGGCGACCCCAGCCCCGAGGTACCCGCAGGGCATTGGCGGCAGCGGCAGCGGAGCCGGCGCGGAAGGTGGATGGACGGGGGAGAGAAGCTCCACGGGGTTTGTCCCCCCCTCCACATGTCTCTCTTGGCTGAGGGCATTCCCCATCGCGCCTTCTCTGAGTTAGGATTTAAATAAAACTCACTCACGGTTTGGTTTCCTGCGGTGTGTCTCGTGGGGTTCCAAGGTTGCTGCTGAGGTCCAGCCGCTTCTACAGCGGCAGCCGGTGGTCTCATTTGCTGTGCATAGGCTGTTTCTTGGTAGTTGTAAGGCGGTGCAAAGACGACTTCTTGGCTTTTTGCGGCGACGAACGGCGTGGAAAAGCTTTGATTCCATGGTTGCTGTGGTCTTGTCGGGTTTTCCAGAGCCGGAGCGGGCGGTGCCGCGTGTGGGTACCGCGGCGGGGGTCCCGCAGGCGGCACGGGCGGAGAGGGGTACCGCAGCGGCATTTCTGCGAGTGGCGGTGCCCACGGCGGTGCAGAAGGATGTTCAGGGGAAAAACTGCTATGTAGAAGCTGACTTTTTTCCCTTCTCTCCGCAGATCGAGGTTTTTACGGGCTCGTTCTACCTCTAACAGCATTTTCCTTATAGCTGCATATGACAAAATGAGCTGTAAAAATTCGTCGGGTGCAGTTTGCACTAAATTCCACAAATCTGCCCCAATTTTATCACACAATTCTATGGAAAGCATGGAATTGGCATCTGTTAGGTGCCTTCGAGTGAAACACCAATCCAAAAATTCCTGTAATGCTTGTCTTTCAATGTTTGTTTTTGTAACACGAGCTAGTTTTTCAAATTTATCAAGCAATAAGTTTGTTTTAGTCGAGTTGGAATTTCCCATGTTTCTTTAACTCACCGGTTCGAAGGTCGTGGTTCCTTCAGTCCACGTTCTTCCAGCAGCTCTCAAGGCCACTACACAAAACTCCCAAGTTTACGGGAGACAGAAGCTCTTGGAGGCTTCTCCACAAAGCACCCAAAAAAAAACTGGGGCTCAGCAGCTCTCGGAGGTCACTTCTTAAGGTTCTAGGCAGGTCTGCAGGTGGCTTTCATGTTCTGAGACACGTCGAGGTCTTACCAATTGTTGCAAACCTGGCCTAGCGAGTCTGCACACACCAATGTGATGTTCAAGCAAATCCCAAGTTTATTCAAAAACACAGGTATATATGACCTCAAGTGACCCCGCCCCAGGTGCGGTGGTCTGACTCCAATTGGTTGAGGCTGGAAACATGTCCTTTTAAGGTGAAAACGAAACCTGTAATGTGGTCCTCCAGACCCACCTGAATCAGGGCTGCAACAGGAAATCATTTCACAATTAAGGCCTAAAATTAACACTATGCATGGTTTGCCCCAGGGACAGGATGGCAAAGGAGTGGCAGCATTGCCCACACCCTGGGCATTCAGTTCCTGGTGCCCGTCACTGTCTGCCTGTGCTATTCCCAACCTCAGCAGGATTGGACATGGCACTGAGTGCCATGATCTGGTAAAGGGACTGGAGCTGGACCAAGGGTTGGACTTGATGATCTCGGAGGTCTTTTCCAACCCAATCCATTCTATGATTCTCTACCAGGATCCCATGGAAAACAGTGCCCACAGTTTTTCTAAAGTCCAGGCAGACGAAATCCCTTCCCAGAGATGAGGGAGCTTGTCATGATGCCTGATCTCCACAGAGAGTTCTCAATTGAGCCTTTTAGAGGCTTTCAGGGGCTTCAACCCCCATCATTAAATAAATTACTTGGCTACATCTAATTTTATGGGGTTTACTGGTAGTTTATTTCTCAGTCCTCTTCATCAGGGGTTACAGTTATTGGGTAGTTGTGGAGAGAAGGGAAGAGGAGCAAAAGAAGGAGAGACTCCACTATGTTTACATTAACAATATTTAAATTATTCTTGCACAAGGATGTTTAAGTTTCAGGAGGGATTATATTCAGAGCTACTTTTTCACACAGTTACACACGATCTTAAAACCTTCACACACCCTGCAAACCATCCAACATCCCACAGCTACAGTTAATTATTAAGTGATACATATTTCCTAAAAATTTCTAGATCTGAACAGTCTTAATACAACTTATTTTAACTTTATAGAAGATGTCTATTAATGTTACTCCACAGAGTTTCTGCAGGCTCAGTTTCCAGCTCCTATGAGGGCCCAAGGTCTCCAAACAGATTCCGTTTTTATCTCAGAAGCTCCACCTGCAAATTCGTCCTTGGTTCACTAACTTGAAAAGGCAGATATTCCCTAACAGGGGCTGACCAAGACCAACCCAACCTTCTCCATGAGGTGACCTCAGCACTGTCTAGAACTGCCTGAAGGGAAGTTCTGGCCAGGTGGGGGTTGGTCTCTTCTCCCAGGCACTCAGCAATAGGACAAGGGGGCACGATGGGCTCAAGCTCTGCCAGGGGAAATTGAAGTTGGAGAGCAAAAAAACCTTCTTTGCAGAGAGAGTGCTCAGGCATTGGAATGGGCTGTCCAGAGAGGGGGTGGATTCCCCATCCCTGGAGGTTTTTCAGCTGAGCTTGGCCGTGGCACTGAGTGCCATGATCTGGTAAAGGGACTGGAGTTGGACCAAGGGTTGGACTTGATGATCTCAGAGGTCTTTTCCAAACCAATCCATTCTATGATTCTATGATTTCCCTTCCTTTTGCAGATGCCACCCCAGGCTGCCACCATCATCCAGCAGCTGCCTCAGCCATCCCCTCTGATCACACAGATCCCCCCTGCCCAGCCCCTGGCAGGGCCCCGCTCTGGAAGCATCAAAGAAGGTGAGGACACTGAGCAGCAGGCAGGTCCCAGCAAAGGCCTAGGGAGGGCAGGGCAGGTTCCAGGGCAAGGAAGGTGAAAGAGAAAAGAGACCAAAAAACCCCTAGTTTTGTGAAATTTCTAATTCTGCTTTTCTGCTGAGCCACTTTGTTCTGGTACAAATTGTCTGGTAATTATAGAAACGAGTGTACCATGGGTTAAAAGTTACACATTAAACTAAGCTGGACATTTCAATAGGATGAAATGGTAAAGATTCAAGATTTTGTAGCATTAGAGCCAAAGTTTTACAAGTCTGACAGGTCATGTCACTGAACAAAGAAAAGGCAGAAGTCCAACAGTGATGAAGATGCTTCAAGACCACCCAAGGGATGAAGTCAGGAGACCACCACTCAAATTCCAAGCCGAAAGGAGAGCTCTGCCCAAGATTTCTCCCAGTCATTAATATGGAAATTAGAAGGTGTTAATTATGAACTTAAGACTATAAATGGCTTATTTTACACAAACAACTTAGGCAAGTTTTGCCCAGTATGAACTGGCTGTGCCTCCAATGTTGTCAATAAATACCTTGTTGCTATTAGAGTACAAAACTTTCTCTTAGCAGTCCTTTTCTTACGGTGTTTTTGCTTATCAGAAGGGGGCACAGGACAGTCCCCAGGCCAGTCAGGGATGTGCTGCTTCATGAGTGGGCTGCTGGTGGAGCTGTGGGAGCTGCACCCCATAACTGGGATGGGTACCAGTCCTGAGAGGCTTCCAGACAAACTCTCATCACTAAAACTAAAGAAGAAAGGACTACAAACTCAAGGGGATCTTGGGAAAGCAAAACAGCTCAACTCATAGAATCATAGAATGGATTGGGTTGGAAAAGACCTCTGAGATCATCAAGTCCAACCCTTGGTCCAACTCCAGTCCCTTTACCAGATCATGGCACTCAGTGCCACGGCCAAGCTCAGTTGAAAAACCTCCAGGCATGGGGAATCCACCCCCTCTCTGGGCAGCCCATTCCAATGCCTGAGCACTCTCTCTGCAAAGTTTTTTCTGCTCTCCAACTTCAATTTCCCCAGGCAGAGCTTGAGCCCATCGTGCCCCCTTGTCCTGTTGCTGAGTGACTGGGAGAAGAGACCAACCCCCACCTGGCCAGAACTTCCCTTCATGGCACTGAGCAAAACTAACAAGGTCAAACTCATACACAGAGATGATTCCAAAATTAACAAACAGGCTTCTACAACCTGAGTTTATTCTTCTGTTCCTTCTTAACCTACTGTTCAATCTCCTCAGCCTTCTATTGTGCCCCATGTTTGGAAACAAGAGAGAACAGCTGAAAGGGCTATTCTAAATATAGTGCAATGCCAATAAAAGGGTTTGTTTCTAAACATAGGTGGATACTACTGTGAAATAATCCATAAGTAAAACCTGGGATGACTGACTTCCCTGGCTCAGCCTTCAGCCAAAGGTTTCTTCAACCCACACAGAAATCTTCACTCATGACACTGCAATATTTCTCAGCTCATTTTTCATCTAAGTGTCTGGAATTTTGAATAAGGGTTTATTTTCATAAACAAAATAGTCCCAATCCATGCATGACTCTTCTGAAGCTGCTATATGTAAAATAATTTCTGTATGACCAATAAAAAGGAAAAGGAGAGTTGGCTTATTTTTTTCCCCTTCTTTTTTTTGTTGCCTCTTCCTCTTCCCCTCCCCCCAGCTGAATTATTTACACTGCACAGCCCCTTTGTGATCCCAGAGATCCCAGCAAGGAGATTTGATGTGCAATGACAGTTTGAGGGTTGGACTAGATGATCTTAAAGTTCTTTTCCATCCTTTCTGACTCTATGATTCTGTGAGTCAGTGGACTCTCAAGGTGGCACTACAATATCACACAAATCTGAGGGAACTCCTCCCATGGAAATCAATGATCTGTGGCAATGGAGAGCACAGTCAAGAGTTTGTCCACTCTGAAGGGAGGGAGAGCTACAGCTAAACCCTTCCCCAGCCCCTCAGACAGAGGTGTGGCCTTGCAGGGCAAAGAGAAAACAGAAGATGCTCAGCAGCAGCTTCCTTTTAGAAGGGAGGACAAACTGGTATGAACAGTCACATTCATAGGCATTAATTTTGTGCTGTCTGGGCAGGAAAGAGATTGAGGGGCTGGAGTGGGGCCAGAGAAGAGCAATGAGGCTGGAGAAGGGACTGGAGCACAAGTGCTGTGGGGAGAGGCTGAGGGAGCTGGGGGTGTTTAGCCTGGAGAAGAGGAGGCTCAGAGGTGACCTCAGCACTGTCTGGAACTGCCTGAAGGGAAGTTCTGGCCAGGCAGGGGTTGGTCTCTTCTCCTAGGCAACCAACAGTAGGACAAGAGAGCACAGCCTTAAGCTCTGCCAGGGGAGGTTTAGGTTGGATATCAGGAAGAAATTCTTTGCAGAGAGAGTGCTCAGGCATTGGAATGGGCTGCCCAGAGAGAGGGTGGATTCCCCATCCCTGGAGGTTTTCCAACTGAGCTTGGCCATGGCACTGAGTGCCATGATCTGGTAATCAAAGTGGGGTTGTATCAAGGGTTGGACTTGCTGATCTCGGAGGTCTTTTCCAACCCAATCCATTCTATGATTCTATGAAATAATGCCATTATAGTGCCCTTTTCAGCAGTTTTGCCTTGCTTGAAATGCCCTGTCCATGTGTTGTGTTGATAAAGCTCCTATTTCCTTCCTCTTCCCAGACATGGTGGAGATGATGCTGATGCAGAACGCTCAGATGCACCAGATCTTGATGCAGAACGTGATGCTGAAGGCTCTGCCCCCGATGGTGCTCCCACAGCCCATGGGAGCCAGCGCTGCCCCTCTGCAGCACCCACAGCAGGTGACACACCAGGGCAGGAAGGGCAGCCTGGCACACAGGGGCCAAGAGTTGGTCTCCTGGGGACGTGTCCCTGTTGTCCCTACTGAACTGGCAAAATGCCAACTGCCCAACACAGAGAAAAAGGGACCCCTCCAAACTAAGAGAAGAGGAGGGAGGGAAAAAAACAGAACCCGAAACAGCAAGTTTCTTATGAAAAAGAGAGACAATTAAAACCAGAATATGATATAATACATATATAATGAGGAAATTTAAGTTGGTTATCAGAAAAAAATTACTTCCAGAGAGAGTGCTCAGGCATTGGAATGGGCTGCCCAGAGAGGGGGTGGATTCCCCATCCCTGGAGGTTTTTCAACTGAGATTGGCCGTGGCACTGAGTGCCATGATCTGGTAAAGGGACTGGAGTTGGCCCAAGGGTTGGACTTGATGATCTCAGAGGTCTTTTCCAAACCAATCCATTCTATGATTCTATGAGTCACTGTCTTGGGTTGAGTAGCAAAATGCCAACGGCCCAACACAGAGAGAAAGGGTCTCCCCCCAACTAAAGGAAAAGGAGGGAGGAAAAATCCCAAACCCTGAAGGAGCAAGCTTCTTGTATTATACAAAAGAAAGGCAATTAAAAATGGAATATGATGCAATACATATATACACAAATGTGAGAAAAGAAAACTAAAGTAACAACCCTGAGATCAGCTCAGTTGGTTAAAACTTGGTTGTAATAATGCCAAGGTCATGGGTTCAATCCCCTCTCTGGGCCATTGACTCGATGGTCCTTGTGGGTCCCTTCCAGCTCAGAATAGTCTGGGATTCTTCTAACAATAACACCCAACCAAATAATATAGATTCTAACTACTCAAACCCCACAAAACCTCCCAAAAACTCTTCCAGAGGAAACTCCCTGCAAGAGAGGAGAAAAATGGACAAGCAAATGTTTCCGTCCTTGGATAACCCAGCAGGGACATCTGAACAGCTCTGCCATCTTCCACCCCACAGCACTAACAGGCCATTCCTGAGAGGGCACAGCCTGCCTTCTGACCATGGGGGCACTGAGACAGCACCCAGGGAAGAAAAGTCTCCTCACAAGTGCAGACTCGACTCAGTCCAGCTCTGGAAATATTCTGGCCTGCAGGGCTGGACCACTAACACAAGACACCTACATAAGTGTCTGCTGCTGCAGATTCCTGACTGCAAACAGCAGGGGAAAAGCTGGAGAGGACCTTTGGCAAGGACAGTAAGGAACAGGGCAATGGGGAATGGCTTCAAGCTGAAAGAGAGGAGGTTTGGACCAGATATCAGGAAGGAATTCTTCCCTGTAGGGTTGTGCTGGTTTAAGGGTAAACCTGCAGGAGAAACAAACCCAACACAAAAGAGATTATTAGGCAGAGTTACAACTTGATAACAATATTACAATAAATGCAATGATACAAAGAGAAATTGGGTTTAACCCACAAAACCCAGCAGTGTAACCCAGCCCCCTGGGGCACAAACACAGTGGGGTTTGGTGGCCCCTGTGCTGAGCCCCACATGGTTCCTCCAAGTCCAAAGTAAAAGGAGATGACAAACCTGTTGGTGCAGATGATGGCACAGTCTGGTGGAGAGTGGTGGGCTCCTCCTGACCAGGTTCTGCTCCTCCTCTGGATCCCATGAGTGGTCCCAGAAGTCCCCAAAGCCCAAGATTCCATCCCCTCAGGTGCAGGTGGGAGCCCCCAGTGCCTCCCCCAGGGCAGGGAGTTCCACACTGGGGGATCTGACCCTGGCAGTCAGGGGGGATTTTGGAATCGTTGCTGGCCCATGAGCAGAGCTGAGCCCTCAGGTGGGTGTGAAGGTGCCAAGGACTCCCTGCAGGGCAGTTCTCCCATCTCCTCTGCCAGGCTTCTTTCCCAGCCAGCTCCCAGCCTGAGGGGTCAGGTGTGCCCTGGGCAGCTGCTGCAAAAGGTCCACTGGTAACAGTTCCTGGGAAATGAATGGAGGGTGGAGAATGCACAGCTTTGGTCACACCCACACAGGGATAAACTGGTCCCACCTGCTGAACTGGGACGAGGGTGGCAAAGCCCTGGCACAGGTGCCCAGAGAATCTGTGGCTGTCCCATCCCTGGTAGTGTCCAAGGCCAGGTTAGAGCCATCTGGGACAGTGGAAAGTGTCCCTGCCCATGGCAGGGGCTTGGAATGAGTATCTGGAATGTCCCTTCCAACCTAAACCATTCTGTGATTTTAGAAATATTTGTGTTACAAATTTTTTCAATGGTAAAATCTGTCCTGGCAGTATCAGATGGGTTAGATCTGAGGCACAGATTGTGTGGTCATTGTTGGAGCCCCACTGCTCTGGTTCCTGTCTCACTGAAAATCAATGGCTGCTGAGCACTAAAAGCACAGATTCAGAGGTATATTTTGGTGTGTAGATCCCTGTAGGCATTTTTTCCAAAATGTGTCCAGCACTGTTTGGGGTAGGTAAATTTGAACATATCCTTAGATGCCCAATTCCTAAACTACTTTTAACAAGGTGACAGAGCTCCTTAAGCATCCTTAAGTGCTTTGGAAAGATGTCCAGTCTCTCCTCCAGGGCATTTATTACCTAAGAAGCAAGGAAAGCTGATCTTTGGGGAGGAAGGGATGTGCTGGTGTTGCAAAACCTTCCTCTGTGCTTTTCCTACCCCAGGACTTTCAGGCCAGCTTCTCCCTGTGCTGGAAGAAGGATTTAGGTTTTCTCTCAGAGATTGAGGCCTGGAGGGAGCTGCCAGTTTTTTTCACCTGTTGGAGCAGAAAGCCTCTGACAGGAGCTGAAGCTGTCTTGGTTTGGGGCATTGACCTCCCAGAAGGTCACCTGTGGCTGGGTTGGAAGCTGCGTTGGAAGAGACCTCTGAGATCATCAAGTCCAACCCTTGATCCAACCCCACTTTGATTAGCAGATCATGGCACTGAGCACCACGTCCAGTCTCACCTTAAAAACCTCCAGGGATGGGGAATCCACCCCCTCTCTGGGCAGACCATTCCAATGCCTGATTACCCTCTCTGGAAA
Source organism: Pithys albifrons albifrons (assembly GCF_047495875.1). Taxonomy (NCBI): domain Eukaryota; kingdom Metazoa; phylum Chordata; class Aves; order Passeriformes; family Thamnophilidae; genus Pithys; species Pithys albifrons. The sequence goes on along the minus strand of NC_092465.1, from coordinate 39,360,622 downwards.
GAATTTCTTCCTGATACCCAACCTAAACCTCCCCTGGCAGAGCTTAAGCCACGGTCCTGGGGTGGACATGCCATGGAAATGGCAACAGTCCCAACTCTTCCCCATGTCAGAGATGCACTGACTCTTCCCTCAGATGGAATTACTTTTTTATTTTCCTTAAACTTTGCAGTTTCTGGGTTTGAATGCTCTTCCCCCTTGCTGTGGGGCAATGTCTGGGGCAGATGGTGCTGCTGGGAGAGCCAGAGGTCCATGGAGGACATTGGATCTTAAGGAAGATGGCAGAGGAAGAGGATGCATCCCCTGTCCCACCTTGCTCTCCAGGCCATCCTGTCCCTCTGCATTTCCCTGCCATTACCCAGTGGGAGTGGGGTCTGGGTGCCTCTGAATATCAGGTGAAACCTGAAGCCACCAAGTGTTTGTTGGATCTTCTGTGCTGGATCCTGCACATCCATCTCCAGACACCTGCTCAAGGCCTTCCCTCATCAAGGTGTGGCTGAGTGGGTGGGACCAGCCCCTCAGCCATGGACCCTCCTTTTGGGGGCACAGGTTTCTCCACCCACCCTTTGTCTCTCTCTCCCCACCCAGGACCTGCAGGTTGCTGCTCCCCTGGCTATGAGAGCAGACCGTCCCAGGCCACCCGTGGTGCACCACCACCACCACTACCCTCCCCCAGTGCTCCCAGTGCCCCCCAGGGGCTTCCCACCCACACCCACAGCCCACCACTGGACTTGGACATAGGACTTACCCAGTCAGGTAAGTAATTAGGCAGCTGTGGAGACACTTCTGGCCCTTCCTTCCTGCACAGGTCGGGAGCACGGCAGGTTTTGGAATAAACACAAGGATCAGACAAGGTCTGCAGGTGATCCCAAGCTGTGTCCCTGGCACAGAGTCCCCACCCTGCCCTGCTGAGGGGCTCTGCTCTGCAAGGTCTCTCCCCCTGGGTTCAGGGTCTCCCTGTGAGCCCAGCACTCCCCTGCTGAAGAAGAGGGATGTGTGTTTTACATTCAGGCCAAGGTTCTCAGCAGGATTTATGTCCTTAAATCACTCCTGAGACATTTGCCGTTTGGAAATTCTTGGGGAAAATAAACCCCACCAGCTGGTAAACACAGTACAAAGGGAGGGAGAGTAAGAAATAAAGCTGAGCCTTACCACAGGGCTGTGCTTGCTGCTGGGGGAGGTGGTTTCACTTGCAGAAATGTATGAGCTTCTCCCCATGATGCTCCCAGGTCTGTGTAGCCCCTGAGACCTGCACAGAGCTTAGCAGACAACAGTTCTCCAGGTGCTCACTTGCTTTGTTGCCTTCCCCTGGGCTGGTTCTGGTTGGCTTCTTGGGTGCTGGAAACTTCTTGCACTTAAATCTGGCTATTCCCAAACACAATAAACCTGTTTTTCCTTGTTGTAGGTGGCCCACATACTGACAGATGGGATCTTCTGCAAGTGGACCACAGCCTTTCTAATAATAATAAAATCCTGATGTTCTTCCTTGAGTATTGGCATGTCTTTTTCTTCGGCAACATAACTCAGGCACTTTTCCCTCCTTTACTTTTCCCTCCTTTACTTTCCTCTCCTTTATTTTTTCTCTCCTTTATTTTTTCTCTCCTTTACTTTTTCCCTCCTTTACTTTTTCCCTCCTTTACTTTTTCCCTCCTTTACTTTTCCCTCCTTTACTTTTCCCTCCTTTACTTTTCCCTTCTTTACTTTTCCCTCCTTTACTTTTCCCTCCTTTACTTTTTCCCTTCTTTACTTTTTCCCTCCTTTACTTTTTCCCTCCTTGATTTTTCCCTCCTTTATTTTTCCCTCCTTTATTTTTCCCTCCTTTACTTTTTCCCTCCTTTACTTTTCCCTCCTTTACTTTTCTCTCCTTTACTTTTTCCCTCCTTTACTTTTTCCCTCCTTTGCTTTTCCCTCCTTTACTTTTCCCACTAGTTTTCAGAGTTTTTAGTCCATGCCCCTGGGTTTTTTTTGTTTTCATTTATAACTCTTTAAAAGGCTTGCTCAGAGTTTTTTTCAGGCAACACTTTTTCATGCTCTCAGCAGCTTCGTTGTGCTTATTACAGCAAGACGAACACTGATTTTGTAGCTCTTTCTCAATGTCTTCCCACCTGACTTTAAAGCAGAGAACATCTGCACCTTGGGATTGCCTGATGCAGTTTGTGAATGAGTCTGATTAAGACAAGCCAGGGTCCTAAATTTTGTTTTGAATGAAGAAAAGAGAGTAACTGTTACTGTGGGAGGCCAATGATGTGCTGTCTGTGCTCCAAAACAATTAATGAATAATTCATTTACCTTGCTCTTTGCCCTCTGCTGTGTTGTCTTTGCTGGGGGGTGTGAGTTAATCAGATAGTGTGGATCGATTCATTGGCTGTGGAGATCAGAGAAACCCACTGGAGGCTCTTCAGCAGTGACTTGATCTCTTTCCTTTGAGACTCTTGTTGCTCTCTACAACTGCATTAAGAGGAAATGGCCTCAAGCTGCACCACAGGGTTTAGATGGGATATTAGGAAGAATTTCTTTACTGAAAAGTTTGTCAAGCACTGGCAGAGGCTGCCCAGGAAGCATTTGAGTCCTCCCCCACCCCTGTGGGTCACTAAAAGTCGTGTAGATGTGGCACTCAGTGTCATGCTCCGTGGTGGGCTTGGCTGTGCTGGGTTAACAGTTGGACTCAGAGATCTTACAGGACTTTTCCTACCTTGATGATTCCATGAGCCAAATCTGCTGGTTTTGGGCTCTGCCTGGCAGGTTGGGCAGTAAATGGTAGTCAGTGTATCTAATGAATGTGCTTCCACTGTCTGCTATTTAATTATTGTGTGCAGGCTGTAATTGGCTCCTCCCTGTTCAAAAACTGTGTGCAGTCCTGGCTCAGCAGAGCATTTCCCCCCAAGGGTGGGCATGGGAAATGGTGCCTGCAGGGACATCTCCTCACAGCCTGGTACAAGTCCTGGAAAGGTTCTGCAGATCAGGCATGGGAAACGGTGCCTGCAGGGACATCTCATCTCCTGGAAAGGTTCTGCAAGTCAGGCATGGACACTCTGCCCAACATCACACCCCAAAGAGATGGAGCCACACACAGCTTCCTTGGATGGATGAAAGATGTCCTCAAAGATGGGATGAGACTCCTGGGCAAGGAGGTGGCTCACATCCCACCCTCAGCAGAGAGCCTGTGGGGCTCCAGAAGTCACCCTGCTTTGTCCCAGCAGTGCCTCTGCAGTTGCAGCCCAGTGAAGCACCAGCAAAGCCTGGCAGATGCAAGTTCTCCTCCTGCTCCGTATGTGTTCCTTGGAGACTGTGGAATTGCTTTATAGTTTCCAAAAGAGGCCTTTCGATAGAGCTTGAGTGAGGAATGCCACGGTCACACCTCTGCACCTCAGGCTCAGCCAGGCTGAGTCCCTGACAGTCCCTGGGCTGGGAGTTAAACTTTAATATGAGCCAGGGGAGAGGAGCCCAGGCGTGACTCAGCCTCCTGTGTCCTTCCCCTTTCCCTGCCCACAGGGAGCAGGACACATCAGGGAGCACCGGTGGCCCGGCACTGCCCTGGGCATGGAGGGCTGTGACCCACGAGCGAAAAGAGTTGCTGTTGTGGGCGGTGGTCTGGTAGGAAATGCTGTGTGTGACTGTGTTTGCCTGGGAGTCAGGGCTGCCACAGCACTGCCTGAATGAAGGGGGGGTGGATGCTCTGCTTTAACCATTCCTCTGTCAGAGGATGGAGGTTGGGAAGGGGCTGGTTTTGTTCTGGCTGTGAGTGGGAGGCTCTTGTGCTTTTCCCAGGGGAAGGGTTTGGGGGGTGGTGGAGCAATGGGTGCCCTGGCACACTGAGGAACAGCCCTCCTTTGGGCTTCCACATCCCCCTGCCCTGGGCTGTTTCCAGCTGTTAAAACTTTGTTGTAACAATGCCAAGGTCATGGGTTCAATCCCCTCTGTGGGCCATTGACTTGAGTTGGACTTGATGATCCTTGTGAGTCCCTTCCCACTCAGAATAGTCTGGGATTCTGTGATTCTGTAGCCAAGTCACTAATATGAAATGCTTGGCAAGGACTGACACTTGGTAAATGCCAGGCTAAGAGGGAATGTCTTCCTCTGCCCACTGTTGTTTGGGAATAGTTTTCCTCCCCTGCTACTTACAGAGTGGTCTGACTCCAAGGGAAAGGCTGACTAACCAGGGCTAGTGGAAGGTGTCCCTGTCCATGGCAGGGGGTTGGAATGAGATGGTCTTTAGGGTCCCTTCCAACCCAAACCATTCTATGAGTCTCTGATTCCATGAGATGAGCTCAGTTGGTTAAAACTTGGCTGTAATAATGCCAAGGTCATGGGTTCAATCCCCTGTGTAGACCATTGACTTAAGAGTTGGACTCGATAATCCTTGTGGGTCCCTTCCAGCTCAGAATAGTCTGGGATTCTGCGATGACAAAGTGGAGCATTGCAGCATTTATGTCTCTCTCTTGACTTTTTGGACATCAGCTTCTTGGAAAAGGTGATGACATACGAGTCTCTAGTTCTGACAACAATTAATGATGGAAATTAAACAGGAAAAAAATTGATTTAAATAACACACAGGACATATTTGTGCTGTTCTCCTCCACTGTGTTCCCAAGGAACACTGCAGAACTCTGGATGCTGTTGAGGAAGATAAAAAGAGTCCAGAGAGGAGCTGGGACCTTGTCTACACCAGCTCCTGCTGTCTCTGGCTGAAGAGATTAACCCTGCTGCACTCAATCACTGTGTGTAAACGAGGCTGAGCTTGGTATGGCTTTAGATGAAGAGTTTTGATGGGTGGCTTTTGTCTTGGAGACTCTGCAGACACATCAGGGCTGCCAGAGAACTGCTGTTCAGTAAAATGTCCTTTAAGGTTCTTGGTTGTGCCTCCTGATGCCTGAGCTGCACCCCCTGATCGCTGCCTTCCCTTGGTGCATATCAGTGGTGACCTGGGGAATTCTCCATCCACCATTTCTGGTCCTTCTCTTGTAGGTGGGTGCTTTAAATGCCTGTTTCTTTGCTAAACGAGGTTTCCATGTTGATGTTTATGAAGCCAGAGAAGGTAAGTTCAGCCTGAGCATTACTGTGTGAGCTCACGGAAAGCATAGAAAAAAAATATGTAATCTGAAAGTGTGGCAGTTTGGGAATATTTTTTCACTAGCTCCTGTGGTGGGGAGGAGGATTCATTTGAAGTGTGTTGTCTTCAGTGGAGGGAACCCACCCTTCAGCTACTAGAACATTGCCCTTTTTATGTGCTTGGCTTAAATATTGATTCAAATCCTCAGCTCTCAAACTTGGTCTCTGCATGAAGGATTATAGTACAGAGCTGGAGCAGAAGGAGAGATGGAGTTCTCGCAGGAAGCCTCCAAGCCCTCAGGGCACCACAACAGAGAAATCATGATTTAGAGCCAAGGTGCCAGCTGAAAGGCAGAGAAATCCTTCACCTGCAGTATCAGTCAGCTGGCAGACAAATAAAACCTGGGCAGAGGTGGCAAACCAAGCAGGAGGTGAGAGTGACACCATGGGAGGTGAAACTGGAACATGCAGTGACGCGAGGGAGAGGCTGCACCTGACACGTGATCTCTGTGGTGACTCTTCCTGTTCTGACAGACACCAGGACAGGCAGTTCTGCTGCATGGCTCGTGGCTGCTGCAAGTCCCACAGGTTCAAAAAGCACTGATTGCCCCCTGAGCTGGGTGGATTTTACTGCTCTACTCCAGGTTTTGGGCCACTGCTTGTGCTGAGGAGCATGTTGAGATCATAGAATCATAGAATGGATTGGGTTGGAAAAGCCCTCCGAGTTCATCAAGTCCAACCCCAGGGCCAACTCCAGTCCCTTTACCAGATCATGGCACTCAGTGCCACGGCCAAGCTCAGCTGAAAAACCTCCAGGGATGGGGAATCCACCCCCTCTCTGGGCAGCCCATTCCAATCCCTGAGCACTCTCTCTGCAAAGAAATTTTTTCTCATCTCCAACTTCAATTTCCCCAGGCAGAGCTTGAGCCCATCGTGCCCCCTTATCCTATTGCTGAGTGCCTGGGAGAAGAGACCAACCCCCACCTGGCCAGAACTTCCTTCAGGGAGTTCTAGACAGTGCTGAGGTCACCTCTGAGCCTCCTCTTCTCCAGGCTAAACATCCCCAGCTCCCTCAGCCTCTCCCCACAGCACTTGTGCTCCAGTCCCTTCTCCAGCCTCGTTGCTCTTCTCTGGCCCCGCTCCAGCCCCTCAATCTCTTTCCTAATCTGAGGGACCCAGAACTGAACACAACACTCAAGGTGTGGCCTCTGCCCCACACACAGTCTGGGAAGGCTGAGTGGGGCAGTTCTGAGGGGGAACAGCCTCATGCCCAGACATTTCCATCTGAGGAGGAGTGAAGAAGGTGACCTGCCAATGTCTCAGAAAGCATCACTCTATTGGGGTTTCAGCGGAACCTGCCAGGCATTCATGGCTCAGCCCTCTCATTTAGAGGGGAAAAGGCTCTAAGTGATACCAGGCCCTCATTTAGAGGGGAAATGGCTCTTCGTGATAACAGGGAGCTGTCAGGATCCAGCATTCCCTTTGCAGCACTTGTTTGCAGCTGTTTCACCCAGGCTGGAGGTGGCACAGGGTCACCTTCTGATACTTGCCCCCTCTTCACCCAGAACAGAGGGATGGAGACCCCCCACTGCCCTGCCTGTTGGTGCTGCAGGGGGTTTGGGAGATGCTGCCCTGACCTGCTGTGCTGTCAGTGCCCCCATAACCAACTGCTCTTCCCCTGCAGACATCCGGGTGGCCACCTTTGCCCGTGGCAGGAGCATCAACCTGGCGCTGTCTCACCGAGGACGCCAAGCCCTGCGAGCTGTGGGCATGGAGGAGCAGGTACTCTGGCAGATGGTGTTGGTGTTTCTGTGATTCAAACACTCTTGACTTCAGCTGGGATTGGACAGGCTCTCTTCTGCTTCCCCTGTATGCAGAGGGAGCTCTGCTTTCATGAGGGTGGAGGCAGAGCTCTCCCAGGTAGAGCTGTCCCAGATAGAGCTCTCCCAGGGAAACATCTCCCCCTGCAGCCTGGCTTTCCATGGCACAGCTGCCAGCAGGATCTGCCCCAGCCCCAGGCAGTTGGGCTCTGCTCCTGCCCGTGGGTGCTTTGCCAGGGCACCACTCACACAACACCTTCCAGTGTTTGCCCCCCTGCCACACTCTCCTCACTCCTGGAGGTGACAGCAAACAGGGCAGGAATCACAGAATCACAGAATGGATTGGGTTGGAAAAGACCTCCGAGACCATCAAGTCCAACCCTTGGGCCAACTCCAGTCCCTTTACCAGATCATGGCACTCAGTGCCATGGCCAATCTCACTTGAAAAACCTCCAGGGATGGGGAATCCAGCCCCTCTCTGGGCAGCCCATTCCAATGCCTGAGCATTCTCTCTGCAAACAAGTTTTTCTCATCTCCAACTTCAATTTCCCCTGGCAGAGCTTGAGCCCGCGCCCCCTTGTCCTATTGCTGAGTGCCTGGGAGAAGAGACCAACCCCAACCTGGCCAGAACTTCCCTTCAGGCAGTTCTAGACAGTGCTGAGGTCACCTCTGAGCCTCCTCTTCTCCAGGCTAAACACCCCCAGCTCCCTCAGCCTCTACCATTAGGACTTGTGCTCCAGTCCCTTCTCCAGCCTTGTTGGAGCAGGTGGACTTCAAGAGCTGCTGCACTAAAGCAGGGTGCAATAAAAGGGGTTGGTTTCCCCACTGACATGTCCAGGTTTGTATTTTCCCACAAAACCTTGATCTTTGGGCTTACCCTGACATCCATTCACGCTGCCTTCTGCCCAGCACACCTGGCTCAGAGCCCAGTCCTCTTCTGCAGGGATCTGGCTACCATTGAACATCCAGCTGTGGGCAGTGGTGGGATCTCCTGGCCCCTGGATCCCTGCAGATGAGCCCAGGCTTTGCCAACACCTATCCCAGTCTCAGGATGTAATTTGGCTGTCATCCCCTGCCCTGTTCAGCTCCCTGGGATTTTTCATGTCCCTTATATCCAAAAATAATTTCCCCTTGATTTTTATGAGAATGAGCCTGTGAGTAACCTCAGAAAACTGTAGTGACTTGGCAGGACAGCCCTGAAAAATTGACTTGGAGAACCACATGGAAATGTATGAGCAGAGAGCACCCCATTCTCCCTCAAATGCAGAGCTTGGGGAGGGGGTGATGCTTGGTAAGATGTCTTAAACCCCCCAGTTTTGGCTGAGCTGTATTCCCTTCTGTTCCAGATTGTGTCCAAGGGCATTCCCATGTGGGCAAGGAGGATACACACACCTTCAGGGAAAAAATACTCAATCCCTTATGGCAAGAAGAACCAGGTACTGAAGATGTTTTGCAGGGCAAAAGGGGTGTTTGTCAGCACTTTATCTCTGTGTCATGGACAGTCTGGGGCTCACATTCTCAGAGAGGATGCAGGAAGGGGATTGTGTGACCCCTGGGCTCAGTGGGGCTGTTTGCAGAGGGGAGGGTTTCCTGTCTGGCCATGCAGAGCAATCCCTCAGCAAAGCCTCCTGAACCCCCTGTTTGTTTGCCTTGCAGTACATCCTCTCTGTGGACAGAGCAAACTTAAACAAGGAGCTGCTGACAGGTAGGTCACCACTTCTGTTTGCCAATGGTTCTCCACTCTTTTTCCTGAAGTTTTAGGGTTTGCCCAATTTTTGCCCAATCCCAGCAGCTTTTGAGCCCCAGGCTCCCTTACCTGGCTCTCAGAAAGTGCAAACCTGAACTAGCTGTGTTTTTAAGAAGAAAACCTGTGCTGTTTCCCAGCTAAAGCAGGAAATTCTTCCTCGGCCTTGTTGTGGTTCGTGGCATTTTCCATAGCCCCTGATTGTACAGGGACAAATAGAAATTGGAGCTCTATGGCCAAGTATTTAATCAGAGCAGGCCAAATTTCCACTCCTTCCCCACTGACTGCAGGCACCTCATCCCATCCTGAAATTCAGTGGAGTGGTGGTTGAAAGTAGTCAGTGACTCATGTAATTGCAGGGAAGAAAGAAATCTTTGCAGGATTCCTTGCCTTTTAAAAATAGTTTTGCCCATAGCTGACCAGTTCCCTGTGCCCTGCCCTGTGGCCCTCGCTCAGCACAGCAAATCACTTACTGTAATGGCAAAACCCCCTATAATTTAGGGGTGTCTTGGGAATATTTTTGGAGTCACAGTAAACCCCTCTACATTTAGTTGTCTTTTCACAGCTGCTGAGAAGTACTCTAACACCAAACTGTACTTTGGACACAAGCTCCTGGAGTGCAATGCAGAGCTGGGGACATTATCCATAAAAAGGTAAGCCCTGAGCAGGTGTGGGATCAGGTGTTGTGGTCTGTTACTTCCTGCTTAATCATTCATAAAAGCTCAAACAATTGAGCAAGCTCAGTTTTGAAACCAGTGTGTTATTACTGAGCAGGCAAAACTTTGTGTGAGCTTTGGAAAGGAGAGATATCCAAGCAGGGTTTGTGGGGAGGCTGGAAAAGGTGGGAGCAGCTCCCTAACCCCCAGCAGCCTGGCAGTGAGCACACACACCCTGACTGAGCAGGGCATAAACCTGCCAGTGTCCATAGCACTCCTTTCAGGGGCAGATTCCTTGAGATTTGCTCAGTTGGTTAAAACTTGGTTGTAATAATGCCAAGGTCATGGGTTCAATTCCCTGTGTCGGCCATTGACTTAAAAGTTGGACTCGATGATCCTTGTGGGCCCCTTCCCACTCAGAATAGTCTGTGAAATTGTCTGAAAATCAGGGAGGGCAGCTAATTGGTGATGCCCCAAGGCCAGGTTGGACAGGGCTAGTGGGAGGTGTCCCTGCCCATGGCAGGGGGTGGAATTAGATGAACCCAAACCATTCCGTGATTCTGTGACCTTGTTCCATAGTTAGGTGACATTCTGGTTGTGGCCCAGGCGACGCTCTGGTCATGCCCCCATCCACCTGGGCACAGTTATCCCAGGGGTGGCTGCTGCATTGTTAAGGAGACCTGGCAGAGTTATGCTTTTGATAACCTACAGGGAAGTTATTTATCTTACCACTGAGATTCTCAGGCAGTGAAAGCCAATCTTCCCTCAGTCTCTAGAAGATTAATAACACTGGAGGTGACCCAGCCCTTTTGCAAAAGCTGCTGAGCTGGTTGGAATCACAGCAAGGTTAATCACAGAATCATAGAGTGGTTAGAGCTGGAAGGGACCTTGAAGATCAGGTTGATCCAAGCGACTCTCTTTGCTTCCAGATCTGACCAGCAGACCTTGGAGGTCACCTACGATCTCATTGTGGGATGCGACGGAGCCTTCTCGACCGTCAGGAAACAGTTCATGAGGCAAACACGCTTTAACTACAGCCAGAAGTACATTCCTCACGGCTACATGGAGCTGAGCATCCCTCCTAAAGGTGGAGATGTGAGTGTGCCTGGCCCAGGGGCTGCTATGACTTTGCAGGTTGGACACCCTGCCCCTTCCCATGGTAGCTCTGCCACAGCAGCTTTAGAAAAAGTCTTTTCTCACCTGGGGTTCAAGCTTTCCTAGGAGAAGGCAGGGATCTCTTCCTCTTCCAAAGGTGGGGCCAATGCTGGTACCTGGCTGCAAAAATCCTAGAGAGTCTGTCCTGGACCACTGGGGTTAACTGTAGCTCTGAGAGGTCCTGGGGATCTGGGAACATGTCTGTGAGGACACCTGCAGTTGCAAAGCAGCAGATTTTTACCCATATTTTTATCCTTTCCTCGTTCCTTTGCTCTGGGTCTGCCTCAAGCATCAGGTACCAGAAAGGTGCCCCATAGTTTTTTGCCTTCCCATGCTGCAAAGAATGGGAACTGCTGTGAGGGATACAAGGTGATTTTTCTTCTCTTTCAGTTTGCCATGGAACCAAACTACCTCCATATCTGGCCAAGAAACACCTTCATGATGATTGCACTGCCCAACATGGTGATAACCCATGGCCACGTTCTCTTGGGGTGCAGGGTGGAGCTGGTGGGGATGGACTGCCTGTGGTGGCAGGGACTGGGAAGGCCAGAACCACAGAATAACAGACTAACAGGATCAATTAGGTTGAAAAAGACCTGTGAGATCATTGAGTCCAACCTATGGCTGAACACCACTGTGTCAAGTAGACCATGGCACTGAGTGCCAGGTCCAGTCTTTCTGTAAACACCTCAGGGATGGTGACTTCACCACCTCCCTGGGCAGCCCATTCTAGCACCTAATTACCTTTTCTGTGAGGAAAACCTAACATCAAACCTAAACTTCCCCTGGCACAGCTTAAGACTATGTCCTCTCCTCCTCTCACTGGTTGCCTGGGAGAAGAGCCTGACCCTCACCTGTCTACACCCTCCTGTCAGGGAGATGTAGAGAATGAAAGGGTCCCCCTGAGCCTCCTCTCCTCCAGGTTAAACAATCCCAGCTCCCTCAGTCACTCTTCATAGGACTTGTGCTCCAGACCCCTCACCAGCTTTGTTGCCCTTCTCTGGACTTGCTCCAGCACCTCAACATCCTACCTGAACTGAGGGGCCCAGAACTGGACACAGCACTTGAGGTGTGGCCTCAGGAGTGCTGAGAACAGGGGAAGAATCTCTCCCCTGGTCCTGCAGAACACAGTATTGCTGATCCAGGCCAGGATGCCATTGGCATTCTTGGCCACCTGGGCACACTGCTGGTGCCAGGAAGGACACCCAGCCTGTGCCAGGCATCCCACAGCCTAAGGTGGTGCAGGACAGAATGCCCAGAGCCAGTCCTGCCTCACAACACTGAGCAGGTACCTGTGGCACTGAGCAGGTATCTGTGGCACCTCCCTCTGCCCACTCATCTGAGCCCACACAAACCCTCCAAACCAGCTCCCTGCAGCTGGATGTTATAAACCAGATACCAGCAGCACCAGGACAGTGTGCCAGGGCCATGTTGGCCAGTCATGTGCTCTCTGTTTCTGCCTCCCCCCTGCCTGCCCTGTCCACTGTGGGAAAGGGGATGGCCAGACCCCGTCCCAGCTGCTCCAGTTGGTCACTGCCATTGCAGGTGACAGACTGGGCACTGAGCTGCTGCTCCACATGCCACATGCTCTCTATGGCCTCTGGTCTCCTTACTGACCTTCTTCCCTGGCTGGCAGGACAAGTCCTTCACCTGCACCCTCTTCATGCCCTTTGAGGAGTTTGAGAAGCTCACAACGGGAGAGCAAGTGCTGCGTTTTTTCCAGACCTACTTCCCAGATGCCATCCCCCTCATCGGAGAGTGAGTGTTCCCTTCTGCCCTCCTCACTCATCCACAGTGCTGCAGAGCCAGGGGGCACATCAGCCAGCCTTGGGCCTTGCTGAGGGGGTTGTGCCACATCCTCTGTGGGCAAAGAGCACAGAACTGGAGCATCCCCCTCCTCCTGGGGGCCTCATGGCTGTGGGGACCAGGACCAGCCTTTCCAGCATATATTCTGATGGCTGTGGCTCTGTTCAGCATGTCCTCATTTTCCTGCCAAGAAGGAAGCCTCCCAAGCCAGTTTGAGCTCCAGCCCACACTATTAATGCTTCTGCCTTGCAACACAGTTATCTATTTATTATGGGATGGCCTTTTTTTAGATGATATCAATGGTCTCAGCTGTGTTAGGCAGTTTCTTTTCCTCTTAAGAAGACTTATCACAGGACTTCATATTAACTTAGATATTCTCTGGTTTATCCTTTCTGCAATGACTGACATCCACCACTGCTCCCAGTAAGGGCACTGAGGTGTCAACACTCAAGTTGTATGCAGAGCTTAAAACCTGCAGACAAAACATTTGGTCCACAGTGGGGGAAGTTAATGAAATAGCTTTCCTGGCTCCCACATTTTTCCCATCACAAATAGCTTGGTACACAGGCTTGAGTTCTGCATCCCAAAGCTGACAGTGCCTGTGGCCTCAGCTTCCTGAAGTTGGACATGGATGGCATGGTTTGTGCTCCTCTCATCTTGTGGTCCCCCAAGTGAAGTGTCTGTTGTTTTGCTTTGCCTGAAGGCAAGAGCTGAAGCGTGACTACTTTGTGCTGCCAGCCCAGGCCATGGTCTCTGTGAAATGCTCCTCCTACCACCTCGGATCCCGCTGTGTGCTGATGGGAGATGCTGCTCATGCTGTTGTGCCCTTCTACGGACAGGGCATGAATGCAGTAAGTTCATGACTGGCCGTGGTCTGTGTTGGTGGGGTCCCCACTCCTTTCTCCCACAAATGCCTTGTTTTAGGATGTAGCTCCATGGAGTTCATGGGCTGGCCTGTCCCACAACCTGATGTCCTCTGCATTGGCAGTGTTGGGCTCCAGTCAGGGTGTCCTCCTGGGGAGGAAAGGGGGCAGGGAAGTGATGCCACCTTCTCCTGGGACAGAGGACTGTGTGGGAGGGGGGTCCACGCTGCTGGAAAAGGCAACTCCCTGGATTTCTGTCAAGACCCCTGGAGTGAGATTCCTGCTCTGAAGCTGTGGTCAGTGAGACCAAACAGCTACACTAGCTAAGCATCCATGAGAGCTCTTCTCATGAACACGTGGCTCCTTATGCCTATTAACCCCCTAATTTTCCTCCCAGGGTTTTGAAGATTGTCTGGTCTTTGATGAATTAATGGACCAGTTCCACAATGACCTTGGTGAGTGAGGTGGCCGGGGAAGAGTGAGAGCGGAGAAACATCCCTCTGAGCCTGAGGGCAGCCAGTACCTGCAGGGAGCTGCCTGTGACCTGCAGCATTTCCTCCCAGGTGCCTGCCTGCCTGAGTTCTCCAGACTGAGGGTGCCAGATGACCACGCAATTTCAGATTTAGCCATGTACAACTACGTGGAGGTAAGCACAGAGACCTGTGGTCCTGTGGGCTGAGCACTCAGCAGTGCTCTTGGGATGCACACAGGAAGCAAGGTGGGTGTAACAGGGTGGGTTCTGCAGGTGCTGGAAAAGTGAGGCTGAACACTGTTGAGAGATCAGAAAACACAGGATCGTTATTAACAGGAGTAACCAAATAGCAGGAACCCAAAGAGAAGGGAGAGAAAGAGAAGGAGGGATACTAAAGCAATAAGCCCAAACATGAAAGCACCCCACTCACCATGGGGTAACTCACCTAAGGTTGTCTTACCAACTCAGGACACTGTCCCAAGGCAGGGCCTACATCCTCTAGGCATTGGCACATAGCAGGCATCCCTGCTGTCTTTTTTTTTAAAAAAAAAACAACCAATACCAAGAGCACGAGCCCTCTCACCTTTTTTTGAGCCTGCTGGAGACTTCTCCCTGGGAGGTGGGGCCACCACCACCCCAGACAGAGGTCCCAGGCTCTGCTCTCTTTCTTCCTCCTTGCTCTCCCCCACTCAGGTCTCCTCCAAAGGCTGTCAACCAATAGGAGAGACCCAAGTGACTTTAGTTTATGCAAACTCTGTCTTCAAGGACAAAGCCTCCACTCCATCAGCTTTTGTTCCCTAGAACTTGGGAGGAAAATGATAAACCTTTTCACAGGTGGCATGAGCAACAGACCAAAATGTCCACACTTTCAATTCCTGATACAGTTGGGCTCTTACTCTGTCAGACTTCAGCCTCAGAGCTCCTTGGGAATGCCACTGGGGCTGGGGAGGCCCTGTGACCTCCAGCACAGGCAGTGGGAAGAGGTAGCAAAGCAGGGGGGAGCTCTGCCAGAACTCCTGGCAGAGTCATGACTGTTGGACTGTTGCAGATGCGTGAGCACGTGAACTCCACGTGGTTCATTTTCCGGAAGCACGTGGACAACTTTCTCCATGCCCTCATGCCTTCCACTATTGTCCCTCTGTACACCATGGTAAGGCCAGCATGTCCCCACTGCCTTGGGCTGCCACGAGCTCCTCCTGGCTGGCTCAGAGGTGGTGACATGCTCCTGCAACCCTCCCAGGTGACCTTCACCCGAATTCGCTACCATGAGGCACTGCAGCGCTGGAAATGGCAGAAAAAGGTCAGTCAGGGGTGGTGCCCATCCTCCCAGTGCCACAATTCTCACAGGAGCATCCTGTGTGCCAGCACTGCTCAGCTGCTGGGGGGGAGCTTTGGTGGCAGTTGGTTAAAACTTGGCTGTAATAATGCCAAGGTCATGGGTTCAATCCCCTGTGTGGGCCATTGACTTAAGAGTTGGACTCAATGATCCTTTTGGGTTCCTTCCAACTCAGAATAGTCTGGGATTCTGTGATATCACAAGGTGGGTGCAGGTGTGACACTTTGCTGGATGCTGCAGGGTAGGAGCAAACCTCTGATGATGTTGGTGTTTCTCTTTGCACTTGCAGGTAATTAATCGAGGGATCTTCGTGGTGGGGGCGGCAGGACTGGGGGGCTCCTGCCTGCTGCTAAAGTGTCTGGCACGGAACTTGGACTTCTGCGTGGAAAACTTGTGGAGCTGGTCCCATTATCTGAAGAATATTGGAAATCTTCCCTTTGGCACACAAGTGGCTTAAGTGTAAGGGGTGCTCCTTCTAATAAAAGCAAAGGTATGGGCTGTTGGCTCAGCTGAGTGATGCTGTTTCTCTTGGGATGTTGTTTGGCAGCTCCTTCAGTCCCTCAGAAGCGGTTTGATCTCTGTCCCTCCCCAGTTGAGAGGAGCCCATCAGGGCACAGAGTGCCCAGAGAGCCTCTCCAGGGGCTCAGGTGTGTATAGAATCATAGAACCATAGAATCACAGAATCATAGAATCATAGAATCAGGTGCATTGGAAGAGACCTCTGAGATCAAGTCCAACCCTTGATCCAACCCCATTTTGATTACCAGATCATGGCACTCAGTGCCACGTCCAGTCTCATCTTAAAAACCTCCAGGGATGGTGAGTCCACCCCCTCTCTGGGCAGGCCATTCCAATGCCTGACCACTCTCTCTGTAAACAATTTCTTTCTGATCTCCAACCTAAACCTCCCCTGGCAGAGCTTAAGTCCATGCCCTCTTGTTCTTGTGTCTTGTTCTTGTACCTGGCTCATCTTGGCAGCCTGGTCTTGAGGGATGTGGTGTGTAGATGTGTCACTTAGGGATATGGTTTAGTGGTGATCCTGGCAGTGCTGGGTTAATGGTTAGACTCGATGACCTTAATGCTTTTTTCCAGCCTTAATCATTCCACGATTGCATGACCTGATTGGTGTGTCCCAGCCTTTACTGCACATTGCTGCTCTTACCAAAACCAAGCCAACATCTTGGGGATCCTCGAGCCAAAAATAGCAGCATGCTGGGATATACTGGGAGGAGTATCAGACACACTTTCCTTCTTACCTTGCCCTAGACCCTCACAGTGGCATGGCCATAATTAACCCCTGATCTGAGGCAGCACAGCCACTCTTGTTGGAGGTGGTTTACACAGACCTGCCACCAGGTGGGCAGGGACAAGAACTGCTCTGCACCATTCAGCAAGTCGGTTTTGGCTTGCAAGGGAGCACCTTTCAGGGTGTGGATGGCAAACTAGTGTAGAAAACAGCTTGTTTCTCTGGCCAGCATCTTTCCCAGGCACTGTACCCCCTATGGGAGATGTGGCAGCAATGACAGGGTGTGGCTGTTGTTTCTCCTATGAACACTTCAGCTGCTGCCCTTGCACCTATTTCTTAACAGAACAGATATATTTACTGTATATATTAAATCTTTATTCATGTTAAACCCCTTCAGAGAGGAAATGAAGATGTGACACAGTACAACTATATGCAAATTAGTCCCAAACTGAAAGCAAGTAAGGGATTGCACCGCTGTTTCACAGGAACAACCCCACAAAGGAAGAGCAATTGGCTGCTGTGTGTGGCTGGGGTAAGATGCTCCAGGTACTGCCAGCTGTTTTGCACAGCTGGCTCTTGGTATGTCTGACAGGCTTGAAGAGCAGGGAGAAGATTGTGCTCTGGGGGGGTGGTGGAAGAAGCTGTGGCTGAGCTTTAATCTGTAGGGAAATTTTCAGCTTCTCAGGGCCAAAGTTACAAGGAGCAAACAGTGGCTCCTTTGCCCCTTTGCTGTGTAGAGGATTTCAAGGCATGATGGAGGTAAGCCAAGCATGCAGGAGGCCAAGCAGAACCTTGCCTGAGGTAGGTCTGAGAGAGGAGCAATGTCAGGAAACAGCTGATGATTTGGGGAAAAGATTCAGTGCGTGTTCTCCAGCTGCTCTTCATCTCTAGGTAGAGATGCTCACTAGCCCTTAGGGCCCATCACATCACTGCAACCTTCAGAGTGGATTGCCAGTCTGGAGGACCCTCCACATCCAACTCAGCAGTGAGTTCTTTGGAAACCAGTGCATAGTGGGGAGACCAGTACAGCAGGGGAGGGCATGGAGCAGCCTAGGGGCAGATCCTGCTGGAGCAGAAGAGACAGGGCAGTTTTGAAATTCCAGCTCAAAATCAAAGCTGGAAGCACTCTGTGAGCTCAGCTGGCTTTGGGGCTCAGCGTCCAAGACTGCTGAAGAAGGCAAAGTTTGCATCAGGAGATGACACAGTGATCGGTCCAGGAGCCACTGCATGTTCCCATGGTGAGGCCTGCTCCTCAGTCCCATCCATGGCATCCAAAGCTGTGTCTGTTCCCTTCTCCCAGCTCCACTAACCCAGCTGTCACACACTGGGCCAGGATATTGGCATGGCACAGCCCCTCAGCCAGCACCGGGCATGGAAGAAGGGAACAAACCACAAGGAAAAAGAAGAGGTGGGAGCCTTAGTTTAAGATTTCCTTAGTTTGAGATTTCCTTAGTTTGAGATTTCCTTAATTTGAGATTTCCTTAATTTGAGATTTCCTTAGTTTGAGATTTCCTTAGTTGGAGATTCCCTTAGTTTGAGATTCCCTTAATTTGAGATTCCCTTAATTTGAGATTTCCTTAATTTGAGATTTCCTTAGTTTGAGATGCCCTTAGTTTGAGATGCCCTTAGTTTGAGATGCCCTTAGTTTGAGATTTCCTTAGTTTGAGATTTCCTTAGTTTGAGGTTTCCTTAGCGTGGCATTTCCTTATTTCACGGTGTGTCCCAGCGCTGCCAGGCATTGCCTCATTCATTAAACCTGGGGTTGACCACAGTGGTGGTGGCACTCTTGAAGAGGGGGTTATCAGCCTGGAGGGAGAGAAGTGAGAGGCTTGTGTTGTGCTGGGTTGGGTTTGCAGCAGAGTGTTACCCACCCCACACATTCCCATGCCAATGGCACACACAGCATTGGCAGAAGAACCCCCAGGCTCCAAACTCCATCTGAGCCGATCAACAGGCCAGTGGGGAGGGCTCAGCTCTACCTCACTGCCTGTGGGGATGATCTCCCCTCCCACTGCACATGAGAGTCCCAGCACACCCCACTGCCAGGTTTGGGCTCTCTTACATCATTCCACTTGGCTTTGGACTTCTCCTTCTCGAAGCGACGATACTCCCGGCGGTCAAACAGCTCCGTCAGGAGCCGCCAGATGAGCAGCACCACCAGGCCAATGAGCACCACGCCGGCGATAGTGCCGCCCACGATGAGGGCGATGTTGGGAGGCTCTGGGCACTCTGTGGGGCAGACAGACCCTGTTGGGCTGCAGTCCCCGGTGAGGCAGCGAGGTCACCATGGCAGGGCAGGGGGACTGGGGCTGGGGTACCTTTTCCAGGTTCGACGTAGACAGTGTACATATCCACACCATCGTCCTGGATCATATGGAAGGAGATCCAGCAGTTCTGGGAGTCCTTCTCCCTGCATTTCCTGCCATTCTCAATCAGCTTCTCGGACTTCTGGATGTTGGGGCAGGCCTGGGAGCAGTTCTTCTCAAAGGGGCCACTCCCAAAGGCCTTGCATTCCACACAGGAGCTGCAAAACAAGCAGCCACAGCTCACATCTGCAGGGGCAGAGATCCACTCACCCAGCTTTGGCCACAAGGACAGGCAGGGCTTGTCTGCCCGTACCTGGGTGTGGGAGTTTTGGCTTTAGTTTCAGCCAGGCCTCAGCAGACCCAGAAGACTGGACAGAGATCAGAAGGGACAAGCACCACCTGACTTAAGCAACGAAAGAGATATTTCATATCATCTGACATCATCAAGAAGTATAAAAAGAGAGGGAGGTGGAGCTTCTGTCCCTTTTGCTCTTTGCCTCAGCCCCTGAGGCCACCCTGCCCTGCCCTGCCCAGATCAGGCCTTGTCACCATCCCTGCTGTGTTATCCAGGGAGGGAACATTTGCTTGGTCATTTTTCTCCTCTCTTGCTGAGAGTTTTCTCTGGAAGAGTTTTTGGGAGGTTTTGTGGGATTTGGGTGCTTGGAATCTGTATTATTTGGTTGGACGACTTGGTAAAGTTATTATTTCTTTTCACATTTGTATATGTATGTGTTGTATCATATTCTGTTTTAATTTTTCTTCTGTGTAAATATAAAACCTTGCCATTTCAATGTTCCACTTCTAGCTCTTTTATCCTCTCCCTCCCTTTCCCAAGTTGGGGTAGGGGGTGGCTCTGACAGGCAATTGGGCAGCTGGTATTTTCACAGACAGATTAGTGAAAGATTCACAGACTGTTCTGAGTTGGGAGGGACCCACAAGGATCATCGAGCCCAACTCAAGTCAATGGCTCACAGAGGGGATTGAACCCATGACCTTGGCATTATTACAACCAAGTTTTAACCAACCTGGGCTAAACCAAAACACTGGGATATTGGGGCTCCCTGCTGCCCTGTGCCCTCTCCATGCACATTACTCACATGTATCTGCCGCAGGGCGAGGGGCAGCCGGGGCACTCCTCGCAGAGGGGGGGCTGGTACCCTTCCTGGCACTGGCAGCGGTTGCAGACGCACTTGCCGCGCAGGCTGCACTCGTTGTTGCGGGCGTTCAGGCAGCGATCCGTCGACTGCCGGCACTGGCAGGCGCTGCCCTCGTACCCAGGCCGGCAGTCGCACTCCCCGCAGTAGCACTTCCCGCGCTCTGGAGGGGAAAACTTTTCAGATGCCACAGCCAGTCAGGTGACCCTCCATCTGCCTGTGCTTGGAGAGCATCGCCCAGTGCATTGGGCCCCTCAGTTGAGGCAAGAGCTTGAGGGGCTGGAGTGGGGCCAGAGAAGAGCAACGAGGCTGGAGAAGGGACTGGAGCACAAGTGCTGTGGGGAGAGGCTGAGGGAGCTGGGGGTGTTAGGCCTGGAGAAGAGGAGGCTCAGAGGTGACCTCAGCACTGTCTGGAACTGCCTGAAGGGAAGTTCTGGCCAGGTGGGGGTTATCTCTTCTCTGGCACTCAGCAATAGGACAAGGGGGCACGATGGGCTCAAGCTCTGCCAGGGGAAATTGAAGTTGGAGATGAGAAAAAACTTGTTTGCAGAGAGAGTGCTCAGGCATTGGAATGGGCTGCCCAGAGAGGGGGTGGATTCCCCATCCCTGGAGGTTTTTCAACTGAGCTTGGCCGTGGCACTGAGTGCCATGATCTGGTAAAGGGACTGGAGTTGGCCCAGGGGTTGAACTTGATGATCTGGGAGGTCTCTTCCAACCCAATCCATTCTATGATTCTATGATTGGGAATTGAGTGCTGACATTTTGCTCTATGATTTTGCTTATGCCACCTGTGAAAAGGTTTATCCTTTTCCTCCCAAGATCTAGGGAACAAAAGCTGAGAGAGTGAAGGCTTTGTCCTTGAAGACAGAGTTTGCATAAACTAAAGTCACTTGGGTCTCTCCTATTGGTTGACAGCCTTTGGAGGAGAGCTGAGGGGGGGAGAGCAAGGAGGAAGAAAAACAACAGAGCCTGGGACCTCTATCTGGGCAGTGTTGGCGACACCTCCCTAGGTAGATGTCAGCAGCAGGCTCAAAAAAAGGTGAGATGGCTTGTGCTCTTGGTGTTGGTGGTTTTTTTCCCCAAAAAAAGACAGGAGGGACACCTGCTGTGTGCCAATGCCTAGAGGATGTAGCCCGGGCCTTGGGACAGTGTCCTGAGTTGGTAAGACAACCTTAGGTAAGTAACCCTGTGGTGATTTGGGTGCTTTCATGTTTGGGCTTATTGCTTTAGTCTCCCTCCTTCTCTCTCTCTCCCTTCTCTTTGGGTTCCTGCTATTTGGTTACTCCTGTTAATAATGATCCTGTGTTTTCTGAACTCTCAACAGTGTTCAACCTCACTTTTCCAGCAACTGTAGAACCCACCCTGTTACACTCACCCTGTGCTCGCCATGCCACCCTCCATAGGGTGCTGAGGGAGGTCCAATGGGCGGGTGTGGTGGGACCCAGCAGCCCCAACGCCACCCACTCTGGTTATGATGCCAACAGGCAACACCTCCCTGGGCATTTAATCCTTCCAAGCAGTGCCTGACCTGGGCCACCACAGGGGAGGCCGTTGTAGAACTCGCAGTTGACATTGTCACACTCGCAGTAGGTGCCGTAGATCTCCTTGCCGGGCACGTCGCTGGTGTGGCACTCGCACTGCCCACACACGCAGTCCCCCAGCCCCGAGCACACCACCGAGCTGTTGTCCTTCCTGCAACTGCCCTCCAGCTCCTTGCTGGTCTTGCCCTTCGTGTCACACTCGCAGTTCTTCCCCGTGTAGCCCGAGTTGCAGCTGCCAGGAAAGAAGAGGGGTGAGCTCAGGTCAGCATGGAATGCCACGGAGCCCAGACCTCAGCCACGGCAAAGGAGCAAATCTGAGTCAGCCTCACTGAAAAGCAATGTTGGTTAGCATGGTGGTGCCAAGTCCAGGGTGGCTGACTGGGAGGAAACCTCAGAAATGCTGTTTTTCCCCCAGTTATATTCACAACACCAAATGGTTGCCCGGAAATTATTGTTATATTCATAATTTCCAAACCCTTGCTGAGGAGATATGAGTGTTTCCTGAGGAAACCCAGTCTTTTCCTCTCTCTGTCACTGAAGGGCCATGAAGCAAGAATTATACTTAAAGACTTGAGTGAACTGCAGCCCAGCAGTGGAATTTTGAGAGATTTCTACGGAAACCTGTGTCTGCTCTGTAGGTAGGTTGGTGGACGGCTTGATATTGGGATGGATGGATGTGTAGTTGGATGGACAGAGGTCCTTGGGAAAAGCAGAATAGACTCCACCAATAGAAGAGAGAGCTCACTGTGTCCCCTGTCTCCATGAATGCAGAGGACAGTTCCAAGGGGTATGCATGAATCCACTTCTCCAAATAAAATAATTTGTGCAAAGTTGCAAAGCCCAGGCCCTGGCTTGGCCCAGCACCCCTTTCCCAGCAGCTCTCGAGGTCTGGCAGCATTTGAAATGGTGTTTTGGGTGGTGCACATACCTGCAGATGCCACAGACAATGCTGCCTTGCCCACTGCAGGCGACTGGGTTAGGCTGCTCTTCACAGTGACAGTCACAGTTGCTGTCCACATGGACAGTGAGGGTGTCTGTGAAGCCCAGGGGCCGGATGGTGAAGGACTGGCTTTGGACACACTCCTTGGCTGTGACCTTCACTTTGAAGGTGACCTATAAAGTGCAGAGTGAGACAGGGAAGAGCCAGAGCTGTCAGAGTGTGGCATCAACTATAGGCTGAGGACATGCACATCCAGGACAACAGAGGATTCCCCCCATCCCACAGCATTTTGGGCATGGTTGGCATAATGTTAATGTAAGCAGAAAGCCTGGAACAGCAGCCAGGGTCCCTGTCATTAAACAGGATGGGCATCAGGAACTGTGCAAGCTGTGGGGTGTTCCTGGAACAAGAGAACGTACCTCATTGTTGATCTTGACATTGTCGCACTGGCCTCTTGCTTCATCCGTGGTTTCCTTGTTATTACCACATTTGGAGTCATATTTGACATCCAGGACATCTGGCAGGGTGGAGTGGTCCAGGATGATCCTTGAGGACAGGTTCTGGGGGAAAATGGTGGAGAAAGTGCCACCAGTCCACGAGGAGACCAAAGCAAGGGGGTGTGGGGTTGCACACCCTTCAGGGCTTCCCTCCAGCCCAGGGAAAAGGAGCAAGGAGCACTGCAGGCTGGAATCCCACCTGCCTGGAGTGGTTCTGGAAATGCAGGTGATTGGAGAGGTGGGAACTCCAGCACTTACATTGTAGGCCACCTGGATGAGTTCAATGATGTTGCTGGAGTCCTCGTTTAGCTCTCCCACTGCTGACTTCGGGATCATGTCACTGAGTTTCTGCCGATAGAGAGAAAAGACGTGAGTACTCCCTGCCATGTGACAGCAGAGCAGGGGACAGCAGCAGGAGGACACACCCAGCTGTGTTTGTCCTCCTGGGAAGGGAATGGAGGCACCTGGACCATCTGAAGTATCCTTACCTTGTAAACATCCACTACCTTACTGGTGACAGCAAAGATGGGCTGAATGTTATTTTCAGCAAGTTTCTGGACCAGCTGGCCAACAGATGGGTAGTCCTAGGTGGGGAGAGGGATACCAGACTCAGCACAATCTCCCCCACCAGCAGAAGAGTGGACAGTCAGGGTATGGCAGCCCAAATTACAGTGATTATGGTGATCACAGAATCCCAGACTATTCTGAGTAGGAAAGGACCCACAAGGACCATCGAGTCCAACTCTTAAGTCAATGGCCCACACAGGGGATTGAACCCATGACCTTGGCATTATTACAACAAAGTTTTAACCAACTGAGCTGATCTCAGGGCCTCTGCAACAGCCTTTTTATATGACAATTTTTTGCGAGGCTGATGCTGTGGAGACACTGAGCAGCCTCCCAGGTACTTACAAACTCGTTGCTCCTTTTGTACATGTTATCCTCCAAGTGGCACTGGCCATCATTGGGGGTCAGGATACCCCCGAGCTTGCCGTCGCCGGCGAAGTGGAAGCCGTCATCAGTGGCAAACACCAGCAGGCGGGTCACATTGCGCCAGCCTATCAGGTCCTGCAAGGGGCACAGAGAATCATAGAATCATAGAATGGATTGGGCTGGAAAAGACCTCCGAGATCATCAAGTCCAACCCTTGGGCCAACTCCAGTCCCTTTACCAGATCATGGCACTCAGTGCCACAGCCAAGCTCAGCTGAAAAACCTCCAGGGATGGGGAATCCACCCCCTCTCTGGGCAGCCCATTCCAATGCCTGAGCACTCTCTCTGCAAACAAGTTTTTTCTGCTCTCCAACTTCAATTTCCCTGGCAGAGCTTGAGCCCATCGTGCCCCCTTGTCCTATTGCTGAGTGCCTGGGAGAAGAGATCAACCCCCACCTGGCTAGAACTTCCCTTCAGGTAGTTCTAGACAGTGATGAGGTCACTGACATCATCAAGAAGTATCAAGAACTATAAAAAGGGAGGAAGGTGGAGCTTCTGTCCCTTTTGCTCTTTGCCTCAGCCCCTGAGGCCGCCTTGCCCTGCCCTGCCCTGCCCAGATCAGGCCTTGTCACCATCACCGCTGGGTTATCCAGGGAGGTAACATTTGCATGTTAATATTTCTCCTCTCTTGCTGGGAGTTTCCTCTGAAAGAGCTTTTGGGAGGTTTTGTGGGATTTGGGTGGTTGGAATCTGTATTATTTGGTTGGATGACTCGGTAGTTATTGTTGTTAGTTTGTTTTTTCTCACCTTTGTATATATATGTATTATATCATATTCTGTTTTTAATTGCCTTTCTTTTTCATAATATAAGAAACTTGCTATTTAAGGTTCTGGGTTTTTTCCTCCCTCCTTTTCCCTTGGCTGGGGGGTGAGCCTTTCTCTCTGTGTTGGGCAGTTGGCATTTTGCCACTCAACCCAACATGGTGGGTCCCAGTTCCCAGGGCTGAGCACAGGGATGGCACAGGGACTCACCCCACACACCGCTGCCTGCATCATGGCATCCAGCCCGCCCTCTGGTGCATCCAGATTCCCTGAGATGAACTGCTTCCCCACTTCGCTCTCAAACTGCTCGGCATTGTCAGTCAGCGAGAGGATGTGCTTGAAGGCGAAGGGGGGCTGGCAATTCTTGTCCTTGTTGGGGCAGGGGTTCTTCAGCTTCTCGGGGTGTGTGTTCACGAAGGGCAGCACTGTCTTGTCCACAAAGGAGCCAAACCCTAGGGCAGCCAGACTGTGGTTTCAGGGAGAGGACACAGGGCACAGACAATCTGCTGGTCATAGAATCATAGAATGGATTGGGTTGGAAAAGACCTCCGAGATCATCAAGTCCAACCCTTGGGCCAACTCCAGTCCCTTTACCAGATCATGGCACTCAGTGCCATGGCCAAGCTCAGTTGAAAAACCTCCAGGGATGGGGAATCCACCCCCTCTCTGGGCAGCCCATTCCAATGCCTGAGCACTCTCTCTGCAAAGAAATTTTTTCTCATCTCCAACTTCAATTTCCCCAGGCAGAGCTTGAGCCCATCGTGCCCCCTTGTCCTATTGCTGAGTGCCTGGGAGAAGAGACCAACCCCCACCTGGCCAGAACTTCCCTTCACGCAGTTCTAGACAGTGCTGAGGTCACCTCTGAGCCTCCTCTTATCCAGGCTAAACACCCCCAGCTCCCTCAGCCTCTCCCCACACCACTTGTGCTCCAGTCCCTTCTCCAGCCTCATTGCTCTTCTCTGGCCCCGCTCCAGCCCCTCAATCTCTTGCCTCAACTGAGGGGCCCAGAACTGAACACAACACTCAAGGTGTGGCCTCCCCAAGGCAGAGTCCAGGGGAAGGGTCACTGCCCTGGGCCTGCTGGCCATGCTAGTTTGGATCCAGGCCAGGATCCCATTGGCCTTCTTGGCCACCTGGGCACACTGGTGGCTCCTGTTGAGCTTCCTGTCCCTCAGTCCCCCCAGGCCCCTTTCTGCCTGGCTGCTCTCCAGCCACTCTGTGCCCAGCCTGGAGCGCTGCAGGGGGTTGGGGTGGCCAAAGGGCAGGACCCGCACTTGGCCTTCTTGAACTTCATCCCACTGGAATCAGCTCTACTGTACATGTCCATGTCCCTTGCCCTAGCACACTCTTCAGTCTAAATGAACTTAATGAGCTCCTGCTGTTCCACCTGCCCTGTGTTTCCAAGTGTTTAATTCCTGCTGCCATGCCAAAGTGTGGGGCAGCAATAGACTAGAGCTCCATGAGCTCCTCATTCCTCCTGGAGGTTGGAGTTTCCTCCTTACAGGCCCATCTCAAAGAACAGAGTAAATTTCCAATTAAAACGGAATTTAAAAAGCTCCCAAATGCTACAAGTAAAGTGGGAACCTCGACACACCCCCAGTGCTGGCTGCTGTCAAATATTGTAATGTAGGGTTCATGTCATGGGATGGATTTGGATGCCTTTTTCATCCCCAGGGTGGTTTCTTGCTCATGCCACAAGATCATGAAGCACACCCTGATGCTGAGAAAGAGCAGAGGACACCTGCTGCCCACTGTCCCCCTCCCTCTCCAGCCCTGCAGCTCCACCCAGCTCTGCCAGGCCAGAGACAGGCTCACCAATGCGTCGAGAAGGGGTGGTGCTCTCCAGGGCTCTGAGCAGCTCCCCTCCCAGCTTCTTCACCTTCTCCAGATCATCCAGCATGGAGTAGGAGAGGTCCATGAGGTAGTAGAGATCAATGGGATACCCCATGGCACGGCGGAACTTCACCTCGAACACAGCAGGCTGGCCTGCAGGACAGGGATGTCAGGACTGTGCCATCTTGTGCCAACACCCACCCACCCTCTCTTTCAGAATAAAAGGAGAGGAAATGCCAACTGCAACACGTTGCTGTGTGTCAGCTGAGTCTGGAGGTGAGTGGAAAGGTATGACCAGAGGGACCATGAGTGCAAGGGTGTTGGGAATGCCAGGCAGAGCATACCTATCCTCAGCTTCAGGCGCACCTCCTGGGGAGTCAGCTGCACATCGTTGCTTAAGGGTTGGTCCTGTGTCCTTGTGATGTCGTTGACCGGGAACTCAATCTCGCTGCGTGGGCATCCCCTCTGCTCCAGCTGCTCGATGGTGTCGCAGCGGACCGAGTCTGGCTCGCCAGCTTTGGTGAAATTCTGTGTGTGGCAATGGCAGCAGGGAAAAAAATCAGAGGGGCAGGAGGTGAACAGTCACATTATAAGATGACCCAACCTCCAAACCAGGTCTAGAGTATTGATGGAGAAAAGAAAATCTTTGATGCGTATTGATGGAGAAAAGAAAACCTTTTATGGGTATTGATGGAGAAAGGTCCTGTCTGTCAGGTCCCTCCTGGCCCATTCACCATGCAGGACATGAAACACTCCCGCAATGCAGCCAGACAGAGCCAGGCAGAGCCAGGCAGGCAGAGTGACCATCCTGCTGGCTCTTAGTTGACTGCTGAGCGTTGCCATCTTGACAGGGTAGATGGACCTACCAGCTTCTTGCACCAGGCACAGCCAGGACCAGATCGGATGCAGTCCCTGCATGACCCCACCTTCATCTTGGGACATTCCATGGCAAAGGCTGAAATGGAGAGCAGACAGACTTGGCATGGGGGGCACCTGGGGAGGTTACAGATGCTCCGACACCCAGCACCAGGCACTTATGCTGTCCTGAGCCTGCCCTGCCTATAAAACACACACTGGGGGCCCTGGCAGGGTCCTCACCTGTCTCACTGTCCCTCAGCTGGGCTGGCTTGAGTTGACTCCAGATCCCAGAAGTGCAGGATCTGGCCCTTGCACACCTGCACATCTCTCAATGCCATGGTCCCACTGTTGCTGGGCAGCACTTGGGGTCCCCCCCTCTATTTCACCACCCATGTGAGGTGCCATGAGGAAGGCAGGTCGGGCTCACCTGTGGTCACCAGCAGCAGCACCCAGGTCACTGCTGGCAGCTGGAGACAGCGGCCACGTGGCATTTTCTGTAAGGTAAAAAGCATTCCTGTGACCACCTTGTCCCATCATTACATTCCCTTGTAAAAAGCTCCTCTCCGGGTTTCTTGTAGGTACCTTTCAGGTACTGAAAGTCCCCAGTAAAGTTTCCCGACAGTAAGGTCACTCTTCTCCCTATATAGGTTACCCCACAGTAAGGTCACTCTTCTCCCTATATATGTTACCCCACAGTAAGGTCACTCTTCTCCATATATATGTATGTAACAGTGTGAAATCTCAAGTACTACATCTAGTTTTTACTAGATGTGAAATTTTTCCCCTTCTGTGTCAAGCTATATTCAGATGGAAATTGGAACCAAAATTAACAAAAGGACCTTTTCTATTATTAACTAACGTTGTGTGCTTGATACATGGGTAAAAAAGGTCTATTACTATTTGCTTCACATTTGACAGTCATCAAGGTAATGAAATATTTCTTGTAGAGAATTAATAGGAGTTTTCCTGCTGAGGATTTCAAACAAGCAAGGGTCTCCAACACAGTCCTAAGCAAGCAGAGAGACTGGCTCAAGTGGTCCAGCCTGCTGGTGTAGCAACCTGTCCTGGTTCTGGCTAGGACAGGGTTAATTTTTGCAGTGGCCAAGAGGGGTGTTGCCGGATTGGGTTCCAGGTGGTGACCTCTCATGTGTGAATCATTTGTCTTTCTTGTACACTCTCACTAATGAAACAGTGTAGTGGCCTTGCAACATGGACACACATGGGGAAGTGAGAAAAGAGGAATTTGTTAGAGGAAGAAAAAGGAGTAAGAAAGTCTAAAGGAACAGCAAACGTCACCCTTTCTCACAGTATTAGTCACAGTGTCTGAAAACCAAGTCGCCAGTTTCAAAATAGCTCTGATGCTGCCCTGAGCAAGAAAACAGCCAGTCCTTGGCTCCTGCCATCACCCCTCCTCTGAACTTGCTGAATAAACAGAAAAGAGTGGCATGGAAATGAGAAGACGAGGGAAACCTTCAAAAAGCACTGAGACATATGAGTATGTAGGGCTGCCCAGAACCCCTTCTGGGATGTCAGGATGTCCTGTCTTAGCTCATTAGCCTCTGTAAGACACCAGACAAGCTGAGGATGCCACTGGTCAGCCTTGAAAAAATGTCTGTTTCCTCCAGAGGGCAGAGAGAATGTCGATGTCGGTCGGTGGGTAACATCTGGATGGTGAGGTTTGGTAATCCACTGTGGTACAGACTTGGAGATGTGGCAGGACTCTGAAGCCACCAGTGATTATGGCAGGAGCCATCTGGATGCCCACGTTGTCCTGGAGCCAGTCTCCCTGGCAGAACCCCACAGCCAACACTACGCAGCTGCACAGCCAATGAGAAGCACCTCTGTGGTCATGCAGCCAAAATCCCATGGTGACATGGCTCAGGAGCTCACTCTGCCCTGTCTGGCACGAGATCATCCTGTGGACAGAGCCCTTCTTCATGAAGATATCTTCTGCAAGTGCCTGTCCAACAGCACAGTCCCTCTTGGGATGTTTTTAAGGGTATGATTTATTGTCATGGCTACAATGTACCTGTCTGTGACAAACACTGTGCTTGGCTGTCCCCACACATCTCTGCCACCTCCAGATTCCGCAAGCACAGTTTGAGCTTGTAGGAAGGAAAAGTGGCTTCTGCCCCTGTTTCCTGTAGCACTCAGTAATCAACACCCCAAATGTGCCTAATTAGGCTCCAATTTGGCTACAAGCCAGAAGTTCCCACTCAGGCTGTGGGGGACCAAACCCACAGACCTAATGAGCTCCTGCTATTCCACTTGCCCTGTGTTTCCAAGTGTTTAATTCCTGCTGCCATGCCAAAGTGTGGGGCAGCAATGGAATAGAGCTCCATGAGCTCCTCATTCTTACTGGACGTTGGAGTTTCCTTCTTACAGACCCATCTCAAAGAACAGAGTAAGTTTCCAATTAAAACAGAATTAAAAAAGCTCCCAAATCCCAGAAATAAAGTGGGAACCTCAACACACCCCCAGTGCTGGCTGCTGTCAAATATTGTAATTTGGGTTCATGTCGTAGGATGGATTTAGATGCCTTTTTCATCCCCAAAGTGGTTTCTTGCTCTTGTCACAAGATCATGAAGCACACCCTGATGCTGGGAAAGAGCAGCAGCAGGAAGCTGAACATTTCTTCTCTTCTGCCATGAAGGGAAATTGCAGCCTGGTGTGTGGGTGGGTGCGTATGTGATGCAGGGTAACTAACAAAGAGAACAAACGGGGCTTCTGCCTTTGTCTGCCTCTTGCAGCATTCACAGGAGTGCAAAGCAGGTTTTTGGACTCACTGCATGAGCAGGGCCCCAGAACTTGGCAGTATTTCTTCCAACCCTGCAATGATCCCTTCAGCTCACCCCAGACATGCGCAGTCACCACCAGTCCTGGGTCTTGTCTCCTGGGTGTGCTCTACCTGTGGTGTTAATTTTTTTTTCTCTTCTTTTCCATAAATTCAGGCAAGCAGAGGAGTGCATGTAGTCCATCCTTCTGCACTGGTGTGAAGGAGCAGAACTGCAGAGCTTCACAGCCACTTTCATCCTGGGATTGGGAGTGTGGTGCTGAGATCAAGCACCCCATCCAAGGGCAGGACACGTTGCCACCAGGCTCTGCTTCCTGGCCAGGGCTGCATGGTGGCATCAGGGGGTCCTCTTTGGCCCTGAGCTTTGAGTTTCTCACCACATGCCTTGGGTGGCTCAGGATCTGCTTCAGCAGGAGCCTTTTGCAGAAGCCACCAGGGTACTCCCTCAGTGGAGCATCTCTCTTAGGGTAAGATGCTTTCCAAGGGCTTGTGAGCCAGAAGATGGGAAGGTTGCCTTGGGGAAGGTGCACAAATTAAAAACTGGGTGCTGTTCTGCCTGTGGGCAGGGCACAGAGGTGAGGCATGCCAGCACTCAAGGTATGCTGGGGGATGCCACTGGGATGGAGCCATGCTTGCTGTATGGCGGAGCAAGCTGGGATTTATAAATAGGGCTGAAGGGGAAGTGTTGATGCCAGCAGCAATCTTGTTGCTATAAATAAAATGAGTGTTCAACAGCAAGGATGAGTCTTGCATTTTGTTAGCCACAACTCCCCATCAGTGCTTTGCTGGACATCTGTCCTCCTGCAAAACAGGAGGACACACTTCCAGTATCCAGGGAGGGCTCCTGGGGTGTTTGCACATCCACCTGTGACACTGAGGAGCCACGAGTGTCAGTGCCCCTGGGCACTTCCTCCAACCATCCCTGCTGCTGCATCACCATCATGCTGTGACAGAGAGGCTGGTACCACCCCCAGCAGTGCTGCTCCTTCCCACCCCCCAAACTGGGTAGTCCCAGACCCCACGTACAGAAGGGAAATGAGCAGAGCTGGGTACAGCAAGAATGGGAGAGTGGATGTCACTTCTTGTGTACTCTGGATAGATCCCAGCAAGGCAGGTGGCCATACACAGGGCTTCCCCAGTCCATACAGGGTATCACACTAAGTGTGTGTGTATATTTTTATTTTTACATATATTTAATATATTTTTATATATATTTTATATATTACATATATAAATTGCAAGGCAAATATAAAAAATTTACAAATATACAAATATATTTTAATAGATAAAAAGAATGTATATATTCCTATGTCCTATTATAGAAAATATGAATATATTTTACCTCTATTTCCTTCCAGCAGCCTCCAGAGCCTCAGAGGACAGATCTGTGGGGTAAGCTCTCCCCTATGTGCACCAAGCCTCTAACTAGTCTGTGGTGTCCCTTGGTTCTGAGCACCAAGGTCCCTGGGTGCCTGTGGGACCCTTGCCCTGCCCTGGGAGGGAGGGAAGGAGGGGATTTGTGCTGCTAGGTCTCCCTGGGTCAGACCCTGCTTGGCTGTCCTGCCCTGGGTAGTCTGGGGACACCACACTCTCCAACACACTGAGATCACTCCTAACAGCACCAGAATGGAGACAGAAAAGTGCAAAACCGCTGTGTGAAGCAGGATGTGACAGCTATGAGAGCAAAAGGCACCATTTAAGGCCTCCCCACACCTTTCAGCAGCCACATTCCAGTGTCCATGCATGTGTTCACCTCCTTGCTTCTCACCTGCCAGGAGGCTGGGAGCTGTGGCTGTGACACTGGAAAAAGCATCAACAGCAAGGGACAGGTTGCTTTTCCCTGACACCTGGGGTGTGCCCCACATTCCTTCTGCACCCAAAAGCCACTGAGATGTTGGGAAGAACCTGCTCTGCCTGGGGTCACTTGATGTGTGCAGCACACAGAGGTATGGAGGAGAAGAGCAAGGGTCTCACTCCCTCTCCCAGCAGTTCCCCCACAGGAGGGCAAGGACACCCAGGAAGGTCCCTGCAATGGGTGGTGACACCATGACCAGGCAGCTGTCCCCACTGCCCTCATGCCATGCTGCCACCTCAGTTCCGTCTTTCCCACCACATCCTGCAGGCTGTGAGTGAGACCCCACGAGGAAGAGGAGGGTCCCAGAAGGGGAACTGGCACAGGCCCCAGCCCTGGTGCTGCAGGTGGGCACACAGCCCATGTGACTCTCCCCAGTGCATGGGAGGAGCTCACTGCACCCTCTCTGCTCTGCTTTCTGAGCCCATGGGGTGGTGAGGAAAGGGTTTTTTGAGGTCTGACAACCTCTCCACAATAGCCACCTGCAGTTCCAGGCTCCAAAAAGCAAAACCATTACAGCCCAGGCAAGATGCCTTTACAAATGCCACACAGACTGACCTGCCTGTGCGAGGGACATCGAGCCAAGCTCCCTGAAGTTCCCTCAGTTCAAATGACCAGAGCTTAGATCAGAAATTATGAAACAACTCGCTGGAAACACCTGAGCTACAAACCCCCTTTGTTGCCTGGCTGCCACCCCACCAGAAAGGAGGAAGCATAGAAACTAGAGATGCTGTACTTGCCTGGCATCCAGCCTTCACCTCCTTCTTCCTGTGTTTGGGCTGGGATGAGGATGGTCTCACCTTCTCAAGCTTGGGTGGGAAAAGCAGCCAGGCATCCGGAGCTCTGTGACGTACCCCAGTCTCTCTTTCCTATTTCTGCCTCGCTGGGGGAAGGAGGAAGTCAGAGTGGTGGCTGCGGGAGGGCGTGTTCCCCCCAAACCCCAGCCAGTCCTGCTCACCCCAGCCAAACCGTCAGAAGCATCCTGCCCTGTGGGGCTGGGGCTGAGCTCCCTGGGCTACCCACGGGGCTTGCAGCCCTCCCACTGCACCTGCCAAAGGGATGCACCCAAGTCTCACCCTTCTTGTCCACTGGGCACCTTTCACAGCACTGCTGGGAACCATCCCAGCCCCCAGTGTGCAAACAAAGCTGGTAGTGGGGAAAACTGGTTCTTTTGAGAGGTATTGGCAGCCCTAGCTCCCCTCAGGTTGGGGCTGGGCTCTGAAGTGTTTGTGCTGGAGTAGTGTGGCCTCCTTGCACCACAGAGGATGCAGGTGCCTTCCTCACTGTGGCAAAGCTGAGTGCTGTGTGGGAAATTTTTTTAAGCAGCCTTCAAATTTTCTTGTGCTGGCTGCAATAACTCCTCCCAAAGCAATGGCAACTGCATTTCCCTGAGCAGAGAGGAACCGGCTCCTGGCAACTTTCTCTAAACCTCTTCAGGGCATTGCAGAGGAAATAATTAAAGTCATTTAGAAAACATACAGGATTGTAGATCTTTTTCTAAAGCTAAATAATGTGAGGCTTTGCAAATTATTTGTAGGTTTCCCCTCCAAAGAAGTTGGTGTTGACTCACCATGTTGCATTATCATAGAAGCACAGAAGTGTTTGGGTTGGAAGAGGCCTTACAGACCATCTCATTCCAACCCCCTGCCGTGGCCAGGGATCTTGAGGCATTTTAAGACCCTGATGCTGTTCTCCTGCTGCTGTGTTACAGTTACAGAGCTGGGTTTCCTCTCGTAGCTAGCAAAGAAATTGCAGTGCCAGCAAAATCTTTCCGAGCCCTGACAGATGCTCTGTGGGTTAGTGCTTTTATTAAAGAAGGTTGCAGAGCTCTGGCTTGGTTTCCTCACAGCCAAGAGCAGCAGGAAAGCATCTCAGTAGTGCTGGCAGTGGGATGGGAATGTTGGAGCAGCTGAGGTGGGTATGGTGGGAATGGGCCCTGAGGATGATGGTGCTCCCTCCAGCTGGGTAGCCACAGCTCGATGCTGCAGAGCAGCCCCCAGGCCTGGAGTGGGTGGGCTGGGGCTGAGGAAGGTGGGAAGGCTGGTGGGGCTTCCTGCCAGCGGTGTGGGTTGCAAATCTGAGGGAAGGAAGTGTTGCTGAGTGAGCGGTTGTAACTTTGCTTTTGTGTTGCACGACACCCTTAACAAGCTGCTCTTTCCTCCTCAGCTGTTTCATGGGGTTTGTCCAACCATTCTGCTCCCACTGACAAATGGCTGAGAGATGAAGGTGGGAGAGCTGGGAGCCCCTGGAGTGGGAGCAGCAGGAGCAGAGTGGGTCCTTGTAGCCAAAGCTGAAGCTCACTGGCATATCCCAGTTCCTCCCAGCTGTTCCTGCAGCCTTGAGTGCTGCAGCTGCTCTGGGGACATGTGCTGGGTCACAGCTCCCCAGCCTGTCTGTAAGCATTTTTAGGTGTTACACATTCCTTTTTCTATTTTCTTTCAGCTGCCTTTATTTTTATTGGTTCCTCTTTTTATTTTTGCTAGAGTAGATTGTGTTTCCCACCACCACTGACTGCAGGACTGCTGTGGTTGTTGCAGGATGTACTCAAGTGGCTGGGTTGGGGAGCTGGGCATCCAGCTGGATCCTCTGTGAGTGGTTGTTCCCCAGGGTCATTGATTTTGGTGATCAGAGATGTTATTTTGGGCCTTTGCCCCTAAATGATGCTCACCCAGCCTACAGCAGGGTAACAGATGTCCTCCTATTGTTGTTTTCTATTCCTGATGAATATTAAATCTTTCTATCCCTGACAAATATTAAATCTGGTGGATGCCCCACCCCTGAAGTGTTTCAGGACAGGATGGTGTGCTGGTTTAAAGGCGAACCAGCAGGTGAAATGAACTCACCACGAGAGAGAGATTATAAGTCAGACCTAAAATTTAATAATAATATTACAATAAAAACACTGACACAAAAGGGAAATTGCTTTCAGCTCACAAAAACCCAGCAGTATAACCCAGTGTCCTGGGGCACAAACCCAAGGGGGTTTGTTTGCCCTTGTGCTGAGACCCCTATGGCTCCCCCAAGTCCAGAGCAAAAAATGAAAAACCTGTTGGTGCAGGCAAGGGCTGTGGTCTGGGCAAGAGAGGTGATCTCCTTTGTCGAGGTCCTGCTGCTCCTCTGGATCCGACGAGAAGTTACCAAAGTCTTCTTACCCACCACTTATGTACCCTCAGGGAGCACCCAGTCCCTCCCCCTGGGTGGGGACTCACACAATGGGTGATCAACTCTGGGAGCAAGGGGGGATTGAACTGTTGATGGCCCATTAGCAGCTCCGCCCCCTCAGGCTGGGTGTGAAGGTGATAATGACTCCCTGGGCAGCTGCTGCTAATGACCCATTGTCCTTGGGGAATGAATAGAGGGGGTAGAATACACAGCTTTGATCACCCCCACACAGTGTCAACTGGTCCCTCCTGCTCAACTAGGACAGATGGACAGGGCTTGGACCAGCCTGGTCTAGGGGCAGGGAAGTGGAACAAGATGATCTTTAAGGTCCCTTTCAACCCTAAGGATTAAGTAATTCCATGATTCCCTGGTGTACCCCAGCCACATATTCCAGCTAAAAGAGAAGATTCAGGCAGCTCTGGGATCTCCACTCTCAGAAATATTTTGTATTTTCAACCCTGTAGTATTTACACAGGGGTACATTTGATTGTGACCGGGTATCTGGGAATGGCAGTGCAGAAATGAGGTTTAACAAGGGCAAGTTCTGGATTCTGCATCTGGGACAGGACAAACCTGTCTGTGTGTATAGACTGGGGAATGAGAGGCTGGAGAGCATCTGTGGGAAGGGACCTGAGGGTCCTGGTCTGCAGCAGCTGAAGAGGAGTCAGCAGCGTCCTGGCAGCCAGGAGGGACATCCTGGCAAAGCATCAGGCAAAGCATCACCAGCCAGCCCAGGGAAGGGATTGTCACGCTGAACTCTGCCCTGGGGTGGCCTCACCCTGAATGTTGTGGCAGTTTTGGGCACCACAGTATAGGACACATTAAGCCATTAGAGAGTGTCCAAAGGAGAGCAAAGATGGTGAAGGGTCTGGAAGGGACCACTGAGGTCAGTTTGTTTGTTCATCCTGGAGGAGGAGATTGAGGGGAGACCTCAGTGTAGTCTTCAACATCTTCATGAGAGGCAGTGGAAGGGTAGCAGCAATCTTTGCTCTCTGTGACCAGTGACAGGACTTGAAGAAACTGTTGGAGCTGAGTCAGAGGAGGTTTAGGTTGGATATCAGGAGAAGGCTCTTTCCCCAGAGGGTGGCTGAGCACTGGAACAGATTCTCCAGGGTGGTGGTCACAGCATAAAGCCTGTCTACTTTACTCTGCACTGGGGTGGACTCACTTCGAGTTCTGGGGGCAGTTTGGGCACCTCAATATAAAAACAGACATTAAGGTATCAGAAAGCATCCAAAGGAGGGTCATGGGGATGGTGAAGGGTCTGGAGAAGAAGCTGTATGAGGAGCAGCTGAGGGCATTTGGGTTGTTTCAGCCTGGAGGAGACTGAGGACAGACCTCACCATGGTCTGCAGCTTCCTCATGAGGGGCTGCATCGATCTCTGCTCTGTGTGACCAGACTGAGGGAATGGCTGGAGTCAGTCAGGACAGGTTTGGTGGGTATTAGGAGAAGGTTCTTCCCCCAGAGGGTGGTTGGGCACAGGAACAGGTTCCCTGGCAAAGTGCTCATGGCCTCAAGTTTTTCTGAGTTCAAGAAGCCTTTGGACAACGCTCTCAGGCACATGGTGGGATTCTTGGGGTGTCCTGCACAGGACCAGAAGTTGGAATCAATGATCCTGATGGGTCCCTTCAAACTCAGGATATTCTGTGATCTTTCCAAGCACCTTCCCAGGGGCCTCTCCCCACATTTCCCTGCTACCCACAAGGAGGGTCACCAGCTGGACACTTTTGTGGCCAGTGTCAGGTCCTGGGACACACAGCTCAGAGGGCAAGGGGGAGGGCACAAAATGAGGAAAATGAAGATGCATTAAGGAGAGAGCACCTGTCAGGGCTTATTAGGATCAAACCCACCATGGATCCAGGCTTGGAGCTTTTTACTCACCTTGGAGGGAGTGGGAGCAGCTCAGCATGGTGTGTGTGGAGAGGCACAGCTGGGGCTGGAGCTGCTTTGTTGGGGTGCCCATGACTGCAGCCTGGCAGGTGTTTGGGCTCCCTGGGGGGCTCGCCAGGTATTTGCTGCTGTTCCAACCACAGAAATAAACTCTGTGTGAAGTTTTAAGACTTGTTTTCAATCCTACGGCGGCAGTCTGGTCTCTGGCTGGCGCTGCTCCCTGTCCCCGTGTCTGGGCTCATCCTCAGCGCCCTGAGCAGACACCTCACCACCCTTGAGATACTTCCAGGATGGGGAGGGATGGGGAGGGGATGGGAGAGATAGGGAGGGGATGGGGAGGGGATAGGAAGGATGGGGAGGGG
Source organism: Pithys albifrons albifrons (assembly GCF_047495875.1). Taxonomy (NCBI): domain Eukaryota; kingdom Metazoa; phylum Chordata; class Aves; order Passeriformes; family Thamnophilidae; genus Pithys; species Pithys albifrons. Next base: position 39,323,534 of record NC_092465.1, on the reverse strand, counting down.
ATGGGAGGGATGGGGAGGGATGGGAGGGATGGGAGAGGGATGGGGAAGAGATGGCGAGGAATCGGTGGGATGTTGAGAGAATGGCGAGGGAATGGTGAGGGATGGGGAGGGAATGGGGTGAGGATGGGATGGGGAGGGACGGCGGGGGGAAGGTGAGGGATGAGGAGGGAATGGCGAGGGATGAGGAGGGGATGGCGTCGGATGGTTAAGGGATCGAGTGAAGAAGGAATGACGACGAAGTGCGAGGGACTCCGAGGTGTGGCGGGGCTCGGGGCGGAACCCCGGCAAGTCCCTCCCCGGCGGGGCGCGGCACAGGCCGGGCTGGGCCGCCCCCTTCCCTTCCTTTCGCGGCCGCCATGGTGGGGAAGGCCCCGCGCCCGCGGCTCCATCGCCGCGCCCCTCGCGCCGCGCCTGCCCCGGCCCCGGCCCCGGCCCCGCCGCCCCCCGAGCCCGGCCCCGGGAAGGTACCACGGGCGGGGACACGCGGGGCAGGGCGGGGCGGGGGACAGTGGTGGCCGCCCCGCAGTGACACCCGCCGCTACTCCCGCAGGAAGGGCCGGCCCCGCGCTCCGCTCGGCCCCGCGCTCCCGCCGTGCCCCGGAGGGCTGGCCCGGAGCGTTGGTCGGGGCTGCCAGGCCGGGGGTGCCCCGGCGGCCCGGCCTCAGTGGAGCAACGGTGTTGGGCGACAGGGCCCTGCAGGCCGGTCCGGGCAGGCCGGGTCACCGGGCAGGCCGGGTCACCCCCCAGGCCGATTTCCCCAAGGCCGGGTCACCCCCCAGGCAGGGTTATCCCCCAGGCCGGTCTATACAGGCCGGGTTATCCCCCAGGCCGGGTTATCCCCGCAGGCCGGTCCATGCAGGCCGGTTTATCCCGCAGGCCGGTCCTCCCTGCTCAGAAAAGCCGTGCCCACCTTCGGCACTGCTCCTGCAGGGAGGGCAGGAAGCCTGGCGAGCTCCCCCAGGGTGGGCATCGCCTCCCCAGAGCAGCAGCCGCCACCCCCAGGCCTGCAGGGCGGGGAGGCCGCGTGGGGTGGTGACACACACGGGGTGACACAGGAAGTGTCACACTTGGAGGGGTGACACAGGGGGTGACACACTCGGGGGGGTGACACACTCAGGGGGTGACACACGTGCCTGCGCTGCTCCTGCCACAGGGGACACACCAGGGGCAGCTCGGATGCAGCAGGGGGGATCTTGACCCTGAGTTTAGCTCAGTTGGTTAAAACTTGGTTTTAATAATACCATGGTCACGGGTTCAATCTCCTCTGTGGACCATTGACTTAAGAGTTGGACTCGATGATCCTTCCAACTCGGAATAGTCTGTGATTCTGTGTGATTCTGTGATTTTGCCAGCAAGTCTAGGGAGAGAAGTGGGGAGAGAAGAGGCTGCCTGGCTGCAGTGGTTCTCTGATTTTGGGTTAGGGCAGGTGCAGAGGAGCTGCCAGTTTGCACACATGATCATTTGGGAGATTCAGGCGATTCAGAGGTGTCTGGTTTCCCCAGCTGTGTTATGAGCACACCGTTCAGATTAAAGCTGGGGCCTTCCCCAGTCCCCTCGCAGCAAGAACAACAGCAGTAAAAGTTTTTGCATGCCTAAGCTTTCCTTTTGAGGGGGGAGGCATCACCTGCACCAAATACAGCCAGGTTTATTCCACTGTGAAGTTTTATGTCAGTGCTGGTAGATTCTGCTGGCTGAAGTAATCAATTCTTCTAATCCAACCAGAGTAGCTACTGCAGAGCTTAGGACTTACAGAGGCCTTGCATGCTTAAAGCATGATGCTGAAGATTTGGTGAGTTGCTAGTAGTCACTGAATCTGCTTAATGTCCATTGATTTAGGCTTTAATCCCCTAATCTGCTCATTTGTTGCTTGTCTGTATTGTTCTGTACCTGTACTAAATCTGTCTTTTCCTAAGGACGCTGTTCACAGCTCTCCTGGGAGTAAAACCTGAATGCACTTGAGTGAGGCAGGATTGGGTTGAGGCAGAAGTCTGTTAGGAACAGAACAGTCCCAAATGAGGCTTTGTGAACTTTATTTCTGTGTGGAAGAGCTGGGCAGGCAGAGCAATGGGGTGACTTACCTGCCCCTGCCTGCTTGAGAGAGGCACCTGCTCCCATCTGGATGGTCCTGGCTTTGATTTTTTGTTGTTTTTTTTTTTTAACTACATGTTGCCTCGTGGTGTTTGTACTGATTCCTGCTTAATGTTTCTTTTGGATAAGGACTGGGACTTCTCATCTTCTGGTGTCTTCTCTGGGCTGAAGATTGACCCTGATACCTTGGTAAAGAAGCTTGACTTGGACTCCCGAAGCATCATTTCCTCCAGAACAGGTATGTTGTACTTTGAATGGGTGCCACATAGAATGGATTGGGTTGGAAAAGACCTCCGAGATCAGCAAGTCCAACCCTTGGTCCAACTCCAGTCCCTTTACCAGATCATGGCACTCAGTGCCACGGCCAATCTCAGTTGAAAAACCTCCAGGCATGGGGAATCCACCCCCTCTCTGGGCAGCCCATTCCAATGCCTGAGCACTCTCTCTGCAAAGAAGTTTTTTTTATATCCATGTGAGCAAAGGCACTGGGAACTGCCTTTTCAGTGGCCATCTGCTCAGGGGAATATAAGCCAAACATCCCTTCCATGTTGCTGTGAGGACCTTTAAAAGAGCTTAGTTTTTGTTTGGAGTGGAAGCAGAGCAGTGTGGATGTGCTGAGTGATCCCTGGGTGGAGAAGCAGCTTTAGGCTGTCTGTGGGATGTCCTCATGCAGCCAGACTTCCAGGGGCTGAGAGGACAGCAGGGCCCAGGCTGTGACCTGGTCTCTGGGCTTCTTTTGTTGCTACTTTTGCCTCACCAACAGGTGCCATTCATAACCCAGTATTTTGTCAGCGAGTTGGTTGTTGTGTACCAGCAGAGCTTTACCCACAGCAGCCTGACTGCAGCAAGTCTTTTCACAGAGTCACAGACTATTCTGAGTTGGAAGCGACTCACAAGGATCATCGAGTCCAACTCTTAAGTCAGTGGCCCACACAGGGGATTGAACCCATGACCTACAACCAAGTTTTAACCAACTGACCTAATCTCAGGGTTTTCCTGCTGTCCTTTGCTGTTGAGGGGTCCCTGGCTCAAGGACTCATGATAGGAAGTGTGCGAAGTGAGAGTGGGAACAGGGAGGAGGTGATAGAGGCTTTTGGGTTCTAGTCCTACAACAAGGAAATGCTCCCTTTGACTGCTCTCTGGGAGAGAGAGCTTTGTATCTGAAAGCAGAATTCACCTCTAAATGGATCCTGATGGCACAGCAAGCTGTCCTGGTGCAGAAAGTGTGTGTGACTCCCACGTACCTTCTTTGCAGACTAAATTAATTTCTTCTCTTCGTGCATATAGATACTACAGTGACTTTTTTTTTCTGTCCAGGGCTGCAAACAAACCCAGTAACCACCTAAGAACTGGGGCTGAGAGAGCTGGGGGTGTTTAGCCTGGAGAAGAGGAGGCTCAGAGGTGACCTCAGCACTGTCTAGAACTGCCTGAAGGGAAGTTCTGGCCAGGTGGGGATTGGTCTCTTCTCGCAGGCACTCAGCAATAGGACAAGGGGGCACGATGGGCTCAAGCTCTGCCAGGGGAAATTGAAGTTGGAGATGAGAAAAAACTTGTTTGCAGAGAGAGTGCTCAGGCATTGGAATGGGCTGCCCAGAGAGGGGGTGGATTCCCCATTCCTGGAGGTTTTTCAGCTGAGCTTGGCCGTGGCACTGAGTGCCATGATCTGGTAAAGGGACTGGAGTTGGCCCAAGGGTTGGACTTGATGATCTTGGAAGTCTTTTCCAACCCAATCCATTCTATGACTAGAGGTTACCTGAGCAGTGGTGAGCTGCCTGGTCATGTGTGTTCACAGAGTGAGAAGGTGGAGAGGTTGTGTGAGGACACATTTGCTCCCTGCACAGTAACCTTGGTGAAATGTGTTGTTTTCAAAACAACAAGCTCATTGTTGGTAACTCTCCTGGGAAAAGGACACACATGCATCTGTGTGTGCATGTACAAATTGCCATCACTTTAATTAAATCAGACAGCATGTTGTTGAGGGCTGGCAGGCTGCAATCCCAGCCTTTCATTGCAGGCTCCAGCTGCACACGTCTGGGTTATAAATAGAGCAGGGCTGCTGGTCCCTGGACAGTGCTGATGATGCAGATGTGGTGCCTGACTGCCTCTCTCCAGGCTATGGGCTGGCTTCCTGCAGACAGGGATGCTGACCCTGATGCTTTGTGTTCCATCTCACTTTCCAGAGGATCAGCTAAAAATAACTGTTCATTTGGGGGCTCAAAACTGCAACTCAACAGGCAAAAGGTGATTTGATTATTTTTTTCCTTCCTCCCAAGCTGTTGTGCTCTTTCTTCTTGTCTCACTCTGGAGCAGTGTAGAGGCTTTTTCATTATGGAAATCAATTCATTTTTTTGTGTTAATTCAGTGAACTGTAGCAAGGCTGTGCATACAATAGCAGACAGCCTGGAGTTAGCAAAGAGATTCCAGGCAGATGTCCTTTGTCTCCTGGCATCTCTGGTCAGCTCAGACCCAGTTCAGCAGGAAATTCAACTTGACTGCAACCCTTTCTCCCCCCTATCCTTCCCTTCCCCCTCAGCTTAGTGCTCAGGGCAGGAGGGTAGGATTCTCCTACACATTGCTATTTTAAGATTTGATAGCAAGACAAAAGCGTGCTTCTCTCCCACTTGCTTTTCAAGCTCTGAGAAGGTCAAGTTGGCAGACTGTAGGTGGGCTCACTCTATCTTTGTGCTTTTCATAGCTAGAGAGTTTTTTTTTCTGCCAAGGATGCTGTGTGGCAGTTGAGAAAGCAGGTATGTGTGTTCTCCTCTGTCTGTGTCCCACACATTGTCCAAGATTTATTCCCATGATCCAAAATTTTTTCATACTGTCATGATTTATGCAAATTATCCAAAATTTTTTCATACTGTCAAGATTTATTTACATTATCCAAGACTGCTGGTACTTCTGTGTTTGGTGTTTCAATCTGGCCTTGTGCTGTGACTCTACCAAATGAAATCCAGTCTGAGGAAGAGCTTGGAATTGGATTAGATTTTAGAAGACATCAGCTTGGAGCTCAGTAGTGGCCAGCAAAGCAAATTGGGAGTAGTAGGAAAAGAGAGTGACGTGGAGAGCATTGTTGTGCTCTGTAAATAAATCCATGGGAGGTGCAGCTCTCCCGTGCTGTGTGTGGCATCACAGGGACTAAGTGAGCAGAGCATGGTGACTTCCATGAGATGAAAGGCTTCATCTGGGAGACCTGCTTTGATGTGCCAGAGCCAGAGGGATGCAGCCCTGTAGGAGACACTGTGGTGCTGGAGCTTGGGGCCTGTCACCTGTGGTTGCCTACAATCCAGGACACCTCTCTCTCTACATTAATTTCACCTTATTTTCCCTCAGTTTGTAAGTGAGCAGCTTTTGGCTGTGGTTATTCTGAGGGAACGGGGGATGTGTGAGTTGGAAAGTTCAGTCTCTAGCAGGGTTAGCATCTCACCTGACATGAGTGGTTGTGTGTGCTGGTGCTGAAAGGAGGTAGAAAGAGGCCCCTTGTTTTGGAGGATAAACTGGGGGTGTTGGTTCTTGTCAGCTAAAGGCCTTGTTTTCCTGAGGATTTCTGGGAATTGCTGGTGAGTCTGGTTGAGGCAGGGTACCCTGTGGGAGTGTCTGCTACTCATGGTAATGGTCTGTTGTTTCACTTAGACACAAGGCTGATTCAGGATGGTTATGATTAGTGTGAGGTACCAACTTAGGCTGTTCAGTATTCCTTGTGGCACGAGAAGGAGAGGGTGGAACTGTACTAAAAAATGTCACCAAAATGGAATTCGTTGTAGGTGAGTCTTGTGCAATATAAAAAGCCAGTGGTCTAAAATGGAAAGTATTTTAATGCAGGAGCTCTGAGCTGTGAAACAGACCTGCTGCAAAACTACTTGCTCCTGCTCTGCTTTCTGTCTCTCATCATTAGCTCCTTCTAATGCCAGATTGCAGATGATTTCCACTCACACACAGGTAACAAAAGCCAGTGCCATCCCTGGAGTTCAGTCTGTGACTGAGTTGCTCAATGATTGTTTCCTGTCAGTGTAGTTTACTTATCCACTGACGTAACATAAACCAAGGGCTTTGCCATAATGTAATCCATGCAGGGTCCCCTGGGACTCATGGGAGGGAATAAATCTCATCTGGGTGAGCCTCTGTAGCGTGGGAATTAAATGTTTCCTACCAAGTCAGAAATAATGGCCTGTCATAAGGGGGATTGCTGCTGGGTTTTTGTTTGTTTGTTTGTTTTCTTTAGCTTTCTTTCCTTAGTGTTTGCTCCTTGAAGCAAGAGCCTGTTCAAGTGTGGCTCTGGCAAACCAGCTGCCTGTGAAAGTCTCTTTTTTTGGAACAGATGATGAACCAGTTGTGGAATGATATGAAAAACTGGACTGCTGGCTTCCTGCTTTATTTTCAGCTGCTCCAGAAGGGAACTGTGACAAGCTGTGTTATTGAGAAAGCAGAATTGCAACAGCAGCAAGTTCATAATTGCAAAACCTTAGCTTTTAATCCTGATTTCTGAGTTTGTGGCCACAGTAGCATTTCCTGCAACTTCTCTAACTCCTCCTGTGCCAGAAAAATGTGAAACATGGGTTAAAACCGTTTGCTGCCTCTGGCCCTGAACCAGTTAAGGGTCCTTAAGGAGACCATAAGGTCTACCAGAGGGTAGGTTTGGATTGGAGTTTGGTTTGGTTGGTTTTTTTTTCACAGTGGGAGTGGTGAGTCCCTGGCACAGGTTGCCCAGAGAATCTGTGGCTGCCCCAGCCCTGGAAATGTTCATGGTTGGATGAGGATGGGACTTGGAGCAACATAGTCTAGGGACAGATGAAAGGCAGATTGGACTAGATGCTCTCTGAAGGTTTCTTCCAGCCCAGATCACTCTGTGACTCTGTGGTTCTATATCAGGGTGCGGGGCATGGAGTGATTAGGACATTAACCTGGACAGAGGTTGTGCTCTGAAGTCCAGGACTGTCTCTGTGGCACAGAGGGAAGCAGAGGAGTGAAATTACTGAGCATCTGACAAAGAAGGAATTCCCTTCTCCTCCTGAAGAAATGTAGAGACAGGAGACAGTAAAACCAGACCAGGCAGGAGCCTGACAGCAGTGGATTTCTAGAGTCTGCAGCCTGTGCATAGCCTTGCTTTTCCCTTTCTGAGGTTCTCTGGGAGTTCCTTTTGTTACCAAACCTCCCTCTTCAGCGTCACCGGTGTGCCCTTCCTGGTTTGCACCTCAGCTTCTGCTCTGGAGTTCTGTATTCACTGGGCTTGTCACATTAATCTGCTTCCTTCTGTGCTTGGCTCTGCACCCACTTGTCCAATTCCTTTCTCCTTTTGTCACCTCAAAGAGAAGCAGAAAAGGTGTGGTTGGTTGTTGTCATGGTCCTGCATTAACTTCATGCCATGTGATTTGCTGTCCACTTTTGTTTGGGGGTTGTTTTTGTGGGTGGTACACCAGGATCCCTGTCAGACCCCTCCTCCAACAGTATTACTGTTCCTGCAGTGTCTGGACTCGTGGTTTCCTCTGCAGTGGCTCCAGTCTGATGTTGCTGCAGAACTGCAGACGTGGTCAGGCTCCCTTTGCTCTTCAGTAGCTCTTGACACTGCAAATCTCTGTGTCTTGTGTTTTATTCCTGTCTGTTCATTGGATTTCTGCTTGTTTATTGCCTTAAATATTATGGTTCCTCCTCTTTAGTTCTCACCCCGATCACCTTCCTCTTTTTTTATTTTTTTGTGTTTTGGTTTTTGCACCCTGCTGGCAAAATGGGGGTATTTAACAACTGAGGGATTAAAAAAAAGTCATGTTTATTTTAATGAATTCACCCTTTCTGAATATCAGTTCTAAGCCTTTGCTGCTTTTTCTTAATGCATGTTTGGGGAATTTTTCAATCTGCTTGTGCTGGTCACTCCCCACATCCCTGGAAAGCTGCTGGATCCTCCCAGTTCTGCTGCTGTTGCTTTCCTGCAGCTTTCCCTTCCTTGCTGGCAGAGCTGTCAGGCCTGTCTGGTGTTTGTTTTGTGCAGAACTCCTTCCTCAAGCTGTTCCCCACCATAACACTGCTCAGATGGAGAGGGCTGTGAACAGGTTGCTCCACATGCTGAGGATGGAGCCTGTGAGGAGCTGCTGCAGTACCTCCAACGTGCAGTGCTAGCCCAGAATGACAAGATGTTCCTGTTCCCTCTGTCTCTGTTATCACCTGCTCGAGCTTTGGTAAGGGTGAGTTTTGGGAGTGGTAGAATGCTCTCCCTGAAGCTGCTGTCAGAAGTAGCCTGCTGGCAATGCTCTTGGTGTTGCACTGAAATAATTTTCCAGGACTTGGCACATGGATCCTGCCCTGGGAGGAGCAGCTTTGCATTTGAACTGGGAGTTCTTGCTTTAGCTCCCCCCCTTCCACCCTGTACCTTCTGGAAGGTGTCTGTCCTCCTTTGTGTCCCCTGCATGGGTCCAGGATGTGTCCCAGCACTGGATGTGCAGGTCTCAGCTCAAACAGCAACCTTCCCTTCGTAAGCTTTTGATACTGTGTGTGGAAGTGCCAGAAACTCCAAGAATAGAATTTGCAAGAAAGGAAAAATTCCCAGAGAAGGGAGAATGCTGGGCAGAGTTGCATAGATAGCTCAGTTGGTTAAAACTTGGTTGTAACAATGCCAAGGTTATGGGTTCAATCCCCTGTGTGGGCCATTGACTTAAGAGTTGGACTCGATGATCCTTGTGGGTCCCTTCCAACTCAGGATAGTCTGGGATTCTGTGGTTGAACAGGCAATGTGATGTTCTTTACCCTCTCCCCTGGGCACCCTGGTGGCTTGGTAAAGTGACAGATGGCAATTCATATCTGGGTAAATTTCCTTAGGTAACAGTTCACTGTACATTCCTCCTTTGCTTTTTGACTGAAATCTGTTTGTTTTTTTCACTGCATCATTGGGAGCTGCTCTAATCTTGACAATGCCAGATCACATTTTAAGAGCAGATTGGATGTCTGAGGGTTTTCTAACAGGCCACACCTCGAGTGTTGTGTTCAGTTCTGGGCCCCTCAGTTGAGGCAAGAGCTTGAGGGGCTGGAGCGGGGCCAGAGAAGAGCAACGAGGCTGGAGAAGGGACTGGAGCACAAGTGCTGTGGGGAGAGGCTGAGGGAGCTGGAGGTGTTTAGCCTGGAGAAGAGGAGGCTCAGAGGTGACCTCAGCACTGTCTGGAACTGCCTGAAGGGAAGTTCTGGCCAGGTGGGGATTGGTCTCTTCTCCCAGGCACTCAGCAATAGGACAAGGGGGCACGATGGGCTCAAGCTCTGCCAGGGGAAATTGAAGTTGGAGAGCAGAAAAAACTTGTTTGCAGAGAGAGTGCTCAGGCATTGGAATGGGCTGCCCAGAGAGGGGGTGGATTCCCCATGCCTGGATGTTTTTCAACTGAGCTTGGCCATGGCACTGAGTGCTATGATCTGGTAAAGGGACTGGAGTTGGCCCAAGGGTTGGACTTGATGATCTCGGAGGTCTTTTCCAACCCAATCCATTCTATGATTCTATGATGGAACTGCAGTGTGTTTGAAAGGAGCTGTGACAGCAGTTTATGGTCTCTCCAGTGAGGTCAGAGGGCCTCAGTCTGCAGGACATCTCAAACAGATTCTGTAGTTTCCAACAACTTGCCTTGAAGCCTGAGGGTTTTTCTGTTCCTTTGGTCCAGAGAATTAAACTCAGTGGGATCTTGCTTCAGGAATCAGACTGACCAAGTTGTGCAGCAGTGGTGAACAGCTGTGGGGACTGCTTGAAACAGAGAACAGTGACCTGCTGTGTGTAGCTCCTGGGAGGATTAGGAGTGGGACTCCTCCTGAAAGCTAAAGACATTGCTGCCTTAAATAATAACTTGAAAAAAAGTAAAAAAGGGCAAAAATCCCCACTGCTTAAAGTTGCTTTAACAATTTGTCTGTGCAGTGTGGTGCCAGCTGTGAGAATTGCTGTAAGAGGCTTCACTTTAATTAAAGTCATTGCAATTAATTGAAAAGCAGTAAATGAGTGTCTGAAACTTGCAGTGTTTCCAGTGCTTTGGCTTCCCCTTTGGAGACAGACCATTTCCATGTTGTGAGTGCCTTCTGCAAGATCATGAGACTCAGTTGTGTTAATATTTATGGAACTAATTAACTTTTCTATTTTCTTCCCTTCCCTCTAGCTGTGGCCAAGAATTAACATTAAAAACCCCAAAAGCTCCAGTTAGCTGGTGGTCATGGATACTGAGCACTACACAAACACAGGAGGGTTTTCCAGGCTCCCAAAATGTTTGCAGTCTGCTCCAGGGGAGGAGGATGTCGGTGGTGGGAAGAGCCTGAATGAGTCTTAGCAGTTTGAAGGATGTGTCAGATCCCTGTTTGTTTTTATGGATGGTTCATTGGCAGTGCCTGTGCCTGCCCTGGGGCAGCATTTTGTGCTGCTGGGAGGCTGGAGTGGAGGTGCTGCTCTGTTAGGGACTGGGGGCTGCTTTAGGGAGGCTCCTGAGGGTCTGCTCTGTGGTTTTGCAGAGCCTTCTTCCTGCCTTCATAAAAGCTGAGTGCTCAACCATGTGCTCAACCTGCTGGGTCAGGAGCTGGCTGGAGGGCCCAGAGGGTGCTGGTGACTGGGGCTGTGTCCAGCTGGTCACCAGTGATGTCCCCAGGGGTCTGTGCTGGGTCCAGTCCTGTTTAACGTCTTTATTGATGATTTAGATGAGGGGATTGAGTCCATCATCAGCAAATTTGCTGATGACACCAAGTTGGGAGGGAGTGTCGAGCTGCTGGAAGGCAGGAGGGCTCTGCAGAGGGATCTGGAGAGACTGGAGAGATGGGCTGATTGCAATGGGATGGAGTTCAGGTCCTGCCCTTTGGCCACCCCAACCCCCTGCAGCGCTCCAGGCTGGGCACAGAGTGGCTGGAGAGCAGCCAGGCAGAAAGGGACCTGGGGGTACTGAGGGACAGGAAGCTCAACAGGAGCCACCAGTGTGCCCAGGTGGCCAAGAAGGCCAAGGGGATCCTGGCCTGGATCCAAACTAGCATGGCCAGCAGGCCCAGGGCAGTGACCCTTCCCCTGGACTCTGCCTTGGGGAGGCCACACCTTGAGTGTTGTGTTCAGTTCTGGGCCCCTCAGTTCAGGATGGACATTGAGGGGCTGGAGCGGGGCCAGAGAAGAGCAACGAGGCTGGAGAAGGGACTGGAGCACAAGTGCAGTGGGGAGAGGCTGAGGGAGCTGGGGGTGTTTAGCCTGGATAAGAGGAGGCTCAGAGGTGACCTCAGCACTGTCTGGAACTGCCTGAAGGGAAGTTCTGGCCAGGTGGGGGTTGGTCTCTTCTCCCAGGCACTCAGCAATAGGACAAGGGGGCACGATGGGCTCAAGCTCTGCCAGGGGAAATTGAAGTTGGAGAGCAGAAAAACTTGTTTGCAGAGAGAGTGCTCAGGCATTGGAATGGGCTGCCCAGAGAGGGGGTGGATTCCCCATGCCTGGAGGTTTTTCAACTGAGCTTGGCCGTGGCACTGAGTGCCATGATCTGGTAAAGGGACTGGAGTTGGCCCAAGGGTTGGACTTGATGATCTCAGAGGTCTTTTCCAACCCAATCCATTCTATGATTCAATGATTCAAACGTGTCAGTAAGTGTGCCACTGAAGGGCTTGCTGAATTTGGGGCCAGTGATCCTCCTTGCCTTCCTGGCCAGGTGGGATGGGGCATGGCATGCCATGTTTTGCTCTGTGTGGTCATGATTCCTGGTACTAATCTAGCCTGGTGTTCTCCTGCTGAATAAATGAGTTTAAAATGGTCAGACATCCTTCCTTACACAAAAATAAATCAGCCCTGCTTAGGAGAGAGCTGGAGCTGCAGCACTGCAAAAGAGGTTTATATGAAAACTGAAATCCTGATGTTAAAGCTTTGGCATAACTGAGTTACAAAATTATAAGTACCACAAAGAGAGAGGTGGAATGGCTCTGCACAGGCACAGGGACCTCCCAGCACAAGTCCCAGTAGTGCAAACCTCTCGTGGGGCATGAGAGGGGCAGTTTCACACTGTCTGAGCTGAGAAACCACATCCCAAGGGGGTGAAGAAGCACTTGTGGAGAGGGCAGATGGATTGTTCTGCAAGTCAGAGCCCTTTTCTTCTCACCAGCAGGGGTGCAGGGGGGTGTCAAGCTTCAAACTTCTCTGAAATACACATCCTGGGAGTTTAATAGATGCTGTTTTTAGAAAATTGGTAGAGGCTGATAAAGGGTGGATGGGATAAGAGTTTTCTCTGTTCTGTGTTGCCCCTTCTGACTTGCCTTGACGTGCTTTTGGGCTGCAGCAATAAAATCAACCTCCTTTTCCTTCTGCTGACACCCCTAGGAAATGCCTGTGCAAGGAAGGTTATTTTGCTTGGGTGTTTTTAGCACGGCCTTCCATTCTACATAAGTCAGATTTCTGATTTACCAAGAGATTAATCTCTGCCCTGCTACTGTGGGTCTTACTGAGGCTGTGTATTTAAGGGAAGGTCTGCAGTGTTCATGTCTATCATTCAGACTAAGTGGGATCTACAGTATTACTCTATTCTGTGCAAGTTTTCCTTCATTCCAGTCTTTGTGAGCTATTTATGAACCAAAGTTTCCTTTACACTTGTGTGAAAATACACGTGTTGGCTGAAGATCTGATTACCCCCTTTAGCATTTCAAAGGGGCGCTATTGATGCTCCTCTGTGGCATAACTGGTAACAACACCTAATTTGGGTTAAACTTTTTAGTCAAGTGGCTTATAGAAAGGAAATACTGTTGGGGTTTTTTTAACTGAAGTTTTTAGCACTGTGAATCTGAATGTACATTGTCTGAGCTAAATGTAGGAAACACAACTATGCAAGGATGAAATGCAGTGGGTGCTGAAATATTCTGGTTTGTTTGAAGTGGTAATTTGGACAGGTTTAGATTGAACTAGCACTGTGGCAGAAAGTCCTGGAGAAAATCCTGCTGGACATGGATAGGCTGTCCCAAAAGGTGTTCAGGGACTGTGAGCTGGAAGGGACTCTTGAAAACAGTGCATTTAATGATATTGATGGTCAGCTCCAATGAAACATGGTGTTTTGGAGAGTCCTTGGCAGGAAATCTGAGGGGAAATGGGGCACACAGACTTGTTTCCTGACCCCCTTGTGCTGTGTGTGGAGAACACACAGCAAATCAATAGATGGAGTTGAAGAATTTTGGTTCCTGTGGGTATGGTGGACATTCATGCCTGGAGTGGCTGTGCATGTGCACACTCTGGGCTCCTTTCCTCCTTCTGCATTTCCTGGCTACCCTGCTTTTTGACTTTGTTTTCCCTTATGTCTGTTTTCCTCTCCAAGATTATTTGTAAATTCAGGTCACTGAGTGTTCTTATATAACAGGAATGTTTCTTCTGTATGGAGAGGGCTTTCCCAGCTGCCAGGGTGAAGGCTGTGTCTGTACATGCAGGACTTATTTTGCAATGTGCTTTGAGCTGAAATAACCTGGTGTTCCTATTGATGGGAAGGCAGAGAAGGGCTATTCCAGACTGCAGGAATTCTGCCACCAGAAATCACTATTTCAAATAGCTTTGTTGAGTGACATGTAACTCCCTGAAGGAAAGTTCTGGCCAGGTGGGGGTTGGTCTCTTCTCCCAGGCACTCAGCAATAGGACAAGGGGGCACGATGGGCTCAAGCTCTGCCAGGGGAAATTGAAGTTGGAGAGCAGAAAAAACTTGTTTGCAGAGAGAGTGCTCAGGCATTGGAATGGGCTGCCCAGAGAGGGGGTGGATTCCCCATCCCTGGAGGTTTTTCAACTGAGCTTGGCCGTGGCACTGAGTGCCATGATCTGGTAAAGGGACTGGAGTGGGACCAAGGGTTGGACTTGATGATCTCGGAGGTCTTTTCCAACCCAATCCATTCCATGATTTCCATATTTTGCTGAGTGAAGCCTCTGGCTATTGATTTTGATTTTATGCCTGTGATTTGTGACTGCAGGGCTGGAATCAAGTGTTTGGGGCTGGGCTCCGGTGTGTGGGTGTGTGGGCGGGCTGGGCTCAGGTGGATGGGCTGGGCTCAGGTATGTGGGTGGGTGAGTTGGGCTCAGGTGTGTGAGTTGGGGTCAGGTGTGTGAGTTGGGCTCACGTGTGTGTTCTGGGCTCTCACTTGTGTGGGCTGGGCTCTCAGGTGTGTGGGGCTGGGCTCTCAGGTGTGTGAGTTGGGCTATCAGGTGTGTGGGTTGGGCTCAGGTGTGTGGGCTGGGCTCAGGTGTGTGGGCTGGGCTATCAGGTGTGTGGGTTGGGCTCTCAGGTGTGTGTTCTGGGCTCAGGTGGGTGGGTTGGGCTATCAGGTGAGTGGGCTGGGCTGTCAGGTGAGTGGACTGGGCTCAGGTGAGTGGGCTGGGCTCAGGTGTGTGGGCTGGGCTCAGGTGTGCTCCTCTGCTTGTTGCTTTAGTGCCTGTACCTGAGTGGGTTTTATTTATGGAAATGGAATACAAATGTGTACATACTGTTCAAGTAGGGTTACTCTGACTTCTTCATGTATTTTCTTTCTCCAAAATAGAGGGTATTGGCCCGTTTACCTGTACTGGATGTAAGTGGCAGGGTGTTTGTGGTGGGGAAGAGGCCAGAGCTGTCATATTTTGGACACGGCCAGGTCCGGGGAGCTTCAGGGCATCCAGCACAGCCACAGCTGAGCCTGCCAGCCACAACTGTGCTGCCCCTGGGAATCATAGAATGGATTGGGCTGGAAAAGACCTCCGAGATCATCAAGTCCAACCCTTGGGCCAACTCCAGTCCCTTTACCAGATCATGGAACTCAGTGCCACGGCCAAGCTCAGTTGAAAAACCTCCAGGCATGGGGAATCCACCCCCTCTCTGGGCAACCCATTCCAATGCCTGAGCACTCTCTCTGCAAAGAAGATTTTTCTGATCTCCAACTTAAAATTCCCCTGGCAGATGCTATTAAGGACAGTAACAGTTTCAAGATCTTCATTCTGAAAGTGTTCACTGTTGACTTTCCTTACTGCTTCTCCAGATGGACTTTCAGCTTTGCAATAGGGACACAATCTTTTTGCTCAGAATAAGTTTGTAAGGAAAGATGTATCGTTCAAAAGCAGGATTTGGACAGGATTCTGCATTCAGAAGTACATGAGGAGTCCACCTGCTTTGGAGCTCAAGTGTCTTCCTTCTTGCCCTGCAGTCTTCTGTACGGTTTGGTGTGATTTAAACTCACAAATCGCTGAGCACACTGTATTGTCCTCTAAGTTATAAAAATTGCTTTTGGAAGCAGTATTTCCCAAGCTTCCCAAAACCCCGTGGTCCATCTTCCAGACTGGCCCAGCAACTGACTTCTTTTCCAAAGCAAATGTCTCTTAGGGGTTTTCATTTTTCTGTTGCATTATGATCATGAAAAGCAGCTCTGCCCGCGGTGCCGCCCGCCCGGCTCAGCTTGGCTCGGTCCGGCCACCGCCAGGGCCAGGCTCCAAAAAAACCAGGTAATTAAGGAGGAGTGAAGAAAGAGGAGTAGGAAAAAAGTGAGAGCCCTGTGAACCAGGAACAGAAAAGGAGAGAAGGAGATGCTCTCCCATGGAAAGGACCCCGGTGGGTAAACATGAGGAGGAAGGATCAGCAGACTGTAATGGCATTCCCTGGCTCCTTGTACTGCTTAGGAAGTCAGGAATGAAGGAGTCAGAATGAAGGAGTGGAGCTGAGAAGGTTGGGGGAAGGTGTTTTAATGTCTGTCATTGTTTTTCACTGCCTGGTTCTAGTTTGATTGGCAATACATTGCATTAATTTTCCCCAAGTCGGGTCTTTTTTGTCTGTGATGGTAATTGGTGAGTGATCTCCCTATTGTTTACCTCAGCCCATCAACTTCATCTTATTTTTCTCTCCTGTTCCATTGAGGAGGGGGAGGGAAGGAGGGAGCAGCTGGATGTGTGTCTGGCAGCTGGCCAAGGTCAACCCACTGCATCACCACAGCTCAGGAAAAATTGAGATGAAGCTCAATACAAGGTAAAGCTGTTGCTCTGTGTCTGTTCCTCTGCCTTCCCAACTGCCTTTATAGAATCATAGTTGGGTTGGAAGAGACCTCTGAGATCATCAAGTCCAACCCTTGGTCCAACTCCAGTCCTTTTACCAGATCATGGCACTCAGTGCCAAGGCCAATCTCAGTTGAAAAACCTCCAGGAATGGGGAATCCACCCCCTCTCTGGGCAGCCCATTCCAATGCTTGAGCACTCTCTCTGCAAACAAGTTTTTTCTGCTCTCCAATTTCCCCTGGCAGAGCTTGAGCCCATCGTGCCCCCTTGTCCTATTGCTGAGTGCCTGGGAGAAGAGACCAACCCCCACCTGGCCAGAACTTCCCTTCAGGCAGTTCTAGACAGTGCTGAGGTCACCTCTGAGCCTCCTCTTATCCAGGCTAAACACCCCCAGCTCCCTCAGCCTCTCCCCACAGCACTTGTGCTCCAGTCCCTTCTCCAGCCTCGTTGCTCTTCTCTGGCCCCGCTCCAGCCCCTCAGTCTCTTTCCTCAGCTGAGGGGCCCAGAACTGAACACAACACTCAAGGTGTGGCCTCCCCAAGGCAGAGTCCAGGGGAAGGGTCACTGCCCTGGGCCTGCTGGCCATGCTAGTTTGGATCCAGGCCAGGATCCCCTTGGCCTTCTTGGCCACCTGGGCACACTGGTGGCTCCTGTTGAGCTTCCTGTCCCTCAGTCCCCCCAGGTCCCTCTGCCTGGCTGCTCTCCAGCCACTCTGTGCCCAGCCTGGAGCGCTGCAGGGGGTTGGGGTGGCCAAAGGGCAGGACCTGCACTTACCAACTGAATGTCTCCTGAACATCATGCAGATCCAGAGACATCCTTGCATGAGAACTGAACACTTTTGGTTTTCATTAATGCTCACAGGTGTTTAAGCAAGTCATTACCCCACATGTCTGTGGTACCTGGATACTGTAACAACATTGTGGCCCTTGTGTCCTGAAGGGTGGAATTAGGAACCTGTCCCCTCCCTCTGTTCAGGGAAGTAAAAGGAACAGGACACAGCCATACACTCTAATCTATATTCAGGGACATACAGAACAGATCTTGGGTCCATCCAGATGTTTCTTCTGCATCTCTTTGCTGTGTGGGAGGTGCTGCTTTGCTCCAGCTGTGCCTGCATTGTTGACAGCTCTGTAGCAAGGGAGCAGAACAAACCAGCCAGAAGAGAGAGTATTCTTTTTCAGATGTTAGAAATGCTCATTAGAGGGCAGCAGAATAACTCTTCCTTTTTCTAGGTCAGGTCTATATTTTTGAATGGTATTTTTCATCTCCGCAGGGCACAGAACAAAATTTTCCAGTTCCTCCTTCAGTTTTTCCTGGTGCACTAAGTGTACAAAACAGGGAGGCCCATATGAAAACCTTGGGCAGTATAAAGAAACATGCAGTAATTATAGTAAAAACTGCTTCTTGGAAGGGTTGCAGGCTCAAAGCAGAAAGAGCTTCTCAAAGATTAAACCACAAATGGTCATCACAATACGTGGAAAAGCAGCCAAAGGAATGGTTCACAGCTAACTTAATTTTTGCTCAGCCTAATTCTTATTTGACCTATATGTCCATATGCATTTATGGATTTGTTTGCTGTGCTCCAGCTGCTGCTGCCACCTTTGTCTGCTTGAAGAAAATGTTTAAAGAACCAGTCTTGCTTCATCTGAAAGTAATCTTTAAATGAGATCTGATGGTCCCCCCCGCCATCCTCTGCACTGGGAATACTATAAATAATTCTGGTGCAGTCTTTAAAGGCTAAGTGAGGCTGGGATTTGGAGTCCAGCATCACAATACTTCAATGCATTATTTATTATGTAACATTCATGGAAGGAGGCTGTGGCACTGACTTTGCAGCTAGTGTGTTTCTGACTTCAGAAAGGGCTGTGTGCTAATTCTGGCTAGGAGGGAACATCTCCTGTACATGACTTGCTGGAAATATTTTGAGCTTTGGGAGAGGTAAACTGGTTCAAGGCAGCTGGAATAGCAGGAAAAATTGGGGGGGGTTTCCAGTTTTAGCAGCATCAGCCATTGGTTTCCAACAGCTGGCTCTGAGTTTTGGAAGGTCCTCAGTGCTTTGTTAACAAACCTTTGCTTCTTGGCCTGCCATGGTAGAGCACATGTGAGGATTGGCAGGGGGAAACACGACACATTTCCCTCTTACCCACAATTTGTTGGATGTTTTGACGTTACATCCTGCAGATTTCCATGTCTCCCTATCCCCTTCCCAAAGGTGCCCACCCAGAGGGGCAGGTTCCTCAGGACCTGGTGGGTGCTGTGTGTTCCTCATATGGGTGGGGGCTCTGCCACAGCACCCTGTGCTTGGCTGCTTCTTTCTGTGCTGAATTATTTTTAGGGTGACGATATCCAAGCCTGCAAACTGCCGAAATGGAACAGCCTTCCTGATACTTCCCAGGCACTCAGCAGTAGGACAAGGAGGCACGATGGGCTCAAGCTCTGCCAGGGGAAATTGAAGTTGGAGAGCAGAAAAAACTTGTTTGCAGAGAGAGTGCTCAGGCATTGGAATGGGCTGCCCAGAGAGGGGGTGGATTCCCCATCCCTGGAGGTTTTTCAACTGAGCTTGGCCGTGGCACTGAGTGCCATGATCTGGTAAAGGGACTGGAGTTGGCCCAAGGGTTGGACTTGATGATCTCGGAGGTCTTTTCCAACCCAATCCGTTCTATGATTCTGTGATTCTGTGATTCTGTTCCATCAAACATTGTTCCTGGCACAGTGACTTGGATCAGTCCTGCCTCCTGGAGAAGTCCAGATTGTGCCTTGCACTCTTGGTTTGGGATCCACCATGAAGCTGGCACTTCTTCACATCCTGCTGCGACACCTCAGCAAAGGCAGGACTAATGGGGAGCTCCTCATCAGGAGAGCAAAGCTGAACAAAGCCAGAAAAATGTGAAAAATAGCTCATAGCTCTTGGCAGCTCTTGGTCCATTAGGTAAAATTAATATCCTGTCAGCGGGGTAAAAAAATTAAACTCAGTCTTGCACCGAGAGAGAACCAGGGATGAGTGTGTAGGCACTTGGATCCAAATCCATTGGACTGTGATCCATATTAGGAAATTAGCTCATGCCACAGCCCTCTTCATGCAGAGAAATTCTCTTCCTGCCAGCACCTTCCATGCAGTGTGGAAGGGTCTGCTGGCCCCTCTTTCACAGTGAAGGTCTCTCTCTTGGGAACTAGTGTGGTATTTTGTTGGGGGTGCAGGTGTTCCCAGGAGGTGTATTTTTGGGGCATATTTCAAGATACTGCTTGGGAAGGGGGGTGTAGTTTTTTACTTCATTTTCATGTGCTTTTTTACTTTCATCACAAGAAGGATGCCAGTCCTTGCTCCCCTGTAAGCTGAACACAGAGAGGTGAGGGCACAGGTGGGTCTCACGGTTTGCTGCTGTACTCCCAGGCCTGAGAAGATGCCAGTGTCTGGCAACTCTGAAAGCTGAGAGGAAGGAGTGCTAGAGAACAACTAACTCCTACTAGTTTGGTCCTTCCTCATGCCCTGGTATTTCTTTTAACATGATGGGTGTTCTTGCCACAGCTCTGTGCTGGCAGCTGCTGATCTCATCCGGGTGGATGGGGCTGGACACCTTTGTTCTAGTGCAGAGAGTGTAAATGAGAATTTTTGTAGGCTGCCTGTGCTGCTGGCAGGGGGGTAGAGAGGATCAAGCACAAAGTGTCAGAGCCCTGTCATTTTTTTAAAAAAAATTTGCTTGCTTTAAAATAGATTCTACCAGGAGAATGTTCTGAGATGGGTGACTGATACTGACCTGCAAGTTTCAATTGAAGAAAAGGGGAAGAGGTGATGGGCTATAGAAAAAACAAAAAGCTTCTGCCTTTCCTAGAGGGACCCAGATCTTCATTTTATTTTTTTAAAGACTGCATCTGCATTTAAGTGAGCCAAAACGACCCTGAGATCAGCTCAGCTGGTTAAAACTTGGTTGGAATAATGCCAAGGTCATGGGTTCAATCCCCTCTGTGGGCCATTGACTTGAGAGTTGGACTCGATAATCCTTGTGGGTCCCTTAAAACTCAGAATAGTCTGGGATTTCTGTGAAAGAAATGGGCATGTTGGAGTACAGAGGTTTGCTCTATGTCTTTTTTGGAAAAACAAATCTTGTGTGACACAAGTCTTGAGTGAGAATTGTTGTGGGTAAGACAGAGAGTCCCTGGCAGAGCAGTCAAGCCTGTCTTTGTCAGGAGATGGAGAGTGCTGTGGGGGGTCTGCAGTGAAGTGATGATCACAGGGGTCTGTAGAGGGTTTCCTAGTGAGATGGTGTCTGTGTGTCCCCTGGAGCCAGGGAGAGGAGGGGTGGGGTAGGGTGGAGGTCCCTGGAGGTTTTTAAGATGAGACTGGACGTGGCAC
Source organism: Pithys albifrons albifrons (assembly GCF_047495875.1). NCBI lineage: Eukaryota > Metazoa > Chordata > Aves > Passeriformes > Thamnophilidae > Pithys > Pithys albifrons. The sequence continues at coordinate 39,303,150 of NC_092465.1, read as the reverse complement.
TGGGTGCCATGATCTGGTAATCACAGTGGGGCTGGATCAGGGGTTGGACTTGATGATCTCAGATCCTTCCCGTGTACTCTCTGTTGGTGAGGCCACACCTTGAGTGTTGTGTTCAGTTCTGGGCCCCTCAGTTCAGGATGGACATTGAGGGGCTGGAGCAGGGCCAGAGAAGAGCAACGAGGCTGGAGAAGGGACTGGAGCACAAGTGCTGTGGGGAGAGGCTGAGGGAGCTGGGGGTGTTTAGCCTGGAGAAGAGGAGGCTCAGAGGTGACCTCAGCACTGTCTGGAACTGCCTGAAGGGAAGTTCTGGCCAGGTGGGGGTTGGTCTCTTCTCCCAGGCACTCAGCAATAGGACAAGGGGGCACAATGGGCTCAAGCTCTGCCAGGGGAAATTGAAGCTGGAGATGAGAAAAAACTTGTTTGCAGAGAGAGTGCTCAGGCATTGGAATGGGCTGCCCAGAGAGGGGGTGGATTCCCCGTGCCTGGATGTTTTTCAGCTGAGCTCGGCCGTGGCACTGAGTGCCATGATCTGGTAAAGGGACTGGAGTTGGCCCAAGGGTTGGACTTGATGATCTCGGAGGTCTTTTCCAACCCAGTTGATTTTATGATTCTGTGATGATTCTATGGATGTCAGCCTGTCCAAGAGGGGAAATTCTGTAAGAGTGTGTGTGTTGTGTAAGATGGCAGAGCTGGTGATGCTGTTGGTGCCTCAGGGCTTTTGGGAGCTCTGAGTTGTCAGCTGAAGTGGAAGAGCAGTTGAGACAGCACGAAAGCAGCGGGCACCAGCAGTGGCAGCAGCTGCTGAAGGAGGTGGTGAAGCAGTGTTTGGACCAGTTCCACCTACAGGGCAGTCTGTGCTCCCTGGAGGAGGGAAGGAGACTTGGTGTGCTTGGATGTCACCTGGAATGAGTGGACTAGGCTTAGAATCATGGAATTATAGAATTGATGGGGTTGGAAAAGCCCTCCGAGATCATCAAGTCCAACCCTTGGGCCAACTCCAGTCCCTTTACCAGATCATGGCACTCAGTGCCACGGCCAAGCTCAGTTGAAAAACCTCCAGGGATGGGGAATCCACCCCCTCTCTGGGCAGCCCATTCCAATGCCTGAGCACTCTCTCTGCAAACAAGTTTTTTCTGCTCTCCAACTTCAATTTCCCCTGGCAGAGCTTGAGCCCATCATGCCTCCTTGTCCTATTGCCGAGTGCCTGCGAGAAGAGACCAACCCCCACCTGGCCAGAACTTCCCTTCAGGTAGGAGGGGCTGTTAGGAACACACAGGCTTCATGCAGACATGGGATCACCTTAATCCATCCTTTAGGACCTTGTGCTTGGCAGCTCCAGCCTTGACCTTGTGGTGAAACATTTACTTATCCATGGCAGTCAGTTGGGCAGTGCTGTAAGACAAAACTCAGCTTGTTTCTGGTCTGGGCATAACTTGCCCCTTGGGCTGGGAGGGCTGTGGGGCAGAAGGGAGTCTCTGGGTGCAGCAGGTGGAAACCTGCAGCAGGTGCTTGAGGTTGGGCCTGAGTTCCCTCTCCACCCCGATCTCAGACCAGATTTCATGCCTTGTACTTCTCCAGGTGATTATTTTTCTAGCTTCATTCTTCAAATGCTTTCCAGTTTTGAAATCTGCTCTGTGTGCCCCTAAAAAAGGAGAGGGGAAGAATGAGGAGTGTTATGCATTGTTGGTTGTTGCCCAACCAAGCTGGAGGCTGGAGGTCAAACAAATGCCTGTCACAAGCAATTTGGGAACTCTCCCAGATATTCTCACCCTCCTCCTTTCTTTTAGTGTTTTCACTCTCTGTGTGTGCAGCAGTTTATAAAGCCACTTACCATGCAAGTGGTGTTGGAACTGACCAATTAGCATCGAGCTAATAACTCTTAAATGATGTAAATAATGAAAGTCTGCTGATGTTACACAGGCTGAGTTGTGGAGCTCTTTTCCATATCTAAAGCTAAAATTATCTTGTATATATTGCCTAAGCAGCCTATTGGGTAAAGAAATTAATATGATTACATTTCATATGTGGTATTCAGTGGTAGATGATGTGGTTGGACTTCGTGTTCCCTCAGTGCTCCCAAACTGGGGGTGTTTGGGTTTCGTGGTGTGTGGGAGCTCTGACAGCTGGAGATGGAGGGATTAACTCCTTGACTTATGGTTGTGCAACAGATAGGGCAGCATGGAGAGGGAGAGCACACTCTGTTAATCTGCCACACAGACTTTCAAATCAAGGGCAAGCTCTGACATGGGATTATTTTTTTCCTTTCCCTGTCAGTGCATGGGGTGTTGTGAGTGGGGAAGCAAAATCACACTATGGGGAGCCTGAGACCAGACATGTTAAAGAATCCAAAGAGAAGTGCCAGGAGAGGAGAATAAATCAAGGGTTAAAATTACCCAGTGGTAATTTTGCCATGGTCCTAAAGCTCTGAATAAGGTTCAGAGTAACTATTTCACGAAAAAAAACCCAATTGAAGCAGTCAGGAAGTGTCTCTCAAAGCTCTGCCTCCCCATTTCTTTCTGCTCGTGGCTGTGGCCACACCATTCTATGTAGAATGTGATGCTAAGTTCACTGAACTTCCTTGGTACAGGGGCAGGAAAAGCACCCAGGGCTTGTTTCACCTGAAGGGAAAAGGCCAGCCTGGGTGTAGGAGCTCAGAGCTGTGTCTGCAGCCAAATCCTGCCCTTCCTGAGAGTTTCCCTTTATCTTAGATCAGTTTTTCATCATTGATGCCAAAGGTGTGAAATAGAAGTAGTGATTGAATCAATGAGCTCTTTTTCTTGGAGAAAATGACTGTGAGAAAAGAGGAGCTGATGAAGTTTAGTAAAACAGGGTTGCCACAGAGGTGAGGACAGACTAAACTTCTTCCCAGTGAGATAAGTGAAAAAAAACAAACTAGAAGATGCAATGTGGGCAAAAATCCTTAAGGAAAATGGCATTTAAGTTGTAAGACTCCTCCCACATATTTGTTCTGAATTTCTGGTACCCACATGGGATTCCAAACAACTGGTCATATAAAAATAAATACAAAAAAAAAATTACATTGGAGGCACTAAGTGCAGGCACTGGATAGTTGGGCATTGTCTGTATCAAGCTGTGGTCAGGCCTGGTGTGTTCTGAGCCCAATTTCAGTGACCTTCCTGTGTCTGCTGGAGCTGCAGACACTTAAAACTGGAGATGGGGCAGAGGGACTGCCAGTGGTGCAGCTCAGAGTGCCAAAGTGGAATTTTTTTTTTGTTTCTGCTCTATTCCCAGTCCCAAATACATTGATGCTGTCACTCTGCTGCTTGGCCATTTGAGCTTAAGGTTGTCACTGTGTTTAGTGCAATTTAAAAATTGAAATGGAAGTGTTAAGGATCTGACCTTGTCCAGTTGCTTTTAATACATTTCTGTGGCAGACCTGCTGGAATTGAGAGCAGTTGATTAAAATACTTGGGGGGTGCAAGTTAAGTTTTGGACTTTTTTGTCCATTCTGCTTATGGAGTTCTTGTAACTGACTGAAAATTGATAAATTTTCCCAGTTTGTTTTTGCAGTCATTAGTATGTACTTACTACTCTCTTCTCTCCTGTGCTTTCTGCTGTCCTTCAGATCCATCATGGAATTAATTGTGAGGAAAAAGGTCAGGGAAAGAAATGTCTCCACTGCACGTGGCAGGAGTTTGCTGGCAATGCTATCTCAGGTCAAGTACAGAATTGTAACACACCTTTGTGTAAGATAATGAGTATCTGCTCCATGTTCCTTTCTTCAAGGTAGGATGTGCAATTTTGTCTGGAAAATAAGGTTTATGGCCGAGACTGGAAACATTGGCTACTTAACACTAGGGAGGAGAGATTAAACAAGCAAACAGAGGAAGAATACAGTAGACAATAGAAATGCTGACTTTGCTGCCCTGGAAAAAGGGTAAGCTGAGCCCAAGTGCTTGGGAAGCCACTGTTTGGAAAGGAGAGGCAGGGATCTGTTGGAAAAGGCAGGGATTGATTGGATTAACTGGGGCAGCACTGAAAGGCAGAACTCATAAAAAGAAAGTAAGGTGGGGCGAAGCTTTTTGAAACTCCTCTTTGTCGTTTAGTCTTGCCCAGGGTTAGGCACTGCTGAGTTCCTTGGAATAGGCTTGAACTGTCTCCCTGTCCCTTTGTCCCAGCAGATGTGTCTGTCTGTACCTCCTGGGGTGTCCCTTCCTGGAGGCTTGGTCTGCAGTCTTGGATTGTGTGGTGTTCTGCCTTCTTCTCACCTTGCACCCATTCATAAAGACCAGAGCAGTCCTCTCCTGTGCTGCTCTTGCAATTCTATTTTCCTTTATTCATTGGCTTATTCTAAAATTCAAGCTGAGTGTGTTTATTCTTTGTAAAATTCCCTCTTGCACATCTGAGGGGACGTTTCTGTCATGTTTGCATCTTTAATTGAGAGGCACGTGTTCCTCTCTGGGAATGTGTTCTGGGCCAGGCAGGCAGTACCAGCAGTGGTTTTATGTGTGTCTTGTGCTCTGTTATGTGCCTGGGAATTCCACATTCCAGTTAGGAATCTGCTGTTTGCAAACACAAAGCAGGTAACTTTTAACACCACACCAGTCAGGACACAGGGCTGGGCCTGTGTATGTCTCCAAATGTTAATCTGCTGTATTTTAATTCTTCCATTTCATTTCCTGCTTTTCCCTTTCCTGAGGTCCTCATGGGGGAAGGTTTAGCATCCAGATGCCTCTCTCTGCCTGATTCTGTTCATGTCAGCAGCTCCCCAAGAGCCAGTTCAGGCACTTTCTTCCTTGTTACGTGTCTCTGAAAGCTGCTGCCTCTTTGGTGGGCTTGCACAGCCTCTCACCACCCCCTCTCTCTTCCTGACAGAGTCCTGAGCTTGGTGGCCTCATCTTTTACCAAGGTCTCCCTTCTGGGTATTGAGGCAAAGGTGTTGACAGCCCAATGCCCATAAAGATTGAGTAGGAAAGTAAGGGAGGCCTGTGGAGATGGTGGGAAGCTCATTCTTGGGGCAGTTATGGGACCACAGGAGAAGAGGAAAGGCACTTGTGCCATGACAGTGATGTGAGTAATGTGGGGCAGAAGAAAGGGAAGAGCTCCTGTAGCAGTGTTCATCATGACTGTTTCACAGACAGGTGGAGGAGATAAGAGTCAGGGTTCACGCCAGAAGATTTTTCAGGCTGTTGATGTGCTGGTGTTAATGTTGACCCCTGAGCTGTTTCTGAAGCTGCTTCTGTTTTGTACTTCCAGGCCGCTGTCAGGGTGGGAATTGGTGCTGGGATGTCTGATCAGGAGATTTGTTTCTTCCCCTCCTTGTCTGATGGTCAGACACATCCTCCTCTGTGGTTCCAGTGTGGGGGAGAGCTGTGCTTGCAAAGTGAGGGTTGGGGTGGGCCAGCCAATGGTTTTTGTGTTCCTCTTGTTTCTCATGGCTTGGTTGGTGCTGTCACTGCTGAATCTCTTACTGTGACAAGATGTTCCCACCTTCGCACGAGGCTTGGCATAGGAGTTACTGTGCTGTGGTAGAACAAAAGGGTATCCAAGTTGGGCACTCCCATCTTTTGACAGCAGCCAGCAGGGAAAACCTGGGGAATATGACAGCACTTTCCTTAAAATGCTTAGCTGAGCACTTAAAACTTCCAGTGCCTAATAACAGTTACAGAAAATGAACCAGTGAGCTGCAGAAGTGGAAGGCTGTAGATCCCACCAGTGCCAAATCCATGGAGTCCTGCTGGAGAAGGGACTGGAGCACAAGTGCTGTGGGGAGAGGCTGAGGGAGCTGGGGGTGTTCAGCCTGGAGAAGAGGAGGCTCAGAGGTGACCTCAGCACTGTCTGGAACTGCCTGAAGGGAAGTTCTGGCCAGGTGGGAGTTGGTCTCTTCTCGCAGGCACTCAGCAATAGGACAAGGGGGCACGATGGGCTCAAGCTCTGCCTGGGGAAACTGAGGTTGGAGAGCAGAAAAAACTTGTTTGCAGAGAGAGTGCTCAGGCATTGGAATGGGCTGCCCAGAGAGGGGGTGGATTCCCCATCCCTGGAGGTTTTTCAGCTGAGCTTGGCCGTGGCACTGAGTGCCATGATCTGGTAAAGGGACTGGAGTTGACCCAAGGGTTGGACTTGATGATCTCGGAGGTCTTTTCCAACCCAATCCATTCTATGATTCTATACCATCAAACACTGTTCCTGGCACTGTGTTCTGCAGACATTACTTCTTTACCCTTGCTTGTGAACCTGTCCCAGGGGCTTGGGAGTGCTCGTGTGTTGATTCATGTCAGGCTGGAATAAAGGCAACAGTTGGTCAAGAGATGTGTTGCTACTGATGAATTGTAACTTCTGTTTGAAATAGATTGTGGGCATTTTAGGCAAAAGTCTGAAAGGTGAGTCTCAAAGAGCTCCCTGTGCTCCTGACCACGTGTCTCCTGGCCTGGTGCTGCCTGGTTTGGTTCAGTTATAAAGGAGCAGAGAGCTGCCCTGGTGCAGGTTTGTCTGGGGGGTCCATGGCAGAGCTGGGAGATGCAGCAGAGTGCCAGGAGCACCAGCAAGCCCCTGGGTGAGCTAAGCCAAAGCTCAGCTCTCATTTTGCTGCCCCTGAGCTGCTCTGGGCTGGATCTGCCTGCTGTTGTCTCTGTGCCAAGTTTCCAATGTCATGTGTTGATAATGCTGCTGGTATTGATACTGCTTCCCACTCCATGTCGATCTTTCCAGAGGAAACAGCCCTGGCTCTGTGTCATTAACACACAAGTTGATTACCCTTGATTTTTTTTTTCTTTAATTCCATTAGAGACAAGCAATCCAATATTGCATTCAGTATTCCCTGGAGCAGGTCAGGGCTTTCCAGGCCCCTTCCCTGCTCCCCAAAGCACCCCTGAGCATCCTGCCAGCATCCCCTCAGAGTCTGAGAGTGTGTCTGCAATCCTTCAGCAGTAGGTGGGGTGTTGGCATGCAGAGGCCTTGCAGTGGTGTTTGGAGGTGCTACCTGTACAGGCATGCAGGGAACAGCCTTCTAGTGTGCCAGGAAAGCAGATTTACTGAACAGAGAGTTTATTAAATGAAGTCAAGGCTCCTTCCCTGTTGCACAGCCTGGCAAAGGTGTGACTGGCTGTACTTCAGGCTTTTTGACTGTTGCCTGGCATGTTTTACTGGAATATTTCGGTGAAATCTGAGCCTGATTATAGATGCTAAAGCACTGTGTCTGCCTAGTGGAAGGTTTTCTGGGGAAGTGAGGGGGGAAAAGTAGATGTGTGACGTGTCAGCTTCCTTGTCCTTGAGCTGTGCAGCCTTCTGGACAATGGTGGCAGGGTGGTCCTTCCTGCTGAAGGAGTATCCTCTCTGCTTCCTGAGCCTGACAGAGCTCCTTGCAAGTGTTAAAGGGCCATCCAGCAATTCCCTTTCCTCAAGTCTAGATTGCAACACACCATTTACATGCTAAATTTGTAAATCTTCCAAGAAGAAACAGGGAAAAACTGTTAGCTGGGAAAAATATTTATGTGGATCTTCAAGAGTTTTTCTAGGATTTTCCACAGTTTCACACACATGTTTTCATGGTATCCCTGTATTTCTGGACACTTGTGGAGAAGGGAGTGCTTCAGGAATAAATTTTAGGTAGTCTTTTCCTAGTTAGGGCCAGTTCAGGTCTGTGTTGCTGTTGGAATAGTCACTGCCACAGGAAATGGTGGGATGCAGAGATCAGGCTTGGATGTTACTTTTGGGTCAGCTGTCATGTTTAAAAAGTAACAGATTCAGATTTTTCTGCAAAGCACTGATTGGAATAAGCACAGTTGTTTGTCAAAGGGAAGTTGCTGGAGTGAAGCACTTGATGCCCCTCTAGCAAACTAGACTGAGAAAAGGGGAATTCTCTCTTCTCCCAGCTCTTCTTTACCTTCTGCTGTGCCCCTGAATGTTTATTTCTTCTCAGATAATGAAAGGAGAGGAGGAAACTTGTGCAACCTGTGCCTTGTGCCCTCTGGAGAAGAGAGGGCTTAGTGAGTAGGCTCTTCAGGGAAGAGAAGTGATCCTCCTGCCTCCTTGGAAACATCTCTTTTCCCCATCTGCCCAGCTGGCTTTGGTTTGGCCCTGCATCTGCCTCTTGGAGAACAAACCTGACTGTCCATTTAATGGTGTTCTGTGGATGGTCAGCTTCCCTTAATGTCCTTGTTTCTGCCCCTTTCCTTGCTGTTCTGCTTCTCCCCTTTCTCTCTGTGCATCCCTATCTTCCTGTCGTTTGAATCTCCCATTTCAGCCAATTTTGGTGTTCTTCTCTTGACCTTCATGGCTCAATTCTTCCTCCTTCACTGTGGAGACATTTGTGATGTGATCTTTCCTCTCTGCTGCTGAAGCTCTTGGACGTGACTCCCACTTAGTGCTGGTCCCATGATGGTTTTGTTTTTACCCTTAAGTTAAGTATCTGCATAGTCTGGATGACACTGTTGTATTGCCTGGAAATATAATTAAGTATTGATCACAGGGCATTCAGCAGTCAGATGAGTTAATGTATTAATTACGTGTGTCATCCCTGCCTTGTCAGCTGGTTAAGGAAGAGGTTCCTGCAGGCACTTTTTTCACCAGGTTGCACAGTGAACATGGTCTGGTTGCCCCATTCCAGTTGAAAGAAACTATTCCAGATGATACAGCCTGTGTGAGTCTCTCCATGCCCTGTTTTTCCTAGGAAAATGGCTTGGAATGCTAAACCTGACTCAAAGAAAGAAATAAACCTCAGTACTTCTACCAACAAACCAACCAATCCTGAAATGTGTTACCTGGAGGAGTGGGGGGGAAGGTGGGACTGCACCCAACAGGTTATAGTGTTTGTTGAGATCTCTGAGAAACAACCAACAGCTCGTTCCAGGCACTGCCTCACACCTCCTGCTGCCTGCAGATGGTTTGCTGCCAGTGCTGCATTGGCACCTGACAGTGACACATTTGCCTGTCTGTCCTGGAAGTCTGTCCCTCTGTGCTTTTGTCCCTCTGTCCTCTGAGCATCTTTAAATCCTTATTTTTTTCCTCCTCTATTCCCTGTTGTTGTCTGCCCTCTCTCCCTTCCCCACTGCTGTGGCTCTGGGGGGAAATGCAGCACGAAAAGCTGCCCATGGTGGGTGTGGTTGGAACTAAATGATCTTTAAAGGCCCTTCCAACCCAAACTGTCCTTGGAGTCTTTGATTAAAATGCAGGGTTTCCACTGTGTCCATCCATTGGGAATGCAATAACAAGTGCAGGTGAGCAGAGTGGCTTCTCTAAGAAGCTGAAAGAGCAGATATGAAGGAATAGGTAAGAATGTACTCACAAAAGACATGCCAGGTACCAAAAACAGGACAGGAGGGATTATAGGAACCAGTGGCAAGAGATGCAAAATTTATTATTAATTGTCTCCTAGCTAATATACAGTTACAAGGCAAGGAAATTAAGGTAGATTAATGTTTTCTTGCTTTTGGATAAATTACAAACACCAGGTAAAATCCAGTAGTGTAACTGTTTCAGATCTAGATCTTTCACTGTAATACTGCAGAGATACTGAGCTACTGATTGTTGAAATTTCTCAAAGGACAGTGTAGTCAAAGGTAATCCTATTAGCAGGAAAGGAAAGGATATTTTGGGGAAAATCTTTCAAACACAGGCCTGCAAGGTGTTGTCAAAAAGCATAGGAATGTTTCGGTGTTCTGCCTCCCTCAGGAAGCCCTGAGGAGAGAATTTACCCATTGGTAAACATGAATTACTCTTGCTCTCAGAATAAATCTCATTCCAGAGATTTGTTGGTGTTCAAGCTTCTATAGAAATGATATTCTGTTCTTCTCACTGCCCCTTATTCAAACTGCAATATCCACACAAATAACTCCTGTGCATGTATTGAGTTGCTAGACTATGAATTTTTATCCTCTGTGAGAGGTGATTTGTGCTGTGGAATCCCTGGACTGTGCTTGGGTGATCCACCTTGCTGGTGTCCATGGTTCTGTAAGAACCTTAAAAATAATTGCTGGAAGGAGTCTCTCAGTATTACCTAGTTCAGGGTCATATGCAGCACGTTGTCCAGAACTATGTCTAGTCAGGTTTTTAGCATCTCTGTGGATGGATACCTGGAGGCTCTATAACCTCCTGACAGTTAAAAAAATCATAAAAGTTATCCCCAAGATAAGTCAATCAATGTGGGCCCATTGTCTGTTGTCACTGGGCACCATTGGGAATAGTCTGGCTCCCTCTTCTCCTTCTTTCCATCACTTATTGATAGGATTTCCCTTGAGAGCTCCTTTCCAGCTGTCTTGGCCTCTCCTCATGTAAAAGATACTCCAGTCCTTAAATCATCTTAGTTCATGGAATCATAGAATGGATTGGGCTGGAAAAGACCTCCGAGATCATCAAGTCCAACCCTTGGGCCAACTCCAGTCCCTTTACCAGATCATGGCACTCAGTGCCATGGCCAAGCTCAATTGAAAAACCTCCAGGGATGGGGAATCCACCCCCTCTCTGGGCAGCCCATTCCAATGCCTGAGCACTCTCTCTGCAAACAAGTTTTTTCTCATCTCCAACTTCAATTTCCCCTGGCAGAGCGTGAGCCCGTTCCCCCTTGTCCTGTTGCTGAGTGCCAAGCACCTGGCTCAGACAAGGCATTCTGCAGTCCTTGGTTCAGAAATCTGGGTTCATAGTTATGAAAATAACCTTCCAGCTGCACAAGTGGCACACTGGGCCACTAAGCAGTGGGTTAAAACTTGGTTGGAATAATGCCAAGGTCATGGGTTCAATCCCCTTTATGGGCCATTGACTTGAGTTGGACTCTGATCCTTGTGGGTCCTTCCAACTCAGAATAGTCTGGGATTCTGTGACTTTGAACATCATCTGTGACTGACCCTTCAAAGGGTCTGTGCTGGGGAGAGTGCTGAGAGCACACAGGGGGGAAAGATGAGGACTGGGGCAGAAGAGGAGAACAGGGAGGTACTTTTACCTTGTGGCAGGGGCTGAGTGTGCTTAAGACATGGCTTGGAAGAACAGACTTTGTCTCTGGAGATGCCTTTCTGCAGACTGTGATTCCCAGTCCCCTCCGGAGGGGCAGTGCTCCCACATGTCACGTGTGCCCTCCTGCAGCTGAGCAGAGCTGGATCAGGGCTCTGCTGCACAGGGAAGCCTCGTGCCTGTGCTGGAGCTGGGCAGAGCCTGGGGATGTTTATCAGGCATGACCTTGGTGTGAGGACACAAGCCACAGTGCTGCCCTGGGTTTCCAGTGGGAAACCAGGCTTGGAAGTAGGCTTTGCTTTAAATAACCAGAGGATCTGGGCCCCTCAGCTCACGAAAGAGATTGAGGGGCTGGAGCGGGGCCAGAGAAGAGCAACGAGGCTGGAGAAGGGACTGGAGCACAAGTGCTGTGGGGAGAGGCTGAGGGAGCTGGGGGTGTTTAGCCTGGAGAAGAGGAGGCTCAGAGGTGACCTCAGCACTGTCTGGAACTGCCTGAAGGGAAGTTCTGGCCAGGTGGGGGTTGGTCTCTTCTCGCAGGCACTCAGCAATAGGACAAGGGGGCACGATGGGCTTAAGCTCTGCCAGGGGAAATTGAAGTTGGAGAGCAGAAAGAAATTCTTTGCAGAGAGAGTGCTCAGGCATTGGAATGGGCTGCCCAGAGAGGGGGTGGATTCCCCATCCCTGGATGTTTTTCAACTGAGCTTGGCCGTGGCACTGAGTGCCATGATCTGGTAAAGGGACTGGAGTTGGCCCAAGGGTTGGACTTGATGATCTCGGAGGTCTTTTCCAACCCAATCGATTGTATGATTCTGTGAAGAGGGCACAAAGCTTGGATATGAACACCCTGCCTCTGTCCTTGTCACCTCCCAGCTGTGGTCCCACTGCTCACCCTCAGACTCTGCTGCAGTCCATGCTGTCTGGGGCAGTGCAGCTGGAGATCACTACCTGGAGCTGTTGGGTGGGATGAGGGCAGGGGGCTGCCAGGCTGGCTCCTGTGGGGCATCATCCCTGCCAGGGGACACCTTGGCTGCCTTTCTGCCTGGCCCATGTTGTCCCTCAGCTCTGTTCCTGGAGAACACCTCCAACATCAATCAGGGCACACCCCAGGAGACTGTGGTTACCATTCTCAGGCCCTTTCATTGCTCAGGGTAGAGGACAATTCACAAGTGACACCACTGTGTCATTTAGAAAACCAACCCCAAACCACACCCAGCCTTCTGCTTTTGGATGGACTCTTGGTGACTCTTTGTGACCTCATCCCACAGCTGTAGGCATATGCTGGGTTTTGCTGCTGTTACACAACAGAGCCTAAAATTAACACATCTGTTATTATTTAACTTCATTTTGCCAAAATATTATGTTTCAAGCAGCAACAGCTTTACTGTTATGTACCATCACATTTCTGGGAATAATAATTAATATTATTACATGTTGTTTCTCAGTACCTCATACCCAAGGTGGAACTTCCCTGCAGCTTTGCAGGGGGAGCAGATGCTGGTGCTGAAGGAACATTTATCCATGTGGCATTGCACAGGTTTATTGGGTATTTCTGCTCGTGGCCAAGTCCTCCAAGTAATGTTGTTTCCTGGAACTGTGAAACCTGTATTTTCACCCTCTCAAATAGTGGGATCTTGGGGGAGGGAACAGTTACAGCTTTAAACTAGTCCAGCTTCTTTCTGAATTCCTAGAATGTATAAAATGGGGATTTCTATAGTAGCATTTATGTATATATTTAGTGTAAGGAATCTGTTAGGAAAAGCAATCTTATATATATGGGGGGAGATAGATATATATGTATATATATAGATACATAGATAGAGAGAGATGGATGTATATATATGTGTGTGTGTGTAGATATTTTATATATATATGTGTGTGTATAAATATATATATACATATAAAAAATTGGGGTTTTTTTAGTCTGAGTCTTTTACCAAAAAAATTCCAAGATCTTTAAATTAAAGAAGCTGTCCTCCAAAAAAAAAAAATCAGCTTCTCTGCCATAAAAGCAGGATCTTGAGGATTGCCAGGAGTAGTTTCAAATGTTTTATATAGGGGGGAAAAGCTATTGAGGGGTTTTTTGTAATCTGTTTATATTTGAGATGTTTTGAACTGTGCAGATCAGAGAGAAGAAAGAAAAAACATATTCTTGCTAAAAGCAGCAATTGGCAAGTTTACAGGATGGAAATTACCCTCAGCTGATGCACCTTTCCTGCATGCAGGAGGTTTCAAAGGCAAAGAGTTCTTAAGTTACGTGTGGAATGGGCTGGAAAAGGGGACCCAAACCCTCCTGATTTCAAAGGAAAATAATTAAAGTGAAGCCACAGCCTGACTTCGATCTCAGAGGTGCTTGCAAACTAAATAAGAATAAAACACCACCTTGGGGCCAATCTGTGCTGTTAATTAAGCAGCTAGACTCTTCCTCCTCTGTTCTCCAGTGGGTTTCCAGCGGGTTTGGCACTCGGCATCGCGACTGGAGGTTGCCAAACACAACTTGGCACCTTCCAGCAGCAAAACAGCCTTCTGAGGGGCAAGCAGGGATATGGAAAATGGAGTGTCTGGGGGAGCAGGTGATGGAAAAGAGCAGGAACAGGCTGCTGACAGGGGAGGGATGTGGCTCCTTTTCCCCAGGCACCCCTCTGTGATTCCAGCTGCCAGCCTGGGTGCCACCCACCATCCCCAGCCAGCAGCAGGACTGGGCTCCTGCCAAGAAAACAGCTTTTGTGTTGCCTTAAATACTCCACTACCATTTGGGAGGGGGAAATACCCCCAGACCTGAATTGCTGTTATTACTAGAATTGGCCAGCTGGCTGAATTGTGGGGTTTTTTTGAATTTTCATTAACAAATCCCGCCGGCAGCTGCTTTTCCAGTCAGCTTAGGAGCATGTTCCAGATGAGGGGCAGAGCTTCCCAGCACTGCCATGGCTGAGATGTAGGCAGAGTGTCCTGTTCAGGCAGCTCTCTGCACATCATCAGGGTGCAATAAAACTTGGCCAGAATTCATCCCCTTTTTCCCCTGAAACCACAGAAACTCAGAGTGATGGAGTGGGTGTAGCTCAGAGCTGGAACAGGCAATTTGTTGTTTCAGCATCAGCTTTGATGCCACAACAAACATGGGTTTATTTCTTGCTTTTTGGGTGCACTGACTGCAGGAATGTATTTTGCTGCCACGTGAAGCAGTGGAAGTTCCAGCTTCATTATCTGTGTCCTCCAGAAACTCAAACCATGGTGGTGATCACTGACTTTATGGATGGCTCTCCCCAGCCCCATAAGGCTTGTTCTGATCTTAAGGAATTACCAAAAGATGATCCTGCGCTTTTTTGTTGTAAAAGATTCATAGCTTCAGAGGAGCTGTCCTCAGTGAATTGTTTTCAGAACTGCATTGAATTCCTTTCTCATATTTCTTTTGAGTAAAAAAGGGCTATTTTTTCTTTACCAGGCTTAAGCATAAGCTAAAGTGAGAGGAGTGATCTTTGGGGAGCTTGTTCCTCCACTGCCATTCTGGTATTCCCAGCACATTTCAGGAGAAAAGTTGACTAAAGTCAATTTTATTTTAAACACTGGAGATCAGATATAATTTTATACCATCTGCAACAGATCAGGAAAAATATTTGTGATGTTCTTTTACTTGGTATTGGATATCAGTGCTCAACAGCTGCTTTCTAAATACTGAATTTGGTAAATAGTGGGTACTTGGCTGTTTTACAAGCTGCTGGTGATGAGCTGCAACTTGTTGGGCTGCCCTGGCTGTGCTTCAGAAATCCTTCCCTGGGAGGGTGGGCAGGCCCTGGCACAGGTTGGGCAGAGAAGCTGTGGCTGCCCCATCCCTGGAAATGTCCAAGACCAGGATGGGCAGGGCTTGAAGCCACCTGGGATAGTGGAAGGTGTCCCTGCCCATGGCAGGGACTTTGTAACAAAGTGGGCCTTGAAGTCGCTCCCAGCCCAAACCATTTCTAGGATTCTGTGCTGCTGATCTTGATCTATTTCCTTGTTGCTTATTTTTTAACTGACAGCAAGTCAGGTTTGATTTGTTTGGCTAAAAGCTGGGGGGCAGTGTGACCCCTGCTGTGCCTGCAGCCCACCTGACCTGCCAGCAAGGTCAAAAACATCAAGGCTTGAACAAAATCTGTTGTACAGGAGCCACGCTCCATCTCATGTCTCTTCTCTTCCAGGTTTAGAAGAAAAAACAGTTCTTTCCAAAAAAGAGAAGATGAAGCTGAGGAAAGAGAGATGGCTGCAGAGTAAGTACTCCATGTCACACACCACAGAGTGTGGCTCTGACCCTGAGATCAGCTCAGTTGGTTAAAACTTGGTTGTAATAATGCCAAGGTCGTGGGTTCAATCCCCTGTGGGCCATTGACTTAAGAGTTGGACTCGATGGTCCTTGTGGGTCCCTTCCAACTCAGAATAGTCTGGGATTGATCTCTCTGCACCCTGCCTGTGGGTGAAGTGCTGGGAAAGGCAGAATGCTCCTCACAAACCTTCACACCTGCTCCCCAGCAGGTGGGGTAGAAGCCCCAGGTATTGTTTCTCAGTGTTTTGGACCAAGACTTGAGTCATTGCCCCCAGTCTATTTTTTATCTTTCTCCATGTGTAATATATCATAAAATCGTAGAATCAAAGAATGGATTGGGTTGGAAAAGACCCCTGAGATCATCAAGTCCAACCCTTGGGCCAACTCCAGTCCCTTTACCAGATCATGGCACTCAGTGCCACGGCCAAGCTCAGTTGAAAAACCTCCAGGGATGGGGAATCCACCCCCTCTCTGGGCAGCCCATTCCAATGCCTGAGCACTCTCTCTGCAAAGAAGATTTTTCTCATCTCCAACTTCAATTTCCCCTGGCAGAGCTTGAGCCCATCGTGCCCCCTTGTCCTATTGCTGAGTGCCTGGGAGAAGAGACCAACCCCCACCTGGCCAGAACTTCCCTTCAGGCAGTTCCAGACAGTGCTGGGGTCACCTCTGAGCCTCCTCTTCTCCAGGCAAAACACCCCCAGCTCCCTCAGCCTCTCCCCACAGCACTTGTGCTCCAGTCCCTTCTCCAGCCTCATTGCTCTTCTCTGGCCCCGCTCCAGCCCCTCAATGTCCATCCTGAACTGAGGGGCCCAGAACTGAATGTGTGACTACATTAACCCTTTCTTTATCCAGACAGGACACTGTGCCTATGTAAGTTTAGCATATTTTTCTGTCTTTTAAAGCTCTGGTACAGATAGGACTAGTTGTGTAGTGAAGCTCCTTGTCACAGAGGAGCCATGGGGGTGGCACAACAGCCTGGCTGCCACCATCTCATCCCAAACCTCTGTGGTGAGAACCTGCAGTAAGGACGAGCTCTGGACACTGCTGGTTGTGTTCCTGCTCTTTCCCACATGCCACAGGTCAGTGAACCCACTTACCAGACAGTCTGGCCTTTCTGGAGGCTGTGAAATATGAGCTAAACCAAACCAGCCTGTGGCAGAAATGCTTCTGTTTCCTGTGGGAAGTGTCTGTATTTTTGCTTGGAGTGTCTCAGCACAGTGAGAGACTGTGCTGTCCTACCCAGTGGAGCAGAGGGGTTCCCTGTGTCCCCTGGAGGTGTTCTGGGGACAAGCTTTTCCCTCAACATCTTCTTGCCCAGTAGAGATAGAGACCGGCTGTGTTTGGGGCATAGGGATGTGGCTTTTTGCTACCCCTTGTGTTCTCTGCACTGAGCTCTGAGCTCAAGCCCTGTGATTTCTTTCACCAATTCCAGTGAAGGTGTGTCTGGCTCCTCTCAGGTAAAAAGCTGAGAATTTAACAGTGTTTGTATGAAGGAGACCTCCTCCCAACAGCTTCCCAGTGCCTTGGACATCTGCAGCCCTTGGACACAGAGTACAGAAGGCTGTGCTAGTGATAGGCAGCTGCTTTGGAAAGGCCCAAGAGCAGGATCCCAACACTCTCCATCCTGCCCTCCTGGTGCCTTTGTAGCATCAGCCTTTCCCAAGATCATGTGTGTTATTTTGACCCTGCTGTGGCCTCTTGCCCTCTCTCTTGTCTCTGAAATCAAGCTGAGGGAATACAAATGAAATAAAGAGTCTTTGCTTTGAGTAAAACACCAAGACAGTAAACTGCAGGCCAGATTAATCTGCCTTAGAAGATACTTGGTGTTAAAGTACTTTACAGGCACAGAAGCAACTAAAAACTCTGCCAGTTTTTTGTGGAGAAAGAGCTCTTTGCCTCCCAAAAGAGAAACCAGCTTGGACTGCTGGAGCTGTTATCACTATATCTCTGTTTTCCTAAATCTGAGTTTGTTGTTTCTTCTTGTCCCAGGGTTACTCTTGTGACACTGGATACCAAGACCCTGGGAACCAAAGTGCAGCCCAGTAGAGCAAATGCAAAATTTAGAGCTTTCTTCCATTCCAATAAGTAACCTTAAGAGAGACTAGAGAGGGAAAAAACTTATGTAATGCTTTAGACATCAGAAGTATGCACATTTAAAAATACATATATTGCATGGCTCCTCAGACAACCAAGACTTCATAGGAAAAGAATTTGGGATGTTTGTGCACAATCAGGTGTCTGAAAATTTTAAGCACATTCTGTTTATGAAAGCACTGAAGTAGGCAGCTCCATGAAGCCAGACCAAAAAAAGAAGTGATGCAGAACAGAAAGCTGTGTTCTTGGCAGGGATTGCTGTGAGGAGAAGCATTTCCAATCCAGATTTGTCAGGAACATCCATGTACAGCAGAATTGCAGTTCATGACAAACTGTTGCTCCTCAACTCAGCTGGGTTGGAGAGTGAACAAAGCAGAGGTATTACAGGAGCCAGGAGCCAGCCAGTGAATTTGAGCTGTGCTTGCTTGGCTGTGGGAGCAGGATTAGACTCAGGATTGTGGTCTCTAAGTGGGACTGGCTGCTTTTGTGCTCACACCAAAAATCCTTGGGCTTCTGTGGCAGTGCTGCCTTGGGAGCTTTTGGCCCCCCTGTGCCACCAGCCTGGCCCCACAGCCTCTGACACTCTTGTCATGTCCGCACCAGGAGTTTCCAGCTCAGCACTGAGGCTTGTCCTTGCAGTTGTCCAAGGGACTTTGGGGGTGGGCTGGGGCATCTTGGAGTGCAGCTGGAAGCTTATGTGAGTGCTGGGCTTTTGTGGCTTGTGCTTAGAGATATTCTGCTGAGGCTCAGCCTGGAAGCTGCAGCTCTGTGAGGCTTGGGCAGCTTTGGGACTTACTGCTACCCCAGGGAGCCTCAGGCCTGAGGTAGAAGCTTTCAAAGCCCTATGTCTGAGAGGGAGACTGATGGGACCTTGGACTGGTGAGGCCACACCTTGAGTGTTGTGTTCAGTTCTGGGCCCCTCAGTTGAGGAAAGACCTTGAGGGGCTGGAGCGGGGCCAGAGAAGAGCAACGAGACTGGAGAAGGAACTGGAGCACAAGTGCTGTGGGGAGAGGCTGAGGGAGCTGGGGGTGTTTAGCCTGGAGAAGAGGAGGCTTAGAGATGACCTCAGCACTGTCTGGAACTCCCTGAAGGGAAGTTCTGGCCAGGTGGGGGTTGGTCTCTTCTCCCAGGCACTCAGCAATAGGACAAGGGGGCACGATGGGCTCAAGCTCTGCCAGGGGAAATTGAAGTTGGAGATGAGAAAAAACTTGTTTGCAGAGAGAGTGCTCAGGCATTGGAATGGGCTGCCCAGAGAGGGGGTGGATTCCCCATCCCTGGAGGTTTTTCAACTGAGATTACCAGATCGTGGCACTGAGTGCCATGATCTGGTAAAGGGACTGGAGTTGGCCCAAGGATTGGACTTGATGATCTCGGAGGTCTCTTCCAACCCAATCCATTCTATGATTCTGTTATTTGTGGAGTTCTCTGTGCCCACAGCCATGTCAGAGCTGCTGCAGGGAGACTGGGAAACACGATTCTGAGGAAAAGCCATCTGTCTCTGCCACTTGGAGTGCTTTTCCAAGGATCCAGTTCATCCAGCCTCTGGCTGCTTGTACTCTGCCATGAGTCAGTAAGGTGAGAGCTGGGCTCGCTCCAAACTAAGTAAACAACTGAAATGAAGTCCATCTTTTCTGCCTGTGCTAGGAGACCACTGTTTGGTTCCAGTAGCAAAGCAGGGATGGAGCTGTGCCTATTTAAGGCTGGATGTGGAGCTGACTCTGTTCGGTTTGTGCCTTCCCCTCTTGTTTCTGTTTCCCAGTTCCATGCCATGTCAGTGTGGGGTTTTTTGCCACACCAGCACTCCTGTGCTGTGTTGCTGTGAAGGATGAACAGTGAAAGGGATGGAAACAGTTCAGACAAAATCAGTCTGGGAATTTCACTTCCCACTGCAATGTCAGAAGGGAGGTCTATAGTTACAAGGAGGGAATGACCCGGCTGCATTTTGTTTGGTCTTTCTCTGGTTTAAGCCACTTCTGGCCTGTTGTTCCTGTAGATGGTAAAGCAGTCTATGAATTTCTTAGCTCAAGGTTCATCTCCTGCAGACACTTCCCCTTCCTTCAGTAATGCCTTGTTTCTGATTCAGAAATAGAAAGTGTGAAGATGATGAAGCAGAAGCAAAAGGCCGAAGCGAAGCGAAAAGCAACCCCTGTGGTGGGAGACATGCAGCCCTTGATGGAAGCCCTGCCTGAGCTCTCTGAGCTGACCACAGGGGGCAGGGGCAGGAAGCCACTCAAGAGGTACGTGTCATGTAGGGATGGGCTGTGTCTTTCCCTTCTTCCTGTGGTATAAAGTGTCCTTCAGCTCAGGCAACAGTCAGGAGAAGAGGGTTAAATCAGAGTTACAATTTAATAACAATATTACAATAAATGCAATGGCACAAAGAGAAATTGGTTTTAACCCCCAAACCCCAGCAGTGTAACCCAGCCCACTGGGGCACAAACACAGTGGGGTTTGGTGGCCCCTGTGCTGAGCCCCACGTGGTTCCGCCAAGTCTAAAGGAAAAGGAAGGGACAAACCTGTTGGTGCAGATGATGGCACAGTCTGGTGGAGAGTGGTGGGCTCCTCCTATCGAGGTTGTGCTCCTTCTCTGGATCTCCTGAGTGGTCCCAGAAGTCCCTAAAGCCCAAGATTCCATCCCCTCAGGTGCAGGTGGGAGCCCCCAGTGCCTCCTCCAGGGCAAGGAGTTCCACACTGGGGGAACTGACTCTGGGAGTCTGAGGGGGATTTTGGACTCGTTGCTGGCCCATGAGCAGAGCTGAGCCCTCAGGTGGGTGTGGAGGTGCCAAGGACTCCCTGCAGGGCAGTTCTCCCATCTCCTCTGCCAGGCTTCTTTCCCAGCCAGCTCCCAGCCTGAGGGGTCAGGTGTGTCCTGGGCAGCTGCTGCCAATGGGCCATTGGGAACAGTTGGTGGGCAATGAATGGAGGGTGGAGATTCCACAGCTTTGGTCACACCCACACAGGGATCAACTGGTCCCACCTGCTGAACTGGGGCAACCTGACACAAGAAGATGAAACGTGTCTTCTGAACCCACAGCTAAGAGAGGAACCATATTGCTCAGATGAGGCTTGGCATGACACAGGCTGGGAGCATCCAGATGTCCTGGGAGCTGCAGGAGTGACACACTGGTGTCCAGAGTGTGATGCTGCTGAGCTCACCTGATAGCCTGGACTTGAGATGTTTTGCAGCCCGACATTATCCTTCCAGACCACCCCCCAGGCTTTCTCCTAAAGTGTTTCAAGGCCTTTGAGCAGAGCTTTAAAATCTGGCCAGAATCTTTGTTTGCCTGTTGACCTGCAGTGTGAGTTTGGCCAAGGGCATGGCTGAGTTGGCTGCTCTCTGTGCTCCTTGAAAGCCACTCATCAGACAAACAACAGCTATGAACCTCACGGCTAAGTATAGAAAAACATTTCCCTTAACTTGGCTTCTAATTCTTTGAAAAGCTTTTTTTTATCTTTTTTTTTCTCCTATATCCAACCATTTAGTCAGCCTGCCCACTCTTTCAGTGGGAATGAAGAAAAGTACACGCAGAGTTTCAAATCTTACAAAGCACTGAGAGTTGGTTGGAGTTTTTGGCCAGGGCTTACCTGAGCCTGAGTAGGTGGCTTTGCCCCCTTTCTGTCATGATGTGACCTTTTCTAGCATGAGAATTAAAGGATGTCAAATATATGGAGTAACAGGTTTAGTATAAGCAGGAGGCTGCTGCTTTGCAGGCTGTCAGGGCTGAGGGAAGCTTGTGTGCTCAGGTGGGACCTCACAAATCCAGAGAGAACAGCTCTGGGAGGGTGGCTGCATGTCTGCAAAGTGCAGCTGGCGCAAGGTCTCTGAGCAGCAAATAATGGAGAGAATGTGGCTGTGAGATTGTCTTACAACTGCAGAATGGGTTTGTTGGAAGGGACCTTAAAGCTCATCTCATTCCACCCCTGCCATGGACAGGGACACCTTCCACCAGCCCAGGTTGCTCCAAGCCCTGTCCAACCTGGCCTTGGACACTTCCAGGGATGGAGCAGCCACAGCTTCTCTGGAAAAACTCTACCAGGGCCTCACTGCCCTCACAGGGAAGAATTTCTTATCAGAATGATAGAATATGCTGAGTTGGAGTAAACTCATCAAGATCATCAAGTCCCGCTCCTGGCCCTGTGCAGGACACTCCAACAATATCCAGTCTAAAACTACTCTGTCAGTGGGAAGCCATTCCCCCTTGTCCTGTCACTCCAAGCCCTTGTCCAAAGCCCTTCTCCAGCTCCCTTGGAGCCTTTTTAGGCACTGGAAGGGGCTCTAAGGTCCCTCCAGATCCTTCTCTTCTCCATGCAGAATTCCTGCAGTGTTATCCCTCTCTGTCCATCTGCCATGGGATGCTTTGAGGCAAAATACTCCAAAATAGTCCTCCCAGCAACAGCAATGCCCTTGTCTTTTGTAGTACACTTGATGGCAGGGGATGTGTGGCACACCTGGAAGGGTTTGGTAACCTTGCAGGAATTTCCAGCCTGGCACCCTTGGAGATGAACTGCCAGCTCCCTCCCTCCCCCAGCCCAGACCCCCTGTGAGGGTGAGGAATCCCTACTCTGTCCTTCTGGAAGCCAGAGTTGGCACAGTGGAGGTGGAAGTTTGTCACTGGATGGTGTCAGCCTGTGCCATGCCAACCCAAAACCAGCCCCTCTCGGTGCTGGCATGGAGGAGCAACAGGACTCTCTGTGCCCTTGTGGGCTTCTGGCTTCCTGGATGTGTGTGCAGAAGTGTTTGAAATAATCAGAGGAGGCTTTTATAGGATTTGAATCATTGCAGAAAGGAAGGGTAATACTCTGGTGATTTGTCATCATTATTAATAAAAGATTAGATTCTCCAGGAATTTGATCTCCTGCAGGGTAAAAGCACATTATAGGGAGGTTTTTATTCTGTTTTATAATGAATGAAGGCAATGAAGTGTAATGAAACTGGGCTGCTAACGTGGTCCAGGAGAACAGGCAGTGTGCTGCTGGGTTTGGAGGGAAATCCAGCCTGGGATGTGCTCTAGAACAGCTTCCCTCTGGCTTTGTCACCCTCTGCAGAGCTGCTACTCATCCCTGAAGGGGCTGCCATGGTGACTTGGTGGCACACACAGGTGTGGCAAGCCCTGCTCTGGTGACCCTGGGTTGCCACCCAACTTGGAAAGGGGTTTCTCTGAGCTGCTGTGAGCATTCCAGGCAAACTGGGAGAAGAGATTGGTCCTGTGCTGAGCTGTTAAAAATGGGAGGAGTGAGAGGAGAGGAAAATGAGCAAGAGCTGATTGACTAGAGAGGGGTGA
Organism: Pithys albifrons albifrons; assembly: GCF_047495875.1. Classification (NCBI taxonomy): domain Eukaryota; kingdom Metazoa; phylum Chordata; class Aves; order Passeriformes; family Thamnophilidae; genus Pithys; species Pithys albifrons. Next base: position 39,280,577 of record NC_092465.1, on the reverse strand, counting down.
TGGAAGTGAGGTGAAGGAGTATAAGGAGGGAAGGAAGAATGAGGGAAAAAAAGGCAAAATAACAGGATGGAGAGAGAAGGAAATAGGAAGAGGAGGTCAATGTAACACTGCCAAGAAGAGACCAGATCCTGCTGTCTTGAAGAGAAGGTGAGGAGCTGTTGTGTTTCCCAACCTCTGGGGCAGATCAGGTGTGTGGGGTTCTACTCCCCAGCACCCACTGTTAGGGAAAGATTCCTCCTTGAGCCCTGGCCCAGCAGAGGGGTGGGAGGCAAACCCTCTTCCCAACTTGTTTCTCCTGTTAACTTCTGTATCTATTGTCCTGAAGAACTGAAATTTCTTCTACTTTCCTTAATGGCCAGTTCTACCAGCAGCTCCCCTTGTGCACTTCATGTCCCAAAAGCAATTTTTGCCCTTCCTGTGTGTCTCTTGCTGGGGCTCAGCGCTGGGTTTGTGGTAAATCTCTGCTTGGCATCGGGCACCCTGTGGGATGGGATTACACCTGTGGTCTCCTTGGACTTTGCCCAGGAATAAGGAATGGGTTACAGAGAGTTAATCTACACCTGCTGCCTTCCCTCTCCTGCACGTGGTGCACCATCCTGCATTCCAACATGTTACATCCCAGTGGTCCTGCTGCAGGATCCACAGCAGGGTTGGCAGTGCCCTCTTCCTGCTGAGTGTCCAGGGCACTGTCTGGAAGGTTTGGCTGCCGAGGTCAGAGCTCTGCCAAACCTTCCAGACTGTGCCATGGACACTCAGCAAGAAGAGGCCAGAACTCTGCAGCGCTGGGGGGAACATGAGCTGTGCAAATGTGGCACATGTGGCATCTTTTCTCTCAGCAACAGGATCAGTTTGACCTGGAGGTCAGCGATAAGCAGAAAGTGATCTGGGCATGGGCAGCTAATGAGCAGCTCTGGAACTGAGTGATCTGATTTTTCTGTAATGCCTCCTGCTCTGTCAGTGTTTGCATTTCCATGCAGTGCCTGGCTATGGAAATAATTGCCTTTCAGGACAATTACCTATCCTTTCTGGGAAGGGAGATGCAGAATTCCTGGACTCTTTCCATCTCCACAGCCATTGCTAAATTACTGCCCTTCTCTAAGACTCACTTGTTTTGTTTCTTCTCTCCACAGCCATATAGCAAAGGCAGAACCATCAGACTTCTGTCTGATGAAACAAGCTCAGAAACATCGGCTCCTGTAAGTACCCAGTTTTCAGTGTCCAGTCCTTGCTGAGCCTTCCAGAGTGGCTGAGACTGGAAGGGATTCTTGGGGTCACCTGGTCCAACCCCCCTGCTCAAGCAGAGTCACCCAGAACTGGTTTCTCAGGGCCAGGTCCACATGGCTTTTGAGTATCAACAAGGACGGAGAGTTTAATTCCTGAGCTTAGCCTGGCAACTCCTTATTCCTCTGTATAATCTGTTGGGTGGTTTATACTGCCACTGGGCATCAAGAACCTCATTTTCCCTCAGCACAGCTTTCCTGGAGCTGGGCACTGTGATCTGGCAGCGTTTGCTTTCACGTTTCCAGGATTTCAGTCAGTTGTGAGCCATTCAGCTTCAAACTGAGGCTGAACAGTCAGGCTGCAGCTGCCAGCACTGCTCTCCAGCACACTCTGAATACCCTTCTCTGTCAGAAACTGGCCACTGTTGGTACTGGGATGCCTTCCTTGCTCAGTTCTGTCTTTCTTTACCTTTTGGTGGTCTGGGAAGTCTCTGCTTCTTAGGAAGGAAAAAGTCTGGAAGAAGGTTCTTGGGGTTTACTTCCCAGGATATTAGTTAGGATGGGAGGTTCCCTGGGTCTCACTGTATTGCCCCAACTGCCACAACCCAAGTTTCATGTTTAGCTGCTCTGTTCCTTTGCCAGGGACAGGGCTGGCACTAAAGGGAAGGGCCATACTTGGGAGGGGAGTAGCTGAATGCCAACAAACCTGTGTCTGTCAAGGCCGTGGAGAGCGTGGCACTCTGAGGGACATGGGGATGCTGCAGTGGATGTGGCTGTGTGAAAACTCACAGGTTTTCTTTTACACTTCTGCTCTGTTCTTGTGCTTCCCTGCTTGCTGCTTTTTTAAACAAGGCCATTTCCACAGCAAGCAGCTGTGCCCACCTCTGCAGAGGTGATTCTGTCGTGCTCTTCCCGTGCTGTCTGACTGGTGTTACACGTAGGGTTGCCAACCCTCAACATTCAGCAATAAAGTCAGTAGGTGACCTTTCAAAGGAAAATCTGACTTTGTGCTGGTGCAATCTGAAGTAATTTTCATTCCTAGTGATTTACCTGATACCCACAGTTCCTTGATTTACCAGGGAAAAGCTCTAAAATAACCATTTCCAAGTGATGCTGGACACTAAGGTGATTGTTTCTGCCTCTGTGGCATGAGATCAAGTCTCTGTCTCCCATGAAGCTGGCAGCAATTTGAGCTCTGCCCTTGCCTAAATTAGGTTTATTTCTTGCTCTGTCTCTCTCTGAGATTTACACCCAGGATCACTCTGCCTGGACAGAAATCTGCTGCTTTATGACTTTGGTCCTTATCTGCTCAGTTCCTTTTGCATGAGGCACTTGGAGAATTTGTGTGTGTTATTTTTCTTTCCTCAGAGAGGAGGAAGTGGCCCGGTTTCATGAGGTTCTCACCGATCCCCAGTACAGATCCAACCCCCTCCTGGCCATCAGCAAGCACCTCTCCAAGAGGCTGAGGCTGGGGGAAGAAGGGAATGCCCTCTAGGGTGTCAGCTGGGAGCAGAGGGGCACAGCAGGGAGCACCTCACTGACACGGCCTCTGCACCACTTCAGGCCTTGGAAGAAGTTCAGCAGATGATTAAATCCAGCAGCCCTGGTTTGTGTCTGCAGGAACAGCACAGCTCTGTCCTGACAGGGGCAGCTGCTCCTTTGCAGGCAGTCTGCACAGAGCAGGGTGTGCTGTGGGATGTTTGGGCAGGCATTAATCTCCCTGCAAAGTGTTTTGATTCATTTGCTCCTCTTGTGAGCAGGCACAAGTTCTGAAATGGTGCCAATGGCCACGTATCTGTTTTCTGTCATTTCCCTCCCCTTCTTGACAACTCAGAGAAGAGATTTGTGATTGCTCTGTTGGTTGGTTTGGGACCCCAAGCCCTGGAGGCTGTTGGAGATCTGTCAGGGGCAATGCTGCTGTTCACAGGCATTGTTTTATGTGAGAAATTTAGCTTTGGAATAAACATACTTTCATACAACACTTGAGTTTGTCTGGCTCTTATTTTTGTAAATAGGATTTGAAATACGGGTTTATTTCCATTGCTGGGAAAATGACTTAAAATAATTGTTTTTTCCAGGAGACTCCTACTGCCTCATGCAACACAAGCAGTGAGAAATCTCTGCAGATCATGTCTAACTCATGGACGTGCATTCTCTTGCCCTTAGAAGCTTGTGTTTCCCATGGGTGATGCTCATCCCTTTTGGCCTTTGTGCTCCCTGTTTGGCCTGCCTTGTAGGAAGTGTCCCAAGGCTGTGAACAGTCAACTTGTGTGTTTGGGAATCTCTGCAGCAGGGAAAGGCCTTTCTTTCTAGCAAATTCCAGTGTTCACAAAACCCCAGTGAATTTTGCATGGGAGACTGCTGAAGGTGGGGATGTGATCCCAATCTGACACCCAGAAATATCTGTCCTGTCTTTCAGACATAAAAAGAAAGTTTACTGAGGCTTCTGAACCTTGGGAAAGCAACTTCCTGCAGCTGTGACCCAAGTTAGTGCCTAAAACCATGTGCAGTGGGAGTGGCTGGCACCTTGATCATACCTGTCTCCTGCCTCACTGGTAATGGTGCTGTTTTTCTCCCTCTAGGCTGGCACTGTTGAACAAAGGCAGTTTGTCTGATGCCACTTGGTTCTGGCAGTGCAGACACTGTCACTGAGGCTGCCTGTTACAGAAATGTCACTGTGCCACCCTGCTCCCCCAGGGCCTGGCAGGAGCTTCCTGCTGGCAGAAGCCACGGAGAGATGCTGATTCCATCCTACTATCCTGGGCTGGGCAGCCCCAGCTGCTGCCATCCCTGTGTGTGAGGACATCCAAGAATGGAGATTGTTCAGCCTGGAGAAGAGAAAGCCTTGGGGACACCTCTCCCCACAATTGCCTAAAGGGGCTCCAGGTAAGCTGGAGAGGGGCTTTGGACAAGGGAGGGACAGAACAAGGGGAATGGCTTCCCACTGCCAGAGGGCAGGGTTGGATGGGATACAGAGAAGAGATTCTTCCCTGTGAGGGTGGGCAGGCCCTGGCACAGGTACCCCAGAGAAGCTGTGGCTGCCCAAGCCCTGGAAGTGTCCAAGGCCAGGTTGGATGGGGCTTGAAGCCACCTGGGGTAGCGGAAGGTCTCCCTGTCCATGGCATGGGAGTTGGAATGAGATGGTCTTTAAGGTTCTTGCCAACCCAAAGCACTGTATAATTCTCTCATTCCATGATTCTAAGTACAGAGGAGGAAGGAGCCAACTCCTCTTGTTGGTGAACTGGGCTCTCCAGTGGATGGAAAAGTGTATGTGGAGGGGAGGAGGGACAGCTGGCATGGCATGTTCTTCCTGGGAACTTGTCCGAGAGTGAAAGCAAATCTGAAAGGCCATCAATCCCTGTCTTCTCAGACTGCTTAGTTTTCTTTTCACAGGTGGTTCTAAATAACTTAAAAGATGGAGCAATAATGGATGGCTTGGATTGAAATGTTAAGGAAAATCCTCAGCTGGCAGCAGGGCTGGTTAGGTGGGTGCTTGGGTAGATGTTGCTGGAGCTCATGTGACAAGAGAGGCCCTTCTACCTTGTAATGGTTCAGGAATGGGACTCCCCAGTTCAGTGTCCCCACCAAGACCCAGACAGATCCTGCTCTCTCACTCCCCGTTTCCTTCCCCTTTCCCACTCCAGCAGGCTAGAGTTGAGAATTGGATGGCAAAAGGGGAAGATCTCCCAAACTTCCCCTGCTGTGTTTCCACATGCAGTGGTGTCCTCAATGCACGCTGAGTGCTCTGGAGTCCCTCCCTCCTCCAGTACAGTCTGGATCAGTCCATGGCAGACAGTGGGGCTGTGTTTCCACCCCTGGGGCAGTCCCAAGTGTACTGCACTCCCCTCCAGGTGAAAGCAAACTGTGGCCTGCCCTCTGGGGCCAAGGGAATGGAGAAAAAGGCACTGGCACTGTCGATGGTGGCACCACTTGGCTGCCCTGTACTCCAGTGAGTTCCCAAGTTCCAGCACATCTGGCACAGCAGCACCCAGTGGAGGTGTGACTTTGTCCAGGCCACCATCGTCTGCTGTCCATCTCAACTCTCCACTGGACTTACACACTGGTCAGATAGGACTATTAAAGGCTGAAGGAGTCCTGCTGACCACTCCCAGACTCCAGTTCACGGATCATCTCATGGATAGGGGTCACAGAGTCCCAGCTGGTGCACTATTGGTACCTGCTGTTTTCCAGCCTCAGCACTCCCACAGCAGAAGGGTGTTCTGGGACATCAGGCAAGGTACTCATTGTCCTGGAAGTGAAGGGGTTCCTGACCAGGCAGAGGTGTGAGCAGGGTGACCCCCAATCCATGCTGTCTGGCAGCTGTACACAAGGGGAGGTGTTGAGCCACATGACCCCCCTTAGTACCCACTGTACGCCCATTCCAGTGGCCTTCACCTGCATGGACAGCATCCCTCTATGCACACCTGTGTGCACAGCATCACTGTGTGCTGAGCATCACTGTATGCAGAGAATCCCTGTGTGCTCAGCATCACTGCACAGCATCCCTGTGTGCACAGCATCCCTGTATGCACAGCATCACTGTATGCTCAGCATCACTGCATGCACAGCATCACTGCGTGCACAGCATCACTGTATGCACAGCATCACTGTATGCACAGCATCCCTGTATGCTCAGCATCCCTGTATGCACAGCATCACTGTGTGCACAGCATCCCTGTGTGCACAGCATCCCTGTGTGCACAGCATCCCTGTATGCTCAGCATCCCTGTATGCACAGCATCCCTGTGTGCACAGCATCCCTGTGTGCACAGCATCCCTGTATGCACAGCATCCCTGTGTGCACAGCATCCCTGTGTGCACAGCATCCCTGTGTGCACAGCATCCCTGTGTGCACAGCATCCCTGTATGCACAGCATCCCTGTGTGCACAGCATCCCTGTGTGCACAGCATCCCTGTGTGCACAGCATCCCTGTATGCACAGCATCCCTGTGTGCACAGCATCCCCTTGTGCACAGCATCCCTGTGTGCACAGCATCACTGTATGCTCAGCATCACTGTATCCTCAGCATCCCTGTGTGCACAGCATCCCTGTATGCACAGCATCCCTTTGTGCACAGCATCACTGTGTGTGTGCACAGCATCCCTTTGTGCACAGCATCCCTGTATGCACAGCATCACTGTGTGCACAGCATCCCTGTATGCTCAGCATCACTGTGTGCACAGCATCACTGTATGCACAGCATCCCTGTATGCTCAGCATCACTGTGTGCACAGCATCCCTGTATGCTCAGCATCACTGTGTGCACAGCATCCCTGTATGCTCAGCATCACTGTGTGCACAGCATCACTGTGTGCACAGCATCCCTGTATGCTCAGCATCACTGTGTGCACAGCATCCCTGTATGCACAGCATCACTGTGTGCACAGCATCCCTGTATGCTCAGCATCACTGTGTGCACAGCATCACTGTGTGCACAGCATCCCTGTATGCTCAGCATCACTGTGTGCACAGCATCCCTGTATGCTCAGCATCACTGTGTGCACAGCATCCCTGTGCAACACGCTCTCACCTTCCCGGGCTGTGTGCTTAGCTCTCAGCCCGCTGTTTGAATATGTTGTTCCCCTTGGAATTCAGCAGCAGTGAAACATGTGAGTGTTTAGAGCTGCGGTTCACAGCCTGCTGCTGCAGGCATCTCCTGCCCCCGCCATCCCAGCAAAGGACTTAAAATCTGCCAGGAAACAGGCGTCTGAGACACAGAGTCGCCTTCGCAGTTGGCGTGTTTTCAGGATGATAAAAACTTTCACGCCTTTTTTTTTCTTTTTTAAGATAGCAGAGTGGGAAAAAAATAGCTTCCAAGCTCTAAGGAGTAGTTGTGCCAGAGGGGAGGGCGGGGGCCCAACCCGGCAGCTCTAGACTTGGCAAGAAGTGAGTGAGCAGCAAATGCACAACTCGGGGCTGGAGAAATTGGGGGCTACTTTTCTGAGCTGTTTTCTTTCTTGTTGGTGATTTTGCCTTTGAAGGCTGTTCTGAAAGCAGGAACCTTGGTATCCTGTCCATCTGGTGGTACCAGTGGATATTTTCAGCTGCACACAAAGTGGTGGGTGGAAGGGAATTCTCCCTTCCAAGCAGCTGGTGGTGGTGTCTCTGGTGTGCGGGATGCAAAGGGATGATTTTTAATAGCAGTTCCTACTACTCCCATGGTTCTCCCTGGTACCAGTGGTTGGTTCCTGCTGGAGCAGGGGTTGCATCAGGGCAGCAGCACAGCTCAGAAAAGCACAGTGAGTCACACAGACCCGGTCCCAACCCTTGGGCTAACCCAAGAAAGTCCCCAGGGTGAGCACGTAGCCTCCCTCCTGTTTCCTTCCACTGCTTGGCTTATCTGCCCTGCAAAGTTCTCCTTGCAAACCCTGTACAGGGGAGCACCCCCGACCCCTTTGCCTGTGGAAACTGTCACTAGGGAGCACTTCTGCTGGCACTCTGGTTGAAGCCATGAGCTGCACTGTGCCCATGACTTTCTTTTTTCTCTGGAGTTAAGCATGTGTGATGGCTTTTTCCAGCATAACCTGTGCCAGCTCCAGCACTGAGGCTCATGCTGGTGCTGTGGGTACTGGCTGGGTGGAGCTGGCTACCTCCAAGGTTGCTTGTGGCAGCTGGGGTCAGGCAGGTGGGCCGGGATAGCTTCTGCCAGCTGCTGGCTGGGAGCAGTGGGGCTGAGGGCCTGCTGTGGCCTCCTTGAGTTGACTCCAAGGTCCTCCTCTCCATCATCTGCAGCAGGCCCTGGGTTGTGCCATGGTCAGGTGCAACTCCAGCCCTCAGCTTCATTTCTTACCCTGTGCTTAATCTGACAGTGGCAGCTGGTGAAGAGCAGTGGGACTGTTGGGAGCACTGGGTCTCTGCTGCAGAATGGTTGCTTTCCTCTGCTCCCTGGCCAGGGCACAGAGGACTGACTCCCTTCCCATCCATCTCATCATCACAGCCACGGGTCAGTCTGAGCTTCAACCCTCTGTGAGTCATTAGGGATGTGTCTGTAGGTTTGCTGTCTGGGGGTGAGGAGATATCTCCCAGCTCACAAAAAAGGACTTGCCCTCCTCACCCTCCCCTAACTTTGCACGTCACCAGCCACACCTCAGCCCACAGGAACGTCTGCCTGGGACCCAACTAGACATGACTCAGCCTGGCCACAGCTGGTCTTGCTCTAGCCTAGGTCCTGGTCACTTCCTTGTGACCTGAAGTGCCTGTCTGGCTGTACCATGTCACAGGGCAGCTTCTTGGGGAGCACAGGGCCATGAGGAAGCCATATTTTCTCCTTTGAAGAGTAAGTAGTGGTGAACTTCCCCCTCCATCCCTGCCCCTGTTCGCTCTCCCCAGGGCAGCTTGCCAGGGAGGTGCCAGCAGACCCCTGATGATGGTTCTAGACAGTCCCAGCACAGGCAGTGCGGCTGGCCCAGCACTCAGGGAGCTCCAGAGAGTTCAAACTACAGTGACTCCTGCTCCTTCTGGCCCAGAATGTGACTGGCATAGCAGAGACCTGGCATTTCTGACCTTCTGCCACTCTTGCATTACCCAGTATGTGCAGTGAGTCCCTTCCTTGTGTGGAGCTATTTCTCCCCTCAGATTCCCTCTTCCCTGGCTGATCCTTACATTTCCCATATTTTATGTAGCCACTTGCAAACTCGTACCTGTTTCTTTTGCTCTTTATTTACAGCACAGGTACCTCTGAAACCAACCCAAGGTGGGTTCCTGCAGGAGCAGTCTCAGGGAACATGAGTGAAGGAAACCTGCATGCAAATTCGAGCTGCCTGGTGGTTTTGGGAGCAGATGAGATTGGCACCAGCAACTCCTTTCATCTGGGTCTTGCACAAGAGAGGGGTGAGGTGAATCACCTGATCCAGCCTTTGCCTCTAGGCGCAACCCAACTTGTCTCAGCCCAGAATCGTGGGTTTCACTCTGACTGTTTTACCTTGTTGGCCATTCTGCATGATGTGGTATCACAGTGCTGTGTCCTGGCCTTTTCAGAGCACTAAGGGAGGTCCAGGATGCATCAGACCCTCCCTTGTGAGATGCAGTCCTGCTCCTGCTCTTCAGTTCCTGACCTTTCACCAGTTACTAATCCCAGGAGGGCTCTACCTCTTATCCCATGGCAGCTCAGTTTCTTTAAGAGCTTTTGGGTATTCTTTAAGTGCTTAAGAGCATTGCCACATACCATTTTGAAATCCCCATAAAGCCCAGTTAATTGGATCAACCTTATCTCCATACTCACCATTTCCTTGCAAGGCAAAATCATGCCCTGCCTGCTGACTCTTCCCAGTGTAATAATTATCTGGCATCTGCTGATTCTGCTCTGGACCGTGGTTGCCTCAGTGTGAGGCTTTGTGTTTTTAGTTTGATGAGCAATTTAATCCTGTTCAGACGTTTTCTCTGGGAGAGGCGGCGGTGTGTGGCTCTGTGGTTTCTCTCCACACAGTCCTGATGCCTCAGTGGGTGCTCCAGAAACCCAGACTGGGACTGGCATCAGGAGTGACGTTGCTGACAGGGCTCTATCAGCTGAAAAATGGGATGAGGATTTTTGTGGTGGCTTTTTGCCTTAACCAATTCGATTGTTTCCTTATGAGGAAGCTGTTAAGTAGTGCAAGCAAAACGCAGTGCCTTGCCAGCAGCCTTGTTAAGATTTAGACCTTTGCATCCGAATGCTCTGAGATTTTCCAGGTTGCTTGATTCCAAGTAAGATGCATAAAGTATCATCTAAGGGCTTCTCTCTGCTTTAACGATTGGTGTTTCGTGCCAGACGGGCTGTGTTGGTGACCCTGTTTGAACTCGCTGTGATTTGCACATGAACTGCTTCCATTACCAGGCAGATCTGGCTGTTTCTGCTCATTGTGGCTTGTCCTCCCCAAACAACTGGGGAGCCAAAGTTGTCCCTGGGGCAGTGAGGAGTGGGATCTGGACCCCTGCTCAGTGTTCATAAATGAAGGATTTCTGTGGTTTAATCTAGTGCAGATTCTCTGCCACTGAGCAAGCCATGACCTGGGGGACATCTCACAGGGCTGGTGGGGAGCACAGTGGCGTGGCAGAGTCTCTGGTGCCACAGCAGGTCTGCTCAACAAGTGCATAGCATGCAGTTTGTTGGGGAGGATTGTGGACAGTGGTGTGTGACACGTTTGCTTGATGCTCCCTGGACTTGATTTCAGCGACACAAATAGGAAAGGAAGCTAAAACAAAGAAATCTCCCAAACAGGAAGGTGCTGGAAAGGGAGCAAATGTCAGGCCCGGAGCAGGTGAAGGCACATGGTGCCAGGATATCCTCCCAAGGGAAGGAGATGGAGGAAGAGATAATCAGCCTGGCGCAGGCAACCCTTTGTTCCATGCTCAGCCAGTCTGGGAGGATGGACAGACAGACACCAGAAGGGGCCAGGAGGACAGACTGTTCTCAGCTGAACACTTGGTCTGTCTTTAAAGTGTGGTTTGTCTGGCTGTAGTTTGAGGGACTGAGTGACAGAAGCCAACACATGTGAGGGGAGAGGCAAGAAGAGTGTCTTCCTTGGGGGATGCTGCTGCTCCCGACCCCCTGATCCTTGCAGAGGGAGGGGCTGCTCAGAGCCCTGCAGTGGGACAGGGCCACGGTAGGATCAGTGCCTCCCTCAGCAAGCCCAGGCGCTGTCGGGGGTTTGTGATGCCTCCATGGTGCCATGGCTGGAGCTGTGCCAGTGGCTCTGGGCTGGAGGTGGTGTTGGAGCTCCAGGCACAGGGAATGTGGCTGTGTTTACAGTTGCTTTGGATACGTTTCATCTCAGTGCAGTTACAGCTGCCCTGGATACGTGTAATCTCTGCTCACCAAAGGGATGGTTAAGCTAAACACCCTCCACGTCACTGCCTGCCTCAAGAACCCGTTTGCTTTGGGAGCAGGGAGGTGTTACTATGACGTGACACTTTATGGGATGACACTTCCCTCTTACAACTGTGTTGATGTTCCTCCACCTGCCTTTTGATCCTCTGTGCACACACAGGTAGAGCCTGTGCTGCTTTTGGGGATCCCATGCCCGCAGTGCCTGATGGTGTGGTGGGCTCCAAGTGAACACTCGGGATGCTTGTTAGTGCTTAGTGTGCAGTGCAGGTGCATCAGAGAAGCAGGGGATGCTGCTGCTGCTGCTGGTCACCAGCCTAACAGAAGTGGCAAACCAGTTCCAACTTCCCACAGTCTGTGCCTTGGGTTTTTTGAGCCAGAGGTGTTGCTCTTGAATAGCATTTGAACTTGAATAGCATTTGCTGGATCTTACTTCCAGTTTTTCCTCCTCCCAATTCCCAATGTTAACTTTGGGTTTTTTATTGTTTTGACCTCTCCTTCTCATAGCTCAACAAAAGGTCAGCTCAGTCTGTCTCAGTGCCAAGGCCTCGCAGCTGAGCAGTAACAGCCACCCTACATTGCATTTCATCTGCCATGACCAGAACTTCCTTAGATGCTCATGATTTAAAAACTGTGCCTGTGTTAGTCACTGAGCAGGTTGGTTCATGAGCTGTTCATGGGCACTGCTGAAACTGTCCCCAAGGCAGTCCTGCACTTTGGCTTCTGGTCCTTCCTGCCCACTGTGACCCAAGGGTGATACTTTGCCATGTGTGACACCACACTGTCCCATGCCCACAGCCACCTAGTCCAGGGGTGTGAGCTCAGGCAGAGTGTGAGGGGGAGCCAGAGCCAGCCCTGTCTCCACCCCCTCCCACAGAGGGGTCCCTGCAGGTGGGGTGAGGAGACAAGAGCATTGGTGCTCATGTGAAATGGTGCTGGCTCAATGTCACCCTTTCTCCAGTGCCAAGAATGCAGATTCCCCACCTCTGGGACCTGCCCCCAAGCCAATTTGGAGCCTCTAAGTCTTGGGGCTGCCCTGCTCCAGCTCTTCCCTGGGATGGCATCAGGCAGGGCACTCTGCTTGGGCCAGTTGCCAGCCTCTAATTTGGGTGCTCACAGGCATGTCATGTACCAGTCTGGCACCACCATCCTGCCTGTAGACCTGGCTCAGGACACCGTGTAAGCACAGGTAAATGCCTTGGTGTCATTCAAGGGTCTACACAAGCAGCTTACTGCAAAAGGAGCTGCCAAACTGCCTTGAATCATGTGCTGGCCTTAGAAATTCATGTTACAGACCATCTACCAAGCAGCTAAATCTTTGGTTAGGCAGCTGTGCTCCCCATTTGTCCCCCAGCAAGCAGTCATTGCCCCAGCAAGGGATGCCACTGTCCTTCTACAGGAATGGGTTAAACATCCTCCCTCCTTCTCTTTGCAGCATGGCTTTGGATGGAGGTTCCCCCAGCTTGGCAGCTACTGCACCGAGGATCATATGGCAACAGCAGGGAGGAACTACCAAGCTTGTGTCTGCTGCCAGGGCTTTTCAGGGTTGCAGCTTCTGTTGGGGTGGTGGCACAGAATTGGTGGAGGAGGTGATGTGTCTGGCAGTGCATCCATCACATCCTCAGGTGAGGTTAAGGACTCTGAAAGTGGGTCTGGATGACCTGGCATGCCAGGTGCAAGATGTGAACTCACCTTAGAGGTGACCTTATCACTGTCTAGAACTGCCTGAGGGAAGTTCTGGCCAGGTGGGGGTTGGTCTCTTCTCCCAGGCACTCAGCAATAGGACAAGGGGGCATGATGGGCTCAAGCTCTGCCAGGGGAAATTGGAGATCAGGAAGAAATTCTTTGCAGAGAGAGTGCTCAGGCATTGGAATGGGCTGCCCAGAGAGGGGGTGGATTCCCCATCCCTGGAGGTTTTTCAACTGAGCTTGGCCGTGGCACTGAGTGCCATGATCTGGTAAAGGGACTGGAGTTGGCCCAAGGGTTGGACTTGATGATCTCGGAGGTCTTTTACAACCCAACTGATTCTGTGAATCTGTGATTCTATGATTCTATGTAGCTCCAGCATGGTGGGAGTGGGATGGGAGTTCTATATTCAAGAGCTGTTCACCAGGTTGGCAGGACCAGCACACAGGGACATGTCCAGCACCTGCCCTGAAGGCCATTGGGATGCCAAAACATGAGTCAGTCAGCTGGGACTCTGCTCTGTATGTCAGAGCTCATGGGCAAGTTGCCTGCAGAAGATGCCAGTGTGTGGTGCTGAGGGCACACACAGACAGAGTCACTGAACAGCAACAGGAGGTTCCAGCTGGTGGTCATGAGCACAGAAGCAAGGCAAGGGTTCAAGACAAAATTCCTTGAAATCACAGGCAACATTTCTGGGAAGAGTGGGTTGGTTCTGAAATCTGTATCTGGCAAGCCCACAATCACCTCAGCTCCTGAAACTCCATGTCCCACAGATGGTGAGGCCTTCAGTGCTTCCCCAGCCTTGCTGTTGACACTGGTTGTCACATCAGCCACAGCTGGGGAATGCTGAGGGAGCACCACCCTGTGCAGGAGCCTTTGGCTGGGCACAGCCCCACCCCACCAGTGTTAACTGAGCCCTGATCCATATCCTGGGGTGTGGGGACCAATTTGCAAATCATGTTACCCTGGGGTGGACAATCACAGCAGATTGTGGAAGCTGTGAACCTGGTTTTGGGTTATGGTGTTTGTTGAATGAGCAACAGCCTAATATTTCCAATTTCCCAGGACTTTGATGAGAAAGTAATTGTTAGAAAGGCATTCAAGTGAGTTTACAAAAAACAAATCATGCTAAAAAAAAAACCAAACCAAAAAAGCCCTCAGGGAAACACAGTTTGGATGATTTGGAAAAATATGATGCTTCAGAAACACCAGCAACTGTATCAACAGTGGCACAGCTCAGCAAGGCCAGGGAGGGAGGGAGAAGCAGGGACATGGGCAGGGACATCACATCCCACAGTGGAAGGGAATTAAGCTGCTCCATGATGGAACTGGTCCAGCCATCAAGTGGGATGAGGAGCCTGGGAACACATTGTGCCTCTCACCCCACCCTCACCCCTGAGCCATTTCACAGAATTACAGAATGGGGCAGGTCGGAAGGGACCACAGTGGGTAATCTGGTTCAACCTCCCTGCTCAAGTAGAGTTATCCCAGAGCACACAACATAGGATTGCATCCGGATGGTTCTGGAATATCTCCAGGGAGGGAGACTCCACACCCCCTCTGGGCAATCAGTTCCAGTGCTTGGTGCCTCACACAGTAAAGAAGTTCTTCCTCATGTTCAGGCATCAGTTTCTGCCCACTGCCTCTTGTCCTATTGATTGGCACCACCAAGAAGAACCTGGTTCAATCTTCTTGGCACCCCCTCTTTAGATATGTATAGGCATGGATGAGGTCCCCTCTCAGTCATCTCTTCTTGAGGCTGAGCAGTCCCAGCTCCCTCAGCCTTTCCTCAAAAGAGGGATGCTCCTGTTCCTTGATCACTTTTGTAGCTCTCCACTGGACCTGCTCCAGGAGCTTCATGTTTCTCTTGTCCTGAGGAGAGTCCAGAACTGGACACAGCACCTCCATTGTGGCCTCACCAGGATGGAGAAGAGGGGCAGGATCAGCTCCCTTGACCTGCTGGCAATACTCTTGCCCAATGTGAGCTCTCATGGGGGCGCTGTTGCTGACCTTCCTTCCCTCCAGTGCTGGTCTGGAGCTGGCAGAGACCCCCTCCTTGTCCTTGGACTCCAGAGGGACCAAAGAGGGTATCCCCAGGTGCATTTCTGTCTGTCCTGTGATGCACATCCAGATGTCCTTGGAGGGAACAGCTTCCCTGGGGCCAGCAACTCCCCAGACCCTTACAGCCCAGTGGCAGGAGCACTGACTCACTGAATGCTGTGATCTTCATCATCAATGGTGGTACCAGTCAAGGTTTTTAACTCTCAGCCTTGTCCCCCTGCTCCTGTCCCAGCAGTGAGTTCCCCAACATCCTGGTGGGACTCAGCTGCTTTGGCCCATGAGGCAGAGGTGGAACTGAGGAATGTGATCTCATCCTTGCTGGCTTCACTGGTGGTCCCAAGGCAGGGGAAAGAATGCAGTAGTCAGTGTTAAATTCCTTAAGCTGAAAATAAAATAGGATAAGGAAATGCAGGCAGGAATTCCCGGAGGTGAAGGCTCCACCAGCCAAGAGCAGACTGCCTGCAGGCGCTGCTGCTCCCGGGCAGGGCAGAGCCAAAGGGTTCTATCTGAGAGAAGGAAGTACAAAAATAGAGTGTTGTTTCCAGCACTGGCTTTTGTGCTGCTCCTCTTTGCCTCCCTGTGAATGCCTGCAGGGATCCTTATCCCACCAGTAACAGGGAGAGAAGGAAGAAGCCACATGTAAGTGGCACAGCTGCTCGGTGCTGCACCTGGAGCTGGGCAGCAAAGGGACATGGTCACAGGGGTGTCACCACACAGACACTCTGGAGAAATGGATACGAGAGCACACAGAGTTCTCAGCATGAAGTTTTAGTAATACTGAGGTGGTTGGTGCAGCAACACATATCAACAGATATCCAGAACCAGAGGAAATAACCTCAGGCTGTACCAGGGAAGGTTTAGATTGGATGTTAGCAAAAGTTTCATCACTGAAAGGATGGTTGGGTGACCTCAAAGGGACAGAAAGCTGGGAAAGTTAACATTTCTCCTTGACCAGTTAATGTCTGTGGTCAGCTGTGGCCAGGAATGAGATTTTGGGACATTTTCTGCTCTGAAGGGCAGAGAAGAGGAATAGACACCAGGCTACAAGCCTGAAAAATCACAAAAACTGGGAAGGGCAAGGCCAGCGCTGCACTCTGCTCTGTTTGCAGCATCCCATGAGATGAGCTTGGACCTGCAGGTGCCTTCAAACTGCAACGATTTCCAATGGTTTTAAACTGAGAGAGAGTGGGTTTAGATTGGATATTGGGAAGAAATTCTTGGCTGTGAGGATGGGCAGGCCCTGGCACAGGTTGGGCAGAGCAGCTGTGACTGCCCTTGGATCCCTGGAAGTGTCCAAGGCCAGGTTGGATGGGGCTTGGAGCAACCTGGGCCAGTGGAAGGTGTCCCTGTCCATGGCAGGGGGTGGGACTGGATGGACTTTGAGGTTCTTACCAAACCAAACCATTCTCCCAGGCACTCAGCAATAGGACAAGGGGGCACAGGCTCAAGCTCTGCCAGGGGAAATTTAAGCTGGAGATCAGAAAAAACTTCCTTACAGAGAGAGTGCTCAGGCATTGGAATGGACTGCCCAGAGAGGGGGTGGGTTCCCCATCCCTGGAGGTTTTTAAACTGAGCTTGGCCGTGGCACTGAGTGCCATGATCTGGTAAAGGGACTGGAGTTGGCCCAAGGGTTGGACTTGATGATCTCAGAGGTCTTTTCCAACCCAATCCATTCTATGATTCTGGTTCTGTGATTCTCTGTCAAGTGCAAAGTGCAAATCAGGGCTCAGTAACCTGCTCCCCAAGTGCCCACGTGCTCTCAGCCTGATGTCACAAACAGACCATGTGGGAGCCAAGTTTTGAAGTAATTATTTAATCCTGTTCTGCAGGAGGCTGAAGCCAATAACGCACATAGGAGCACTGAAGAACTTTGCTGTTGGTGTTTGGGTGAAGATCACTCACTGCTCTCTAGAAAACACTGTTTGGCCTTCTCATCTTGGCCTGGTGGGATGGACACGGGCAGGGATACAGGCAGGGACATAGGCAGGGACAAGGGCAGGGACAGCAGCAGGGACACAGGCAGGGACACAGGCAGGGACACGGGCAGGGATACAGGAAGGGACACGGACAGGGACATGGGCAGGGAGACAGAAAGGGACACGGGCAGGGAGACAGGAAGGGACACGGGCAGGGAGACAGGCAGGGACACGGACAGTGAAAGAGGCAGGGATCCAGGCAGGGACATGGGCAGGGACACAGGTAGGGATCCAGGCAGGGACATGGGCAGGGATCCAGGCAGGGACATGGGCAGGGAGACAGGAAGGGACATGGGCAGGGATCCAGGCAGGCAGACAGGAAGGGACATGGGCAGGGATACAGGCAGGGACACGGGTAGGGATCCAGGCAGGGACATGGGCAGAGACACGGGTAGGGATCCAGGCAAGGACACGGGTAGGGATACAGGCAGGGACATGGGCAGGGACACAGGTAGGGATCCAGGCAGGGACACGGGTAGGGACACGGGCAGGGACACGGGCAGGGACATGGGCAGGAACACAGGCAGGGATACAGGCAGGGACACGGGTAGGGATACAAGCAAGGACATGGGCAGGGACATAGGCGGGGACACAGCCAGGGATACAGGCAGGGGCACGGGTAGGGATACAGGCAGGGACATGGGCAGGGATACAAGCAAGGACATGGTCAGGGACATAGGCGGGGACACAGCCAGGGATACAGGCAGGGACACGGGTAGGGATACAGGCAGGGACATGGGCAGGGACAGGGTCACGACACAGGCAAGGACACAGGCACGACACGGGCAGGGAGACAGGCAGTGACACGAGCAGGGACAGGGTCACGACACAGGCAGAGACTTCGCATCCACGGCGCCGTGGGAGCGGCAGGGGCTCAGTGCTGAGGAGTTGTGCCCTGTCCGACACCCACCCGACTGTGGAGGGCTGTGGGAACGGGAGGGGATCTGAACCGGTCAGGGTCTGCCTAAGGTATGTGTGTGTGGATCTGAACCGGGCAGGGACTGTGGGAAGGAGAGGGGAGAGATCTGAACGGGGCAGGGGCTGCCAGAGATGTGTGTGTGGGGATCTGAACCGAGCAGGGACTGTGGAAAGGAGAGGGGAGAGATCTGAACGGGGCAGGGGGTGTGGTGAGGTGTGTGAAGGGTGATCTGAACCGGGCAGGGACTGTGTGAGGTGTGTGAGGTGTGTGGGTGTGTGTGTGTGGGGGGGGGGGACTGAGCGGGGCAAGGAACTGAGCGGGGCAGGGACTGAGGGGGATCTGAAAGGGACAGGGAGATCTGAGCGGGGCAGGGGCCGCCTGAGGTGTGTGTGTGGGGATCTGAGAGGGGCAGGGACTGCCTGAGGTGTCTGGGGGGGGATCTGAGCGGGATAGAGGCTGCCTGAGGTGTGTGGAGGGGCATATGAACCAGGCAGGGGCTGCCTGAGGTGTCTGCGTGGGGATCTGAGCGGGGCAGGGGCTGTGTGAGGGAGCGGGGGGGATCTGAGTCAGACAGGGGCTGCCTGAGGGAGCGGGGGCGAACGGAGCGGGGCAGAGGCTGCCTGAGGTGATGGGGAGAGATCTGAGCGAGGCGGGGGCTGCCTGAGGTGTGGGGGGGGGGGATCTGCACAGGGCAGGGGCTGCCTGAAATGTGTGTGTGTGTAAGATCTGAGCGTGGCAGAGGCCGCCTGAGGTGTGTGTGGATCTAAACGGGTCAGGGAGATCTGCACGGGGCAGGGGCTGCCTGAAATGTGTGTGTGTGGAGGATCTGAGCGTGGCAGAGGCCGCCTGAGGTGTGTGGGGGGGGTTCAAACCGGTCAAGGGCTGCCTGAGGGGTGTGGGGGAGGATCTGCACGGGGCAGGGGCTGCCTGAAGTGTGTGTGTGTGGGGAGGATCTGAGCGTGACAGAGGCCGCCAGAGATGTGTGTGGGGGATCCGAACCGGTCAAGGGCTGCCTGAGGTGTGTGTGTGGGGATCTGCACGGGGCAGGGGCTGCCTGAAATGTGTGTGTGTGTGTGTGTGTGTGTGTGTGTGTGTAGGATCTGAGCGTGACAGAGGCCGCCTGAGGTGTGTGTGGATCTAAACGGGTCAGAGAGGCCCGAACCAGGCAGGAGCCACCTCAGGTGTGTGTGGGGACCAAACCGGGCACGGGATTGCCCCCACGAGGCCCCGCCCCTCGCCTCTTTTGCCCAATCAGAGCCGCCCCTCGTCTTCCAAGCCCCGCCCCTCGCGTCCGTCCCCCCCCCCCCACCCGGTGCCGTCCCCGCGCTGCGAGAGCGCGCCCCGCGCGCGAGGGGGCGGGGCCGCCGCCAGAGCCGCCGCCGCCATTGGCCATTGGCGGCGGCTCTGGCGGCGGCCCCGCCCCCTCGCGCGCGGGGCTCGCGCCGCTGGCGGGGCCCGGCGCGGCCTGCACGTTCGCGGCGGCGGCGCAGCGAGGGCTCGGCGGGGCTCGGCCGGGGCCGCGCATGGCGGAGCGGCGGCAGCGAGAGCGGCAGCGAGAGCGGCGGCGGGGCCCGGGCAGCGGCGCGGCGCCGTGGGAGGTGAGGCCAGGCAGTGGTAACAGCGGCGGGAGGGAGAGCGGGAATGGGAGCGCCCCGCGGGACCTGTCCAGGTCCTGACGCGGTGGCGGCAGGTGCCGGCGGCTGTGGTGGTGGCGTGCCCGGCCGCCCCGCCGCACCTGTTGAGGGAGGTGGTGGTGGGGCCGGTGTGTGTGGGGGGAATGCGGTGCGGAGTGGGGGCCCTGCTGGTACCGGTACCGGCGGCGAGGCGGGGGCGGCCGCCCGGGCAGGGGCAGTGGCGGCGAGGCCATTTTGAGGGGGGTGGCGGTGGCGCCGCGTGAAGTTTGGCCCCGGCCGCCCGCCCCGGGGACTCGTTCCCTGGCACGGCGCCTTCCCCGGGGATCGGGCACCGGGACCCCGGCGCTGGAGAGGGTGCCTGGCCCCCCTGCCGTTCCCCCGGTGCTCCCCGGGCCGCCGAGCCCCCCGGCAGGCCCGCCTCGGCCCCGCCGCCCGCCCTCTGCAGCGGGGAGGCGGTGTGTCCTTGGAGAGCAGCTCGGGCGTGAAACGCGGCTGCACATCCCAGCGCCTTCCCTTCCCTTCCCTTCCCTTCCCTTCCCTTCCCTTCCCTTCCCTTCCCTTCCCTTCCCTTCCCTTCCCTTCCCTTCCCCTCCCCTCCCCTCCCCTCCCCTCCCGATAACCTCCCACCCCTCGCAGAGCCCTTTTCCCGCTGTTGCCGTGGCCCGCGGTGTGTTTGGTTGTGGTGGTTCCTCCGGGGTTCGGTGGGATTCGGGCTGTGCAGGAGCGGAGCTGCGGTCGGGGTGTCTGCGCTGCTCAAAGTCTGGTTGGATTACAGTGCTGTTCCCCCGGAGCTCCCGTGTGTTGCCGGGTGACCGAGGGGCAGCGCTGGCCCGGCCACCCTTGGCTCCTGCCCATCCTCACCTGGCACCTCTCCAGACTCGGGAGAGGGAGCTGTGCCAGAGAGGGGCTGCGGATCGTTCGGGACTCTGCACTCGGGCTGGGAAAACACGAAATCGATGGAGGAGCGGCTTGCCCACCGTGAGCCTTGCTGCTCCTTGGCCTGGGCTTTTGTCTATTTTTCTTTTCAGTGGTATATTAAAAACAAAACAACCTTCATGTTTTTTCGCGGCGTAAACAAGATTACAGTCTGATTTCTTGTTATGTTTTGTTTTCCCCAAGAGGTGATGAGCTCGCTGGGGCTCACAGGGACAGTGCTGGCTCTGAGTTACCCATCACCACTGTCTGAGCGAAGTCATAGCGTCATTCTCGGAGCTGTTTTATGCTGGAGAGTGGCAGCAGGCCAACCTTCCAGAGCACACAAGATGTTTAGAATAATTAGTGATGGAACACCCTTTTAAAATAATTGTTTAGGTTTATCTCACACTCAATTGCAGTGATATCTACCTCTAAAAATAGACAGGCTCCTGTGTAATGAGCCTCGTAGTATAAACGAGGCACGTCTTGAATGACTGTTGTTACTTCTGGGACGTCCAAGATAGATGTTTTGGGGGTTTTGCCAAACCTTCTGTCTAACTTTGGGGTTTTTTTTCCCTTGCTGCCGTGAATAATGTGGCTCTTGGCCCTTATGGCATGTAAGCTGTGTGCTGACCAGAGGCAAGGCTCAGTAACCCTCGATGTTCAGGGCTGGCACAACCACACAGAAAGCTTCCCACCGCTTCTCTGGCTGCCCAAGGTCATGTTTTTCCATAAAATCCGTGCTCTCTGTGCTGCCATGGTGGCAGAGAGGGCTTTGCCAGGTGACTGTGCATCACTTGGCGTGATCCCGGCTGTGCTGCTCCTCCATGGGCTGCCTTCCCCAGTTTTCCCGAGGCACAGCTGTGTGAGTGCACAGTTCTCACTTCCAGTAGTTACAGGCAAGGATTGCACAAGGAATTTTCTCATGTTTTGCTCTGTGGTTTTCAGGGCGTGACGGATGAGCTGCGGCCCAAACCTCTCCTGTGCACGTGCTTGTTAAAGTTTGTTTTCAGAAGCCAACATGCTGGTGTTGCTGATGTGCAAGAGAGAAAAAAAAAGCCCATCTTTTTTCCAACAGGAGGAGAATTTGCTCTATGAAGACTTATTTTCTGAGAGGACATTGTGCTTGTGTTTGAAATGGGAGATGTCTCGTAGCTTTACTCAAGCTGTGCTCGCAGACCTCAGCCCATTTTGATATTTGCCCCCAGTTTATCCAGATTTATCTGTTCAGCTGAAAGTTTAGTGCCCTTTTGTGGGCTGAGATGAGCCCAGTTGGTTAGAACTTGGCTGTAACAATGCCAAGGTCATGGGTTCAATCCCCTGTGTGGATCATTGACTTAAGAGTTGGACTCAATGATCCTTGTGGGTCCCTTCCAACTCAGAATAGTCTGGGATTCTGTGTGTGTGTTTTGGGAATGGAAATGCAGTGCCATAAGCCCTCAGCAGCAGATCTCTTGCTTGCTATGAGCACCTAAGTCTTCTGGAGCACTTTTGTTATAAATAAATGGGACTTTTTTCTTTTTTTAAAAGCCACCTGTTAAGTGAGTAAAGCTTCTAAATGGCTGGGCTTATTGGTTCAGACAGGCTATCATGGTTTGAGGCTGTGATGAGGCTCTGCTGCTCCCTGGCAAATTCAGTAACCCCCACCCTGCTGTCTCCAGAATCCTGTGAGGCAACGAGGGGTTCCTCTTAAACAAGGGAATTAGCTCAGTTGGTTAAAACTTGGTTCTAATAATGCCAGGGTCATGGGTTCAATCCCCTGTGTGGGCCATTGACTTAAGAGTTGGACTCTGATCCTTGTGGGTCCCTCCCAACTCAGAATAGTCTGGGATTCTGTGATTCTCCAATCTGTGTGAAGGGAATGACAACACGACATTGGTAGTTTGGAGGTGCCATCTGTGCCTTGGGGAAGTTTTGGCAATGCTGGTGGTGGTTGTGCCCTCAGTGAGGAGCATTTCACTGCCCACAGGGGCTGGGTTGAGTGTGTTGGTGCTCCTGGCACCAGGTTTGAGGTGAGGCTGAGACAGTCTGTCTGGAGGTGCTGTCAGTGAGTGTCTTGTCAGGCTGATGCTGCTTGTGTTTGAAATCTGGTGCGTGCAGGACCCTGAGGGTCTTTGCTGGACCATCTGAGGGTGTTGCCTCTGATGCAGAGAGACCAGTGGTTTTGCTGTTTCTGCAACTCCTGGAACCAGTAGGTGCTTGGCACCCTGGAAACCGAGGCCATGCAGCTGCTACAGGATGGATTTCAGCTTGTATTTAAGATTGAAACTGTGGCTTTGGACTGTATTTATCACTAGAAGCTGTTCCTTATGTACCTTGGTTTTAAAGGAAATGCCTCTATAGTGGAAATGTTGCGTGACCAAAAAAAAAAAAATCTCGGTGAGTTGATTATGTAAGCAAATGAAATGACATTTTAAAGCAAGTTTCTTTCCTGTTTGCAGACATTGTGGCTGTTTTTTTGCTCTTTGCTGCTGCTTAACATTTTTTCAATCCTTTCAGTGAATGTTTTTTTGTGTGGTAGGTATGAGAGGCAGTTGTTTTCACAATTTAAATCCTCGGTAGGTATGAGAAATAGTTGTTTTCGCAATTTAAATCCTTGAAGGGGCCAGCAGCAGGTTCTGGGAGCTGGCAGGAGCCAGCTGAGAGTGCTGGGGGCTGTAGCTGACCACAGCAGCAGCACATCTGAGCATTTAAAAAATAATTAATGGAAAAAAGAAGAGAAACCCACGTCACTGATACTGCTGTGGGAGCTGAGCCCAGAGTGATGGTTCCCGACCATCACCCTCTCAAGAATATCTGGTTGCAAAGGGAATTGGGATGTTTTCTATTCTCTACCTCTGGGTCAGCCGTGGTGTTTGTCCCTCCCTGTGCCAAGGGACTCCATCACCTCCAGCAAAGCTGCTCGGGGTTACCTTGAGCCTCCTGCGTTCCCGGCGGGGAGCGCGGGGCTGAGTCAGTGCTGCCTGCCCAGGCTGTGACTCAGTGCTGTCCCCTTGCAGGCACGGCACAGCTGCCAGCACAGCCAGGGAATAACCTCAGGCCAGAGCTGTCCTTTGTAGGTATCCCCTGGTTCGGGTGGGAATGTAGGGCTGCCCTCTGTAATCATGTGTGTGTTGGTGGAACTTGGTTGTTACTGAGCTTTTCTGTGTGTGCTACTGAGTGTCTGTGGAAGCCAAGGGGCTCAGAGGCCAGAACCTTCTGTCCTTTATATGTTATTATTATGGTGTTACCACAGAATCCCAGACTATTCTGAGTTGGAAGGGACCCCCAAGGATCATCCAACTCTTAAGTCAATGGCCCACATAGGGGATTGAACCCATGACCTTGGCATTATTATAATCAAGTTTTAACCAACTGAGCTCATCTCAGGGTCTGTCTTTGTGGATTGTATTACTTTTTTAATTATTCCTTTTTTTTTTTTAATTTATGTGCTTGAAGAGGAAAGTTGCTTTGTGTTTCCTGTACAGAAACGTTTTCCCTGATGTTCCAGGGTTAGGTCTCTTTGTGTCGCTGTCTCCTCAAGTGAAGATGCCTTCCATGCTCTTAAATTAGGATTGCTTCATAAAAAATGTCTTTATTGGGAACTCCTCCCTGTGCCTCTGAGCTCGATTTGCCATTGCATGACATGACACTGTCAGTGGCCCTGAATGCAGCACCTTGAAATGGCCATCAGAGTTGAAAAAAAGGGGTAGATGTGTCAGAGGTAAGTGCTGAGAAGTTGTGAGGACAGGGATCTGTGAGGAGGGAGTTCTCAGAGCAGTGCTCTGCTGAAAGGAAAGCTGAGTGAGTATTCTTGGACATGAGAGGATCTTTGTGGTAGGGAGACAAACAGGAAATCAAGTTTCACAGGTAGTTCCAGTAGAAGCTGTGCCCTTATTTTCCTGAATATCCTTGTGATTCCTTGAGGAAATGGAGAGGAGTGTTCTAGAAGAAAACAAAAGGTTTGGGGCAGATCCCCCACCCTGCCTCGGGGGGCTGAAACAGGAGGGAGCTGAGGGAAGATTTTGAGTTTCCCTGTAAAATCTCTTGCAGTTGTTTGGGATAATGTCCTTTTGTAGGTGCAGGGAAGCACCAGGCCAGGATTGTTCTGCACAGAGTGCTTTTGGCAGAGATACAAAAGGCAGGACTGCTCGGTGGATCCAAGAGGAATTTTTTGTTTTCATTTATTTTAAAGAGATTTTAACAGAATGGACCTCTGGATCTGCATCTTGAGTCCTGTGGGTAAGATGATGAGTGTCCTGAGTATCCTCATTCAGAGGAAACATGGGAGGAACATACTGTATTTCGAATTTAGAGTAGAAATCTTCCTCATCTGAGAGTGATTTGGTGCTGTGTGGCAGAGGGTACTCTCTGATTACCTTCCT
Organism: Pithys albifrons albifrons; assembly: GCF_047495875.1. Taxonomy (NCBI): domain Eukaryota; kingdom Metazoa; phylum Chordata; class Aves; order Passeriformes; family Thamnophilidae; genus Pithys; species Pithys albifrons. The sequence continues at coordinate 39,255,999 of NC_092465.1, read as the reverse complement.
TCATGGTGCTTTTGTTACTATGATACATTTAAGTTGCATTAACAATTTTGTGATGGGCCTTGGGTAATATTGTGCTTGAGGACTTTACCAATTGTCTTGGTTCAAACTTTAAATTTCCCAGTGGCTCCTCCTTCCTGCTGTTAATTTTGTCATATCAGCTCTGGAAAGAGCTGAGCTGCTTAAAATCTGATGCAAAAGAGAACAAGTGAGTGTGGAAAACACCACATTTTTCCATTTGTAAGATGTAATGTGAAAATGAAGTTTTTACATGGGAATTTTGAGGCAGCCTCAACCAGGAGTATTTTTTTTTCCCATTTTATCTGTGTAGGTTTTGAGATTTGCAGAGATAATTAGTACCTGCCTTTGCCATTCTGGAGGGCTTCTGCTGGAAGTGCTCAGTGTGCCTAAAACCAGGTTGATTTTTATTTAGCTTGATTTACTCAGCTCCTCAAATTGATTAACAAATGAGCCTTTAAGTTTAAGCTTTGCCTGCCTTTTTGTTTGCTTAGTTATACTCTAATATTTGTCCACAGTCTGTTGGGAAAATGCTAGAGGGGAAAAGATACCTTTGGTTTCTTTCCTTATATGCAGATTTTAAAAAGCTTTGTTTGCAAAGGCCATTCTGAATCAAAATGTGTTTTTATTTATCCCCTCAAATGTTGAGGGGATAAATAAAACTGAGTGAATGATACTGAAGGTACTGAGTGAATGATAAAAAACCCTGGAAGTCTTATCCAGTAAGAGCACAGTAGGATCTTTAATTCAAAAGTATGATCAGCCCTATGTTTTCATTAATAAAGTTTGCCCTCCATGCAGATTAGGAGGGAAATAAGACTCCTGCTAGGGATAATATAAACACCCAGGTACAGCCCATAAATCAGGAAATTTGTGCAGCTGAAATTACCAGGGACTTGGGAGAGCATTGAAGGGAAATATCTCTGTGGGGTTTCCCTGGGGGAAGATGAACCTTGGTGTGGCCCACCCTGGCTGCTCTTTGGAGAGGACAGTAAGAAAAAAATGCCTTCTGATCAAACCCAGACTAAGATAACACATTCCAAAGCTGCATTTGGCCTTAGACTTGCCATGTTTTTCACGGCTAGAGACAGAGGATCAGTGCTGGGATATTTAAATCTCTGAAAAATGAGAAGAATTAATATAAGCTGAACTGTGCTTTGTTTGGGAGAAACTTGTAATAAAGCTGGCTCAGTGGGAGAACCAGGGGTGTGTCCCTCCTCCACTGCCCAGGTTTTAAAGCTTGCTCTTGGCACGCACTGGGACATCAAAGGAGGAGGAAATAACTTCTCTTGTGTCAGGTGCTGACTCGCTTTTATAACCTAGATAGCCCTCAGTCGAGTTTACACCTGGTTAAAACTTGGTTATAATAATGCCAAGGTTATGGGTTCAATCCCCTGTATGGACCATTGATTTGAGAGTTGAACTCGATGATCCTTCTGGGTCCCTTCCAGCTCAGAATAGTCTGGGATTCTGTGACAAAGCACTTTGTAGCACGTGTATTTCCCACAGTATGGAAATCAGCAAGGGGTGTTATGTGGGGAGAGATCTCCTTGGTGATAGCTTCTGAATCTGTCAAGAGAAACAGCATTTTCTCACTTAAATTTTGGTAATTTTGGAAGCTGAACTTGTGAGCTCATGGAATAGCCCATTTTGGATGCTGAGCCCGTGCAGGTTTGCATCCTATTGGACCCGCTGCCTGTGGAGTCTTACACAAAGTCTGGGTGCTGTTTCACATGTGTGGAGCCACAGGCAACTGTATAGTCACATTCCATGTTTAACCAGAGTCATCTTTTCCACCTAGACTAAGAATCACGGAATCACAGAATGGATTGGGTTGGAAAAGACCTCCGAGATCATCAAGTCCAACCCTTGGGCCAACTCCAGTCCCTTTACCAGATCATGGCACTCAGTGTCACAGCCAAGCTCAGTTGAAAAACCTCCAGGGATGGGGAATCCACCCCCTCTCTGGGCAGCCCATTCCAATGCCTGAGCACTCTCTCTGCAAACAAGTTTTTTCTGCTCTCCAACTTCAATTTCCCCTGGCAGAGCTTGAGCCCATCGTGCCCCCTTGTCCTATTGCTGAGTGCCTGGGAGAAGAGACCAACCCCCACCTGGCCAGAACTTCCCTTCACGCAGTTCTAGACGGTGCTGAGGTCACCTCTGAGCCTCCTCTTCTCCAGGCTAAACACCCCCAGCTCCCTCAGCCTCTCCCCACAGAACATGTTCCCACCTGTAAGCTTTTCAGAGCAGCCATGTGGCACATTTACACTTTCTCAGCAGAGGTGGCTTTGATGTTCTCTGACACTGCAGCCCCTCTCTTGGTTAGAAGCACTCTTGGAGCCAGCAAAGTCCTCACTGGAGTGCTAAGAGCAGATCCTCTTTCCTGGGATTTAATGTGTATTATACAGACTTTCTTGTAGTCATATTTTTACAGATGCTTTTTATCTTACCAGTGCCAAGTGGTGTTCTGCAGTTTGGTGTCATGTGAGGCTGTGTTTTGATAACAAAGAGGAGCTGGAAATTAATGCTTAACTCAAACCAGTGATCCTGGCAGTTGTGGGTTGGATGTGTGTGCCAGCATTTTAATGTGAGTTGGGAAGGCGCTTCTGAGTGTTCAGAGAACAGACACATGTGGGACATGGTTTAGTGATGGACCTGGCAGGGTTAGGTTAGTGGTTGGACTTGATGGTCTTAGAGGTGTTTTCCAAATTTAGTAATTCTGTGATTCTCTGACAGTCTCCTGGTTGTCTCCACGTCTGTTCTTGGTCTGGGAGGTGGGAGAGTGTGTCCAGCTCCCTTTGGGGGACACTGAGGGCAGGGATGAGCTACAGGAGCACAGGTGGCCAAGAAGGCCAAGGGGATCCTGGCCTGGATCCAAACTAGCGTGGCCAGCAGGCCCAGGGCAATGACCCTTCCCCTGGACTCTGCCTTGGGGAGGCCACACCTTGAGTGTTGTGTTCAGTTCTGGGCCCCTCAGTTGAGGCAAGAGATTGAGGGGCTGGAGCGGGGCCAGAGAAGAGCAACGAGGCTGGAGAAGGGACTGGAGCACAAGTGCTGTGGGGAGAGGCTGAGGGAGCTGGGGGTGTTTAGCCTGGAGAAGAGGAGGCTCAGAGGTGACCTCAGCACTGTCTGGAACTGCGTGAAGGGAAGTTCTGGCCAGGTGGGGGTTGGTCTCTTCTCCCAGGCACTCAGCAATAGGACAAGGGGGCACGATGGGCTCAAGCTCTGCCAGGAGAAATTGAAGTTGGAGATGAGAAAAAACTTGTTTGCAGAGAGAGTGCTCAGGCATTGGAATGGGCTGCCCAGAGAGGGGGTGGATTCCCCATCCCTGGAGGTTTTCCTACTGAGCTTGGCCGTGGCACTGAGTGCCATGATCTGGTAAAGGGACTGGAGTTGGCCCAAGGGTTGGACTTGATGATCTTGGAGGTCTTTTCCAACCCAATCCATTCTATGATTCTATGAATGGTTGGACTTGATGGTCTTAGAGGTGTTTTTCAAATTTAATAATTCTGTGATTCTCTGATAGTCTCCTGGTTGTCTCTACTTCTGTCCTTGGGCTGGGAGGGAGGTGGGAGAGCGTGCCCAGCTCCCCTTGGGGGACAGTGAGGGCAGGGATGAGCTACAGGGGCACATCCACTGCCTGTCAGTTTGTGGTTGGACTGTACTTCTGTCCCTAATGAGTGTTCAGACTTTGATTAATCAGGAACTAAATTGGGACCCTTAGGTAAGTTGGCAACTCTTAATGTGAGACAGAAAAGTGCAGCTGATCTCAGCAATTAAAAGCTTGAATGTCTGATTGGGAGCTTGTGCTTTTGGCAAGGAACAGGCAAAGGGGCAAAGTCTCCCAGAAAAAGCTTTCATGAAAGCTGAGAAAATCCTCTCTTCACTCCATAATCTAATGTACATGCTTGAACTGGTGGGAGCTTCAGCTCAGAACCCTTCCCTCTATTCCTTGAGGACTGTCAGGTCCTTCCATCATAGTAACCCCCACAAAATCTGGGTTTTTTCTGTATCTCCGAAACTCTTTGCAAAAAATCTGAGAATTTACATTAAATACAGCTCTGCTTTTTTCCATGAGGATGATAATGAGTTGGGAATGCTTCCCAGCCAGTGCTGGGTGCATTAGTCTGAAAGCCTGTGGGTAGTTTGTCCCTGTTTGCTGCTTTGATATCAGTTGATTTCCACAGACCATAGTGCTGATAAATGCAGATAATGAGGGATAGTGAGTACTACTGTAGCTGTCTCTTGGTTTTTTTCCCCCTGGTGCAGCCTAGTTTCTCTGCTCTTATCCCCTGAATTCTATTCTTAGTAAGCAGTTGTTTTTCTTGAATTGAGTGAGTGAATAATCAGTATTTCATTCACTGTCCTTACATATGTTTAAATATAGTATTAACCTAATCTTCTTATATGCTTTTCCTTCTGCTGCTCCTGAGTTCCTAAAGGAATCAGGTTCACTCTTAATAAGATCTATGAATGAACTTCCCTGGAAATTAAACAGTTCTTTTGGGCTTTAGCTTGTCTTTATTGCCAAGATGGTAATTTATTTATATTTTTGGAAGACAGCACCATTTTTCATGCATATAAAACTTCTGTGCAGTCCAGAGTACTTCTTCTGTGTACACATTCCTTAGATACAGCCTGTGATATGTTTGGGTTTTTTTCCTGTTTGGAAAGTAAATTGACTGGTGAGGCGGGAAGGAAGGGAGGAGGGAAGGAAGGAGGGAGGGTGGGAAGGAGGGAGCTCTCCGTGGTACCAGCAGGGAGAGGCTCGTTCCTGCCGGCACATCCCGCATCCCATTACGGTCTTTCCGCTCGGGATGGCTCCAGTGCCTTGCTGTGGCTGCTCCCCCGTTTGCCAAAGGTGCTGAGGCCTCCAGCACAACAGGAATATCATCCCTGAACCTTACACTGTGCTTGCATCTCTCCAGAGAAGGAGTAGATATAATATAACTTCCATAAATGTAGCTTAAATAAATACAGTTTAAATAAAAATAGCTAGTGTTCCTGTAACTCCCTAGTTTTTTCTCAGCTTGTCGTTCTCCTGTGGCTGCATTTCAGATTGTGATGCCTGAGTGGCTTTTTTATAGCCCACATAATACCCAGCACTACTAGACAGTATTCCCAACCCCTCTGCTCATTATCCATCACTCCTCATGCAGTTTTGCTCAGACGAAACCAAGTGTAGGTTCATGTAGTCTGGTTTCAGAGTCAGCAGCTCAGGTGCAGGTGGGCCATCATCCTTCTGAGGCCAGTTTACCCGGCCCAGGTATCACAGAATCATAGAATGGATTAGGTTGGAAGAGACCTCTGAGATCATCAAGTCCAACCCTTGGGCCAACTCCAGTCCCTTTACCAGATCATGGCACTCAGTGCCACGGCCAAGCTCAGTAGGAAAACCTCCAGGGATGGGGAATCCACCCCCTCTCTGGGCAGCCCATTCCAATGCCTGAGCACTCTCTCTGCAAACAAGTTTTTTCTGCTCTCCAACTTCAGTTTCCCCTGGCAGAGCTTGAGCCCATCGTGCCCCCTTGTCCTATTGCTGAGTGCCTGCGAGAAGAGACCAACCCCCACCTGGCCAGAACTTCCCTTCAGGCAGTTCCAGACAGTGCTGAGGTCACCTCTGAGCCTCCTCTTCTCCAGGCTAAACACCCCCAGCTCCCTCAGCCTCTCCCCACAGCACTTGTGCTCCAGTCCCTTCTCCAGCCTCGTTGCTCTTCTCTGGCCCCGCTCCAGCCCCTCAATCTCTTGCCTCAACTGAGGGGCCCGGAACTGAACACAACACTCAAGGTGTGGCCTCCCCAAGGCAGAGTCCAGGGGAAGGATCACTGCCCTGGGCCTGCTGGCCATGCTAGTTTGGATCCAGGGCAGGATCCCCTTGGCCTTCTTGGACACCTGGGCACACTGGTGGCTCCTGTTGAACTTCCTGTCAGTCAGTCCCCCCAGGTATGGGCAGACAGGCTCTCAGCCTCTGTGCTCCCCTTGCTGCCTTTCAGCCTAAGCCTTCTTTGACTCCAGAGTTGGGAGGGACCCACAGGGATTATCGAGTCCAGCTCCTGGCCCCCAAGAAGTTGTTCTTTGTTCTTCTTTCAATCTGTCCTTTCCTCAGTCTCTTGTTCAATAGATGTGCTTTCTTTTAAAGTTGGTTTTCCAGTCTTAAGTGAGCTTCCTGGTAGATGTCAGAGCATTTTCTGGCTTTCAGTGAATGTGGAAGGGACCAAAAATACAGCATTTTATTTTTGTAATAAAAGCTCTGTTGAGGAATATGACTATTGACTGTTACTCTCTTGCCAGAGTATCTATCACCTGATCTGTAGGACACAGCTTGGCTGGAACAGCCTGCCTTGAATGCTAAAGAAAAAAAAGCCAATATTTGGAAGGTCACAGCTTTTAGATTGCAGTGGTAGAAAGTGGGGAAAGGAATTTTTCTCCTTGTGGCTTTCAGTGTAGGGGAGCCCCTCAGCATTGGCTCAGGTTTTGACTTGGGTGTTTGTGCTTCTCCCTGGGTTCTAGACCTTCCTTGCTACCTTCTGGTGCATTCCTGTCTAGGTTTGGTGCATTGCTTTAGTCCAAACTGTAAAAATACAAAGTACAAACTCATACAAGAACTGTATTAATTGTGTTCATGGGTATTTTTATACCCAGTGGTACTTACAATGAATCCAAACTCCTTTTGATCCAGCTGTTTGCTGGACTTCAGGTGTACACTGTCCTGGCAGCATTGCTAGTGAATACTAATTTAAGGTGTGTGCAGTGGGGTAGTGGTGAATAACTGATTTTGGATCTGTCTTAGGGGGCTGCTGGCACTTTTATTGGAGGATTTTACCTCCCAGAGCTAAAGTCTTGGTTTCTTGTATGGTGCATGTTCACAGGGCTTGGGTTCTCCTTGCCAGCTCCCCGTATTTCTGAATCAATGGCTGCTTCTTTACCTCCCAGAAAATGCATGCAGTGTGTGTATGTATATGAAATACATGCATATGTGTATTATTTTATATACAGTACTTTGTCCAGAATAAAAACTTCAGTCTAAAAAGAATTTATCTACAGTACAAGGTCATTAAAGTAGGTGTATAATCCAAACTCCACTCAACAAATTGTTTTGTCCACATATGAGCTGATGTACTCTTTGCTTCTGTGGCAGAGGTCACTTAGGTAGCCTTGATGGCATTAAGTGGCTCTTTCTCTCTCTGGTTTTCTTGTACTGAGCCCAAAGCAAATGCTGTGTCTTGAGTTATTTGCTCCCCTGGTTTGGTGGGCCACGGGAATGGGAAATCTCCACCCTGGTGCAGGAGTGGGTCTGCCACAGTCTGTGCAGCAGCAGTGCTGCTCTCTTGGGTAATCTGCTGCTGCTTTTAAAGTCTTGGGGACTGATGATGGGTCATCTTTGGGCCTTGAGTGTGTTGGTGTGGGTGTGGGGGGCAGCAGAGGCAGAGGCAGGATCACAGAATCATAGAATGGATTGGGCTGGAAAAGACCTCTGAGATCAACAAGTCCAACCCTTGGTCCAACTCCAGTCCTTTTACCAGATCATGGCACTCAGTGCCACGGCCAAGCTCAGTGTGGCCCAGGTGTGTGTGTGCCCTGTGAGATGTGGAGGATGGCAGCGGACATCCTGGGTGGCACTGCAGTGCTGTGCTTGTGTCTGGAGGGGAAATACAGCAGAGCAGGAGAGACACGGCTCTGGTTTCCAGCAAAACCATAGGCAAGTGCCCCATGGATAGACTGGAGAGATGGGCTGATTGCAATGGGATGAAGTTCAACAAGGCCAAGTGCAGGTCCTGCCCTTTGGCCACCCCAACCCCCTGCAGCGCTCCAGGCTGGGCATAGAGTGGCTGGAGAGCAGCCAGGCAGAGGGACCTGGGGGGACTGAGGGACAGGAAGCTCATCAGGAGCCACCAGTGTGCCCAGGTGGCCAAGAAGGCCAATGGGATCCTGGCCTGGATCCAAACTAGCGTGGCCAGCAGGCCCAGGGCAGTGATCCTTCCCCTGGACTCTGCCTTGGGGAGGCCACACCTTGAGTGTGGTGTTCAGTTCTGGGCCCCTCAGTTGAGGCAAGAGATTGAGGGGCTGGAGCGGGGCCAGAGAAGAGCAACGAGGCTGGAGAAGGGACTGGAGCACAAGTGGTGTGGGAAGAGGCTGAGGGAGCTGGGGGTGTTTAGCCTGGAGAAGAGGAGGCTCAGAGGTGACCTCAGCACTGTCTGGAACTGCGTGAAGGGAAGTTCTGGCCAGGTGGGGGTTGGTCTCTTCTCCCAGGCACTCAGCAATAGGACAAGGGGGCACGATGGGCTCAAGCTCTGCCAGGGGAAATTGAAGTTGGAGAGCAGAAAAAATGTGTTTGCAGAAAGAGTGCTCAGGCATTGGAATGGGCTGCCCAGAGAGGGGGTGGATTCCCCATCCCTGGAGGTTTTTCAACTGAGCTTGGCCGTGGCACTGAGTGCCATGATCTGGTAAAGGGACTGGAGTTGGCCCAAGGGTTGGACTTGATGATCTCGGAGGTCTTTTCCAACCCAATCCATTCTATGATTCTCTGTCCCCAGGTGAAGGCTGACGTCCCTGAGAGCTTTCAGCCTTCTGTCACAGCTTGGGGGTGGATGGCCGAGGGTGCCACTTGGCTGTTGCCTGTGCCTGCAGCACATGTGTACGGCTGGCACCTCTGCGCTCCTCCTGGGGCCAACCAGACGTGGTTTCTGGAAGGCTGTAGAAAAATAGTTGTGCTTATGGCTAATCCACTGTGCTTTCTGTGCCAACATTTGTGGTGTGTATCAATTCTGCCTGAAAAGCATCGATTGTTTCTTGCCCTTTTTTTCTCTACAGCTCTCCCATCCAGGATAGGTAATTGCTGCCCTCTTTCCCTCTCCCCCCTGCATTTGCACAGCTGGAATATGATTTGTTTTTTAAGACAGAGCAGCTCTTGGGACACTTCCTGCAAACGTGCTGTGCCATCTGTCACCCTGTAGTCCTTCCCTATTTACCTTCAGGTGTGAAGTGATGCCAATTTGCAAGTGAATCACAGAATCAGAATGGATTGGGTTGGAAAAGACCTCCAAGATCAGCAAGTCTAACCCTTGGTCCAACTCCAGTCCCTTTACCAGATCATGGCACTCAGTGCCAAGGCCAATCTCAGCTGAAAAACCTCCAGGGATGGGGAATCCACCCCCTCTCTGGGCAGCCCATTCCAATGCCTGAGCACTCTCTCTGCAAAGAAGTTTTTTCTGCTCTCCAACTTCAATTTCCCCTGGCAGAGCTTGAGCCCATTGTGCCCCCTTGTCCTATTGCTGAGTGCCTGGGAGAAGAGACCAACCCCCACCTGGCCAGAACTTCCCTTCAGGCAGTTCTAGACAGTGCTGAGGTCACCTCTGAGCAAAGACAGCAAAGAGGAGTAGGGTCCTGTTTGCAGTTTTCCCAAGCCTCATGCAATGGCAAAGACCTAATATTAATAATTCTCTTGTCTAGGTAAATATTCCCCCTGGCAGGACTGTCCTCTCCTCTTTTTAAGCCCTCTCATTCTGGAACGTGCCATCATCTTTGGAGAACTAGTTAATTAGTTAGTTAATCCTGTCAAATTGGTTTATTATTGGTACAAGTGGTATTAACTTCATCCCTTCCCCACCTGACTGATGGTGGTGACTGTTACAAAAGAGGAAAAGTTTCTTGAGAGGGGGACACTTGACACCTATTTGGATATCAAAGTGATGTCAGTACTCCTGTTTCTGACCAGAACTTCACTGGTGCTGGTGATCTCTGGTAAACTGGTGGTGCAGAGTTTGGTTGCTGGGGTCCCATGAGGGGTGTGATTCTCTCTGAAGCTTCTGAACCTGGAGGATCTAATGTGGGATCAACAAAAAAACTCCACCAAGGTGCTTTAATTTTGCTAAATTATATTAAAAATAACATCAGAAGCTCAACATGTATAACTGAAATAAATACCATTCCTCTCACCCATTATTGACTTAGATTTTACCAACTCATGGGGGCAAAAAAACACGTGAAATACATTTTTGTCCCTTTTTTTAAGACCAAAATTTCTTCACCCCTCTCTCTAATATATCTGCTAAAACTGTTGCTATGGCAGTATAGTTTTGAGAGCAACCACCACTTGAGTAACTCTACCCCTCTGATCTCAAGGAGAACTAATGAATTTGGAAGGACTCGTGTCTATAAATGCACAAAGGGTGGAGGAGCCACCAAGAACTGCAGCAGCTCAAGGCATGGGTGTCTAACTCACCATAGCAGGTGTTGTACCTGAGCAGAGCTGAGCCACTTGGGATGGTCCTGGGAAACAGCACAAGCAGGGTGGGAATCTCCATGCTCTGGGAATCCACAAACACAGGTTGGATGTAAGCTGGGAGAAGCATTTTGTGTTTCATATGGAGCAGTGAAATGATTCATTTCAGCTTGACACATTTTGAGCATCTGTGTTTCTAGTCAAGATTACAGTCCTTCAACCAAATTTTTTCAGTTCTAGTAATTTTTTTTTCTTTTTGTTGATGGAACTTTTCCAGACACACAAATGCAAAGAAAACATGTTGCTCAATCCTACCCACTACAAGGACAGGCAGTGATAGGACAAGGGGGAATGGCTTTAAAGAGAGTAGAGTTGCATTAGATACAAGGAAGAAATTCCTGACTCTGAGGTTGGTGAGGCCCTGGCACAGGTTGCCCAGAGAAAGTGTCAATGCCCCATCCCTGGAAATATTAAAATCCAAGCTGGATGGGGCTTGGAGCAACCTGGTCTAGTGGAAGGTGTCCCTGCCCAGAACTGCATGATCTTTAACATCCCTTAACCCAAACCATTTTGTGATTGTATGATCAGGAACTTTCCTAATTGACTAATTAATTCTTCCCCTCTAAATATATGTAGTTTCAGATTTGTCTTGATTCTTTGGGGCCACTTTGTGTAACTAACTCAGTAGGTAAAATAGGTGTAAGTATTCCAGCTCTTGATAGTCTCATTTCCTTTGTCTTTCAGGAACAACTTTTAATACTCAGCAAAAGATGTTACACTGCCTGAAAAGCTGTTTATCAATTTTTACCTGAACTAAAAAGACTAATGAAAATGAATGTATGACTTACCTCCTGACAACTCAGTCCTTGGGGGAAAATTCATCAAAACTGCCCTCTGTAGTCTGGACTCACCATGGTGATACACTCACAAGTTTTATTCCAGTTGCCTCTGCTGTGGTTTTTGCTGAAGGGGAGACCTTGTTGCTCTCCACAGCTACCTGAAAGGAGATTGTAGCCAGGCAGGGCTCAGTCTCTCCTCCCAGGTAACAAGTGGCAGAGCAAGGGGAAATGGCCTCAAGTTGTGCCAGAGCAGCTTTAGATTGAATTGTAGGAAAAGTTTCTTCTCTGGTCAGGTGATCAGGCAGTGGCACAGCTGCCCAGGGCAGTGGTGGAGTCCCCGTGCCTGGAAGTGTTCAAAAGGTGAGTGGATGTGGCACCTGGGGATGTGGATCAGTTGTGAACATGTTGATCCTGGGTTAACAGTTGGGTTCTATGATCTTAGAGGTATTTTCCAGCACTTGTGATCTGTGATTCCATGTGTAAGTAATGCAGACCAAGAGTCCTGACCTGTGCCCAGTAGTGCCAACATCTTCCCTCTCTCCTGCTCTCCTTCTGCCCTATCCAAATCTGGAGCTTTCCTTGCTTGTCCTGTCAAACTCAGGGATGTATTACAATTTTTGACTAAGAAGGTGGTAAGTGCCATTTGTGCACAATGTGGCTGTAAAATGTCTAATATTCTGTGATGGCAAACACTCTGCCCACACACCAGAGTGGTGATGGCAGTCAGATTTTACACCATAAGTGTGGTTGGTGTTTGTTGGTTTTTTTGTTTTTTAACATACAGATATTTAATATTGAATAACACAAGGAACTGCTCTGGAAGGGACAGTGTGAGTCAGTCTCCTGTTAGAGAGATCCCCAACAGCCAGTTGCATGCCAGGTCTGAGGAAGGAAAGTTTCCAGGAGCTCAGAAGACTGACTGGGAGTCAAAGTGCATCAACAGTTGGCTTGAAGTTCTTCAAATCTGCTCATATTTCAGTGGGGGGAAAGCAGAAATATGACTGTAGAAGTGAAAAGTAACACTTTGTTATTCTTAGAAGTTCAGCAGCTTGTTCTTCCTGAAATATTGCAGTGATGAGATGCCAAAATCCTGGAAACTTCCACCAAGGAAATGGAGACTGTGAGTATGTGCTGGTTTAAAGGCAAACCAGCAGGAGAAACGATCCCAACACTAAAAGAGATTATAAGGCAGAGTTACAATTTAATAACAATATTACAATAAATGCAATGGCACAAAGAGAAATTGGTTTTAACCCCCAAGCCCAGCAGTCTAATCCAGCCCCCTGGGGCACAAACACAGTGGGGTTTGGTGGCCCCTGTGCTGAGCCCCCACGTGGTTCCTCCGAGTCCAAAGGAAAAGGAAGGGACAAACCTGTTGGTGCAGATGGTGGCACAGTCTGGTGGAGAGTGGTGGGCTCCTCCTGGCCAGGTTCTGCTCCTCCTCTGGATCTCCTGAGTGGTCCCAGAAATCTCAACCCCCAAGATTCCATCCCCTCAGGTGCAGGTGGGAGCCCCCAGTCCCTCCCCCAGGGCAGGGAGTTCCACACTGGGGGATCTGACTCTGGGAGTCAGGGAGGATTTTGGAATCGTTGTTGGCCCCGGAGCAGAGCTGAGCCCTCAGGTGGGTGTGGAGGTGCCAAGGACTCCCTGCAGGGCAGTTCTCCCAGCTCCTCTGCCAGGCTTCTTTCCCAGCCAGCTCCCAGCCTGAGGGCTCAGGTGTGCCCTGGACAGCTGCTGCCAGTCGGCCATTGGGAACAGTTGGTGGGCAATGAATGGAGGGTGGAGAATCCACAGCTTTGGTCACACCCACACAGGGATAAACTGGTCCCACCTGCTGAACTGGGACAGAGTAAAACTTGAGTCTCAAGCACCGGGTACTTTGAGCTTGGCTTGCTGCTGCCATGCTCTATCTCTGGGACAGGCTCAGGGTCAGCCTCTGTGGGGAGGAAAACAAACCCCACTTTGCTCTCCTGCAGTCTCCAGCTCTGCCCAGATCACAAAATGGCTCTATATCCATAAATAGGGAAACGGCAAGAAAACAACTGACCTGGAAACGTGAATTGCAGCAAACTCAATCCTTTCTTAGGGAAACAGCATGATTTGGGTTTCTTTCACAGTGCTTTTAACTTCCCTGTGTGTAGAGTTCCTGTAATGTTCAAGTTAAAGAGCTCTGAAACTCCCTCAGTAAATGCATAACATGTATTTAAAAATATTAAGCCTGGTAAAAAGGCTGTTGGGGGTGTCCTGGCTTTGGATACACACATGCAATCCATGATTTTTGGTTTTGTGCTTTCTGACATTTGGGCACAGCAGGCACAGTTTGGTGATGTTTCTCCCGTGGGGAAAGCTGTTGGTGAGCTGCAGGCTGGTGAAGAAGGGTTGGCATTGGGATTGGTGTAAGAGGATAAGCCCAAAATTCCTGCTCTGCCCCTGTGAGACTCCCCCTGGAGTACCATGTCCAGGTTTGGGGGCCTCAGCATAAGAAAGATGTGGCTTGTTAGGGTGGGTCAGGAGGAGGCCATGTAGATGTTCCAGGTTTGGATCCCTCTGCTCTGCAGCCAGACTGGGAGAGCTGGAGGGGTCACCTGGAGAAGGGAAGGCTCCAGGGACACCTGAGAGCCCCTTCCAGGGCCTAAAGGGGCTCCAGGAGAGCTGGAGAGGGACTGGGGACAAGGGATGGAAGGACAGGACACAGGGAATGGCTTCCCACTGACAGAGATGGGATATTGGGAAGGAATTGTTCACTGTGAGGGTGATGAGACCCTTGCACAGGTTGCCCAGAGCAGCTGTGGCTGCCCCATCCCTGGAAGTGTCCAAGGCCAGGCTGGAGCAACCTGGGCTAGTGGAAAATGTCCCTGCCCTCTAAAGTGTCCCCTCCCTGGTAGTGGGGGTTGGAACAAAATGGTGTTTAATGTTCTTTTCAACCCAAACCATTCAGTGTTTCTGTGAGTCTATGAAATGTGTTCAGTGTCTGTGTTAAGCCCTTTTTCCAGCCTGTACATTTTGCTTTGGTGAACTCTTTTTGCTGAAGTTGGAGGACCCTCTTCTGCTGCTTTATCTACATCTTGGTGCTATAAATTGCAATCAAATTGCCTCTCACCAACAAAATTAAAGAAATTCATTGGCTGGGTATTTAAAAGTAGAAGTCTGGGAATAAGGTGCCTTGTTTTGGCACTCCGGAAGGAATAAACTTCCTTTAAGGACTGTGGAGAGTGACTTCCCACAGTAAAAGCTACAGAAGATGCTCATACATTCTCAGTGCAGGACAAAATCTCATGTTTTTGAACACTGCTGAGCTGAGTGATATTTATTTAGCATCTTCTATTACTCTGAGGCCTTTTTCTGAAGATTAATGTTACGTACAAAGTGCTCACACCCATCTGATCTTTGCCCTAGGATGGGAGTGAGGCTGAAAACAATCTGTGCCTTGTTCTGGAGGCTGAAAAATATTTGCTGCTGTTCAAAGGAAGAAAGATTTGCATTCCTCTGGTTTGTGCTGGACATACATAGAAGCAGCGTGAAGGAGTGTCATGAGAAAGGGCTGGGGGGTGGGAGACAGAAGTGCAAAGATTTCTGATCTCACCTGTATTAATATAAAGTTATTAGTTATAAGTGTCCTTGGAACAATCAAAGCTTTATGAACCCAGCACTGCCTGTTTAACAATGGACAGAACACAGGCTGGGAAGATTTTTGACCTCCCAGTGAGGACCACACTTCAGCCAAGGAGAACTTATTAGCAAGAAGAGCTATTAAGACAGACAATCAGAGCCTTTTGCACCCAACACTGCCCATAGAACAGGGACAGCACAGAGGCTGGAAGGGTTTCTGAGCCCTCTATGAGACCACACTTAATAGCAAGAAAAGAACTTTCCCCACAACAGCTCCCAAAATAACATTTATTAATACAAGTACAATGACTTACATGGGTTACTTAGTCAGTGATAACATTTTGCTGCAGGCTTGTACAAAATACCCCAAATAAACCATCATAAAACACATTTTACAGGCCACCCCAGCAGTATTACCCCTCCCAAGGCAAACTTAACTAACAGGGGATTACTAAACAGAAACACAACAGTTCAACACCACATGTGAACACACTCAGTAACCCAAAAGAAAAGCAGCAGGAAGAATAGAGCTGCTTCCCACTAACATGTGTACACCCAGTGAGCTGTAACAAATTATAATTAGTCAGGCATAGGAAAATAAAGTAAGAATTTGGTTGCTTACCCCTGCAATGTCCGATGGGGTAGAGGAGACACGTAGGTTACCCTCCCAGAAGTGGAAGTTTTTCTCCCCAGTTTTGGTTTATACACTTTTTATACCTTTTATTTTCTTTAGGTGGATTTGTGTGACTAAAGTCAGTATTTTGGAGGTGATAGGCAGATGCCTGAGGGGTGGCTCTTTGGCTCTCCTGCAGGGTGCCACAGGGTAGGGCAAAGAAAGGCCATGCTATTGCAATAACATTCCATTCTTTGGTAACACCATCACTTATCAGCATCCCTGGGGGGTTGGGGGGCGGGCTGAGGCGTTTCCCTCAACTCATCAAGGGCCATCACCCCCCAAAGGAGGCTTTAGAGGTATTTACATATGTTAAGGTGAAATCCCTGTAGGAGAGTCAAGAGCTTCCAGCAGCTTCATCAGCTGGTGCAGGAATATCTGCTTTGGATGCGGCATCTTCCTCCAGTGCCAGAACTGGGCTGGGATGGGTGGGTTGTCCTGTCCCTGCTGGTCCTGTATCCCAAATTCCTGCCCACAGTCCGTCTGTGGTCCATACCTGAAGGGAAATTCTGGCCAGGTGGGGGTTGGTCTCTTCTCCCAGGCACTCAGCAATAGGACAAGGGGGCACGATGGGCTCAAGCTCTGCCAGGGGAAATTGAAGTTGGAGATCAGGAAGAAATTCTTTGCAGAGCGAGTGCTCAGGCATTGGAATGGGCTGCCCAGAGGGGGTGGATTCCTCATCCCTGGAGGTTTTTCAACTGAGCTTGGCTGTGGCACTGAGTGCCATGATCTGGTAAAGGGACTGGAGTTGGACCAAGGGTTGGACCTGATGATCTCAGAGGTCTCTTCCAACCCAATCCATTCTATGATACTGTGATTCTAAGGGGTTTTTTTAGCTGTTGTCTAAAAAGTACTAGTATGGAACAGAGAAATTACTTAAAATTGATTTCTTAATTCCAGTGCCTTTCAAAGGTGCTGCTTAGTCTGGAGGTTGCACTGTTGGACTGTCTCAGTTTGACTAATGTTTAAAACAGCTAAATGAGTAATGTAAATGTTTAAACATTACCTACAGTGAAGTCATCAACAACAAGATTAAAGCTTAAGTTCCCCTGTACACATTTATGGTAATTTTGCTTATATGAATAATTCCTTTGGCTTCAATCACAATCTCTTCTAATGTAACTGCTCTCACACATGATGCTCTTACAGATGATCCTGTAAAAGGAGGAGTGGCATTAAAATATTTCATTTTGAGATAATTTTGTTTCAGTATTTTATGTTGAGGCTTTAGGCTGTCAAATGTCCCAATTCATCAGTTAATATAATTTTCCAAACATAAGAAATGACAAAATTAAAAGTCAGAAATAAAGAACACTTCGCTGGTTTTATGTGAATATGTGAAACTATTTTTGGTCAGAGAATGTTTGAAAAGTAATTTCTGCCGTGTTTGTTCTGAATATTGAATATTTGAATGTTCCAGAATAAATGATGAACATATTATTTGATACCTGTGGTAAAGGGAGTAACAGCTTTGATATTATTTCATGGAGTAACATCTTTTCTTCTTGTTGTTTTGTTTTTCCAGCCATGGATTCCTGTTGCTTAATAGCTGCTGAATTTTCATAGCTTTTGAAGTGTCAGTGACCTTGGTTTCAGTGTTCAAAAAGAGTTTGTTTTATGTCAGGGGAAGGAGACACATTTGACACCTTTTGTATCATGTACAAACTGCATTTACTTTTTCCAACTGCATCGTGTGCTCTTTTTTCCCAAGCTTTTTTTTTTTTGCATTGTGACCAGTTGCTTTTGTGTCTCATTTAAGAATTTGAAATGAGCAATTGAAATGGGATTGTGGTTTGGATTTTGGCTGTTATTTCTTTAATTCAGTTTGATAAACTGAGGTAGTTGTTATAGAAATCAAATAATTTCTTCATATTTAGATGGAAAAACTGTTTTGAGAGGAAACCCCAGTTCTTCTGCTCAGCTGAGTTTATAGTTCATGGCAGAGACTTGTTATAGGCACCAAGGCATTAGCTAGATAAATCAACGTTTATTTTATTTTATAAGGAGAAAAAAAAGGTTAATAGCATTTATTAAAAAAAGAGGTAGTGATTTTATTAAGTGATTTCAGCATCCAGCTCTGTAGGCCTTAGCCTCAGTGACTGCAGCGTCCAGCTCTGTAGGCCTTAGCCTCAGTGACTGCAGCGTCCAGCTCTGTAGGCCTTAGCCTCAGTGATTACAGCTCTTTGTGAAGGCAAGGAGAGGAGCAACACAGTGCTTGCAGGATAGCAGAGCACCGGGTGACCCAGGAGACCAGCTCCAAAAGGTTCACCCTTGGCTCTCGTCCAGGGCTCTGCTTATATTCACTTTCTCTGGCGTAGGCCACGCCCCCTTTGCGCAGGCGCAGTTTCCATGTGTTACATAACAGTTTGTAAGCACTTTTCGTTTGCGCAGGCTCAGTTCTGTTCGTTGTAACAGTTGCAGTCCTCAACCAGGTCCGGCCGTGTTTCGCAATTCATGGTGCCCAGGAGTGGGGGGGTTTCCATGTGGCTATACAGTCGGGGATACTCGGCAAGGAACAAACTGCAGGCGTTAGCATGATGTCCTGTTTGGTCGTACACAGCAGGAAGGGTTACAATGCAGCACGTTCAGACGGGGGTCGGCTCGTGCCGAGCCGGCGCCTGCTGGTATGCTTGGTCGCAGGCTCCCCACGCTGGTTCAGCTTTTAGCGGCTATCTCTGCTGATCTATCTCCACTGTGCTCCTGCCTTGGCATGGGGTAGCTGGGGCCAGGTGTGGGGCTGCACAGCCTTCCTTTGGGGGGAGGGGAACTGGCGGGGAGCTTGGCAGGGCTTGTGCTGTGGGTGACCGTGGTACTGGGATCCCCGGGGGCGCTCCGTGGGACCCGGCCCCCAGCGACACGGCTGGCAGGCGCCCCGGCAGGACATGGAGACAGCCAGGGCCCCCCAGCGCGGCTGGCGTGGGAGTCGAGACCGACCGGGGCCGCAGGGGAAAAGAAAAAAAAAAGGGAAAAACTGGTGGCTTTGAGTTTTGGGTGTTTTGGGAGTGAAACTGGGCATGTATGGCCAGGAAAGGCTTGTACTGGGAAAGATGGAGGGGCTGAGAGGAAGTGGGGGTTTTTCCCGGGTGCTGGCTTAGGAGGGGAACGAGACGAACCTGGGGGGTTTGCAGGGCACGGGTCTTCCCCGGAGATTCAGTGGGGGGGGTTTGGAGAAGAAGGGAATTCTTAGGGCTAGAAACGGTAAAAAAGGCAAGGAGGTATTTTTCTTAGCAGGGCGAAACTGTTTGGGGCTAGATAAACCTGTAGGGGAAAGAGGGGGGGGAAGGCACCGGGCTGAGAGATATCGAAACTGGGGCCTCGTTCCTTTTCTCTACAGATAGTACCTTACATTCCTTGTTAAGCACCGAGCCATTTTCTGATAAGGCGTTGCTGAGAAGCTGTCTTTCTGGTTATCTCCGAGTTTTCAGGCATATTTAATTTTACATTTAAAACAAAATTAAAAATACTATTTGATTTGGTTTCTAGCAAATTAATTAATTCATCTATTACAATCCCCCCTTTTTGTTTTTCTACCAATTATTAATTTGCTGATCAAACCTAGCTATTGTTTCTCGTGCTGCTTGTAAAGTTGGGTCTTCTTGTAACAGATGTTCACTAGCAACAACATCTGCTTCTTTTAATGTCATTAAGTGAGTAGCTTCTAATCGAGACTTAACTAAATTAATTATTTTGTTTAAAATACAAGGTCCGAAAGTTAACACTAATAATAACACTACTAGGGGACCTGCTATAGTGGATATTATAGTGGTTAGCCAGGGAGACTGGTTAAACCACCATTTTTGTTGTATTTCTCTTTCTCGTTTTCTTTTTTCAATCCCTTCTCTTACTTTGGCTAAAGAATCTTTGACTATTCCAGTATAATCAGCATAAAAGCAACATTCTTCTTTTAAGGCCGCACATAACCCACCTTGTTGTAAAAATAATAAATTTAGCCCTCTTCTGTTTTGTAGGACTACTTCAGACAGTGATGTCAGGGATTTTTCTAAATTTGAAATTGACGTTTCTATTCTTTCTAAGTCTTCATCTACTGCAGCTCTAAGAGATGAAAGTCCTTGGTTTTGCTGTGTAAGGGAGGCTATACCAGTTCCTGCCCCTACAACTCCTAATCCTAAAAGGGTGGCTATAGTTATAGCTGTGAAAGGTTCTCGTTTAACAATATTATGGTTTTCTTTTACCCAATAATCGTACATTTCATTTTCTGGATGGTACAGTACTCGGGGAATTATTCTTACTTGGATACAGTAATCTTTGGATGCATTGAATACTTTAAGAGATATACAAGGAGTTAAACCTATTTTTGAACAAATCCACCATCCTCCTTTTGGAGGAATGACCCAGTATTTGTCGACTTTGTTTAGTCTCTTTTCATGTACACTGCAAAGCTCTTTCTTTGATGTAGGTATTCTCCCTATACAGCGTCCTTTCCCCCTTACATATTGCATTGGGATTTTTGCTCGTCTTTCTTCCCATTTACATTGCTTAGGGGCTACTCTTTCATTCAGGCTAAAGTCCAGGTCTAATCCAATAGCTTCGTAAAAAGGGGGTTTGTCATCATAACAGAGCCAACAGGCTGAGGTCATATTGGGGTTTGTATAATTTAGGGCCTGATAGGAGGCCTGTATTATTTTCCATAGTGGATTTGTTTCATTTTCTGTGATAGTTTCCTCTGATGTTTTAGGAGCACGCTTAGTACGATTTAATAGGGTTGGTTTAATTGTTTGATTAGGACTTACTGTAGGTGCCTTTGGTGTGTTAAGTATTTGTTTAGGACCTACTGCCTTTGCAACTACTACTTCTTCTTTTTTTATTACTATTATTTCTCCTTGATCTTTACCAGATTCCCAGTATCTCACACCCCAAGTTTTTCCTATTTTCCACCCAAAATCTTCTGGAGAAGTGACATTAAGGTATAAGTACTTGCAATTACCAAGGGTATTTATTTTTCGCCTTTCTAAGACCATGTTGTAAATTGGGGGTTTACAGCCAGCTGGCCCCCATCCAACTTTTAGGAATTTATCCGTAGTTGGGGGTTCCCAAGCTGCAGCTATAGTAACACAATCCCAGTGAGCGCAATAATATTCATCAGGAAGATTGCAGTATCCTTTCCCAGGATTGGAACTTGGGCAGAAGTAATAAGGCTTTTTCTTTACACATTGGTCTGTGGGTATTAGATTACAAAGTGAGGCAGTGAAACTTGGGGATCCGGGTGTAACTATTTGTTGGATAACATAAGAATCTTTTCTTCTGACCAAGGTCCAATTATAGGGTTGATGAGGATTTTCCCCACTTACTAGATTTATCCCCATAAAAATTAATGGCCATTTTGCTTTACTTGTTTTTACAACTGCTAACAAAATTGCCGTTATTACCCATGGTCTAAGAGATGATGGTGGAATTATAAGGTCATTTCGAGCATAATTATTACCACAATGCAGTTCTATACCCCAAAACTCCGGTTCATATTGTTTTGAGTGGGGGAAAGACTGTTTTGGACTTACAAGGCATTCTATTGCACCTTCTGTCTGGTGGCACAGAGCATTTGTTGGATTTCCAACAAGGCTAGCCATTAACAGTCCCCACAGTAATACACCTCTGCCTCCTCCGTCTACTCGGTTGCATCGAGCAACGGGGTTTATCATCTTCTCGGCAGCAAGTGTAGTCTTCAGGGGATCTTTAGCTTAGCTCGTTTTACTTTACTTGGTATGTGCCTCAGTTGTTTTTTATTTCTTGCCTTTCTTAAGTCACAGCTTATCCTCACCACTTTTTAGTGATATTTTTCGGAGTTTTTTTATCTTTTATAAAAACCTCCCACAATTTATCAGATTGAAATTTTTGTATTCTCCCACTGTTACCCTTAATTTTAAGTTTTTGAACTTCAACTTTGTTTTTGATTATATTACTCCTAGAAAAAAACTTCTTCAGGAGTATTCTCGTAATGACTGTGCACCCACCACCTCTCTTGACCTTACTTTTATAGCATACAAATGGATAATAATTACAATTTGCATTTACACAATGTACAGTTATAGATCAGCTTATTCGTTCTTTTTTTCGTAAAGTCAGTTTTAAGTCCTTTGAGTTATTCACCACTTCCCATTGCTGATCATGGATTGGTCCTTTGATTCTACTGGCATGAGTCCATCCTCTTTCTGCTGTCCGGACTGCAGTGTCTGTGGTAAGTAGAACAAGAAAGGGTCCTTCCCAGCGAGGGGTTAAGGATGTTTCTTTCCAAGTTTTTATTAGCACTTTATCTCCAGGCTGTATCTTATGTATAGATACATCTAAGGGTGGTCTTTGGACTACCAATCCTTTTTTCTCTAACTTTTTCTTTCTTTTCATTAATTCTACTACATATTCTTGCAACAGTTTTTCTTCTACTTTTGGGTGTTCAATTGGGACTCCAAAGTCATATGGCATTCCATACAGCATTTCAAAAGGGGGATATTCCGATATCTGTACGGGGTTGAGTTCTTATATTTAACAGAGCTAAAGGCAGACATTTTACCCAGTTCATTTTGGTTTCAATCATTAGTTTTGTTAAATGCTTTTTAATTTCTCCATTCATCCTTTCCACTCTTCCAGAACTTTGAGGATGCCAAGGAGTATGATATTCCCATTTAATTCCAAAAGGTTCTAATGCCTCTTTAATAATTTTGGAGGTAAAATGTGGCCCTCGGTCTGAGTCTATTACTGTTATGACTCCATACCGGGGAATAATTTCTTCCAATAATATTTTAACCACTGTTTTGGCAGTTGCTCGAGCTACAGGAAAAGCTTCTACAAAGTGGGTAAGGTGATCTACTAAAACTAAGAGATAATGGTATCTTCCCACTTTAGGTAGTTCAGTAAAATCGGCTTGTAGCCTTTCAAATGGTCTTTTAGCTAATTCCCTCCCACCTTGTACCTTTTCTCTTAATTGTTGTTTATTTACTTTTTGACAGGTCAAACATTCTCCAACAATTTGTTTGGCAATGTTATAAGTTCCTATACTTATATATTTGGTTTCAAATTGATCTACTAATGCTTGTACTCCCCAATGAGTTTGTCGATGGAATTCTCTCATAATCCTTTGAGTTAGCCCTTTGGGAAGGATTTCCCTCCCATCTGGTAGCAGCCACTTGTTATCTTTTTCTACTGCTCCCACTTGCTGCAATTTTTCTTTTTCCCGATTAGTGAAACTTTTGGTTATTTCGATTTTGCTGCTATTTATTTCTTGTGCTTTTATCATCAGTAATGCAGCTCGCTTAGCTTCTTCATCAGCTAGATTGTTTCCCCTTATCTTAGGAGATAGCCCTTTTTGGTGTCCTCTTACGTGTACCACAGCTATTTGATTGGGCAGTCTTAAGGCCTTTAGGGTTTCTTTAATTAGTGTTTCATGTATTAGGCCTTTTCCCTGGGTATTTATTAACCCTCGTTCTTCCCATATTTTCCCAAATGTGTGCACAATCCCATATGCATATTTTGAATCAGTAAAAATTGTCCCTGTTTTGTTTTTCAATAGCTGAAGAGCTCTTAAGAGAGCATATAGCTCACAAGCTTGGGCCGACCAGGTCTTATCCAAGGGCCCAGATTCTTTAATTTCAAACGTTTTTCCATCAACTATAGCGTACCCTGATTTGCGTTGCCCATTTACTACTCTAGAAGATCCATCTGTATATAATTTTTCTCCATCAGGTAATTCTTCTTCTTCTAAATCTTCTCTAATTTTAGTTTGAGACTCGATTACTTGAATACAATCATGTGACAATTTTTCTAAGGGTTCTCCATATAGAAATTGAGCTGGGTTTTGAAGGCTGGTTACTTCTAGTTCCAATTTGGGAGAATGGATTAAAATGCTTTCATATTTTAACAACCTACTATCTGTTAGCCATTTCTCAGCTTTTTGTTGTAATATTCCGCGTATATTATGAGGGGTATATATCTTTAATTCTGCACCAAAGGTTATTTTTTTGGCTTCTTCTGCTAGAAGAGCAGTGGCCACAATAGCCTGTAGGCAAGTGGGCCACCCTCTACTGACAGGATCTAGTATTTTGGAAAAATACCCCACTGGCTTTTTCTTTCCAGCCCACTCTTGGGTTAAAACTCCATACGCGGTCCCATTTTCTGTATTTACAAATAGGAAAAAAGGTCTCTTTATGTCTGGTAGGCTTAATACAGGTGCATTTACCAGATCTGCTTTTAATTCTTCTAATTGACTTTCGTCTTTTGGACTCCACTTTAATAGTCCATCAAGAGTTAGTTTTTCATATAAAAACTTTACTTTGCTACTGTAATTTTCAATCCATTGTCTGCAATATCCTAATAATCCCAAAAGTTGCCTAATTTGTCTTTTATTTGTGGGGGCTTGCAGGGATAGAATTCCATTAACTCGATCGGGGTCTAGTCTTTTATGTCCCTTACTAAGCCAGTGTCCTAAATATTTGACTTCTTCTTCTGTGAATTGTAGTTTAGATTTTGAAACTTTTAATCCCTTAGAACCCAGAAAGTTTAGCAACCTGATAGTTTCTTTACGAACTTGATTTTGGTCTTCTCCAGCTATTAACAGATCATCTACATATTGTATTAAAGTGACACTCTTGCTAACACAAAAAGATTCTAATAAGCATTCTAGAGCTTGCCCGAATAAATTGGGAGATTCCGTAAACCCTTGGGGTAACACGGTCCACCTTAGTTGTTGTTTACGGTGGGTGTTGGGATTTTCCCACTCGAAAGCAAAGTAATTCCGGCTTTCTTCCTTTAGAGGACAAGCCCAAAAGGCATCTTTCAAATCTACAACACTATACCATTTGTAATCGGGGGAAAGTTGGCTTAATAAAGTATAAGGATTAGCCACCACTGGGAATCGGGTAATGGTTCTTTTATTGACCTCTCTTAGGTCTTGGACAAGCCTGTATGACCCATCAGGCTTCCGTACTGGTAAAATTGGAGTATTATGAGGTGACATACAGGGTTCCAATAATCCTTGTTTTATCAACCTTTCGATTATAGGTTGTAAACCCTGTTTACCCTCTTGTGAAATAGGGTATTGTCTGATTGTCTGATTCTTATTGCCTCTTCAGGATTTTTAATGGTTACTTCGAGAGGCTTTATGTCCAATTTTCCTACAGAGTCTGGGGTGTACCAGACTCCAGGATCTATTTCTCTCTCATCTTCTACAGTGAGAGAGTATAATTTAACTTTTAACTTTTGGTTCTCCACTTCCAAATTTATCCCTAATTCAATCATTAAATCCCTTCCCAAAAGATTGTATTCGGCTTCTGGGACCAATAGAAATGACCCTACTCCAATCTTGGAGGGGGCCTCTATTTCTACTTCCTTTAGTACGGGGACCTTAAAGGGTTCCCCTTTTGCTCCAATTACATATATATTCTCCGAGGATGGTGAACACCCTCGGGGCACTTGTTGGACAGTTGATCTTTCTGCCCCGGAGTCTACTAGAAACTCCATTTCTTCTTGCTGGGGACCTAGTTTTAATTTTATCAAGGGCTCTGTTCCTTTTAGGGTCCCCAGCACATAGAGCCCCTGACCCCTCTAATCTTCTTTAAATGCTGCTTCATCTTGTATGCGTTTTCTACAGTTCCTCTTCAGATGCCCCTTCTTCTGACAGTAAAAACATTCAATATTTTTCAAGTCTTTTCGCTCTTTTTGGTCTCTCTTGTCAATTCCATCTACTCGTTGGGGTATCTCACCCTTTTTACCATTATTAATTTCACGTTGCCCTTCTCTAACCGCTGCAACCAAAATTTTTGCTTGCTTCCTTTGACTTTCTTCATCTCGCCTCACATAAACCTTCTGAGCCTCCCGCAAAAGTTCATCTAATCCTTTTTCTTGCCAATCATCTACTTTCTCTAACTTCCTTCGTATGTCTACCCAGGACTTGGCCACAAACTGGGTCTTTAATAAGGCCTGTCCCACTGGGGTGTCTGGGTCTAAACCAGAATAAAGCTGTAAGCTTTTTCTTAGTCTTTCTAACCATTCTGTGGGGCTTTCATCTTTCTTTTGGTGTTCACTAAAAGCTTTGTTGATGTTTTGTCCTCTGGGGACGGATTCTCTAATACCTTGGACAATAATATCCCTCAGATCTGCCATGTGTGTCCGGTCTCCTGGGTCTTGATTATTCCAGTTAGGCCGCTGTAAAGGCCATTTAGTATCTGCGGCTGGGCCATTTTGATGTCTTGTATCCCAATTTCTCATTCCAGCCCTTCGAATCATTTCTCTTTCTTCTACTGTGAATAATATTCTTAAAATAGATTGTATTTCATCCCACGTATATAAATTGGGACCCAGGAATTGGTCTAACCTTTCGGACACACCAAGTGGATCCTCTAACAAATTTCCCATTTCCTTTTTAAATTCTCTTACGTCCCCTGAATTTAAGGGAATTGACACAAATCCCACCCCTGGTTGGGGACCTCCCATAGCTGTTTCTCTTAAGGGATATAATTTATTTTCTGATCGCCCCCTTCTCCCAGTCTGACTTCTGGTAACTCTTCTAGCTGGTTCCGGGGACTGTGATGGTGAGGGTGTTGGGGAATCCTCAGAGTCCGTTAAAGGATCTGGCTGAGGAGCAGTAGGTACTGCAATGGGTGCAGGGATTGGAGCAGGGGGAGGAGGGACATAGGGAGGAGGAGATAGCGGGAGTTCCTCAATTTTCAAATGCTTTTTCTTAGTTTCTTTTTTCTCTTTAAGTGGATATAGATATGTCTTGGTTTCTAGTCTTACCCATAAGCTTGCATACTCACTTTCTTCAGGATTAAAAGGTATTTTGGTTTTAACATACTCATTTAATGCGTTACATAGGCAGTCTTCAAATGTCCCAAATATAGGCCAATAAAGACTGTCTCTTCGGATTTGTCTACCTCCCCATACTTTCATACAATAATTTACCATCTTTTCTCTACTCTTTCCCTGGTTAGAGGGCCAACTATCCCAACAGGTCATCATGAGCCCTAAGGGGCTATCAGGGGGTATATCCGGGAACTGTACTTCAAACCCTCCCATGGGATCAGAAAATTTACTCTTTTTCTGTCCCATCTTCCAAAGTGCCTTCACACACACACACTCTCGTTTCCTCTCGTTCGTGGCCCACGCTCTCGCGAGCAATGGGAACCGCACTACGTAGAGAGTCCGCACTCACTTGGTTCTGTAAGAACCTCTCATTCACTGCACTCCAGGAAACCCTTCCCCAACCGAACAGAATCGTACTATACTTACTCGTCCTTGGGTCCCTTGTTCGGGCAGTGCGCACTGAATTACGGGGTCCTTTATGGCCAAACCGACACCTGACTGCAGTCCGTTCTGTTGCTCTTTCTACTTGCCCTCTAGGTTCGGGTGTCCAGGGTCTTGTTCCGTAGAATCTGCGTCCAGGACCGTCTGTTTGGGATGACGGGAGCGCTCTTCCTGTCGACGATCCACGTCCAAGGCCTTTGGATCCGAGTCACAGCACCAGAATTGTTATAGGCACCAAGGCATTAGCTAGATAAATCAACGTTTATTTTATTTTATAAGGAGAAAAAAAAGGTTAATAGCATTTATTAAAAAAAGAGGTAGTGATTTTATTAAGTGATTTCAGCATCCAGCTCTGTAGGCCTTAGCCTCAGTGACTGCAGCGTCCAGCTCTGTAGGCCTTAGCCTCAGTGACTGCAGCGTCCAGCTCTGTAGGCCTTAGCCTCAGTGATTACAGCTCTTTGTGAAGGCAAGGAGAGGAGCAACACAGTGCTTGCAGGATAGCAGAGCACCGGGTGACCCAGGAGACCAGCTCCAAAAGGTTCACCCTTGGCTCTCGTCCAGGGCTCTGCTTATATTCACTTTCTCTGGCGTAGGCCACGCCCCCTTTGCGCAGGCGCAGTTTCCATGTGTTACATAACAGTTTGTAAGCACTTTTCGTTTGCGCAGGCTCAGTTCTGTTCGTTGTAACAGTTGCAGTCCTCAACCAGGTCCGGCCGTGTTTCGCAATTCATGGTGCCCAGGAGTGGGGGGGTTTCCATGTGGCTATACAGTCGGGGATACTCGGCAAGGAACAAACTGCAGGCGTTAGCATGATGTCCTGTTTGGTCGTACACAGCAGGAAGGGTTACAATGCAGCACGTTCAGACGGGGGTCGGCTCGTGCCGAGCCGGCGCCTGCTGGTATGCTTGGTCGCAGGCTCCCCACGCTGGTTCAGCTTTTAGCGGCTATCTCTGCTGATCTATCTCCACTGTGCTCCTGCCTTGGCATGGGGTAGCTGGGGCCAGGTGTGGGGCTGCACAGCCTTCCTTTGGGGGGAGGGGAACTGGCGGGGAGCTTGGCAGGGCTTGTGCTGTGGGTGACCGTGGTACTGGGATCCCCGGGGGCGCTCCGTGGGACCCGGCCCCCAGCGACACGGCTGGCAGGCGCCCCGGCAGGACATGGAGACAGCCAGGGCCCCCCAGCGCGGCTGGCGTGGGAGTCGAGACCGACCGGGGCCGCAGGGGAAAAGAAAAAAAAAAGGGAAAAACTGGTGGCTTTGAGTTTTGGGTGTTTTGGGAGTGAAACTGGGCATGTATGGCCAGGAAAGGCTTGTACTGGGAAAGATGGAGGGGCTGAGAGGAAGTGGGGGTTTTTCCCGGGTGCTGGCTTAGGAGGGGAACGAGACGAACCTGGGGGGTTTGCAGGGCACGGGTCTTCCCCGGAGATTCAGTGGGGGGGGTTTGGAGAAGAAGGGAATTCTTAGGGCTAGAAACGGTAAAAAAGGCAAGGAGGTATTTTTCTTAGCAGGGCGAAACTGTTTGGGGCTAGATAAACCTGTAGGGGAAAGAGGGGGGGGAAGGCACCGGGCTGAGAGATATCGAAACTGGGGCCTCGTTCCTTTTCTCTACAGATAGTACCTTACATTCCTTGTTAAGCACCGAGCCATTTTCTGATAAGGCGTTGCTGAGAAGCTGTCTTTCTGGTTATCTCCGAGTTTTCAGGCATATTTAATTTTACATTTAAAACAAAATTAAAAATACTATTTGATTTGGTTTCTAGCAAATTAATTAATTCATCTATTACAGACTCATCTACTTTGTGCATGAAATGACATGGAAAGATCATGGAATCAGGATGTGCTGAGCTGGAAGGGACCCTCAGGATCATCCAGTCCAACTCCTGGCCCTGCACAAGACCCTCCAAGAATCCCACCATGTGCCTGAGAGTGTTGTCCAAATGCTGCTTGAACTCCTGTCTGTTCTTTGCAGACTGACATTCTTGTTTTCTGGGATCAGGAGCAGAGTCTGCCATGGAATCATCCCTTCCTCATGTTCCCTGAGTGACAGTTCCACAGGCAGATTGTGACAGAACACAGGGAATGGTTTTAAATTAAGACAGGAGTGATTTAGATTAAATGTCTGGAATAAATTCTTCCCTGTGAGGGTGGGCAGGCCCTGGTAGAGTTTTCCCAGACCGGCTGTGGCTGCCCCATCCCTGGAAGTGCCCAAGACCAGGTTGGAGCAACCTGGGATAGTGGGAGGTGTCCCTGCCCCTGGCAGAGGATGGAATGAGATGATCTTTAAGGTCCCTTCCAGCCCAAACCATTCTGGACTTGCATGAGCCTGAACAATGGAGTTGGCTTTGCATCTCTGGGCATTTTTATTCCCTAAGCCAGTGGGAAAATTGGAAGGGCAGAGGACACCAGATATTACCCACCTGTGGGGTTTGTCATGTGGAGGCAGTTGAGGTGCCTCAGCACATCACTTCTGGTTTCAGCACTGGAGAAGTAAAATAAATAGGAAAGGAACTACATAAAGATTGGAAGGAGGAGTAAAGTAAATAGGAAAGGAACTACATAAAGATTGGAAGGAGGAGTAAAATAAATAGGAAAGGAACTACATAAAGCTTGGAAGTGGTGGTTTTGTTTTGGGTGTTTTGTTTTGGGTTTTTTGTTTGTTTGTTTTGGTTTTGGTTTGTTTGGTTTTTTATCCTGGCTGTGCAACTGGTGCTGAAACTGGAGGTGCTGTTCCATAATGAGGTGCAGTCTGTGTAATGAAGTTTGTTTTCAGATGTTTATTTGGATGCTTCTTGCCTTGAAGTGTTTTAATTGAGCTGTTATTTGGAGGTAACTCCTAAATGGCCAACATGTTGTGCTCTTCAGGTGACTTTCAGGTATCCTTTGGTGCCCTGGGAGAAATCATGGGCATGTTTCTGAACTTTTTTTTGGTTTTAGTTTGTTGGAATATCAGGGAATTATCAAGTGGAGTAATATGGGATATAAGGAGGATAATATAAAATTTAAACTAACTCAAGGATATGCTAATATAAAAACTCATGTAGAAAGAGGATTATCAAAACCTTGTTTTTGAAACAAAGTATGTTTTTGGTGGATATCACCACAGATGTGTGATCTTCACATAACACCTAATTTATAGCTGATAATTCCAAGGGTTTGGAAGAATTTTTGTTGTGGGTATGGGTATGTTTGTAGGGTGCCAGCACCCTCTCGTGGGCAGTGCCAGCTGAGAGCTTCATAAGCTGCTTTACAGTTGTGTATCTTCACACTGATAATTTCCCATCAATATTTTCTTAGAAGATCATCTCTAAAATTGAAGCTGCTCCTGATCCAACAGCTGTGCCTGTTCATGGAAATAAAATTTCTCGTAGCATTTCACCCCTCCCTGTTATCCTGTGTCCTTCTTAGACACATGGAATCACAGAGTAGTTTTGCTTGGAAGAGACCTTGAAGATCAGGGAAGGGGCTGGGGGTCTTACCCTTCATCTACCAGTTCTTTTCCACCCCACTCATGGTAGTTGAGGGTTTTTCCAGTTTTCCAGGAGAATATTGACTGGTGGCAGTGGGATCAAGAAACTGGTGTTTGCAAAGGGGGTCATTGTATGCCGTGCTGTTTATTTGCATTAAAATCAACCCCAGAAAATAAAGCTGAAGGTCTAAATTAAAAATATTTAACGAGGTGATAACTCTGGATTTGGTTGCAGGATGAATTGGTTGTGGTAACACAGAAGCTAATTTCAGTTTTAAGCCATTATTTGCCATATTTTTGCTGACCCTTTCACCTGGAAGGGGCAGAGATTGCAGAAGGGTTCTGGTAAATAGAATTCTTGTACTTCAGGGGTG
This sequence comes from Pithys albifrons albifrons, assembly GCF_047495875.1. NCBI lineage: Eukaryota > Metazoa > Chordata > Aves > Passeriformes > Thamnophilidae > Pithys > Pithys albifrons. The sequence goes on along the minus strand of NC_092465.1, from coordinate 39,225,556 downwards.
TTTCTTCTTAGCATCTTCAGCTTTTATTATTATTATTGTTGTTGTTGTTATTTGTTATTATTAATTATTATTTCCTTCCTTCCTTCCTTCCTTCCTTCCTTCCTTCCTTCCTTCCTTCCTTCCTTCCTTCCTTCCTTCCTTCCTTCCTTCCTTCCTTCCTTCCTTCCTTCCTTCCTTCCTTCCTTCCTTCCTTCCTTCCTTCCTTCCTTCCTTCCTTCCTTCCTTCCTTCCTTCCTTCCTTCCTTCCTTCCTTCCTTCCTTCCTTCCTTCCTTCCTTCCTTCCTTCCTTCCTTCCTTCCTTCCTTCCTTCCTTCCTTCCTTCCTTCCTTCCTTCCTTCCTTCCTTCCTTCCTTCCTTCCTTCCTTCCTTCCTTCCTTCCTTCCTTCCTTCCTTCCTTCCTTCCTTCCTTCCTTCCTTCCTTCCTTCCTTCCTCCCTCCCTCCCTCCCTCCCTCCCTCCCTCCCTCCCTCCCTCCCTCTTTCTCCCTCTTTCTCCCTCTCTCTTTCTCCCTCCCTTTCTCCCTTCCCCTTTCCCTTCCCCTACCCCTTCCCTTCCCGCACCTTCCCCTCCCCTTCCCGCACCTTCTCTTCCCTTTCCCCTCCCCTCCCTTCCCCCTCCCCACTCCCCTCCCCTCCCCTCCCTTTTCCCCCCCTTCCCCCCCCCTTTTTCCTTTCTCTCCTAACCAGAATGCCCAAGGGGCTCTGTGACTGTGTATGTGCAGTATGGACTGTTTATTTTTAGATAATCAGAAATCTGTCCTGTTTAAGGTCAGGAGCTGCCATTTGCCATGCCCTTCAATTTGTAAAGAGCCAACCAACCACCTGTGTCTTCTCTTTTTGCAGGTTGCAGAGCCAGCATGTGCCTCCAATAGTTAAAAAGGTAAGCCCAACATGTTTGCAGATATAGAACAGGATTCTGTTTCCTGATTGATGCCTTTAGTTTTTAAGCTGGAGGAGAAGAAGCTTCATCTTAATGTATTTAAACAGTTATTTAACCCTTCATTGTTTTATGTAAACTTTTATTTATGTTTTGGCTCTAAATCCCTTCAAACCTGTTGGATCAGCACAGTTTGAAAATTGAATATTGGTTAGAAATATCTGACAGTAGCAAGTTGATGTTGCAATAACTTTGTTACTGCAGATTTGTATCCAATCCACAATAATAAAGTAAATAAGCAGAGCTGACATGTGGGACTTGAGAGTTTGAGCAGAGCTTAATAACTGATTTTCGTGGGAAAGGAGGAAATAATTCCCATTTATAAGTCCATCTCCTATCCCAAACATCACCTGCATGACTCTTTTTTGGCCTTTTTTTATCTTTTTATGAAATAGCTTCAAGATTCTTGAGTCTCTTTTAATCTCCTTTAAAGCTATTTTAGATTTGTCTTCCAATTAGCAGCACTGAGAAGCTGCAGTAATTATCTTGTAAATGATGTTGGAAATCCTGGTGTTACTGGAAGGTCTGGGCTGCTCAGGATTTCTCTCTCTGAATAGTTACCATTTGTGCCTTGGAAATACATCCTAAACACATTTCTGACAGTAACAGGTATGTGAGGAGTCCTTGAGAAATAAAATATGTTAGAAATTAGATGTTCAGACCTCAAAGTGAGCCACTGAGGAGGTTACAAAGGATGCGAAACTTGGTAATAAATGTTACAAAATAAATAAATATATGTGTGTGTGTGTCTCTCTCTAAATATATATAATATATATAATAAATATATATAATAAATATATAAATATATATAATAATAAATATATGTTACAAAATAGTTTATTGTGGAATAAATCTGCAAACATCCAAAGTTATTTCTAATTTAAAACAAGGCTCTTGACTTCCTTGGTCCAGGGAGCAATAGATGCAACCTCAATTATTTCTTTAACAGTAGATGGTGCTGTTGGAATGGATTGAATCACTTCAGGAGTGAACTCCAGGCTGAGGTTTTATCAGAGCTCTCTGGTGTGCAGGGGCAGCTCTGGGATCTGGGATTTGCTGTTCTCAGGCTCTAATTATCTCCTAATCTGGGCAGTTGCTGCTAATTTATATTCATTCCTGCTGAAGTACACAAAACTGGAAGGAGATCTGCTGTTAGCCTGTGTCCATGGTTAAATAATGTTAATAATGGTTAATACTGTTGTCCTTGTGTTTGAAAAATTCACAACTTGCTCATAGGGGGAAAAAAAATCTCAAAGTGGTGACAAAATACATTGTGTGACTGTTTCTCCAAAGAGTTTTTAAAGTAAGCTGATAGTAGGGGCCAAATCTATCAGTAAATGAGATTTCCAAGGATGGTTTTGGTGCAGAGAGACTTTCATGTGATATATTTAAAAATATATGAGAAATATAGATAGATATACATAAATACATATATTTATACACAGACATACATACATGGAAAGCAGCCAGGCAGAAAGGGACCTGGGGGGACTGAGGGACAGGAAGCTCAACAGGAGCCACCAGTGTGCCCAGGTGGCCAAGAAGGCCAATGGAATCCTGGCCTGGATCCAAACTAGCGTGGCCAGCAGGCCCAGGGCAGTGACCCTTCCCCTGGACTCTGCCTTGGGGAGGCCACACCTTGAGTGTTGTGTTCAGTTCTGGGCCCCTCAGTTGAGGCAAGAGCTTGAGGGGCTGGAGCGGGGCCAGAGAAGAGCAACGAGGCTGGAGAAGGGACTGGAGCACAAGTGGTGTGGGGAGAGGCTGAGGGAGCTGGGGGTGTTTAGCCTGGAGAAGAGGAGGCTCAGAGGTGACCTCAGCACTGTCTGGAACTGCCTGAAGGGAAGTTGTGGCCAGGTGGGGGTTGGTCTCTTCTCGCAGGCACTCAGGAATAGGACAAGGGGGCACGATGGGCTCAAGCTCTGCCAGGGGAAACTGAAGTTGGAGATGAGAAAAAACTTGTTTGTAGAGAGAGTGCTCAGGCATTGGAATGGGCTGCCCAGAGAGGGGGTGGATTCCCCATGCCTGGAGGTTTTTCAACTGAGCTTGGCCGTGGCACTGAGTGCCATGATCTGGTAAAGGGACTGGAGTTGGCCCAAGGGTTGGACTTGATGATCTCAGAGGTCTTTTCCAACCCAATTCATTCTATGATTCTATGATATCACATCATCCCATAGGATAATACCACATTATCCCATAATGGCACATGTTGCTTTTTAGTTCATGAAAAGGCTGAAAAATCCCACACTTAATGTTACCTTTGGGAAGCCTCTGAGTCATATCAAACCCTTATATGGAAAATCTGCGACTGAAACATATTTAAGATTGGCATATTTATGCATTCCTGCTATTCCCAAAGATATTCTGTGCCTTTTGAGGCAGAGTATGTGATGTGAACACGAGAAACAGTTACCAAGGATGCCTCAGGCATCTTGGTTTTGTGCACTCGAGTGTGTAAAAAATTCCTTATGTGTCTCCTTGTTTCTGAGCTATCAGGATGAAGAGTTGCCACCTTTTTTAGTAACTAAACAAACTGATTTGTGCCTTTCCACACCCAGCAGTGAGGGTGTCTTTGCCACAGCCCTTCTGAGAGAACTGTCCTTCCTTGCCCCTCGTGCCTGGGGAAGGGTTTATTTGTCATATGGCTCGGGCTGAGCTGCATCCTTCGCTCATCCCTGTCCATTGGGCTGTGCATCGATGCACTCCAGGGTTTGAGGAGCTGGGGAAGAGAGCACAGGGATAACCCTGGGAGGTGGGAGAGGCTGCAGTGGGTGCATGGCATTCCCTCAGGCCATGGCTCCCAGCGTGGGCACCCCCTGTGCTGCCCCACCGCGCTGGAGACGGAGAAGGACAAAGCGCTCAGAGAGGAAAGGTATTTATTGTTTTATAATTACATGGTTGGGGCAAAGCAGTCAGGGAGGGATGGTGGTGATGTTCTAAGTGTAGTTTTCAGGTGAGGGTTGAACCTTCACTGCCAAGTGTTTGCTTTTTGGACTTGTAACAAAGCCAAATTGTCAGAAATGTTTAGAACAAGATCCTTCAACATTTCCTGATGGTTTTTTCACTTGGCTTTCAAACAAGATCTTTCAGCATTTCCTGACATTTTATTTCACTTGGCTTTCAAAGTTTGGAAGGAGATGACTTTTTTAACAAATACAAAACTTCTCTTTGAATATTCCTGTGTCACCTCTCAGGTTAAGGGTGTTTTTATATATATGCCATTCTCTGAACATCAAACATTGTTAGCCACTAAATTTCCCTTTCAAGTTAGATTTGGGTTTTCAGTCAGAGTTGAGGATAAACCAAGCTCATTCTGAAGGTCTTTGACAACTCGTTTTTGTATGCAGTGAATATTTAGAATATTCAAAACAAAAGAAATGCAGGTTATCTCTGTGTCCTCATTGGTGTGTACTTGATATTGCCCACACTTAAAAATCTTTCAAGCAGTCTCTTGGGGAAATAAAGGCAAATACTGCTGTGTTAGCTGGTACATTTTTAAGTCCTTCTGATGTTCTTCCTATCTTTAGAAATATTCTGTAGGAATTAAGCACTTCAAAAGCTGGAGAGGATTAAAAATGTGCTTTTTCCTGGCTCCACTTAAATTAATGTACTTTTAGGTGTTGTTGTGCTGTTTGATGTGGCTGGTTTGTAATGCATCTAGAAAGGGAAAGGTGTTTGTAGTCTGAATATTGCAGGGTGTGTTGCTGTGCACAATCCCTTGGCTTGGGCAAGTGAATTCAGGTAACAGCTGGATGGAAGTTTGTTGCTCCATGTTATAAGCAAAAAAAAAAATCCCCTCTACTACACCAGCATAGTACAGGGAAAACCTCAATTTATTTCACCACTATTCCTGAGAGAAAACAGTTCCTGCAGCCACAGAGAGGCTTTCTGCACACAGAATGTGCTGTAAATGCACTGACCCAAATCAGTTAATATTCATGTCAGTTTTTCTTTATTGCTATTTTTGAAACTTCTGTTAATCTCTGAGCAGCAATTAAACTTTTCCCTTTACTCTTGTATTTTTTTTTCCAAAATAACAGTTCTTCCAGTGCTCTTGGAGAGTGTTGCTGTAGTTGTGTCCCTTATCCCAGAGCAGATTTTAGGAACAAAACTTGAGGGTTTGTCATACCTGCTGTCCAAGGCAAGTGCACAACTTCAGTGAAGTCCTTTTGGAAGCTCAGATGCCACTGCCCATTGCTCAGCCTCGTGTGGAGGCTTTGTGTCTGTAGGATCTGAGAGGTTTCTGGAAGTCTGTCACTAAATCGATTATTTTCAGGCAGCAAATGTGTTTATTAATGCAGTTTGCTGCTTTAATGCTTTTCACAGAATCATAGAATGGATTGGGTTGGAAAAGACCTCCGAGATCATCAAGTCCAACCCTTGGGCCAACTCCAGTCCCTTTACCAGATCATGGCACTCAGTGCCACAGCCAAGCTCAGCTGAAAAACCTCCAGGGATGGGGAATCCACCCCCTCTCTGGGCAGCCCATTCCAATGCCTGAGCACTCTCTCTGCAAACAAGTTTTTTCTGCTCTCCAACTTCAATTTCCCCTGGCAGAGCTTGAGCCCATCGTGCCCCCTTGTCCTATTGCTGAGTGCCTGGGAGAAGAGACCAACCCCCAGCTGCTTTTGGGAGCTCAGAGAAGTCAGAAATGCTGTTCCTTCTTCAAAGGAATGATAACTGGATCATTAATGATTTTCAGAAGGAATCAGCCATACCTTGGCAAGGACCTGCTTTTTCTGTATTGAGCAGCCTGGGCTGAGAGTCCTTTTCTGTGAAAAAATCTTGAACCCTGCCAGGGTTGGGGCATCCACAACATTCGTACCGTTTGAATATCTATAAATTCATTCTCTTCAGAGTATTTTTAACTTGAGTGAGTGATTGTAGAAACCAGTAATGGAAATCAGTTACTTTTATAAAACACACACACAGTCTTGACAGTGGGCGTTGCTCTTAACTTTGGTCACAAATAAGAATTTCCCAGGATTTCTCATGCTTCTAATCTTTATTCTGCTCCATGTGTGTGGTGGTACAGACTTGTTAAATTGGTGTGAGGCTATCAGTGTTCTCTAGGAATATCTGCACTGCCTAAAGCCTTTAAAGCATTTTATTGTCTTGGGAGTATTTTCTTTTGCTGTTTCGTACACACTGAAAAAAATAACTCTGAAATTACTATTTGCTTAACAGGAAAATTAGTTTCTCTACAACCTTTCAGGACCTTGTAATTCATTTTCAGGGAAAATTTATCCTGAACTGATACTCACAAGCTTAGAAAACTTAATATATTTTGGCATAAAGTAGTTTTAGAGCCTTTTTTCCAAGCGTGTATCACTCACTGTGCTTCAGTTTCAGTTATGCCTGTGCATGTACAACATTTTGCTTTATCTCAACCTGTGAGTTGTTTTCCATCTTAGATTCTCGTGGTTGTCATGACATTTATCTCATCACGATGACATATAATACTGGTGCTTTAATGATGATGCATAAACATCATAATGGTTTTTGTAGCCCACAAAAAAAATTTCACCTTTTGTAGTCACAATTTTAGGTTTTTTTGGTTTGTTGTTTTTTTTTTTGTCACAGATGGATTTTGGGTAGATGTTGGGTGTGGTACCTAAGCTGTGTATCTGCAGAGAAGAAGCTGCTTCTGGTACTGAAGAGAGATGTTTGCTGTTAACTGCTGCATGTAACTGCATGAGACTATCCACGAAAATAATAGATAGGTCTGTATATATAGATAGATACCCATAATAGATCATCTGGTTGATGGGAATGCTAATATGCCAAGAGTCTTACTGGTGGTTAATTAGGGCTCTGCAGGGGGACCTGGGCAGGCTGGAAGGCAGGAGGGCTCTGGAGAGGGATCTGGAGAGACTGGAGAGATGGGCTGATTGCAATGGGATGGAGTTCAACAAGGCCAAGTGCAGGTCCTGCCCTTTGGCCACCCCAACCCCCTGCAGCGCTCCAGGCTGGGCACAGAGTGGCTGGAGAGCAGCCAGGCAGAGGGACCTGGGGGGACTGAGGGACAGGAAGCTCAACAGGAGCCACCAGTGTGCCCAGGTGGCCAAGAAGGCCAATGGGATCCTGGCCTGGATCCAAGCTAGCGTGGCCAGCAGGCCCAGGGCAGTGACCCTTCCCCTGGACTCTGCCTTGGGGAGGCCACACCTTGAGTGTTGTGTTCAGTTCTGGGCCCCTCAGTTGAGGCAAGAGCTTGAGGGGCTGGAGTGGGGCCAGAGAAGAGCAACGAGGCTGGAGAAGGGACTGGAGCACAAGTGGTGTGGGGAGAGGCTGAGGGAGCTGGGGGTGTTCAGCCTGGAGAAGAGGAGGCTCAGAGGTGACCTCAGCACTGTCTGGAACTGCGTGAAGGGAAGTTCTGGCCAGGTGGGTGTTGGTCTCTTCTCGCAGGCACTCAGCAATAGGACAAGGGGGCACGATGGGCTCAAGCTCTGCCAGGGGAAACTGAAGTTGGAGATGAGAAAAAACTTGTTTGCAGAGAGAGTGCTCAGGCATTGGAATGGGCTGCCCAGAGAGGGGCTGGATTCCCCATCCCTGGAGGTTTTTCAACTGAGCTTGGCCGTGGCACTGAGTGCCATGATCTGGTAAAGGGACTGGAGTTGGACCAAGGGTTGGATTGATGATCTCGGAGGTCTTTTCCAACCCAATCCATGCTATGATTCTGTGACTCTTCCAACCCAAACCCCTCCGGGATTCTCGGATGATTCTCTGATTTGTTACCCACCTTTGGAGGGGTTGTGTGTAACACACAAGGTGAATGGTGACAGGGCATGGCAGAAGGATTGGCACTCTGAAACCCACAGGTTACCTAAAGCTTCAGTGAATAAACTGTAGTTTAGGTAGTGATTTTGTACAGTCTTTAAATTAAAAATAAAGGAGGAGTTGTGGAAATTCTGTGAATTACTTTAGGTGATCCTGGGAGCCTCAGGAGAAGTAACATGTGTAGGATGTTCAAGTTGCAAACTTACACATCTATTTGTACTTTTTAATGTTATTCTTTGTTCCTCAGTTTCTGATATTTGTTTTTGTGTTACAGTTATCTATTAGTAGTATTATTTATTTTTGGTAGTATTACTGGTATTTATTATAAGTGGTATTGTTTTTTAGTCTTTTTAGTGTATTATTTGTTTCTGTATCCCTAAAAATCTCTTTAATTTTTGGGTGGTAGTTTTTGTAGGGATTTGTTTTACTTCTTATGTTAAAAAAGATAAAACCAAATTGGCTTAAAAAAGGTAAAACCAGAACATTCTAATTCATTATGTTTGACATTTGGAGTTGTACTCTGGATTTGCCCCATACTTTGCGCAAAGGAAGGAAAAGGAAGGAAAGTTTGACTCAAAACTAGATTATCACAGAACAATTTTGCATTTATATTTTGTCTTTACTCCCTTCAGGTACTTTCCAAACACTTAATTGTGGTGAGGAATCAGCAGAAAATGAATACATTGTGATTAAAAAAAAAAAGAATTGCAATGCAGAACGTAGAAATCACAATGCTCAGTTGATGCTTCAGAAAAGCAGTGAGGCAGATGCACAAAATTCAACAGATTGACAAGCACAATACCAATTTCTGTGATTTGTTTCACTGCAGTGTAAGAATGTGAAGCCCTTTAATGCTCTGCTGCTTTTTCCTCCCTGTATTAAAAGATCTTTTGTTAAAAGTGTAATCCCTGCGTGGTTTTGGGGTCACTCATGGCATTGTGAGATGGGAACAATTACCTGCAAAGCAACAGATTTTATGTATTGATTAATTTTCAGGAAACTCTGAACTAGAAACAAACCATAAACCCCATCACTCTTAAAAGACCACTTTTGATTTGGATAAAAGTGTTACCTTCTTTCAAACCAAGTGCTGAGTATTCACCTGTGTTTTGGTGTCAGGTGATGTACCCACCTCTAGATTGGTCTCTCTTGAAGTGGAAATTAATAAAATCTATTTCCCCAAATCCAGGTAACCTTTATGTAAAACAATCTGGTGTTTCAGTGAGTGAGAAAGTCCATGTAGGAGAGAGTTCCATGACCCACTGTGGCCTGAGGTGGGGCTGCATCCTTCAGTCACTGATGATATCTCGGTTTTAGGAGGGATTTGGGTCAGGATTTAACCAAACAGCCCAACACAAAGGCCCAGGTTGCTGCTTTGAAAGGACATTTAATGCTTTACTTTGTCAGCTGGTACCTTAAAGCTTAACTACCCCTCTCTCTGTTTTCCAGACAGAAACAGTCTCCACCAGCCAAGAAACCTGCAAAAATACTTCACCATGGATGTAGATGATGAAGAAAACATGAGTAAGATGTGCTTATTTACATAGTAATAAATAAATAGTAATAAACTCTTGTCGTGGTTTCTGAAGGTGACTTTTCCTCACGAGCACAGGGACGACTGTGAAGGAACCTCAGATGCAGAAATGACAATTTTTTAAAATACAATATAGAGAGATGAAGTGGAGCTTTTGCATTAGAAGTGTTTTAAATATGTTAATGTAGTTATACCTTCTGTGTTATACCCACCTCACTCCTTACATTTTTCTTGCAGCAGCTGCTGACTAATCAAAATATTTCAGAAATATCTCCCTGTTCTGAACCAGCAGTGAAGGAAGGAGGTGCCAGTGGTGCCCATGCCAAGGGTTCAGTTCCAGTGGGAATTGAGGGGTGAGAACAAGAGGATGGAGTTGAAGAGTGGAAAACAAAGGAGGGAAAGCAGAAATGGAGAAAGGAGAAGGCAAAGGATGATCTGGAAGAGCTGATTATTCTCATTAAGTGCTGATTGTCCCAACCCTGAGCTACTGAAATATTAAAGTGCCTTTAAAAAACAAGAATAATCAAATAGTGATCATCTTGATGCAGCAAAATGCTGTGAGGCTGCAAACTCTGGGCTGAAGGTCAGACAACCTGTGAGAAAAGTATTCTCACCAAAACATTACAAAATATTTCTGCTGTTGTCTTTTCTTTTGTGAATTTTTCTTCTGTTGCTGCTGTGCCTGCCTGTAAATGATTGTATGATAAATAACAAACATGCTTATTTTTCCTCCAAGGGGCAATGTCTAAAAGGAACAAACCCAGCAATGTAGGAGAAGAGGAGTTATAATTCCATCTGGTGGAGTCACAGAAAAATTCTAGGGGGAAATTAAAAAAAATCAAACAAATCCCAAACAAACATCTCCCTCCAAAAAGCCCCAGAACAAAGCAAAAAATATGATTTAAACCAGAATGAACCTTTTTTCCTTAGGGTGGAGTAGTGAACTCCACTGGAATGTGCTTACTAACTCTTTCCTTTCCTTGGTATAAAAAAAATTACTTCAAATGGAAGCTTCAGCCATTTCTAAAAGTGGTGTCCCTAAGGAGGACTTAGGAAAAGTAAAGTGTGATTGGGTAATTCACACAAGATTATTTTTATTCCTAAAACATTTCTCAATAAGGAGTATAACTGAGCAGGAATAAAGGAGGCCTTCCTGAGCTGGATAAATCTCTTTACAGTGACATTCTCTGTCCCTGAACAAACCCACATTTTTGTCTGCTCCTGTTTTTTTTTGTTTTTCTGTGTTAGTGCATCAATATGGGAAACCATTCGTGGAATTTTTCATCTTTTTAGGAGCCTGGTTCCATTGAATTCTGAATATTTTTCCTGGAATTCATTTGTATCAGTTCAGTTGTCTCCCAGAAGTGTGTTTGGAGGTGTCAGATCACTGTGTTAATACAAAGTGCAGGATGACCTTCCTTTGTCCCTGTGTCCACACAAAAGTCCTGAATTTCAGGGGTTAAATAATCAGATTCATCAGGGAGAGGTCAAAATTTAAATTCTTCAGTCCTTAATTTTGATTTATGGAAAGATAAATGGTTTTTGAGTTCTTAATCTCTTTATTTTTATCTCTCTTAAAATTGTGAAGTGACATATGAGAAGTTGCCTCTTAATTTTCTTTTTTTTTCATTTTATGTCACTCCACTTGGGGAAAGTTTCTTGAAGGAAGGGAAGGTGGGAATATCAGTCTTTGTAGCCTGTGGTTAAAAATTAAAATTGTTTTGGTTCAGCTGAAATGTAAGACAGTGATGATGCTGCTAAATTAATATTCCTGAGCACACACAGTGTTTGAGAGTTTAGCATTTAAGGTCTTCCTCCTCTACCCATTGGTCCTAGAGAAGGTGTTACAGGAGATTTGGGGAAAGATCTGGATATTCAGAATGCTTTTGTTTTCTGTAGCTTTGCATGGCTGTGCCTGAAGGATTCTGGACACTTGGGACACCAAAATATGTCCTGACCTTTCTCTTTGCTGATTTTGCTCTTTTTTCTAAAAGATGCTCAGAAGAGACCATGATGGTTTTTAATGAAAATAATGAATAATGAAATAATAATAAATAAGACTATATAGAAATAATATATAATAATAATAACAAGAAGAAGAAGAAGGAGGAGAAGAAGGAGAAGGAGAAGAAGAAAGAGAAGAAGAAGAAGGAGAAGAAGAAGAAGAAAGAGAAGAAGGAGGAGAAGAAGAAAGAGAAGAAGGAGGAGAAGAAGAAAGAGAAGAAGGAGAAGAAGAAAGAGAAGAAGAAGAAGAAAGAGAAGAAGAAGAAGAAAGAGAAGAAGGAGAAGAAGAAAGAGAAGAAGAAAGAAGGAGAAGAAGGAGAAGAAGAAAGAGAAGAAGAAGAAGAAGAAAGAGAAGAAGAAGAAGGAGAAGAAGGAAAAGAAGATGGAGAAGAAGAAAAGAAGGAGAAGAAGAAAGAAGAAGGAAAAGAAGATGGAGAATAAGAAAGAGAAGAAGGAAAAGAAGAAAGAGAAAAAGAAGAAAGAGAAGAAGGAAAAGAAAGAGGAAGAAGGAAAAGAAGAAAGAGAAAAAGAAGAAAGAGAAGAAGGAGAAGAAAGAGAAGAAGGAAAAGAAAGAGGAAGAAGAAGAAAGAGAAGATGGAGATGAAGGAGAAGAAAGAGAAGAAGGAAAAGAAAGAGAAGAAGAAAAAAATAAAGAATTTCCCCAGGCCCTATATGACAGAATCAGTGCAAAGGGTAGCTAGAACCATTTTTGGTTCAGCTAAGAGTCATCTAAATGTAATGAATTTAAAATTAATAATTTTAGTAACTACAAAATATGCCAGTCTCATGAAAAATGTCCAATTTTTAAATCATGTATTGCATAAATGTTTAAGGAAACAGGATCTCAGTCATCAGGTGTATTAATGCTGCATTAAAGCATTGAATTCACAGCAGACATGATGGTCCTCAAAGGGCTCTCCAAAGCATTCCTTCCTTGAAAACTTGTTTTAAGACTGCAAAATGCAGAGGTGGGAAAGGACACTGAAAATCCTAATTAGGCTGATTTTCAACCTCTTGATTTTTGGGTCTGGTAGGAATCCACCAAGCCTGTGCAACCTTCCTGAGACAAGACATACAATGAGAAAATGTGGTCCAGCCCCACAAAGTTTAATTAAAAAGGAAAAAGAATAATAAAGAGCATCTCCTGCTGAATGTAGAGAGGTGTTCTATAATTCAGATGTTATTTTTTTTACTTCTGCCATCTCTCTCCTTTGTTTTATACTTTCTAACACTGTTGTAACATTTACAGCTGTCATTTTCCTGCCTTATTTTAGTTTGATCCTGGCAGCACAAAACTGAACACTGGGCTCCAGATCAGACTGATAGAATTTAAAATGATCTCAACAGTTTCTGGAACATTCAGGGGATGGTGATTCCCACCTGGCATGAGCTCAGGACAAGGGACAGCTGGAGCCCTGCAGTGTGGAGGAAGGCTGGGAAGGTTGAAATGCTGCAGATCTCTGTAAGGTCAGGCATGGCATGAGGTGTTTAATCTTAGAATTGAAAAAAATTAGCAAATAAAACTCAATTGATGCATTAAGACCAACAAGTGGAGGTTCAAAGCAAACAATGGGAGATGTTTTCATGCAATGGCTAATGAAGGTGTAAAGCGCCTTGCCCAGGACATTGTGGATACCCCAAGGGTGTTTGGGGTCTGTAAAAGCAATTAGACATTTTGGTGGGGAAAAAAAAGCCGGGGGGGGCAAAAAAAGCCTGGGTGGGTCTGTGGGACAGCCCAGAACTTCAGGACTACCCTGGGAAGGGGCCACTGTGTCCCTGGTGTGTCCTGGAATGATTCCCTGTCCTGCTGGTGACACCTGGTGGCCCTGTCATCGCTGGGGATGAGCCAGGAGGGCCATTCCGAAGTTCTCCAGCAAGGTGAGGTGCCTGGAAAAGGGAGGGCTATTCCTGAGCAGCAGGGACAGGCTGTGCTGGGGGAGTTACTGGTGTCTGAACAGGATGGAAAGTCAGTAGAGATGATTTCCCTGACTTGGAACAGGCTACATATGGACTAACCTGTCAGACCTCAAGCATAAGGTAACTAGAGGACCTCACCCCTGCTGGGCAGGACAGGGAAGAGAGAAGAATCCTGAAGAGAAGGATCCAAAGCACACCTTCCCCTCAGTCTGAGTTCCTTTCTCTGCAGTCGGGTGACTCTGGGAGTTGAAAAACCACAGGTCCTCTTGCTTTGCACAGGCAGCTTTTTTCTTTCCATCTCCTGCTTGGATTTGGATCAACTCCTCAGTGTAGACACTTGGCCTGCTTTGCTGGCTCAGCTTGGGTTGTGTTGCCAGCTCAGCTCCCCCCTTGCTTTCTCTCCTAGTTTCTCCCACCCTACAGGTTGTCCAAAGCTCTCAAGCCCAGTAGCTCTTGGGCAAGGAGTAGTTTTCTTCCCCTCTCTCTTAATGAGACAAGGTAAGCTGTAATTTTGCTTCCTGCTCCCTACAAGTCCCTTCCTCTCTCTGTCAGGGCATCATTTCTCCTGCCTGGGTTGTGAGATGGATTAAAGAGTTCCTTCAGCTTCCCTTACATGCAAAAATTCTCCTTTTAATGTTCAACTGGAGTCTGTTCCACTCCTGCTTTCCTTCTGTGGTTTCCACAGGCATTGGTTGTTAGTCTTCGTATGAAAATTGTTTCTGGTTTTAGAAATAATTAATTAGTGTTAGTTATTTAAGTTCAGCCTAAAAATCGTGTTGATTAATAACAAATATTCTTGGTGCAATGTTTCAGAAATTATGGTTTAGATGAGATGTAGTTTTTGGAGCTTCAGGTAAGAGACTCAGTGTAAGGAAAGATTTCAAAATTCCCTCTATTTTCCTTAGATTCCTCCACCATAAATATGTATTTATAAGAAGAATAAATACATGAACACTGTGCACTGACAGTTTTGACCCTCCAGCCCACATTCTGCAGGCAATATGTTTGTGGCTGAACAAGAGATATTTGATTAAATTAACAGATTTCTTGCAATGAAAGGCTTTAGAAAACTCAGTGTTTAAATTCTTGTCTGAATTTAATTGACTTAATTGCATGCTCAGTACTGTACAATTCCATGTTGTGCTACTGTGATTTAACAAAATGTGTTTCTATTTTGGATTTTCCTTTGATCTTTTTGGTTTTTTTCTCCTTTTTCTTTCTCTTTGAGCACCGAAAGGAGTAACCTATCGAGCTTTTGCTGGAGGATGTTATAAATGAAAATTTAGTAACCATTCCATCAGCTTTGTAACCTGGGCGAAGTGATGTGTGCAGGGTTGGGGATGCTCAGGGAAGGCTGAAAGTGCCACTGGAATTTGTCACTCTGAAAGAGCTTCCACCTTGGTTTGCTCTCATTTCCGTTAACGTTTTCCACGTGAGGTGTGTGTAGATGTTACATTTTGAATTTTAGGAACAGAAGAGTTAGAAATACTTGACCTACTAAATTTGCCTTTTTATTCACCAATGCCTATAGAAAGCAGAAATAATCAGTTTCTTGAGTTTCTTTAGCAGGGTAAAAGTGAGGTCTTTGACGTCATGGCAAAGTTAATTCCTTAAATATAGCTCTGACATATCCTTACCCTTACTTTCTACTTTTGAAAAGAAATCATTACATTAATATTACACTGACTTCCCCCACCCTATTAAAATACCATCGTTGTGAATGTGCAGTTTTTGTCCCACTTCTGTTCTCCGTAGTCTTAAGAGAGGATCTTTATAATGATTTTTGGGTTTGTAACTCCGTGACAGTTTTCTTGGCAAGGAGTTATGCTTGTCAATGACAAATAGATTTTTTTTTTAAGAAGGCTATATGGAAATATATAAAATAGTCTTATTGTCATGCTGGCACAGCAGAGAGCTATAGTTCAAATTGAGATAAGGTAAAATGTTTAGGAGAGCCATAGAAAAAGAATTGAATTCAGAAAATATGGAATAGTTAAAGAGAAACAAAAGTGTTCAAACACTTCAGTCATGGGACCTCCCAAAGAGCAGCCTGATTTTTCATTGCTCAAGTTTTATTTGTGTAATTTTTCCATTTGAGCAACTACAAAAAACAGGAAAAATCCAAGACTAAAATAAGAATTAAATAGAATTAAATATCTGAGTTCTGATGTTAAGCATCTGTTTTTATTCTTCTAATGATAGTTGTTTGTTTTATGGCCATGTGCTCCTAGAGCTGATATTTCTGATGTAAAGCATTTTTCTGGCTAAATGTAACTTAGAAGTAGAAGTTTTGTTCCAGCATAATTTAAATGAAAAAAACAGAAGCTGCAGAGGGTGTTTGCTGTAGGATTGTATCAAGTGTGTAGTTTGAAGATCACTGAGTTGAGTTATTTCTTGAATTACTGGAAGAGTGCTCAGGCATTGGAATGGGCTGCCCAGAGAGGGGGTGGACTCACCTTCCCTGGAGGTTTTTCAACTGAGATTGGCCATGGCACTGAGTGCCATGATCTGGTAAAGGGACTGGAATTGGACCAAGGGTTGGACTTGATGATCTCGGAGGTCTCTTCCAACCCAATCCATTCTATGATTCTAAGACTGTATTACATTATTATTATCTACGGTTGTATTGCACAAATATGTAACCTGTGAGCACACATCACTTAACCAGTTACAAAGAGAGATAAAGGAATCTATAAATTTTGCATTTACAAGATCCTGCACCGAAGGCATTGTAAGTTACTCTTTCTGGGCACCGCAGGTTCGAGCAGCACCGACATTAAAGAGAACCGCAACGTGGACAACGTCCCGCCCAAGGACAGCGGTGGGACAGGGTCTGGGGAGGGGACACAGCTCTCCAACGGCGGCGGTGGCAGCAGCAGCAGGAAGAGGCCTTTGGAGGAGGGCAACAATGGCCATGCCAAATTCCGCCCCAAGAAGAGGAAGAAAACGCCGGGCCCTGTCCTGCCCAAGAACGCCCTGATGCAGCTGAATGAGATCAAGCCTGGCCTGCAGTACAAGCTGCTGTCCCAGACGGGGCCGGTGCACGCGCCCATGTTCGTCATGGCCGTGGAGGTCAACGGGCAGGTGTTTGAGGGCTCCGGCCCAACCAAGAAGAAGGCCAAGCTGCACGCTGCCGAGAAGGCGCTGCGCTCCTTCGTGCAGTTCCCCAACGCCTCGGAGGCCCACCTGGCCATGGGCAGGACTCTGTCGGTCAACACGGACTTCACCTCCGACCAGGCGGACTTCCCCGACACCCTGTTCAACGGGTTTGAGACGCCTGTCCCCTCCGACGCGTCCTTCTACCTCGGCTCCAACGGGGACGGGTCCTTCAGCTCCAGTGGGGACTATGGCTTGCCATCATCTGCTGTGGCCAGCAGCCTTTCCCAGTCACCTCTGCCCCCGCCGTCCCCCTACCCCACTGCCAGTGGGAAGAACCCTGTCATGATCCTCAACGAGCTGCGGCCAGGGCTCAAGTACGAGTTTCTCTCGGAGAGTGGAGAGAGCCACGCCAAGAACTTTGTCATGGCTGTGGCAGTGGATGGGGAGACGTTTGAAGGCTCAGGAAGGAACAAGAAGCTGGCAAAAGCTCGGGCAGCTCAGTCAGCTCTGGCATCCTTGTTTAACATGCAGCTGGACCAGACTCCCTCTCGCCAGCCCATTCCCAGTGAGGGGCTCCAGTTGCACTTGCCACAGGTGAGAAACACTTTGGGTGCTTTTGATGGCTTTGGGTGATGAACAAGAGGAGCCAAGTCATGCATATTGAGTCAGCTTGGACAGCATTTCTGCTGTTATTCTGCTGCTTTAGAGCTGTGTGTGTATATATTAGGCTGGAGAAGGGACTGGAGCACAAGTCCTATGGGGAGAGGCTGAGGGAGCTGGGGGTGTTTAGCCTGGAGAAGAGGAGGCTCAGAGGTGACCTCAGCACTGTCTGGAACTGCGTGAAGGGAAGTTCTGGCCAGGTGGGGGTTGGTCTCTTCTCCCAGGCACTCAGCAATAGGACAAGGGGGCACGATGGGCTCAAGCTCTGCCAGGGGAAATTGGAGATGAGAAAAAACTTGTTTGCAGAGAGAGTGTTCAGGCATTGGAATGGGCTGCCCAGAGAGGGGGTGGATTCCCCATCCCTGGAGGTTTTTCAACTGAGCTTGGCCGTGGCACTGAGTGCCATGATCTGGTAAAGGGACTGGAGTTGGACCAAGAGTTGGACTTGATCTCGGAGGTCTCTTCCAACCCAACTGATTCTGTGATTCTGTGATTCTATTCTATATATGTACGTAAATATGTGTTAGCTGATTTATGCATTTATCCTTTCTGACAATTTCATGAATTCTTTCTACCCTCCTGCACAGAGAGGAGACTTTGTTGATAATGTTTTCAGCCTTGATCCTGTCGTGTAAGAGGGCACCAGGCCCAGTGCCAGCTTGGATCATGGTTTGTGCTGAGAAAAGGTTGAATTGCATCTTGCTCCTCTCAGGCAGCAAGACTTAGATCGAGCTCGAGTCAGAATTACTGCTCTGAGTAAGATTATTATTTGATCCAGCAGTTCTTATCAGAGAAGAAAATCGTCCTCTACTGCAAACAGAAACGGTTGGTGTGAGCAGAGCTGAATAATGGGCATCAAGGTCAGATTAAATGAGGCTGGTGCAGTTGCCACTGATTTCCAAGGTCTAAACACACAACAGTGGATGTATTCAAGATGTTTGGGTCAGTAGCTGCCATCTGAAGGGTTGTGCTCTAAGGAAATCAATTAATAGGCACATGGAAGCTATTTAGGCAAGTAAATCTGGATGAGAAGTAATTAAATTATTTAAATCAAGTAATTAATGACCTAGGGAAAATATCAAGCATACCAGGCATAGATCAAAAATTTAAAGTACATAGAATGGAGTAATTTTTCATTTATGAAGAAAAGTTTACCTGCTGAAAGGCAGGAGGGCTCTGCAGAGGGATCTGGCGAGACTGGAGAGATGGGCTGATTGCAATGGGATGGAGTTCAACAAGGCCAAGTGCAGGTCCTGCCCTTTGGCCACCCCAACCCCCTGCAGCGCTCCAGGCTGGGCACAGAGTGGCTGGAGAGCAGCCAGGCAGAAAGGGACCTGGGGGAACTGAGGGACAGGAAGCTCAAGAGGAGCCACCAGTGTGCCCAGGTGGCCAAGAAGGCCAAGGGGATCCTGGCCTGGATCCAAACTAGCGTAGCCAGCAGGCCTAGGGCAGTGACCCTTCCCCTGGACTCTGCCTTGGGGAGGCCACACCTTGAGTGTGGTGTTCAGTTCTGGGCCCCTCAGTTGAGGCAAGAGCTTGAGGGGCTGGAGTGGGGCCAGAGAAGAGCAACGAGGCTGGAGAAGGGACTGGAGCACAAGTGCTGTGGGGAGAGGCTGAGGGAGCTGGGGGTGTTTAGCCTGGAGAAGAGGAGGCTCAGAGGTGACCTCAGCACTGTCTGGAACTGCCTGAAGGGAAGTTCTGGCCAGGTTGGGGTTGGTCTCTTCTCCCGGGCACTCAGCAATAGGACAAGGGGGCACGATGGGCTCAAGCTCTGCCAGGGGAAATTGAAGTTGAAGATCAGGAAGAAATTCTTTGCAGAGAGAGTGCTCAGACATTGGAATGGGCTGCCCAGAGAGGGGGTGGATTCCCCATGCCTGGAGGTTTTTCAACTGAGCTTGGCCGTGGCACTGAGTGCCATGATCTGGTAAAGGGACTGGAGTTGGCCCAAGGGTTGGACTTGATGATCTCGGAGGTCTTTTCCAATCCAGTCCATTCTAGGATTCTGTGATTCTATGAAATTCTCCTGTCCCCTCTGCTATGTCCCTGCCCTCAGCCCCAGCTCTGGGAAGTGTGAGGTTTGCAGGGATGCTGGTGCTGCCTGGGCTGTCTCCACCCACAGAGCTGGTCCTGTTGTTGAGCATCACCTTGGACATCTCAACAGATGGGACAAGGATGTCCTTGGACACCTTGGGGGAGCAATGGATGCTCTGTTGGACTTCCTTATTTCTTCATTTTTGATGTCTTTATCACCCAGAGAGAAGTCTCCCATAGACCACTTGCTTTTTCTTCTTTATTTTTTTTCTCTTGGTCACTCCTGCTTCCCAGGGAAGGCTGGGAGGAGTCTCACACCTCTGTCAAAGGTGGGATAGTGCTGTCCCTAAAAGAAGCACTCAGACCAGCACCAAAAGCCTTGCGAAAAAAAAAATAAACAAGAAAAGAACAATTGGTAGCAGTAATTCTGCTGTATTTGAACCTTCAGCAGTCCAGGCTGGTGGCATCACTCAGGGGAATGTTTTGCTGGTGGAGCTACCACCAATTCAGGCCACTGATGGCCTCTCTTAGAAACCTTATATGGAGCTTTTCTCAGTGCTATTCCCCAGATTTTCTCAAAGTATTTGCTTAAAAAGAGAGTTTATTGGTCAGGGTGTGCAGAGAGGTAGAAGCTGGAATTGTAAGTATTGAGGCTTAAATACAGAGTTATTTAAATTAGTGAAAGCTGGACTGGTGTGAGGGAAAGCAAGGTGAGCTACACAAATAAGCAGTGTAGCTGCAGATGAGATAAATTTAAAAAAAAACCACTTGAGAGAGTATTTTTAATCATTCACCTAACTCAGTTTAGTCAGTTTGTAATGTCGTGGACAGACATTGAAACAAAATGTTGAACAGGAGAAATGGAGTGGGAACCATTCCAAGTGCTACTTGTATTTGAAGTGCTCTTTTAATCCCTTTAATAATTGCAGTGGAATTGGAAGAAATGTAAAAGATCTATCAGCATAAGCAGTGAGAGACTTTACAGCCAGGCAGAATTTTCTTTAAATCAATACAGAAAACTTTGGAGCATTAGAAAATAATTACCCTGTTTTATTTATATGTATTTCATCTTCTCTGAATTGTGTGGGGTGGTCTCTGTTAGAGGGGAGGTCCTGCTTGACCCAGATTTTACCTGCTGTGGAAAGTTCACCTAAGCCCTAAACTTTGAAGGTAAGAATAAAAGAAACAAACATGAGGGAGAACATTTCTGCTTGAGAAGCATCCCCGGAGAGCACAAAAGTCTTGGCTCAGTCCCCAGGGAATCACAGAGTCATAGAATGGATTGGGTTGGAAAAGACCTCCGAGATCATCAAGTCCAACCCTTGGGCCAACTCCAGTCCCTTTACCAGATCATGGCACTCAGTGCCACAGCCAAGCTCAGTTGAAAAACCTCCAGGGATGGGGAATCCACCCCCTCTCTGGGCAGCCCATTCCAATGCCTGAGCACTCTCTCTGTGTGCTCCTCTCAGCCTGGGCAGTTCCTGCTCCTGCTGCCTTTGGTTCCCCCTGCATCCAGCATGGATGGTTTCCATGGCTTACCAAGGTCTCCTTCAGCTCCAGGTGGACTTGAACTTCATCAGCTTAAGGATATTTTCAAACATTGATGGTCGTGGTTCTGCTGCAAGATGTGTATTAACCAAACCCAGTCTGTGTGTGTAGAAAAGGAGTGGATTCCCTGCAACTTCAGCAGAGAAAAGGACAATGCACCCAAAATAGCTTGGAGCTCACATGCCTCACCCAGCCAACTGTCCGATATTTTAGGTCTTCCCTCTTTTGAATTATCCAGCTTTCAAAAATGGTTTAATGCAGGATCAGGGGTAGAGAAACTGCATGTGAGGTGTGAGAGCATTCACAGGGAAGGAGAGACTTGAGTTCAGTTTCTGTCCTGATTAATATTTACTTACATGAAAGGCAGTAGGAACAGAATGAGATGTGAAAGCTCCTGATACAGGCCTGGGATTGTTGTGAAAGTAGTGTTGCCGACCAGGCTCTAGTGAGATCGCACACACCAATATGATGTTCAAGCAAATCCCAAGTTTATTCAAAAACACAGGTATATATGACCTCAAGTGACCCCGCCCCAGGTAGAATGGTCTGACTCCAATTGGTTGAGGCTGGAAACATGTCCTTTTAAGGTGAAAATGAAACTTGTAAGGTGGTCATTCAGACCCACCAAAATCAGGGCTGCAACATCTCCCCCTTTTGTGTCAAAGAACAAAGCAAAAATGCAGACAACATAATACACATAACAACACTGCAATCCCAAATCTTAGCTCCTTAGCTACTTATCCAGTGGGGAAATTGTTACCATTAGGTTCATGCATATTGCAACTTGAACAGAAAGGCTGAAAATTTTGAAAATTGAGAAAAAACATTTTGAAAATCTTAAATTTTGCTAATTGAAGACTTAACAGGGTATTTTGCGGGTTACACATCCCTACCTCCCCCTCTCTTTTCAAAATAGACCTTTGGAAGGAGGTACAGTAACCTTTGTAAACTAACACAAACCAATACATGACTAAGACATGTATGTTTGGAATTTGCAAACTTACAACTAGTGCAAAACAAGAAACTTTTCTCTCACATGTGAGGTTGTGGTCCTTTTTGTGCAGTCGTCACCACACAAACCACTGTAAACAAACTACAAGTTTTATTAAATTTTATGCAAAGTGTCCAAGAGTGCAGAGTGACTTAACTTAGCAAAGAAGCAAGTTCAGTCCAGCTGAACTAAATCTCCTTATGTTCAAGGTCCATTCTCAGAACTTCTGTGTGGCCATCACAGAAGTTTGAGAATGAAGCTTTGATTTTTAGTCACCTTATACACTCTTGGTAAAGCAGTAAACAAATGTGAATTCACAGAGAAAATTCACAAAGGCTAAACATAACCACTTACATTCAGCAAAAAATGTTCAGCAGCTGAGGGGACAGGTGTCTTTACCCTTACATCCTGCTGGGCAACTTGGTAGTGCAATAAGCTGAAAAATGCACTTTAACTGAAAATTAACAGAATTTCAAAATTTCAGCTTTTAGGATTTGTTTGTAACTTGGAGATACAGACTAAACAACATGCTAACTTGAACTGGACTGTTCTTGTTTGATTGGACAGTTAGCAACTAGTCCTGCAAATAAGAGCAATCAAACAAATCATAATAACAACCAGGATCAATACTCCTTGAATTAACGCTGCTTCTTGCCAGCTGATTAGGCTCAGGGAATGAACCCATTTCTTTAAAGGAGAAATGTTAACTGTTAGCTTGTCTTGTATTTTTTCATGGGCTTCTTTGGAGTGTTTGCTTAATTCTGTGGAACATATTCCTTTAAACTCATCACATTGGTAACTATGAATCTTCAACAAGAATCTCAGGGCTTCTCTGTTTTGTAATACTGCTTGTTCTATCCTATCAGCATCTGTTGAGAAATCATTAAGCATTTTGGCAATGATGTTTAGTTGTTCCTGCACCCAGTAGTTAAGCATTTGCACTAAACGTAATGCTCTGTCTACACCAACTGGGGAGAAAACTGCTGCTAGCAAATTTCTTGTATCACTCCAATGTTCTATGGTGTTTTCCTCAGCTTGAGGACTAGACCACTTAACATGCTCTTGTATTGATTGTGTAAATTTGATCAGCTGGCCTAAGTAACAAGGTCCACTTTTTACCTGGGCAGGTATTCCAGGCCATGCTCTATTACCACAAATTAAGAAATACCCAGGAGACAGCGCTCTTCTCTGGTTACCTTTTGTGTGAACCAATCTTGTTTTGGGGTAACTTGTATTTTGTGAACCAACAACATTCCAACACCAACTGCTATTGGTGTAACTCTTATTATGAGGAGTGACATCTGTGCTTCCCACAGGAAAATATTGCTGTGACCAGTGTTTGTTTGACCATTCAGATATACTGGAATGCACAGGGTGAAATTCAACACATGACTCATTTCCAGGGAGAGCTCTTATTAGCTTTAGCTCTTGCGGATCTCTCTCTAAGGGAGTATTCAATTGCCATATGATGTCTGCTATGGTTTCTCCAGTACTACTGCAGGACACTTTTGCTTCCTCAATACCAAAAGGAATGAAATCTTTGATGTTATGATAAGGTATTCCTATAAGGCACACTTTGTTTGGTTCTCCTGCTTTAACCATGTTATCTGAGCAGAAATTTTCTAGATTTTCCTGTTGAGAAAGCATTATCCATACATTTTGATTATTAACAGCAACAAGACAAGTCACAAATGCAAGAGATACACTTAGATGCTCTCTGGATTTAACTACCCTTTGAATGATGGTGGCTAGATGCTTTTCATCTGGCTTCACCATAGCTGTGAACGCTTCTGAAATGGTCTTTTGAGTTACCAGAGGCTTCCCTGTTCTAGGAAGGTTAGAAAAAACAGCTAAGGCAGCATTTTTGGATCTTTCAAATCCCTTTTTTACTACATCATGATTCCCAGCTCCCCCCAGCATGTCCCAAACAGAGGCTTCTTTTTCTTTCGGTGCCGTGCCTTTAAACGGCTGTGATGTTGCTCTCCATTCTGGGATGCAGCCGGTGGGTGTGGCTGTCGGTGATGGAGGCTGCAGATACCAGGTTGCCGGTGCAGGGGAAGTCCCTACCAGCGCGGGGGGTTCCAGTGCCGGTGTTGGCAGCTGCGGGCAACGCGCGGCTATCGGGGAGAGGGTCCCTGCTGGCGCTGCAGAGCTTGGGTCCTGCGCGCCCAGCGCTGTGGGAACTTGCTCTCGGGACCCATGCACTGTGGAGGGCGCACAGTGGAGGGGACGCCCAGGGGGAGCTCCGCTGGCTCCGCTCCACTGGGGAGGAGTCTCTCCCATCTCCATGATGCAGTCGATGGGCGTATCCATCCACGCAGGAGGTGGTGGGGGTGGTGCGGGAACTGATCTGCCCCAGGGGCAGGCGAATTCGAAGCCGACCCCGGCCCCTGCGGGCTGCAAGGAACCCGCGCCTGGTGCATGTGCCTTGATTGGCCGGCAGTAGGGAGGGGATTGGGCGGTCCTTGCGCCTCGTGGTAAGCGCGCGCAATTCCTTTGTTTGATTTTGCGGGCTTTTCAAGCACATGGTCTCTTTGTTTTCCTGGCCACGTGGTTTCGAGCCCTGCTGAAATGTCTCCCACGGCAGTTTCCTGACGCAGCGGAGCCGACTCCGGCGTACCCGCGGGGCGGCAGGGAGCACGGTGGAGGCACCCCAGCCCTGAGGTACCCGCAGGGCATTGCCGCCGGCGGCGCCGAAGGTGGACAGACAGGGGGAAAGCTGCTTTCAGGATATAAATAAAAGTCACTCACGGTTTGGAATGGCTGGATGTTTTCTGCGGCGTGTCTCGTGGGGTTCCAAGGTTGCTGCTGAGATCCGGCCGCTCCTAGAGCGGCAGCCGGTGGTCTCATTTGCTGTGCATAGGCTGTTTCTTGGTAGTTGTAAGGCGGTGCAAAGACAACTTCTTGGCTTTTTGCGGCGACGGACAGCGTGGAAACACCTTGATTCCATGGTTGCTGTGATCCCGTCAGGTTTTCCGGAGCGGGAGCAGACGGTGCCGCGTGTGGGTACGGGAACGGCGCAGCGCTGGCTCTGCGGCTCAGCTCTGGGCTCCGCTCTTGTGGATAGGGCGGTGGTGATGCCGAAGGGAATGGCAGCGGAGGTCCGACGGACGGCACGGCTGGTGCCGAAGGGTACCGCGGCGGGGGTTCCGCGAGCAGCACGGGCGGCAGCGGTGTGGCAGAGGGGTACCGCAGCGGGGGTTCCGCAAGCGGCACGGGCGGCAGCGGTGTGGCAGAGGGGTACCGCAGCGGGGGTCCCACGGGTGCCGGTGCCCACAGCGGTGCAGAAGGGTGTTCAGGGGAAAAACCGCCCTGCAGAAGAAGGCTTTTCTCCTTTCTCTCAAATAGCTCGAGGTTTTTACGGGCTCGTTCTACCTCTAACAGCATTTTCCTTATAGCTGCATATGACAGAATAAGCTGCAAAAATTCTTCGGGTGCAGTTTGCGCTAAATTCCACAAATCTGCCCCAATATTGTCACATAAGTCTATGGAAAACGTGGAATTGGCATCGGTTAGGTGCCCCCGACTAAGGCACCAGTCCAAAAATTCCTGTAATGCTTGTCTTTCAATGTTTGTTTTTGTAGCACGAGCTAGTTTTTCAAATTTATCAAGCAGTAAGTTCGCCTCAGTCGAACCGGAATTTCCCATGTTTCTTTAACTCACCGGTTTGAAGGTCGTGGTTCTTTCAGTCCACGTTCTTCCAGCAGCTCTCAAGGCCACTACAACAAACTCCCAAGTTTACGGGAGACAGAAGCTCTTGGAGGCTTCTCCACAAAGCACCCAAAAAAAGTGGGGCACAGCAGCTCTCGGGGGCCACCACTTAAGGTTCTAGGCAGGTCTGCAGATGGCTTCCATGTCCTCAAATCACGTCGAGGTCCTACCAGTTGTTGCCGACCAGGCTCTAGTGAGATCGCACACACCAATATGATGTTCAAGCAAATCCCAAGTTTATTCAAAAATACAGGTATATATGACCTCAAGTGACCCCGCCCCAGGTGCAGTGGTCTGACTCCAATTGGTTGAGGCTGGAAACATGTCCTTTTAAGGTGAAAATGAAACTTGTAAGGTGGTCATTCAGACCCACCAAAATCAGGGCTGCAACAAGTAGCTTCAAGTCCTTGGTTTTGAGATGGGTTCAGCAAGGACATAATTTTTGACCAGTACATTTTCTTCCCAGCACTGCAGTGTTCTGTTCATTGCCTGCCTTATTCCCATCTCTTTTAACTGTATCAGTGTGATAGACTGCCTTGGAGAGGAAGATAATTTTTCTAATTTATTGGGTGAGTATTCTTATAAAAGACCAAACCCTTAGTGACTGTATTTGTAGGCATTTAACAGTGTTCATTCCTCACCACCCAGCTCTTGTCACACAATTTAAGTATCAAATAGAAATAATTTTTTTTAATATATCTGCCTGTTTTTGGCAGTGATTTTTCCCCCCACCTTCCCCCCAAGAACAGTTTGGTTGGAAGGGACCTGAAGCATGTATTCTCTTTGTGGATCAGCTCCATCCCTGTTTGGGATTGTTTCCCATGGATATTTCATCCCCAGGGCATTCAACTTGGTTTTGCCATTGCCTGGTAGTTTGCCAGCTGCCAGCTTCGTTCTCCTGCCCAGCACATCACAGTGTAAGGCAGAGCAGAAAATACATGGGTTGCAGAAATGAGAGCATCAAACTTGCAGCTGGGAAGCAGTATCCATAATTGTGCACTGAGGATATGGATAAAACAGTGGAATGGGGACTCTGTGCCTTGGCCCTGCAGTGATGTGGCTGCAGGGAGATTAATCATGTAAGCCTTTGGTGTATTAATTTTCCATTTCTAAGACCAGGGTGATTAAAAAAAACCAAACACCTAACTATTTGGGGTTTTTGTGTGTGTTTTTGCCTTGGACAAGGGATCAGACCCAGCCAGCAGGGGTTTAGGAGGAGCAGGTCCTGTCTGACCAACCTGATCTCTTTTTATGATCAGGTGACCCACCTGGTGGATGAGGGGAAGGCTGTGGATGTGTCTATCTGGACTTCAGCAAGGCCTTTGACACTGTCTCCCATAATATACTCCTGGAAAAGCTGGTAGCCCATGGCATGGACAGATGTACCCTCTGCTGGGTCAGGAGCTGGCTGGAGGGCCCAAAGTGCTGGTGAACGGGGCTGTGTCCAGCTGGTCACCAGTGGTGTCCCCAGGGGTCTGTGTTGGGGCCAGTCCTGTTTAACACCTTTAGTGATGATTTAGATGAGGGGATTGAGTCCATCATCAGCAAATTTGCCGACACCAAGTTGGGAGGGAGTGTCGACCTGCTGGAAGGCAGGAGGGCTCTGCAGAGGGATCTGGAGAGACTGGAGAGATGGGCTGATTGCAATGGGATGGAGTTCAACAAGGGCAAGTGCAGGTCCTGCCCTTTGGCCACCCCAACCCCCTGCAGCACTCCAGGCTGGGCACAGAGTGGCTGAAGAGCAGCCAGGCAGAGGGACCTGGAGGGACTGAGGGACAGGAAGCTCAGCAGGAGCCAACAGTGTGCCCAGGTGGCCAAGAAGGCCAAGGGGATCCTGGCCTGGATCCAAACTAGCGTGGCCAGCAGACCCAGGGCAGTGACCCTTCCCCTGGACTCTGCCTTGGGGAGGGCACACCTTGAGTGTTGTGTTCAGTTCTGGGCCCCTCAGTTGAGGCAAGAGCTTGAGGGGCTGGAGCGGGGCCAGAGAAGAGCAACGAGGCTGGAGAAGGGACTGGAGCACAAGTGGTGTGGGGAGAGGCTGAGGGAGCTGGGGGTGTTTAGCCTGGAGAAGAGGAGGCTCAGAGGTGACCTCAGCACTGTCTGGAACTGCGTGAAGGGAAGTTCTGGCCAGGTGGGGGTTGGTCTCTTCTCCCAGGCACTCAGCAATAGGACAAGGGGGCACGATGGGCTCAAGCTCTGCCAGGGGAAATTGGAGATCAGGAAGAAATTCTTTGCAGAGAGAGTGCTCAGGCATTGGAATGGGCTGCTCAGAGAGGGGGTGGATTCCCCATGCCTGGAGGTTTTTCAACTGAGCTTGGCCGTGGCACTGAGTGCCATGATCTGGTAAAGGGACTGGAGTTGGCCCAAGGGTTGGACTTGATGATCTTGGAGGTCTTTTCCAACCCAATCCATTCTATGATTCTATGATTAAAGTTCAGCTTTCTGTATTAGGTAAGTACTAGCACAATTAAATGCAGATTTAGCTCGCGGTTGGGGTACTGTCACAGTATGGATTCCAACCCAGGTCTGGGTCCAGCACAAGAAGAACTTGTTAGAAAACCAGTGCCTGACCTGACATGTTTGTAGCCTCTGAGAAAAATTGTGTTCCTGAAAAGTACATTAAAAGTTTCTGACTTGCAGTTCATTCAGATGCGTGAAGAACTTTGGTGTTTGCCATGTCAGGAGTCTTCTGACTCCAGAAGTTGCAAAGTCAGATTGCAGAGCATGGACCAAGGCTGGTGCAGGTGTGACCTGAGTGCTGTTAGTGTGTCCTGTCACACTCTGGAAAAAACTGTTGAGCTCTGGAATCATGGCACATGAGATTTAGTTCTTCCTTCTTTGGCTGCTAAACCTTTTCCAGAAAGAAGGTGACATTGAGAACATCTCCATGTTATTTCTGGGCGGTTGGTTCTCATGAACTTTGTTAAGGAAATGTGGGCCAGTGAGGCTGGCAGTCTTCAAACCTTTTTCTTCCTCTTTTCTTCCTCTTCCTCTTCTTCTTTTCTTCATCTTTTCTTCCCTCTCTCCCCCTCTTCTCTCTCCCCCTCTTCTCTCTCCCCCTCTTCTCTCTCCCCCTCTTCTCTCTCCCCCTCTTCTCTCTCCCCCTCTTCTCTCTCCCCCTCTTCTCTCTCCCCCTCTTCTCTCTCCCCCTCTTCTCCCTCCCCCTCTTCTCCCTCCCCCTCTTCTCCCTCCCCCTCTTCTCTCTCCCCCTCGTCTCTCTCCCCTCTCTTCTTTCCCCATTAATTTTTTTCTTCTTTCCCGTTTCATTTTTTTCTTCTTTCATCTTCTCTCTCTCCCCTCTCTGTCTCTCCTTTCCTCCCTACAGTCTGGTTTCAGCACTGGTTACATTCAGGGCTTTGTGCCCTCTCACTGGTGCCCAGTCTCTCTGTCCTCCTGCACATCAGCCCTGTGGGTTTGTTGGGCTCTGCAGGGGTGATGGTGGTGAAGTTCCATTCCTGAGAGCCCCAAACCAGTGTGCAAGGACATGGAGAAGGCACTGGAGCACAAGTGCTGTGGGGAGAGGCTGAGGGAGCTGGGGGTGTTTAGCCTGGAGAAGAGGAGGCTCAGAGGTGACCTCAGCACTGTCTGGAACTGCGTGAAGGGAAGTTCTGGCCAGGTGGGGGTTGGTCTCTTCTCCCAGGCACTCAGCAATAGGACAAGGGGGCACGATGGGCTCAAGCTCTGCCAGGGGAAATTGAAGTTGGAGAGCAGAAAAAACTTGTTTGCAGAGAGAGTGCTCAGGCATTGGAATGGGCTGCCCAGAGAGGGGGTGGATTCCCCATCCCTGGAGGTTTTTCAGCTGAGATTGGCCGTGGCACTGAGTGCCATGATCTGGTAAAGGGACTGGAGTTGGACCAAGGGTTGGACTTGATGATCTCGAAGGTCTTTTCCAACCCAATCCATTCTATGATTTTGTGACACTCATCCTTTTGGGCTTGATGGATTTGCTCACATGTGTGTTTAACACCACACTGGATATTCTTGGGTATCTAAGACATCTCTGTGATAGAATCCCAGAACAGTTTGGGTTGGCAGGGACTGCAAAGATCATTTCATCCCACCCCCTGCCCTGGACAAGGACACCTCCCACCAGCCCAGGGGGCTCCAAACCTTGTCCAGCCTGGCCTGGGACACTTCCAGGGATGGGGCAGCAACAGCTGCTCTGCCCACCCTGTGCCAGGGCCTCGCTCAACACGTGTCTGGCAATGACAGGTGTGGCACAGCATCTGTGTCCTTGTGGTTTGTGAACCTGTGGGCCAGCTGTGCACCCCAGAACATCTGGTTGTCAGTGCATGGTTGCCTTGGTTCAGCTTCTTTTCAGGTGAAAATTCAAGAATTTGGTCTTGACTCATCTTTTCCAGCTGTTACAGTTGGAGCTGCCTTGAAAACACAGGTGGGATTAACTGCAGTGTTGAACTGAATCGTCATTCAGCAGGAGCAGAACTGGTATTTTGATGAAGTTTTCCTTCATTTTAGAAGTTAGCCCCCTGCAAATGTGACTGTGCAAGTTTTGCTGAAGATGAAAACCCGAAATCCTTCCTAATTTTGAGATTAGCTTAATTGACTGACATTTTCTCTTCCTGACTTTGTATATGTAAAAATAAGAAATAGAAAGTATTGAAAAGGAACTTGTCCTTATTTATGTAATAGGCTAAATATGGAATTAGATTGTTATAAAAGGTTGATTTGAGGGGCCTGGATTTTACTTCAATCTTCTTGTCAGGTCCAGTGGTGAGGATACTGAAATGATGCATTTTGAGGTTTGAGCATGAGAGTTCAGACCTATCTGTCTCTCCAGTTGTTCTCCTAAGCCTCAAATGTTCATCAGGATCATGAGCATTAGGGACTGGGATGCTTGGCCTGGGGCTGTCTGCCCCTGGTTTAGTTGATATGGATCACAAACCCTCTGCTTTCACTCCCAGAGAGCAATTTCCGTTCTTAAACTGAAAAATTAAAAACTAATTTTATTTATTTCGTCCGATCATTTAAACCTGTTAATCTTTACAACTTAATGATCCTGTAATTGGTTTTTTTTCCAGTTTTTCTAATGTGCATTCCTGTGTGATCCCCCAGGTTTTAGCTGATGCTGTTGCACGCTTGGTTGTAGATAAATTCAGTGATCTGACTGAAAATTTCACGTCTCCACATGCACGTCGAAAAGTTCTTGCTGGAATTGTCATGACAACAGGTAAATTAAAAAAAAAAAAGAATTATTTTAACTGCTTCAATACAAGAGCTCTGTTTGCATTCGAGTAAACTCTTTTTTCAGTCAACCAGTATTGAAATGTATATTTACTGTCTAATCTTGAAAGTGGACTAAATATAGTAATTAAATCTCAGCTAAGGATATTTACAGGAAAATCAGACCTAAAATGCTTCTGTTTTCACAGAGTTTCAGTGTCCTGCCTGATTGAGACATCTGAGTAGCTCATGTGTACAAAATGCAGCTTTTAAAATGAATCATGAAACTTTGGGGAAATAATTACATTTCCCCCATCAGTCATGAAGATGGCATTCTTGGTTTGGGTATATTCTGTAAGAATTATGTTTCTTTCCAAGCTTTTAAGGTTTTGCACTTTGTTGTTCTTGCTGTATTTTATTCTTGGTGCTTTATGTCAGTCATTGTAGTAAAAATAAATGATCTTCAATCCATCTGAACCTTTGCTGGGATGTTCATTTGGAGCTGTCCCAGCTGTGTCCCCTGCTGGTGTCCTGCCCACCCTTGGCAGGTTTGGGAAAGCCTGGATGCTCCCCAAGCAACAGCCAAAATTCCAAAATTTGTTCTAGCCCGAGCTACAAAGCACTTTGAGGAACATGGTGTAGTTTTGTTTCATATATTTTTGTGCTATTTAAAAGGTTTTTATTGTAATTACAGCCGTCTATCTGCATGTGCCAAAGAATTAATACTTAATTAACATGTAAATACCTTTTGATTAACCAAAGAAATATCTTTACAGAGAATCAGGAAACATCTTTGCATGGATCTGTGTCTGGGGAACCTCTGGAATTAGATGAGCCCATTGCACAGCCTTGTGTTGCAGCCTCTCCTTCTCCTCCAGCCCTGTGGGCAGGAGGGGCCAGCTGGGCTCAGGTTCATTTCTTTAATTTCTTGGGCTTCTTTTGCCCTGAATGTCTTGCTAGGTGGCATTTTGACTTGTCTTTTTGAGTCCTTCATGCAGCTGGAGTTTTTGTAGTGATAAATACAGTTCTCTGTATAGAAAACACCCACCCAACATATTTTTTTAAATTCTGTTTTAGGGGATGGTTTAATACCAAGAACTACACTTTATATTGCTGGTAATTACAGTGATTTAAGCATTTAAATTCCTTCATTCCCTGGTCTCCCCTTGTTGTTGGTTCAATACCCTTCCATAATGTGTTCCAGGACTTTAGTAAACCAGTGCTTTTTAGATTTCTAAAGTCAATGTAAATATCTGCACAGGGGGGCAGAAGGTACATGGTGAAAGTTTCTGGCTGCCTGAACCTCAGGACCAAAATTTGGATCCCAAGCTTTAAGAACTTTTCCCAAAGTAGCAATTTTTCCTGGCAGGTTTTCAATTTTTGATTTGTCTGAACTCCAATATGTAAAGCTTGTAAGAACCTGTCTTGGTTTGAGCTGGCAAAATGCCAGCCCTCCAAGTACAGGGTCAGAGCCTCCCCCTCCAACACCGAGGAAAGGGAGGGAAGGAGAGGGGAAGGAAAAAACCAACTTAGAGCCACATCTTTGCTAAAACTACATATATTTTACAGACAGAGACAACTAGGAGAAAGTACAAATACACAAATTAAGAGCAACAAGGAACAGTTCCTTATTTCCTAGTACACACACAAAGTCCACTATTCTAACCCCAAAGTATCTTAAAAGACTCAGTCCCCAGAAAACCAGACCCGAGCAGAGAGAGAGGAACCCACATCAAACATTTTACTTCCCAGAACAACTGCTGGGCCAGTGCTGGGCTTGGTCCTCCCCATCTCTCCTGGGACTGCCCTGTGTGTGTGTCCTCTCGGCAGGAATGCTGTGGGGTGACTGCCCAAACCACTCCCACACACTGATTCTACTTCCCTGGAAAATGATGTTGTAATGTGGTATGGAATAAAACACTATTGGCTATGAGGAGCCAGCTCTTGGCTTAGCCCAGCCCAGATCAGCTGACAGCCCCCAGGCCTAGGCTGAACTTCAAAAAACTCAAATTTAGGCCCACCTAAGTGACCCCATGACAGAACCACAGACTGTGCTGGTACAGGATATGGCTGAGTGAAGTTTTGATTTTAAAGAAAAATATGAGAATTTAAAAAAATATTTTTTTTAATAAGTGAACAACAACAGAAAAAAAAAGAGACTTGTCTGTATTCTGCAAGAAATTCCCTCAGTACATTATTTGTGATGTTAGTTCTCCCTGAAATTCTGTTTTTCAGGTACAGATGTGAAGGATGCCCTGGTAATAAGTGTTTCTACAGGCACGAAGTGCATCAATGGTGAATACATGAGCGATCGGGGGCTGGCACTGAACGATTGCCACGCGGAAATCATCGCGCGACGCTGCCTGCTGAAATTCCTCTACACGCAGCTGGAGCTTTACCTAAGGTGAGCTGCAGGGAAGAGCAAGGTGAGCTCATCCCACAGAGCTGAAAATGTGCCCGTGGAAAGCATCTGTCTTCATTATTTCAGTAGGAAACACTTGTCCTGTTGCATTAGGATGTTGAATTTAGACCTCAAGTTTGACTTGAAGAAAACTTTTATTCAGTAAAGTGTCTGTCGTGAGAGGGAAGGGCAGGAGGAATAGTTGGGAATAATTTTGTAAACTGCAAACATATAAATCAAAATAGTATCCTGTGGGCTAAAAGGTGCTGATGTTTCATGTGCTGGTAAGTGCCTGAAAGCTCTTGACCTCTGGGGATGTTTCTTATCTTGATAGTACTTTATTTGTTAATTGTAATAACTGTTAGATTTACAGTATAACATTTTCAGCCATCCTGTGTGTGTAATGCCTGTTAAGACTGCCCAGCTCGTGGGAATTTCCGTGTTAGTGTCAGTTTGACTCCAGCCTTCTTCTCTGTTTCAGCAATAAAGAAGATCAGCAGAAATCCATTTTCATCAGATCGGAGCAAGGCGGGTTTAAGCTGAAGGAGAATGTGCAGTTCCATCTCTATATCAGCACTTCTCCTTGTGGTGATGCTCGGATTTTCTCCCCCCATGAAGCAGCACAAGAGGGTATGGCAGCAGTCCTCTTGAACCCCAGGGAGCTTAATTTATTCTTGGAGCATGTGTCACTGTTAAAATTTAGGTGTATTTTTTTCCTTTTAATTAGCATAGAGGGGCATTAGACAAAGATCTCTTCCAAAAACATCTGAGCTGTTCTTCCCCTGTGGTAGAAGTTCAGTATAGAGTGATGATCCCTGTGGTCTTGAGGAGGCTGATGCTAACTGAGATGAGCCAGGGAATCAGCAAGTATTCCCACAGGAATAACCATCCGTTTCCCTGTTCCCATCCTTTAACAGGGGTTCTCTGCCTGCCCCTTCCACAGTCTGCCCATTAACTTCACTGGAACACTGTGACAGACAGAGCAGAGCTGCAGGAGCTGCCTGCTGTCTTCTGCTCCTTTGGCAAAGGCTTGGTTTGACTGTGAGTGTGTCCTGGAAGGCAATATTTGTGAGAGATGTCTGATGCTGTGGCTGATGTGCCAAGAGCAGGACAAACTGCAATGCAAGCAAGCAGGAACTGCAGGGAAATACCTCAGATCAGTTCTGCTTCCTGTAATTGTCTGTGTAAAACCCTTTGAGGATGTTCCTCAGCTGATTCCAAGTGCTTTTTGCCCTGCAGATCAAGGGGACAGGCACCCAAACCGCAAAGCCAGAGGGCAGCTGCGGACAAAGATCGAGTCTGGGGAAGGGACCATCCCCGTGCGCTCCACCACCACCATCCAGACCTGGGATGGGGTGTTGCAGGGAGAGAGGCTGCTGACCATGTCCTGCAGTGACAAGATAGCAAGGTGAGACACTCAACAGTTGGTTTCTTTGCTATTGATTTTATTACTGACAAGGGGGAATGGCCTTAAGCTGAAACAGGGCAGGGCTAGGTGGGATGCTGGGAAGGAATTACTGGCTGGGAGGGTGGGCAGGCCCTGGCACAGGCTGGGCAGAGAAGCTGTGGCTGCCCCATCCCTGGGAGTGTCCAAGGCCAGATTGGACAGGGCTTGGAGCAATCTGGTTTAATAGAAGGTATCCCTGCCCATGGCAGGGCATTGGAAGCAGATGAGCTCTAAGGTCTCTTCCAACCCAAAGCAGTCTGTGATCCTCACAAGAAAAGAGGGGTTCATGGTACCCACAGTGAATGAGCAGGGTATTGCTGGGCTGATCTCATTACATGTAGTTTAGGGTGGCTGTAACTCCTGTGATAAAGCTGTGATTCTTCCCCTACAATGGGTGTCAGACCTGCTGGCTTCATAGGGAAGGTGAAATCATTCTGTATCATTCCAGCTACATAAAGTCACAACAGCTTCATTTTGTGTTTGTATCGCTGGAGAATAGCAGAGAAATGGTTTCAATTTGGTTTTTTCCTGAAGCAGTACAGCATTGTCAGAACAGTACAATAAATACATCACATTGCTTTTATTTGAGTAGCTTCCTCTGATGATACACACCCCAGAACTGGCACTGTGCACAGTCAGGATGGGTGAGGCTTGGAGCAACCTGGCCTTGCCCACAGCACCATGGCAGGGGGATGAAATGAGGTGGTCTTGAAGGTCCCTTCCAGCCTAAACCAGTCTAAGATATCAAAGAAAACTACATTTTCCTTGCATAGATTAGATTTTTATTATTTTGTATGGTGCAAAGTGTCCCTATTAAAAAAAAAGTTAAAATAGGGTTTTTCTCAAGTCACAGCTCCATTCAAAATTTATTAAGGGTATTAAGTCTGAAATACTCTTGTGAACTGCCTGTGCCAAATCAAAAATGGAGGAGAAAGGTTATGTAATGGCTTTGTTCCTTTAGTCTTGTCTCAAGTAATCAGCATCTCTACTGAAGGAAAGCATTTCCTTTTAGTTTAAAACCCCCTAACATAAATGGAAAGGGCCTTTCAGAAGGTAGGACAGGCAGTTGTGAAAAGGTAATTCTACCAAATTGACATTTCAGCTTCTTTGACAATATTT
The DNA here is from genome assembly GCF_047495875.1 of Pithys albifrons albifrons. NCBI lineage: Eukaryota > Metazoa > Chordata > Aves > Passeriformes > Thamnophilidae > Pithys > Pithys albifrons. Next base: position 39,190,204 of record NC_092465.1, on the reverse strand, counting down.
TCAATAAAATTCACCAAATAAATTCCCCAGTTTCACGCCTGGGACCTCTCCCAACCATCTGACATGGGATTCATGCCACATTCTTTTATCACATTGTCATGGGAAGTGTAAAAGAATACAAATGCAGCCAGTTGTTGGGGTGGAACACTTGTGACTCTTCTGTTGATTTTGTGTGATGCAGAACAGACTCCATCCCTCGCTTCCGTAGCTAGCTGTCACCTCTCCTTGGGGCTCTTGGGAATAATTTTGTTTGTGCCAGTGAAGGAAGCAAATAGAACCCCCTGACACAGAACAAAGGCTGTTATGACGGGTAAGGAGGCCCAAATTTTCATCTTCTTTTTTGTCTTTTTTTTTCTTCTTTTTTGCCCTTTCCCCTGACGTGTTCATTGACATGTGAAAGAATGCCTTGCTCTGTAGTGTCCAACAGTCAGTGCTCTAGTATTTGCCTCAGATCTGCCAATTCCCACTGAGCTTTCTCAAAGGTTCTCAGGCAAAGATGTGGATAAATTCAGGGTGCAGGATTGTACTTGCATCAAACCCCTTGTATCTGAACTGCCTCATCTGTGTGGATTATCTGCATAGTCCAAGTTGCTGATTTCAGCCTCTGTGTGTTTTCATCCTCCTGGACCTGGTAGGAACATCCAAGAAAAATTGTGAGAAACCTTGTAGGGCCACGAGTGTAATCCCATTTGGGCTGGAAGCATGAAAAGAGGATTATCCTAGTGTGTTAGTGCTTGGTGGCTCTGCAGTGTGGTGTTAGGGTGCTTTGTGACCAGAGCAACCTGAATGAATATACCTGCATTTGTTGGAAATTTATCCTGACCTTATGCCATGGTACTTCATGATGGTGGGTTTTGTCATTCTCCTTTTGATGTGTTTTTCTGCCCATGTTTTTGGTCTCAAATAATGACTTAACTTCTCCTGAAACATTCCAGTTTTGGCTAATGTCTTGCTGAGAAAAGAAAATTCTTTTTCACCCAGTTTCACTGGTAGGAAGGCTCTAGGAAACAAGAAGAACTTTTTAGGCTGAGTCCTTAAGAGGGAAGTCATTGGTGCTCTCCTACTTTAAAGAAGGGAGAATATTTTTCTGATGATCTTTAGGCCCATCCACTGGCCTTATTTTGTGTTTATTCAGAGTGGGAAATGCAAATGGAAGTTTCTAACTCAGTCAGTTCTCCAAAGCAGTTCTTACCCAAGTGACAGTGGCCGAGGTGAGTTGCAGTGGCCACTTTGGTGCCTGGGGGGACTGTGTGACATTGAGTAAAACACCCCAGGCAATGTGGTAAGAAAGGACTCCCTGCATCATGTAACCTCTCAAAGCAGCCTCACAGATGTGCAGCAAATCAGGCAATGCCAGGAAAGCTGGCACAAGTCAGAGCTGTGTGCTTGTCTGCCCAGGTACACCTGCAAGGGGAAACACTTGTTCTCATCTCTGGTTGCAGATCTAAAAAGGTGTTTGTGGGAAGGGCTGCTGTCAAAGCCACTTCTTGCACTGCTGATTTGTAGGGGCTGCTGAAGCCACTGAAGCTCTGACTCCACATAAAGATGTTGCTGCCTGTTCACACTGTGGCTTATGAAGAGCATGGGATGGTCATGGAGATTCCATTAATCTCTTAAGAAAACAGAAATAGGGCTTAAGGTCATGCCTCATGCATGTCAGGAGGCAAAGTGCTTTCTGGGATAGTCCAACATCTCACACAGTGACACCTCCTCTCCCCTGCCATCAGCTGCAAGTAAAAGCTTGTGATAAACAAAGTGCTTACTAAATAATTTTCATTTCTTCATAGTAGTTGTTTATAAATAACATTGACAAGAGCAGCTTTTTAAGTGTAAACTATTGTCAGGTTTTGTTCATGTGGTTCCAGGAGACTGTTTTCCTGAGATAAATTTTGACACCAGTTCTAAGTGGACACCATTGTGGGGCACACACAGTGACTCACCTCCTCCATTCTGCATAAAATTAGTGAGAATGATTTACTAAGACATTCGATATTAGCATCAAGATTAATGACTTACTGCTGTTAGGCCCCCCTCATTTCTGTGTTTTCTCTAAAACACTGTAAGTAACAGAATTTCTGTGCCTTTGAGTTTGGAAAGTTCAGAGGAGATTTTTTATATCTTTTCAGCCTGTTTTACTTTTGGCAAGAGATGAACCAGCACACTGTGAAGGTGTTGCTGCAGTGTGAACTTCTACTTACCTGTTTAGGTATCAAGAGTTGTGAAATCAGCTGCATGTCATGAAGAGGTCAATAGACCTTTGAGGAATCCACTGTAGATACCTCTGAGCACATGATGATTTGGATGAGGGGATTGAGTCCATCATCAGCAGATGTGCTGATGACACCAAGTTGGGAGGGAGTGTCGACCTGCTGGAAGGCAGGAGGGCTCTGCAGAGGGATCTGGAGAGACTGGAGAGATGGGCTGATTGCAATGGGATGGAGTTCAACAAGGCCAAGTGCAGGTCCTGCCCTTTGGCCACCCCAACCCCTGCAGTGCTCCAGGCTGGGCACAGAGTGGCTGGAGAGCAGCCAGGCAGAGGGACCTGGGGGGACTGAGGGACAGGAAACTCAACAGGAGCCACCAGTGTGCCCAGGTGGCCAAGAAGGCCAATGGGATCCTGGCCTGGATCCAGACTAGCATGGCCAGCAGGCCCAGGGCAGTGACCCTTCCCCTGGACTCTGCCTTGGGGAGGCCACACCTTGAGTGTTGTGTTCAGTTCTGGGCCCCTCAGTTGAGGCAAGAGCTTGAGGGGCTGGAGCAGGGCCAGAGAAGAGCAACGAGGCTGGAGAAGGGACTGGAGCACAAGTGCAGTGGGGAGAGGCTGAGGGAGCTGGGGGTGTTTAGCCTGGAGAAGAGGAGGCTCAGAGGTGACCTCAGCACTGTCTAGAACTCCCTGAAGGGAAGTTCTGGCCAGGTGGGGGTTGGTCTCTTCTCCCGGGCACTCAGCAATAGGACAAGGGGGCACGATGGGCTCAAGCTCTGCCAGGGGAAATTGGAGAGCAGAAAAAACTTGTTTGCAGAGAGAGTGCTCAGGCATTGGAATGGGCTGCCCAGAGAGGGGGTGGATTCCCCATGCCTGGATGTTTTTCAGCCGAGCTTGGTCGTGGCACTGAGTGCCATGATCTGGTAAAGGGACTGGAGTTGGACCAAGGGTTGGACTTGATGATCCTGGAGGTCTTTTCCAACCCAATTGATTCTATTCTATGATTCTATGGTGGTCCAAAGCAAAAATGTGAGAGCATAGCAAGGAAGAGAGAGGAGCCCTCTTGATTTGGTGTCAGTCTCTGGTCTCTCTCCTCTGTCTTTATTAGTGTAGTGTGATTGAGAACAGCAGAAGAATTGGGGAATTGCATCCCTGCTCCAGATTGTTATCAGCGGGATCTGGAGTAGGGAAAATAAAATATGAAAGCCAGTGAGTATGAGAAATTTGTAAAATTCAGATTTCCCAGTGAGGTGCTCAATTATAGGACCTCAGGTGAGCTCCCAGCACAGAGACATCCTCTGTGTAAACTGTGAGGAGTTCAACCCAACTCCTGTGCATAAACCTGCAAAGGCCAAGGCTGGGGTTCAGCCTGTAAAGGTGCTGGGATGTAATGGTTTGGGTGAGCATTTCCCTGGACTCTTGAGCATGAGATTCCTTTGAGGATGAGGCAGAGGACATGGCAAAATCCTGGAAATTGGAAAATCTGTTTTTTTGGTGTCCCTGTAGCTAAGCATGTGTGAGCAAAGTGGAGCTGCAGGGCACCCCAAGCTGTGCTCCCATGGGGATACCTTAGCAGTGTGTTTCTCAACTGATTTTCTTTTGCACCTGTAATTTTTCAGATGGCTGAATTTTTCATGCTAAATGAAAATGCTCAATGAAAAGCAGGAGTTTCTATTTAAGAAAAAGACTTAAATAAAGAATACTGGTGGAATGGAAATTTCTTAACATTCCTCCTGTGTGTGGCATCTCCCTGCCTTGGCAGTGGTCCTGCAGTTGTTGGTGGAGCTGTGCTGCCAACCAGACTGGGAAAGCTGCCTCTCCAAAACACAGGGTCACAACTTTGTTGGTTTTGAGCAATAAAAATAAAATTAACAAGCTGGGGAGGATCAAGGTGGTGATAGGCAGAGTCTCCTTTGGCCAGGCTTAATGCTGGGGAGAAATGCTGGGGTGTGATAAACACTTCATAGCAGCAGCATCCTCTGGCTTTCATCATCCTTGTGCTGTTTAATTGTTTGGCTGCAGGAGCTCATACCTATAGGGATGGGAACTCTGAACCTCCCAGTCCAGGTGCTGTAGAGGCCACTGTGACATGTTGACTGGCCTGAGGATAAAGGAGATCTGTGTGTATGATCTGCAGCTTTTGGTTCCCTTCTCATGCTAAAGTACTTTTATAATTATTCCTGCATGACCTTAGAAATTCCGTTGCCTTGTCAGACACAGTAGGGCTTAAATGTCACCTCAGTGAGCCCCTGGTAGAGTGAGAACCTGAAGGTGACTCTGAAGGATCTTGTCTCAGAACAGGCCAATTAAGGATGAGTAAATAAATATGCCTTTCCTTGAGCTTTCTGGCATCATGTCAGGTTGCTGTGCCAGACTGAGGCTGGCAGAGGTTTGCAGGCTGCCAAACTCATGCTGTCCTGGCCAGAGTGGAAGCTTCACACAAGGCTTGGCAGGGAGAGCCTCCTGCTGAGTCACGAGGTGCAGAAAGGACCCTCTTGCTTCCTAAACTCCTCAGAAAGGGGTTTGTGGAAGGCTGGATCCAATCCTAGGCCCAGGCTTGGTCAGCAGTTTCTGTCTAAAGGATTGTGCAGGTGTGATTGAACCTTTATATGACTTTGTCCCACAGGATTAAGGATGGCAAACCATATAAAGTGATAAGAATGAATGATTTATTTAAATTGATTATGGTAATGAATAGACTAAAAGACCACAATCAGAACTACTTACTCACAGTATAACTCCCTGAAGGGAAGTTCTGGCCAGGTGGGGGTTGGTCTCTTCTCCCAGGCACTCAGCAATAGGACAAGGGGGCACGATGGGCTCAAGCTCTGCCAGGGGAAATTGGAGATCAGGAAGAAATTCTTTGCAGAGAGAGTGCTCAGGCATTGGAATGGGCTGCCCAGAGAGGGGGTGGATTCCCCATGCCTGGAGGTTTTTCAACTGAGCTTGGCCGTGGCACTGAGTGCCATGATCTCGTAAAGGGACTGGAGTTGGACCAAGGGTTGGACTTGATGATCTCAGAGGTCTTTTCCAACCCAATCCATTCTGTGATTCTATAGGTAGCTATAACCACTTTTATAGTGCACTATTTATTGAAGCAATTATATTAAAGTGAGCAAAACCAATTGTTAAGTAGAGATTGGTGTTACTCACCCATACCATGATGGTGGGCAAATCTCTTTGACTCAGCATTGAGGAGGTACCGTGAGGGGCATCCCCAGTGCAGGGAGGAACCTCCACACACCCCAAGGACAGGTGGGTTAGAAATCCCTGCCAATAAAATGTGAGACTGGGCTTTTACAGTGTCCAGTGATGGACTGTCAGTCATATGGGCCAGGCCAGCTGTGTCAGCTCAGAACTTCAGGGAAGTTACCAGCAGTGTCACTTGTGTGTTCCTCTGTTGGGCACCTTATCAGGTACTTTGTTCTTCCTCAGGGTGTTTAACTCAGAACTCTCAGAACATGTCAAATAGTGTCATGAACCACATTTTTTCATGCTTAGCTAGGACAAGCATGTCAGGTGTTCCCAGTGAGCAGATTTACCCTGCAGGGTGTTTCCCTGCCTGCTGAGATGTTCTTTCCCATCAGCAAATCTCTTTACATGCCTTACTTCAGACATTTCAGTATCTCTGTTAGTTGATGCAGCATTCCTGTGTCCTGCTCTTCCTTCTTCTTTAACATCCATGTTAGATTTTGTAAGTTAGATTTAAGTCCCTTTGGTTACTTAACTCGTTTCTGATCCTGTTTTTAATGTGAAGAAAAAAATCCCTGTTGCTTAATTGGTTCACTGGAAAGACAACACTGACTTTGAGTTTTCTGGGGTACATTTTGCTTTTTCTTGCTCTGCACCTCATGGTTTGTAGTGAAGTAGAGAATTCGGCCCCTTAATTTCCACAGAAATTGTGCTTTCAGTAAAGGTCAGTACTAGAGTGGGCAGCAGCTGTTGCTGTGAATTCTGAGCTTGGAAGGGGAGGATGAGACAGTTCTGCCATTTCAGGAGGCAATGCCTGTGGCCTTTGAAAACTGGTATGTGGTGTTGGTATGGTTTTTTCTCAGTTTATATCCATAAAGGTTGTTCCAGTGAGATATTACTGTTTGACAGAAAGAAGTACAGTATAACAGGGGAATATTGAGAAAGTCTCTGAGTGGTCCTTCCTGTTTTCACTCTGCTCCAATCTGCAGAACACGAGCACAAATCCTGTGAGGAGCAGCTGAGGGATCTGGGGGGGCTCAGCCTGGAGAAAAGGAGGCTCAGGGGGGACCTTCTTGTTGGGGCCACATGAGGGTTGGTCCCTTCTCCCAGGTGACAAGTGACAGGACCAGAGAAAACAGCCTCAAGCTGGGCCAGGGGAGGTCCAGGTTGGGTATTGGGGGGAAAGTTTGTCACCAAAAGGGTGGTCAGGCACTGGAACAGGCTGTTGAGGGAAGTGGTGGCATCAACATCCCTGGAAGTGCCCAAAAGGTGTGTGGTGTGGGGACCTGGTTCAGTGATGAGCACAGTGGCACTGGGTTGGCAGTTGGACTCAAGGACCTTGGAGGGCTTTTCCAGCCTCAGGGGTTCTGTGATTCATTTGAGTGCCACGTTCATCCCTGCACCACGACCAGTTTCTGATGCAGGAATACATTTCAGCAGACAAGTATATGTCCTTTTATTGTAACAATTGAAATTTAAAGCTGGTTTTATAAACCCAACCACTACCCAGCCCTGCCTAATCAATATTAGGAGCTCGAGGCTTTGGTTGTAGGGGTGGTTCCTGCAGCCGGTTGCTCTGACCCCAGAGCTCAGGAGCAAGTGCTGCAGTGGGGAAGGAGCTTCAGCAAAACAGGAGGCCTGTGGGCAGTAATGGCAGTGTGTACAGTTCACCTTGCAGAAGCTTGTTCAGGTGCCCACATTGCTCCTGTTCTTTCAGTCCAAAGAAGTTCTCCAGACAATGGTCAGCTTTCATTTGCTATGCCAGAGAAAATCCCCAAGTGTGGGAGGAAGCAGCAAAACCCAAGCTCTGGAAAGACTGAAATCAAGTAAAGAAGAGGGTCTGGCACAGGTTTAATTTAGGGAGGGAGGGCTTGCCAGAGGAGTGTTTGGCCTTTTTGGGATGTTTATCCATCACTCAAACCCTGCTCAGTAATATAAACTGTGATGTGCCTTGTCTGGAAGTCTCAGACACATTTCTGAGACCCCACTTTGCAATGCCCAGTCTTGAATTATTTCCACATATTTCTTCCATAATACTGCCTGTGTCTGTAGCAGTCCATGTTCTCCATGTAGGTAATGCTGCAAATAACAAGAAAAGACTGTTGTGATTCATTTGGCCCTTGAAATACCTCTGTGCTACAAGCTTCTACTCATGGTCAGGTGCTTAGAAAGGCAGATTGGCCCTGGAAGCAACAATTTTTGCTTGATATCTTTACTCTGACCCTTGGTTGCTGATTGAATTGTCAGTGTTATACAAACTATGCCTTTATTCCATGTAAAATACAACTTATTTTTTATTAGCACAGTATTTTTACTCATTCATTAGGGCCAGGTCTTTAATGACAGGTGAGTAAGTTAATGCATGTTGCCTCCATTTTCATCCTCAGTAAAGATATGCAAAGAAATAGTTTCCTTGGATTCTAGTCTTTGTTTTACCTGTTAAAAAAGAAAAAAAGGGTTTTTTTTGAGTCCTGAAACCAGCATGTGTAGTTCAGATTTTGCAGTAGTGAAGCAGTTGTGGTGTGCAGTTCCTGGCCTGAAATGATGCTGATGTGTAGCCATGTCATCCCAGCACAGCAGAATGTTGCAACATCCAAATTCCATGTTTTCCTACGATATCCTCCTTGCATCCTGGTGTAAGGTGGGGTTTTTAGTAAGGACAGCCATTCTGTGGGAGCACAAGAGCTTCCATTGTGCTCCTCTGCTTAACCCAAGCACCAAAGGAAACTTTCCTGCTGCTTGTGTGTGGATGTTGCAGTTGGACTCTAAGGCGAGGCTGGACAGGGGCTCTGAGAAGCCTGGGCTGGTGGGAGGTGTCCCTGCCCTTGGCAGGGGTTGGACTGAATCACAACATCATAGAATGGACTGGGTTGGAAAAGACCTTCGAGATCATCAAGTCCAACCCTTGGTCCAACTCCAGTCCCTTTACCAGATCATGGCACTCAGTGCCACGGCCAATCTCAGCTGAAAAACCTCCAGGGATGGGGAATCCACCCCCTCTCTGGGCAGCCCATTCCAATGCCTGAGCACTCTCTCTGCAAACAAGTTTTTTCTCATCTCCAACTTCAATTTCCCCTGGCAGAGCTTGAGCCCATCGTGCCCCCTTGTCCTATTGCTGAGTGCCTGGGAGAAGAGACCAACCCCCACCTGGCCAGAACTTCCCTTCACGCAGTTCCAGACAGTGCTGAGGTCACCTCTGAGCCTCCTCTTCTCCAGGCCAAACACCCCCAGCTCCCTCAGCCTCTCCCCACAGCACTTGTGCTCCAGTCCCTTCTCCAGCCTCGTTGCTCTTCTCTGGCCCCACTCCAGCCCCTCAATCTTTTTCCTCAACTGAGGGGCCCGGAACTGAACACAACACTCAAGGTGTGGCCTCCCCAAGGCAGAGTCCAGGGGAAGGGTCACTGTCCTGGGCCTGCTGGCCACGCTAGTTTGGATCCAGGCCAGGATCCCATTGGCCTTCTTGGCCACCTGGACACACTGGTGGCTCCTGTTGAGCTTCCTGAGATTGTCTATAAGGCCCCTTCTAACTCAAACCATTCTGTGATTCTGTGATTCTGACTGAAATGTGCTATTTTCATAGTGCCAAGCTTTTTGCAAGTATTCTCAGACAAGGACAGTGAGAATACTCTGCAGGAGATGTTGTGGCTTCCAAAAGTACTTTGTATGACTGTTACAAACAGATTGAGAGCCAAAACAAATGAACACAGCTAAAAATATATAAAATTCTGGCTTTTGCTCCCAGGCTTGCTGTATCCCTGCCACCCGACCTGATCCAGTGTAGCTCCCAGTGGTCCAGACAGGGATTTATGGTTGGAAGCCAAGAAGCAGCTGAAGGGAAGCAAAAAGTATCTGCATTCTTTGCATGTGTTCAGATCCAGTCTTCCCTGCCTATGGATATTGCAAGCCAGTGCCTGTGTCCTTTCTGGCAGCAGGATGTGGGCAGCTGGACTGGGCTGTCAAGGACAGCCTTTCCATTATGTGATGAGGTGTGGAGGTCTTGCAAACACAATCCTTGCCAGGTGTCTTTTGGGAGCATCAGCTGCTGTTTCTGACTGAGAATTTCCCCAGTTTGGCTTTCTCCCCTTGAAAGGTCCTGTCCATCTCTGGCATTAGGGTGCTAGAAAATGCATCACCAGACATGTTAGTGGGGAACTAAAGTCGTGGAGTCTGTTCCTGGCCTGTTGCTGTAGGTCATCTTACTCAGGATTACACTGAGCATCCCCTTAGCTGATCTCTGGAGTTCTGGCAGGTGTCACAGCTCATGCTTTTGTGGCCATCTGCTGGTCAGGAGGAAGGGTTGAAAGTCTGGTCCATTGTGATTATGCTGCTGTTATGTCTGGCAGATGTTACTTGTTCCATTAAAAAGAAAGTGTTTTTTTGTTTTTTTTGTTTTGTTTCTCCCTCCCTCTTAGGTGGAACGTATTGGGTATTCAAGGAGCCTTACTTAGCCTCTTTGTGGAGCCAATTTACTTCTCTAGCATCATCTTGGGGAGTTTATATCATGGGGATCATCTATCCAGAGCCGTTTACCAGAGGATAGCAGAGATAGAAGATCTACCACCTCTTTATACACTCAACAGACCTTTACTTAGTGGCAAGTATCTAATGGAGAAGGTCGTGCCGGTAACCGAGTCTGTTCCAGCAGCAATGGGAATTTTGCAGTTCTCAAAACCTTGCAAACTGTGTGCTGTGAGTAAACTGCTTGCTGGTTGCAAGAGAGAAGTTGTGGTCTAAACATAATACAGACAGACAGAAATACCACAGCAAGGACCTCGAAGAGTTGGAGACAGCTGGGGGATGAATGTTTTCATAGAATCATAGAATGGATTGGGTTGGAAAAGACCTCCGAGATCATCAAGTCCAACCCTTGGGCCAACTCCAGTCCCTTTACCAGATCATGGCACTCAGTGCCACGGCCAATCTCAGCTGAAAAACCTCCAGGGATGGGGAATCCACCCCCTCTCTGGGCAGCCCATTCCAATGCCTGAGCACTCTCTCTGCAAAGAATTTTTTTATGGTATTTTTTTGATGAGGTGTCACATCATTCCTGTGCCGAGCACGCCCTAGCAAGGTGTGAGGAAAGGTGAGGGCTGAGTGAAGCCTCTTCCCACCCTTGGAATCGTGTGCTGGCACTCCCTGTCACTTCTCATGCATTGCAGGTATTTCTTGAGTGGTCCCACCATTAGTTATGCTGAGACAGACACAAGTTCTAGATTAGTAATCAACTCAGAATGGGTGGAGATAACACCTCAGCTGTCTTAAATGCTAAAATGGTTTGTTACAGTGATGCTGTGAAAGCTTTAAAAGAGAGATCTGACCCTCCCACTGGCTTTGTTCATGGCTGTGGTGGCTTCACCCCAGCCCCCAGCAAAGCCGGCACAGCCATGCACTCACTGCCCCACCAGCAGCACCAGGCAGAGCACTGGAAGGGTGAAAACCAGACAACTCATGGGTTGAGATGAAGGCACTTTCCTGGGGAAAGCAAAAGCCATGCACACAAGCAGAGAAAACCAAGGAATTCATAGAATCATAGAATCAGTTGGGTTGGAAGAGACCTCTGACATCATCAAGACCAACCCTTAATCCAACCCCACTTTTGATTGCTGGATCATGGCACTCAGTGCCACATCCAGTCCCACCTTAAAAATTCATTCCCTGCTTCCCAAGGTCAGGCAAGTTGTTCAGCCACTGCCAGGAGGGCCCAGCAGTGCCCAGCAGTGCCCATCCTGCCCAGCAGTGACTTGGGAAGACAAACACCATCACTGTAGCCCAGCTGAAAGCAGCACAGCTCCTTTGTTCTGTAGAACTTGGCTTGTGGCATGTGTTTTATTTTCCAAGAGGAAAAAGAAAAGCTCATTAGTTTAAAGCATGTTTAAAGTTTGATTTGATTTTTTAGAATAGATGGAGGGAATGGGGAAAAGAGCATTTTGAACAATGAGTATTTCTGTAGATAAGAAAGGTAATTAATAAGGATTCCCTGAACTAGGATGTATAAAAATGTGAAGTAACATATTTGTACTTATATTAGCAAATAAGTAAGTTACAGCTCAGTACCAAATATCTAATAGTTGTATGGGCATAGTAGGTGATGATAGACTGTTTCTGCCTTATTTGGGGGAATTTTTGTCAAACTTTCAAGATGACAGGTTTGGGGCAGAGTGGGATGAGTTTTTATTTCCCTTTTCATAGCATGTAACAGCACCTTGTTTTCTTTCAATCATCTTTCTGCACTTAGTGGTATCATCTATTTGCTATGAAAGCACCATCTGTTTAAACAGTTCAGCCAGGACTGGCTGAGCAGCAGAGAGAGTTTGGAAATGTTCTCAGCTGTTGAGTTTGCACAAAAATACACCTTTCAAAAATGTACAGAAAGCCTCTTTAGGAGTTTGGGTGGAGAACTCTCTTGATGTATTTTATTTTACTTGTTCAGTCTTGAAGGCTCATTTCTGACCTGTGCTGTTGGATTCACTGGGCTGTTTGTGTAGCTGCCCATCTGCCGTTGGATTCACAGATTTTTCAGTGTATTTTTACCTGGAATAAGCACTGCAGAAATACCTGTCCCCAGTTCTGTGTTCCTTCTTTCACCCCACACACAGCTGTGTGACTTAATTCCTCCAGAGGGATGAACTAAACCAGGAATATCTGCCTTTCCCCACTGTCCCACCTGCTTAGCTGAGTGTAAAAACTGCTTTTCTTCTTCTCATAAAACAACTTTGATGTCTGCTGGGGCATCTGCATTAAGTCAAAGTTATTTTAGTTTTGATATATTGGTATGTACTGCTAAAAATTGTCTTTTCATCATCTTCCTTTCTTTCTAAGAGATTTTTTAATTAGACCTTTTGCCAGCAAGCTGCATCACAGAACCACAGAATCCTGAGGGTCATAAAAGCACCTCCAAGACCATCAAACCCAACCACTGGCCCAGCAGTGCCCTGTTCACCACTAACACATCCACATATCTTCAATCCAGATGTGAACAGGATTCTTTTCCAGAGGTAGTTAGGCAGTGGAAAGCAAAAGGAAATACTCTTTGCTGATATTTTGGCGTATCACAGTGTTAATCTGCAGATCAGGGATGTCCCAGGTCAGGTGCTGAGAATCTTTGTGTTTAGAAATCCTTAACAGATCTTTCATTTTGCTGATCCTTGTGAGTCCCTTCCAACTCAGAATAGTCTGTGATTCTGTGATTTGTCACTTCCTGGTTCTGTTTTTTAACTGATTTCAACTTTTTCCCATCTGCAGCTTCCTTGAGTGAGGAGGGGCTGTGGAACGTGGGAAGATTTGCACAAAGGAACATTAATGAGATGTTCTCAGTGCTCTGTGTGATCCAGGCTATAGGCAGTGGTCACAACACTCAGCTTTCTGTAGCTGAGTTAATCCTTCCTACATCAGTCCTGTGTTTTGCAAGCTGAAGTGTGTCTTAGTCTACTTTGCCATTCCTCTTTCATGTAGGGATCACACTTTCATTTCACACTCCCATTTTTGTGCCAGTGAGGCCAGGGCAGCACCTGATTCTCCAGGGAAAGCAGCAGCACTGATTTATATGGTGGCACAGATTCTGTTCAGATCCTTGAGCCTTCACTAATAATTCCTGACATTCCCTTTGATTACTGTGGTGGTTGACCTGAATTTTTGGTAGAACTGAATACCAGAAACTAAAATTCTCATTCCTGAATGCCAAATACCCACCCCAAGTCCAGCACTCCTTGTTTGTGTTTTTCTCTCTTATGTATTGCCTAATACTTATCTGTGAGGAACTTCATGTGCATTTTTATTGCCCAGGTGCCCAGTGGGTGAGCTTTTTTCTGCTACTCTTTGCAATTGCTTCTTTTAGTGACTTCTGACAATAATTAAGTATCATCACCCATCTTAATCACCTGGGCTTTTACCCCCACACACTTCCCAGGCTGGCACAGACCTGGAGGCTCTCCAGCTGTGTTGGCTCTTCCCAAGGAAACCATCTTCATCCAGGTGTTAATGAGTTCTGGTTTTAATAGACAAAGATTAATCTTTCAGCTGAGAACCTCTGGTGATTTTTTTGGCTGTTCTGTGGTCCCTGGACCTCCACACTGGTGTTTTTCAGCTTTTTAATGAAGCCCTTTCTAGCTCTGTCCTCAAAACATGGTCAAGATTTATTATTTATATAATAATCACTGGCACAAAGAGCTGTGACCTTTGCCTTTGCTTATTATATCCTTTTATAATAGTCAACATTTAAGTTGTAAACAGTGTTCTCTAAATAGCTTAATTCTGTCAGTTTTCAATGGACAGTAAAATATCTGATTTTCTGTCCTGGATTTCTTTCCCATTTCTGGTGTCAACTTATTGTGCTGCTACATTCATGTCTAGATTTTGAGGGGGAAGAGATGATCCACCTCAAGTTTTGTCAGATATTTTTATTCTGAGATGACCTTTATTCCCTGTCTGTGCTCCCTGTGATGCCCCACTTTGGAATCTCTCCAGAGTTCTGCCTGCAGTGAAGTAGCTGAATGGGTTGTTACTTTAAATCTATTTAAATCTAAATCTGGGTGGTTCTTTTATAAATTGAACTAATTCATCAAAATAACCCAAGGAATGTGTAATGGCAGAGGAAATGTGGTTCATCCTGGATGTTCAGCTTCCTCCTCTTTATTCCATTTGCTGGTGACACTGGGTGTGATGGCACAAGTGTTTTGTAGTACCCAACGAGCTCTGTCTCATCCCTGTACTTGTTTAATAGTGTATGGAACAAAAGCAAAGCTGGCAGTGTAGATACCATTAGGTTAAAGTTAAAAATATGACAAAATAATTGTCATGTAGCAGCAATTTCTTACCACTCTTGCCTCAGTAGTTGTGGTAAAACCAACTTTCATTCCAATTCTCAACTTTTTCAGCTTATATTTTAAAGAAATGGGGACTGGTATATCCTTCATAGTGACAAGGTTGATGTAAACCAAGTATAAAACTGCAACAGCTTCAGGGGTTGATATGTCAAAGTGTTTGTTTGTTTATTAAAGGAGGAATTGCTGATAGGAGCAAACTGAATTTCACTGTGTCATTCAGACCTTGTAGGTCTTGCACACTCAGTGCTGGGCCCAGAAGTGCCCTGAGACTGAGCCAGTCCTGCTCCAGGTGCCTGACTGTATTAGCCTGGATTTAAATCTCAGCAAGAAATGCATCCTGTGTGTTGCTTATGTTCAATTTCCCCATATTCTCTAGATTTTATTAAGTGTAGGGCCTGGCATAACCTCGGAGTAGATTTGAAAGAGGTTCTCATTGTGAGCTGTGCTCAAGTAAAAATGGGATTTTTATTGATTGGGAAGAACTAGTTGCCCTGGTGCTTTCCTCTCTCCTGGTGAGGTGACTGAGACATCTTAAAGTGAGAGCTTTTCCACCCCTGTAACATCTGAGGAGTCCCAGGAGCTGCAGTAGCTGCTGTGACCTTCACACTCTGTGCTGCATCATTCCCTACTGTCCCTCTTTGCAGCACTGGGATGCTGTGGGAGGATAAATCCTGCCCTGGGCAGGCAGTTGTGGCCTTGTTTTGCACTTGGGTGAGACTGCTGGGGGCTTTGCTGCTCTGTCCATAGAGTTGAAGCCTTGTTTGGAAGGTGACACATAATTTACCACCTGAGCAAAGTGATCTGAGTCCTCTCTCGAGTCCTGTGGTTCCCCCTCTCTGGGCCCAGTGGGCATGGAAAGTGGGGAAGCAGCTGCAACACAGATGGATTTCATAGAATGGATTGGGTTGGAAAAGACCTCTGAGATCATCAAGTCCAACCCTTGGTCCAACTCCAGTCCCTTTACCAGATCGTGGCACTCAGTGCAACGGCCAATCTCAGCTGAAAAACCTCCAGGGATGGGGAATCCACCCCCTCTCTGGGCAGCCCATTCCAATGCCTGAGCACTCTCTCTGCAAACAAGTTTTTTCTCATCTCCAACTTCAATTTCCCCTGGCAGAGCTTGAGCCCATCGTGCCCCCTTGTCCTATTGCTGAGTGCCTGGGAGAAGAGACCAACCCCCACCTGGCCAGAACTTCCCTTCAGGGAGTTACTTGTGCTGGAAGACTCCAATGTCTGCCAGTTGTGGCTTTGTGTGGAGGGTGCTGAGGATGGGGCTCACTTTCCTGGAAGGAATCTTAAAACTCATCTCATCTCACCCCCTGCCATGGGCAGGAACACCTTCCACTATCCCAGGTTGCTCCAAGCCCCATCCAGCCTGGCCTTGGACACTTCCAGGGTTCATATTTTCACACCTGATTTGAGGTGAGATAAGCAACGTTCACCTAAATTCTTGCATCGAAGTGGAAGGGTTGCAAAGTGAAGAGTTGCAGTGCCAAACTCTCAGTGGGTGGCTCTTTGCTGCACTCAGCTACTGAGTGGGCTCTGAGAGCAGCAGTTTCTTGAGCTGGAGCAAAGCAACTTCTGTTCTGCTTTGGAACTGTTTTCTGGTTAATAATGAGTTTGTTTGCTTGCCAGACCAGACCCTTGTGCCAGTTACTGTCCCCATGAACCCTTTGCCTCAGAGCTCTCCATGACTCCCCTCCACCAAGCAGGATGGTTTCTCCAGCAATGCACACTTGCCATGCTGGGAATGCCAGAAAGTAGAGAGCCAGGGTGAGAATGAGATGTCCATGGTGTTACCTCCACAAGTCAGGGAGAAATCTGCAGGAGAATGTCCTCAAAATCAAAGATCTGCTTGCAAGAGTTGTGTGAGGTTGAGTGGCAAAATGCAACACAGAGAGAAAGGCTCCCCCCCAGCCAAGGGAAGAGGAGGGAGGGAAAATAAAAACCAGAACCCAAAGTAGTAAGCTTCTTATATTATACATAAAAGAGACAATTAAAACCAGAATAGGATATAATACATACATATACAAAGGTGAGAAAAAACAAACTAACAACAATAACTACTGAGTCACTCAACCAAATAATACAGATTCCAACCACCCAAACCCCACAAAACCTCCCAAAAACTCTTCCAGAGCAAACTCTCAGCAAGAGAGGAGAAAAATGACCAAGCAAATGTTCCCTCCCTGGATAACCCAGCAGGGATGGTGACAAGGCCTGATGTGGGCAGGGCAGGGCGGCCTCAGGGGCTGAGGCAAAGAGCAAAAGAGACAGAAGCTCCACCTTCCTCTCTTTTTGAACTTCTTGATGATGTCAGATGATCTGAAATGTCCCTTTGGTTGCCTAAGTCAGATGGTGCTTGTCCCTTCTGATCTCTGTCCCATCCTCTGGGCCTGCTGGATTGAGGCTTGGCTGAAACTGAAGCCCAAACTCCCACAGACTGCTTGCTCCCCAGCCAGAAAACAAATAAAGTCACAAGTTTGCATTTATTACTGTCCTTAAACACGGCTTTTCTTTCAGGTATCAGCAATGCAGAAGCTCGTCAGCCTGGGAAAGCCCC
Source organism: Pithys albifrons albifrons (assembly GCF_047495875.1). Classification (NCBI taxonomy): domain Eukaryota; kingdom Metazoa; phylum Chordata; class Aves; order Passeriformes; family Thamnophilidae; genus Pithys; species Pithys albifrons. Next base: position 39,173,424 of record NC_092465.1, on the reverse strand, counting down.
GAACTTCAGTGTGAACTGGACAGTGGGAGACACCAGTCTGGAGGTCATTAACGCCACGACGGGCAAGGACGAGCTGGGCCGGGCGTCGCGGCTCTGCAAACACGCGCTGTACGGGCGCTGGGTGCGCATCCACAGCAAGGTACGGCCCTTGAGCCCCCGCTGCCCACCCCGGGGACAGCGCTGGGTGTGCCCACCCCGGGGACAGCGCTGGGTGTGCCCACTGCCCACCCCGGGGACAGCACTGGGTGTGCCCACCCCGGGGACAGCGCTGGGTGTGCCCACTGCCCACCCCGGGGACAGCGCTGGGTGTGCCCACCCCGGGGACAGCGCTGGGTGTGCCCACTGCCCACCCCGGGGACAGCGCTGGGTGTGCCCACTCCGGGGACAGCGCTGGGTGTGCCCACCCCGGGGACAGCGCTGGGTGTGCCCACTGCCCACCCCGGGGACAGTGCTGTGTGTGCCCACCCCAGGGACAGTGCTGTGTGTGCCCACCCCAGGGACAGCGCTGGGTGTGCCCACTGCCCACCCCGGGGACAGCGCTGGGTGTGCCCACCCCGGGGACAGCGCTGGGTGTGTCCACCGACAGGGACAGCTCTGTGTGTGCCCACCAACAGGGACAGCTCTGTGTGTGTCCACCCCAGGGACAGTTCTGTGTGAGTGCCCACCGACAAGGACAGCTCTGTGTGTGCCCAACAGCCAGGGACAGCTCTGTGTGTGCCCACCCCCAGGGACAGCTCTGTGTGAGTCCCCACTAACAGGGACAGCTCTGTGTGTGCACTCTGTGTGAAGTTAGAAATACATTTAAAGAGAAAACACTGATAAGTGACTATTACAATGCAGCTCTTTGAAGTCAATATTTTTCTTAGAATCATAGAATGGATTGGGTTGGAAAAGACCTCCAAGATCATCAAGTCCAACCCTTGGTCCAACTCCAGTCCCTTTACCAGGTCATGGCACTCAGTGCCACGGCCAAGCTCAGCTGAAAAACCTCCAGGCATGGGGAATCCACCCCCTCTCTGGGCAGCCCATTCCAATGCCTGAGCACTCTCTCTGCAAACAAGTTTTTTCTCATCTCCAACTTCAATTTCCCCTGGCAGAGCTTGAGCCCATCGTGCCCCCTTGTCCTATTGCTGAGTGCCTGGGAGAAGAGACCAACCCCCACCTGGCCAGAACTTCCCTTCAGGCAGTTCCAGACAGTGCTGAGGTCACCTCTGAGCCTCCTCTTCTCCAGGCTAAACACCCCCAGCTCCCTCAGCCTCTCCCCACAGCACTTGTGCTCCAGTCCCTTCTCCAGCCTCGTTGCTCTTCTCTGGCCCCGCTCCAGCCCCTCAATCTCTTTCCTCACCTGAGGGGCCCAGAACTGAACACAACACTCAAGGTGTGGCCTCCCCAAGGCAGAGTCCAGGGGAAGGGTCACTGTCCTGGGCCTGCTGGCCACGCTAGTTTGGATCCAGGCCAGGATCCCATTGGCCTTCTTGGCCACCTGGGCACACTGGTGGCTCCTCTTGAGCTTCCTGTCCCTCAGTCCCCCCAGGTCCCTCTGCCTGGCTGCTCTCCAGACACTCTGTGCCCAGCCTGGAGCGCTGCAGGGGGTTGGGGTGGCCAAAGGGCAGGACCTGCACTTGGCCTTGTTGAACTCCATCCCATTGCAATCAGCCCATCTCTCCAGTCTCTCCAGATCCCTCTGCAGAGCAGAGAAACACTTTTCTCAAGTATTAGTAATTTCAGTATCATAGATGAATATCAATTTTTATCCAAGATGAGATGTGACACATAAAATCATTTCATTGAAACCTGATGTGATTTTTCTGCACCAGAAATGAGTTAGTCTTACAAGATGGTATAAACTCAGAAAAAGTCTTTCCCCACGTGTTGAGCTTAAAAGGTGGATATCTTCAATATCCTTTTCACCTTCACACTGCTGGTACTACCTGCATCACCATGCCATTGATTAACTTCACTGCCAGCAGTAAAAAATTATATGAAGTTCTAAACTTCTCGCCATCTATATCAACAACAAATACTTGTCTTTCTTAAGTGACTAGAATGTCCTTTTTCTACACCTACAGTCAGAAAAACAGCAAGTAACACATCATATTGAAAGGAAATCAAAAGTCCTTGAATTAAAGAGCATTCTGATACCCAATGTTCCTTCAGCTCCACACTTCAAAGAAAGCCTTTGGAGGAAAGTACACTGGCACAACACATGCAGAGTTACATCCAGAGGGAGGGAAGGAAATGTTTTTCCATGACAGCATCATTAAGGTCATCAAGTCCAACCATCAACGCAGCAGCACCACCATGTTCACTATTAAACCACATCCTTTAGTACATCCACACTTCTTTTGGAACACTTCCAGGGATGGTGACCCCACTACTTCCCTGGACAGCCCCTTCCAATGCTTTATAACCCTTTTCAATGCATTTTTTTTTAACCAGAACCTCCCCTGGTGCAACTTGAGGCCAGTTAGCTGTAATGGGAAAGAACAATGTGTTCCTTAACTTACTCCTTAATGTGGGGATGTCTGGTCCAAAACTCCGTGGTTTATAGCTGAGTAAGGAAAGGATCCTGCTGTCTCCTTTGAACTTGCCTTCTCACTTTACTTTATTTGAAAGGGTAATACCATTTGCACTGCAGTTGAACCTACCGAGGTTTCGCTCTTTCCTCTCAGAAAGAAACACTACCAGAAAAAAGTACATCTGTGGCCTTTTGGCCTCAGTGTTTTGTTTGGTAGACAGAATCATAGAATCAGTTGGGTTGGAAGAGACCTCTGAGATCATCAAGTCCAACCCTTGGTCCAACTCCAGTCCCTTTACCAGATCATGGCACTCAGTGCCACGGCCAAGCTCAGTTGAAAAACCTCCAGGGATGGGGAATCCACCCCCTCTCTGGGCAGCCCATTCCAATGCCTGAGCACTCTCTCTGCAAAGAATTTCTTCCTGATATCCAACCTAAACCTCCCCTGGCAGAGTTTAAGCTGTGCCCCCTTGGTCTGCTGTTGGTTGCCTGAGATCTTCACCTTGTTTTAACATCAGTTGTTTAAAGTAACTCAGTGACTCTCAGACTTTTTGGCTTAATAGTGTCTTGTCTCTCTCTTTCTTTTCTTGTCTTTAATGCCCACAGCTTTCCTCCAGCTTGCGCTCGAAGATCCTCAAGCCCAACCTGTACCACGACACCAAACAAGGAGCCACCGAGTACCAAACTGCCAAAGAGTGTTTGTTCAAAGCATTCCTGAAGGCAGGACTTGGAGCCTGGGTGGAGAAACCCATAGAACAGGATCAGTTTTCTCTCACAGTCTAATTCACAAACTGCACATCACTTTGGAAAGGGAGTTGTCGTGGAAATTCCTGGTGTCCAGCGCTGCTTTCTGGCATCTCCACAGCCATCAAAACATCTTCCTGCTGTTTGGAGTTGGGTTTCTATGGGGGTTCTTTTGAAACTTGACAGGAACTGTTTCAGTTTTGCCTGAAGTATTGAAACTCAATGATGATCTGACACATAATTGTATATTTTGTTATAGGAAAGTAATTTCTGGTGTATTTCTAGAAATACTTTTGCTGTAGAACACTTGCAGTAAGGCTGTCCTTACTGTATACAATGACTCATTTTTTCTGGGTTAAAATAATTTCTTTTTTTAATTCAGTGTCATCAAGTGCATGAAGAAATTAAAAGTTTCTCTAAGTTTTACACCACACTTTTAGGAAGTAGCTTGATTTTTTTTTTACAAATAGGTGACAAAGCTGATTCTGCTCCTCTGTTAACTTGTTTTTGAACTGCAGATATTTTTAGCACATAGACCACAGAGCCAGAATGGAGTCTGGACAGGTAGTTTTTTCCTAATTCCTTGCTCTTTAAAACCAGCTGCTGAAAATTTCATGTCTTTGATGTATGTCTTTATTAGTCTGTGACCCAGTTTCTAACATGCAGCTTTTTATTGTTTTTAAAAATACATTTACCTCCCATTGACACCCATTGTGAAGTCTCCTTCATTTTTTTTTTACCCTTGCGAACTGGAAACAGCAAAATAATTATTTGTAAGTCAAGAAGTTTAGTCTATGATGTGCAGAAACCTGTTTAGAAGTAGGTGATTTGTATATCCCAGGAACTCATCAGAAAACAACCTTAACTGTAACAGTGACGGCTTAAAAAAATTTACTCATTTTAAGGGCACCAAGCCTGAATTACCAAAACCAGTCCCTTGCTGGGTATTAATGAGAAGCTCTTGTAAGGGACTAGACACTGGTTAAAACTTATTTCCTGGGAGTTAAATCTGTGCTTTCACCCAAGTTGTTGTATCTCTGAGGTTTCATTGCCTTTTGGCTTTACACTTGTGATGGGCTTCATGGAGCTTGTTGGGTGCACTCATTTGCTTTGACTATTACTTTAAAAAGTGTTTTTCCTAAAGGTGTGGACACTTCTGCTTTATGTAAAAATGTAAGATAGAAGCAAAAAGATTGAGGTCTGTTTGATGAACTGCTGTATAGAAGGGGTTTTTTAAAAGCACTTTTTAGTCCCTGACATCAGTAGCAGATGAGGCAGTGTCTGGGACAGTGTCTGTCCAACACATCCTGTAGCTCATGCCCATCCAGGTGTCATCTGTGCTTCCTGAAGGGCATCCCAGAGGCTCTCCATGTTCCCTGTGCAAACCAGGTGATGCTTCATGCCATGGGCCCTCTGACCAAATGGAATCTGGGCACCACCAGCACTCCAGCCCCTGGTTCCTGCTCTCTGCTCCACTGCCCCTCCCTGTGCCACACAGGATGTCAGACCAGGCTGGTCCGTGCTGTGAAGCCAAGCCCAGGGTTCCCCACAGCCCCACACTGGGTTGGAGGGGCAGTTTGGGGCTGTGCTGGTGCCCCTGGGGGGCAGTGGGGTGGAGTGGGGGGCGGTTCAGCTGCCTGGCCAAAGCCTGCATGTCCTGGAGCTGTGACTGGTCAGGGACCTCAGCCCCAGCCCCTCTGGGGTCAGCAAGGACCTGGGACACTGGAGACTTTGGTGTAAACCCACTTCTGGACAAACCAAGACATTACTGCTCAAGTAGGAACCCGTTTTCCACTTCAGAAAGTGACCAAACCTGCAAATCACTTACTCATTAGTCAAAGTCTTTGGGTTAATTAATGTCTTGGCACCCAAACCATACATTTGGGTGGTCCTGTGGGTAATAGCAAGCATTACTCTGGGAAGGCAGATGAGTGGGACCCAGGGATCCCCTCAGAGCAGTCTGATGCTTCCAGAGGTTCCAGCCCTTTCCAATGCCCAGGGAAGAGGCTGCGGTGGATGGGCTGCATTAATTCACCTTCGTGGGTGGCTTCAGTCACCCCCTCTGCTTCTCATTAAAACTCAAAGCACTCCCATGATCTCTGCAAGCCCAACAAGGCTCTTGCAGTCATCATCCCACTGAGGTGTACACTGACTATTCCAAGAGGAATTTAATTTTATGTGGTCAGACTTTGCAAGCACTGGGGCATCAGCCTGGTCTTGTTCATGTTGCGGAAGGTCTCTCTGGGGCTGTAGTTGAGTATGTGGATGTTTCTGCAGGGTTGAGGAAAAGCTGGTCACACCATGTGCATTTTTTTGTGGTCATTTCTTAGCTGAACTACACATTTTTAAGGGACTCATTCAAAAGCTGCTGTCTCTGAAATTTTTTGAGCACTAGGAAAGTAGTAGCTTGAACTATTTTTTTTAATGAAGTTTAAAAATATGAGCAAAATATCCAAGTGTTATTATAGACACATTTTTTAAAGGTGTTTGAATGAATGGTTAAACTGTAAAGGAAATATGTTCCATGCCAAAACCTTTTGACAAAGGAGTGGTGTCAGGTTATTTATGAGGAATGAGTTGTCTTGTTTGTAATTCTGGGATTTTAAAAAAGAAGCTTCCCAGGGTTGTGTGCAATCCATATCTGTCTTCTGGGAGTCAATACAATCCTGCTTGGCTTCCTTCAATCCCTTGTTCCTTTCTGTGCCAGGGCTCTCAGCATGACCTGAGCTTTGCTCTGCACACAGGTTTGCAGTGCTGCCCATGGAGACCCTGCTCTGCCCTCTGCAGTGTGAGGATGTGATGATTGCAATGCTGATTCCTGATTCTGTAAATAGCTGATTTTGTAGAGAGTTGTGGGAGCTCTGCAGGGAGCTGAGCCCTTCCATTGTAAATAGCAGACTGTGCAGGTATTTGGTAGATACTGCCATCTAGTTGATCAGGGTTAGTCTTACCTGTTAAATGTCAAAGACTTTAAATTGTATTTAAGTTGTACGTGTTCAAATTTCAGTTGGAATAAATTGTATTTACCGGTACTAAATGGGAGTTGTATTGATTTCAGTTGTAGTCCCTTGTGTTAAATGTAAATTTTATTAAATGCTGTTCAATCTATCATTGTAAGCAACAAAAAGGGGCCTTTATTTTCTGCTCTGAGAATGTCCAAACATGGCAAAATCCTGCTGGCTTGAGTATTGCCCAAGCAGCTCTCAACACAGAGTTCCCTCCATCCTTTAGCTGGTAAGAACTGAGCCTCTCTCTGCCTGGCCCTGCAGACACTGGGACCATCCAGAAAAGTGGCACCTGGCACCCTATGGCTGCAGCAGCTGCAAGTTTTGCTGTTTTTTGAGAAAATCTCAGTTCCTCCAAGATGTAGGACAGAGCAAGGAAGAATTCCTGCTCCTAAGAGATGGCATTCTTTTGCTGTGGAGCTGGTTTCACCAGGTGAGGTTTAGGACAGCTGGTGGCCAGTCATCCCTCTGGGATGGGCAGACATGCACCAAGAGCAAAGGCTGCTCTCCACAGAGCACCAAGTCCCAACAGAGTCTGGAAATTCAGGAAGTTCTTCAGCAAATCCTCTTAATTGGAGGCAAATTGCCTTCCACAAAGTTGCTGTGAAATTTCAGTGTTTTTTCCAGAGCAAAAAGCCTTAAAGAGCACACGGTGTGACGCTGAGGTGCCTGTCCTGTGTCCTGGGAGGTGAGGACTCAGCTCTGTGTCCCCGTGGGAGGGGCTGGGCTGCCTCCTGCCCTGGCACTGCCAGGCTCCAGCCTCCTCCCGGCCTTGCTCCAGGGACCTGTGCCCTGGGCTGGCTGCCACGTGCCAGTCCCTTGCTCTGCAGGCCTCTGGGAAGTGCTGCTGTGTGCAGACAGGATCCGGGGAGGATGGATCTTGTGAAGGTGCTGAAGATGGAGCATCCCTTCAAATTCATTGAGTGCCTGGTAAGGACGGCCCCAGAGCCCCAGCCCCCAGTGCACAGTGTGTGGGGCTGGCACTGTGTCCCTGCCCATCATGCAGCCACCTGTGAGACACCAGCCGGGGGGCTCCTCTCTCCTAGAGCCACAGCCCTCTGCCCCTGCACAGCCCCAGCAGCTGCTGCCCAGGCAGGGGAGGCCACTGCTGGGCATGGGGCACAGCCCGAGCCAAGGGGCACAGGCCAAACCAAGGGGCACAGGTCAAACCAAGGGGCACAGGTCAAACCAAGGGGCACAGCCCAAACCAAGGAGCACAGCCTGAGCTGAGGGACACAGCCCAAACGAAGGGGCACAGCCTGAGCCGAGGGGCACAGCTCAAGCCAAGCCTTCCCTCCGTGCCCTGGCGCTCTGTCCAGCTGGGCAGCAACAGCCCTGCAGCCTGGCCATGGAGACTCTGCTGTGGGAGGCAGAGAAAGCTGCCTTGGGATGTAGAACCTTGGCCCTGCTCCACCAGGTGCCCACCTCTTTCTCCGTTGGGCAATGTGCCCTCACTCAAAGGGGTGGGTGCCGCAGGCTCTCCTCTGGGAGCAGGAGCAGTCACTGCCTTTGATTCCTGGGGCAGCTGATTCCTCTTGGGACAGAGACTGGTGCTCCCAGGCTGAGCACTCACTTTGATGGGGACAGAGCTCTCCAGTTCTCCAATCTAAAAGCGCCCACAGACCCCAACGGGGAACCACAGGCAGGTAAGAAATGCTCCAGAAGCTGAGGCTGGTTTAAACAGCTGCATCCTGGGCACTGCTTTGCCACCCCCCAACAACCAGCTCTGCAGCCAGAGAGGGACCCAGGGGCAGCAGCCAAGAGGGTCTCTGCCCCAGCAGCGAGGAAGCTGCTCCTGCCCCACGAGGCTACCACATAAAAACTGTGAGGTCCAGAGAGTGACTGAGCAGGAGAGCACCCCAGGCTGCACCCACGGTGGAAGGGGAGCAGGAACTGAGAGTTCAGGACTGGGCTGTAATTTGGCCCAAGGGAGGTATTTCCTCATAGTTTCTCCTTATTCTTTTGAGCTCTCACAATACAGAAGCCCTTGTATTTCTCTGTATTTAATACACAATTTTCCAGTGAGTTGGCTGCTCACAGTTTTTCTCAGTTTCACCACAAAATCGGTTGTAGGTTGTTTTTGGATCAAATCCCAAGATCTCCCTTTCCTCATGGATTCGGAAGGAAAATGTTGAAACTGAGGTGCCTATAAAATACCTGTGAAAAAAATCAGAAAGGGTTTGTGAGTGGGACCAAGTTTTTAAAATGAAAGTAATTGAGTTCAGTCCAATGAACTTTCCTGTTCATTGAAATGATAACTCAATTATCATACATCTATATACACAAAATAACTATTATGCATCTATTCTATACATATCAATTATACAATGTCTTCTATGATTTGTAAACAACTACATCTGGCCCAAAAATCATACTCAGTTTTGTGACAGTGACATTAAGATTTGGCTCCACAAATCAAGAGTCAGGTTCACTACCTTGCATGTGCACAAATCCACTGGTCAATCACAGCCAAGCCCCCATCCTTATAGAGCTCCAGCTCCTCCCAAGAGGGTTCAAACCTCACCATCTCAGGCAGCAGTTTCTTGAGCAGTTCAATCTCTGAAAAAATGAAAGATACACATTTATCTTTGCATTATGAACAACTTGCTGCTGTCATGTGATGTGTTCAAGGAAACCCTGGGGGAAGAGTTACAAAGCAAGTGATACTAAAAGCTACCAAGAAATTTTACAACGTGGTTGCCAAAATTCAGAGTGTGGAAGGCAAGGAAGGGAGGCAGGGGGGCAGAAACACAGGGCTGAGGAAAACACAGTTCTGAGGGGGTAGAACAGATGGTGCCATCAGCTTTGCTACAGGGTAGGTGTACCAAGAGGCCTTTCTTGACAGCAGAGATAAGACTGCAGATGCCTTCCACGGAATTTCTAACATCAGGCAAGGAAACAGATCCTGTGATACTACTGGGATGGGAGTGCAGCCCTGGGATAAGGCCTGGTGGGAGAAACCCCAGCCTTGTGAGTTGCTAAGCCTTGGCCACACACAGCCAGGTCCAGCCCAGTCTGGGGCAGCCAAGGGGAAGGCTGGGCACGAGGCTTCAGAGGAGCCTTCCCACCAGCATGTCCCAATGTCTCTGAAATGGTAAGAGAACAAGGTGGGATAGAAGAAAAAGGAAGAGGAATAGGCAAATTCAATTCCCAATTTCCCACTGTAGACACTGTCAAACCTTCTGTGGGAAATACCAAGTGAATGGTTTGATATCAGGTACTCAAGCTGGAAGGATTCAGCTGCCCACACCTGTTTAATTCCCAGTCAAAGATGGAGGCATATGAACTTCCAGTCATTTATAAAAGTGAAGTGGTAATTGCAGCACTCATTGTGTCAAAAGTTACCAGTCCTGAAGTGAGTGGGACCTGCTTACCCTCCTCGACAGCATCCGTGGCTACAAAAACTTTCTCCAGTTTAAGCATCTCCAAGAGGCTGTGGATTTTCTTTACTGCTCCTTGCAGGGAAGGCACATCTTCTCTGTGACCCCAAATGAAGTCTCTCCTTCTGAGATGAACCCCAAGGTATGGACCACCTAGAGCTGTGCCTGTCTTAACCTATGACAGAGAGAAAGATGATCACCTCTTAACCTATGAGAGAAAGATCACCACACGTTAAAACTTGAGAGCACCACTGTTCATTCAGACTGACAGGGCCTTATCTCTGGATAAGGCACTAAATCACTCCAGTTCCAGAAAGAAATTTCAAAGGATGGTTGGGAGTAGTCTGGGACTCTTGTTGCAGTTATTTTGATTTTGGCTGGCCTGCATCACACAAGAGAAACTACAGTGTGAAATCTTTGTAAGCAAAAACTGCTTTTTCCTTCACTGGCAGTTTGCAGGTGAACTTTACACCAACTCACAATGCTGAATACAAGAAGCAATTCAAGTTTTCTTTACCAAAATGAGGCCAATGAAGATCTGACACCCAGAACCAGTCAGACACATCTCAACAGACTCTGTTAACACATGTCACATGGGGAGAAGGCACACCAGGAACATGCCTGTCCACCGAGAGTTTGACTCACGTGTACCTTCCAACAGAGCCAGGAGTACACAAACAAAATAAAAATTACATTTGTTATTGGAAACAGACTGTTGTGATTTCACCTTCATCTGTGTCCAGTCCTCCTTGTAATGGGTCCTGTCTGTCTCATCTGTGGATTGGAGATGCTTCTTTCTGAACTCATCCCCCACTGCTCGGAGGTGTGGGGCAAACACCATGCTCCGACGGGTCTGTGGGAGGAAGAGCAGATGTCGAGTCGGAAAAAGGGAGAGCTAAGAATGAGGAAATGCAGATAGTTGTACATACACAGCACTTCCAGGATGTGGTTACTTCTGGCACATCCACACAGCACTGTAAGCAAGATTTCTAACCTTTCATCTGAGCTGTAACTGATTCATTCTAATTATGTTTATAATTATGCCCCTGCAATAGAGAGTAGGGAGTAGACTGCAGTTATTTACACAAGAGAGCACAAATTAAACACCCTAGCAGTGTATTGAGCTTTTGGAAACAAAAGCTCTGCAGACTTCACAGTAAGAATAAGACCTGCTTTAAAAAATATCAAGCAATTAACCACAGACACTCCTGTCAAATTCAGTGGAAAGGTGACAAAAAAGGAATTATTTCCTTACCCTGTGGATAACAACCTCTTTCTAAGATGCTGTGCTGCAGCTACAACTCCACACAGTCACACATGTGACATTTATCCACAGGCAGATGCAACAGAATGAAGGAAATCCCAGGGACTTGTGCTGCTTACAGAGGACAGCAGGTAATTTAGACTAGCTCTTCATTTTCTCTTTCATTGATCTTTGAAGAGATCAGCACTGGCTTTCTAGTCTGTGCTGCTTTCAGCTGGGGTAATTTTCTTCACAACGGCTGTTTTGAATTTGTGCTGAACAGAGTGTTGATAATATAGATAATATAGAGATGTTTTTGTTATTGCTGAGCAGTGCTTACACAGAGCCAGGGCCCTTTTCTGCTTTCCCTATGAAACTTTTTCCTCAACCCACTGAGGCAACATTTAAAGTGCCACTGCTAAGAAATGTGTGTTATGGATCCACGTGGATTTCAGGTCGGCTTTTACAGGACTACAAGTCAGACTCAAAATTACACATGGGCTGCACTTCTCTGTTTGGAAACTCAGTCTCAATGAAAAATTCATGGTTAGAAAACTACTGTTTGGTCCATTTCTGAAAAATATGCCATATCCCAAGTGAACTGCCAGATGCTCATACCTTACATGACTGAGGTCTGTAGGACTTGTAGTGTCACGAGACTCACCTTCTCTCAGGAGTTTTAATTCTATCAAGTTCTCCATATCATTTCCCTGTGGCTGAACCTTAACTTTTTCTTAAAACCTGAGCATAGCAATTATTTTACCATACACCCTTGTGGGGGGTTTCCCAAAGTGATCAGAACTACCTTGAAACTCATGGGAATTTTGCCATTGAAGCCAGTGGGGAGAGAGAGTTGGGAAAATACTGAGCTCTTCTGGGAATTCTTTTGACAAGTCTAACCTTGAGGTTGACTAGACAAGAACTGCTCCCTTCTGACTGTAGATGTACAGGGGAGGTCCTTCTAAACACCTGGGGACAGGACAAATTGCTGTGTTACATTAACCCACAGCAGCTTGAAGGCCATCTCTAGCACCCATTGCTGAAACTAAGACACAAGTTACTTTCAAGGAGGCAAAACTGAAGCACACATCTCTCACTGAATTTTTAGCAGATGCAAGCAAAAGGTCTAGAGAAGTTAACTGGGAAATACTCACATTCCAGTAATCTTTCCCTCCGTAGTGGTCATGAAGAAGGTTTTCAGCTCTGTCTAACATCACTGACCTATTAAAAATTGTAAAACTGAGGGCAGTTCCCTTAGGAATCGAATTTACATCACAATGTATCTTTATACATTTGCTGGGATAAAGCACAGGCTGTGATCTGTTTGCAAAGGGAGCACAGGGAATGAGGGACAGGCTGTAAATCTGTTCTCTAGAAAGCAAACTGTGACCCACAGCCTGCTGGGGGCAGAAGGGACCCAGCCACTCTGTGTCCCTGCTCTGCTCCTTCCTAAGTGGGACTCTGATTCTGAGTTCAACACCATGAAGCATTAATCATCCCTCTAGTCCTCACAGGAGCTGCTCCTGGAGAACTGACTGCCAACACGGAGAGTGATCCAAAGGGGACAAGTGACCTATTATAGAATAATAGAATTCATTGGGTTGGAAAAGACCTTCGAGATCATCAAGTCCAACCCTTCAGCCAACTCCAGTCCCTTTACCAGATCATGGCACTCAGTGCCACGGCCAAGCTCAGTTGAAAAACATCCAGGGATGGGGAATCCACCCCCTCTCTGGGCAGCCCATTCCAATGCCTGAGCACTCTCTCTGCAAACAAGTTTTTTCTCATCTCCAACTTCAATTTCCCCTGGCAGAGCTTGAGCCCATCGTGCCCCCTTGTCCTATTGCTGAGTGCCTGCGAGAAGAGACCAACCCCCACCTGGCCAGAACTTCCCTTCAGGCAGTTCTAGACAGTGCTGAGGTCACCTCTGAGCCTCCTCTTCTCCAGGCTCAGCTTTGCAGCATGTGAGAGCCTATTGAAGGAAGCAGAAGCTCACAAACACCAAACCAGAGAAGGTGTTTTCCATGCGTGGAATAAAATGTCCTACAGTGAAATGACAGAGCAAAGGACAGAGAGAGACACTACAAAAATGTGTGACAGCAACAGCCTGTGCTTTTCATAAATACACAGAGTTAGGACTGTGTACTGGAAATATAACTGCACTATCCAAGTTCTAAGAAACAGGAGAGATTTTGAGAGTTTGGAGCATTCAAGAGCAAAAGGAATGTAGACTTGGTTTGTGAGCACACTGATTAGAAGCAAACATTCAGATAAATGGTTCTGCTGAAGAGGGGCCTTCTTCTGCTCAAATGAGAGGAAGCAAATAACCCATCAGCTTTAGATCACCCCTGCTGATTATCAGCAGGACACTTGCACAGAAGGCTACAAATCATCTGGAAAATAGACCCAACTGTCCTAGTGGAGAAGCAGCCCTGCATGTAACAGGAAGCTTGGAGGTGAATCAGGTTCCTCATCTAAAGGCATTGAGAAGTTTCTTAGAAGTGACCACACAACACAGTCCCAGGACCACACAACTGGTTGTCTGGCCAGAAGGGCAATAGGAAAGATCAGAGCTCTGAACTCTGGACAATTAGAGCAGTTTCAAGACACCAGCACAGATGAGGATAAGGCAAATCTCACTGACACTGCCTAACAGGATTTCCTCACAGCCTTTGTTAAAGGCTTTTAAGAAAACTTGGTACTGGTGGGAAGGTCCTTGCATGGAATAAAAAAAAAGTTTAAAGACAGGGAGAAATGTCCAGTTGTCATTGTGGAGGGAGGTCACAAGTGGAAGGAATCTCCTTTACACCATATTCCTAAATGACCTACAAAAGGGCATGAAATCGGGTGACACAGCTTAACAACCATTTTCCATTGCTCAGAGCAGCAAAGACCAATTAGGAAGAATCAGAGAAGTCTGATGACTAATAAAGTGGCAGATGAAATCCAGTGTAGGATTGCATTGAATGAAAAGAATAAAACTGGCTTTATCTAATAACTAAAGGTCTCACTGGTCAGGAAAGAGAAGAGCGATGAAAACGTCACGGCAACGCTCAGAGGGCAACAAAGGGAACTCGGATCTTAGGAATTGGCAGAAAAAGAAGAGAGCACTAAACAGTGTGTCATTTATGCCACTGTGTATTGAGTTTACCCATACTCAGAGTGCAGGATCCAGCTGAACTAAAGGTTCAGAGATTGGTAGTGATGACAACCAAAGGTATGGAATGGCTTTCCCACAAAGAACAACTAACAAAGCCAGGACTCTTCACACTGCAGAGGAGACAACTCAGGGGGAATGTGAGAGAGAGATGTAAAATCATCTGTGGCATGGAAGTCAACATGGAAGAGCTGATGGTTCACAATCTCTTCCACTGCATGAACTAGGGGACATCAGATGACACTTGAAGGTGGATTTTCAGAGGATGCACAGTTAGGCTGCAAAACCTTGGTATCTTGTCCCATGACTGTATGGATTCTTGTATGGATTGAAACTTGCCCAGATCCATGGACTCACAGATGGACAGAAACGATGGGAAGATCACTTTTGGCACAGAAGGTCCATACAACAACAAATCTGAAGGCTGTGACAGGACCTAGGAGAGGCATCACAAACACCAGTTCTCACACTTTTCCCCAGACATCTAATTTTGGCCACATTTGGGTTTCATGGACCAAACTAGACCGATTTTAACATGAACCAGGAGGCTTAAAATGAACCACTAGAGCTGCCCTTGCCTGGCTGTGATGTTGGTAGTTCTTCCTCCTTGGGTCTGATTAAGAAATGTGATTTTGTTGACAGGTCACCCGGTCTTTTTGCTAGGAATATTTGGGCACCACTCCTAATTTCTCTTTGGACCTTCCTCTTCATCAATCCTTTGCCAGTTGCCATGAGAGTTTGCTGTAGGGAAAAACACCTAGGGCTTATTTAACCCAGCTTTCTGCTGTCACTGGCAAGGATTGCAGTGTAACTCCTCCAGGTACAACAAGATTCATGTTAAAAAACAGGACTTTGCTTCCTCTGCTCCCTGTGGGAGCTCCTACAGATGCCCACTGCTCTTGCCAAAAAGATGAAAGATGCTGCTTGCCTTCTCTAAACCCAGCTCGCAGCACTGAGTATGGATGGATGGATGGATGGATGGATGGATGGATGGATGGATGGATGGATGGATGGATGGACGGATAGATGGATGGATGGCAGGCACAGGACACCAGGCCCTGGCACCTCAGGGTCTGACATCCAGGTCTGGGAAGCACCAATTCTACTCTGTTCATTCCCTCCTGACCCAGCACCAAAGGGTAAAGGAAGGAAAGGTAAACACAGGGTGGCAAGGATGTTTAGCTACCTGAGAGAGAATACGAAGGAGCTCAAGGCCATTTCCTCTTATGTCTTAGCACTGCAGCACTTCACCTAATTTACAGTTAAGTGTTTCTTACAGTGTAAATCCCTTCTGCAATGATTTTAATTTCCTCAGGGAAGGAGTAGCACAACAGTGGGACACAGCCTTTAAGGTCACCCCTCTCTTCCCACCTGGCAACACGTTTGTGGGCACACAACACAACCATGAGTAGTAATAGAAGGCAACTCACTGTGCTGAAGTGTTCTTCAGAAGGATGGGAGCCACAATAGAGGCAGATCCTTGGACAGACAAGCAAGAGACATTTAGGCCTCGTGTTTCCTTGTAACCCCAAAACCAGCCCCTAAAAGGGAACACCAGGGATTGTTCACAGGTATGTATTTTAAATTAATGACATATATAGAACAAAACAAACACAAAATCCCAGACTATTCTCAGTTGGAAGGGACCCACAAGGATCATCGAGTCCAACTCTTAAGTCAATGGCCCACAGAGGGGATTGAACCCATGACCTTGGCATTATTACAGCCAAGTTTTAACCAACAGTATATCCTAGGAAAACAATATATAATGTAAATCAATCAGCCACCTTCATTATACGTTTTTTGTGTGGAACAACAACTTTCTCAACTTAGACCTTCTCATATCAATACATTTTATTACTGATGGTTTTTTTTTAAAAAAGTGAACCCCAAGCATCCAGAGATTTACAGACAACACTGCAAGAACCACACAAATCTGCTCTGTTAAAAGCAGGCAACTGTCTCACTGAATACTCCTGAAAAGAAGACCAAAAGGACTGTGAAATAGTACCTGTAGTACTCATGTTTGTCCTTAGAGTACATCAGCTGATCAATGCAGGGCCTTTCATCTATTTTTTCTTCCCATGTTCCTTCTTTCCATCCCTCTGCATAGCCTTGTAGCACATAAATCTGTTCAATAAAGGGTCCACCTGACTCTGAGCAGAAGGCAAAGCAAAGGATTTGTGAGCATGAAAAACCACATGACAAAGGTACAAACTAGCACCACTTGCACTTAAAAATCTGCTGGAAATGCCAGTATGACACTTCTCTCTCTTCCCTGTTTTCTCAGAAAAAAAAAAAAGGAAAGGTTCTGTGTGAGGCAGAAAAGTTCAAAAGGTCAGGCAATGTGACCACCTGCTACTCCCACCCTGCTCTTTGTGATTTCATGTGCCAAATACAACAGTATGACTGTGGAAGTGCAATTTTGAAAGGTGAGTGAAACACACCACACAGCCCAGAGTTTTCAATGCTGTAGGCAGCTGCCACAGGAAGAGTGGCTCCAAGATAAATGACAAGCACAAGCCCTTCTTCTCCTATATTTCAGGGTCTCTAAATGTTTTTTTTCCTGGAAGGCAGGGAACAATGATGCCTTCAGAGCTCTTTGCAGAGGTGTGACATTTGGTGGCCTTTATTTCCTTTGCCTGTGACACGGCTGCAGATTTGGGCATTTGATGCTCAACATGACATGAAATCCAAAAAGAACCAACTTCTTGGTTCCGTATGTTTATGGAAGCCTTTCCCTCAAAAAGCAGGAGGTATTTTGAGTGTGTGCAATATCAGTGAAAAAGCATGGTCAGAGAAGAACCTGCTGTACAACTTTTACTGTCCAACCACATCTAGAGAAAGGTGGTTTGTCTGTATATTGACAGGCTGCCTCTCTCTCCTTTCAGGGCGTCACTGCTGGAAGGCAGGAGGGCTCTGCAGAGGGATCTGGAGAGACTGGGGAGATGGGCTGATTGCAATGGGATGGAGTTCAACAAGGCCAAGTGCAGGTCCTGCCTTTTGGCCACCCCAACTCCCTGCAGCGCTCCAGGCTGGGCACAGAGTGGCTGGAGAGCAGCCAGGCAGAGGGACCTGGGGGGACTGAGGGACAGGAAGCTCAACAGGAGTCACCAGTGTGCCCAGGTGGCCAAGAAGGCCAATGGGATCCTGGCCTGGATCCAAACTAGCGTGGCCAGCAGGCCCAGGGCAGTGACCCTTCCCCTGGACTCTGCCTTGGGGAGGCCACACCTTGAGTGTTGTGTTCAGTTCTGGGCCCCTCAGTTGAGGCAAGAGATTGAGGGGCTGGAGCGGGGCCAGAGAAGAGCAACGAGGCTGGAGAAGGGACTGGAGCACAAGTGGTGTGGGGAGAGGCTGAGGGAGCTGGGGGTGTTCAGCCTGGAGAAGAGGAGGCTCAGAGGTGACCTCAGCACTGTCTAGAACTACCTGAAAGGAAGTTGTAGCCAGGTGGGGGTTGGTCTCTTCTCTCAGGCAGTAGAACAAGAGGGCACAACTTAAACTCTGCCAGGGGAGGTTTAGGTTGGATATAAGAAAGAAATTCTTTACAGAGAGTGCTCAGGCATTGGAATGGCCTGCCCAGAGAAGTGGTGGATTCTCTGTCCCTGGAGGTTTTCAAGATGAGACTGGATGTGGCACTGAGTGCCATGGGCTGGTGATCACAGTGGGGTTGGCTCAAGGGTCTCTTCCAACTCAGCTGATTCTACGACTCAATGATTCTGTGGTCAAAATTAGGCAGAAGTATCTGTCAATTTAACCACAGGCATTAACTGTCTGTCTCTGGGGGCCCTAGGAAGTCAACATCAAACAAGCTGCCAAATAACTGAGTTATTCCATCCTAGTGATTTTGTAACTCAAGAAAACTCATTTTCACCCATCCTCTCACCACCTTTAACTTTTTTTTTATTTCACATATAATGATAAAGCCCCCTATAAGGGCAAACCTGTGAAGAAACCATTTCAAATGTTTAGTAGCCAATTCTAGAACCGCATGACTCCATACCCCACCTGCAAGGAACTGCTCATATTCAATGACGGGGATGTTCCTGTTGAGACTTGAGACATCAAAGAACTGAGACCAAGGGATCCGGACCTGGAGGATGTCGGGGCTCTGCCAGTGGTAAAGCCTCCCCCAGGGAGGCAGGACCAAGAGCCAGTTCTCAGTTTTCCTCAGGGTCTTTACAAGGGAGGCGATGCGAACATAGACGTCTCTGCGAAGGTTGAACCCTTCAGGAGGATTCACATCATACAAAAGGTATCTGGGGAGAACAAAGGAATACCATGACTTAGGGGATGAGCTTGAGACTTTTACATAGTTTAATAGGCCAAGGAGTGAACCCCTCAGATGTCCCACTCACCCTGAGAGCAATGTGTGTGTGTGGTGAGAATGGTGAAACTATTGGCACATCAGCCAGGCTAATTCTTGTGAGCTGGACATAAAGGCAGGAGGAGCCTGGGAAAAGGGTACAGCTGGGAGTTGGTTGATCCTTGTGGGTCCCCTCAATGACATCTTCCACAAACAACCAAAAAAATGACCAGCAGGCAAAGGAGGCCTTTTACCAGGTGGGCCACCTGTGCAAGGGGACCCACTGTGTTCCCTCGAGAAACACCAGGGGGGTGTGATCATCAAGTCCAACCCTTGGGCCAACTCCAGTCCCTTTACCAGATCATGGCACTCAGTGCCACGGCCAAGCTCAGTTGAAAAACCTCCAGGCATGGGGAATCCACCCCCTCTCTGGGCAGCCCATTCCAATGCCTGAGCACTCTCTCTGCAAACAAGTTTTTTCTCATCTCCAACTTCAATTTCCCCTGGCAGAGCTTGAGCCCATCATGCCCCCTTTTCCTGTTGCTGAGTGCCTGGGAGAAGAGACCAACCCCCACCTGGCCAGAACTTCCCTTCACGCAGTTCTAGACAGTGCTGAGGTCACCTCTGAGCCTCCTCTTATCCAGGCTAAACACCCCCAGCTCCCTCAGCCTCTCCCCACAGCACTTGTGCTCCAGTCCCTTCTCCAGCCTCGTTGCTCTTCTCTGGCCCCGCTCCAGCCCCTCAATCTCTTGCCTCAACTGAGGGGCCCAGAACTGAACACAACACTCAAGGTGTGGCCTCCCCAAGGCAGAGTCCAGGGGAAGGGTCACTGCCCTGGGCCTGCTGGCCACGCTAATTTGGATCCAGGCCAGGATCCCATTGGCCTTCTTGGCCACCTGGGCACACTGGTGGCTCCTGTTGAGCTTCCTGTCCCTCAGTGCCCCCAGGTCCCTCTGCCTGGCTGCTCTCCAGCCACTCTGTGCCCAGCCTGGAGCGCTGCAGGGGGTTGGGGTGGCCAAAGGGCAGGACCTGCACTTGGCCTTGTTGAACTCCATCCCATTGCAATCAGCCCATCTCTCCAGTCTCTCCAGATCCCTCTGCAGAGCCCTCCTGCCTTCCAGCAGGTCGACACTCCCTCCCAACTTTGTGTCATCAGCAAACTTGTTGATGATGGACTCAACAGAGAGATTACATAGAGGGTGGAAAATACACAGAGCTTTGGTCACAGCCACACAGTCGTCTCGGCTGCTGAACCAGGACGGGTGCTTAAGGTAGGTGATGCTTGTCTCCTCAAACCTCTGTGCCTGCTGAACTGAGGCCCGGCTAAAACTCCAGCCCACACCCGCACACTCACCTGGTTCGCGGGGCAGCGGCGGCCGCGGGCAGGGAGGACGCGGCGTGTCCGGCGCGGAGCGGGGCAGGGGGCGGCTCGGGGGCGGCTGCGGGCGGCGGGGACACGGCGAGAGCGGCCAGGCCGAGCAGCAGCAGCGAAGGGAAGCGGCCACAGCGCCCCTGAGCCGCCATCCCCCCGACGCCACGTCCGGGGCGGGCCGTCAGAAGAGGCCGGCGGTGAGGGGCCGCAGCCGGGAGCCCGTCAGGCGGTTCAGCTCCTCCAGGATCTGCGCTTCTTTGCGGTGCATCTGCGGGAGCAGCCGCGGTCAGGGCACAGCCGGGCGGACCGCCCCATCCCCGCGCCAGGACGGGCCCCGCACTCTGCCCAGCCCCGCACACCCCTCGCACACACCCCCCGCACCCTGCCCAGCCTCGCACACCCCCCCCCCGCACTCTGCCCAGCCCCGCACACACCCCCCGCACTCTGCCCGCCCCGCACACACACCCCTGCACTCTGCCCAGCCCCGCACACCCCTCGCACACAGCCCCCACACCCTGCCCGACCCCGCACACACCCCCCGCACTCTGCCCGGCCCCGCACACACCCCCCGCACTCTGCCCGTCCCGCACCTGCTCCCACGCGGGCTCCGTGTCGTGCCGGTAGCCGAGCAAGTGGCACAGTCCGTGCGCTGCCGTCACCTGCGGGGGCAGCGAGAGAGCACCAGGCGGGTGTTGCCGCCGAGCCCGCCCCGTCCCGCCTCGCCCGGGCCGCACTCACCACCAGCGCGTCGGCAAAGTCCTCCCCGGCGTCGCGGCACTGCTGGTGGATGAGCTGCACGCCCAGGAAGATGTCCCCCAGGTTGTACTCGTCGCGGCAGCGCGGACGCGGCAGCTCCCCCGGCGCCAGCTGGTGGAAGGGGAAGGACAGCACGTCGGTGGGCTCCGGGCGCTGTCGGTAGGCGCCGTTCAGGCGCTGCATCAGCGCGTTCCCGGCACACACGAGCCCCACGTCGAAGCGGGAGGCGCCGAGCGCGGCGCGCAGGACACACACGGCCCGGCGGAGGGGGGCCCGGCGCACGGGCACGGAGCGCTGCGCGTTCCGCAGCACCACGCTCATGGCGGAGCCAGCACCGGGGCCGCGCAGGGCACCGAGGGAGGCTCCGCCTTCTTCCCTCCGTCCCTCACCCCGCCCTCGCCCGTCCCTCACCTCCCTCACCTCCTTCACCGCCTCGCCCCGCCCCCCTCCCTCCCTCGCCCCTCCTCCCTCCCTCGCCCCTCCCCCATCCCTCCCTCGCCCCTCCCTCCCTCCCTCGCCCCCCTCGCCCCGCCCCTCTTTCCCTCTCTCGCCCCTCCCTCTCTCGCCCCTCCTCCCTCCCTCGCCCCGCCCCCAACCCGCTCCCCGCCCTCGCCCCGCCCCCCACGCACACACCGTCTCCCGCGCGCCGCCGGGGGTCCCCTCCCTGCGCATGCGCGCCGCGCTCCGCCCCGCTCTGTGGGGGCCGCTCCGCCATGTCGGCCCGGGGTCCGTTCCGCGGCCCGCCCTCCTTCCCGCCGCCGCTGCGCTTCGGCCAACCTGCCGTGTTCGGCCAGGGCGGCGGCCCCGCCAGCCTCTCCTTCGTCCCCGGGCCCTCCGCGGCCTTCGGGTCGCCCTACGCGCTGGGCCAGGCGCCGGCCCCGGTGGGGGACTCGGGGTTCAGCTTCAGGCCGCCCACCAGCCTGGGTGGCTTCTCGGGCCCGAGTGAGGCGCCGAGCGGTGGCGGAGCCTTCACGGCGCCCGAGTTCCGCTTCAAGACTCCCGAGAGTGCCGCCGCCGCCGCCTCCTTCAAGCCGGTGCCGGGCGGCGAGGCGGAGAAGGGCCCGGCCGCTCCCGCCGCCTTCGCCTTCTCGCCGCCCTTCGGCTTCGCGCCCGAGCCGGGCCCCGAGGCGGCGGCGGCCCGGGAGCCCTTCTCGGTGCCGCGGCCGGGCCGGCCGGAGGAGAGGGGCCCGCGGGCGCTGCTGGAGGAGCCGGGGGAGCCGGCGCCCAAGGGGCTGAAGCGGAAGGAGGAGCGGGAGCGCTCCCCGAGGCGGGCGGCGCTGCCACCGGAGAAGCGGGCGGTGATGCTGAGCCGGCCCCGCGGCGGGGCCCTGTTCGGCCGCACGTTGGAGGAGATGCTGCGCAGCCAGGCCCGTGAGCACCGCGAGCGCGGGGAGGGCGCCGGCACCGACCGCGGGGCCGCCGAGGAGCCGCCGCCGCCGGAGCCCCGGGACCTCCCCCGGGAAGGTGAGCGGCGGGGGCGGTGGGGCCGCCCACCTCTCTGGCTGCTGTCGCCCCGCTTTCTGACTGCTGTCGTGTCCCTTCCCGTCACAGATGCGGCCCCCGCCGCCCCCGCCCGCCGGCCCCGCGGCAGCGACAGCACGGAGGGACTGGGGGGCCTGTCGCCCGCCGAGCTGACGTCCATCCAGTGCAAGAACATCCCCGATTACCTCAACGACAGGACCGTGCTGGAAAAGCACTTCGGCCAGTTCGTCAAAGTTCGGCGGATCATGACTAGGCGCAATAAGAAAATGGCCATTGTTCACTTTTTTGACCATGTGAGTATCAGAAGTGGACGGCTCAAGGACTGGGAGTATTCAGCGTTCAGGGATACCTTAGAGCCCCTTCCAGTGCCTTAAGGAGGCTTACAAGAAAGAGGGAGAGTGACTTTGCAGGGTTAACGTAGGGAGAGGACAAGGGGGAAGAGTTTAAACTAAAAGAGTTACTGGTGTTAGATGTTAAGAATAAATTGTTCCCTGTGAGGGTGGCGAGGCTCTGCCACAAGTTTCCCAAAGAATTTGTGGCTGCCCCATCCTTTAAGTGTTCAGGGCTATATTAGATGGGGCGTGGAGCAACCTGGTCTGGTGAAAGGTGTACCTGTCCTTGGTGGAGCTGAATGGTCTTTAGGTGCCAGCACTGAGGTGTGTTGAGCAGGGAGCTCAGAGTCTGTATGGTCTGATCCTGTTCTGTGCTTAAAAACACACCTTTGGTTTAACCTTTTGGTTTGGTTTAACTTAGTGCTCTAAGTTTGGTGTAGCTCTTAGAGAAGCAGCATTTTTTTGTGGAAACCAGTCCAGCTCATTGCATGCAGATATTAAGTGAGAAGTTAAATTGCAGCAGTCAGGATTTTGTGGGAGTTGGTAAATGTTTCTCTGGCAAAACTGCCCTGTGAGTTTTAATGGTGTGATGTCGATAGCTTTTCCTGCTCTCTGTGTTTGTTTTCTTTCAGGCCTCTGCAGCTCTTGCCAGGAAAAAAGCAAAAGAGTTACACAAAGACATAGTAACATTTTGGCAAAAGAAGAAGATGAGTAAGTCTGTTTCCAAATTACTTGGTGATGTATAAACACTATGCTAGCTGCTCTTCTCTTGATGTGCTGAGAATGATGCCAAAATTATCTCCATAGTAGGAGAGATCATGGTTGAAAATTGTGCTGAATTCCTGTTGTCTAAGACATTTTGCTTGATCTGAAGCCAAATGCTGTTTCAGCCATGGGAAAGAGCTGAAGACACCTGAAATGATGGTGTAGTTTTACAGGAGAATTTAGAAATCCTTTATATGGCCACACAAGAGGAATATGGTGATGTTAACTTTGTGCTTCTATGTACAAGCAGGATTTCTTTGGGGGTGTAAGGAAACCCAGTTTGAAATGCCTTGCTGCCTGCCTCAGAACATGGACTGGGGTGTGGGCTTCCAGTTTTCAGGGAAGTGTCCTGGAACCCAAGTTAAGGAGTGGGTGTCTGTTTTGCTGAGGTTGCTGTTCTGTGTTTCAACAGTTAGATGCTGTTTGAACCAAAAAAGAGAACAACCTACAGCATTTAAAATTGGGAAGCCTGGATTCCAGGTGCTACTTAGGAGGAGGTTGTTCAATGCCCAGGCAAATAGTGGAATTGTCACGAGCTTCCCTTTCTGTAGCTTTATGAGTGCAGCACATGTACCTGGGAGATGCCAGCCTGGGGATGCATTTCACCTGCAGCATGTGAAAGGTTCACCTCAGCTTTGACCAACCGCAGCCTCACCTGCCAGGGAACAAACAGCTGCAGAGTTGTCTTCCTGGGAATTAACATCTTGAAGCAGCAGCTCTAGGGCTACCTCTTTGCCTTTGCCATTGTGTTGTGGTGTTACATCCCTGGCAGCATTTTAAAATAACTATTCTGAGAGGATTCAAGAAATCCAACTGGTTTAAAAATTGTTCCCATGAGAATTCTCCCCCCTGCAGGTGTAACTCGTGCTGACTTCAGTCTGTGCTTGGGTATGTGAAATACTTAGAATAGTTCATCAAGAGCACAGAGAGTTGTGATTTACACAGGTGAAATGGATTTCATATTCCTTGGGAAGTTCTGACTTGTGGATTATATCCCAAACCCAAGAGAACTTTCATCTGGATGACGATCAGACTTCATGTACTAACAATCTACTGACAACTGCAGTTATTGCTAAGTGATATTTTGTTGAAAAATACTTATTCTTTACAGACCCTGATAGCAGTTGATAGAAACTTAACTTCTATTGCAAGTTGTACTGAAAGTTTTGCATGCATGTACAAAACTGTGACTTAGTTTTATTTTCTGATAGTATTTTTGTATAACAAAGTACTCCCTACCACACCCAAGGGGTCAAGAAGGGGCTGTTGTTTAAACTGCTTGGCAGATTTCATGTGTATGTGTCATTTCAGGTCCAGCAAAAAGAGAATTTTCATCCAAGGAGAAGAAAGCAGGGGAAGATGAGGGAAGGCAAAGCAGTGAAGAGCAAAGCTATCAGCATTCCCCTCTTCGGAAACCTTCAGTGAGATCCTCTGCCAGCAGTGTCATGCCTGGGAGAAGGTATGTCTGCTCTTCTGGGAATCCACCTGCTGGGAAATGGGGAGCCTGGAGAAAAATGACGATCAGTGTGTGCCAAACAGTCGTGTTCTGGTCAAAGAGTGTGTTTCCCTTCTCTTCTGGTTTGTCTGAATCACAAACACACAGCTCTCACAGTTTGTCAGAAAGATGCTCCTAACTGAGTGTTAAAGACTTTTACTTTGGTCTCTGAATTTCTTTGGAATATTTTGTTCATAACAACGTAAAGCACCTGCAGCAGTGAAGCTTGAGGGAACAGAATGACAGTGAGAGCCAAACTAGGGCTGAGCAGAATGACACTGTGAGGGGCTGTGATTCAATAAGCTCCTGAAGTGAGCAGTTTCCTTTGTGGGCAGTTAGAGCTCTGTGGAATGAGAGTCTCCTTTTCAGAGTAGTTTGGATCATTGTCTTGTCTCGCTTTGAGTGAACAGTTTGCACAGGAATCCTCCTGCTTTGTGGTAGGCATGGAAGTGCAGGGTTGTCACCTTTCTATCTAGTCTGACAAAAGTATTTGGATATGTGTAGTCATATAACTATAAAATTAGTAATGTGTTAAAGGAATCAAAGTTCCTTGAGCTAAAAAATGTTTGCCCTGTAAAATCTTTTAATAACCTCTCTTTCTATAAGAAGAACTTGTTTTTTTTCTGAAGCCAGCAGGCCAGTTCCTAGCTTAAAATACAAACTGCTGTGCCACAGTGGTCAAAAGTGCTACAAGAGCCATCTGTTTCTGTGCTCTCTAAGACACTTTCAGTGATACCTTTTCTGTTGCACAGAGGCTGAAGCTTTCCCCACAATCCAAAACCACGTGGCAGCATTGTCAGGGCAGTGCTGAGGATTTAACCAGAGTAACTCCCAGTGCTGGTGTCAGCTCAGAACAGCCTTAGCGCATCCAAATGTACTTCCTTTATGTGTTGCCTTGTGAACAAAATACTTTCTAAATAGATGCTGGTATCCTGAAGAACAGTGAATTAAGACCAGGACATGCACTAGGGTATTATTATTGCTAAAAAACCCTGTTCTTTTTAGTTCTCCAGCAAAGAAGCCTGGTCTTCGAAAGGCACTGCAGTTTGAAGCAGATCTGTTTGACTCCAGTTCAGAAGGGCAGAGCTCAGAGGCCTTGGGAGCTTCACTGTCATCTCTGAGTAACCTGGTGGGATTGGTGGCAGAGACATCCGAAGACAGATACCGGCTTTTGGACCAAAGGGACAAAATCATGCGGCAAGGTAACTGCACCAGTTAATGAGCACTAACATCTGCCTCTCTGCTGGGAAAATGGAAGTGGTATTTGTTGCAAAGCTGTTGTGATATTGTGGAAATGGGAGTTTAACATGGAGCACTCTGTAAAGTACTCATCTAGTATATTTTTTTTTCTTCTGTAGAACACACACAAAAAATCTGTTATACTTATTGCAGCTGCAATTTCTTGTGTAAAGGGAAGGGCAGACAGTTCATCTTCTGTGAAGGAGGGCACCCAGGGATATTTGCCTCTCTAAGCCTAACTGCATTTTGTAGAACCATGGAATGGTTTGGATTGGAAGGGGCCTTAAAGCTCGTCCAGTCCCACCTCCTGCCATGGGCAGAGACACCTTCCACTATCCCAGGTTGCTCCAAGCCCTGTCCAGCCTGGCCTTGGACACTCCCAGGGATGGGGCAGCCACAGCTTCTTTGGGCACCCTGTGCCAAGGCCTCTAGTGTTTCTCTAAAGTCAAATTATACACAGCTGGCAATTATTTCAGGAAGTGGCCAACAGTGCTGGTTGTAAACCCTTCCATCCTTTCTTGCAGTTTCAAAACTGACCCTACTTTCAATCTAAGATCTCAGTTTTACTATCAACAAACAAATTTCTTGTCCACTTATTGTGGAATTTTGACAGTGCTGGTGCTTACTTAGGACACAGAACAGTCAATATGTGCAGTCCTGGACAGGCCCCAGAGTGAGGGAGCCCCATCGTTGTGCATTTCTTACTACATCAAGGTGTGTGTATAGCCTTGTGTGGTCAGGGCTCT
Organism: Pithys albifrons albifrons; assembly: GCF_047495875.1. NCBI lineage: Eukaryota > Metazoa > Chordata > Aves > Passeriformes > Thamnophilidae > Pithys > Pithys albifrons. The sequence goes on along the minus strand of NC_092465.1, from coordinate 39,146,887 downwards.
TTTGGCACCTCAGGGTAATAGCTTGTGTGCTGGTTTAATGGCGAACCAGCAGGGGAAATGAACTCACCACGAGAGAGATTATAAGTCAGAGCTAAAATTTAATAATAATATTACAATAAAAACACTGACACAAAAGGGAAATTGCTTTCAGCTCACAAAAACTCAGCAGTATAACCCAGTGTCCTGGGGCACAAACCCAAGGGGGTTTGTTTGCCCTTGTGCTGAGACCCCTGTGGTTCCCCCAAGTCCAGAGCAAAAGGAAATGAAAAACCTTTTGGTGCAGGTGAGGGCTGTGGTCTGGGCGAGAGCAGGGATCTCCTCCTGTCGAGGTCCTGCTGCTCCTCTGGATCCGACGAGAAGTTACCAAAGTCTTCTTACCCACCGCTTATGTACCCTCAGGGAGCACCCAGTCCCTCCCCCTGGGCGGGGACTCACACAATGGGTGATTAACTCTGGGAGCAAGGGGGTGTTGAACTGTTGATGGCCCATTAGCAGCTCCGCCCCCCTCAGGCTGGGTGTGAAGGTGATAATGGCTCCCTGGGCAGCTGCTGCTAATGGCCCATTGTCCTTGGGGAATGAATAGAGGGGGTAGAATACACAGCTTTGATCACCCCCACACAGTGTCAACTGGTCCCTCCTGCTCAACTAGGACAGCTTGTCATGGGTAAAAGCCAAACCCAAGGGATGCTTAGTGTTTGTTCAAATTTTTTTTTATTTTTTAGCTCGGATAAAAAGGACTGATCTTGACAAAGCAAAAACTGTTGTTGGCACTTGCCCTGACATGTGTCCTGAAAAGGAGCGTTACATGAGGGAGACAAGAAACCAGCTCAGCACCTTTGAATTGCTGCTGGGATCTGACAAGGTATGAGATTGCCAGGATATCTGTTATCCTGCTGCTCATTAAAGCTGTCAGTGTTGTTTAGTTTATTGCTGGGTTCAATCTGGTGGAAAAATTCTGTAGGCTTTCATTTCAATTTCTGTAGGCTTTGGTTTTAATTTCATTAGTTCTTTTAATTCTCCATTGGAAAACAAGAAGGCTAAAGAATTGCTTTTTCACTCTAAGTTGTCTTTTATTTTAGTACTGTAGTTCTAAAACTATAATTACATATTGTATGTAATTATGTATAACAATATATATATTGTCTTGAAGGTTATGAGTTTGAGACTAAGTCACCACTTTAATAGTCTGCTCCTTACTGAAGCAAAGGCATAGATGGGATGAAATCTTCTTTACTCCTGAAAAGTTGTCCATACCTCTTGGATTTTGATTCTTTTCTCCACATCTTGCAGGTGGATCATGCAGCAGCAATCAAGGAATATAGCAGATCTTCAGCAGATCAGGAGGAACCTTTGCCCCATGAATTGAGACCCTCTGAGGTGCTGAGCATGACCATGGACTATTTAGTGACAAACATTATGGATCAAGGAGAAGGAAACTACCGGGAATGGTATGACTTTGTCTGGAACAGGACTCGTGGAATAAGAAAGGTGAGCCCTGTGGATGGAGGTGTTTGGTGACAGAAGGTAACAGATCACATCAGTGTAACACAGTGAAGCAAAAAGCAATAGTCATTCAAACGTTTTGAATTGCACAGTGACTCAAATACAGTGAAATGAGTTTTTCAAAGGTAGTGCCAGGTGACTCTGCTCTTCAACTTGTTTAGATTATGTGTAATGCATTTTTTATCATTCTGGTTAGGACATAACCCAGCAACATCTCTGCAACCCGCTGATGGTGTCTCTGATTGAGAAGTGCACTCGCTTTCACATCCACTGTGCTCACCACTTGTGTGAAGAGCCCATGTCTTCCTTTGATGCCAAAATCAACAATGAGAACATGACTAAATGCCTGCAGAGCTTGAAGGAGATGTATCAGGACCTGGCTAACAAGGGGATTTCCTGCAAGAGTGAAGCAGAGTTCCGAGGCTATAATGTCTTGCTGAATCTCAACAAGGGGGATATTCTCAGGTGGAAACAAAACACTGCTTGTTTTCTCTTTGCCTTTGGAAAGAATTAAGTTTAGAAGAGGAGGCTCAGAGGTGACCTCAGCACTGTCTAGAACTTACCAAAGGGAAGTTCCGGCCAGGTGGGGGTTGGTCTCTTCTCCCAGGCACTCAGCAATAGGACAAGGGGGCACGATGGGCTCAAGCTCTGCCAGGAGAAATTGAAGTCAGAGATGAGAAAAAACTTGTTTGCAGAGAGAGTGCTCAGGCATTGGAATGGGCTGCCCAGAGAGGGGGTGGATTCCCCATCCCTGGAGGGTTTTCAACTGAGCTTGGCCGTGGCACTGAGTGCCATGATCTGGTAAAGGGACTGGAGTTGGCCCAAGGGTTGGACTTGATGATCTTGGAGGTCTTTTCCAACCCAATCCATTCTATGGTTCTGTGATTAGGTCCAGACAAATTGTAATGCTCCTAATTTTAATTCTGTGTTGTTAACAGATTGCTGTTGTGTTTGTTAATATTAAAGCCAAAGGTTTGTCTCTGTCCTTTTGTCTCCCCAGAGAAGTTCAGCAGTTTCATCCAGAGGTTAGAAACTCGCCTGAAGTTAGGTTTGCAGTTCAGGCTTTTGCTGCATTAAACAGCAACAACTTTGTGAGGTTTTTCAAGCTCGTGCAAACAGCTTCCTATCTGAATGCCTGTCTCTTACATGGTTATTTCAACCAGGTAAGAAAAAGGATATATATTTTTTTAAGTAGTAATCAGTATAACAGTCTGGGATTTAGCAGAAAACTTAGTAGGTATTGAGCTTTAAAAATAGTGTTGCTGTTGCTTCTTCAGAAATGTTAAAAATTTATCATGACCTTTCTGCTGTGATATAAAAGGGAAATACTAAAATGCTCTTCTTGGCAATTTTTCCCCATAACTGTGTCGCAATATGTATTTGGCCTGAAAATAATATCTGGAAAGCAGAAGCAGGTGTGAGAGTCTTGCAAAGTAAATATGAACCTGCACTTTCAGAAGCCCTTGCAAGGTGTTTTTTGTGCACAAGATTCACAAAGAGAGATGCTCAAAATGAGCATCATGAAAGAGGAACAGAAACTGGAAAGAAAGCAAGTGCATAGATTTTAAAAAGAAAGTTAAATCTGAATAGTTGTTTGTGTGGATATTTGATGACAAAGTATTGATGTATAAAACATTATTTTGTCATTTATTGTACACTTAATATTAGATTTTGATTCTTTCTTGGTAGTTATGTGGCTTTTTCTTTTCTCTTCCCCCAGATTCGTAAAGATGGTCTCAAATCCCTCAATATTGCCTACACTCTGAGCACCCAGAGATGCACAGCCTTTCCCCTGGAGCACCTGGTCCGCATGCTGCTGTTCAAAGATTGTGAGGAGGCAGCTGATTTTATCAGTTATTATGGCCTGAGTGTATCAGATGGGTAAGTGTGAAAGAAATGATGTCTGGGAGGGGTCAGACTGGTGTCAGGTGAAGGGCTGATATGGGGGAGCTGCTCCTGATACTGGGATACTGGTGGGTGCAAATTTTAATAATCTGTTCTAGTTTTTATTGCTGTAGTTATGAGAAGTTCCTTAATTTTGCATCTTTCCCTCAAGAAATGGAGTCTGTATCCCTGTAGCTACTTCATAGAGTCACAGAATGGTTTGGGTTGGAAGGGACCTCAAAGCTCATCTCATTCCACCCCCTGCCATGAGCAGGGACACCTTCCACTAACCCAGGTTGGTCCAAGCCCTGTCTGTCTTGGCCTTGGACACTTCCAGGGATCCAGGGACAGCCACAACTTCTCTGGGCAACCTCTGCCAGGGTCTCACTACCCTCACAGGGAAAAATTCCTTCCCAATATTCCATCTAACGCTGCCTTCTGTCAGTGGGAAGCCATTCCCCCTTGTCCTGTCGCTGCATTTGTCCAAAGTCCCTCCCCAGCTCTCTTGGAGCCCCTTTAGACACTGGAAGGGACTCTGAAGTCCCCCTGGAGCCTTCTCTGTCTGGGCTGCACAGTCCAAACTTCCTCACCTTGTCTCATAGGAGAGAACACTTCCCACAGCACCATTTTTTGGTGCTCTTGGCACTGGCTTCTTTTTTCCCTTGGCTTGGTGAGATGACAAGGGATTTGAAAGATCAAAATTCCTTCAGCCTTCTCAAGGGTGGTAAAAACAAGAGGGAAACATTTCCCCCAAAGGAAAAACTGCATGTTGAGATCAGTCTCCAGTGGACTCCAGGGACTTCTTTTCTAGAAAGAGACACTGTAGATAAGCCAGTAGGAAAAAAATCAGTGTAAGTTCTTGTCTTGCCATTGAATTGTTGTAAACTGGGGCTCTGTTGGAAATGAGGAGATGGTTCTGCTTCTTGGAAACTGCATATTGTGGTGATGCCTGCAGGGTGGGATGAAGCTGAAATGGCAGGCTAGTTCTTAGAGGATGTTGGAGGCAGTTCACAGGTCTGCCATGGAAATCCATACAGTGTAAGGTGTGTTCATCCAAACCTGGAATCTCAAAAGACTGCAGAAGGGAAAAACTCCAAACTTGAGCATGACAATTAGTGGTCTGTTTGCTGTCAGGGATAAGTGAAAAACACCGTAAAAACAGGACTGCTAAGAGAAAGTTTTGTACTCTAATAGCAACAAAGTATTTATTGACAACATTGGAGGCACAGCCAGTTCATACTGGGCAAAACTTGGCTGAGTTGTTTGTGTAAAATAAGCCATTTATAGTCTTAAGTTCATAGTTAAGACCTTCTAATTTCCATATTAATGGCTGGACTAAATCTTGGGCAGAGCTTTCCTTTTTTGGCTTCGAATTTGGGTGGTGGTCTCTTGTCTTCATCCCTTGGGTGATCTTGAAGCATCTTCATCACTGTTGGATTTCTGCCTTTTCTTTGTTCAGTGACATGACCCGTCAAACTTGTAAAACCTTGACTCTAATGCTACAAAATCTTGGATCTTTACCATTTCATCCTATTGAAATGTGCAGCTTAGTTTAATGTGTAACTTTTAACCCATGGTACACTCGTTTCTATAATTACCAGACAATTTGTACCAGAACAAAGTGGCTCAGCACTTCATGCTGTTCAGTGGCTGTGCTGTGCAAACGACATTTTGAAAAGCAGAATTAGAAATTTCACAAAACTGGGGATTTTTTGGTCTCTTTTCTCTTTGCTGTCAGCATTCTATTTTGAAGCTGTAAGTGTCCAAACCGAACACATACAGGTTACTGGAGCTTTTAACTTTTACTTTTAACTCCTGACTGTTATTTTGGTTTTTCCCCAGGGCTTACGTGGAGCTGAATCGCTCGGCTTTCCTGGAGCCAGACGGGTTACCCAAGCCACGGAAATCCATCTTTGTCAGGCAGAAGCTCACTGTCTCAGTTGGGGAGATTGTGAATGGGGGGCCTTTGCCCCCAGTGCCACACCACGTGCCTGTGTCCAGCTTCAACGGACAGAACAAGTATATTGGTGGAACCACCCCTGTGGATCAAGCTGGTAGTAGCCAAAAACCCAGCATGGAAACAACAGGTGAGAGCAAACATGCATTTTAGGTACTGCTCAGGAACATACTGCTGAGAGCAGTTTTATTTTACAAAGCAGAAACTGTTCTTGGCTGAGAGGGATTGAAATGATGTTGGAAATGTGAATGTAATGAAAATTTTAAAGTGTAAATCATAACCACAGAGTCACAGAATGGGACCTTAAAGCTCATGTAGTTCCAACACGCTTGATGTGGCAAGAGCACGCTCCACTAGAACAGGTTGCTCAGATATATTTATTTGTCTATCTATAAAAGCCAAGAACAGCCTGACTGATAAAGTGTATTTCCCAATTCTGGAAACACACGGTGAGAATTGAGTCAAATTTTGCTAGCATAGGGGAAATTATCAGATATTTGCCTTCTCCAGAAAACCAGCTTCCCTTTGCAGTTTGCATGATTTGATTTGCAGCTGTTTGTTCTCACTGTGTGTATAATCACAGAACCATAGAATGGATTGGGTTGGAAAAGACCTCCGAGATCATCAAGTCCAACCCTTGGTCCAAATCCAGTCCATTTACCAGATCATGGCACTCAGTGCCACGGCCAAGCTCAGTTGAAAAACCTCCAGGGATGAGGAATCCACCCCCTCTCTGGGCAGCCCATTCCAATGCCTGAGCACTCTCTCTGCAAACAAGTTTTTTCTGCTCTCCAATTTCCCCTGGCAGAGCTTGAGCCCATCGTGCCCCCTTGTCCTATTGCTGAGTGCCTGGGAGAAGAGACCAACCCCCACCTGGCCAGAACTTCCCTTCACGCAGTTCCAGACTGTGCTGAGGTCACCTCTGAGCCTCCTCTTCTCCAGGCTAAACACCCCCAGCTCCCTCAGCCTCTCCCCACAGCACTTGTGCTCCAGTCCCTTCTCCAGCCTCGTTGCTCTTCTCTGGCCCCGCTCCAGCCCCTCAATCTCTTTCCTCAACTGTTGGTTTTCAGGTTAGTTGAGCGTGTGCTTTTCTGTCCTTGCTGAAAGTACAGATATTTTTGTAGGTGTGAGGTGTGCTCACTTTGAAACAGTTGTTTTGTTGGAAATGTATGTGCTTGGTACTGGAGGTAATGTGCAGTGAAGTGTTTGAATATTTTGTATAAAATATTCATAAATAGGAACTAGTCTCTCTGATAATTGTGTTTTTAACTTTTAGGCAACAAGCTTCTGTTAGACTTGTTTTATGACCCAATGAGTTTTATCAGACGAGCCAGGTTTTGAAGGTAACAGTTTTGCTTCTGTGTGTGACTGACCTGTTTTTCTTAATTATTCTTGTCTCTTCTCCCAAGAAGGAAGAGTGGAAAGCAGAGGTGTGGGCTCAGAGGCTGCAGCAGGAAGAGTCCAGCCCCCAGCTCATCTGCCCTCGCTGTTGCCTTGTCAGCTGGTGCCAGCCCTGCCTCCTGCTCAGCCCATCTCCCAGCCTGCTGCTCAGCCCGAGCTGCTCCCTCCAAAGCCTCAGCCTGGCTACACAGACACGGTAGGCAAGCATAGACCCATCGTGAAATATTTGGGAAAGATCTGTGAAATACAAAAAAAGGTAACTTAGGTTAGGAAAGATAACTAAATTCTGAGGGTTTTTTAGTTTTCTGGAATGTGCATTTATTTCAAGTGAGGCATGACAAAGTTTCTGCTTGTGGGTACGTGACCATTAATGTTGGGTCTTGAATGTGCACCCTGTGTAGTTGTGCTATTTTTGTCCCTCCCACACGTGTTTGTGCTAATGCTGAGTGAATCTCAGGGTGTCCCATTGCTTTGTACAGCACAGCTGCCATATTCTACCTGAATGTGGCCACATTTCAGTGAATTTTTTGGAATCAAGTCAGCTAGAATGAGAGAAAGTCTAAAGTAAGCAAATAGGAATCCTTTAATACCTTCTCTTCTTAGTTATGCAAAGTAAACAAAAAATAAACGGTGGAGGAACTGGACTCCACACAATCTGTGAGATTCATAGTGAAGACCTTTTATTACACATAGCACACAGTTTATACAGGGTTAGGACCACAGCTCATTGGCTAAAAGAGTTACACACCACCATGCTAGAAACTTCAGTTGGTTAAAACCTGTCTCTCACAAGTCCCATGTTTATATTATTTCATCCTGGCTGGTTTTGTGCACCTGCAGAGTCCTGTGAATTCTTACTATGTTACTTCTTGGGGAGTAACCCTCCTCCCTACCAGCCAGCAGCAGCTGAGCTCCTTGCTGCTTCTGGCTGATAGCCAAGTCTCACAGGGCTTTCTGTAGATCTGAATTGCTCACTTTTGATTTTACCATAACTGCAGTTATGATTTCCTAACTTGACTTGCCCAAATTTAATACAGAAAGCTGCTTTTGTTTCTGGACTGTTACCAACCTTCTAAGTAGTCTAAGATTTTCAGGCCGTTGTGTTTGGTTAAGTTGGCTCAGTTTATAAGCAGAAATACAGATGATGCTGTGAGTTACAGTCAGTGGAACAAGTCTGGAGGGCTTTATGCCCAGTTTACACCCAGGCCACCCCAAAGAGGACTGGGCCTTGCTTCAGCTGCTTCCTCTGCTTTATTTCAGGACATTGCCAGTGTGGTGGATGGGCTCTTGCACGACGTCCTCAAAGGAGAGTGCAGAGAAGTGGGCAGAGCAGGAGCAGCTTACGTGGCCGCTGCTATCTGGTAAAGAGCATTTCTTGCTGGTTCTCCTGGAGTGTGTCACCAAAGGTGCCATTTGCCATTCCATCCCCTTGTCTGAAGATCATAAAACTAAGCACTGCAAGATCTGTGGTGTTACTGATGTGGTTGAGGGGAAGTCAGACCTTTCTTCGGGTGTCTTTCACTGTTGTCACATGCCAGGTGGCCTAAGGCAAGGCTCAGCCAAACCTCTGGAAGCTTTGCCTTGCAAGAAACCCGTGTTGTGGAAGGGAACAGGGACAAGAGGAGCAAGTTGAGATCTGGCTACTTCATAAACATTACTTCTCCAGGGCAGTTGGTAGAGTTGTAGATGTGGAATATGACCCAAACAATTATTATTCCACCACTGTTTTGGTTATTGCTGAACTGGGACAGCTGACCCAGACTGGCTGAAGTCCATTCCATGTGGTGTCATGGTCAGCAATAAAACTGGGTTAGAGGAAGATGATGTGGCTTTCTGGCTTTCAGGACAGACATTGATTAGAGACTGGGCATTGCTCTGCCCATGGGAAGTGGTGGCTGGCAGTCTTTGCTTTGCCTGCTGAAGGCATGGGGGTTTTCCCTTTCCCTGTTACAGTATTTTTACCTTCATGGATGAGTTTTCTTTTTTTCCTACTTTCTTCCCTGTCCCAGTGTGGGGAGGGGAGTGATCCAGTGGCAGTGTGGGTGCTTGGATAGTGGGTGGAGTCAGCCCACCACAAAGAGAAAAGTGTGAGGAGAAAAGCACAGAACTGAGACCTTGAATGAAAACTTCCTGGCTTTGAAAAGAGATTTGCTGTTTCTGCACAGCACCTCAGAGGCCACTGTGGAGGAGCTCGTGACTGAAGTTACAGGAGAGATCCTCAGACAAGTGACTGGAAGTGTTCTTAGTGTGGAAAGGCAGCGTGCCCAGGAGGAACAGCGCAGAGTGGAGGAAGAGAGGTGAGTCAGGGTGGGCTGGGAACACCCTGTGACAATGGAAGGACCCCTGGTGCCAACCTGAATCCTTTCACTGTGCTCAAGCCCCATGTCTTTCTCCCACCTGACAGAGCTGTCTCACCTTGAACTCCCTGGGGTCATGCAGACAGGGTGTCCTTTCTGTGTTCTCAGGTGATCTGCTAGTTAGCATTTCAATGACCTCACAGAGCCACTGTGAAAACATGGGGTGGGAATTTTAGGAACTTTTATTCATCCAGAGCTTTCAGAAAGGGACATGCATCCCAGCTCTGCTATATGCAGGAACTTTTCCTTCTGAGTGAGCTACTTGTTTGTAGCTTACTGGTGTAAGAATAAATAAGTCATAGAGAGATTTGTGTTGGAATGGACCTAAAGATCATCAGGTTCAACCCCCTGCCATGGGCAGGGATGCCACTCACCAGGTCAGGTTGCTCATGGGTAAATATTTCCCTCAAATAACCACATTGTCATCTGTATTTTTGAGGGAAACCTGGTTCCATTCAAAGCTCTTTATCTTTAGAAACCAGCTAGTGGGAACTCAGTTTTAGGCAAATTAACTGTTTGACACAGTGTGTAATGCCAAATTGCCAGTGGAATTTTTTCACCTGTGTAAATCTTTTATCTGTCCTTCCAGGCAAAAGCAGGAAAGAGAACAGGTAATAAAGCAGTTGAGCCAGTTGCTGGGTTTGGAATTAATGGAAGAAGTAATAAAGGAGAGTGTTAAAGAAGCTTCAACCAGTGAGTTAAGGTATGTACAACACGCTGAGTGCTATAGTTTGGTTTCCTAAATGTCGTGGCCTTCCCTGTTTGCACCTCAGCCAATAGAATTGTCATTGCTGCAGGTGTTCACCTGACTAGAGCTCTTTGTTTCCTTTGGAACTAGATGTGCCTTAGAACGAGACCGACAGGCCCGTATTGCCCGGTGCTCAGAAGAAGTGTGTGGTCACTTCATGGAGCTCTCTCTGGAGGATGAGATTTTCCAGATTGCCAAGGAAACCCTTCAGGAGCTCCAGTGTTTCTGCAAGTACTTAAAACGGTGAGTTACCGTCCTGGGACACAACTGCTTTTCTTGGGAATGTTGGAGAGGAGCTGTGAATAGAGATGGAACTACAGCTGTCTGGTTGTGTTCTTTTTGAGATAGTTTTTGCTGTCTTGTCTCTGTGATAAGGGTAGACCTTACAGTCTCATTATCAGCCTCTGCTAAATTACTCAGCTGTACATGGGAAGGGAAGCACACCTAGTGGGAGTCAGGTAATGAGCTTGGTAGAAGATTTCAGCTTCATCCTGTCTAGAAACTTGTAATAGTTTATCCTTGTATTCTTTTTGATGGACACTTGTTTTTTTGGATATGTGCTCAATGTTTTGTGGTTGCTGTTGTGGTCAGTATACAAATATCTGATGACAAAGGTCTGCAGAGGAGTTTATTAATGTGACCTATTTATGTGTTCTCTTCCAAAGGTGGAGGGAAGCAGTGGCAGCTCGAACAAAATTGAAACGTCAAATGAGGGCATTTCCAGCTGCTCCCTGTGGAATGGATTCAAAGCACCAACTGAAAGCATTGTCTCCCAGTGCAGAGTGGCCTATAGCCATGGAGAACTTGTGCAAGAGATTTGTAAACCTGGGGAATGGAGGAAAGCTGGGAATCTCTTGCACCAGGTAAGGATACTTCTAGTGGCATCAGTTGGCAGTCTGGTAGATTTGTGGAACAGAAGTTACCAAAAATTCTTTCATTGTGAGTGTTAGTGGTTTTGGAAAACTGTTTGGTCTTAAGTAGCCCCCAAAAGACTTTCTGCACAAATGCCATGACCAAGACTGAAAATCCAAGTAAATCTATTAACCGCTACTTTCTAAGGCCTCTGTGGTATTTCTCATGCCTCAGTGTTTCTTAAATTTAGTTTAAGTACTTGTTTTATACAAAAAAATATAACCAAGAATATTTTGTTTTCCAGGTTGAACTGGCTGAGAAACAAGACAGTGCACGAAATGAAAGTTCAGCACTTCTACCAGCAGTTGGTAAGGTATGCAGGGGTTTGGTTCTTGTTTTCATTCAAAGCAAGCTGTAACAGAAGGGCCAGAGATCTGAAAAATGGCAGTAAGGTGTGGCTAATCATGCCTGGATGTCCATGTGCAGCCTTGCTTCTGTGAGTATTTTGGAAGTAAGGGAAACAGGAGGATCCTGTGCCGGATCCTTCCCTTTGGCCACCCCAACCCCCTGCAGCGCTCCAGGCTGGGCACAGAGTGGCTGGAGAGCAGCCAGGCAGAAAGGGACCTGGGGGGACTGAGGGACAGGAAGCTCAACAGGAGCCACCAGTGTGCCCAGGTGGCCAAGAAGGCCAATGGGATCCTGGCCTGGATCCAAACTAGCATGGCCAGCAGGCCCAGGGCAGTGACCCTTCCCCTGGACTCTGCCTTGGGGAGGCCACACCTTGAGTGTTGTGTTCAGTTCTGGGCCCCTCAGTTGAGGCAAGAGATTGAGGGGCTGGAGCAGGGGCCAGAGAAGAGCAACGAGGCTGGAGAAGGGACTGGAGCACAAGTGCTGTGGGGAGAGGCTGAGGGAGCTGGGGGTGTTTAGCCTGGAGAAGAGGAGGCTCAGAGGTGACCTCAGCACTGTCTGGAACTGCGTGAAGGGAAGTTCTGGCCAGGTGGGGGTTGGTCTCTTCTCCCAGGCACTCAGCAATAGGACAAGGGGGCACGATGGGCTCAAGCTCTGCCAGAGGAAATTGGAGATCAGAAAAAACTTGTTTGCAGAGAGAGTGCTCAGGCATTGGAATGGGCTGCCCAGAGAGGGGGTGGATTCCCCATGCCTGGAGGTTTTTCAGCTGAGATTGGCCGTGACACTGAGTGCCATGATCTGGTAAAGGGACTGGAGTTGGACCAAGGGTTGGACTTGATGATCTCGGAGGTCTTTTCCAACCTAATTGATTCTGTGATCATAGAACCATTGAATGGTTTTAGTTGGAAAGGACCTTAAAGATCATTCCGTTGGTTCCAACTCCTCTGCCTGCCATGGGCAGGGACACCTTCCACTAAAGCTAATTTAATGAAGGTATTAGGCCATCTGATCCTTTGAGGTGTAACTTAAGGATCTGATGGATATTATGGGGGGTGATTTTGTACCTGGGTGACATGGAAGAGCAAATTGGCTGTTAGAGACCTGGCTTGTGGCATGGAGGTGTTTAAAAGTGCAGCAAGAGCCCTGGCTTCCTGTGGCTCCTCATGCACCCCAGAGGCCTGGGTGTGTACTGGATCAGTGTGGAAGTAAAGCAACACATGCATGGTCCTGAAATCCCCAAAATAAGGCTCATGTAACAGATTTAGCAGCTACAAATCCTGAAGGCATCTTGTCTATGGTGAAACAGGTGGGCAACAGATATAAAGAATTAATTGAACAGTTACTGCTTAAAGTATTGTAACTTGTTCAATGTTCAGACATTTCTCAGGTGGGAAAGAGCACTGAGGTGGGTCCTTTCATCAGCTTCTGTCTCTCTTTAAGTGATTTAGCTTGGACTCCCTTGGATCTCGTCTCACTAATCACTGAACATATTCCGGTTCAGCAAGAACAGGTTTTTTGGAAGGTGCTCTTGGTGTTGCCAAGTGATGATGAATATGCCAAGGATGATCCCAGCAGGTGAGTGGAAGAGCTGATTTCCTTTCTGAAACAGGGCAGACTTCTTTTATTTAGGTAGAAGAGCAATAGTAGTATGCAGTCCTTGATGTATTTTACCCTGTACCATGTCAAATTTCCAATTCGTTTTTCTTCTCCAGAGCACTCTAAAGAATTTATTACACTAATCTGTATTATCTAACATTGTTTAATTCTTTTTGCTCATACTGAAAGCAGAACTTTGATATATGATAATTTCAGGACAATTCACAGCTCTTTATTAGGGTTATTTATCATAACCTAAATACAGAGGATTATGATAAATTGTGGTGTCTTAGAGGTGGTGATACTAAACCCCTAAAATGCCATTTCTGACAACAAAACCCTCAAAATCCCACCTTTTCTTTTTTGCTAGGATACTGATGGATTGGTTGAAAGCCAAGTTTATGGGAGACAAAACCTGTAAGAAAAACACTTCACATACAGAAGGCAGAATTCAAACACTGACATTGTTTAGCTCTCCTGGTGTGCAGGGGAGCAGAAGCATTAAAGTCAATGTGTGTATAAAGGTAAGTGAGAACAATTTCATGATACCTAAGAGGCCATAAAAGCAGGGTGGGCTCTTTTGCAGTGGATCTTGTGTCCTGTCAGGTGGAGGGAGATGATACTGGTAAGGATGGAGTTGTTACAGAATATTCTGAGTTGGAAGGGACCCACAAGGATCATCGAGTCCAAAGACCAGAAACAAAAGATGGATTTTTATCTTGTTTGTAACCATCTGCAGTAGCAGAACCTCAGTCACCGATTCCTGTCCTAAGTCAGGTGCTGAAGGGCATTTTTGTGCTCACCTGCACCTGTCAGAAACATCCATGTTGGTGGTAACAGCTCAGTGTCTTGGGTTTTGTAGAGCTCCTGGGAGGAGATGTCAGAGCTGAGTGGTGATGATAATAAACTGAAGAGTTTGATATAAAAATAGTTTTGTTTAGCTACATTACTGTTGTCATTTCTGTTGCCTGTCCAGGCGGCACAAGGTGCACTCTCTGACTCTGAGCTTGAAATGGCTGAGACACAGAAAGACTTGCTGGGGACCAGTGGCCTCATTCTTCTCCTGCCACCCCGAGTTAGGAGTGAAGATGTTGCAGAAGATGATGTGTATTGGCTCTCAGCTTTGCTGCAGCTGAAACAGTTGCTTCAGGCCAAACCTTTCCACCCCATAGTTCCTTTGGTGGTTCTGGTTCCCAGTCAGGAAGAGGAGGCCCTGGAAAAAGAAGTAGAAGATGGTATGTAAATTATTTCTGTGTCTTGAGAACATGAATGTTTTAGGCTGCCCCAAGTGGGACTGTTGTGGCTGGTGCAGCCTTTCAATAACCTCATCCAGTAAAGGGAGAGCCTGGGAAGTTCAGCATTTCTCAGAGCTTTGCTAGAAATCCTGAGGCCTTAAGAGCTCATCAGTTTTGGCTTCAAGTTTTCATTCACACACAGTATTTGATCTGAGAATCTCTGGGCAGAGATGGAGGAGAGCAGTGATGCTGTGAATGTAATGCAGGGTGTGTGCTCAGAGGAGGTGTGTTCTTTCTCTGTAAATGGTGAATTTTCTTATTTTTTAAGGTTTGATGCTGCAGGACTTGATTTCAGCCCAGCTTATTTCAGACTACACTATTGTGGAGCTCCCAGGCTCTGTCAATGACTTGGAAGGCACAAGAAAGGTAAGGACAGCAAGAGATAACAAATTATTATATTCTCAGTAGCTTAAACAGCAGCTGAGTCTTGTGTAATGGGATATTTTTTCCGTTGGATTTTCTGTAACATGGTGGGGGTTTTTAAGCTGTTTTAACAATTTTCCCACACACCTGACTCTGCTGGAGTGGGGTGCTTGCTTGTTAATAGTGATTCCAACATCAGCCAGAACTATTCTGAAATGAAACATTTCTGCTACTTTCCATTATTTGTGACTGTTCTATTTTCACTGACCAGAGGTCAGTGCGACTTGCTACAAAAAAAGATAATTTAGTCTGTGTAGTACTGAAACCTGCACTGAGACCAAAATTCATGGATTGACCCAAGTCCACTCTTGTCTGCCTTGCCTGTGTTGCTGCTCACGAGACAAGTGCTGGTGGTTGAGTAAACCTGTTTATCCTTAAGCTCACAGTCCTGAAATGCAGAGGACATTTTGTAGCTTTTCTGGCTGCCATGACACCCCCTCAGTATTATCCCATCTTGGTGGATGGGACTGAGAGACGCCTCTGTCCTCTCCATGTTCTGTTAGTGAGGAAGGATTGTACAGATCTCTCCCTGACAGGCCCAGAGTGATGCTGCCCCACAAACCCTCACAGCTTAACATCTCTGCAGTTCAAGGACTGCCAGGATCACACATGGCTTCTCTGGATATAGTCACCATGGGCTCATTTCTGAGTCTGTCCAATTTTTCCTGGATAAGTTTTCAACATCCCCAGTGTCCTGCAGCAGGGAATTCCACTGCACACCTGTACCTCATGAACAGCCTCTTTTCTCTGTCTTTTGAGCCTGCTGTGTGGGAATTTAGTTTATGGCCACCTAGTTGGAGAACTATTCTTGAAAACATTGGGATGATGATAGCTGATTTATTTGCACTTCCCTGCATACTCCCTTGAATAGTGTAACATCAAACTTAGGGTTGCAGGATTGAATCCTTTGTGTCCTGATCACTGCAGAGCAGTTTCCAACTACCTCTGGTTTGTGCGTCCTAGATCTCTGTGGCTGTGGGCTGGCTGGTTTCACGGTGTCCTGACTCCCTTGAGCTCTGCAGTCAGACCCTTCAGGAGTACATTGAGAGTGGGATTGATGGTGAATTTGGCAAGCGCTTCTACCATGACTGGAAGGAGAGGCGTTTGGCTGGCCTGCCCTCCCAGGAGCCTGGGGTCATCATAGAGCTCTACAACAGTGTGCTGCAGTTTCTGGCAGATGTGGCATCCTCAGAGCACCTTTGTGACTTGTCTTGGCCTGTGACAGAGTTTTCAGAACCTGGGGGTAACAAGCTGTTGCCCCACCTGCAGTGGAACATGCCAGATCACCTGGCCTGGCTGAAGAAGGCTGTGCTGTCCTTCCAGATTCCATACCTAGATCTGCCTCCCTTAGGTGGTAGGTACTTCACACAACAGTAATATCTTGGCAGCTCATGATTCTCCAAGGTGTGCCTGTGCTGCCTTGCTTCTGGCACAAATTCTTGCAGTTTACTTTGGGTTTTTTTGTTTGGCAGCTCCTTGGCGTCCTGTTTGCCACATGATTTTTCAGTATGTCTCCCAGATTGCAAGTTCTTCCCACACTCAACCACTGATTCAGTCTCAGGTGGAGAATCTGCTGAGCAAAACTTACAGAAAGTGGAAAAACAGAACAGCTGGGAACTCTGATGAAGATGGACCTTCTGTTGATGAGATCCCTTGGGATTGTATCTTGGCAGTCTGCATTGATCATAAATTGAGAGATTGGAAACCACCCAAATTGCCAATTGCTCCAGGTATTGCTCCTGCAACATGGATGATACTCCTTTTGTGATGGTGTTTAATAACAGTGGTGTCTTTATGCATGGCAACAAGTGACACGTAGCAGGGAGGGAGCTGTGGCCTTGCTGTGGTTCTGCACATCCGTCTTCTCTTTGGAGCGTGTGTTTACTATTAGTTATGACTTCACATGATCTTATGATTACAAATGTGCCTCTGGTTAAGAGTCTTCCAGCCCTGCCCTCCCAGTGTGAGAGAGTTTGCTTTAAGCAAAGGCCAGGAATTGCCCCTCAGAAGCCTTGTCAGCTGGGATGGCAGGCTGCCAGTTAATTAATTAGCACTTCCATGGATTAGTGAAGTTCATCTCAAATTCTGTTCGCCTTCAGCTTCAGGTGTGCGTGGTTTTTGGCTTAACTGCAGGGAGCTTCTTTGAATGAAATCACTACTTAATCCATTGAGTTTGGATGCAATAGAATTTTTAAAACTAATGGAAAGCAGCATTTCACACACTGCCAATAATCTGGTATCTGTTGAGTTCAAGATGGCTTCTTTTTGCAAACAGGTTACAACTGAAAACTGTTTGAAAGTGAACACTTCCTTTTTCCCCAAATTCCCTTTTTAATAACGAGCTTTTCTTCTGAAGGAGAAAATCTTTGCAAATTATTATATTGGGCTTGGGTTTGTTCACAGAAGCAGTAAGTGAAGATGGTCAGATTCGTGTGTACTTCTTCAAGGAGCATTTAAAGAACTACACTCTCCCTTTTTCATGGGACCAGGCCAGACTGCGCACGCAGGAGGAGATCCGGCAAGGCCACGAGAGGTGAGGGGGTGCTGACACTGCCTGTGGCAGGGAGTAACATGCAGCTGTTCATGGAGAATTCCAAGGAGGTTGTTTGGGACCTCAACAGTGCTGAAAATCAGTGTATGGCATCCTCCCAGAGTGTGCCTGTACACATCTCTGTGCTGAGACAGAGCAGTAGGTAGATTTTATTTGTAGAGGTTACTCAGCTCTCAGAGAAACTGATTGCTTGGGGAGTGCTGAAAGTGCTGTAAGAGGAGAAATGAACTTCAGCCAAAAATTGCTGCTGAGGCTTTGGAGTTGGACTTGTTTGAAGCACGGAGAGAAAACTGTGAGGTTGAGAAAATGTTGGATGGGTTGAGAGGGAAGGATGCCTTAGAGCTGTGTGGCATTATAAAGTATTTGAGTTCTCCAGAGTCTAGCTCACTTCCCTAGCCTCATTCAGAGGCAAGCTACTTTCTTTCCTCTTGGAGGCTTAGCTGCAGCTCTGCTGTGTAGTGGGTGATGTTTGGGGTGAATCCTCAGCTCCTGTCAGATGAGTTGCTTTCTAATCCCATGCACAGGTGGTAGTGTGTTGGACCCTGGCACAAGAGCATTATTTCTCCAAATGATCACTTCTCATTCTCTGCTGTTTCCAGTCTTCAAGCTAGCAGGGAAAAATCAAGACACTCATGCCAATTCCTGTGCTTTTGTTTGTTGGTTTTTTCCCTTCCCCTCACAGGGCAAGGATAAAATCTCCCCAGTCTTTTAAGAAACCCTCCAGCATCGCCATGATGCCAGATCAGTATGACACAAGCAAGCTGTCAGGTCAGGAAGTGAGCATTCCCAGTGCAGATGAATTCACAGACATGTCTTTGGCCCAGGAACATCTGTTGGCACAGTTGCAACTGGAAAAACTAGAAAATAGGAGGTAAGTTCCCAGAGCAGCATCTCTGCTGCTTCAGCCCAGGGTTGTAAACAATTTGTAACTTGTATGGAATGGGAAGCTGAACAGTGCTAGAAAACAGCCCAGACTATCTCCAGTTACATCTCATTTCATCAAGCACATCAGTGCAGTTCCCTGCTGTCTCCTACTTGCATCCCAGGAACAGTCCAGGATGGTACAAATTCTTGGACCTTTCAGGAATGCTTGGAAACTCTGTGGTCATACATGCCACCAGAACTGAAGCAGTACAATGTGTACAGTGGACTGTGTGTCTGCTGTGTCACAAATGTCTATAAACTTCTCTATGGGATGTCAGTTTGTAGCAATGCAGATCACAGAGGGGAAAGAACTAAAGCTTTTGAGGTTGACCCAAGAGGTTTTTGTCTCTTCTGCCTTTCCCATCAGGTGGATGCCTTCAGTGTGTGTGGCTCCTTTCTGTACCACATTCTTATGTAGTGGATTTTTGAAATAGCACTGGGCTATGTCAGACTGTGGAGTTCAGACACTTCTAAACCCAAAACTCTTAGTGTTAACCTGCTGGTTACTGGTGCTCTTGGTCTTCCCATGTAGGTTTGAAGAACAGTTGCACCGATACCTCACTGAGGATGTTGAGCCCCTTGGGGGTCTCTTAGGTCTTCCTCTCTACCTTCCCCAGTCTCTGCTGTCCACCTCAGCTGTCACCTGCCCGTTGGTGAAGAGTCCCACATCACCTGCTCAGGAGGTAAGATAAGATGAATTCTGAGCATTGACTAAAGCTCTGAGGAGTGCAGTAGTTGCAAAACCTCTAGTGGGAATTACCTTGGGAGAAACTCTCAGTCTTGTCTCTTTTCCTTCTGTCCAGGCCAGGAGTCAAGAGGGGCACAAGGTTTTGGAGGCAGAGCGAAGCCCTGCGCTGTCAGACAGACTGAAACACTTGCAGCAGCTCCTCAGGGCGGCCAAGGAGGCCGAAGCTGCCTCTGAGCTCCACCTCTCTGCTCTGGTGGACATGCTGGATATTTGAGCAGAGCTTAGATATGGACACTCAGGAAAGAAATCCGGGTCCTGGGAACTGAACACATAAACTCTCCTGAGACATGTTCCAGAGCAAGCAGGTGTTCTCCTGGGATAACAGCACAGAGCAGCCATGGGGCCTGGGCCCTTCTCACATGGCTGCCTTCCCCAGGGTCAGTGTGTTATGGCTGGTCCTGGGACTCCCTCCTTTTCTGCTGCAAAGCCACGGACGTGAGTCAGAAGCTTTTCTTGGAAGGCCTTACATGGTAGTGGTGGTTCACCCAGCTGTCATCATGGGTAAACACAGCTTTGGCAGGGGGAAGCTGCAGAGTAGCACAGGGTCCCTGGGAACATGGCAGTGAATGCTCCATAGACACAGTCCCTGAAGTGTTGTCTCAGCTCTGTGCTTCCTTCATGCAGGAAGCCTTGCAAGCAGTGTGGTTTGAAGTTCTTATTCTGTTCCCAGGAAAGTCAGTACTGTCATTCTCGAGTTGGAGCAGCACTGGGCCAAGTTTATGTTGCTCATTATAAATCCAGAAGGATTTTTGTGCTGCTGGGCCCAAGGTTTACTCAATATTTACAGCGTTAAAACCAGGTGAGTTGCTTATTCCACAGATTCTTCTCATGCAAGTTGCTTCCATCAGACTTCAGTGAACAGCTGTGGAGGAACAGTTTTCCTTTTGTTGGGTTTTTTTTTTGGAAGAGCAGTTTGCATTTTCCAGCACTTAGACACCTTTGGAAGCTGAAGACCTTTTGGTTTAATTCCCCATGTCTGCAGTACTCCTGTACAGCTCATTATCTCTTTTTTTTCCCTTACAAAATCAGCATTTTTTTCTCAGACAGAACCTTCTGGCTAGTGAAATGTAAATTAGGGCACTAAACACTGATTATATTGCCTACCAGACCCCAGTCTGCCTCTTTTTTCATTTGGACATCCACAGTAGTCCAGAAATGTCAGCTGCCTTCCAAGAGTGTGATTTTGTAGGGTGTTTTTTTAAAACATTTCATTTGTATTGTTTCTCTTAAACCCCAAATAGCAACAGTAGCTCAATGGTTCAAATAAGAAATGTAAACTGAAAAAGGTGGTGCTTTGAGGCTGTTTCTGCTACACGTGCTTTTGTTGGGCTGCGTTGTGAGAGTTGAACTGGTTCCTTGTGAAGCAAAGCCTGTGCCCTGCTCTTGTTCTCTGTCCACCTGGAATTCAGCTGTGAGAGTGTGGCTCACACCATCTGCTGTAAATGTGTTTTGTACCTAATAAATTTTTGGTGGCTTCATAAGGTGGTGTCTCGTTCCTGTGATAAAGCTGATGGTGCAGGATGCTCTGTAGGGGAGTGCTGCATTTAACCAAGGGGGTCGTGGGGGTCTGGTCTGCCCTCCATGGCACCTCTGCATCGTTTCACTGCGGAGGGAGAGCAGGGCCCATGGTGCCAGCCAAAAGGCCAAGGAGGGTGGGATTCGAAAACAAGTCTGGTGGGAAGAACTCTTACCTGTCTTTTCCAACCACACACCTCACAGTATTCAAGGTGTCCATCCATGGTTTCGTGCCTCCTTTGGGTCAGTTTACTTTCTGGTTGCACCCTCCTTTCGGGAAGGTTATCACCTTACTGCTCAACAGCCACTTTCTGCAGCAATCATTTCTATTTTCTTTCCCATAACTCTTGGATAAGAGACTTCCAGCTGCTCTGCACCAGGATGCTTTTTGATGCTTCCTCTCAATTTCTCTTGCTATCCCCTTCCCAAAATCCGGTGCTGCTGCAGGGCACCACTGCCCTCGTGCCCCCTGTTCCCAAAATCTGGTGCTGCCGCAGGGCACCAGTGCCCTCGTGCCCCCTGTTCCCAAAATCTGGTGCTGCTGCAGGGCACCAGTGTCCTTGTGCCCCCTGTTCCCAAAATCCGGTGCTGCCGCAGGGCACCAGTGCCCTCGTGCCCCCTGTTCCCAAAATCCGGTGCTGCCGCAGGGCACCACTGCCCTCGTGCCCCCTGTTCCCAAAATCTGGTGCTGCCGTAGGGCACCAGTGCCCTCGTGCCCGGGACAGGGTGCAGATGCCGTGTCACACCACGCACTCGCCCCGCCGCCCGCGGTCCAGGTGGCTCCGCGCGGCAGCAAAAAGACCGCGACGAGGGTGGGATTCGAACCCACGCGTGCAGAGCACAATGGATTAGCAGTCCATCGCCTTAACCACTCGGCCACCTCGTCCTGCCGAGCGCCGCCTGCGCCCCGCCTCGGCCCGCGCCCGCGGGGCTCCTGCGGGGAGCGGCGCTGCGGGAGGGCCCGGGCGGGGCAGGACGGGGCGTGCGCGGGGCGGCACAAGGTCCGCGGCGAAAAGAAAAGGAAAAAGAAGAAAAAGTAATAAAATAAAACAACAAAGCAAAATATTGCCCTCTCTGAGGCTCGAACTCAGGACCTTCAGATTATGAGACTGACGCGCTGCCTACTGCGCTAAGAGGGCGGTGCTGAACCCCCCGCGGTCCGGTCCCTGCAGGGGCGGCGCGGGCCCAGCCGGCGTGGGCGCTGCGGCGGCCGCCTCAGGCCGGCAGGGGGCGATGGGCCCCCACCGGGACGAGGTGGCCGAGTGGTTAAGGCGATGGACTGCTAATCCATTGTGCTCTGCACGCGTGGGTTCGAATCCCACCCTCGTCGGCCTTTTGCTGCCGCGGGGGAGCACTGCGGACCGTCGTCTGCGGGGCAAGGGTGCGGTGTGACACGGCATCTGCACCCTGCCCCGGGCACGAGGGCACTGCCCTGCAGCGCCATCGTATTTTGGGAACAGGGGGCACGAGGGATTGGTGCCCTGCAGCAACACTGTATTTTGGGAAGGGGATGGCAGGAGGAATTGAGAGGTGGCATCGAAAAGCACAGCCAAGGCGCTAGTGCAAAGCAGCTGGAAGTGCCTGTAGGATAATTCTCCTTCTCTTAAATTTCGAAGATGGCAATAACCTGTAAAACAAAGGAAGTATAACAAAGAGGAAAGTTTTATTTTCACACGCACTGTGTGCCTCAAACCACAGGGCGGCTGGAAACACACCTTGCATTCAAACTTCACAATTTTTGTAGTTTACCAAGTCCTGCCCATTTTCATCACAAAATGCATATTCATCGGTTTGCTGGTCTTGCCATAAGAGGTGTCTTCTCCAAAGGGAGAGAGGGGTGTCATTTTCTGCTCTATTGGTTGTGCAGAATCCCGTTCAAGAGGTGGCTTCTCCAAAGGGAGAGGGGGTGTGATCTTCTCCTTTACTGGTTGTGCAGAATCCCTCCACACTGGATGAAGGGTCTCCTTTGTTCACAGAGACCACCACACATCAGAGAGGCCTTTGTGCACAGGGACCTCTGCATGTTTATTTTAAGTACTTGGTATTTTTCCTCCCCCATCGCAAAAGGCCCTCCCTCGGTGCCAGGTCCTGACAGTACCTGGTACCTTATAATCTTTGCAGTAGGCCTATAAATTTCCTCTAAAATCACAGCAATGTAAAAAGAAACTCTAAATAAAGGAAAGAGATCCTATTCTAACTCAACTAATCTTGCATGTAATAAGACCATGTTATTTTATTTCTCACATTCCTTATCCAAGAGTTATGGAAAACAGAAATGATTGCTACAGAAAGTGGCTATTGAGCAGTAAGGTGATAATCTTCCCAAAAGGAGGGTGCAACTGGAAAGCAAACTGGGGCAAAGGAGGCATGAAACCATGGATGGATACCTTAAGTACTGTGAGAAGTGTAGCCAGAAAAGATATGGAAGAGTTCTTCTCACCAGAGTTGTTGAACGTGCTTGTTCATCGTAACTGTGGCTGAATATGTGCCCCAAGGGCTCCTACACCAGTCAAGAAGCAGCCTCTGTGTCAGTGGCCACAGCCAGGCTGTCCAAGGAAGCTCCTGTGGGAAGTGAACCCCTTGCCTCTGTTCTGTTGCAGGTAGAGGCTCCCCAGGGAACAATGGACATGGCACTCAATGGGATGTGATTGCACAGCTGAGTCCCAGAGTGACAGCTGAGCCCCCAGACCCCCACTCAGCCCTTCTCTATGGCTGGAGGCCCTTGTCCAGGCTACCCCCAGCTCCTGAGGGCTTGTCCCACACCCCCCCACATCAGCACCTACCACCTTCTCTTTCCCTTGACCAGGTGGGGTCACTGGTTGGAGCCTCCTTGGTGGTCCCACCAAGGTGGGCTTTGTGCTGTGGGACCAGGCTGGTCCTGGGCCCAGCGTGAGCTCCTGAGTGATGAAGTGGCCACTACCAGAGCCCTCTTCATCTGCTCCAACAGGCATGTCCTGAAGAGGCCGGGGTCTGCCTGGAGCCCCCAGTGCAATGTGCGGCATCCAGACATGGCAGAAGCCCACACAGGGGCTGAAGGGGGACCACACAGCCCTGAATGACCTGTGTCTCTTCTGCTGCCCATAACAAACATTGGAAACATGCTGTAAAGGTACCTGATCCTGTGATGCAGTCCCACAGCAGGCCCTGTGTCTGGGGTCCCCTCTTCCAGGACCCCAAATCCACTAGGAGATGTCTTAGCCTTGCTACCCTCAGCGAGTGCCTTCTCCTTGTCCCACACGGGCCTCATAATTTGTGCTGCTGTTGGCCTCCCAACACCTACCCTGCCTCTCCAGGGACAGTCTTTTCTGTCCTCACTGAGACTTCCAGGTACTTCTGAGCATCCCCTGCCCTACCCTGAAATAAGCTTTTGCTAGAAGTGTCCACCCAAACTGCTCTGGGGGAGAGCTGTCTTTGTGAGAGAGTCAAGAGGGGTTGTGGGGAACCCCCAACTTGGGGCATGGAGGAAGAACAGTGCCCCATACCCATGCACCACTGGGAGTCAAACCCAGGATCTGTTTGTTAGACAGGCACTTTGTCCAGCCGAGCCATGGTGCCCACCTACCCCACTGCCGAGGGGCACCCCATAGCCACAGCCCTGCCAGCCCATCCCCATCGTGCTGCCGCCCCAAAACCAGGATCACCGAGCGGGACCAACGGGTCAGGGTACAGCGTTGGGACTCCAGGGACAGAGGACAGCCCTGTGTGACGCGCTCAGTGTCATGCTGAGCACAAAGCCCTGGCACCGTCAGTGCCCCTGGCAGGTAAAAGTCGATGGCCGGATGCCATCGAGCTCTGCACCAGCTGGGCGGGACCAGGGTGGTGCTGCCCAAAAAAGGAGGGCTCGTCTGGCATTGGAAGGGATTCCTCACACCACGGCAGTGCAGTGTCCCACTGCCCCGACAGCCCCTTCCCCACCAGGAGGTGACAGGAGCTGGCCATGGCTGAGACGTGCCAGTTGGCCGTGAGCCATGTGCGCCCTGTGCCACCCATACCACCTGAGCGCCCTGTGCCAGCCGTGGGCCCTGTGCCACCTGTTCGCCCTGTGTCACTCGTGCCACCCATGTCATCCATGCACCCCATGCCATCTGTGGGCTCCGTGCCACCTGAGCGCCCCGTGCCACCCATTCGCCCTGTGTCACCCGTGCTACCTGTGTCATCCATGCACCTCGTGCCACCCGTGGGCCCCGTGCCACCTGAGCGCCCCGTGCCACCCATTCGCCCTGTGTCACCCGTGCTACCTGTGTCATCCATGCACCCCGTGCCACCCGTGGGCCCCGTGCCACCTGAGTGCCCTGTGCCATCCGTGCACCCTGTGCCACCCGTTCGCCCTGTGTCACCCGTGCCACCCTAGTGCCTTGTGCCACCCACTTGCCCCGTGCCACCCGTTCACCCTGTGTCACCCGTGCCACCTGTGTCATCTATGCACCCCATGCCACCCGTGTTCCCTGTGCCATCTATGCACCCCATGCCACCCGTGCGTCCTGTGCCACCCGTATCCCCTGTGCCACCCGTGCCAGGCAGGTTGCCTCATCCGTGCCCCGAAAGCAGCGGTGGGTGTCAAAAGGAGGGCTCGTCCGGGATTTGAACCCGGGACCTCTCGCACCCTAAGCGAGAATCATACCCCTAGACCAACGAGCCGAGGTGAGCAGCTGTTTTTGCCCCCCGCCCCATGGAGGTGCTGCTGGCCCGGTTTCCACATACACCCCCAGCCCCCCCCGTGTCGGGCGAGCAGAGCGGGGCTGAGCGAGGCTGCCCCGGGGGCACAGCCCGAGCCTTGCCCGCTCGCCGGGACAACGGGGCGCGCAGGGGGCAGCGGGGATGGCGGCGCGGGGGGCTGCTGTCTGACCCGCCACCCGCCCGACAGGATAATGTGGCTGTGATGGCCGAGAGGTGAAGGCGTTGGACTCGAAATCCAATAGGGATTCCCTGCGCAGGTTCGAATCCTGCTCACAGCGATCGCTTTTAGCTGCCCCTACCGGAGTTCACCGCATCGCTAACCCTTCCTTCTCACCTTCTTCCTAAGAAGTAGCTCCTGCACCAGAGTGTGAGGCCATTCACCTGGGGCCAGGGAAAAATCCCCATACCACCAGAGGGTTGGGGACCACTGAGAGAGTCCAGACCTCATGTTCAAGGGTGGGGTTTATTCACTTTTACCTACGGGCCAGCTGGGACCCACACCAAGCCCAGGGGCCAAGGGACAAGGCTGGAAAACCCAGTGCAGGTCTGGGGATGTGGTTCCATCTTCAAGAGTGAGAAGATCAGGGTTCAACTCCCAGAGGAGTTTTCCCTTTGGGCAAAGCCTGTCTTGTTTTTCGCTGGGGGTACAGAGCTCTTTAGGGTCATCCTCTTTTGTTCCCTCCAGTCACTGCAGCTTGGGTGTTGGGCACCTTGGGTGTTGGCATGCGGTGTGGGCACCCACTGTGCATCACTCCTGGACCAACTGTGCCTGTAGGCAGCCCCAGGGCTTTTGTGGGGGACCTGGGGGGCTCTGGCAGCCACACAAACAGCTGGGAGGGGTCTTTGGGGAGGCAAAAGTACACGGAGATGCTGGGGGTTGATCCCAGGACCTCTTGCATGCAAAGCAAGCGCTCTTCCACTAAGCTACATCCCCCTGTACCTGAGCAGGACAGTGCCCAGGAGTCCCCACTGCCACCATGGTCCACCCACTCTTGTGGCCACTAGATCTAGGGAGGTTTATGTGCCATGGACAGCTCCAAACACTGACCCGCTCTTAGAATCACAGAATCATAGAATCGACTGGGTTGGAAAAGACCTCCCAGATCATCAAGTCCAACCCTTGGTCCCACTCCAGTCCCTTTACCAGATCATGGCACTCAGTGCCACGGCCAAGCTCAGCTGAAAAACCTCCAGGGATGGGGAATCCACCCCCTCTCTGGGCAGCCCATTCCAATGCCTGAGCACTCTCTCTGCAAACAAGTTTTTTCTCATCTCCAATTTCCCCTGGCAGAGCTTGAGCCCATCGTGCCCCCTTGTCCTATTGCTGAGTGCCTGGGAGAAGAGACCAACCCCCACCTGGCCAGAACTTCCCTTCAGGCAGTTCCAGACAGTGCTGAGGTCACCTCTGAGCCTCCTCTTATCCAGGCTAAACACCCCCAGCTCCCTGAGCCTCTCCCCACAGCACTTGTGCTCCAGTGCCTTCTACAGCCTCATTGCTCTTCTCTGGCCCTGCTCCAGCCCCTCAATCTCTTGCCTCAACTGAGGGGCCCAGAACTGAACACAACACTCAAGGTGTGGCCTCCCCAAGGCAGAGTCCAGGGGAAGGGTCACTGCCCTGGGCCTGCTGGCCATGCTAGTTTGGATCCAGGCCAGGATCCCATTGGCCTTCTTGGCCACCTGGGCACACTGGTGGCTCCTGTTGAGCTTCCTGTCCCTCAGTCCCCCCAGGTCCCTCTGCCTGGCTGCTCTCCAGCCACTCTGTGCCCAGCCTGGAGCGCTGCAGGGGGTTGGGGTGGCCAAAGGGCAGGACCTGCACTTGGCCTTGTTGAACTCCATCCCATTGCAATCAGCCCATCTCTCCAGTCTCTCCAGATCCCTCTGCAGAGCCCTCCTGCCTTCCAGCAGGTCGACACTCGCTCCCAACTTGGTGTCATCAGCAAATTTGCTGAGGATGGACTCAATCCCCTCATCTAAATCATCACTAAAGATTTTAAACAGGACTGGACCCAACACAGACCCCTGGGGAACACCACTGGTGACCGGCCGCCAGCTGGATGCAGCTCCATTCACCAGCACTCTCTGGGCCCAACCCTCCAGCCAGCTCTTAATCCAGGAGAGGGTACACTTGTCCAAACCATGGGCTACCAGCTTTTCCAGGAGTATATTATGGGAGACAGTGTCAAAGGCCTTGCTGAAGTCCAGGCAGACACATCCACAGCCTTCCCCTCATCTACCAGGTGGATCACCTGATCATAAAAGGAGATCAGGTTGGTCAGACAGGACCTGCCCCTCCTAAACCCATGCTGGCTGGGTCTGATCCCTTGTCCATCCTGAAGGTGCTGTGTGATTGCACTCAGGATGATCTGCTCCATAACCCTGCCAGGCACCGAGGTCAGGCTGACAGGCCTGTAGTTGCCAGGGTTCTGCTTGCAGCCCTTTTTGTGCATTGGGGTGACATTCACCAACTTCCAATCACCTGGGACCTCCCCAGAGAGCCAGGACTGTTGGAAGATGATGGAGAGCGGCTTGGCAAGCTCTTCTGCCAGCTCCCTCATCACCCTGGGATGGATCCTGTCTGGTCCCATAGTCTTGTGAGGATCCAGCTGGCTCAGTAAGTAACTATTTCCTCCTGGAATACAGGAGGGCTGTTCAGCTCCCTCTCTCTATCTACCAGCTCCAGAGGCCAGTTGTCTTGAGGGCTACCTGGTAAAAACTGAGGCAAAGTGGTGTTAAGTACCTCAGCCTTCTCCTCATCTTTGTTAACTATATTTCCCTCCAAGTCCAACAGAGAATGGAGGTTTTCCTTGCCCCTCCTTTTGCTATTAATGTATTTATAGAAGGACTTTTTTTATCCCTAACAGAATTAGCCAAATTCATTTCAAATTGCACTTTTCTTTCCCTGATTTTTTTTCTGCATGACCTGGCTATCTTTGTAAATTCTTCATAAGTAGCCAGCCCTTTTTTCCACAGTCTGTAAACTTTCTTTTTATCCCTGATTTCCTTCAGAATCTCCCTATTTAACCAAGATGGCCATTCTTCCCCTCCAGCTGGCCTTTTGGCACACTGGGACAGCCTGTTGCTGTGCACTCAAAACTTCCTGCTTGAAACATGCCCATCCCTCCTGGACCCCCTTGTTCCCAAGGGCTGTTTCCCAGGGCATGCTCTGAATTAGTCTTTTGAATAGGCCAAAATCTGCCCTCTGGAAGTCCAGTGTAGAGGTTTTAATGCATCCCTGAGTATTGAAAATTCTATTATTTCATGGTCACTGTGCCCCAGGTGACCTCCAACCACTACATCATCCACCAGCCCCTCTCTGTTTGTAAACAGTAGGTCTAGCGGGGCCTTACCTCTGGTAGGCTCATTTACCAGTTGAAGGAAGTCATCCTCTATACACTCCAGGAACCTCCTTGACTGCCTCTTCTCTGCAGTATGAAGCTCCCAGCAGGTATCTGGCAGGTTAAAGTCACCCACACGAACAAGGGCTGGAGATTTTGAGACATCCGCCAGCTGCTTGTAGAATAATTCTTCTCCTTCATCA
This sequence comes from Pithys albifrons albifrons, assembly GCF_047495875.1. NCBI lineage: Eukaryota > Metazoa > Chordata > Aves > Passeriformes > Thamnophilidae > Pithys > Pithys albifrons. The sequence continues at coordinate 39,118,510 of NC_092465.1, read as the reverse complement.
TCATGGTTGGTCTAGGGGTATGATTCTCACTTAGGCTGTGAGAGGGTTTAACTTCTGGACAAGCCCTCCTTTTGGCCACTCACCTTCTTTGGCTGGCACGTGGGACAGTGGCATAACCAGGGCCCTGGCACAGAGGGGTGGGCCCCCCTTCCTGGCTTGGTGCATTCCTGTGAGCAGGATGGGCCCCCAAGGCTGACATTGTGTGTCTCGAGGGCAACAGCTGTGGGGGCAGAGCAGGGTGAGCAGTAGGGCAGTGATGGGGGTGAGGGGTCTTGACTAACCCTTCCTCCTCCCCAGTCTTTCCACAGGGGGTGTAGCTCATCAAGAGAGTGCTTGCTGTGCACTCAAGAGGCCCTGGGATCAACCCCCAGCATCTCCATGTCTTTTTACATCTGAGACCTGCTGTAGCCCTGAGCATCCTGGGAGGATGCGTCCCTTCAGTGCCTGTCTTGTGATGAGGCACGTGGAATTTTTCCAGCCATGTGTAAATATCCCCAGATGTTCCATTTTGCCTACCCTGGCAGGCGTGGGTACTGTGGCTGAGCAGAGCCCTCACACCAGGCTGGGCAAAGTGGGGTGTCACTGGTGGCTGTGGCTGTCCTCATCGGGTAGGGGGGCGGTTGTGGCTGTGATGGCCGAGGGGTGAAGGCGTTGGACTTGAAATCCAATAGGGATTCCCTGCGCAGGTTCGAATCCTGCTCACAGCGATTGTTTTTACCCATGGCTGGATGGAGCAGGGGGCCAGAGTAACACTGTCCCAGGGGATTGGTTAGAGAGGGACGGGCAGGGAAGGGCAGTGCTCATGCACTGGGCACTGCTCTGCTTGTGGACCATGGGCTCAGGTCCTGGATAACACTTCCTTTTGGGCACCCACTGCCAGGCTGTGGGTCAGGGCTCTGCCACCTGGGAGGGCACTGGCAGCCTCCCCAGCTTGGCCACAGTACCCTGGCTGGGATCATTCCCCCATGCCAGGAGCTAGATGCTGCTCCGTGCCTGTGGGCAGAGACACGGCACAGCTATGGCCAGGACTGGTCTCCTCCTGGGTGGGGAAGGGGCTATTGGGGTTGGTGGAGGAATGGCAGAGTGGGGGGGCCCTGCTGCCACTACAGCTGCAGGGGCAGCTCTAGCAGCAGGCGTATTCCCCACCTTTAGGGAGGCCTTCCAAGGTGGACATGAGGTTATCATCACTGGCCCATGGAGGAAATGGGTTTGAGGAGGAAAAAAAGCTGGAGATGCTGGGGGTTGAACCCAGGGCCTCTTACATGCGAAGCAAGCGCTCTCCCGCTGAGCTACATCCCCTTCCTGGAGGTCCCTCCCCCTGGGGGTCCTGCTGCCCCCCATGCTCCTCCTGGCCTCATTTTAGAGCCAGGGCAGGTACAGACCATGGCCATGCACAGGTGCCATGCCCACAGCCAGGGTAGAGCAAGAGTGACTCCCAGCTGTGACCAGCCATCAGGAACAAACTGAGCTGCCACAGGTCCCACTCCATCCCAACCAGTTTGGTGAGCACTGCAAGTGAAGGAAGCGGTTCCTAATAACCTACACCACCCAGGCTCGTTGGTCTAGGGGTATGATTCTCGCTTCGGGTGCGAGAGGTCCCGGGTTCAACTCCCGGACGAGCCCTTTATTTTGGGCAACCCCTGCCTTGGCCAGCACATGTGGCCCCCTGGCTGCAGGTTTGGGACCAGGGCCAGGGTAGTGAAAGGACAATGGAGCCTGGTGGAGTGGAGAAGGGCAGGGTGTTTCGTGTGGGCACGTCCCAAAAGTAGGATGGAGCCCCTTGGAAGCAGAAATGGGGATGGTGGAGTGCAGCTGGGGACAGTCCGGTTTGGAGCCCTGGGCAGCAGTGGCGGTGAGGGGTCTCAGCCATGCCCCTCCCAGACATTGCACAGGGGGATGTAGCTCAGCGGAAGAGTGCTTGCTTTGCATGCAAGAGGCCCTGGGATCAACCCCCAGCATCTCCATGTCCTTTTGCCTCCCCAGACACCTCTCCCTGCTGCCTGCAGGCTGTGAGGATGGCAGAAACCTCCAGAACTCCCGTAAAAATCCTGAAGCTGCCTGTGGGCACGGCTGGCATGGGATTGCCTCCTGGCACCCCAAGGCAGGCACTGAGGAGATGCCCAGGGCCCTTTTGCTCCCTCTCCTGGTGCTGTGAAGGCACCTGGTGCCCCTTCCCCGAGGCACTTGCGGCGTCTCTTGGCATGAACATCGGTGCTGGAGGACCATCCAAGTGGGAGGAGAGCTTTGCGAGCTAAAAGGAGGGCTCGTCCGGGATTTGAACCCGGGACCTCTCGCACCCTAAGCGAGAATCATACCCCTAGACCAACGAGCCGCGATGTACAGTTTTTCTACCCCCCCACACTCTCCCCGCACACCCCCCGCACACTTCTCCACTTCCCAACAAACCCAAGCTGCAACCACAGCCTCGCACACGCCACGCAACACTCCACACTGCCTGCTCACACACACGCACCCACAACTCTTCCCACACTCCCCACACCCGCCCTCACCACCACACTCACCCACACCGCACACCACCCACCCACCACAGCCCAACAAACACAGCGCACACCTCCTGCCGCCCACCCCAAACACACCTCACACCTCCTGCCGCCCACCCCAAACACACCTCACACCTCCTGACGCCCACCCTAAACACACCTCACACCCCACGTCACCGCTGCGGGATGCCCCACGCACAGCGCCGCCCGAGGATGCTGCAAAGCACCGCCCGTCCCCACCGCTGCAAGGCCCCAGCAGGGGCTTTGGGCAAACAGCAAATCCCCCCGCACCCCCGTGGCTGCTGGCAGGGCGATGTTGGCGCTGACCCGCCACCTCCGGCTGCCGCTTCCCGGAGCCACCCCAGCAACGGGGACCGCCCTGCTGGCACAGGCAGAGAAAGCCCCGCACAGCCTCAGCTGCCCCCGAGCCCCCAGAGCATCGGGGACCCGCGCACTGAGGGGGTAGAGAGGAACTGCCCTCGGCTCGTTGGTCTAGGGGTATGATTCTCGCTTTGGGTGCGAGAGGTCCCGGGTTCAAATCCCGGACGAGCCCATTTTATTTCCGCACCCACCAACCCCACTCTGGGTGGCACCACGGCCTGACTGCCAGAAGCCGAGGGCTGGGCCACTCAGCCCTCCTATCTGGGCACATCACTGTGGGCAGCATGCACCCCCCAAGTGACGTGCTACTGGAGCACGATGATACAGCTCACATCGACCCCCAGCATCTCCACAGCCTTTTCCCTCCCCACACCCCTTCCTGCTGGCTGTGGCGCTGCCACAGATGCCCAGAACAGCCCTGGGGCTGCCTCCTGCCACCTCAAGGCTGTGTACAAATGCCCACAGCTCTTTCCCTCCCCTGTCTGCACATTGCAACCAAGGGAGGCCTCTCTTTTCCTTTCCCACAGAGTATGGGATGTCTCTAGGGATCAACTTTGGTGCTTGGGGGAGCAGCTGGGCAGGAGGACGTTGGTAGGTGTCAAAAAGGGGGCTCATCTGGGGATTGGACCTGGGACTCTTGTACCCTAAGTGAGAATCACACCTCCAGATCAATGAGCCGGGCTGTGCTGCTACCCCAGGGGTGTGGGACAGGGCCATGCAGGAGAATCCACTCAGCAACATGGGAAACTGGTGCCCCTCACCACCCCACTCCCCTTCAGTATCTTTCTTCTGACCTTTCCTGGGTCTGCAAAACCTGGAAAATCCCAGGTGTGTGTGCCTGTGGCCCCCTCCTGCCCTGAGGCCATCACAATCCCTCCCTGAGGCATTGCTGGGACCTTGAGCTGCTCCCCAGGCTGAGGAGAAGCAGGACTGGGGCTGCCCAGGCACCTGCCAGTGACCCTCCCATACCAGCTTCTCCCCAGACCCCCAGTGTGGGTATTGAGGAGTTGGGTAAAACCTTTAACTGTGAGCAGGATTTGAACCTGCATAGGGAGTCACTACCAGATTTCAAGTCCAACACCTTCACCCCTTGGCCATCACAGCCCCAGCTCCAGGGGGTCCATAAGCCCCCTGGTCTGGATGCCCCTGCTGTCCCCTGTGTACCATGTTGTCCTGGCAAGTGGGAGATTGTCACTGGTGTCCCGACACAGAGTGGGGGTGCAGGAACACCTGTGCACCCCGGCTCGTTGGTCTAGGGGTATGATTCTCGCTTAGGGTGCGAGAGGTCCCGGGTTCAACTCCCGGACGAGCCCTCCTTTTTGGGCACCCACTGCTTGCAACAGCCCCTGACATGATGGGGAACTCATGGGGGATTATGTGGGGTCACAGCCCCACTGGGAAGATCTACCTGGGGCTTGGAGACACAAAAACACATCCTGGCCTGCTTGACAGCCTTCCCCCCTCTTCTGACTCCCTTGACAACTCGCTGGCACCTGAGGGACAACCAGAGCCTGCAAAGTCCTGAACCCCCTTTCTCCAGCCCGGAGTCTGGGGAAGGCAGCTGAGGCAGGGATTTTCTTGGAGTGAGGAGAATGCTGGTGCACAGACTGTGCCAGGGGGATGTAGCTCAGCGGAAGAGCGCTTGCTTTGCATGCAAGAGGCCCTGGGATCAACCCCCAGCATCTCCATGTCCTTTTGCCTCCCCAGACACCTCTCCCTGCTGCCTGCAGGCTGTGAGGATGGCAGAAACCTCCAGAACTCCCGTAAAAATCCTGAAGCTGCCTGTGGGCACGGCTGGCATGGGATTGCCTCCTGGCACCCCAAGGCAGGCACTGAGGAGATGCCCAGGGCCCTTTTGCTCCCTCTCCTGGTGCTGTGAAGGCACCTGGTGCCCCTTCTCCAAGGGGCTTGGGGTGTCCCTTGGGATGAACATTGATGCTGGAGGGACCATCTGGGTGGGGGGAGGATAGTGGGAGCAACAAGAAGGACTTGTACAGGATTGGAACCTGGAACCTGGGCAATGTCCTGGGGACCCCAGGATGCTGGGGTGAGCCACCAGAGGTATGACACTGAGGCAGTCACCTCAGGGTAGTGCAGGGGGGAGATGGTAGAGCTTTGCCTGGGCAAGGGGAGAGGCCAGCATGTCCCTGTAGGGCCTGGGACCCCCAAACCCAGCTGGTGTTGTCTATGGGATGTGTTGGATTCCCTATGCCAAGGGAGTGCTCCCAACAGTAGATGGGATGGGGTTTGCAGCTGGGGTTCCCCAAACCTGGGACTCCAGTCTGGGTCATGGGGGAAGAGGGGGTGGGCAGAGGGTCAGATGTTCTCTGGGATACCCAATGGCATTGGGGCATGTGGGCACCATGGCTCAGCTGGTCAAAGCACCTGTCTAGTAAACAGGAGATCCTGGGTTCGACTCCCAGTGGTGCCTGGGCCTGAGTGGCTATTTTTCCTCCCTGTCCCAAACTGGCATCACTTCAGAGGTCTTGCCCCTGCCCTGAACAGTGGCGGTTCCCACTTCTCTGTGCCAGGTGACCTCAGTCTGAGGGTAAGAAGTTTCCCTCTGCCTCCTCTCCCTTGGAAGCTCACAGTGGAAAGATGGCCCAAAATGTCTTCAGAACCCAGGGAGTTCAGGAAATTAAAGAGCTACATTCAATGCTGCCTGGACCGCCCCACCATCTTCCCTATTTCTTTGCACAACTGGTGCTGAATCATGCAGGAAAACCCTCTGGACAGAGACTGGGTGTGGGTGAGGATGAGTGAGAAAACCTGGTGCACACATTTTTATGGCAAAAATAAATGCTACGTTGCCCTCTGCCACCCTCTGAACACAGAAGGGAACATGGAAAGGGGCAAATGGATCAGAAACACTTGCCTTCCTTCCCTGCTGTGACAGGGGCTGCCATGACTCTGCCTGCCCAAAGGACACTCTACTCACCCAAGGACACCCTGAAGAACCAGCCCCAGTTTTGCAACCTGTGGTCAAAAAAAGGCAAAAAAACCTGTAAGAAAAAAAGAAGCTTCACACAGGGGACGAGGTGGCCGAGTGGTTAAGGCGATGGACTGCTAATCCATTGTGCTCTGCACGCGTGGGTTCGAATCCCACCCTCGTCGTGTCCCTCCAGACCCCCTATCCTCAAAGGAGCTTTTGGTGCAGTCGCTGCCAGTACTGAATTCCTGCTCTCTGTGTTTTGTTGTTACACATCAGATTTGCCTCTGGATTGCTGCTCCAACGGGGTGAACTTGCTCCTGGTTACCCAGGGACTGGCATTGCCCTTCTGTACAAGGTGCTGTGCCCCACACTCCAGTGCTGGAGAGGGGTGCAGTCACCAACCCCCTTCATTCTCCAAGCCCACCTGCTCTCCTGCCACCCCACCACCTCTTCTGCAGGAGGCAAAACACCAAACTGTGGGCAGATGTGCTTGTTGACCTTCTGTCAGGAGCTGGCAACCCTGGGCTGATGGGAGCCAAAAGCCATGCTGGATGTCTTGCTGAGCCATCACCATGTCCCAGAGGTGCTTGTTCTGAGGATGGTGTGGCTGCCACATCCCAGATGTGCTTGTTCTGAGGATGGTATGGCTGCCATGTGTTGGCAGCTCCCTCCTGCGTCTGCAGCAGTGCCCACGGTGGAGATTCCTGGAGACAGAACAGGGTGAGCTATAGCAAGATGAAGGGGAAAGAGGTAAAACCAGAGGTCTCACACAGAAGGAAGCCCTGCATTTGGCAGAGTGTCTGTGCTTCAGTGCACCTGGGGAAACACATCATGCCAGCTTTGCCAGTGCCTTCCCTGCTCCCTACTCCTTTCCACTGATGAGCAATGCTGTGGCTTCAAGACAAGGTGAGGATGCTCAGGCTTAGCTGCTCAAACTTTTTTTGACCTTCCCTGTGGCCACATTTCCTTCCCATGCCATGGGGAGGTGTAGGGGTGAGCAGAGCACTGCTTCCCCTCCATCAGCTTATCCCAAGCCAAAACCCATGATCAGGCAGTAGGGATCTTGTTCTGCTGCCGTGAGATGCTGTGGTGCTTGGACAGCTCTGTCACCCTGGGAAAGAGGGATGTCCCTGCCTGGACAGCCGGGTGCCTTGCAAGGTATATGTGGGAGATTTCCTGGGGAAAGGGCATGGGTTTGGGTGCCACCTGGGAGAAAGACCAACTTGCAGCTGGAGATGGTGAAACGGGCCAGGACACAGGGCTGTGGTGGTGCATGGCATGGGGGTTGCTGTCACAGGATGGGACCAGGAGACTTGCAGGGCAGAGGCAGCCAGGAGACGAGCCAAACTGGCTGGAGGAGGACACATCTCAGCCCTGCCCTGGCACATGCATGTCCCTGCCCTGGTGAGGGTGTGACGAGTCCTCCTGAAGGGAATGTGCCAGTGTTGGTGATGCTGTGGAGCATCAGCCCACCTGGGGACGCAGTAATTATAGGGATCATGTGGCAGCATGAAATTGGATCATCTGTAGCCCCAGGACAGCACCTGACAGCCAGAGCCTGGCTCTGCCTGGTGGCACTGGCTGAGCTCTGCTCCCTGGGCTGCACACAGTGGCCCTGGAGCACCCCGAGTCTGCCCCGACAGGGACAAAGGCAGCCAAGATGCTCCGTGCCTGGGTCTATCTGTGTCAAGATGCTGCCTCCCAGCACTGGGGTGTTCCACTCATCCATCAGCCATCTGGGAGTGGTCCCTGCATGTCCTGCTGCTGGGAGGCAAGCCTTGGGCAAGTGCCCTGGATGCAGATGTTCCTTGGAGATGGGATGCAGTGGGTCTGTTGCTGCTCCAAAATGTGCCCTAGCCTTTGGCTTTCAGGAGAAATTTTGGAACAGAGGCAAGCTCCCACCCTCCAGCTGGTCTCAGAGACATCCAACCCTTGGGTTGCTGGAAATCAAAATGCTAAGTGGGGAAATTGGAGTTGCAAAGTGCTGCTAAGGCTGATGATGGGAAGGGAAACACACGGATTATATTTCTCCTGGATCATATTTCTCCTTATGTCCTTACCTGCAGGGAAAGGCAGGGCTGAGGTTGCCACACATCCTGGATGCCTGCAGAAGTTAAGAAAATGGGTCTAACATGTTTGCTTTGGTTACATTTTCTCAGGTTTGAGGTTCCTCCAGAGAAAGTCACGTCTCAAGTAGAAAGTGCTCATTCCCTGAAATAAACAGGGGTTGGAAAGAGTGGTCCTTGTTTATTACCCAAATATCTGCTCTTTCCCCTATGCTTTTCCTTTTTTAAAAAAATCTCCTTCTTTACCCTAATCTGATTATTTTAAACTCCTGACATGTGCCTTTTGTTTCCTTTGTCCCCTTTTCCAGGAGAAGGACTTGTTTCAGTCCATGGATCTGCTCACATTCAATAACATTCCTTCTCTAAGGGCCCCGTTGCATTTATCTCAAGCATCACTGGATATTATTCTGGGACATGATTTTCCAATGTGAGCAGAACCTCAAGTACTGGATTGCAAAACCAAGACACACAGTGAGGCTGCAGTTCAGAAGATCCCAGTCTGTGCCTGGAAGCCTGGGAGGGAGTCACCCAGGAAGGGCTGTTTTCCTGGAATCAAAGGAGTGCACAGAGGCAAAAAAAGAAAAAAAAAAAAAACAACAAAAAAAAAAAGAGATGGAAACTGTTTAGTGAAGGGGAAAAAAACCTGAATGGTAGAATCAAACAATTCTCAGGCTATGGGTCCAAAGTGCACTTGTGGCATCAATTTGTTATTCAAGAGTGGTGCAAGAAGCAGCAAGGTAAGCCTTAATAATAAACAAACAAGCAACTAAGTAAATAAATAATGAAACCTCATCTTTTCCTGCTCACCAAATCACCATTTAGGATGTTATGATGAACACACAGTCTCCTTGCCTTACTCCAGGAGCTGACAGGTTGCTTCTCCCCGAAGCATGTGTCCTCTGCTGCACCTTGGAAAAGCTGATTTCCTTTTTCCCTTTCCAAAATGATGTTGCAAAATAGCTGAGTTTGATCCCAGAACCTTGGAAAGGCTTTTTGACCCTGGCAGGCAGGGCAGGGAAGAGTTGATAGGACCGTTTAGTGTGATCAACCACGGCCAAGTCATTCTTAGAACTAAAATGACCCCCAAAAGCCCACAAGGCATGTCTTTAACAGGATGCTGACAGCTCCACACATGCATAGTACATGTGTCCCAGTACTGCCAGGGTTTATTCTGGGGCAGAAGATGTTTATGGGCTCTCCTGGTATGAAATGAAAAGCCTTTTTCAAACTTTCCTTGCCCTTAGAGCCTGATGCCTCATCCCCCTGCTTGGGACCAAGTCAGTGACTCCCTCTCCCATCTTGTGAGTGATTCACATTTAAGTGCAGGTTGAGATGTTTGGGTCTGTTTAGTAGCTAACAGGCTTCCAGCAGAGCAACCCCATGTCACACCCTGTAATTAACCACATCTTGATGATGTCCCTCTGCACGAGGAAGCAGAGCTGTGACCTTCTAGCATATCTATAGAGCGGGGTGGAATGGCTCTTGAAAGTCAGCCCCCTGCACAAAATCAGCCACTTTTGGTGCATGTCACCTTTGAGGGTGGACTTCAGAGCCCATGATCACTTTGCTTTTACAATTTGGTCTGCCTTCCAAGCAAGATTCATATCTTAGGTGCGAGGAATAATTACCAAAAAAAAAAGGCAAATCCTCTAAGTGGATCCAAAACCATAATGATTTGCTCATGCTGGGCTAGCTCAGGTCCTTGTGGCTGCATTGATAATATCCAGCACTCTCACCCCTGCTGCCCTCAGTTTTCCTGCCATTCATGAGACTGCAGGGGTTAACTCCAAATGGATGTTCCTTACATTTAGTTTACATCCCCAGTCTCACCTCAGGTGCACCAGGGAGCTGAATTGGTTGTGCTGAGAGGAAGGTGGGAGTACACCTGTCCTAAATTCTGCTGAAACAGTCTCCTGCCTGGTGGCATAAAGACCTAAAATATCCTTTGGCCCTAGGAAGGAAGGTAATGAATGCCTGTAGCCCGAATCATTTCAATCTTACTCAGTATTAAATGGAAGCAAAACATGACAGATGAAAGAGGGAACTGCTTAATCAGCTGGGGGAGCTTTCCAGGAGAAAACTGCTGGTTGTTGGGAAGTTTCAGACGGAAGGTACGCACCCGGTCCCCCAGGGGGCCGGGCCACCCTATAAAACCACGGGGACTGTGCCCGGCCCCACCACCTGTTCCAGCCGCCGCCGTTGCCGACTCCACCCGGGTAAGTCATGACAGGCTCCATCCCCTCCCCAGGCGGCTCTTGGCTGGTCCTCCACAGGCGTTCAAGGTTTGTTACCCCCGTCCCTTGCAGCTGCGGAGGACACCGGGGAAGGTGGTGCATCTCTGCCCTAAAATGAGGAGTGCAAGGGGTTGTGGGACACGGGGCTTGCAGGGGCTGCAACTGTGTAGCCGGTTACATCCTGCATGATTTTCCTTGATGAAGTAGAGGAAAAAAATTAGAATAGGATATGCCCAGGCTGCAAGGACTGATGTGTTCCTGTTTATGGAAGGGCATCAAACGTCCCTTGTATCTCGGGATGGGATAGCTCAGCTCACATTGTATTGATTTAAGTGGGCTTTGCTGCACAGATGCATCTCAGTGAGCATCTTGCTGAAGACTCAGCTCGGAGCAGGACTGGGTCTGCCCTCTGTTCTCAGCACCCGGTGCCTCCAGCTCATCCAGACCTGCAGCTCAAACCAAACTCCTCCCATTCTCCCGAGCTGTTTATGGGGTGAGGGAGGGGGGAAGGCGGCTCCTGCCCGTTTGAAAAGCCTTCCTTTGGCTTTTCTAAACCATCCAAATTCACTCTCCGGCTCACTCTGCCACACCTCCTGTTAAAGGGAGAGTGAGGTCTCGGAAGGGGCGGACCAGCCTCTGCCTTGCCTTTACACCCTGGCTCTGGCTTTCAGGTGCACGTCCTCGCCGAGCCATGTCCTGCTACGACCTGTGCCTGCCCTCCTCCTGCGGTCCCCGGCCACTGGCCACCAGCTGCACCCAGCCCTGCTTCCGCCGCTGCGGGGACTCCACCGCCATCATCCAGCCGCCCACCGTGGTGGTCACCCTGCCCGGGCCCATCCTCAGCTCCTTCCCGCAGAACACGGCGGTGGGTTCCACGGCGTCGGCGGCGGTCGGGAGCTACCTGCGGCGCTGCGGGATCCCCGTGGGCTCCGGCGGTGCCCGGGGGCTGGGCAAGGCGGGACTGCTGTGCCTGGGCAGCGGGCTGTAGGGGTGTCCCCGCCGGCCACCTCCTCCTCCTCCTGCCGGTGACAGCTGCGGGGCCGAGTCGGGAAGGACAAACGAAGCACGAGGACCAAGGCTGGGGAAGAGGACTAAGGAGATGCCCCCGGGGGGCACCCGCAGTTCCCCCAGGAGGAAGGGAGCCCTGCGAGCTTGTCACTTCAGACCGTGCCTCTGTATTGCCTTTCTCTTGCTAAGTCTTACTTTATATTTCCACGCTGCTGGCTGGGCATAAATGCTTCTAGCAGGCTGTAAACGGCACATAATAATCATGGGGTGGTGGGGAGGAGGACCACCTTTTAGAAATTGGCTTGTCCCAGAGCGGGGTTTATCCATTTCTTTATTGAGCGCTGGAAACGCATTTCTTACACTCTGAGCTGGTTTACTCTCCTTCTCCTTTTCATTAAAGTCATGCTACATCATAGACTGAGTCTTCTGGTGTTCCTTGTTCTGGGGTCTAGAGGGGTGACCTGCTCTAGGGGCAACTTGTTGCTGGCAGGGAGGGTTCTTTTTTGTATGAAACGGGGTTTTTTGCTGCCCAGCTCTTAACTGTGCTGACAGAAGTGTGTGGGTTTCTACGGTCAGCCTGAAGGCAACTTTCTCTCCTCTGCTGCCCCACAGCAAGCATCTGCTTGGAGGTGAGAAATTCCTGCAGGAGCAACTTATTACCTGTTCCCTTGAGAAGCTGGGAACACAAAGGTTTGACATTTCAAAGTGGCATTTACCCTGCATTTTCCAGTGATTTGATTTTTTTTTTCTGAGCTAAGGAGGATGGATATGGGGTCAGGGAAAAATGAAGAAGTGGGAAGTGCTCCTTTGGATGGGCATCCTACACCCAGCTCACCTAATGTTTAATGGGTGACAATGAAGAGTAAAAAAAATTCCTGAGATATACAGGGGCAAACCTAGACTTTAAAGATTAAGGTCTTCATTCTTGCTCTTTGCCACAGAATGCCCAGCCTGGATGCAGGTGCACCTTGTCCTGCAACCCATGACCACAGTAGCATCCCCAGCCCCATGAGAGTAAAAGGGGTTTCTGCCATGCGAAATGCAGTGCAGGGCAATCATCTACATTCACTCGGGGCCCAGAGCTGATGATCTTAAGGATCTTTCCCAACCTAAATAATTCTATGATTTGGAAGCCCAGATTTGCAGAGAGCTGTGGATGAACACTGATGGATTAGAGGCGATGTGGGGAGAGGCACCCTAAGATTTCTCAGAGACACCAAGTGCTATGGGTACTCCTACTTGTGGTAGTGCTATCAGGAAAGATAATAATAATGACATAAAGAAGAAACTATAATTTTCCTGTGTGCTTCACATTCAGAGGCAAGGGGAACAGCAGGACAGGGAGCTTTGTTGATGACTGGAGAGACATGCAGGTTCCATGCTTGGGAACTGGTCAGCCAGAGGGGGATAGGGCTTTTCCCAAAGATTACAACTGCAGACTTTAGTTGGGAATTGAAGAACAATTGTTTTATTGATAGGGGATGCTGGTGTCTCTGGGAGAAGATGTCAGGCATTGAGTAAATCCTCTTTTTAAGACACCATGTATCATCAGGTAGAATTTTTCAGCTGATGGAAGGAGGAATAGGAGTATTTGCATAAAGCTTATGAATGTTTATAATGAGGGATTATGCTGAGCTCAAAAGCATGTTGGTCTTCAAAACTCTTTGACCAAGCCCGACTGGTTTTATTACTTGGGAGGTCTTTGCAGAATTGCTCCTAATTCAGAGAAAACTTGCATGGCAATTGTTCAGCAGCCAGAGCACTGGGAGAAGGAAGATGTGTTCAAGGGTTGCTCAGGTATTTTTATCCCAGCTCTGGAAATTGTCTGCTGAGATTGAATGCAAAATTCTGAAAAAAATAAAAAAGAAATATGAAAAAGCATTGGAATTCCAACAAAAGTTTTGTTGGGAAGCTGTAGGCCTCTGGGGCTTGTGCAACTGCCTTCCACCAGCCAGCTGCATGGGACAGTTCTGGAAGGAGCAGGTGGAGAGAATAATGGCATTTTTATGTAGCTTTTCACTGAATGACTCCACTGATGAGGTTATACAGATTTTAATTCTTTTTTTTTCCGGAATTCCAGTGTGTTCCAAAGTCCACACAGGTCCTTAATTTGACTTGAAAATTGTGATGCTTTTGTGCAGACAGTCAGGGAAGGGAGGACCTTGCTGCCCTGCAGGGCTCCCTGTCCCAGGGACTCTGTGTCCCATGAGTGCCTTGACTCCAGCTGGGAGCTGTGCCCCCTTGTCTCCCAGCTCAAGAGCTGTCCTGAATTCACTCCACCACATATGCCCCCCAGTCAGCATTTGCCCAGAGCAGGACCCCACAGACCTGCTGATCAGGCCCTAAAATACAGGTTCCCACAAAGGCAGCACAGCCAAAGGCCCTGGTGAGAAACAGGGAGCTACACACTGAGACTGGGATGAAAAATAATGCTCAGTGGGTGGAAGTGTGCTCATGGAGAGAAATAGCTGGGTCCTAGGATTTGGTCCCAGTATTGCCCACTTGCAGTTTTCAAAAGCAGAAGAAGCAGAAGCATTTCTGAGAAGAGCCTGGAATATAGCCCAGGTGCAACTCTCTGGCCATGAGTTTCGTGTCTCCCCTTCAGCTGCTTCATGATCTTGGAGGAAACCTTCCCCCAGTGGTCACTCAGTATCCTCCTGTGCCTCCCCACCCTGAGGATTGATGAGGTGGATGGAGGAGAGGAAGTCATGGTTTGAGGAGGAACAAGTGGAGAAGCAGAGAGAGTTGCTATGGAAAGGGGAAGATTGGTGTGAATACCAAGCAAGTACGACCACCCAGAGTGGAGACTTTGTCAGGGGAGGTTTAGGTTGGATATTAGGGAAAGGTTCATTGCCCAGAGGGTGGACTGGAACTGAACAGCCTTCCCAGGGCACTGGCCATGACCCCAAGACTTCCAGAGCTCAGGGAGCATTTGGACAGTGCTCTCAGACACATGGTGGGATTCTTGGGGTTGTCCTGTGCATTGACAGGAGTTGGACTAGACGGTCCATAAGTGTGCCTTCCAACTCAGGATATTCTGTGATTCTATGGAAACCCCAGGCAGCATGTGCTGGTGATAGGGATGGAAGTGTTGGTGGTGGCTGGATCACTGATGTATCAACCCAGCACATCAATCCATGGCTTCTTTGCCATCACATCCAGACAAGAAGACAAAAATTGTGGTGCCTCAGAGCAGTGGGAGAGGATGAAGAGACATCCACTACCTGTGTCTTTGCTTGGTTGTCAAAGGTGTATCCCAGACTAGAACCTGGGCATAGAGCTGAGGGCAATGCTGGGAGGGTGAGCTGGCATCAACAGGCAGCATCCCTCATCCTCCTTGCTGGGGCAAGGACTGCTGGCCAGAGCACTTGTGGACACTTCCTGGAGCCAGGCAAGTGAGAGACAGAGCCCCTGGAGCTGGGAGCCTGCAGGCATGGCAGGTGGAGATGGGACTTGTGTGGTTCATCCCTGGAAGTGTTCAAGGACAGGTTGGACAAGTCTTGGAGCAACTTGGTATAGTGGAAGTTGTCCCTGTCCATGGCCGGGGGTTGGAATGAAATGGTCTTGTAGATCCCTTCTAAACCAAACCATCTTCTGATTCTGTGAAAAATCTCCTTCCTCATCCACCAAAGTGTTGCAAAGCAATTTCCCACCAAAGTGTTGCAATGCATATTCCCACCAAAGCAGAGAGGATGCCTGCTCTTCAGCTTTAGGAAGGGGAGATAAACTGGTTGTTTGGCCAGGATAAGAGGGAGAAGGGGGCACTGCTGATGATATCCCACCTCAGGCACCCACAGGTTGAGTGCAGGGCAGGGGCTCACTGCTGTTTCTCAGGGAGCTCTCTCCCCCATGCCTGGAGAGCCAGACAGGCAATAGTTCTGGCAAGGGCTCCAGTTCTTCCCTAGGGCTGGAAATCTAATAAAGCAGCAAAATAACAGGCTGTCCACATGTGTGAGTCATGGGGGAAGACGCAGGCAAATCAAAAGGCACTGGAATCCCAGTCTGGCCCTCCTGGTGCTCCCTGTGGCAATGGGGCTCACTAGACTTGCACCCCAGTGAGCCTGCAGCCCTGTTGGCCCTGTGTCTCACTCTGAGCCCAAACCATGAACAGACATGGCTTCTGGCTGTCCTACGCCCTCTTCTCCTCTGAGATTTTGCTGTGAATAGCAGCCCTTGGGGGGAGACAGGGATGAGCACAATCAAAGTGAAGCTCAGACCCCAACAGGGGCCTATGAGGAAATTTGAGTTTTAAAATTGAGAATTGTTTAATTAAAGGTTCTAGGGCTGCTAATTCACATTTTCTGAGAGGTATCTGTGCATTTCCTGAAGAGGAGAAGGGTGATGTGGCTACTACTGTGTGAGGTGGCTGCTGTCAGTGCTGGGTGTGCGAGGCTGAAAGAGTTGGGTTTCCATGGGGGGTTACAAGACCTGGAAATCATGGTGTGCAGTGTTGCCCTTGCCCCCTCTCCCCAGCCCTCTGTGATGTGAAGGGGAGAGGAGCAAGGCTGTGGCTGAACCATCATTCCAGCTCATCCCAGTCAGCTCAGGGGATTTGGATGGAGGAAGTCTCTGCTCTGGCACAGCCATGTGATACAATCAGCATTGGAGGCTCGATGCTGCCTGGAAGTCAGTTTTCACCCTGTTCTCCCACAGGAAGGGGGTTCCCCACCAGCTGGAGCTACCACAGCAGCTCGTGTTCCCACCCCAGCACAGCTACAGGCAGTCCAACCCTCAGGAATTGTGTTCTGAAAAATTCCCCATGTCCTACTTGCCCTGGAGCTGTCCCCACAAGTCCTGCTTCCCATGGCACCTATAGGAGCCCCAGACCCAACACCCTGCTCACCCCCATGGTTGGCACCTCCTGGGGGCTGGCAAAAAAGAATTGATGGCAGAATTTGCTGCTATCCCAGCACTCTCAGCTCCTGTTCCTTGACCCAAAGCCACACTGGGATCTGTGGGGCAGGGGAGAGAGAGATCGTTAACTCTGGGACCATGTGGAAGAGGTCTCTGAGGGGTGATGATAGGAGATGGGGGCACGAAGGAGCCTTCACCCTGTGCCCAGCACCATGGGGGAATGGAGGACATGGGCCAAGGGCAGGGGAAATGGCTCTGCCCTGGCTCATGTGTCCAGGGGTATGATTCTCAAATCAGATGTGAGGTGCTGGGATCAAGTCCCACATGAGCCGTTCTTTTGGGCACCCACTTGCCCCTGGTGCCCATGGGGCTGTGACATGGATTGGAACAGCAGTGCCCAGCATAGTGGGGTTGGTCACACATCCCAGCTGAGCACATTTCTGTGGGCAGGATGGAGCCTCAAGGGCCAGCAGGGAGGGCTGCTGGAGAAGGGGGATGTAGCTCAGCGGAAGAGCGCTTGCTTTGCATGCAAGAGGCCCTGGGATCAACCCCCAGCATCTCCATGTCCTTTTGCTCCCCTAGATCCCTCCCTGCTGGCTGTGGGGCTGCCAGAGCCCCACGAACAGCCCTGTGGCTGCCTCCTGGCATAGCTGATGTGGAAATGATTTCTCAAAGCTATGGATGTGCTATAGAGAACCACAGTCTCAGCTGTACCCCTCAATCCAAAATGTGGCAGATGGAGGAGCTGGGAATGCAAAAGGGGTGCAGCACACCAACTTGTGGGGTGTAGGGATAAGCTTCTCATTTTTGGGTGCAAGACATCCTGAATTCAACTCTCAGATGAGCATTGCTTTGGATACAACCCACCCTTTGGATACAGCCTCTCCTTTGGATAAAGCTCCTGCTTTGGAGACAACCCTTCCTTTTGGGACAACCCCTCCTTTGTGGATTGCATTCCTGCTGCTCTCTGATGACCAGGTGTGGGGAGGATCAACCCCTGTATCCCCCAGCTGCCCATGGACAGCATCCTGTGGGGTGGCCATAGAGTCTCTCATTCCACTGACATTTTTTTTAGCAAATGTAGACACGACCCCTGTAGTGTCAGGGATCAGATGCCCTCTCCTCATCCCAAATAGGTAGGGGATGTAGCTCAGTGGGAGAGCGCTTGCTTCGCATGTAAGAGGTCCTGGGTTCAATCCCCAGCATCTCCACTTTTGCTTATATTTCGGGGTTTTTGTTTGTTTTTCTCCGACAGCCCCAACCCGGTTTCTCCACGGCTTAGCCATGCTAAACTCCCTTTTACATCGGGAAGGCTTTCCCGAAGAGGATTCCCCGCACCACGGCAGTGCTGCCCACCTGTGGCCGGGATACTCTGCCGTCCCCCACTGCCCCGACAGCCCCTTCCCCACGGAGGGGACCGGCACTGGCCATGGCTGAGCCGTTGCAGTTGCCCAAGCGACCTGTGCCACCCGTGCAGCCTGTAACACCCGTGCACCCTGTGCCACCCGTGCACCCCGTGCCACCCGTACCCCCTGTGCCACCCGTGCCAGGCAGCGTTGCCCCATCCGTGCCCCGAAAGCAGTGGTGGGTGTCAAAAGGAGGGCTCGTCCGGGATTTGAACCCGGGACCTCTCGCACCCAAAGCGAGAATCATACCCCTAGACCAACGAGCCGAGGTGCGCAGTTAGTTTTGCCGTTCGGGCCGTGGCGGCGCTGCTGGCCCGGCCCCCCCCGTGTCGGGCGAGCAGAGCGGGGCTGAGCGAGGCTGCCCCGGGGGCACAGCCCGAGCCTTGCCCGCTCGCCAGGACAACGGGGCGCGCAGGGGGCAGCGGGGATGGCGGCGCGGGGGGCTGCTGTCTGACCCGCCAACCCCCCGACAGGCTAATGTGGCTGTGATGGCCGAGAGGTGAAGGCGTTGGACTCGAAATCCAATAGGGATTCCCTGCGCAGGTTCGAATCCTGCTCACAGCGATTGCTTTTACCCGAGCTGAAGAACCTTGTGTGGTGCCCACACTGGGGGGCCCGTGAGGAGCTGGTATTTGGGAGGTCACTGGCAGCCGAGGCACACCCAGTCCTACCCTTCCTGTCCTCTTCCTTGTCCTTCAGGAGCAGCTCAACCCCCCGGCAATGCCCTAAGACACGGACTCCATTCGGGACTAAAGGGGGCACTTGCACACACCCGCGATTCTCCCGTTTTTGCAGACCCGGGAAAGGTGAGAGACACTGAGGGGGGCGGGATGGTGAAGGGCAACAGTTTCCCAGATTGCTACGTGGATTTCCGCCCGCATCGCCCTGTCCCACCCGCCTGGGGGAGCAGCGCAGCCCGGCTCGTTTGTCCAGCTCTGACGTGTTTTCAGGCACCAACCACGGTCCCCGTTGTCGCGTGCTTCACTCAGCACCCATGTTCACCCCGAGCGCTGTGGGGAAGGAAAAGTGAGGCCTCCCTTGCCCTGCAGTGTCCGGACAGGGGAAGGAAAGAGCCGTGGGAATTTCTACACAGCCTTTAGGTCCCAGGAGGCAGCCCAAGTGCTGTTCTGGGCATCTCTGCCAGTCCCACAGCCAGCAGAGAGGAGTCTCTGGGGAGGCAAAAGGACATGGAGATGCTGGGGGTTGATCCCAGGGCCTCTTGCATGCAAAGCAAGCGCTCTTCCGCTGAGCTACATCCCCCTGGCACAGCCTGTGGCCCTGCGTTCTGCTCACTCCAAGAAAATCCCTGACTCAGCTGCCTTCCCCAGACCCCAGGTTGGAGAAAGGGGGTTCAGGACTTTGCAGGCTCTGGTTGTCCCTCAGGTGCCAGCGAGTTGTCAAGGGAGTCAGAAGAGGGGGGAAGGCTGTCAAGCAGGCCAGGATGTGTTTTTGTGTCTCCAAGCCCCAGGTAGATCTTCCCAGTGGGGCTGTGACCCCACATAATCCCCCATGAGTTCCCCATCATGTCAGGGGCTGTTGCAAGCAGTGGGTGCCCAAAAAGGAGGGCTCGTCCGGGAGTTGAACCCGGGACCTCTCGCACCCTAAGCGAGAATCATACCCCTAGACCAACGAGCCGGCGTGCACAGGTGTTCCTGCACCCCCACTCTGTGTCGGGACACCAGTGACAATCTCCCACTTGCCAGGACAACATGGTACACAGGGGACAGCAGGGGCATCCAGACCAGGGGGCTTATGGACCCCCTGGAGCTGGGGCTGTGATGGCCAAGGGGTGAAGGTGTTGGACTTGAAATCTGGTAGTGACTCCCTATGCAGGTTCAAATCCTGCTCACAGTTAAAGGTTTTACCCAACTCCTCAATACCCACACTGGGGGTCTGGGGAGAAGCTGGTATGGGAGGGTCACTGGCAGGTGCCTGGACAGCCCCAGTCCTGCTTCTCCTCAGCCTGGGGAGCAGCTCAAGGTCCCAGCAATGCCTCAGGGAGGGATTGTGATGGCCTCAGGGCAGGAGGGGGCCAAAGGCACACACACCTGGGATTTTCCAGGTTTTGCAGACCCAGGAAAGGTCAGAAGAAAGATACTGAAGGGGAGTGGGGTGGTGAGGGGCACCAGTTTCCCATGTTGCTGAGTGGATTCTCCTGCATGGCCCTGTCCCACACCCCTGGGGTAGCAGCACAGCCCGGCTCATTGATCTGGGGGTGTGATTCTCACTTAGGGTACAAGAGTCCCAGGTCCAATCCCCAGATGAGCCCCCTTTTTGACACCCACCAACCTCCTCCTGCCCAGCTGCTCCCCCAAGCACCAAAGTTGATCCCTAGAGACATCCCATACTCTGTGGGAAAGGAAAAGAGAGGCCTCCCTTGGTTGCAATGTGCAGACAGGGGAGGGAAAGAGCTGTGGGCATTTGTACACAGCCTTGAGGTGGCAGGAGGCAGCCCCAGGGCTGTTCTGGGCATCTGTGGCAGCACCACAGCCAGCAGGAAGGGGTGTGGGGAGGGAAAAGGCTGTGGAGATGCTGGGGGTCGATGTGAGCTGTATCATCGTGCTCCAGTAGCACCTCACTTTGGGGGGTGCATGCTGCCCACAGTGATGTGCCCAGATAGGAGGGCTCAGTGGCCCAGCCCTCGGCTTCTGGCAGTCAGGCCGTGGTGCCACCCTGAGTGGGGTTGGTGGGTGCGGAAATAAAATGGGCTCGTCCGGGATTTGAACCCGGGACCTCTCGCACCCAAAGCGAGAATCATACCCCTAGACCAACGAGCCGAGGGCAGTTCCTCTCTACCCCCTCAGTGCGCGGGTCCCCGATGCTCTGGGGGCTCGGGGGCAGCTGGGGCTGTGCGGGGCTCTCTCTGCCTGTGCCAGCAGGGCGGTCCCCGTTGCTGGGGTGGCTCCGGGAAGCGGCAGCCGGAGGTGGCGGGTCAGCGCCAACATCGCCCTGCCAGCAGCCACGGGGGTGCGGGGGGATTTGTTGTTTGCCCAAAGCCCCTGCTGGGGCCTGGCAGCGGTGGGGACGGGCGGTGCTTTGCAGCATCCTCGGGCGGCGCTGTGCGTGGGGCATCCCGCAGCGGTGACGTGGGGTGTGAGGTGTGTTTAGGGTGGGCGTCAGGAGGTGTGAGGTGTGTTTGGGGTGGGCGGCAGGGGGTGTGAGGTGTGTTTGGGGTGGGCGGCAGGAGGTGTGCGCTGTGTTTGTTGGGCTGTGGTGGGTGGGTGGTGTGCGGTGTGGGTGCGTGTGGTGCGGGAGGGCGGTGTTGGGGAGCGCTGTTGGTGAGGGTGAGTGTGGTGGTGAGGGCGGGTGTGGGGAGTGTGGGAAGAGTTGTGGGTGCGTGTGTGTGAGCAGGCAGTGTGGAGTGTTGCGTGGCGTGTGCGAGGCTGTGGTTGCAGCTTGGGTTTGTCGAGAAGTGGAGAAGTGTGCGGGGGGTGTGCGGGGAGAGTGTGGGGGGGTAGAAAAAACTGTACATCGCGGCTCGTTGGTCTAGGGGTATGATTCTCGCTTAGGGTGCGAGAGGTCCCGGGTTCAAATCCCGGACGAGCCCTCCTTTTAGCTCGCAGAGCTCTCCTCCCACTTGGATGGTCCTCCAGCACCGATGTTCATGCCAAGAGACGCCGCAAGTGCCTCGGGGAAGGGGCACCAGGTGCCTTCACAGCACCAGGAGAGGGAGCAAAAGGGCCTTGGGCATCTCCTCAGTGCCTGCCTTGGGGTGCCAGGAGGCAATCCCATGCCAGCCGTGCCCACAGGCAGCTCCAGGATTTTTACGGGTGTTCTGGAGGTTTCTGCCATCCTCACAGCCTGCAGGCAGCAGGGAGAGGTGTCTGGGGAGGCAAAAGGACATGGAGATGCTGGGGGTTGATCCCAGGGCCTCTTGCATGCAAAGCAAGCGCTCTTCCGCTGAGCTACATCCCCCTGGCCAGTCTGTGCACCAGCATTCTCCTCACTCCGAGAAAATCCCTGTCTAAGCTGCCTTCCCCAGACTCTGGGCTGGAAAAAGGGAGTTCAGGGCTTTGCAGGCTCTGGTTGTCCCTCGGGTGCCAGCGAGTTGTCAAGGGAGTCAGAAGAGGGGGAAAGACTATCAAGCAGGCCAGGATGTGTTTTTCTGCCTCCAAGCCCCAGGTAGATCTTCCCAGTGGGGCTGTGACCCCACATAATCCCCCATGAGTTCCCCATCACGTCAGGGGCTGTTGCAAGCAGTGGGTGCCCAAAAAGGAGGGCTCGTCCGGGAGTTGAACCCGGGACCTCTCGCACCCTAAGCGAGAATCATACCCCTAGACCAACGAGCCGGGGTGCACAGGTGTTCCTGCACCCCCACTCTGTGTCGGGACACCAGTGACAATTCCATGCTCACTGGGACAAGGGGGCACACAGGCGCCAATGGGGGTGGTCTGGTGTCCCTCCTCAGAGGGGCTACTGAGGCTGTGATGACTGAGGGTTGAAGGTGTTGGACTCAAAATCCAAGAGGGATTCCCTGCTCAGGTTCGAACAGTGCTCACAGCTACAGGTTTTAACCCAGTGCCCGCACTGGGGGTCCTGGTTGTTCTGCGAGGAGCAATGCTTGTCCCATCCAGTAGACACAGCATATTGCTGAGTTCAGCAGATCTTTTCTTCATGTGGCATCACCCTCTTGTCACAACTAATTGGTGCAAATGAGTAATTAGTACTGTCAGCTGGCCCAGGTGATCACGCAGAGCTCTTGTCCCTGGAGCCGCTTCAGGCACAGCAGGGCCAGTACCACAGTGTTTATCCAAGCCCCTTTCTGCCCGTTGGCCACAGATCGATGCAGTTAATGAGAAACTTCAGCTTGGGAAAGAGGCAACAGGTCGGGTGCTGAGAGGCTTTTGCTCCAGAGTGGGACAGGAAAGGGCAGAACTCCCACAGGGTGCGGAGAGCTGAGCTGCGGGGTGCAGGCAGATCCCAGGACCATGGCCAAGCTGGTGGAGTGCGTCCCCAACTTCTCAGAGGGGAATAACAAAGAGGTGAGAGAGTGCGTGGAAAGGCTGAGGGGTGGGTGATGCTGGGCTGCTGACAGCTGGGTTTCCCTCCACAGAGTGGTACCCACTGCCAGACTCTGCCATGCCTCCTTTGAAGTGCTGTGCACCTTCCACTGCCTGGCTAGTGCCAAAAATGCCTAAAGGCAGCCACAGCTTCCTTTTGGCAATTTGGTGAGAAACGGGGCTCAGACATCCCCCTGCCACTGCCTGCAGGTTGCTGTAGCACCTCATCTTTTTGTGGTCTGGGACACCCTCATAGAGAAATATCGCTTGCAGTTGTGCCAAAGGACATGGAATGTGTCCTGGGCATCCGCCCTAGGCTGAACTTTGGCCCTGCCAGTGACAGAGGAGTTCAGCAAACCCAAAATGGCTGTAAAAACACAGCTTCCCCCAGGGAACAGGGTGCACAGAGCCAAATCTGTTTGCAAAGCTGGCTGGAGACTATATCCTCAGGAACAGTCATTTGTGATGGTGTTGCCTGACACGCAGCATCATTTGGGTGTCTGTTCCCCATCACAGCGAGTTTGGGGCTTCCTGGGAGCCAGGGGTACCCCAAACCCCCTGGATGGGAGTGACATGCTTGTGTCTTTGGATTCTGCATGCTCTGCAATGCAGGGCTGCCTCCCTGCTGATCATCCTCAGCCCCTGCACCAGTGGGAAGTGGGGGAGCTGAGGAGATGTCCCTTCCCTTGAAAAGCTGCGGTGTGGCTGTGGCGGGGACCCAGCCAGCTCAGCCACCTTGCTCCTGTCCACTGTCCGGCAGGTGATTGATGCGCTGGGACAGGCCATCTCCCGGACACCGGGCTGTGTGCTGCTGGACGTGGATGCAGGCGCCTCCACCAACCGCACTGTCTACACCTTCGTGGGGTCTCCTGAGGCCGTTGTGGAAGGGGCACTGAGTGCAGCCCGAGTGGCCAACCAGCTCATTGACATGAGCCAACACAAGGGTGAGCTTGTAGGGCAGCGCAGGAGCTGCTCTGGCATGAAGCAACCCAGCTGCTGGTGACCATGCGTGGCACCTCACCCCACCCGCAGCCAGAAGTGCTGCTGGGATAGGTGGGTGGTGTGAGCAAAGCTCTTGCTCATTCTCCCAGTCCAGGCAGGCTGAATGCCTCCTGTTCCTGGGCCAGATAGACATGACTGCCACAAACACACCTTTCCCAGAGGGTGGTTGGGCACTGGGACAGGCTTCTCTGGGCAGTACTGGGTCACAGCCCCAAGATTGACAGAGTTCAAGGAGTGTTTGGATAATGTTCTCAGGCACGTGTTGGGATTGCTGGGGTGTCCTGTGCAGGGCCAGAAGTTGGACTTGATGATCCTTGTGAGTTCATTCCAACTTAGGTTATTCTGTGATTCTATGATTTCCTCACAGCAACTGTGTTAAGTCTGTAATAGTCTGGGAAAGGATCATTCTCCCTCCTTGTCTGTTTGCTCTTCCCAACTCCCATCCCTATATCTGCCCTGCCACCAGGTGAACACCCTCGGATGGGGGCCCTGGATGTCTGCCCCTTTGTGCCAGTGATGAATGTCAGCATGGACGAGTGTGTCACCTGCGCCCACATCTTTGGACAGCGCTTGGCAGAGGAGCTGGGGGTACCTGGTAAGCAAAGGCAGGAGCCTCTCCTCATTCCATCCCACCCTGCATGATTCCAGTGGTTGGAGAAAGTGCCAGCCCCTGCCCAGCAGTGCTCAGCCCTGTATCTGTCTTGCAGTTTACCTGTACGGAGCGGCGGCACGGGAGGAGAGCAGGAAAGCCCTGCCCTCCATCCGTGCTGGGGAGTACGAGGCGCTCCCCGAGAAGGTGAGCCTGGCAGCACCTGGCTGCGTGGCACAAGTTGGGCAGAGCTGAGCTGTACGTCCCTGGCTTCAGGGAGGGTGCTGAGGGCTGGCATAGCCCCTTTGCACCAAGAGGAGCTGGTGACATGCTTTGGGGACTGCTGAACATGGAGGTGGTCATGGCAGATTCTGGCTGTGGAGGGAGAGGCCGTCCCTGGGAGGGTGGCTTGTGCCACTTGGTGGTGCCAGCCCACACACTCTCTTCCCTCCTCCCCAGCTTGCAAAACCAGAGTGGGCTCCTGATTTTGGATCCCCAACCTTTGTTCCCCGGTGGGGGGCCACGGTGACGGGTGCCCGGACCTTCCTGATCGCGTACAACATCAACCTGCTGTGCACCAAGGAGCTGGCTCACCGCATCGCCCTCAACATCCGTGAGCAAGGGCGTGGCCCTGACCAGGTACCTCCTTGCTGGTGGCATGCCAGGAGCAGACCCTCTTGTCCCCTCACCTCCTGGGCCATGCCCTGAATGTGGCAGTTGTTGGCAGCCCGGGCGCTTGAAGAAAGTGCAGGGTATTGGCTGGTACTTGGAGGAGGAGAATATAGCCCAAGTTTCGACGAACCTGCTGGACTTTGAGACCACGCCACTCCATACTGTGTATGAGGAGGTCTGCCAGGATGCAGAGGTGGGTGGTGTGGGGTGCTTGTTCCGGTGGGGGCTTCACAGAGCATGTCTCCCTCCAAGTTTTTCTCATTATTCCCAGGTCAGGCTCTGCTTTATCTCATGCTTAGCTCAGCCAAAGTGCTGAATAGCATGAAAACCCCAATACCTCAGCAACTGGTTGCTAGCCCCCAACTCCTCTGCTGAAGGCTTTTCCATGCGCTTCTCATGCCTTGGGAAGGGATGGGGACCACCAGGCTGGAGTGGTAGTGGCAGCAGAGCACTGAGGATAGTCACATTTCTGATGTCCTTTGCAGGCATTGAATCTCCCTGTGGTGGGGTCCCAGCTTGTGGGACTCATTCCCAAGAAGGCCATGCTGGATGCAGCTGAGTTTTACATGAAGAAGGAAAAACTCTTCATCCTGGAGGAGGAACAGAAGATCAGGCTGGTAACATGACTCGTCCTGGTACCAACACAAGGGTGGGATCATGAGAGAGAAACATCCACCTCCCTAGGCACCCAAAGTGGCACTGAGCAGAGATTGGGACTGCTCAGACTCCAGGCTTGATACTTGTCTTCAGCGAGGGTTTTGGGGGGGGACAGTGAGTGGGACATTGTGAGTGCTTTATTGTCCTGAGGATGCTGAAATGCTCAGGTAGCAGGAACCCCAACCCATGAGGACAGAGTGAGGGCAGCATCTCCCCTTCTTGCCTTCATGGAGACCAGGAGGGGAAGGAGGTGTCCCCAGAGCTCAAGGACAGTGCATGGCATTATGGGAAGCCATGTCAGGACAGGCGTAAGCTGGAAAGGAGGAGACGGGGCTCTGCTGTTCCACTGAAGGAGGGAGGGACTTTTCCAGCCTGTGGGAAACATGGTAGATAAGAGCAAGGTAATGATTTATCAGTACAGTTTCCAGTGGTTCACAGGTGACCGCACACCAACCCCAAGTCTGGGATGGGACTGGCTGGTGGTGCCAGCTGTCCTCTCCCTGGGTGGTGGCTCAAATAACTCTGTCCTAGTGCTGACTCACCCATGGTTAGTTAGCAGCAAGGAATGAGGCTGCAGAGGCTGACACTGGTGCTGCTCCTTGCAGGTGGTCAGTCGGCTGGGCCTGGACTCCCTGTCTCCGTTTCACCCCCGGGAGCGCATCATCGAGTAGGGACCCACATCCTGCTTCAGATCATGGTGCCCATCCCTGCCTGCATGGGAAGATCCTGCTGCCTGCACCTTGCACTCAGCTTGGTTTTGGGAGCGGTGGCTGCTCCCAGCTCCTCTTCACACCCAGGGGACATCTGTGCTCAGTGTTGAGCAGGCGTGGGCTTGTCCCTGCTCCCAAATGCTGATGGTTATGAATGTGGAGTGGGGGAACTCCAGGTCACTTAGGCAGGCAGTGGAGCAGGTTTTGTAGCCAAATTTGAATGTTAAATTCCCTCCTCCATCCCTGCGGCAACTTTCACTGTCTCTGGCCCACCTGATGCCCTCTGAGGAGAGACACAGTGTGCAGCAGCTGGTGTAAAACATGTGTCTGTGTGGGGAAAAGAAGGGAAATCACCCATGAAGTGAAGTCCTTGTTGTCCCCCTGGGACATGGCTATAGGTGTTTCTGTCCCACCAAATGCCATTTGCATGACCTCATCTTGTCTAATGCAGAGCAACCCCCCAGACCGCCAGTACATGTGTTCCCCCTCGGTCCCCATGGGGTTCCCAGTCCTCTCGCTGACCCTCATGCTGGTTTTTTTTGTGTTCACTCTCTTCTCATTCATGGGGTTGATGACAACCTGTTGGAGAGGGCAGTGCTGGTTGAGAAGGATCTGGGTGGTGATGGTGTCCCTTCTCCTAGGGGGCTCTAACCCTGGGACTGCTGTGCTGCAGGTACCTGGTGGAGGCAGGAGAGGTGGATGGGGGGCTGGTGGCCAAGCCACTGGGCACCTTCGTGCGGGCAGTCGGTGGGAGGTCGGCAGCACCAGGAGGAGGCTCTGTGTCTGCAGCTGCAGGTGCTCTGGTACGTGCCCCACACTGAGGGGGAGTCCTGGGGGGCCTGCTGGGAGCCAGAATGGTGCCAGTGGTGGGCACTATGTCCTGCTGGAGGATTTTCCCCTGTGCCCTGGCAGGGAGCAGCGCTGGGCAGCATGGTGGGGCTGATGAGCTACGGGAAGCGGCAGTTTGAGGACCTGGACCCCATCATGAGGAAGCTGATCCCCCCATTCCACCAGGCCATGGATGAGCTGCTGGTCATGGTGGATGCTGACTCCCGTGCCTTCAGCAGCTACATGGTGAGGTCCCATCAGAGGCAGACATCCTTTGGGGAAGTAAGGGCTGGGATCTCGGTGCTCTGGTACCCTTAGGAGCAGGGATGTGACCTTACAGTCATAGAATTGTTAGGGTTGGAAAAGACCTGTAAGGTCATCAAGTCCAGCCTTCTACTGAGTATTGGCCACTAAACCATACAAAAAAATGGCATGTCTACTCATTTTTTAAACACTTTGAGGGATGCTAAAGCACTATGAGAGGAAGGGACATCATCGCCTAAAGGAGGTTTACAAGAGCATGGGAGCTCTGGGGTGTGCCCTAGCCCCTGATGCTAGGCATGGTCTTGGTGACAGCAGCAAACCTGCTTTTCTTTGCCTGCAGGAAGCCATGAAGCTGCCAAAGAGCACTCCTGAAGAGCAGGAGAGGTGAGCTGGGCTGGTGGGGACTGTCAGAATGGGGAGCACAGGCACCCAGCACTCATCCCCGGGCTGTCCCCTCTCCCAGACGCACAGCTGCCATGCAGCAGGGGCTGAAGACAGCTGTGAAGGTGCCCTATGCCCTGGCAGAGAAGGTCAGTGGGCTCTGGCCTGCTCTGAAGGAGTTGGCACGACACTGCAACCTGGCCTGCAAATCTGACATCCAGGTATGGCTCCCACACTGCCCTGCAAGGTGTGCCCTCATGTCCTGACCCACAGGATGCATCTCTTCAGCCATGCTTCCCAAACTGGCCAGTGCTTTCCATGCACTAACTTTTCACCAGCTTGCAGAAAATGCTCTTTGTAGGAGAGTTGACATCCACCACCCCTTGCGAGAGTTTCCTGTCCTATGTGGCAATGCTTCCCACTGCTTGAGCCACTTCCTGAGAATTCCAACAGACTGGAAAGTGTTCTGTGCTGCTGGGTGCTGAAGGGTGGGAGTCCTGCAGTGTAAGGATCTGGCAGTGCTGGTTCATGAGGAGAGCTGCTCTCAGGCCTGTGTTTTCCCAGGTGGGAGCCAAAATGCTGGAAGCAGCTGTGTTTGGAGCTTACTTCAATGTCATGATCAACCTCAAAGACGTAACGGATGAGAAGTTCAAACTTATGGTAATAAGCAGGGGCTGTGTGTGTGCCACAGGCCTGGTGGGGGCGGGTGAGGTGGCACAGAGATGAAGGCCCTGAGATGCCTCATGGCCGGCATCTCCTCCCTTTGCCACCAGCAAGACACGAGGTGGATGATGGATGGCTCCTGTGTCCCGTTGAGTATCAAACAACACATCTTGTCCCCACACAGATGTCCCAGAAGGTCTCTGTGCTGCTGGAAGAGGCCAAGCAAGGCTCGGAGATCGTGCTGGCGCTGTTGGAGAAGAGGGTGGCCTGAGAAGGGCTCTGGATTGTTCTGGGGATTCTGTAGTGGGAAATACAACTGGGAAACACACTGGTCCCTGTGTAGGCTCTTTTGGTATCCTCCGTTGGAGAGCTGTTCTTCTCAGGCAGTTCCCAGCATCACATGCCCTGCTGGACTTTTCCTGGTCAAGAGGGAACTTTCCCTGGATGGACCCAGTATCCATCCTCCCCATCCCTGGGGCAGAAGGAGATGATGGAGCTGGCAGTGCCTGGGACCACAGGGATCCCAAAAGAGGGGACAGCAGGGGCTCGTTGGGAATGCCCAGTAGGAGATACCTATGCATGGGCACCTCCTGACCTCACACACTCATGAGTTTTGTGCCCAGAAAATGACATGAAACACCCTCCTGCCTGAAATCTGGGGCAAGGCCTGGCCCAGTCCCTTTCTGCAAGGTGTCTTTTTGGCAGTGTGTGACACTTCCAGCCTGTTACACATTGCCTGGGAAGGGGGCACTGCCAAACATGAGGCACCGTGAGGGTTGTTATCAGGGAGATGGGGCTGGGATGGGATGGGATGGGATGGGATGGGATGGGATGGGATGGGATGGGATGGGATGGGATGGGATGGGAGGAACTCTGCTCCCTCCCCATTAATCCCTCAAGAGGAAGATCTGAAAATTAGGCCATCCAGCCCTGTGTGCTGTCCCTGCTGGCCTGTTGGATTGCCAATATAGAGTCCTCCACCTGCACACCACAGCAGCACCGTGAGCAGTGTTACAGGGAGTCAGAACCTGGACCCTAAATCCCGTTGTCCCACAGTCCGTGGGTGGGAGGGTCACCCCTGTGCCTGGGCACTGTGCCTGTGCTGGAAGCACTGAGTCAGAGTTCATGGTGTGGTCACCTGACTCACTCCATCAACTGACATAAGGAGCTGTAATCGCTGCTCTCCATCATCTGTTTTTATTGTATATGGGACTTATTTATATTTTTATTGTATGTGAGACCCTTGTGCTGGCTGGGAGTGGCATGTGTTTTCTTTTCCTGCCCATCTTTTGATGGCCGTGGCACAGGGTGGTGCCGGTTTCACCGCTCGGCGGCGTCACCTCTGCCCGCCGCACCCCTCCTCGCCCTGGCGGGGACCTGGTATTTAACGGGTGCCCGACACCCCAGGAGGGCTGTGCCAAGGGCAGAGATCGAGAGTGCTGCCAGCATCGCCTCCTCTGGGAGCTTCTCGGCGGGTTCGGTGAGTGCAGGGCATTGGGGAGAGCAGGGGCAGCCGCAGCGGGGACACCGGGGGTCAGGGTGTGCTGTCCCCATGGCTGGTGCTGCACCCAGACACGTGTCCCCAGTCCCTTGTGGTCCATGAGGACGTGAACTGGGCACCCAGGTTTGTTATTTCCATTAACGGTGGAAACCACACGCCCGGGTTTGGGGGTGCACGGGGGTGGGGACAGTCGCTGTGGGGGTTGGCGCTGTCACCCCCAGGGGCAGGAGGGCTGTCGGGGTGTGTGGGGGATGGCAGTCCTGGGGAGGCGAGAGTGGGCTCTGAGCCTGGGGCAGACGGGCAGGACAGAGGGGTCAGGTCCGTGCTGGTGGCCGGGCAGGGGCGTCCCTGTTGGCAGGAGGTGACTGATGGTGCCTGTTCTTCTCTTTCAGCTCAGAGACCACTGAGGATGTGTGACCCTAACAAAGGTGAGGGGCCATGGAGCCAGAGAGGGCCGTGGGTACCACGCACAGCCATCAGGGCTCAGAGGGCAGCTCAGGGCAATGGCCACAGGCAGCTGTGGGGATTACAAATGGGTGTGGTATATAATTTGTGAGGAAGAGGTAGAGTGGGAGGGGCTCTTTGGGTGCATGGGTACAGCAGCTCCGTGCCCTGTGTGTGCAGGGAGAGCCTGTCTCTGCCAGCTAACAGCCCCTCTTCTTCCTAGGCATGCCACATCCACACCTTGCAGTTTGCCCTCCTGCCCCTCCAGGACATCCTGGCCCTGGCAAAGGTCCCTGCTCTGGTGGCCCTGCAATCTGCCCCCCATGCGCTGCTCCATCGGGTCATGGGCATCATCCCCATGGGCACCCCCATCCAGGACCACCTGACTGCCATCAGAAGCCCCATAAGAAGCACCATAAGGATAAGCACTCCAAGAACCACGAAGGCAAGGTAAGAGTGAGGTGATAACAGACCATTCCAAATTTCTGCTGTGATCTTTCAGACCTTCTCCCCCATGCCACAGCATCCACCCTGTGTTAGCTGAAGTGGGCTGCCAAACCTCAGTGGCTTTTTTTAGATATGGAAACTCCTGTTATAATAATAAATGGTCACAAAGGAACGATATTAAGTAAGAAATTTGAAAAGCAATCCATGAAATTCCTTGAAGACATTTAAAACGGTGATTTGGCTCAGGGTCCACCATGCAGTGTATTAAATCTCAGGACTTGTCCTGCTCACCTGAGAGTAAGTCATGCCTCCATAAGGGGCATTCACTCAGTGTCTTGCCAGAGGAACTGTTCAGCTTCCTCAAAAAAAACCAACAAAACCAAAACCAAAACGGAGAAGCAATTCCCTGTGCTGAGAGTTGATTGCGCAGAAAATGCCAGTCCGGGGATTCCAGGGCACCGTCCAGAGCAGGTCTGAGTAAGGGAATGCTAAACATATCCCCAGTTCCAACACTGGAGATGGGTGCATTTCCCAAGTAAACTAAGCTATAAGCTCCTCTCACTGGGTAACAGCTCTGGAAGTGATGTGCTCTGACATTTGTCCTTGCTGGCACAGAGCAAGGCCCTTCTGGAGTTTGCTTTATTGACCTAAAGAGCCATGTAAAAAAAAATAATAAACCCGCCCCAGCCCTCCCACAATATGAGGCACCCACCACTGGGTCACTAACACCTCTCAGGAATGCTGTAAAAGAGGGTCATTTCC
The DNA here is from genome assembly GCF_047495875.1 of Pithys albifrons albifrons. Classification (NCBI taxonomy): domain Eukaryota; kingdom Metazoa; phylum Chordata; class Aves; order Passeriformes; family Thamnophilidae; genus Pithys; species Pithys albifrons. Next base: position 39,087,208 of record NC_092465.1, on the reverse strand, counting down.
CTGTTGTCCTAAAGATTTTTTTTCTCTCCCCCAGCACTGCAGTGGCTCAAGCAGCAGCTCTGACTCTGACTGAACGTCTGGCATCTCCCAGCTGCACAGCAGTGATCAGCAAAACATGAAGCCACACACCTCGTGGGAACCCCCTTGCACGATGCTCCACTCCCTTCCTCTTTCCCTTAGAGCGGCCTTCAGGCTGCTCAGTGATTTTCTTATGTTTACCTTGTAAATCTTTTGTCCTGAAATCGACAGCATCTCCATTGTCTGTCTTTTGGGAGATCTTGTTGAAAGTCATCATGTGCTGGTTTTCAATCTGCTGGAGTCTGTGTGTTTTTTCCTGGGCAATGGTGCCAATTGCTAATGTGGATCCCATTGCCTCTAAAAGTCCTTGCATTTGGTGTGAGCTTTCCCAGCTATAGGAGAGGTGTTGGCTTGGTAATGCTGTAACTAAGTGGGCTGCCATCCTTGATGCCAGGGTAATAATTGCTATGAAAAAGCTCACCATGATAAAGAGAGTCACCCAAAGGGGTTGGCACAGCCCATCTCACCCAGAATTACTGCCAGCACAGCCTCGTCCATCCCTGTTGCCTTGCTGACTGTGTGTGTGTGCGTGCTGGGGCAGTGGGGTTTCATTCCTGCAGTCCCTCACTGGATTCAGTCATGTCTTGTCCTATGTCCCTTGAGGCTGCAGCAGGACCTGTCATGACAAGGCTGACACTGGTGCTGCTCCTTGCAGGTGGTCAGTCGGCTGGGCCTGGACTCCCTGTCTCCGTTTCAACCCCGGGAGCGCATCATCGAGTAGGGACCCACATCCTGCTTCAGATCATGGTGCTCATCCCTGCCTGCATGGGGGGATCCTGCTGCCTGCACCTTGCACTCAGCTTGGTTTTGGGAGCGGTGGCTGCTCCCAGCTCCTCTTCACACCCAGGGGACATCTGTGCTCAGTGTTGAGCAGGCGTGGGCTGGTCCCTGCTCCCAAATGCTGATGGTTATGAATGTGGAGTGGGGGAACTCCAGGTCACTTAGGCAGGCAGTGGGAGCAGGTTTTGTAGCCAAATTTGAATGTTATCCCTCCACCATCCCTGTAGCAACTTTCACTATCTCTGGCTCACCTGATGCTCTCTGAGGAGAGACACAGCGTGCAGCACCAAGCAGGAGAGGTGAGCTGGGCTGGTGGGAAATGTCAGAAGGGGGAGCACAGGCACCCAGCACTCATCCCCGGGCTGTCCCCTCTCCCAGACGCACAGCTGCCATGCAGCAGGGGCTGAAGACAGCTGTGAAGGTGCCCTATGCCCTGGCAGAGAAGGTGAGAGCTCTGGCCTGCTCTGAAGGAGCTGGCACAACACTGTAACCTGGCCTGCAAATCTGACATCCAGGTATGGCTCCCACACTGCCCTGCAAGGTGTACCCTCATGTCCTGACCCACAGGATGCATCACTTCCAGCCATACTTCCCAAACTGGCCAGTGCTTTCCACGCACTAACTTTTCACCAGCTTGCAGAAAATGCTCTTTGTAGGAGAGTTGACATCCACCACCCCTTGCGAGAGTTTCCTGTCCTATGTGGCAATGCTTCCCACTGCTTGAGCCACTTCCTGAGAATTCCAACAGACTGGAAAGTGTTCTGTGCTGCTGGGTGCTGAAGGGTGGGAGTCCTGCAGTGTAAGGATCTGGCAGTGCTGGTTCATGAGGGGAGCTGCTCTCAAGCCTGTGTTTTCCCAGGTGGGAGCCAAAATGCTGGACTGCCCAGGAGGAGATGCCTATGCATGGGCACCTCCTGACCTCACGCACTCCCGTGTTTGGCACCCAGCAAACCACACGAAACACCCTCCTACCCTAAATCTGGGGCAAGGCCCGGCCCAGGCCCTTTCTGCAAGGTGTCTTTTTGGTGGTGTGTGACACTGTCAGCCTGTTGCATTGCCTGGCAAGGGGGCACTGCCAAGCATGAGGCACTGTGAGGGTTGTTATCAGAGAGATGGGATGGAATGGGATGGGACAGGATGGGATGGAACGGGACGGGATGGGATGGGATGGGATGGGATGGGATGGGATGGGATGGGATGGGATGGGATGCAATGGGATGGGACAGGACGGGACGGGACAGGACGGGATGGGATGGGATGGAATGGGATGGGAAAGGGTGGGAGGAACTCTTCTCCCTGCCCATCAATTCCCCCCCAAGAGGAAGATCTGAAAGTTAGGCCATCCAGCCCTGCCTCCTGTCCCTCTTGACCCGTTATGATGGCAGATATGGTCTCCTTCACTTGCACACTGTGGCAACACTCTGAGCAGTGTTACAGGGAGTCAGAACCTGGACCCTAAATCCCGTTGTCCCACAGCACCGTGGGTGGGAGGGTCACCCCTGTGCCTGGGCACTGTGCCTGTGCTGGAAGCACTGAGTCAGAGTTCATGGTGGGGTCGCCTGACTCACTCCATCACATGACGTCGTCGTCGGGAGCTGTAAACACCGCTCTCCGTCGTCTGTTTTTATTAGCCCTGTGGGACCTTCGTGCCGGCTGGGAGTGGCATGTTGACTTTTCGTGGGTGCCCGTGGTGACAGCCGTGGTACAGGGTGGTGCCGGTTTCACCGCTCGGCGGTGTCACCTCTGCCCACCGCACCCCTCCACACCGGGAAGGGACCTGGTATTTAACGGGAGGGAGGGCTGTGCCAAGGGCAGAGATCGAGAGTGCTGCCAGCATCGCCTCCTCTGGGAGCTTCTCGGCGGGTTCGGTGAGTGCAGGGCACTGGGGAGAGCAGGGGCAGCCGCAGCGGGGACACCGGGGGTCAGGGTGTGCTGTCCCCATGGCTGGCGCTGCACCCAGACACGTGTCCCCAGTCCCTTGTGGTCCATGAGGACGTGAACTGGGCACCCAGGTTCGTTATTTCCATTAACGGTGGAAACCACACGCCCGGGTTTGGGGGTGCACGGGGGTGGGGACAGTCGCTCTGGGGGTTGGCGCTGTCACCCCCAGGGGCAGGAGGGCTGTCGGGGTGTGTGGGGGATGGCAGTCCTGGGGAGGCGAGCGCGGTGTCTGTGCCCGGGGCAGATGGGCAGGACAGAGGGGTCAGGTCCGTGCTGGTGCCCGGGCAGGGACATCCCTGTTGGCAGGAGGTGACTGATGGTGCCTGTCCTTCCCTTTCAGCTCAGAGACCACTGAGGATGTGTGACCCTAACCAAGGTGAGGGGCCATGGAGCCAGAGAGGGCCGTGGGTACCACGCACAGCCATCAGGGCTCAGAGGGCAGCTCAGGGCAATGGCCACAGGCAGCTGTGGGGATTACAAATGGGTGTGGTATATAATTTGTGAGGAAGAGGTAGAGTGGGAGGGGCTCTTTGGGTGCATGGGTACAGCAGCTCCGTGCCCTGTGTGTGCAGGGAGAGCCTGTCTCTGCCAGCTAACCACCCCTCTCTTCTTCCTAGGCATGCCACGTCCATACCTTGCAGTTTGCCCTCCTGCCCCTCCGGGTTACCCTGGCCCTGGCACAGGTCCCTACCCTGGTGGCATTGCAGTTTGCCCTCCTGCTCCTCCAGGATACCCTGGTCCTGGCACAGGTCCCTGCCCTGGTGGCCCTGCAGTCTGTCCCCCCTGCCCTCCTCCTGCTGGCCATTGCCACCCCCCAGCAGGCCATCATCCCCATGGGCACCCCCCAGCAGGCCATCATCCCCATGGGCACCCCCATCCAGGACCACCAGGAATGCAGGTGTGCCCCCCTGACTGTCATCAGAAGCACCATAAGAAGCACCATAAGCACCATAAGGGAAAGCACTCCAAGCACCACGGAGGCAAGGTAAGAGTGAGGCAGCAGTGGTCACTTCCTTATTCCTTCTGTGTTCCTTAAGACCCCCTGCCCCCATCCCACAGCATCGCATCTGGGGCAGCTGAGGCTCTCCCCACCCACTGTGTTACGGCTGCCAAAACCTCAGTGCCCTTTTTAAGATATGGAAACTCCCGCTGGATTAATGGGAGTCAAGAATGCGTCATATTAAGTAAGCAATTTGAAAAGTAATCCATGTAATTCCTTGAAGCCATTTCAAGCAGTGATGTAGCTCAGTGTCTTAAATCCCAGGACTTGTGCTGCTCACTTGAGAGTGAGCTGTGTGTCTGTAAGGGACAGTCACTCACTGTCTTGCCCCAGAAAAATCCCAAAAAACATGAGCAAAAATACCCAGAAGAGGTGAAGCAATTCCCTGTGCTGAGAGTTGATTGTGTAGAAAATGCCAGTCCAGGGATTTCAGGGCACCATCCAGAGCAGGTCTGAGTAAGGAAATGCTAAACACATTCTCAGCTCCAACATTGGAAGTGGGAGCATTTCCCAAACAAGTGGAAACTCTCACTGGGTAACAGCTCTGGAAGTGATGTGCTCTGACATTTGTCCTTGCTGACAGAGAGCAAGAACCTCCTAAAATTTGCTGTAATGACCTAAAGAGCCATGTAAAAAAAAAAAAAAAACAAACCCCAGCCCTCCCACAATATTAGGCACCCACCACAGGGTCACTAACACCTCTCAGGAATGCTGAGAGAGTTGTTTCCCTGTTGTCCTAAAGATTTTTTTCTCTCCCCCAGCACTGCAGTGGCTCAAGCAGCAGCTCAAGCAGCAGCTCTGACTCTGACTGAACATCTGGCATCTCCCAGCTGCACAGCAGTGATCAGCAAAACATGAAGCCACACACCTCGTGGGAACCCCCTTGCACATTGCTCCACTCCCTTCCCCTTTCCCTTAGAGCAGCCTTTATCCTGCTGAGTGATCTTCTTATGTTTACCTTGTGAATCTTTTGTCCTGACATCTCTTAAGTCATTGTCTGTCTTTTGGGAGATCTTGTTGAAAGTCATCATGTGCTGGTTTGCAATCTGCTGGAGTCTGTATGTTTTTTCCTGGGCAACGGTGCCAACTGTTAATGTGTCCCATGACCCCTGAGGCTTCCCTACAGCTCTCCTTTCCAATGGAGGGAGAACATGGCAGTGACACCACTGCACAGATGGACATGGCTCACCAGCACCATGCCATGTCCTGCCTTGTGCCAGTGCTGGGAGCCCTTCCCTGCACCCATGCCTGGTGTCCCCCATGCAAAACCCATGCTCCTCTCCATCCTGCCTCCACCACTTTACAGGGATGTTCCTGTCCTCAGGTTCCCCCAACTTGTGACATACCATGGATGGCATGTTGGATGCAGGAAAGGCTGAAGGAAAAGCATGTGAAGCCCAAGTCAGGTGCCAGGACAATTTTGTGGTGGGGAAAGGCACAAATCCTCAAAGAGGGGCACATGAGAACTCACCCATGATGAGGAACGTGACCCAGGTGTGAAGTCGCGTTCCTTGTCATGCTGAGACATCACAGTCTGGGTGGGCACTGCCAGGGTGCATGGCCAGGGTGCACCTGGAAGTGTTCAAGGCCAGTGCTTGGAGCAACCTGGTCTAGTGGAGTGTCCCTGCCCAAGGCAGGAGGGTTGGAATGAGATGGTCTTTCAGTTCCCTTCCTATCCAAGCCATTTTGTGATTCTATGATTATTTGGACTTACCAGCTTAGAACCAGGAGAGCCAGCTGCTCATTAAAAATAATTTTTTAAAAAAAGAGACAAACTACAGAATAAAGAGGCTTTTTCAGGATAGGGTGAAAAGGGTTTTTTATTTTTGCAGACAGCACAGTTCAAGTTCAAATCTGGGCATTGCTCAACAGATGCCAGTTGGAAGAAGGCACCAGTGATACTTTGAACACACTGAGGTAACAGTGAGGCAGCTCTGTTGGGTGCCTGGTATTTTTTGAGATTTTGGAAGGCCCCTCTGGGCCAGGATTTTGGGTGCAGTAATAAATGAGCTGATTCTGATGAAGGGCAGAATGGCAGAAGGAATCACAGGAGATATGGCCCACAGGAAAATAAGGATCTTAAAGATGATTTGTGAAATTTAGGATAGATTGACCCCCCAAAAAGAGCATCTGCAGACAATTGTGGAAGGCAGCAAAACCTCTCACACTATCCTGTTGCTTCGTGGAAGGAGGACCCAGACACACTGAGGGATATTGAGAGTTTTTGAAAACTAGAGTTAGTCATTGGTCCTGTTACTCTGGAAAGGTTTCTTGCTTCTCTGATAAGCCCTCCTAGGACTACAGTACGTGCCCAAGCCATGGCTTGGTGTGTGTAAAGCCTTACAGAAGTACATCATATGGCTCTGTATCCTGCTTCAATCTGGGTTTTAATTAGCACCATAAATGTGAGATACATGACTTCATCATGAAGATCAAAAAAGAGCTCTGGATTTTGGCTAGAAAGGAGGACCCAGAGGGCAGCTGTTCTGGGTTAGCAAACATACAAGGGGAAGAAAATACAAGAGGTAATATCAGGGGTGTGTATATCAGTGAGAGGAGGATGTGCACGTGCCCTTCATTTAACAAATCCACCTAATGAACCTGTCGAAGAAGCTGGGCTGGGAGAGGCTGTCATAGTCCTTCTCCCGGAATATGGCTGCCCGGTCCCCAAGGCCAAGCTTCAGCAGGACATCCATGTCTACGTCACTCCCAAGAGCCACTACTGTGGGCATGACATCTTGCTTCTTCATGGAGTTAATGGCCTCCTCCAGGTTCTTGCTTCCTGTGATGCCATCGGTGATGAAGACGAAGGAGAGCTCAGCGTTGCGCCGGGCGAGGCGCTGCCCATTTCCTGGGCTGAGCACGATGTTGTTGATGGCATGTATGATGGCTGACCCAATGTTGGAGGATGAGTCCAGGTACTTGATCTGGGCCAGGGCGTCAGAGATTTCTGTCAGGTTGTAGGTCAGTGGGAAGACCACGTTCTGGTCCCTCTCGCTGCCGTACTGCAGCAGCGCGATGCGGGCATTCATGTTGTCACTGCTGCTCCTGGCCAGCGTCAGCTGCCGGGCCACCTCCTCCACAAAGCGGTGGGCACTCTGGAAGTTCTGCTCACCGATCCTTTCCGAGCCATCGAGCAAGAAGACAATGTCAACAGGGCGCTGGGTGCACTGGGCCACAGCAAGCTCTGCAGGAGGAAGAAGACAAGAGTTGGGAGGATAAGCCTAAGGGATAGGTCTGGGGTTGTCTCAGGCCATTTGGGCTGCAGTTGTCTGTCCAAAGAAGGACCAACCTCACTTTGCTGCCAAAACTGTCTTTGCAGCTCATAAAGGAGGAGCTTTGCTTCCAATGCCCTCAGCTCCTGGGCACGACGTCTTAATGAATGTTAATTCTGGGACCTACGATGGACCTCCATGAAATTACAACTCTGTGCACTTCAGTCCCAGAATTACATCCACTGCCTTACATCAGCTCCCAGCTCTTATCTGTGAGAGGAATATCCAGAGACTGCACCTGCAAACCTTTTGGTTACTTCTGGACAGTGGTTTACTTTCAGTTATTCTTATCATAGAATCATAGAATGGTTTGGGCTGTGAGGGACCTTAAAGATCATCTAAGTCCAACTCCCCTGCCATGGGCAGGGACACTTTCCACTAGACCAGGTTGCTCCAAGTTGCACTCAATTTGGCCTTTAACTCTTCCAGGGATAGGGAGTCCACAACCTCTCTGAGCAACCTGTGGCAGTGCCTCACCACCCTTTCAGAATTACTTTCTAATATCTAATCTAAACTTTCTTTCCTTCAGCCTAAGGCCATCAACTCACACACAGATTTTGTAGGATGTTTTCCTGCTTTTCACCCAGCTAAGTTTAATCAGCAATCACTAATTCCTGAAGAGCTTATAAAGATTGGGTAGCAAACAAGACTAATTTTCTTGGTGCATGGGTTCATAGTAAAGCAGCTTTGGTGATTGATACCAGACTGATATTTGAAGGGAACACAGTGCAACATTGTTCTTTAGTCATGCAGAACTGCACCTATCCATGACATGGGCATATGAATATATGAACATGAAATGAATGAACTTAGAAAAAGAAAAAAGAGAATATTTATCTTTGGAGTCAGCTGATAGTGAGGGACCATTGCTTCATCCTTTTGCTGTGTATTGCACTTGGTGTTCCTCTGCATTCCCCCTGAGTTGGCAGCGGGACAGTTGCCATACCACTCTTCAGCAGTTCTGTGGCTATAAGACTGAATCTCAAAAGGGTAAAGTCCCAGAGATATTGCCACGTTGTGTTGCATGACTGGCAAGGAATAGGAGCTTCTGGAGCAGCCCCACCTGCAGCATCCGTTTCAGACAACGAGGGAACTTTGGGGATAGGAGTTTCACATTAGGTTGAATTTCCACACCATGAGCAAACCCAACCTGACCAAGAGCTTCCTTGGTGAGGAATGATGCTACACCTGTGTTCAGCACAGAATCAAGGAATCACAGGATTTGTTATGGTTGGAAAAGCCCTCTGAGATCAAGCCCAACCACTAACCCAGCACCACCATGTTAACCATGAAACCATATCCCTAAGCACCACATCTACACATTTTTGAACATTTCAAGGGATGATGCTTTCCTGGGTAGCTTGTGGCAGTATCTGACCACCCTTTCAATGAAGAAATGTCCTCTAATATCCAGTCTAAATCTCCCATGGTTCAACTTGAGGCCATGTCCTCATGTCCTATCACTTGTTACCTCCCCTCCTTTAAAGCAATGCAGGCACATACTCACCTCTGCCCAGTCTTCTGTGAGAATTGTTGCCTAGAGGGTATGTTGATGCTGCAGTTCCTGGTATGCAGGCCACAAGGATACTTTGCCTTGGCAGCACCTGCTCTCCTGACCCTCACCTGCTCTGTGCAGTTGTGGAGGGGGAAAGGCAGGAAGGCCTTGCAGGTACAGTGCAAAACCTACGTGAGGGTCTGTGAATGCCACGGGAAGCGAGCGGGTGGGAGCGAGGGCTGCGTGTCATGTTGCAGCAGTGTTAACAGGCCCCCACAGTGCTTGGCCACATGCAGGCAGGGTTTTGGAGATGGCAAGCAAGATCCATCTCCCTTCCACGTGGCCATAAGAGCTCTGAGCTAAGCACAGGGTGGCTGGGAGCAGCATCACTCCAGGGAGCTTCAGCAATAGCACAATGCATGTCTGACAGGAACATTTCCCAGAAACACTCCACTTGCTGCTCAGCCCTCACAGCTGGAAAGAGCTGCCTTCCAGCTGCTTGGTAAGGTGCCTTACATAGAGTTAGCCCACGGGAATGTGACAGAGGTGAGGCAGCAAACTCTCGAGTTTGTTCTGTTGGGTGTCATGCTCTGGTTGCAGCTTGTTCCCATTTCTGAGAGGCTGAGGATCCAGCCACCTCTTGTCCTTAACTGGGAGAGAAGCTCTGGGGGGCACCACGAATAAAATCTTGCTGTCGTGCTTTTAATTGATCCTTCTCATGTGGCTTATAGGAAGGCATGAATGCCTGCAGCTCACCGATGGCTACCGAGGGCAGCACAAAAAAAAGCAGAAATACCCTCCATTTTCCTGCCATTAGCAACCCATCTAATTACATTCCTGTGCAAAGTAACCCCACCCATTCCCTCTTCCTGCTTTTTCTAAAACCTGAGGAACTTGTATTTCCTCAATTCTTTCACAGTGTTGACAATGGAAATGAAAGTGAGATGGGAAATGACCTCCCTGCCCTTTCTGGTGTTTCCCAGCCCCTCTTGTGTCTTTGGGGAGGTGTGGCCCAGCAGCTTATCTGTGTCCTCCCTCTGCCCAAGAGCTTCACTGAAGGAACTGCTGGTGAGATGAAATCCATCTGGTTTTATCAGAGGAATTACCCAGGATCATGCTAAAAAACACCCCTTCACTGCCTGCCTCTGTCTAACAAGGCCAATGCAAACAGTGCTCAGGCAAAGAGACATTTTCTCTCTCTGCCCTTCCCCCAACCAATGAACTAAAGGTTTTTGAGAGGTAAAAAACTTTGTTTCCAATTTTTTTGCTAGGAATTATTTCTAAGGGAAGTAAATAGCCACTGTGTGATGAAATTAAATGAAATCAACACCCCCTTTGCTGAAATCTTCCCCAATCCCCATTTTGTTCAGCAAAATGTCCCAGCCCTGAGATGTTTTCTTCAAATCAATGGGATCTGGGGGCTTTTCCTCTGGCATCATGGCTGGAACAGCTTAACTACTCTTGAGTTCAGTCCTGCATCCCAACAGGCTAAGTCACACTAATTTTGAGGTAAAAATCAAAACAGAATGGGGAGTTTGGCTTTGCACAGATTGTCTGGAATATATGAATTATGACCAGACTCAGACACAGCCTGATCCTTCTACCTTCACCTAAAACATGGAGCATACCATATAAAGTGCTCAGAATTCTTTGTCCCTCTATTCTATCCCGATATTGGAGTTCTCTGAGCTCCTCATCCCTATAGTCTGGGAGTAAGAAGTGCTGAAATCCTGTGAGAATACTGTAATAAATTCAAAGAGAATTCCCATGCCTGAGCTTGGCAGCTGGCTCCACTTCTTACCACTAAAAATCTTACAGTCCAACCACATTTCTGAAGATGGTACACCTCCCTTCTGCCCATTAAATATGACATTTTCTCAGGAGACTTTATTGCAATAATACCATTTCAGTTAGAATAAGCACTTTTACTTCTGTGTCTGCACACAAAAACTCCATTTCCTTTAAATATGGCTTGAGAGTAGTTAAAGTGGAGGTGGGAATGACACTCACCTGCCTGACTTGGTGAAAACCAGGGGCAGCTGAGCTGATGGAAATATCACTTCTTGTCTAAACATACATACCTGCAGTGCAAGTGGTGGGTCTGTGGTCTCTGAACCAAACCAGCACTGGGTGTGGATTAAATAGGCTGCACTGCATCATGTTTAGGTAGTTGCTTTGAAAGAGCTCAGGTAACACACAGAGGTGTGACTGCAGAGTCAAGGATTTTTGCTTTGGATAACTCAGCTCTATGTAACAGAGTATCTGTCTTTTGGCTATGGACAGGTACTTGTTAATTAGACAGAAGAAACACAGATGTACAAGCAGAGAAAAAGGCCAAAGGAGCCCATACAGGTTCTGAGAGCAATACTCCCCAGTGTCAGTGCTCCCCATGGAAGGAGAGAGTTGCTCCCTCTCCCACGCTGCCTGCTCCTTCCCTCCCACACCCCTAGCTGCTCATTGAGGGTTTCCACAGAGACACTGCTGGATGGGAATTATTGCACCTTGCTTTGGCAGCCTTGCAGGACCTAAAAAGAACCCCATGGTAACTGAAAGAGGATGCAGAAGATGCTTCATAGTGGGTCAGCAAAGACATGTGTAGGAAGGCACGGGGAAAGTGCATCGTTAGACTCTAAAAAAAAAGCAGTGGGCAAAGCAAGAGCATCCCTTGACATTGCTGGGGAAATCTGCCATGCTCATTAGCCAGCCAAGCTGGAAAGGACTGCTCCTTGTGTCCCATCCCCGTCTGAGTGCAACCAAGCCGTTCCACTGCCTCTGTTTCTCCTAAACTAAAAGCATCTACCAATGTACCTGTTGCCTCTGCCACACAGGCACTTGAGGAACAATGATTACCACTTCTACTCAACCCCTGCCTTCCCCATGACCTCTAACAGCGGTCTCAGCACAGCCCTAGCACAGACTCTGGGTCGCCCACAATCTCGCTGTGCACCATTTTGAAGGTGTCAATGAACAAGTCCATCCACTCCTGCCGCTCATTTCCAGTGGCAAACTTGGCTTTTTCGGCGGTAAAGGCCAAAGTGGCCACCAGCTGGGTGTACATGTTGGGATCCCGGGATTCCCGCGTGGAGTTTAGGAACTGGGCGATCGAGTGTATGGTGCTGGGGAAATTTATGTTGACTCCCTCTTCCATGGGGCGGAAAATAAGTGGGTTTATGCTCCCAGGGTTCCTGTCATCTGCAAGTGAGCGTCAAAAGAATATTTTCAGGGCTTGCTAGCAGTGGCTGTGTCTCTGAAAACTGCCTGGCTTTCCTACCTGAGAAGAACAAAGCTAATGAGGACAGAGAAGTAAAGACCAAAGCCAAATTTTAAATCTTTCTGCCATTTATGTCTGAGGAACTGTGGGATCTGTACTGAAATCTTTCACACATCAACTGAGTGACTTCAGAATACTACACAAAACCTTAGCTGCCCAGTTCCTACTCAGCCAGTACAGGCATGGTGGAGAAAGAGCAGTGGTCAGGAAAAAAGGTGATGGGGTCCAAATTCTTTCTGCAGATGGGATTCACCCATGATGTAGCTTTGGGCTCTGCTATATGCAAACCATACAGATGATGCTGTAAGGCTGAAAGACATCTAAGGGACAGCATTATGTGACTTCCTTGCCTGGCACTCAGCCTCAAGGCAGTGACTCTAGCCAAAGCTGTGTAGTGCTTGGGCTAGTCAGGTCCCCAAGAGCCTCTGTCTGCACCTGGCTGTGCTGAATTTAACTTTGAATAAAACCCCAAAGCTCAAAGCAAAGCCTTTTGCATGGGTTAGCAAGAGCCTCACAGAGTGTCAGGTGGTTTCTATGGAGCAAGCAGTCAGTTGAGATTTGCTTAGCATTTAAACCATCCAGCATCCTGTTAGTACAGAGGTAACTGATGAGAGGCAAAGGTCTGTCCCAAAACCAGAAAAATCTGGATTTCCTTAGTAAAGCACTGGAGCAGCATGAGGAGAAAACAGTGTGTATGTGATACCTGTCCTTCTCTGTGCTCTGCTGACAATCATAGAATCATAGAATGGATTGGGTTGGAAAAGACTTCCCAGATCAAGTCCAACCCTTGATCCAGCTCCAGTCCCTTTACCAGATCATGGCACTCAGTGCCACGGCCAAGCTCAGTTGAAAAACCTCCAGGGATGGGGAATCCACCCCCTCTCTGGGCAGCCCATTCCAATGCCTGAGCACTCTCTCTGCAAACAAGTTTTTTCTCATCTCCAACTTCAATTTCTCCTGGCAGAGCTTGAGCCCATCGTGCCCCCTTGTCCTATTGCTGAGTGCCTGGGAGAAGAGACCAACCCCAACCTGGCCAGAACTTCCCTTCCAGGCTGAAGCTGGGGTACGACTGATTTGCCCCTTAAGAGTGCTAGGCCTGCCACTCTGAGAGCCATGGTGCCAAGGATAGGGCTGGTGTAGCTGCCTCCCTGAACTAAACCTGTCTGGCTGAACCACAACAGGACACAATCATTGGGTGTGCTCGCTCACATTCCCTCTGAAAGGCACCATCTCCATGCACAGGATTTGCATGAGAATTGATGCTAATTCATCAGATGTTCTCAGAGAACCTACCAGAGAATCCCCAGGCTCTGTCATGTGCCTTACGTCACATCCCATCCAACATGTTCCCTTGCCACCAAGGTGTGGTCATTGCAAATCCTTCTAAATGATGGCAGCAACACATCACAGACCCTCCAGTGTGGAGGGTGGAAGGGTCATTGCCCAAAAGGCCCCTGAATCTCTACCTATTACTTAAAATTTGATTTACCAGACCCAGCACAACTTTTGGCCCTGTTGAGATGGATCTACTGGCACTTTGACAGGTGGCCCACACTACCCAGCCACCTCACTCCACCTTCTGTGCTCTCTAGGGCACAGGTCTTGCCTGCACTTGGCGTAGTCTGCCCATGGGAAGGCTTAAGGGATTCACCTCACATGCCTCCTTGAGCCATTTCTGTTCTGGTCCCCATGACTGTCAGGTACCACCAAACTGTTCTCACCTTGCATCATGAACAGAAACATTCAAGTGCACTACAAGGAAAGCACTGCCAACTTCATCTTGTTTTGGAGGGCTTTGGTGGCCCAAGCCTAGGAGAAACAAGTGTGCTACTGTCTGCATTCCTTGGAAATGGGAAAGCTGCAAAGACAAAAACCTTTGAAGACACCTGAGCAATCATCACCAGTGTGGCATGGGGATGTCACCTCCTTGTGCACAGATTCGTAGGACAAAGCCCCTCGGAGGACATGGTAGAGGAGCTCAGCATCATGGTTGGACATTGTTCCCTCTGCATGGCCAGGTACAAGTACTCAAAATACCAGTGAGAGATTTTAGATAGGAATGATTATAGCTTTTCTCCAGATTGCTATGCATCCTGGGACCAGTTTTCCATACCTTTGTATGGAAACAAAGGGACGTATTTCAAGATGAAATTTGATATTCTGTATAAGTCTCAATTGAAACTGGAGTTCTCCACAAAAACATTCATGGCAAGAGTAGAGATAAAAGTCACAGGAACTGGCAAATCTTATGTCAGCACAGAGTGCATCTATTGTATTCAAACAGGCACAGGGATTCAGAGAGAGTCTCTAAGGAATTTGGGATGCCTACCTGCCCCTCAACAAGCAAAACATGACCAAATCAAGCTACCTTCAGCACACAGCAGCCGTCTTTTTGATACCAGAGGACCCTTACAGTCTTTTCCTTTAATCCAACACCCCGAGATAGTTGTTAATTAAATACAGCCAGCGTTAGAGAAGCCAAAGCTTTGGGTCCACTACGTTGTAATTTTCCAACTGATCCCTACCAGCTGCTCTGCCCCTGTGACTTCCAAGGAGATTCCTGTTACAAAGGTCACATGAGTGGGAGAGTTTAGCAAGGAGGATTTGCCTTGAGTTTGGAGGTCAAAACCAGGTGGCAACCAGGAATTTGGACAGGGAGAAATACCAGGGATGAGCCTTGCAGGTACACTCACACAGTGCACTTGTACCTACCTGTGCAGAGAACTCAGAGAGATGGGAAAAGAGGGGTAGATGAAACCCTTCAGCCTTTCCTTTTGTAAAGTAACACTATTTCTCAAACTCCGGCCATCCAAAAGGAATGGACAGGGTTGCACCCCCCTCTCCTACTCCTGAGCCTCATGCACTCTCCCCCTGGACTTTGTGCAGATGGCATGAAGCTACTTGTAATGTTTACCTGTCTGACAGGGCAGCTCAGGGCAAACGACCTGTGGATCTGCAAGGAGAAGAAACAAGGAAAAGTTAGTGATGTGCTGCCAGCCCCCTTCCCTCTGGCAGTGGCAGGACAAGATCTCTTACAAGGAACTCCAAAGGACTGTCCCAAAAGGTTGGCCTATATCTGAGGAAGGACGCTTAGACCAGGGCTACATAAAGGTCAGCCCCCCCATAAATGACCCACTGGCTGACCTACTTGGACACAGCATCTCTGCAATCATATATATGCCCTCCTTACCCCTAAACCCTGGGATCAAAACTCCAGTTCCAATAAGATCCATGCAAGGACAGGTACAGACCTGGGCAGAGCACGTCTTCCATCTTGTCAATGAATTCCTCTGCCACCAGGTCTGAGAAGAGCCTCATCTTCTGGACTCGCTGGGGTTCATTGCAGGCGATGGAGACCAGGGTCTCACTCTGCTCTGGCTGGTCAAACATGTCTCCTATGCCGATGGTGTTGACGACCACATCTCTACCGCAAAGGGCCCCTAAATTCTTGTCATCGTCCCGGGGGTCGTAGCGCCCATCTGTGATCACCACAGCAAACACTTGGGCTTTCTCTCTCCTGCTTTCCTTGATGAGCTTGTTATAGGCAAACTGAAGGGCAGATGGTGTCCAAGTGCCTCCAGCAATCCACTCCAGGCGCTTCACGGCTTCCTTGAAGCTCGACAGGGAATCAATGCGCTCATCATCAAGCTTGATGGCTTCGAAAGTCCCCTCGTGACTGTACTGCACCACCCCAACACGGGCACCTGCCAACGAAGCAGCACGTTATTCAGCTTTGAATTCCCAGTGAAAAGCATAGAAACTCAAAGACCTGTCCAACTGGCATGAAAAACCACGAAAAATAAACAAACCAAAAGCCGAAAAGACCCAAGACTCTGTCCCCACATGATCCAGACCTGTCTGTGACTTGGGGTCCTTGGCAATGGAACCCAGCCTGCTGACCACATTGACAACAAAATTCTTCTCCAGGGTGAAGTTGGTGTAGCCGATACTCTCCGAGCTGTCTATGACAAACATGATGTCCAGGGCCCCACAGCGCTTCTCACAGTCTGGGGAGAAGGGCAGGAACAGGAAAACACAAAGGTCAGTGATGGTGGGAACAACAGCCACCAGGGTAGAAGAGACTTTCTGTGGGAAGATGCAGACCAAGATGTGCTCCATGCTTGATCTGTTCCTTCTTCCTTCGAGCCGGGAGGACAAGGAGCACACCAAGCATCCACAGCTGGCAGCTCAGCGCAAGGGGTGGACCAAGGGGCAGAAGGATGAGGGGACCCCTCTGGTGGCCCCCTTTTCCTACTCCCCCATCCCTTGGGTGGTCATTCCCCTTCCCCAGGGAGAGGTGATGGTCTGCTCACCACAGCATCCACACGTCTCTCGCACGTAGGTCATCACATCGCAATCCTGCCAGGAAAGGGGTGGGGGTGAATGCTTCTCACCGTCACCTCTAAGGGAAAAGTTCCCCTTTCCCTTCCCATCCAGCCAGCCCTCTTCCCCTCTTTCCCTGGCTCCCATGGGAAGCCAAAGGCCACCTCTGCCATGCAGCAGCAGGACCTGATGCCCTGTTTCATTTTCAGGGGTGTGCATGGCAAAGCCAGGACTGCCCCAGCAGGAAGAGAACCAGAGGCTACTTACAGTCAACCCAGGGTCTCCTGGTGGGCCAGGGGTCCCCTGTGAGAAAAGAACAGATATTTAAGACACAGTTTTCCCATGAATTCCTTTTCTGGGAACTAGAGCCATAAAAATGTGGCTTTTTGCAGAGGGCAGGGCGGGGGCAGGGGCAGGAAGAGAAAGAGAGGAGAGGAGAGGAGAGGAGAGGAGAGGAGAGGAAGGAGAGGAGAGGAGAGGAGAGGAAGAGGAGAGGAGAGGAGAGGAGGAGAGGAAGGAGAGGAGAGGAGAGGAGAGGAGAGGAGAGGAGAGGAGAGGAGAGGAGAGGAGAGGAGAGGAGAGGAGAGGAGAGGAGAGGAGAGGAGAGGAGAGGAGAGGAGAGGAGAGGAGAGGAGAGGAGAGGAGAGGAGAGGAGAGGAGAGGAGAGGAGAGGAGAGGAGAGGAGAGGAGAGGAGAGGAGAGGAGAGGAGAGGAGAGGAGAGGAGAGGAAGGAGAGAGAAGAGAGAGAAGAGAAGAGAAGAGAAGAGAAGAGAAGAGAAGAGAAGAGGAAGAGAAGAGAAGAGAAGAGAAGAGAGAGAGAGAAGAGAATGAGAAGAGAAGAGAAGAGAAGAGAAGAGAAGAGAAGAGAAGAGAAGAGAAGAGAAGAGAAGAGAAGAGAAGAGAAGAGAAGAGAAGAGAAGAGAAGAGAAGAGAAGAGAAGAGAAGAAGCCCCATTGTGAGCCAGTGAATGTATGTGGCAGCTGATGTCCCCTCCAACAGCACTTGCACAAACATGATGCCATGGGACTGTACCTCAAGGCCTGCTTCACCAGGTGGACCACGGGTTCCAGGCTCGCCTCCTGGGCCAGGATCAC